>NC_081416.1:40937547-42337219 GCF_949786415.1 Peromyscus eremicus
TAAATGCAAGGAGGCACTGAATGATCTAGGTAGATCCAAGAGGAAATTGGCAAAGAAATAAGAAATGGGCTAATGGCTGGTCCTTGAAAGGAAATTTAATATTATACAAAACATGTCTTCTATTGCCTATAAAATCTGAACCACTAGAATGACTCAACCCCTCTCCTTCCTCACCCTGTGGTAACCTCTGTTGGTAAGTGGGTTTGGAGTGAAGTGAAGTGGACTGACATAGCATTGCTCTCCTGCTCTCTGAACAAGAGTGGAAAGTCTGAATCATAAACAGGCCTTCGCCACTAATTAGAAGTTCAGACTTGTCATTTCTACTGAGCCAGTTTTTAAACTGGCATGTTTTTTAAAATGCAGAATTTAATGACTCATTAATTTTTTTTAAAAAATGTTTCATGGAGGCAGGATCTCATTCTAGCCCAGGCTAACCTGAAACTTACTCTGCAAGTTAGTGTGGACTCAGACTCACAGAGATCTTCCTACCTCAGCCTCTCAAGTGCTGGGATTACAGGTGTGAGTCAATACACCTGGCTGATTATCTACTATTTCTGAGGAATGGTGTGTGTGCATGTGTGTGTGTGTGTCTGTGTGTATGTCTGTGTATGCTTGTATTTTTACATGTATGTCTCTATTTTTTAGTAATTCATATGTTTCTACCCCTTTTGCCTAAAACAAATCCACCCACTCTACCATGGTCTGGTCTTGTTAAGAAGGAAAAAACCATTGGATAAATTGCTTTCATTTTTCCATGTTTATTCTAGGGTCCAAGTTTTCAGGTTTTCTTTTCTATGTTTGCTTAATTGATTTAGTGGCTTCATTTCACTTGCCTGTCAAGGAAAAGTGAAGCATTACACACCACAGGTCCCACCGAAAATTTACTTGAGCAGACATGTGTATTACAAGGTAAATGTGGCTCTCTTCCTAATGGCTATTTGAATATTTGACCTTCTGAGTGAGATGCTTAAGTTTCACCATATAACCCTTGATTTATATTTACCTGAAGAGGCAGAGAAAAGTTTCCAATACATCTGAAAGAAATAATAAAGCTTCACTTTTATTTCCATTTAAAAAAATTGTCCTCTTTTTTGAGTAAAAAGTTTTTTTTCATCAAAATATTTTTCTTCAAGGCAGGTTTCTTTTTAAAATTATTGCTGTCAATTCAATACTACCTTTACAAGAAACACTGAAAAGTTGAGAGTAGAATTGAAGGTGTACATAGAGATATGGGCGAGCCAAGTCAAGTCACTGGAATAAACTGTTTAGGATGTAGGTACTTCCAACATTAGTCATCTGTCTCCCACGATGACACTGTGTCACCAACCCTTAAAAAATTCCCCATTTGAAAACATTTTTGTATGACAGAAATTTTTCACTTTGAATATTGTGTGTGAATATAACAGTTCAGGACCTGGATCTTTGTGTAGACGGCACCATCTACGTCTCCTTGGTCCCCTCAGTCCCCTCTGTCCCAAAGAAAATCTCTTCTGCTCATCAGAGCCTAAGGAAGCTTGCTTAGCACCCTGACATAACCGAAGGCTGTGAGCTCCCTTCCCAGGACAACGAGGAAATAAGTGTGCTGTTTTAGTTTTTTAACTTGGAAAGTTCATTGAAATGACCTTTTGCGGGTCAAAGAGATCAGCAAACAAACCCAAACTACAGCTAGCTCTTTGCTGCACAGCTGTGATGCATGGAAGCATCTGGAGCATCAAGGTAAGTCTCCCTGTGCAACGGGGCACTGCCTTCCATTACTCTTGTGTTTCAGTTTGTCCCAACTCATAGTCAGATATAATCATGCAGAATAAACGGTTCTGTAAATTCAGTCATTGTAGATAGCCAAACTATACAATGGATAATGTTTTAGATCTGTTTGATAGGGAATTGCTTTAGTGCTTTCTCCCATTCAATAATCTGAAATATTTGACCTTTACCCCAATACTCTGTCAAAATTCAGAGAGGTTTTTACATTTGCAAGACTGAAGAATTCAAAGGATGCAGAAGAATAGCTCCCCTCTAACATGAGATCCTCTCCCCTCCACCCTTTCTACCCTCCCGACTTACAGAAATCCTACAGACCACGGCTATGTTCAGTGAAATCTCATTGAGGCAACTGGGATCAAATTAGCTGAGATTCAAAACTTCAGTTTACGGAGTTTGCAGGGTATGTGACATGCCTGTCAGGGTGCATGTGGAAAGCTGCAAAAGGAAATGCTCAAAGCCACTCATTCTCATCAAAAAGTGAAGGAAGGAAAAGAGAGGGGTTTCTACAAGGAGGTAAGTACATTTTACTGGCTAAGAAGGAGGGCTGTATTTCACAAGCTGCAGAGAAAATATGCATTGGGTTTTACGCCTTACAATTTAATTTTCCAGTGAATATTTAACTCAAATTCTGGGATGAGTGGGCACAATTATTTTTGAAAAAGGGTCTTGCTATGTAACTAAGGCTAACCCTGAACCCATTATGTAACCCAGGCTGGATTCAAACTTAAAATCCTCCTGCTTCAACCTCCCTCCAGTGGGATTACAAATTTGTGCTCCACTCCTGCTAAATTCTGTGCTTCTAAATGAACGTCCCTTTCAGCATTACCCATACTATCTACTTTAACTGAGTGATCTTAGATTTTCTCAAAGGTGGAAAGGCCAGTAATGAAGAAAGTCCTATCCATACCTGTTATGAGGCAAGTCATCCATGAGTCCAGGCTGATTAATTACTTTGGTGATGTGTAGTTAGATGACACTTCTGTTCTGTAGAGGTTTAACTGTGTAAGTACAGATTCCAAAAGGATAGTGAGAAACTTATGTCTAGGTTGCAGACAGATGTGTGGAGGTTAAACACTGGAAGATCCAGGAAAGTGAAAGAAGGCTTAAAGTAGCTGATAACCCAAATCAGCCTTGCTCCTTCCAACTTGTCTGTAAGTTCACAGAGAAAGAAAAATATTCAGTCACAGGCAGCGGTGAATACCTTTAATATCAGTAGTTGGAAAGTAGAGGCAGGAGGATCTCTATGAGTTCTAGGCCAGCCAGGTCTATATATTGAGTTCTAGACTAGCCATGGCTATATGGCAAGGCTTTGTCTCAACGACAACAAAGACAAACAAACAAAAAGTATCTCATTGTCTTTGCAACCCTGAGTACCAAGCCCTGCTCTTTTTTAGCATTCTCCCACTATTGCCCAATATTATGATGAGTCCTAAGGAGAGCATAAGAAAATTGGCACATTATGGGTGGAAACTCATTCCTCCCTAGGAGCATTCTTGGTTGGGAACAATCTCAAACAAAAATCCATGGGAGGAGAATGTGTTCAGACATAGCTGGCAACATCAGTATGGCGACATCAATGTGTGACAGCATCAATGTGTGATGGCATCAATGTGTGACAGCATCAATGTGTGATGGCCAGGAATGATTTGTAAGGACCTCATTGGATTTTCTGGTTGATGCAGTTTGAATATGAAACATCTCTCCAAAGGTTCATAATATAAATGGATGGTCTCTAGCTCATGGTACTGTTTGGGAAGGAATGAAAACTTTCAGATATGGGAGCCTAGCTGAAGGAAGTAGGTAGTAGAGGTGGGTCATTAAGGGTATATCATCACTCACCAGCTCCTACCTCAGTCTGCTTTCTGTTCCCAGTGATGTGAACAGCTCTCTTCTACTACACACCCCTATCTGCTGTGAGGATCTACCTAAGAGCATGGAGCCAAGCAAGCACACACTTGAAACCATGAGCCCGTTATAAATCCTTCCTCATGTAACTTGTTTCCATCAGGAATTTTGTCATAGCAACAGATATACTGCCATTTAGAGAGGAAGGAAGATTTGAAAAAATACTGGAATTCCTTCAAGACCAAGTTTCACTGAAAACCATACATTATTTATCACAAGCTAATAAAGTCAATAGACATGTGAGTAAGAATCATAATTTTATCAGTAGTTTTTTTGATGATTGTGAAATAGTTAACAATGACTTTATTTCAACATAACTTCAATTCATGCTTCATGTCAGGTCATGTAATAACATTTTCTTGCCGTTACATGCACATATTTACCTATTCTATGACTTTTGAACAACTGTGCCTTTTTGCTTCCTGTACTGTAGATTTAACCCAGGGTCCCACATATGTTAGACAAGTGCTCTACACCAGCCCTGCTTTACCTTTTAGAAAGATGGGCTGTTTCTATGAATGACTTTCTTATGCTAGTCATATGGTGGTATTGTACAACAAAACTAGGTATGTATCCCCATTAGCAAACCAGGGAGTTTGAGGGCCAGCATGAAATGGCTCAGTTGGTAAAGGCATTTTTGGCAAGCCTTTTTGAGAATCTTGGTACAGTCCCCAGGAGCCACATGGTAGAAGAAAAGGAGAAACTCTTTCAGCTTGTCCTTTGGCTTCCACACATGTATAAGCATATGGACACACACACGCACTCACACACACACATACATACACACAATTTTATTTTGAAAAAAAGAAAAAAATGTGAGGAAAGATTCAATATTAAAAAAACCAGCTATTTTAGGGTAGTCATTCTTCAAATAAAGTTGAAAGCTATTGATAGAAATATGGGGATGATTTCCACATGCTTCTTATGATTCCAGAGGTTCAACAAGATCAATACAGTACTTCTTATCTACTCTGCCTTATATGCCTGAAACTAAATTAGAAATCAAGGCAGAGAGAAAATGAAGGCATAAACTCAGCCACAAAGGATCCTTCAATGTAAAGAAATTATCAACTTATAAAAAAGTATAATAATATTTTGTAACAGAAAAGAAGCATTTGACAGTTTTTGTGAGAGTGTTTCAGGACAGTTTCAGAAAGGATGGCTCTCTTGGCTTGGTTTGAAGGCAGATAAGGCAAATGTGATTTTTAATTTAGGAAAAACACCACACGAAAACTCAAGAAAACAAAAAGCAGAACTTTACACACTAAATAAAAGTCCCTACAGTTTCCCCAAGGGCTATCCAAAGACCCTTAGGAAAGTTGGCAATGTCAAAAATTCATGAATCATTTTGGAGAATGCTGGGGGTGAAATTGGAGAGGTGGACTTCTGTCAGGTCATGGGAAGTCATGGGAGGGGTGTGGGTTTGACATGATTGGCAGTGAGAAAACCATTCAGGTGTTGTGAGTAGAGTCACATACCCGGTTAAGGGTTTTTAAAATGGCACCATGAGACACCGATATAGACGGCTTTTTTTTCCATCTTGGTCCCACTTCCTTAGGGAATCCTTGCTCATATGGGTATTTGTGAGACTCATAATCATGTTCTCTAAAATTTATGACTATCAACCCCGTGATAGTATAGATGTTAAGTATCAATTAAGAGATCCAATTTTGTGAGTTCATTCTTTTATTGTTGGTACTTCTGCCGGGAAGAATTACTTTAAATTTTTTTGTCATGATAAAAATAATTTGAATTTGAGAGACTATGCTTATGCTTTCTATTTCCAAGGTATTTTTTTTTTTTTTGAGTAGAGGAAGTATATATAGCTTGTCAGCTGAATCCAGGGTTTTAGTGTTTAGACTTATAACACGTAAGCCCTTGGACTCAAGACACGGCAGGATTTGAAAGGACTTTAGATTCTCTCCATGTTGGGGTTGGGGGAATCTAAGGTCCAAGTGGGTTCACAGTGGCACTTCAGAATCCATGGCCCATTGAGGTTTGAGCCTAATTTGAACCTTTAAACAGGATTGAAGACTGTTTTCAAAGAAGATGGCTTGCCATAAATTAAAACACTAAGTAGCAGAAATAAATGGACACTTACACTAGTCTAGAATAATGAATTCTTACCCTAATTCAAAACGTTTCTGATTAAGATATGTGCTTAGGACATGTACTGCAAAGATGGCTGTTTTTGTTTTCCAGGCAGTTTGAAGAGTTATATTGCATATTTTTGTAGTTATTATGAACAGATTAAAGCTTCAAAATGTCTGTTGTGCAGGGCCTGCTATTGTAGGTGCTGACTAGACACAGAATCACAGCCCTTCTCCCTCCAATTAGTTCCTTTCTATGCCAGAAACTTTATATTTGCGATTAAAAAAATCCTATCTCTATGCATGTATGATGTGTGTGTGTGTGTGTGTGTGTGTGTGTGTGTGTGTGTGTGTGTCAGGGGGTGGTTCATGGGCTTACATGTGAATGTGGAGGTCAGAGAACAATGATTTGCTCCTGCCATTAGTTCCAGGTATTGTGGACTCAGGTTGCCAGATGTGCACAGCAAGGGAGCTCAGCCGTCCTGAGAGATCAATATTTGTAATTTTTTGATTTTTTTTTCGAGACAGGGTTTCTCTGTGTAGTTTTGGTGCCTGTCCTGGATCTCACTTTGTAGACCAGGCTGGCCTTGAACTCACAGAGAAATGTCTGGCTCTGCCTGCCGAGTACTGGGATTAAAGGCATGTGCCACCGCCACCCGGCTAGTATTTGCAATTTTTAAAAGATCTTTGGAAATGTCAGACAGTGGAATGTAGTAAAAGTAGTTGCTTGTTCACTCCTGTAAGGAAGATCACTCTGTTTCCTTGTATTATAGTGTATGTGTTTATGTGGGGCTACATATGTGTGGGGGCTTGCACATGAAATGGAAGCCAAAGGTTGACATTATCACATAAAAATGTGATAAGGATGCGGAAGTATAGCTCTCCACAATAGATGGCTACTGGCAGGGGTGGGGGTGGGGAGAGATTCACTTTTCTTTAAGGGGCTAGCCATCTTGAGTTTGACCATGCTCCAGTGACTTTATGGACAACATAAATTGGATTTTTTTCTTTTTAATTTTTTTTTGTGTGTGTGTGGGGGGGAGACCACAAGGGTTGGGGAACAGACCTGGGAGGAATGGGAGGTAAGGGTGACTGGGGTGCATTATGCAAATTTCCCAAATAATGAATAAAAATATTATGTAAAAGAAACCCTGTCATGTGTATAGTCCTGGGGTACAGAAACATTAGGGTCTAAGAGACTGGCTAGCTAGTCCATAGCCAGTCAGATAGCTCCAGGTTCAGTGAGAGACACTATCTCAAAAAATCAAGAGGAAAAAAAAATGAGGAAGATACCCAATGCCGACTTCCAGCCTCCATGTGCATTTTCACATGTGCATATATATGCCTATCAACAAATATACACATCCCACCCACAAACGTACACACACACACACATACACACACACACACACACACACACACAAACCTTATTATTGTGGACATTAATAACAGGTATAAAGAAGCTGTGTTGAAAAAAAATGTATGCAGTTACATGTGTTTCAAGTGAAGCTTTGCTTATCTATAAATTACAGCATTAAGTACCAGGCAGCTGGAATTCAACACTGCACATAAGATTTTAATAGGAACTTTATATATTTAGCATTTATCTTCAAAGATTAAAACTTTTGAGATGCACATTGTGGATAACCCATTCGAATTCTGAGAAATCATTGAAGGGGAGAGATTGGATAAGAAAATGAGAACATAAAAGGCCAGAAACATGGAATTCAAAGATGAAAAACAGAAAACACACACCAAAGAAAGAAAATAAAACAAATAAAAGGAAAGAAACGTACTATTGGAATACTTAGAAACAATGGAATCACATAGCCAAATACTTTCCTCAAAATAAAAGCGTTTTGAATACATTATTACCAAAAGAAGGGCAAGCCTAGATAATATGGTTGTACATTTAACACACCAGTAAATAGAATATTTTATTTTCAATGATAAAGATCTTCAAGAATGTTGTTAGTCATTATTTCCAACGAGCAGCTGTGTTCCCAAGGGCACTGAGTATAATGAAGTGAATGTAACAATAAGTTTGCTTTTGAAAACTGAGGCTTTTTGATTATAAGAATAAATTGGAAGGTACTCTCCTCTATTGTTGGCAGAAACTCAAGCACTCAAGCTATTTGTTGAGGAAGCACTAGAAAGCTGTGTGTTGGTCCGGCAAGGAGTTATCTAGCTGTGTATACTGAAGTGGTGGTCCTCAGTACGATGAGAAGATGCACTAGCATCAGCGTCAACACCATCACCATCACCATCACCATCATCATCATCATTATCATCATCAGCAGCAGCAGCAGCATCAATACCACCAGCAACAACAGCAGCAGTACCCTCAACACCACCATCATCATTATCAACAGCAGTAGAAGTAGCATCATCATCAACATCAGCATCATCATAATCAACAGCATCAGTAGCACAGAAGCAGCAGCAGCAGCAGCAGCAGCATAGAAAGGATGTCAGAAATGTGAATTCTCTGGTTCCATGCAAGACCTATGGGGAATTGGAATCTGAGGGTGGGCCCCTGTAATCTGTGCTATCATAAGCCACTGAGATGTTAAGCTAAAGTCTTAGTGGATAGCAGTTATTAACAAGCTGGTCAGATTCCAGACACTGAAAGAACATACAGTGTGCTTTTTCAAACTCATCAACGTACTTGATGACCCAAAGCAAAGGCCTTCCCTCTGAAACATGCTACAGAAGACAGAACTGTGCTTCCCCCCTTTCTCCTCTGCTGTTTCCCAAGCTCTCCAGGCAGGACGGGCCTCAACTTACTCATATTTTTGTTCTTGCGGTACTCTGCACAGTGCCTAGTAATTGAGATGTTTGTTAAAATGAAATGGAATGAAGGTCAAGAATAAACAGAAGGGGGCATGATTTATCGTGCCAAGGTCAAATTACTACTTTAGGGTGGAATTGAAACAAACGTGGTAAGAGAGGACCCATACCCATAGGTGCCAGACAAACAGCAGAGAGAAGAAATAACAGAGAGCGAGCTGGACAGTGTCAGGAAAAGATTGTGGGAGTCGCTACATCGGAATCTGGACTTTTCTTTGACTTGTCTTAAGTCAATCACTTATCACCTATGTCCTAGTGATGTAGCAGGGATTTTCAGGTTGGATTTCTAATTGTGAGGTTGGATTTCTACTGAGCAGTCAGCACAGTGCTTAGAGCTGGCTGGCTGGGGCACTGCTTCAAAGAGAACGTTGGAACGTTTTCTCAACCTTAGCATCGGTGTTATTTGAGGCAAATGACCCTAGTTGTTGAGAGCTGTCCTGTGATATTTTCCCCTTGCTCTCCTGCCTTTGGCTTGTACTCAACAGAGGCCAGTATGTTCTCAAACTTCTAGTAGGAACAAACAAAAATGTCTTCAGACTTTGCCAAGTGTCCTTCAAGGGACATTTCCTACAGTTGAGAATCTCTGAACCAATGTAAGCTGAAGAATTCTTTCATGTGCCATGATAATGCCGTAGGGCTGGCAGGAACACAGCGGGGCTCACGAATGGATGTAGGGAGAGCTAGAGGGAAATTCGGGTGGCTTTGGGGAGACAGTGAGACAGAGCTAGATCTTGGTGCCTGAGCAGCAGGTGTTAGTTTTTTTAGCTGCGTTGTGTTCTTACCCAGCAAGGAAATGCCACGAAACACGACAGAATCCGCTAACAAAGAGTTTTATTAAAGGTAAAGGGACAGAGAGTGAACAGGCCTGCGGGAAACACGTGTGTGGAGAGAGGGAAGCCAGGAGCATGGCGCCTGATTTTAAAGGCTGGGCGTGGACAGATCAGCGTCACTACTACACGCAAGCGCGTAGATCACATGGCCACATTGCGCGCTTACGTGGCCAGTGAAACGTCACGCATCTCGGTCCCGCGAGATGCCCTGACCCGGAAATGGCTATCCTGACCTGGGCCTGGCTAGGCGGAAGTGTCCGCCAGGCATATGCGAACACGCCTGACCGTGGGGGCGTGTTGTAAATCTTTCATTCCTGACTCTTTTTTTTTAAAAAAGAAAAAAAAATTGTGGTTGACTGGGTATGGGGGCGACGTTTCTCTCAAAGACTGCTTCCAGCTGAATAGTGGGCGTTGGTTGGCTCTTGGGGGCAGGGGGATGAGAGAGTATCTTGTGAAGTCCTGGAATGATGGTGGGCAGGTCCTGGAATGAAGTTCTGCCGTCCCCTCGTTCTGCAGCTGTCCATCCGTGCTGTGGCTAGGAACCTTCTGTTTGACAAGATACTGTTGACATAGAAAAGACTTAGAGAGAAAGAATCATTATTATTTTATTTTGGAGTTTGTATTTGTCTGAGGTAGATCTGGCTTGTCCAGATAGAGACATGTGATATTTACCTGAGGTAGATCTGGCCTTAGTACTCTGCTTAATTTTTGTCTGAGACAAGCCTTATTAGAGGTAGTTTATTTAAGGCACCTGTTTCCCTTATTAGGTTAGCACTTAGGAAACGCAGGTGATCAGTTGCTGAGTATTGAAGAATGATAGATTATTGTATTACATTATTCCTTACCGCCTGGATATTGATGGTCCTTTTTGCCTCCGGCTCTGTGTGGCCCTGGTTGGGAAATGAAGGGGTGATACCTTATTCCTCTGGAATTGGTGACAAGGCAGTGGATCCTGGTGTCCTCTGGAGCTTGAGAGTGAGAGGCCCTGTTTGTTTCACTGTATATGAAGAGAGATTTTTCTGGGATGGAGGTGAGATAAAAGGTTTTAGATGAGACAGGTGGACCCAGTGAGGAAAGCCCTCGAGTTTAGCAGCTGTAGGAGTCACAAGAATTACCTTGAAGGGTCCCTGCCACTTAGGGGAAAGGGGTGAAGGGCGCTGGCCTGGAGGAAAGAGAAGAACCTGATCCCCAATATGTATTGGAGGTGGACAATTATTGTCACACGGCTGAGGTAATGAACAGTCTGCATAGCTCCATAGAATAGACCTTAGGTGACATAAAAGAGGAGTTAACAGGCTATCTGGAATAGTTGGAGGTTTGGATAAAAGACCTGGTGTTAGAACTGGCCTTCCATACATTAGTTCAAACGGAGAGATTGAAAGAGGCTTTTTAGGAAGAGCCCTGAGCCTGAGGAGAGCTAGAGGCAATAATCTTACCCAGTCGAGATGAAGTTCCTGTGACATCTTAGTAAGAATAGTTTTTAAAGACCGGTTGGTACGCTCCACCTTTCCTGAGGATTGAGGACGGTATGGGATATGAAAATTCCAGGGAATATTTAACGCCTTAGCTAGTGTCTGAGAGACCTGAGAAGTGAATTCTGGGCCATTGTCAGACTGGAGAGAAGCAGGGACTCCGAACCGAGGAATAATTTCTCGGAGAAGGAGGTCTGCAACTGTCTGAGCCCGCTTATTAGAAACCGGATATGCCTCCACCCAATTTGAAAATGAGTCCACCATCACAAGGAGATACTTAACTTTCCTGACGGTGGGCATATGAGTAAAATCGAGCTGCCAGTCAGTCCCTGGAAGGGAACCTCTAGCCTGGTGGGTGGGAAAAGGCTGACTCCTGTACTTGGTATTGGGATCTGTTTTTTGGCAGATCTCACAAGAGGCAGTAATAGTTCTTAAGAACTGTAAATCCTCCGAGGTGGGCTGCAGGTGAGCTTTTACGAATTGAGACAGAGCAAGATTATTAGGATGAAAGAGCTGGTGTAGATAGGAAAGAATTTGTCTAGTGTCTGGAGTTCCCTGTGAGGGTGTAGGCTGTACTGTATGGATTCCCTGTGGTGGGTGAGGTGAGACTTGGCCCTGGAGGGCCGCTGTCCTGGCTGCCTGGTCAGCCCGGTTGTTTCCCCTAGAGATGATGGAGCTATCGGTCTGATGAGACCGGCAGTGGACAATTCCTATAGCCCTGGGGAGGTGGGAAGCCTCCAGCATGGCCATTATTTGGCCTGAGTTAGATATGGATCCCCCTTTTGTTGTGAGAAGCCCACGCTCCCTCCAAATAGCAGCATGGGACAGGAGAATATGAAAAGCATATTTGGAGTCTGTGTAAACATTTAGGGATTGTCCCTGTGCCAATTGGAAGGCACGGGTGAGAGCTATCAGCTCAGCCTGCTGGTTAGTGGTGTGTGTAGGTAATGCCTGTGCCTCCACTGTCTCAGTATCTGACACTATGGCATAACCTGCTTTACGGGTCCCTTCATATAAGAAGGAGCTGCCACCTGTGTACCAGGTATAAGTAGCCTGAGGCAATGTGCCCTCCTGTATGTGTGAAGGGTGAGGTAACAGCTCTTCTAAGGTTTCAGTGCAGGAATGAGAAGGAGAATAGTCAGCATTAGGTTGAGGAAGGAGGCTTGAAATATTGAGAGGTGGACAGGTCCGGAAAGTAAGCGTCGCATCCTCTAGTAATGCCACCTGGAGAGAAAGAACTCGGGAAGGAGGTAAAGTTTGTAAGCCTTTATAAGTTAAGAGATAGGACAGGTTGTGGTGAGAGAAGACAGTAATGGATGACCCAAAACTTAGCTTCTTTGATTCCCGAATAAGGAGCTCTGCAGCTGCTAAGGCACGGATGCAAGGTGCCCAGCCCTGACTGGTAAGGTCTAGCTTCTTTGACAGATAGGCTACAGGTGCAAAGGAGGGTCCCAGCTGATGCCCTAGAGTTCCCAGGGCAAATCCCTCCTTCTCTGCTACATAGAGGGAGAAGGGACGGGTTAAGTCTGGGAGATGGAGCGCTGGAGCCTGAAGAAGAGCCTGCTGGAGCCTATGGAAAGGTTTAGTGACAGGATGAAGGAGGGGCTCGTGCAGTGAGCCCTGAGCTGCCTCGTATAAGGGGCGAGCAAGGAGAGAAAAAGATGGAATCCAGGACCGTACAAAGCCAGCCATTCCTAGGAAAGACAGAATCTCCTGTTTAGTAGAAGGGACTGTGAGGGACTGGATTAGACGCTTCCTGTCTACAGTAATAGCCTTGTGAGTTGGAGTAATGGATAGACCCAAATAGGTGACCTGGGGAGTTGACAACTGAACTTTGGAAGGAGATACCCTGTAACCCCGGCTGGATAAGAAATTTAGGAGAGCAGAGGTGTTAGTTTGGCTAACCTGTAAGGATGGGCTACAGAGTAAAATATCATCTACATATTGTATTAGTTTAGAGCCAGGGAGAGACAGAGAAAGCAGGTCAGAGGCCAGAGCCTGACCAAATAGGTGTGGACTGTCTCTGAATCCCTGTGGCAGAACAGTCCAGGTCAGCTGTGTGGACCGGTGAGTGTCAGGGTCAGTCCAGGTAAAAGCAAAGATATTTTGAGACTGAGGACTGAGAGGAATAGAAAAGAAGGCGTCTTTGAGATCTAGAACTGAGAAGTGAGAGGTTCCTGAAGGGATAGTGGACAGGAGAGTATAAGGGTTAGGCACTACAGGATGGAGAGGGACCACTGCAGAGTTAATGAGCCGGAGGTCTTGAACCAGGCGGTAGGTTCCATTAGACTTTTTAACTGCAAGAATGGGAGTGTTAAAAGGTGAAGAGGTTAGGCGAAGCAGCTTTTTCCTGAGAAGGTCAGAAATGATAGGCTTAAGTCCTCTCAGGCTCTGGAGTGAGAGAGGATACTGAGCTTGGGTGATATACCTGGCAGGATCTTGTAGCTGGATAATAACAGGCTGATGGTGCCTAGCAATAGAAGGGTTCTGGGTATCCCAGACTTTTGGGTCTACCTGAGAAGCTGGCAGGGGAAAAGGATTTTTAGAGTCAGAAGAGTTAGTGGCTAGGAGGAGGAGGAGAGGAGCTGCTGGCGCGTCTGGGATGAGGCGAATATGTGGAGCGAAAGAAATGGACGCTCCTACCTTAGCTAGAAGATCCCTCCCCATTAAAGGTACAGGGCAGCTTGGCACCACTAAGAATGTGTGTGTGAGAGGGATGCCCCTGAAAATGCAATTAAGTGGTGGTGTCTGGTGAGGTAGATAAGGCTGTCCCCCAACCCCGACAATAGGGAGACGAGCAGGAGAGGTGGGCCCCCAAAACTCTCTCAGGACAGAGTAGGTAGCTCCGGTGTCCAAAAGGAACGAGATGGGGCGCCCATTGACTTATATAATTACCCTAGGTTCCCTGTGTGAGATGGGAGTGGCCGGGGCGGAAACCGGGCAGCGTCAGTCCTCGCTGTAAGCCAAGCCTACAAAGTCAGCTGGGGGTTGGTCTTCATCTGGCGTTCCTATGTCGCTTGGGACATTAGGACAGTCAGCTGACCAGTGACCCTTTTGGTAACAGTTTTGACAAGGCTTTGTCGGTGCCCTTCGTGGGCCGGCGGTACAAGCCCGGGCCCAATGGCCTTCTCTCCCACACTTGAAACAGGGACCAGACGGCTTTCGGGGAGCCGGTCGGGCAGTGCTTGCCAGCATCTGGCAGCTCCTTCTATGGGCTTTTTCATCTCTGCCATGGTACACCTTAAATGCTATCGCCAGCATATCTGCCTGTGGAGTTAGAGGGCCATTCTCCAAACGTTTAAGTTTATCCCTAATGTCAGGGAAGCTCTGTGAGACAAAGTGGGTCATTAGCAGCTGCCTGCCCTCAGGGCTCTCTGGGTCTAAGCTAGTGAACTGAAGTAGAGCCTTGGTGAGCCGCTCTAGGAAATGAGACGGATTTTCGTCCTTATCTTGAATAACCATTTTTAGTTTTTCATAGTTTACTGGTTTTAGGGCAGCCTTACGGAGACCTGTCAGGAGACAGGTAATAAACCTATCTCTGGCTAGACAGCCACCCTGGGTGTTATAATCCCAGTGTGGCTCCCGGTCAGGAACCGCCTCAGCTCCTGGAGGGTGTGAAAGGTTAGTTTGATGGATTTCGTCTGCGTGAATCCTAGCCTGCTCCCAAACCCGCCTGCGCTCCTCAGGAAGTAAGTTATTAGAAAGTATCATGAATATATCATGAAAGGTGAGACTATAAGATTGAGTTATATATTGAAACTGTTTAATAAATGCAGCAGAATTAGAAGTATAAGAACCCAGCTTACTTTCTATCTGAGAGAGTTCTGCTAGAGAGAATGGAACATGAACTTTAATCAGTCCATCCACACCAGCCACCTCTCGCAAAGGGAGAACAGTGGAAGGTTTTGGATGGCTGGAATCCGGCAATTTAGCAGCCCGAGAGCGGGTAGTAGGAGGAGTGAAGTTTGGAGCTAGGGCAGGGCCTTTGGAACTGGCCGCTGCCGAGGAAGGAACAGGTTTAGAAGAAGAATCCGGAAGAGGAGCGGTAGGAACGTTAGTTCTAGGAGCCGGAGCTGGAGGCCGAATAGGTGGAGGTTCGTTAGCAGGATCTAGAGTCAGAGATTCCGGAGTTAGAGAATCCTCCGGTTCAGGCATAGCTAAGAGCATATGAGCAGGAGAGAAGGAATCCAGAAGAGACGGTTTAGCACTGAGAAAGAAAAACGCAATTATGTACGGAAACTCTTTCCATCTGCCTGAGCGCTGACAGTAATTAGATAACTCCCGTAAAATATCGGGATCTAAAGAGCCGCTCGGCGGCCATTTTTTGTTGTTTTCTAAAGCATACTTTGGCCATTTTTTAGAACATAGACGAATTAGCTTAGGAATCTTTATGTGAGGCATTAAACTGAGAGGTTTTAAAGCTTCAACCAGACAGCCTAACGGAGAGGAAGGAGTAACAGGGTTGGAAGCCTTGTTTCCCATGTCTGCAGCAGAGAGGCAGAAAAAAAATAAAAAAGAAAAAAAAACAAACGTGATCCGGAGCCAAGGCCCCAGGCGTCCCCAAGGCCAAGGACGGATACCGGGCACAAGCCGCTCCTTGGCTCGTCAGCCACAGAAGCGGGGACCCCTGCCACGTGAGGAAAGGATTCCCCGGGAATCCAGACAGCGTCTGCCGCTTCGTCAAGTCGGATGAACGCGTCGGCCCCACGTGGCCCCCAGGACGCACCCAACGGCGGTGGTCCCAACGCGAGATATATCTCAGGCTGCAGACGTGGGAGAGGGCTAGAAATCTCAGGCCTGCGATAGGGGCCGACCGTAGCCAATGAAGACCGTGGCCGGGGGTTCCCCCGGTCTCAAGAATAATTGTGAGGCGCCGGACGATCAACGGTCGTTCTCACAAATTCAGGAAACCGTTTACGCTGGCCAAAAATGGGGGGACTCACCAATCGGAGAAAGCGGTGTTGCATGTAATTTTTGCGGTCAGGCGAAATGGAGAGCGGTCTGTCGCGTACGGAGCAGAGTGTTGCAGTCCCCGGTTTACGGGCTTCCAGGCGCAGGGCGCCTGGAAGCGCCCGCTCGGTCTCGGCACCAAATGTTAGTTTTTTAGCTGCGTTGTGTTCTTACCCAGCAAGGAAATGCCACGAAACACGACAGAATCCGCTAACAAAGAGTTTTATTAAAGGTAAAGGGACAGAGAGTGAACAGGCCTGCGGGAAACACGTGTGTGGAGAGGGGGAAGCCAGGAGCATGGCGCCTGATTTTAAAGGCTGGGCGTGGACAGATCAGCGTCACTACTACACGCAAGCGCGTAGATCACATGGCCACATTGCGCGCTTACGTGGCCAGTGAAACGTCACGCATCTCGGTCCCGCGAGATGCCCTGACCCGGAAATGGCTATCCTGACCTGGGCCTGGCTAGGCGGAAGTGTCCGCCAGGCATATGCGAACACGCCTGACCGTGGGGGCGTGTTGTAAGTCTTTCAGCAGGTAACCGGAGGGAGAACTGAAGGCCATGAAGGTGAGGAGGAAGGACAGAGGGAGAATGAGGTCTAGGGAATTAATGACCTGTTTCAGGCTAAGGACAGGGATGAGAAAATGCAGGGGTCTGAAACAGCATAGAATAACAAAGACACTCAAGGCAGGGAAGGGCGGTCAGTTTTGAAGCATAAATCAAGAATGGTTTTAGCAGGCTCAAGCAGGAGACCACATTCTTCACAGCCCGAGGTCAGGCTTCTATTACTGTCGACTGTGAGGTTGTCGTCATCCATTCCTTCTTTCTTGGCGTCACTGAATACCCCCACTGTCCTCGATCTTGATGATTTGTAGACTTCTTCACCAGTTATAGAAACTAGTGGAGACTTTGCAAAACATCAGACATCTTTCTCTCGAGGTTTGGAGGGAGCATCAGCACTTAAAAAGAATCATAGAGCTTGAACATATGGGGGGGGGGAGCCTTAGCAAGGTATTTAATCTGAAATCATTCAACAAACACAAAAAGAGAGAGAGAGAAAAAAGAAGAGAAAAGGAAAGAGAAGAGAAAAGCAAGCAAGCAGTTTTAAGAGTAAATATTGTCATCATTCTGTCTGACCTCTTTTGACTCGAGTGTCTGTTTAATGTTTAGCTTAGTTCCTGGATAAGTAGGAGGGGTTTAGCCAGTGTTTACTGGATCTCTATGCTTACCTTGTTAGTAATGGTAACAACACTTCAGTAGGGCATAATAATCTACCATAAACTGCCTAAGGAGGTGAGCTCATGTGATCGCTACAGCAACCAGAGCTAAAAAAGGAATTATTTGTAAGCCTATTATATGTTATATCTTACCCTTAACCCATTAGTCTCACAACCTTGCTTCCTATCCCTCTCATGAAAGAAAATTGATAACAAAACTGTTTTCCATCTCAGGTATTTATTTTTACTGTAGGTGAGATTCAAAAAAATTTTTTTTTCAGGTGATAGAAAATATGGTTATTCTAGTTTCAGTTTTTTAATCCTACAATTACAAATCAGCAATGGAGGGAATGGCCATCCAGGTCCAAGCTCTTGATTTTGCAAATAAGAAAGGACCACCCGGCTGTTTAGTGCAGAGCCAAGGTCGAACCTAGTACGCTACATTCATATGCTGTTGTGTGATCACATAAAGATTTACTATTTAATGTTTATGCCTGTTAATTCCGGATCCCTAAGCAGACGACCATCTCTTCATAGCCAGGGCCTGAACGGTGGTGCATTCTCTCCTCTAGCTTGTCTTCTACAGAAAGATGTGCCAGCCGATGGCTGACTTCAAGGGCGTAAGAAATAGCACAGTCAAACAAAACAGCAGGTGTGCCTGCCTATTCTCCACAGCCCTGCTTGACAATACTATCCAGGTGTCCAAATATAATACCTTCCCTTCTTTTCCCCCACAAAGAGGAAACAAGGTCCTAAGAGGTTAAATTTTACACGGGGTTTTGTTGGCCAACTCAACATCTGTTTGCATCTCAAAAAATGACTCAGATCTATTCCTTATAAGTAGGGCAGGAGGGCAGCTGGAATTTCCCAGCTCACTCTGTGTCACTGTTTCCTGCCTCTGCTGCTCTTTGTCCTCCCAGGCATATTTTATTGGCAAAAAAAGAAACAAACACTGTACTACCCTAGGGCAGCTGGCTGCACTGACTCATGCGTCTTATGTTTGTGTTGGGAAAGCTGCGGGCGATGCAAGGGCCTTGCTTTAATCACAGTGTGAATAACTGAATGTCTTCTGAAACTTCGTTACTCAATATCCCACCCAGAAGGAACTCAGATGCTATCCAGCCAATCAAAGGCCATCTGCCGTCTACAATCATCGCTTGTCACTGATGACAAGGCCCGGTGGGTGGATCATCACCAGAAGGAGGAAAAACACACAAACAAAAAACACCCCAAACTGACCAACTGACCAGACAAACAAATGAACAAAAAAAGCCCCGTTCCTCACATGTGAAATAAATCCACAACCAAAGACCGGTGTTAATGAGCTGAGCATCCATTGGCTTGACTTAGTCCTAAAACTTGAAAATACTGTGCACTCAGTTTGGAGTGTGTGTGTGTGTGTGTGTGTGTGTGTGTGTGTGTGTGTGATATGGAGAGAGAGAGAGAGAGAGAGAGAGAGAGAGAGAGAGAGAGAGAGAGAGAGCTCCAAGATAACAGTGAACATAGGAAGAACGGGAAGAGAGGATCATTTGGAGATCTGGTGAATTCTCCTGACTAGGGTTCTTATTTTAGGACTAAAATGAACGCACTTCCTTGCCCAGTTTCTATTGTTTCATTTAGTATGCAACTTGTATTAGGCAATGGCTTTGTTTTGAGGATATCTAATACGTCTTATTGATTCTCTCTTTGTCTATGACAAGTGGGGTGGGGTTGGGCAAAAATAAAAACTCAGTGGTACAATTAAACTAACTCTTCATGTTCAGACTGAAGATGATGCTACTTAATTATGCAAGCTCTGTTTTGCGAAACTTCATCTGTGAGAGGAAAATTAGAACGTGTGACAGTAAGATTATTTCTCAGTTTATTCATTCTTTTTTTTCTGTATTCTGACCCAACGTGCTTTAGAAGAAAGTAAATCAGTTGTCCGTCCTCTCCCCCCCCCCCCCCCCCCCGTGAAAACACCTAAACCAAACCACAATAAAAACAAGACCAAAGAACAGAACAATAACAAAACAATAACTTTCAGATAATAAGCATGTGTCTAGTTAAGCCAGCAGAGGCCCTGTGTGGGCAGGCACAGGTGCCCAAGGATGTTGTGGGTGAGGGGGGCCTCCTCTTCCTGCTTGTGTCCTGCCCACTGTGACCCTAGGCTTGGGGGACAGGAATGGCCAGCTCAACATACAAGTCCATCCTTGTGCCCATCAGGCAAATGGCCAGCACAGACCACAGGAGAAGCTGATTCAGGACTTGAAATTGTACCCTTGTCATGTTGGTAGAATCTAGAGTGCCACTGTCCAAATCATGTTTGAAGTGGGGTTTCTTAAACACCAAATGAGCAGGGTTCTCACTGGAAAGCTCCCCTTGACCCCTAACTGGCATTGCTCTTGAGAGCTGGGGTGTGACAAAGGTTCCTATTGAAGTGTCCCAAGTCAGGGGCCAGGAGAATATGCTCTGGTTCCTCAGATCTTTGGTTTCTACTCCTTAAAAAAAAAAAAAAAAACAAAAACAAAACAAAAAAACACTCAAAACTTGTTTAAAATGAAACTTTCTGGATTCTATCTCCAGATACTACCCTGTAGCAGCCCTGTGGTGGAACCCAGGCATCCACCCTGTAACCACAGGTTGATATTCTGGCATTTCCTGGTTTGGCTCCGATCCTTTCATCCCTACCCTTCGGGTTGTTTACCAGCAGGAGAGCAGCCAGTCCCCTGCCCTCCCCCATCCCAGTGACTCACTCTGGTGCTGCCTGTTGTGGTTGCCAGTGGCACTCTGGGCATTGCTGAGACTGCATGCTCCCTGAACGCTTGCTGCCCCTAATGTTTGTCCTGTCCTTGACGTGTCATAGGAGAGTTTGTTATTGTCTCAGTTGTCCCTGCTATCAGGTTACAGCAACCAGTGGTGTTTGCATCCATCACAGAGCGGCGTCTCCTGGGTATTTTCCTGCTCTATCTACTGTACTCAGGCTCTGTTGCTACCTGATGGGGGCACTGTGGCCTCCAAACAGGGCCTTGGGACCCCAACACCCCCAGATGATTCTTCTTGCTTCCTGAGTCATGAGAAGGAAATGTCATCCTTCAGTACTCCCGTTTTCTTCTGCTTCTTGCTCCAACACAACTCAGGGAAGCTCTTTTCAAGGACTAAATTTTGGATCTACCTCAGATTCATGTGTTGAAATCCAAGCTCCACAGGGGTGTGTTAACAGAACCTATGGAAGGCAGCTAGGTTTGGAGGGTGGAGGGAGCCCACGTTAATGGAATCAATGTCCTTATAATCAAGGCCCCACAAGGACCCAGGGAAGATGGACACAGATTTGCCTATGACAAAGCAAGCCTTCTGGAGACATCAGTTGGCCAGAACCTCCATGATGAACACCCTCCAGAAATAAGAAACAAGATTCTGTTTTTTGCAAGCTACCTAGTGTTTGATCTTTTATTAGACAGGCACTTTATTCTTCTGATGATTCTGCATATGAGGGCCCATGACTCAGCTCTCAACCACTGACATCATCCATCGACCCACTTTTCTAGGTTTCTGGGTTTAGTGGGGGCTGTTGCAGTTTGAATGTCAAGTGCCCTTGGTCACCAGCTGGGGGTGCTGTTTTGGAAGAAGATTAAGGAATCCTTAGGGGTGGGAACCCTACTGAAAGAAGTAGGTCACTGGGTGTGAGCCTCGATGTGGTGGATTATTGTGTTTTGTTTTTTAGTTGCTCAGTGCCACTTCCTGTCTGCCTTCTACTTCCTAAATCCTTCTTAACTAGAAATGGTAGGATCAGCTGCCTTGGGTTTCAGTTGCTGTAACGTCACTAACGTGGTTGACTGTATCCTCTCAAACTATAAATCAGGATAATCCCCACGTTTAGGTTGCTTTTGCCCTGATTAAGGCATTTGCTCACAGCAACAAAGAAAATAATGTGTGCCCAGGCCTATACAACAAACTTTATCATTTCACATTTACTTCTTAGATTCATCCCTCCCTCCCTCCCTGCTTCTCTCTCTCTCTCTCTCTCTCTCTCTCTCTCTCTCTCTCTCTCTCTCTCTCTCTCTTTCTATCTCATCAACTCAGGCTAAACTTGAACTCATAATCTTCCTGTTTTTTTCTTCTAAGTGCTGGGATTATTTTTCTTACAAAATTGGACAATTGATTTGCAACCATCATTCCTCATAGTTTTGTGAACTAATAAAGGACTAGTAAGGGCGTGAAGACAGGAAAAGGCTAATATTATACTGTTGTATGCCTATTTTAGAATGTGTTAAAGGTAAGTCCCAGCACCACATCTGGTGGCCCACCCTCATAATCCCAACATCAAGGAGGCTCAGACAGAAGGACTGAGATTTGGAGGCCAGTCTGGGTTATATAGCAAAGCCCAAGCCCCAAAATAAGAACAACAAATTAAGATCTTAGAACATTAAACATTTACAAGACATTTAGGTATTATCGTGAATTGTACTCATTCCCTAGCAGTCCATGTTATCAAAGGTTTGGGCCTCAGCCCAGTGTGCCATCAAGAGCAGGTAGGAATGTTAAGGGGTTGGACCTTGTGGGAGGTTTTCAGGTCATTGGGATGTGTCCTTAAAGGGGACAGTATACTCTCCCCTGTCTCTTCCTCTCTCCCATGCCAGCCATGAGATAGAATTGGCTTTACCATATACTTTTCTGCCATTATATACTGCCTGTCACAGGGCTGAGAGCAATGGTAATGTCTAACCATACACTCAAATCTACAAAACCATGAGTCAAAACTAAACCTTTCTTCTTTAAAGTTCATTATCTCAAGTATTTTTTTTCCCAGTAACCCTAGCGCTTAGGAGGCAGAGGCAAAAGGATCATGAGTTCAAAGCTAGCATGGGTTCCATTTCAAGAACCTATCTCAAAATAAATAAAACTAAACAAATAAAAAGGAAACAATAAACAACCTGTGCACAGAAAATACTGTCTCTGTATGTGTATTTATGTGTAAGTATACTGGAAATGTGTGTTTATATCTGTGTGCATATATGTGTGCATATATGTTTATATATGTGTGTACTAGTTAAGACTTAAAACTTAACATGTTGTAAAATACCACCTTCAGAAGCCTATTCAGGTTTCTTCTTTGGTGAATTTTCTTATATTTTGCTGTTACCCTGTTCATTCAGTGGCAGTCACTGTCTCTAGGGATAGGCAATACAGAAGCACCAAAATAAAAAATTAAATATTCACCTTTTGAGTACTAGATTCATTGGCCTGAATATAAGAAAGAGAATTTAGAAAAAACATATAAACAAATTTCTCCCACCAGCAACTGGATGAAAATTTTGATCAGGAGGGGGAGAGACAGAAAACTTGGATCCTTGACATGGATTCTATCTGGGTTATGACAGGAGAAGATAAAAGCACCTCCTCTCCCCGTCACTGATGGGCAATAAAGGCAAGGCAAGAAAGACCCAGAAAACTCACGTTCTGTGAATAAAGCAGAATCCATAATTTCTTCATAACCACTGTGAAATGGAAATAAAGGAAACTGCTGTGGTGTCTATGGACAGATGTGCAGACAGGATCCTGTGGGACGTCTCCACACCCAGGAAACATGTGATAGCAGAATAAATCGATAAATCCACGGAGTCTGCTTAAAGGGATAAAACTCACTACAGCATGGGAGATTTATCATAGGGTCCTGGAAAGCTGAGCTATGGATCCATGCTGTTCTTCCTCCTGGTCCATCTCAGCATCCAAAAACCACGAGGGGGGAGAGAGAGAGTGATGCCTACGTGCATCCCAGGTCTTAAGGGTCTGAGAGGCCACACCCTATAACAGCTACCCACTACAGCAGAATATTTTTTGGGTTGAGAATTTAGTTATCTTGCTTTGGGGAAATAGTACAGTGGCGATTGCTGAGCCTTTGTGGACCAATACCTGAAAATCAGATAGGGTGGCTGCCAGAACAGTGGTTGCCTACATCTGATGTTCCTTCCTTGATTTTAAAGGAACTTTTTTCAGTATTATATTTATGAAACACAACCTGATGATAAAAGGCAGTATTTCCTCATTCCAAAATAATGCCCAACTATTATTTGACCATTATTAATGTCACATCCCATTATCTATTTTTTTCTTCAATTTCAATGAAAATTACGCAAGAAATTCTCCGTGTATTTTCTATGTCGGTTCTATTTTCTTTTGTAGTTTTCGTTTTCTATCTTTATGTTTCAGTGTAGAGTATTCCTTGTGGCCCACTTCCCTGTGCGTGTGTGATTTGTTTTTCTGCAATGTCTAGTACATTGTTATGTATGTTTATTGAGTTCGTTCTTAATTTATTTTTTATGTTATTGTTTTCTGCCAGATTATTCTTTTTCTATGTCCTGGAGATTGAATTGAGGGTCTCACACATGTAAGGAAAGTATTCTATTACCGATCTAAAAGTCCAGCCTACGCTAGGAATTTGAAGCTTGACTTTCCTCTCCTTGAATCCAGCAGGCACAGCCTTTTTGCATCTTTATCGAACAATCTGGTATCTGGAGTCCCTGGAGTCTCTTGTTGTTTGTGGTTTATATCGCTGACGTCTCATTTCCTCTCATGCCCTGCTACTGGACAGAATGGGCTATGTGTTTGCCTGTACAGAAAATAATTTTTCAAACACACAACATGCACATTATTTGAAGGAGAATGCCCACTTGCCCACCAAAAGCCCTTTTCAGTGATCTCAGCTCTAAGTGCCTGGGAATTCAGGATGACATTAATCCAAGGTCATTTGATATTTTCCAGGGCACTCAGCATATTTTATAAACCTCACTTCTTACTGTTAATCTAGGATGAAACATGAAGGCTATTTACTCAGTCCCTGCTTTGCCTGGCTCCAGGGGCTAATTTTTGTCCTCTTAGCTCTCTGTAAGCACCAAAAGTACGACTCAGCATCTTGATCAACTCTATTTGGCGAATACATTCCTTTCAAAGGGGACCAAGTGTCAAGCTTCGCCTCTGGATTCCTGGCACTTCAGTATCAGACTGGTTACCCATCAGGCCTCTTTGAGCACTTTGATGCTTCCGAGATTTTAATCTGGAATTTTCATGCAGCTTTCTTAGCCATCTTTTGTGAAGGATTTGCTTCACATTATTTAGTCTGTCTGAGCAGATGTAGAAGTCTGGATGAAAGTGCTTTTCCAGGTTTAGAATCAAGTTATCTTGAGACCCTGACCCTATAGTAGAATTGATGAGGTAAGAGAAAATGGACATTTATAAGCCTTGTGATTTTTGGATCACAGACTGCAATGAGATTTCAGAAAGAATGGGATCATTTATTTTAACTTCCTTGGTGGTCTCAAATTAATCTTCAGAAAGACAAAATGTAATGGAATCTGTGAAAGCTTGCCAATGAGACATTTTCTGAGCACTTGAGGAATACCTGGAGGGGGGGGGAAGGTAAAAAACAAGCTACATTTACTGTGCTTTAATTCCTAAAAGGGAGCCAGCCAGCCTACCAAGACAAGCTTCAACTGAGTGGAGCAGGGTTTTGTTCTTGTGACAGATGGGCTTGCCTCCATCTGCCATACAACATCTTAGGGTACAGGTGGGCTAGAGGTCTGGTGAGAAAGGGTACCTACTTTGTAGAAAGAAGTCTCATTCCTCAGTAAAACTCAGTTCTTCACTGTGTGGGGAGATGTTCAGGGTGTGGCTGCTAAGACCTGTTTAACTGCCTCCTCTTTTCTTGCTTTGCTTGTAGGAATTCAAGCACCTTGCTATGGAGTGAACACATTCTGAGACCCTTGTAAGTCATAATGCTTGCACTGAGAAAGGCTTGGGAGATCCAGAGAAGCCCAAAGGGGGATAAAGATTTATAATCTTCAATGACTGAGTCATGAAAAAAAAAAAGCTCATTATTGAGTTTTTCATCTCGGCTCTTCGTGCCTCAGGTGTATCTACGATCTGTTCATCTGATCTTTGAGCACTATCCCAATTTTTAGACATAGGTAGTCGATTTATGAGTTGAGCAGAAAAGAAAGCCAGTAGAGTGTGTTATGTGAGTTATGTGGGATCCTGCTTAGAGCTATATTTATCATGGAGTGTTTTCAGGGAAACTGTGAGTCTATCTAAAATTACAGCGCTTACCTCCGCTCTTAGGGACTTGTCTTTCCAGACAATGGCCAAGGTACAAAAGTACCCTGTGTTTTCTACACTACTTAGCCCTGTGGAAGAAATGCTCACAGTTCTGTTGGTAGCCATTCTTGCAGGCCGGGAATCTCCCGGAAAAATACACACCCTTCATTATCTTAACACCTTCTTGCACACTCTTGATCTAGGGTCACTTGGCTTCTTGCCTTAGTTGTATTTATAGTGAATCACTTGATTCTTTCCTTCTCCCCCTCCAACTCAGCCTGTAAACCCCAGCAAGGCAAGGATACTCAGGGTCCAATTTCGTTGTCTCACTCCACAACAACTTTTAATGGCTTCATGTTACCTGAAAGATTCATTTTCAGACATTCCCACTCTTCAGTGTCTAGGAATCTGTCCCACATGCTTGGCTTTTTTTCTTGGTAATTTCTATTTACTAGGTGTGTCTCGTAGTCAAGGAGTGAGGGTTCTTAGTGTGCTCTAAGCATGTCCTGCTGTCTGCATTGTCACATTTTATTCTTGTATTTTCTCCTAGTGTGATGTCCTTAAGATGCAAAGCCAGAAACAGCCACGTGATACTTGAAATGGGTTGGAGCATCCAGACTGGCTTTCAGTGATGAATGTTTCTGTTTTTTTATGCCCCTCCCCCCCATCCAGGTGTTACAGTCATTCCTAAGTCTGTCCTTGATGTTATCTCTGCTTTGTCCTTGGGAGCTGGAGGTGGCTCTTACACCTGCTTGTCCTTGCAATCTGACTGGCTGGTTTTGCCCCTTGTTGTTATTCCCTAGAGCACATACATCATGCTCATCTTGAAGCTCCTGCTTTTGATGGCTAGAAACCACTCACACTAGTGTGTGAAGGAGAACATATGTGTGCTGAGCTGTAAACTTAGCATTCCGAAGTGCTGGCCCTGTGAGACAAGTTAAATAACCATGTTGGGCCTTCAACTTCTTGTCTGGAAAACAGAGATCTGTGGTTATCAACACTTCACATCGCAGCTCTGATACACCAATGCAACTTGGTAGTAGTCTCAGCGTGTCTGTTAGTGTTCCATCGAGTCCACTCATCAACTGATCTTTATGCATCTTTGAAATCTACTAGAACCCCCAAAGTCATAGCTACTTAATAAGCATTTGTCTGAATAAATTATTATAATTCTCTTAAGGAGTCTAGAAACCTTTCAGATGGTTCAGGGGCACTTTTGGAAGAGGAAGCATGATGGATGAAAATTTCATGGTTGCTATCATTGCACGAGCTTCTCAGGACAAGGAGTGAAGGGCCTGGTAGATCTGAAGGCTGGAAGAGCCTCCTTGGCATCACAACCTGTGCTCTTAGGAAGAATAGAGGACACAGAAGTAACCTCAAACCTGGGAAGGTGCAGAGAGAATGGATGGTGAACAAAACTTGTGTGGAGAGCCAGCTGGATATGGAAGACGCTTGCCTTTTGATCTGGATTTGGATGCATTGAACAAGGCAGCTTTCTTCTGTAGGCCTTGGCTCTCCACTGTGGAAGATGAAAACATGAACTAGCTGCTCTCTGGGTTTTCTGTCAGTGAAGACTTTTTTGTTTTTATAAATGGAAATGTCACACGACAGCTTCCTCTGTCTTTCAACTCGTTCTTTGAGGTGACCTCTGAGCTTGAAGATGACAGTTTCTCTTGACAACTTGCTTTCTGTCTTGTCTCACCAATGACATCACTATCTGTTACTTGTTCAAGCCAAGAACATGGACTTCTTGATTTCCCCTTTTGCCTGTGTCTTCCATCTGTCAGTCCATCAGCAAATCCTTACAGTTCTGCCTGAGACATAGTTCCAAACTGGCCTGCTCCATCCTAGGTCTCTTTGGGTTCTTTCTTTCTGCCATCTGTCTTTTCTGAACCACAGCCATTTTCCCCCTGGACTTTTACTGGTTCCCCTTTTTCATACTTTTACTTCTCCAGACTATTTTTTTCATTATACCCAGAATTTATTTTTCCTCCCTCTCCTTTTCTCTCCTCTCCCTCCCTCCTCCTTTCTCTCTCTTTCTTATTTTAGTTTCGAGTCAAAGTTTCTCTGCATAGGCCTGGTTGTCTTGGAACTTGTTCTGTAGACAAGGCTGGCCTTGAACTCAGAGATCCACCTGCCTCTGCCTCCCACATGATTGGATTAAAGGTATGCGCGCCACCACAGCCCGGCTCAGAATTAGCTTTTTTTTTTTTTTTCCTCGAGACAGGGTTTCTCTGTGTAGTTTTGGTGCCTGTCCTGAATCTCACTCTGTAGACTAGGCTGGCCTCGAACTCACAGAGCTCTGCCTGGCTATGCCTCTCAAGTGCAGGGATTAAAGGTGTGTGCCACCACAGCCCAGGTCAGAATTATCTTTTAAAAATATGAATAAGATTGTGCTACTGTTCTGGTTAAGCTACTTCAGTAGTTTCTTTTTGTGACCAACAAAATACAATTTTATAATTTAAATTGAATTTCCCAATACCTCTGTGGCACCATGTATCCTGGTTCCTGATTCCCTCTTTTCTTCCCCTCTATGTTAACCACGATAGGCTCCTATTCATACATCAAATGCACCGTATTTCTTCATGACTCCAGGTCTTTGAGTGTGTAGTTTGAGGACTAAAGTTTTGCAATTACATTAATGTGTTTTTGGAAAAGGAGAAAACAGCTTTTTGTCCATACTGGTCTGTTACAACCGTATCTAACAATAGATGATCACTGTTCTCATGACTTTGGGAACTTGCTCCTTGACCTCATTAAAATTGGTTGTTTCTGAGTCATCAAGTTCAGGAGAGAATTTAATGAGATTTCCTGACTCTGCAGTCAGAAAATTAAGAGATGTTCTTTTTAATCTTAATTTTGAAAAGTTTCTTTTATACAAAGCAATAGACATAAACATCCAGAAAATCTTTTTCAAAAGATGTATTTGGTGGAATCACGAGGATCTCATTGCTCTGTAGCATCCAGACCGTGTAGGACGGTGAGGTTTCTGCTTCCTCCTGCTCTAGTGCAGTGGCTGTCAAAAAACACGAAGATCAATTCCACAACGTACCGTAACTAGAAAATTAACCACAATGTCATGTTTGGAGAAATTTTCTGAAATTCTTTTTCTGTAGAGTCTCAAAGGAAAAAAAAATCAGTGAGTGATTTAAAAATGCTGTTTATTAATTAATTCACTGCTTTAGAACAAGCATCTGATTCTTAGTGAAAATGACTGAGGGACTCAAACCTGTCCTTTGCATTTCCTCTGATAATTTTGGACCAGGCTATTTTTTGATGTTGGTTCAAAACTGCGTCTTTTCTTCTTAAATTTGTTTCTTTACCTTGTGTAAGTATTGAGTTTTTTCCAATATTTTATGTTGCATATTTAGTGACCTTTCAAAAAGTTCTGTGCCCTAATCTGCAAGGAAAAAGTTTAAAACCCAATATTTCACGCACACTTTTCAAAATTGACTTTGTGTTGGGGGAAGATTTTGGTGTGTGTATGTGTCTGATTATCCCTAACTATGGCTTTTCTTTTGAAAAAAAAAATACCACAGGGAAGTGTAATGAGTCTTTTTCTTTCCCTCCAGCCAGCTCCCAAATATTGATATGGAGACTTCTTATTAATTATAAAAAGCTCTGCCTAGAGCTTAGGCTTGTTCCTAACTAGCTCTTATAACTTAAATCAACCCATTTATACTAATCTACATTCTATCAGGTGGTGATACCTTTTTTTCATCTTGCATCTCCTTTTTCCTCTCTGTGTCTCCTGGCATCTCCTGTGTACCTAGAATCCTTTTACTTTTACTTTTCCCAGAAATCCTACCTATGCCTGCTGCCTAGCTATTGGCCGTTCAGATTTTTATTACACCAATACATTTTCACACAGTGTACAAATATCCCACAACAGAAAAGGGAGGCAGCCTCAAAACAGGTAAAAATCTACTGGTTTTCCTGGCTCTACATCTTCTTTTGGGTATTGTTGTGCCTCAGACTTTAAACTAACTTTTCAAAACCTGTCTCTGCTCTCTATACCTTCTGAGTGAATGTTAAATTGTGCTTGCACTATGTTATGGTTGTGTCTATTGTCTGAAGAATTTTCTATATAAACCTTTCAAAACTCATAAAAGAGCAACACATATTTCAAAGTTTAAAAATATTTATATATGAAGAAACATTGCTTAAACAGTGACCTCTTCAGAAATTTGCAGAAGGATTTGCTCAAAGTATAAATAAGGATTTTGGATTAATTTCTTAACTTTCATCCAAATGCCATAGTGGATATTGACCATGGCTTTAGCAAAGTCTTATCTTTGATTGTGCCTGGACCATCTCTATCTATAATGGAAACATGGAAGAAACTCAAGCACCAATCCCTTCTTACAAATGTGTTGTGCTTGAGCTCATAATTGAGGTCATAACTGAGCTCATTATACTAGAAATGGATGTTACCTATCAATGGAGTAAGTGTTCCAACACAGCCCAACATATACAAAGACTGTGTGAGAAGAACTCCAATTGCTCATACCCCATAAGCCCAATCTAAAAACAGATGTATACATTGTGAAAATGTGTTGCTCTCATTGTTAACAAAAAGCTGATTGGCTGATAGGTAGGCAGGATTTTGGGGGTAGAGAGAATGCTGGAAAGAAGAGGGGCAGAATCTGAGGAGTCGCCAGGAGACACAGAGGGAGCAAGACGTGCTGGAGGACAGGTAAAGCCACAAGCCACATGGCAATGCATAGATTAATAGATATGGGTTATTTAAGTTGTAAGAGCTAGTTAGTAATAAGTCTGAGCTATTGGCCAATCATTTATAATTAACATTTAGTCTCCATGTTGGTTAATTAGGAACTGGAGAAAGGGAAAGAAAAGTTCTCCTACACATGCCTCTCTTGTAAAGAAATTATTCTCACTTGTGAGGATTCTATCTTCACAACATAATTACTGCCCAAAGGCCTGATTTGCATATACTGTCCTGCTGGAGATTAGGCTTCTACATATAGATTTTGGAAAATACCATTATTCACTCTGTACCACTGTGTCTGCATGTTTTGATACCTGGTTACATACCTTGTGGTCCCACAAATTAGTTTCTATATAGAATAGTGCTTATTGAGGGATAAGTAATAAAATTTGCCAATGGGTACATCAGTACTTTTTTGTTGGGACCACCAGCACCCAAGTAATGACACTAAGACTTATTATTAATTATGAAAGCTTGGCTTTTAGCTTAGGCTTGTTTTCAACTAGCTCTTATAATTTAAATTAATCCATATTTTTCTTAATCTACATTCTACCATGTAGCATTTACCTTTATCCTATTCTGTGTGTCTGACTTGATATATGTCTGGTTCATCTCTCCTTTTTCCTTCCCAGAGTCCTCTCTGTCCCCAGAAGCCCCACCTAACCTCTTCCTGCCTAGCTATTGGCCATTCAGCTCTTTATTAAACCAATCAGAAGGTGCCTTGGCAAAGACACATCTTCACAGTGTTATCAAATATTCCTCAATAAATGGGTAAATTATACATGTAGTATTAAAACTGAACAGGGGTTACAACAATTATTTTGAATTTAAGTCAACAACTTTTTTTTCTGTGAGGAGTATTTAGTTACTGACATTGTTGGAATCTCCAGTTCACAGGAAAAATGAAAAGCAGACCACATGTGGTCGGTTTCCTTAAGGCTTTCAACATTCCTAGAGACAACACAGTGCTCTAACCTCAGGGCAGTCCTCCTGAGATCAGTGTTGCCTGGCTTTAACACCTGAACTGATCCTGGTTGTTTAAGCAGAACCCCACTTCCCTTTATCTCCTGTGGGACATTTACAACACTTTGCAATTTTGTTTGTTTATTTATGTGGTGTCCCTTTTGTCTCCTAGAGTGTAGTCTGCATTCTCACAAAGGAATGAACTGCAGCCTTTTGAATATCTAGATTTTCGATGCTCAGTGCAGCGCCTGGCACATAGTATATAGAAAAGAAATATCTGTGGAATAAACTAATGAAGTGAGATTTTTAGATGAGTTTGTAAGAGCAGCAAACCTCTAGAGATCAGCAATTCAAATCAGCAATTTGTTTTCCAACTCTGGTTTTATTACTATGAGTGCTTGCAAGGTTAGTTAGTTATATTACTATTAAAGGTCGTCATCAAAAATTATATTTTATTAAATAATTTCTGTTTTCTCTCCCTTAATACATCTAGCCATCTTCCATTTTAAAGGAGACTGGGTACACTAGGATAGTATGGTCATAGACATGGTATATTTAAATTTTAAAATAGACTTTAAAGAAAATATTATGAATGCATGTGTGTGTGTGTGTGTGTGTGTGTGTGTGTGTGTGTGTGTGTGCACGTGTATTTATATATATATACGCACCATGTACATGAATGGTGCCTTCAGAAGTAGAGGAGGGCATTAGAGCCCCTGGAACTGGAGTTATAGATGGGTGTGAGCTGCCATGTGGATGATGTGGACAGGATCCAGATCCTCTGAAAGAGTAACAAGTACTCTTAATTGCTGCATCAACTCTTCAGCCCCATTTGTATTGGTTGTTATTAGTAAAGTTAAGATGATGTGAAGCACCCAGGAAGATGTACTCAGATTATATTGAAACATTTTGCCGTTTTATGTAAAGAAATTGAGCAGCCATAGATGCTCCTGAAACCAATCCCCATGATTGTGCAGGATAGTTGTCTAACCCATTGGACATCTTGATTTCAGACCTGTAGAATCCACAACTATAGGCAAAATAATGTCTGTTGTTTTAAGACACCTTGTCTGTAGTAATCTATTACAACAGTCCCAGAAACCTAATACAGTTGCCTTAGGTTATCTTCCTAGAGTTTTGACCACATGGATAAACAGAAGTACTAGTCTGTCATAACCTATACCTATCTCGGGAATGAGGGAATTGAAATTCTAGGGTCCTGATCTGTTGATTGAAGCCTTGGCATAGAAGGAGTGAACTCCTACACATCAACTGTTGCAGAGTTGTGCTTTGGAAGACTTACACTTATTCTGCCTCCCTGGTGCAGGGATTACATGAGCACAATGAGCATGCCTGGCTTTTATGTGGGCATTGAGGTTTGAACTCAGATTACCTACTGAGCTATCTCTCCAGTTCCCCAACCTTTGAACTTCTTCATGCCACATGAATGAGGGAAGGGTGGGATGGGACACAGTACTGTATCTGGGCAATTGGAACTATGGCAGGACACTGTGGATATTCATACCCCTGCCAGGTGAAACACTGGAGACCTGGAAGAACAGTGTTTGCAGTAATCAGGTTGGGATTAACTAACATTTTAATTAAAGAACCAGAGGCTACTTCACAAATTAAGGGATGCCACTTGTAAGACAAACTAACCCCTGTGCTATTTGTCCCACTATACGATAATGGCTTGATGTTAACATATTAGGATGGCTTCTGGTCTGATTTAGATGGCTAGTGTATTTGTCATTTTAAAAAATGGGTCACACAGAAAAACTCAGGGGTCTTTATTTTCAGTTTACCTATAATGAACATTTTTTAAAATGAAGCATTAAACACATGTAAACACAATTCTCAGCACTTCATTGAATGTGCTAAGAACCAATCATATGTATTTTAAAATGTAAATAGAAAGTACAAAGATACAAAGAATACTCATGTATGAGTTGCCATGCTTTTTGTTTCTGTTTGTTTTTGTTGTACTAATTTTAACCATTCCAGGATGAAGAAAACTGAATATGACTATACATATCTCACGTAGCTGATTCTTAGTGTATTTAAAAATGCTTGCTTAATAATGCATTTGTAGGTTCTTGGTTCTTCTCTGTCGTGAGAATTCTAGAAGGACAACAAAAGAATAAAGCAAGCATGGAAGGAAGAGAAAGCTGAGTTCTACTGTGGTGGTATGATCATATTTCATATGTGTGCTTGCCTGGACTTGTGGTGATATCTTTTTCTCCCAGCTTGAACATTTTATCTCCCCTGTATTAAGAAGAAGTAGCTAAGTCAGCAGATAGAAACTACTGCAACCCCCTCATCTAGTATTTTATCTTAAAAGTAATTGAATTTCTGTGGTTTTCGACATATAAAGATTAGAAATCATGTCCTAGATTCTATATGGATTGGTTTCACTTTATCCATTTTTAGTTTATCCCTTCAACACATTTGTATTGAACATTTCTAGGTACTGGTGTACTGCTGTGGCCATCTGACAACCAGTTTTTAAACCAAATAAATATAGTGGGCAACATATAAATTTTTGCTCAAGTGGGTAGATTCCTACCCTAGTGGGTTGATTCTTACAAGAGCAGACATGTTCTTATGGAATGGGTGTTTTTTGTTACAAGAGAGGTTGTTATAAACTGAGTCTGTCTCGGGATTTTCATGAACCCACCTTTTTTTCTTGTTTCTAACATAAATTGAATCAGCACAAGGTACTCACAAGATGCCACACTTTTGATCTCCCAGCTTCCAAAACTGTGAGCCAAAGTAAACTTTAGTTTCTTTACACAATACTTGGGTGTTTCGTTACAGCAGCTGAAAGTGGGTCAAAGCAGGGAGTCTGGCTGAATTGTTTGGATTTGATGTATGTTTTAAAGGTAACTGTGGCTGGATGCATTGGTGGGTAGCCCCCGAATACACAAGGGCAAAATAGGAAGATTTCTGGGTTTCAGGTGGGAGCAACTGAGTTATGGTTAGTTGTTATTCAGTGAGATAGGTGAAAAATGAAAGGTGAGGATGATTGGGACTGAGTGGGTACACAAGGAATAGGCTTCCTTAGACATTGCAGAAGATAATCTCAGATTATAACTTCTGAAAACAGGGCTCCTTAAGGAACACTGACTCTTGTTCCACATGCCCAAATGGTGGCAGAAAATACATTCCACACAGCATACACACTTGACGTTAGATACTTTGGCCTTTATGTGTTGCAAGCACTAGTCCATGTTCCTTCTACCCCACAAACACTAACTGATCGGCTGCACTGGGTGTTGCCTTTCATTTGGTCTTTAGAGCTTCAGCGTTGTGACTATCTGATGTTAAATTATCAGTCATATTTTACTGGAACCACTTGTGTTAGTTTTCATGTTGCTGTGATAAATACTTGAGAAAAATACTTTAAAGGAGGAAACATTTCCTTTGGCTCTTGGGTTCAGGGATTTCAGCGCATGCGTGACTGGCTCTCTTGCTGTGTGTAAGTGTGAGATTCAACTTCATAGTTGCAGGAGAGCATATCTGGGTGATGTGATGATAGAATACCAATTAGTGGATCCTCTTACAAACTCTGCTTCCTTGGACCCTGTTGGCTTTGGGCTTGACTACTACATGATGTTATCATGTAAAAGAGCCATGACTAAATTTTAAAAGTCAAATATGACTATTAGAGTATTTGCGGCATCTTATAAAATTGGGGAATGTTGTGAAATCTAAATGAGTTACAACCAGATAGATAAAGATTATTAAATTGAGGTCACCAAATGATACCACTTAGGGTATGACTCCACCTGTTTTCACATGTAGCACAACAAAGACGGGACAAGAAGTAGAGCGGAAGTTGACAGTGTTGTGATTTGAATGTGAAATATGTCTCATAGGTTTATTTGTTTGCACACTTCGTCCACAACTGGTGGTGCTAACTGGGAAGATTGTGAAACCTTTGGAAAGTGGAACTTGCTAGAGGAAGTACATCACAGGAAGTGCACCTTGAGGTTTTATAACTGTGGTGGTTTCAAAGAAAATGGCCCCCAAAGGGAGTGTGGCACTATTAGGAGGTGTGGTCTTGTTGGAGGAAGTGTGTCACTGTGGAGGCGGGCTTTGAGGACTCATATATGCTCAAGCCATGGCCAGTGTCACAGTTTACTTCCTGTTGCCTACAAGATGTGAGACTCTCAGCTACTTCTCCAGCACCATGTCTGCTTGCATGCTGGCATGTCTCACCATGATGATAATGGACTGAATCTCTGAACTGTAAGCAAGCCATCCCAATTAAATGTTTTCCTTTATAAGAGTTTCCACAGTCATGGTGTCTCTTCACAGCAACAGAAACCAACCCTAACTAAGACAACAATGCAGCCCCACTTTCTGTTTTTCCTTTGCTTCAGGATTGTAGATAGAATAGGGCTTTGTCTGCTTCATGCTCCTGCTGACATGCTTTCCCTGTTATGATGGGCTATATTGTATCCTTCTGGAACTAGAAGCCAAAGTAAATCCTTTCTCCCTTAAGTTGCTTTTGCATTTTATCACAACAGAGTAAGACAGAACTAAAGGGTTGTGGATATTAGAAAATTTAGCAAATGCTTGGTAGCAATTTCCTAAAAATTGAAACATCTCTTCTTAGAAAACTTTCCTTCAGATAAGAAATAAGTGTAATTTACTTCCTAAAACTGACTTAGAAAGTAAGTAGACTGACAAGTTTCAGGTAGCTCCTAGAACTTACAAGATTCCCGTGTCTCCTCCCCAGGTTATAGAAGCATTGACAAGGCTGGAGAGAAGAGACTCTTCCATCTGCTCAGCTGCCTGCTAGTCATCAAGGGAACTCCAGGGATACAGCTCTAATTTCCATCACCCATGCCGGGGGTGGCTTTTTAGTGATGAAGCTACTTTTGAGTCATCTATGATCCTGTGGGTAATCCCAATAAACTCACTCAGTCACAGGGCTCGACTTGGGTGGGGTTGTGTCTTTGGTCTTTCAACCATAACCCATCTGCTGTGAAGAGACATTTGTTCATGTCTTCATAGAAAGACTCACACAGCATCAAGTACCTTAAATTCTCTTGACAGAAGTGTTTGTAGGGTGTTTTTTTTTTTTTTTATCTATTCATTCATTGAAAAACATTTGGAGGACACCTGTATAGTATCTGTGTATTATTGTGGAGATAGGAAAGTAATAGTGAAGACATATTTGGCGAGAGATAGGGGAAAAAAAGAATAATAAAAAGCAAATTAATAAGCACAATTGTTTAAATCGATGTAACAGTAAATACTACACATATCATGAAACTGCATAGTAGGAGCCAGAATAACTTAGGTACAGATCAGAGTGGCTGTAATTATAGGATGGAGCCTTCTTTGAAGAACTGACTAAAGGTGAAACCTAAGTAATAATAAGAAGCCAGGTAGAGGAATTTAAAGGATGAATAGTGCACTCAGGTGCTAACTCCTTCAGGCAGCAGGGTTACAGGTATCTGAGACCGTTTCTGAGGCCAGGAGCAGAATGGTGGGGAGCTTTCAGGATATAAGACCTTCTAAGCCACAGTGAAGAATATGCATTTTAAAGGCAATAGAAAGCCACAGGGAGATTTCAGCAAAGAAGTGGCATGGTCTTAATCCACACATTGAAAGAGAAGCTTGTGCTCCTGATGACCGGAGTTCAATCCATAGCGCCCAACATGAAGAGTCAGGTAAAGTGACATGAATCTGTGATCCCAGCACTCCTACCTACTGATGGGAGGCAGAGAAAAGAGAATCAGCTGGAAGCTTGTAGGAGAGTTGCCCTGCCTGGAGCATGACATGTGGCTGAAGCAACAAGAGAAACCCAGACTCGGTAAGATGGAAGATGAGAATCAGCTTCAGAAAGCTCTACCCTGATGTCCACGGATATGCTGTGGCACATGCACCTTCCCCTCCTCCCATCGTGAAATTTAACTATTTAATGTGTATGTGTGTTTTCCTGAGTATATGTATATGGCCATCTTCATGCAGAAGCTCCCAGAGTCCAGAAGAAAATGTCAGATTGTGAAGGCCTAGACTTAACTTTACAGGCTCAGGAATGTGCCATGACAACTCGAGTGGATACAGAGCAGTATCCTCCTGTAGACATCCTGTCTGGTTTAGGGCCCTTGGAGATATTTAGATAATCCCTCTGAGCAGTCCAGATAATCCTGTTCAGCAGGTTGTGGTTCCCCGCCAAAAGTCTAACCCAATGGTTTCAAATGTGGTTTCGTGCCCAAAGTCTAGACCAATAGTTTCAAAAAATCACCTTGCCCCTTCTACCCAATCCCAAGTTGCCAATTCCTGGCTTGTGGTTTTTCCCTATAAAAACCTTCTACACCTGGGCTCTCAGCTGCCACATTTCCTTCCATCTGCCATGCTGTGGCCCAGGTTGACCTGACGATAAAAGGACCCTTATGTGCTTGCATCAGAAACCAGCTCCTTGGTGGTCTCTGGGGGTTTCACAAAACAGGTACAACAGGATCTGCTGGAACTAGAGGTACAGACAGTTGTGAACTGCCATGTGGGTGCTGGGAATTGAACCCTCATCTTTTGCAAGAGCAGTAAATGTTCTTAATGGCTGAGCTATCTCTCCAGCACTTCATAAAATTTGAGCAGATAAGAGCTCTGTTTCCAGGTATTGAGCTTAGCTTAGAACAAGGAGAGCATTCCTTGGAAACTGCTATTTCAGTAATGATAGAAGACTGAATGAATGGGAGTTTGAACAGAAACAAGGCTTTTGGTGGAAAATCATGAGGGAAAATTTATAGTAGATGCAGTAGCCAACCTCTATCCCCAGTCTTAGTTACATTTGATCAACAATGATCCAAAAATATTGGATAAAAAAATTCCAGGAATAACTCATAAGTTTCAAATTATTATTACCATAGTATGTTGTGACAGTTCTTCTACTTTATTATTACTGCTGTTGATTTCTTATTGTCTATGACATTATTAAGGTATGTACATATAGGGGAAACATGATGTGTGTATACATTTTTCAGTTTAAACCTTTCCCTGTGGGTCTTGGAAAATACCAAATATAAATAAAGAGGTTCCTATATTTAGATTAATAGATCAGAATGAAAAATGAAGGAAAAGATATCTCAATCCTGTATTATTGGCTGGTATAGACAGAAAATTAGAGAGGAGAAGAAAATAGCATTAAAAAAATCCTATTCTTCTAGTGTAAGAAACTTATAAAGTGTCTTGAGTTCTTCTGAGCAGAACTTCAGGGTGAGAAAACCTGGTCTCCTTTTATAAGAGGAGGATCTGTCATGATGTGTAGCTGGTTATGGTTGGCTGAGGACACCTGTACTAGTCACGGTGTTGAATTGGGATCCAAGAGTTGGAGACAGGCGATTATGACACCAATCCACATATGTGACTATCAGGTATGGCACACACACACACACACACACACACACACACACACACACACACACACACAGAGAGAGAGAGAGAGAGAGAGAGAGAGAGAGAGAGAGAGAGAGAGAGAAAGAAAGATTAATAGAGCATCAGATAGATAGATCTGACCATATACTAGATAGTCCAGTTGCCTTTGGCTTCTCTCTAAGAAAGGTCCTAAAAATTTCCCAAATATGAACTTATAATCAACATCCAGCTTGCTAGAGCATGCTATCTGAAACAGTGGTCTGCTTAGTCCTGGGGGAATATTAATGTCTGTAGACATGTCTGGTTGTCATAGCTAGAGGTGGCTGGTGAAGTGCTATTGGCATCCAGTAGATGGAGGCCTGTGATGATGCTAAGCCCTTCCCAGTGCTCAGAACAACCCTATATCAATCGATAAATGTTTCTTTACATCAGTGTTGAGGGTGAAACACTGTGGAATGGAAGAAATAGGGCCAATGTCAAGACTACTGTTTCTAGATGGATCATGGTGATTGTCTCCTTCCTATTTTCTGTGTTTTCTAAATGTTTATTACCAAGTTCTCATTTTTCCAACCATTAAACAAACAAACACGCTGGGCGGTGGTGGCACACGCCTTTAATCCCAGCACTTGGGAGGCAGAGGCAGGCAGATCTCTATGAGTTTGAGACCAGCCTGGACTACAGAGTGAGTTTGAGGAAAGGCACAAAACTACACAGAGAAACCCTGTCTTTAAAAACAAAACAAAACAAAAAACCAAACACACCTTTCAGAACTGAAAGGCACACATGACCAACGCCAAGCAAAAGTCTTCCTGGTTCTAAGTCGTGCTTCTCCAGACATGCCTTGGGCCTCTCCTGTTGAGTCATGGCCCTCAGATTCAGCCTGACTGATATGGGGAATCTCAGAACACCTCAGCAAACATTCAGGATTTCCACTGAGTCATTTGTCCATGCATTTGCAGGGCCGGCTGGCTCAAGTCTTCCTGTGTTTTTGTGGAAGAGAGCCTGAAGAGGAAAAACAGGCTGCTTGTTTCTCATTGTGTTGAGCTGTCATTGAGCAACCCAGGGCTCTGTGGCTGGTGCTTTTTGTTCTGTGTGCCTCTGTGGCTGGGCCAGCATGGAGGGTTTAACTCCTCCCCATCAGGAGGAGTCCCTGAGAGCCAATGATCTTAGGCACCCATTATCCTCAGAGGACACCATCAAGACCCCCACAGAGTAGCAAAGGCTCCCTGCATTGTTTTCCCTATATGTACATACGTAGTTATCATACCGTTCTTTTCAATAGTTTCCAATTATACATAGGCTTTGAGCAATTCAAACGCTGGGAAGTGGAACCATGAATTAAAGGTGCGGCATATGTATGCATAGGAGGAAACTTCTTTGAAATGTAAGGTAGCCAGGAGTAAAACAGAAGCGGTTTCACTAAGAATTCAAATTGTTGACATAAGAAAATTACTGACTTGACTGTGGAGTTTCTCTCTCTCTCTCTCTCTCTCTCTCTCTGAAGACATGAAAAACCCCGGAACAATTAAACTGAAGGGCAGCACTTCTACATCCCGGGAGAAGGCCAGCCACTCTCATTATTTTATCTTAATCCAACCAAATGCAAGTCACCTCTGCCCATTCTCAACACTGGCACCTCAGTGGTTCAGCTCAGCTGCTAAGCATAACATTAAAAGTTCATTCAATAGTCCAGGAGATGCTGTTTTTGAAATTCCAGGGTCACGGGAAATGGTGACCTGAATTATCTGGATGAACTGTCACAACTCTGTGCCGCTTTGTTCAGGTCTGGCAAGGGCTGAAGCTCGCTCATCCAACCAGCGGGTGTGGACTCCAAGCCACGCAGCAAAATCGAATTTCAGGCTGGGTGATTTCTCACCCGTTACCTCTTGCCATTTTTTATTGGAAGCGGGCAGATAGCTTTGTCTCTCTTGTTTCTAATTCATCTTTTGAAAAATTGGTGTGATAGTGGTTATCTGACTGTGTACTAGTCAGGATGAGTTATTTTCAAGTACTTTACAAATAAAAAAAATGTACAGTAAGTAAGCTTCAGAGTTGTTGCATGAATCCTAAATGGTATTATAATAAAAACCCGAGACAGCTATTGGGGTAAATGCTTAAAGATCAGAGAGACAAAGGAACAAGCCACAGCCACTTCTCACCTCCCCAACTCCACGAATCCTCTGACTGAATGCCCCTGAGTCCTCAGCTAAAAGTGCTTCAGTTCCTGTCTCCTCCTGCCTTCTAGTCCTTTCTCCGCCCAGCCATTTCACTCCCTGCCTCAACCTTCCTAGTGCTGGGATTAATGGTGTATGTGATTCCCAAATACTGGGATTAAAGATGTGTGCCACCATGGCTTGGCTCTGTTTCTCTTCTAGACTGGATCAATCTCATGTAGCCCAGTGTGACCTTGAACTCATGGAGATCCAGATGGATCTCTGCCTTCTGAGTACTAGGATTAATCCATTTTCTATTTTTAAAAGCTACATAATTCCTTTCTTCAACAATTCTTTGGATTACAAGAATTATATAATTAAAAGTGCATTTAAAAATGGAAGTCCCCACTTCACAATCATAGAGATTCTTATTTGAAAAGCTGAAGGATTAGTAAATTTGCACTGGTTTTCAGTCTGATATCTTACTGAACTCAAAGGAAGACATTCTGATGTATGGAGAGAATCTTGCTGCTTTTTCTCTTCCACGTGGACTTTCTTTAGACTGCAGCACTTCATTAGTTACTTTTCTTATCACTATGGCAAAATGCCTGAGGAGAAGCAGTTTGGGTAAGGAGGGTTAATTCTGGCCCGTATTTTAAGGGGCTGAGATCTGTCTTAGTGGGAAAGTCACAGCTGTAGGACTTAGAGGTTGGCGGATCACAACACATCTACAGTCTGGAAGCAGAGAGACATTAATTCTGTTCTCAGTTTCCTTTCTCCTTTGGTTTAGTTCAGGACCAAGCCCAGGGAACAATGTCACCCGCTTTAAGGTTTGTCTTCTTATCTCAGTTAATCTAATCTAGAAAACCATCATGATATGCTCAGAAACTTGTCTCCATGGTGTTTCTAAATCCTGCTCAGTTGACAATCAAGATCAACCCTCACAGGCACAAAAATGAAAACTTACATGTTTCCTTCATTTAAAAAAAACCCTAAGTTTCAAATTGGGAGGCGTGTGGAGAGATATTTAAGATATTTAAGAGTACTTGTTGCTCTGTTCTGGATGACCCAAGTTCTGTTCCTACTTCAGGTGGCTTAGAACTCCAGCTCCAGAAAACCAAACACAACCTTCTGGTCTCCTTGGGTGCCCATACATAGCATACACTCACATAGACACATACACATAAATTAAAAGAAAAATTTTTCTAGAAATCCAGCTGGAATAAACCATAAAATAAATTATAATTTTATATAAATATAACTTCAGTGTTTTACCAGAAAGTTCATAAGGTCCCTTTTTGGTTTTGTACCTTTAAGAAACTAAATATCGTCTATTCAAATGCCCTCTGTAATGGCCAGAACCTATTCTGAGCTCGTTTGGTGCTTGGTGTTTCTCCTGTGGAACCACAGAAGAGAATGATACTGGTCTGGAGTGGAGATTCAGGAAGGAAAGAACAGATGTAGAGAATGAATTGCTCTAACTTGCATTTGGAATGTCACCAATAGACCCATGTGTTAAAGGATAAGTTCCCTTTGTGGTGCTATTTAGGAAGTGTTAAGGACTCTAAGAGGTGAGGCCTGGTAGATCTTCTGGTTAATTGGAACATGACCTTGAAGGAGACATTGGGACTCTGTTCTTCCTTTTTCCTTTCATTCCACCTGGTCTATGCTCCCAGGACACTATAGCTTCATCTGCTCCACGTTCCCAGCTGTGGTGTGCTGCCTCTCCATGGTCCCCAAACAGCTTCTAAAACTGAACAAAACATGCCATTTTTCCCTATAAGTTGACTATCACAGATATCTGTTACAATGATGGAAGCCAATGAACACAGGAACAAACTAGTGGGATGGACTGACAAGAAGCCTGCAAAGTAGCTATCAAACTTCTAAAAAATGTGGTATCATGGTGGTCACAAAAGGAGAGTGGTTAAATTTGGGAGACATGGAAACAAAGACATATATCATTTATCATAATCTAAGCCACAATGAACGCTCACAGAAAGAGGGTAGTGATCAACAGCTGTGCCAAATGTGATGGACATTAAGAAGTATCCAGATAGACTTAGCAACAAGGAGATAGGTCATTGATGCTGGCCATAAAATCAGCTGCAATGTGTTTAGGAGGGATTGGTTGGCCTGCAACAATATTTTCAGGTTGAATTTAGGAAAGAATCATATTGCCTGAAAATCTTTCATTTAGTTGAATAATATTTATTCATCTTTAGATGATTATGATAAAAAGGATCACTGGGACAATTGTGTCTTTGATTAAAAGAAAAAAATGTTTAAAATGATTTAAAAAATAAGCAATGGTTGTGTCTGATGAACACTGCATATCACTCTCGTGTTTATTTCTAGCTTTCTATAGCTTATTGTTGAAGACAGTAATTATCTCAGGATCCACAAGAGATGGATATTAATGCCTTCCATATACAAGTTTCAAACTCAGATGATTAGATGAAACAATTCTCTCATGAGTTAAGTTACTGCTGTTCACTTCCTTAAGGGAAAATTATACAGGTACCTCCCTGTTGAAGCAATGCCTGGATGTGCCATGGAGCTCACATATAAGTATCTATGGCCATTACCTTATTGAAATTTGGTTATATAAAGGATAATGCCCTTCTTTGTCCTGATATAGTCTGAGTTTGCCTTACCTACCTGACCTTTGCTCTTTATCTCTGTGATAGAAGAATTACTGTTATTTTCCTACTGTGAGTGTTACTATCTGTTTTCTCAAGGATGTGTTGATGTTGAATGTCTTACTAGATTCTTTCAACTAAATTTGTGAAAAAGTTTTTGAGACAAGTTTCTCTATACAACCAAGGCTGGATTTGAATTTACTATGTTGCCCAGGCTGGCCTGCAATCTTCATTGAGCCTCTCGCTTCAATGTCCTAAGTGCTGGGGTTACAAATATGTGCCACCATGTTGGCTTTTGAACTCTATCTATCATCCAAGCACACACTGTATTTATGTTTCCTTTTTCTGCTTCCTTAGATCTCTTTACAGATAGTCAGAGATATTTAGATTTGAAATTCCCAGAAAACCAGTGTTTTCCATCCTATATGGGACAATGACAACATAGCAGTGTTTCTGGGTAACTGATGACACAGAGAAAGAGAAAATAACTAATCTATTTTTAAGTTTCTCCTCCACTTCTCGAAAGGTATGTTAGATCAGTGGTTCTCAAAGTAGTCGAATGACCCTTTCACAGGAGTGCCTAAGACCATTGGTAAACACAGATATTTACATTATGGTTCATAACAGTAGCAAAATTATAGCTATGAAGTAGCAATGAAAATAATTTTATGGTTTGGGTCACCACAACATGAGGAACTGTGTTAAAGTGTTGCAGCATTAGGAAGGTTGAAAATCATTACATTAGATTTTCACAGAAGCATAGGAATCAAACACGTGCACAGGAAGCTGTCAGCTTCAGAAGGTCACAGCCATGGTGGAAAAGGCTGATAAAATGAAGTTGGCACTTCAGTTTCAGCATGAGCCAAAACAATAAATCCATCAGCAGCATCGACAAATAACACTGGACAACATTTAGTAGAGGTTGACTCCAATCCAGGCAATGACTTCAGCTTACTTCTCAGCAGTGTATGAAGTCAGGCCCACCATATTTTACAGCAGTTGATCTGAAGATCCTCAATATGAAGGTGACTTGAAAACAAACAACAGAGGTAATCAGTTCAGGATGGAATTAAAATTCAGGCTGTCCTATTTCAAGCTCTATTCCTCAATCCTGCCTCAACTGCTTCTCTAGTGTTTAGCATACTTTTGAAGCCTGTTAAATGGCCCCACATGCCAATGACAATTGCAACATGATTACCAACACACACACACACACACACACACACACACACACACACACACTGTTCTAGTGCTTTAAAACACATCTTGCCAATCTTCTACTCATGTGATTTCCCTGAGCACGGATTTACTCATCCTTTAAGAAAACTGGCATCTAGCCTGACTATTGCCCCTTGAATGCAAAATGAAGTTCTTGTGGGTGGGTTATAATAAAGAGACCACTTCTGTGGTTTTGACCATTGATTTCTGAACGACATCACTCTAAGCTCTTGGGTCTACCAAGCATAGTCGATCCTGTGTTTAGTTACATTATTTGTCAGTTTGCTGACTAACAAAAATCATGGAAACAGTAATGTATAATTTACATAATCTTAACATAATTTACATTTAAGTGTTTATTGGTACACTTATGTGCCCATGATATGCTGTTTGAGAAGCAATCTAATTTTCTGATATTTGGAATTCTACATAAGGAGAATGTGCATGAAAATATCTCAAAATGATAAAAACTAGAGAAAAGCTGGACAATTTAATATGACTCAAAAATCATCCTAAATCATCTCTGTTTTGTCAGGTTTTATATCAGGAAGTATAAATCCAAAAAGAATATAACCTCATCTACCAAAGACTTCTCTAATTATCATACAAATAAGTAATTATTACTAGCTAATTACATTATATAAAAAACAATTTAAAGACTTCCCTAGTTTAAAAAGTCATAATATAATGGATTAATTGGTAATAATAATTATTAACTGTGGTTTGGAAATATGGAGGGTGACTTGTCACCTTATTGAGACAAAATTATTTGTAGACAGATTTTTTTCTTTGGGCTACCAGCTCACAAAAAACAACACAGAGACTTATTATTAATTATGAAAGCTTGGCCTGTAGCTTAGGCTTGTCCCACTAGCTCTTATAACTTAAATTAACCCATTTCTATTCATCTCCATGTTGCCTCGTGAATCATGGCTTTTACCTCTCCTTCTGTATGTCTTGCTTTCTCTCTGTATCTGGTGGGTGGCCCTGCCTTTCTTCCTCTTAGAGCTCTCTCTATCCAGAAATTTCTGCCAAACTTCCTGTCTAGTCATTGGCTGTTTAGCTTTTTATTAAACCAATCACAGTGACACATCTTCCCACAGTGTAAAGTAATATTCCACAACAATGATTTTTTATTTATTAATTATTTGTCACATTACTGAGACAAAATACCTGGCCAACATAAGAAAGGAAGAGTTTACTTTGGCTCACAGGTCAAGGGTACAGTCTATTTTTCTGGAGAAGACATGATGGCAGGGGCTTGAGGCAGCTGACCACATTGTCCACAGGAAGCAGAGGTGAATGCTTGTCCTTAGTTCATTTTCTCCTTTTTAGGGTCTAGGACCCTAAAAATGGTACCTAGGGATGGTACCACGCACATGTGGCATAGGTCTTCTTACCTCAATTAATCTAATGTAGATAATTGCTTACAGATATTCCCAGAGACTTGTCTCTTCAATGATTGTAGGTCCTGTTAAGTTGACAGTCAATATTAACCACTGTCAGAAGTCTAATCTTTATCAATTTGACATGCAAATATAAGTCTCTACAGGCTCATGTTCATCTCATAATGGAAAATGGAAAATTCCATCTAACTTCAAAAGTCTCCATAATCTCTTAAAAATCTCAACACTATTTTCTGGGGCTTGAAACAATTTCTTGACTGTGAGCACCTGTCAAACAAAATTAATATTATATATTTCCAATTTATACATGCCTCAAAAAGGACTTTCAGTCCCAAAGGAAGAAATGAAAGCATAGCAAGGAATGATTGGGCCAAAACAAGACTTAACCTAGTAGGTCAAATTCATGACATGTGGCAGCTTCATGTCCAACATCTGCATCTTGTAATGGAATCAGCTGGACCCCAAAGGACCTAGGTAACCCTACTCGTCCAGCTTTGCCAGCTGTAGCATACACAGCCTCTTTCTTTGGCTATCCCTACTGCATGCCTGCAGTTCTTAGTGAACATTTAAAATCTCCAACATCCATGTTTTCACTAGTAACTTAGGTTCACCTTCACAGATTCATGCAAAGGCCTCTCCGGCCTTCCTTGCAGGGATGCTGACACTCCCAAACTCTTCATGGCTTTAGTGGCTCTTTGGAACTATGGTGGCAGACACCAAAACTCTGTTAAACTTTTTTTTTTAAATGCCTACAGAACCAGCATCACAGGACTGACAATGCTAAGTTGTCCCAGCAGCTCAGGATGGAGCCTGGCACCTTTAGATCTTAGTTGCATTGTCCTTTGATTGCTGACTCTGGGGACACACTTTCCTAGGTGGCTGCCGTTGAGCCGAGAATGGCTTTAGTAGCCTCTTCAGCTTGGGCTCCCTTGTTTCAAATGAATTTGCATTTTCATGAGTCTGTGCTTCTGGTGAGTGAAATATTGCCTTCAAGATCCCTTGCCTTCAAGATCCCTTTCCTGTCATCCTGGTGCTGCCCCCAACTTTCTCTTTAGTGACCCTGATCTCTCTAACCACACTGCTGTGGAGCATGCCTCTTTTGTAGGGTTAAGTTTACTGTCACTCTTCCTTTAAAGAAATCTTTTTTTTTCTGCTCCATGTTTGCTCTCTCATTGCTGACCTGGATGGGAACAGTAAGCAGTAGTTGTTCCAGTCCATTGCCAACCAGATTAGCCCATTCTTCCTATATTCGCTGTCACACAAGTTCTCAGGATGTAGGCAGAATGAAGCTAGGTTCTTTGCTAAAATACCACACAGATTTTCTCTGTCATAGTTCCTGATACAGTCCTTGTTCCCCTCTGAACACGATGAGCTGGGTATTCACTGTGTTCATTCTTTCTGCAGCCTTGTGCTTTAAGCTACCCCCAGAACGTCTCATTACATTCTGTTTATCAATGGTCAAGGACTTGTCTGGCCTGTAACAAATCCTTCTAGGTCAAAATCCCAAGAATCACATGGCCAGATTTAGCACAGCAATAGCCTGACTTCTTTGGAGGCAGTGTTCTGTATTAAGTTCGTCTCTCTTTGTTGTGACAAATGCCTAATAAGAGGGACTTAATGAAGGGCATGCTTATTTGTGCTCATGGTTTGATGTTGCAATTCATCATGGTAGGGAAGGCATGATGGTAAGATCATGAAGGAGTTGGTCACATTGAGTCCATAGATAGGAAGGAGAGAGAGAGAGAGAGAGAGAGAGAGAGAGAGAGAGAGAGAGAGACTTATGCTTAACTAGCTTTTCCTTTTTCTTTAGTCTAGCATCACTGCCCATGAGATACTATTCATATTTTGGGCAAGTCTTCCCACTTTGATTAATCTAATTAGATAAGCCCTTACAGACTTATATGTCTAATGTCTAAAGATTCATGTGAGACATAAGACTCACATGTCTAGAGACTAGCTTTTTCAGTGGTTCTTAACTCTGTCTGGATAACAACCAGTACTGGCTACCAGAGTACTCCAACTAAGGCTTTTTTTTTTTTTTTTGAGATTATCAAATAACATATGACTGAACTAAGTCTTTGAGGGTTGTCAGAGAAAATTTATAAATTGTGTTAAAATTCGAGTGCATTTGAATTGTCTCTCAAATAAAGAAGGAAGTTTCCAGGTAGAAAATGGGGGTTCAAATGTAAGATTTGTAAGCAGGAAGTAAGATACAAATGAAGTGAGGATGTTGAATAGCATGATTTTGGAACAGAATAGTGAGAGCTTGGGGAGGAACAGAACTTGAATACCATGAGGATGGGATGGGTGAAATTGAGAGAATGCTAGACAGAGATGGGATTCTGAAATCTCTTACAGGTCACAAGAATGCTGCTTTATTTAGAGATCAGGGAGACACAGGATGGCTATACCAACACCAGCTTCATATTTTTTAATGTTCCTTTGGATTGTCATAGGAAACATGGAGGAATGGGTGAGAGCAGACTCCAAGGGACCAAGAAATAACATAGTGATCATGGGTTTCATAAGTAGTACATTTCCTCCCTTTTCTTCTTTAAAGTAGTTAGAGGGTCATTGAGGAAGAGAAGAGGAAAGATGATGAGGGAAAAGAGTAGCTAATGTCTTCAGCAACCCATGATGCTTTTGCCGGGAGGAATGTCAGAGGCAAGACAAGTCAGAGGAAGGGAGGGAGATATGGGACTCCAATCACAAAGTATTGCAGTTAGAATACGTAATGTCCTCAACAAGTATATTTCATTGGAATGCTTGTAGTGGTGCAATCTGGGGAGGTTCTGGAAACTTCAGAGGTGGAACTGAGTTAAAGGAAGTAGATCACTGGTGATGGGTCCTTGGCCATATATTATCCTGGGATTTTCATTCCCCCCACTCTCCTTCCTTTCCTCCCTCCCAACTTTTCACACTTTGAACTGAGCTGCTCCAGTAAGTTTTTCTACCAAGCTTTCCCTTTCATGGTGGGTGAGTCCTCTGAAGCAGTGAGCTAAAATGCTCACTGTTGTTTCAGTCAGGTATTTTCGTCATAGCGATGAAGAAAGAAACTAATACAGAGATCGGGTTCTGCCTTTGAGATGCTAGTGGACCATCCTGTGGATGTAGTACTTTTTGGCTATTTCCTAGGTGATCACATCAGACCTCGTGATAAGACTAATGATATGTGTCAGTTATGGGTAAGAAGAAACTCCAAGATGCACAAAGAAAACTTCTATTTTGGCATCTAGAAAACAACCTATCCCAACCAGTGCTATGTCGTTGTCGTTTGATGGGATCAGCTAAAATCCTCCCCTGTCATTCCCTAATTATGACGACCAAGGGAAAACATTAAGTTGTGTTTATAAAATTGTTGGCTACAATCTGGCTCTAATGATAATAGCTCAGAATCATAAAAGAGCAATATTTTAGCCTAAGAGAAAACAAACTTTATCCTGAACACATGTGTTCTTTTGCTTCTCTCATCTGATGTTGCTTGATTTGTATTTTTCCACTTTGAACAGTGGATTCTGCCAAGTGTTTTAAAAAGCCTTTCTCCTTTAGGGGAGGAGAGAAATAGTTTTTCCTCTCCCTTTTGTGTGATAGTTGAGAAGTGAAGATTTAATTGGTGGGAAAAATACATACACTACAAACCTCAGAATGTTCCCACTGCTCTTAATATTTGATGTGCCTGACAGACGGCCTTAGAAAACAGGGAAATGGGATGGGTGGTACCGGAAAAAACATCCAACACAAAACCACACAGTCATTGAAAAGAATTCACATGGGCCTAGACATTTAGGGGAACGTGTCCACAGGGCATGGATTCTACAGTGAAAGACCTCTCCCTTAAACACATGCTCCAGGCTCACTCTAGTCAGCAGAATGGAAAGTGCATGCAGCAGGGATCAGGCAGCTGGCAGTGGCTGCAGATCCTGCTACTTTGTGGGATTGGGCAAGATGTCCCTCTGTGCGCCTCAGCATCTTCGTTTGCAGAAATGAGTGGCTGCATCTGATACTTCTGGTTTTAGCCAGCACCAAACACAATATGTTTAAAAGTAACTACTGGGTCAGATTCGTTCACATGTGCTTTTACATTCAGTATAAATTGGATTAAAATAAAAAAAAAAAACTTCGCTCATGAGAAAACTTAAAAATAAAGAAATTTACTGAGCGCCGGGCACCCAGTGAGGATGTTAGAGCCAAGACTTTATTTTGAACACTTTCTGTCATTTGAGTAGAAGAACACAAAGTATAGATGCATCTGAAAAATAAAACACTGCTTATATGTTCTTATGCAGGCAGAAGCCGAAGGGGAGCAAGATTGTAAAGAATGAAACTAAGTCTTTAGTACCTAATTTCTTAGCACTTAGATGAAACAGTCTTATCTTGATCATGAAGAGGTTACAGCCCAGAATCAGACCTGTTCTCATCCTGTGAAGAATGAAGAAGCATCATTTGGAAGCTGAGCAAAAAGAACAAAACATTGACTCTATCGTACAAGGAGGTTGCTCACAAATGAGAAGACAGGAAAATGTTGATCTCTTTTCTCGTTTTATAGCCTGAGTAGCTCTGAGAGCCAGTATTTGTTCTTTGCAGGTTCATGCATATATGAAATTATTTCATGAGCGGATGATGGACCTGTTAGTAGAATAAATCAAGAGACTTTGACTCACTTTAGAAGTGAGGTCTTCAAAGGGACCCTGGGGCAACGTGCTGCTTTGCCCCTATCTATCCTTCAAAAAGCCCTACGGAGTTGAATGTCTAAGGGTCAGGGACAGGTAATGTGGTGAGGTCAATGGAAGGGAAAGGGAGAGCTCAGATCCTCAGGTGGGGTTGGAGATGGCATATTGGATGACAAATGTTCAAAGAGTTGTGGCCTGGACAAAGGGGATCCGAAGCAACAATGATGGCATGTGAGGCCAGGAGGAACAAGAAAGGGAGAAGCCCACAGTTGAACATGCTGGAGCCTCTCAACCTGGGCTACCTAGAAGCACATTTTATGCATAGCTTTAGCCTCCCCCGCCCAACCTCGCTTCTCCTTGTGCATCCTAAGCCACAGGTGTGGTTGTAAAACTGCCTCCTGCTACTTCTCTCTAGCCCATTGCTATTGTGTTAGTCCAAGGCAGCTTTCCCTCTCTCCCTGAGTAGTTGCTGCAGGCTCCTTCCCGAGTTCCCAGCACTATGTGCCCAGTGATTTTCATGTCTTGATGCACTCTGTGTAGAATAGCCAGGGAGATGTTTCTCATATGCAAATCTGATCTTGTTCTACCTTCTTTTAAGTCTCTGTTATTGTTCCTAACGTGAAAATCAAGCTGTCTGGCTTTGGGCAAAAGTCCCATTGTGGTTTTTGTTCTTGGCTTCTGCCACAAGCCTTACTACACTCTCACACAGATGATGTCCAGGCTATTTTAAGTCCCAAGTCTTTGCTGCCCTTTTCTTCTCTATTGTGAGATCCTCTTCCCTTCCTCATGGTGGCTCCCCTGTAATCTTTATCCTGCTGGAAAACATCCACGTGTCTTTTAGATTTCAGAGGTATTTTCCTGACTCCTCATTTGAAGTGTTTGGTCATGAATATGATCCCCCAGCATGTGGTGTTTAGTCCACAACAGGGCATCACACCTTATAGTAGCCTAGTACATGCATTCTTTCTTTCTCAAGAATCATTGTAACATCCTTTTCTAGGATGGGTTAGATACTTGATATTCAACACAAATGACCTCTTTCATCCCCTTCTAAGGAAAGGAATACACACACTCTGTTCATCAACTTCCAGTTGCACTGTGACAAAATGGCTGCTGGAATCTGGTTACACCGTGACAAATGGCTGCTGGAATTCACTTGCACTGTTAACTAACAAATGTCTGCTGGAATCCAGTTGCACTGTGACAAAATGTGTGCTGGAACCCAGTTGTACTGTGACAAAATGTCTGCTGGAATCCAGTTACACTGTGACAAAATGGCTGCTGGAATCTGGTTACACTGTGACCAAATGGCTGATGGAGTGCAGTTGCACTGTGACAAAATGGCTGCTGGAATCTGGTTGCACTGTGACAAAATGTCTGCTGGAGTCCTGTTGGAAGGAAGAAAGGTTGATTTTGATCACAGTGGAGTGTTTCAGTCCTTGGTCACTTTTCAGTCCTTGTGGTTTTGGGTCTGTATTGGCACAGTTGGTCATGGTAGGGACATGCTGCAGAAGAAACCCTTGAATGGCCAGGGTTCTGATAGTCTCCTCGAGGGCACACCACGGAGAGTTAACTTCCTTCCACTAGGCTCCTCCTTCCAAAGGTTTCACATCCCTGTAGCACCACAGTCTGGGGTTGGAGTTTTCATCACATTGGACTTTGGGGGCCATTCAAGATCCAAACAGTAGAAAGCACGACCCACAAAGCAATCTCCAGCTAAAGGCAGCTAAGAGCTGCACTATTGTGTTGTCTACCGCAAACACGACACCTCAGCAATCTTCGTTCAGTTCACTTGACTTCAGCTAAAAGGCCAAGAAGCAATATTTATTCCTTCCTTTAGGCCTTACCCTGTGACCCTGGAAAATGCTTATAATTTTACAGGAAACCCCAGCCCCCAATTACTTCACAGATTCAGTTTATGCTTAGACCAAATCTCCATGTCTGTGGCAAGTGAGTATTTAAATTGGTGTGGAAGACTTGTAAGTAGGTACAAGTACGGGAAGGGAAGAAGAGAGTATGTGGCTTCTACTGAGTATTTGTGTGTGTGTAAATTTCTGGTGGAAAAGAGAGAGAGATGTTCAGGAATTCCCAGATAAAAATGAGTTGTATTTTGCGGTCAACTACATTTCCCTAGTACACTGCTTCCTAATTCAACTCTTTTTTGAATTAATTAAGTAACTAATTAATTATGTTTGAGTGTTTTGCACACATGCGTGTATGTGCACCACATGTGTGCCTGGTACCCATGGAGTTTAAAAGTGCCACATCTCCTGGGATGGAGTTAGGGATGATTGTGAGTCACCAACATGTGGCTGCTGGGAGCCAAGCAGGGGTCTTCTGGAACAGTGGTGTTCTTAGCAACTGATCCATCTCTGCAGCCCCTATCCCACCTCTTCTTAAGCCGTTACATTATCACTGCCCTTCGAACAGCTCTAACTTCTTTCCCTTTGGAGAAAATGTCCCCTGACAAAGGAAAAGTAGTGGCCCTACTCTAACATCATTTTGCCTTTTCAGCTTTACTAAATTCTCTACTTTTCAACTGAAATGGAAACTGAATTAGAATACAGTGTTTTCTGTGAATTAAAAAATAATAAGTAAATAAACAAATTAACAGGAGAATTGCTTTTGGCAACCTGTCAGTGTTTCCTTTATTTAAAAACTGTGCATTGAGAACTCCATTAGGCATTTCTACCACAAGTGGGGACAGAACATAGGACTTCTTGAAGAAGCTCTCACAATCATGAAATAATGGATGATGAACTTTAGTATTCTTGACTATACACTTACATATTTTAGATCTCAAAAAATTGTGTTCATTTGCTTATATATCACTTTTATGCAATCCCAGTCGTATCAATGGAGTCTAAAATGGCTTCCGGCTTTCTGATCCAGTATTGAGGACCATGTATTTGCATGGTTGATATCAGGACTTTCACTTCACAGTTACTCCAATCCACAGATGCTGAAGTTGCTCATATTAAATGGTGTGATATTTATACACAATCTATATGCAGTATTCTACTACATGGTTTTAATCACCTCTAGATTATTTATAGTATTGAATATAATGAAAATGCTATAAAAAATTTCCTATACTGTATTGTTTAGGTGTGACAATGACAAAAAATATGTACATGCTTAGTTGATGTATTTTTCCTCAAAATATTTTTATCCCATGTTCATTGAATGTTTAGGGTTGTGACAACCACAAAGCTTACTTATTTACTCATTGTATTTCCTCCTACCTCCTTAAAATATACGTAGAGATGCACAAAGTTAAATAAGCCTGTAAAGAAAAAGGAAATGAGTGGGGGGGGGGCATCATCGGCCAACTAGAGAGAAACTACTTTAGGAAGTGAAAGATGAGTTGAATAGCAGGGTATAGAACTACTAGACACAGCAAGACAATCCAAGAGAAACAAATTGGTGACCTGATAGAAAACAGATATAAATTGAGAAATACGTAAGGAAACTGAAAAATAGATAATTAAATAAACAGCTTATATTTAGTATAACAAGAAAGAATTGGGAGATAACCAAACCAGTAAAAAGAAAATGGTGCAATGAAAAAAACTGGACTCTGAATATGTGGGTTGGGTGTGTTTGTATGTGTGTATTTTGGTCTGTGTGCATACATATGTGTGTATTAGTGTGTACGTATATTGGGGTGTGGTGTGTGTGTGTGTGTGTGTGTGTGTGTATGCTTAATGGTCAGATGAATGTACTGTTCTTTAAACAAGCATTGAAAGCAACAGAAAACACAGAACGAAGCCCCAGAAACTAGACAGCTGCAGAGAACATGGAGGGCTGAAGCTTCATGGAGGGAGGGAGCTCAGGCTCCTGCAGAGGAGGGAGCAGCTCAGAGAGCTCTGCCATTTTGTCTAAGATAAGAAACAATGGCACATTCTTTGAATGTTATTATCTGAAGAAGGCTTTAATATGGCCAAGGCGCTGCAGGTTGAGTGTTGTAAGAATCACTTGATAGCTGGAGTCCAGGGGTTAAGCCCTGAGATAGGATGAAGAAAGAGAGTTTATAATCAGATGATTGTGTTGAGAGGAGGGTAGGAGTAAAAGTCACAAATGTGATGAATTGTTGGAACTTGCCCAGCCTTGTGACCACATTCCTTTTGACAAAATGCAGGATGTGAGCAGATCGCACAGGAGTACAGTGTCCCCTGCCCCTCGTCTCTTAGCTCTTTGTACACGTAGAAATGGCAGCCTGTGTTGCGTCATCGTGGAACTGGGGCTTGGCTAGTTGTTATCTTCCAAGAACACACCTGGCCTCTCTCCCCCTGGCCCTTTGATGACACCAAGGGGTGGGACACAGGTGGTTCTTGACTTTTGCAGGAAGAACTAAGTAAGTTTCTTTACAATCTTCTTCACCTCCATCAGCCTGTTTCAACATTTAGATGAGTTGTTATTACAGAAGAGATCCACAGTCCCAGCAAAAGTCTCAAGCATTAGAAAGTTGCAGAAAGCAGAGTTCTGAAACCCTAGAAGACTCATGAATTCTTTTTCAAACCTCTTTTCACAAAATAAACGCTAAGGCACATCATGTGACTTACTCATACTGTCACTTTTTTTTCTTCCTTTCTTCTTTCCAAATATCCTTCTCTTTCTGCTTCTCTGAGATCCATTCTACCCAGCTCCCCAGAAGCTACTGAGAAGCCAAACATCACTGTCTTGTTTCTCATTATATTGGTGGATTCTCTCTTTTTCTCTCTCAGCAATTTACTTTTTTTAAAAAAGCAATGCTACATTTTTTTTGAGATTTGTTCTATTTTCCCACATAGGTTGAATCTAATCTGTGACACATAATTTTTCTCTCTGGTTCACTTGGTTATTATTCATAGTGCCATGGAGTCTTCAAGGGTCTCTCCATTAAGTGGGCTTTGAGCAGCTTTCATAGACATGGGAAGAATGGGACTAAGGAAGGAGTCCAGCCTTGAGGACACCTGTGACTACCTTCTGAGAAGACATCCCTACACCTTGCTGATTCCTTTCATTGTTGTGAGATAATTATTACACTCTGTAAAGATATGTCACTATGACTGGTTTAATACAAAACTAAATGGTCAATAGCTAGGCAGGAGGTATAGGTGGGACTTTTGGACAGAGAGAGCTTTGGGAAGAGGAAAGGCAGAGTTGCCAGCCAGACATTCAGGAGGAGAGGTAAAAACCATGAGCCATGTGGCACCACGTAGATTAATAGAAATGGGTTAATTTAAGTTATAAGAGCTAGTTAGAAACATAATTAATAATAATAAGTCTCTGTGTTGTTATTTGGGAGCTGGTTGACAGGACAGAAACAGACTCATTACATTTCATGGTTGGCAACACTTATTCTTGTTTTAAAACTGTTGTTAAGCTTATTGGTCATGAAATGATACTTTATTGTTGTTTAAAGAGGCTTTCCCCAGGTTACTAGTGAGGTTGGACATGGACATCTCATCCCTCCTCAACATATTTATCAGCTATTTGAGTTTTTCTCTCTTATGTAAGTTCTGTTCATGTACTTCAACTACTTTATAGTTGTCTAGTCATAGTTCATCCAACTCTTCCGTCTCTCATCCCTAAACATCAACTGTTGAACATTTTGTCAGTTTTAATATACCTTTGAGGGAAATGAAAAGTTGATTCACAATAAGAGAGGGTGACACGGGCAGATGGAGATGGGCAGTGTCTGTTGTGAATAGGGGTTTTAGGCTGGGACAAGTGGAATGACTACACACCTTTAAAATCTGCCCCCCGCCCCGTATTTCAATGGGTCCTGATGACACTAGCAGGCTGTAGCATTTCTATCTACCGAAATGACCCAGGATGAAGACAAAAGGGACAGCGTGGCTAAGTAAGCCCTGTGCATGAACCTTGGAATAGAATGTACCTCACTTAAAACCAGTAGGAAAACAGGCAGTAGCTTCCTGGACAAGGTGACTTAGCCAGAACCAGCAGGTCTTGTTTTTGTCTGTATTATTTATAATGATCCTAAACTACTCTCAGAAAAAAAAAAAAAGACTAATTACATTGCTTTTTAATTAGGACTTCTGTTTCTGCGACATTTTAGTGGTATTTATATCGAGTTATTTCTTTTTAGACATCTCCTTTTCTGTCTCTTTTCTCCCTCCTGGATGATCGATTGTGGCCTAGCTCTGCATTCCACTTAAGTGTTCCTTAGAAACAGTGCTTCAGACAAATGGCTGGATTGGCACTGGTGAGAGGTATCAGGGGGTGCTGTGAGCAGGGTCTTCTTCAGTGAAGGTAGTGAAGGGACACAGGGTGGGGGTGTGGTGAGCACAGCTCCTCTCCTGCTGTGGCCACATTCCACACAGGTTGTCATCCACACAGATGCCTGCTCAGGAACTGACAGGGCTGGATCCTAGACTCAAAGCTTGCTTCCATTGTGGAGGCTTTGATTCTCCAGTAGACAAGTGGATTTTGTCACAGGCCCTTCCATGGAGGGTTGCTACTACCTGCTGACTGTTGGGAGCCAAGATTACAGCAGGGGTCAAGTTAATTGAAAGCAGATAATCATTATTTCCTTGTCGCTTTCTACACTTGTCCCTGTTCTACATGAGCTGTGAGAAGTGAGAGGAACCAAATGTGAATGTCCCTTTCAAAAAATAAAATACATAGTACTGGGAAATGAACCCAAGACCTTGGTAAGCAAGTGCTCCACCACTGAGACATACCCCAACGCCAAAATGAATGTTTGGAATTCAACACCTCTAAGAAGCGTTCTCTGAGCACAGACTTATGTGGGCCCCCATAAGCTCCAGGGTGCCTATTTTGACCCACACCATTGAAATTAAACCACATGTTGCAGTGATTAATTTGGACAAACAAAAAGCTTAGCTTTGCAAGAGTTGAGCACACCTGCAGGTTCATTCTCAGACTTAGCACAGTGCCCCAAACCTGATTTCAGTGGCTGGAGTTGGGGGTGCCAACTCACCGGGTGCTCATGTCCTTCTCCTTTCTAGACAGTGTCACCCATCCTACAACTTGCACAATAGGAGATAAATAATGATGTGCCTGTATGCTGGTTTATACATATTATTTCATTTTAATTTTTATTCCACAAGAAGAGATAAGGTTTAAAGACTGAATATTTTGTCCCTAAACTTTCAGAATTTCTTTGGAACAAGCAAATTGGGAGCAATGACAACATTTTGAGCCTCCCAGCAGGTAACAACTGTGGGGATTTTCATGGGCATCTGAAAGAAGACACACATGGGTGGCCTGTCTTTCTTGCTCCCCTCTTGCTCAGAATGCCAAATTAAATGAAATAAAGGAGCCTCATACCAGAGGGGGTGGGGTGTCACAAGAGCCTTTGGGTGACCCTAGGTCCTTGCTCTGGTCTCTCTCTGCTTAGATCAGTTATAACTCATTACATCATAGTCCAGGGCTTGTGTCATTTTTATTCCTACTGGAAATGACAAAGCTGTGACACATTAGTTTCTGGTTGGTGTCTCTGAGTCAGTCTCTGAGGACTATGATAACTGAGCCTGGACTCATACTTATCTTCCCATCAGCTTGAACAATGCTCAGAAATACAAGGAGAACTTGTTGAGGGAAGGTACCAATGAGACTGTTTTCAGTGGTAATGTCTATGAAGCAAGGGAGACAGATTTACTTCCTGCAGCAAGATAGGACCATGTGGGGCAGAGTCTCTATTAAGATGTCAAAGCAGGGGCTGAGGTGTGGAGTTCAGAGAGAGAGTGCTTACCTAGTGTGGGCAGGGCTGAGATTTGACACTAGCACCCTACTCCCACACCATCCCTCCTTCACCTCATAGCATGTCAAAGGAAGTTGTATGAAATCACCCCTAGAAAGCAATTCTGACAGAAGCAACAGGAAACAAATCCCATTTTCATAGAGCAAGAACTGTGGTCATAGTAACAGTCAACACCTGCATTTGTTGGTGAAGAGGGTGAAAATGTTCTTGAACTCTGAGAGGACCCATGAGAGCTCAGATGACCTCAGCCATGCCCCAAATACATCATCTTCTTCTTTTTTCCCCACCTCTCCCATTTCCTCTTCTTTCTCGTGTCTTGTTCTTCTGTCTTTCTTCCCCTTTCCCATTTCTTGTTCTCCTCTTTTTTCCTCTTCCATCTTCTCAGACCTTCCCTTTCCTGCGCCATCTTCCTCTCTATTAAATGCTCAGGGCCCGTTTGAACAATAAGTAGACTCCTACTTAAGACCAGTCACTGTGCTAAGTGCTAGGTGTCAAGATGAATCAGGTACTCTTCCCACCCAGCACCAGAATGGCCTGATGGAGTTTGCCCAGATCTTCCTGGCCCTCACTTCTGCCCCTGCACTCTCCTCTACTCCCCAGGCTCGGCTAATATGGACAATTGGGGTTTTTCCCCTGAAATCTTATTGAAATTATTCTCCAAGAACTTTACGTTGTTTTATTTGTCTTTAGGCTGTAATCAAGGGATAAATAATTACTGTACAGTCATTGGTTCAGGCCACACCACAAGGCTGCTACCCCTAACATCTTTTCCAACAAAATCTCTGTCCCTTTTTCTCTCCTATGGAAATTTCTGGATCTGCCAGTTTTCCAGCCCTTTGGCTGCTCACAGCACAGTCACATTTAGGTTAATTGCTTTGTAATTCTCCAACCACTCTGGCAGTCGATAGGCAAAGCTGGCACGCCTATTGGAAAGTCACAGTTCTGTAGCCCACTGGAATGAGTGCACCACAAAGACAAGAATTCAGATCTCAGGACACTTGTGTTCACATGGGCGATGCCCCAGTGAACCCGGGCACTGGTAAAGACAGTGTGCAACGCTGCCATTTCTAGTTGATTCGAAAGAGCTCACCCTGTGAAGACCCAAGTTTCTGGGGCAGCATGATTGAGGTCAGCTAACTTGCAGTGATGCAACTTCCTGGCTAAGCTGTGAGCCAAATATTTTCAGCCTTATGGGAGGGACTAGGTTAACTCTCGCCAAACTGGTTCACCAGGAACAGTGACTAAGTAGTTTCATTTTTTTTTTAGTTTTGTATGCAGCATTTGCGCCTGAGCTCAGATCTCAGCTGTAAACATGTTTACAGCCTGGAGTTTCAAGGGAGAGGAGTATTCACTGGGAAGGGAAAACAAGTGAACCGAGTTATGGCCACGCAGGCATCAGCACTGACAGTCTGGTGTTTGGTTTGGTGTTATATTCTGTCTTCATCTCCCTCCACTGCCCCTTATTGTCTCCACTGTCAACTATTGTGGGATTTTGGGGATGCCATTTTCTTTTTAGCGCTAGGAACTACTCTCCACTCTGTACCACATCTAATCCATGTGTGTCTGTGCATGCATGCCTGCCTGCTTGCATGTGTGTATTTCCTGATCTCTTCACAGCAAGGTAGAGAATCCCAAACGGACATACCCATGACCTCAACATTCCGACTGTCTATTATTGATCTCACCAGTGACTAAAAGCAATTGACAAAGGAGTGATGTTCTCAGACTTCCTTCCCAGATGGACTCTGAAAGCTGAGCAGACTTTCTTTCAGGCAGGAAACGTTCTAGAGTATGAAGATCTCTGGGTTTGCAGAGCTGCTTTCAATGGTAGACACAGGCAGTGGGTCAGGCCTAGACACAGCAGTGACCCAGCTTGCCTTCAGGCTGTGTTTCCTACGCAGAGTTGGAGGGATGCTGTAAGAGCATTTACTGAAGTGGGGATTTCCAATAGAGACACTTCTGAAAGTACTAAGTATGTTATGGTTTCCTGGACATACTCAGGAATTACAATCTACGATGCCGATCGTGTTTACTGTTGAGCCTGGGTCATCCCAAGTCTTTCTCTTGTCTGGAATTCTGAGAAACACAATTTCAGTGGTGCTAGAGGTCTGTGGAAAGAAGCTGGGGGATGGGTCTCTCAGAATAGAAACCACCCTCCTCCTTTATAGTTCCTGTCCAAACTGGCTGGTTAATGTTCTTCCAGCTTCCATCACTGTAATTGGGCTAGGAAAAGCAGTTTGTATTGGGGACTTTCTGAGGATCTGTGGCTTTTGGAATTTCCCTAGTTCTTCTATACTTCTTTATTCCTATTCCACTAGAAAAATCACTAACCAACCATTTGATTACAGAGATGAACTGTTTCTACAAAATGGGGAGCTATGAACATATGTGTATATTTATTTAGGCCTTATATATGAGTATAGATTTTAATATATTTGCATGTATAGGCAATATAAGTGTTTATTCATGTTGGACTCTCCTGTCTTATTGGCAAGCTTTTCTCTCATGTCTCCAAACCTCACCACTGCTCCTAATTTAAAACTTAGTCTTTCCGGTTCTCTACTTCACCCTTGTGTTCTCTGCTGTGTAAGACTCCAATATGGTGATCTCCCACTTCCAAGTCACCCAGGCTTCAATTGGCCTGAAGTCAGAACCACATGGCTCTAAGCAAGTCCTATAAATGCTGCTCAGATCTTTTACTTACAGATGGGGCCAGGAATCTCATTTGTGTATAATATTGGGTCCCCAGATGTTGACTGCTCACACAGAGTTGGGAAGCTCTGCTGTAAGATTGGACTCATGGATTGTTCCAGGGCTGTTATCCCCTGGGTCCTACCTCAGCCCTCAGAACAGATGAAAACAGAAGTTCATGCCAGGTCCTACTGTGTCCTGAGTACCATAGGCATGCTAATTCATTGACTCTTCAGGATTCAGTTCAATTCATCTTAATTCAAGGATGAGGATAACAAGACTCGAAGAGCCCAGGTCAAGAAAGAGCACAATGCTGCCTGAGGAGGCTGTGGTCTGTGCACCAGCAGACTCACTGTGGTTTGTATCTTAGCAGAAAAGCAAATTCTTAGAACATCACAGCCTTACTGAGTCAATTTCTTTGGTGATGGACTCCAGAAATATGTTGATTATCTAGCTTTGTAAGTGCTCAGAGTTATCCCAAATTGCCCAGAGGTCAGGAAGCATGAATACAGCATGCCCTACATTTCCCTACTCTATCGTCTTGCATGTTTTTTTTTTTTAATTTGTTTGCTCAGAAGAATTGTCTTATTTCTGTCCCAGCAACTCTGCTGTCTGCTCACCGCATGACCTTACACAGACCTTTCTCACCCAGTAGTCTCATTACTCAGGCCTTTGTCACTTCCTCACAACACCTGACTGAGTGTGGAAAGCCAGACAGGCTCCGGTTTTGCCCTCTCTTCCCCGTGTCTTGTAACTCCTTCCCTTTTGCACTTACAGCACTGAAAACAGTGAGGTCAAGCTCTTCTAATCCTGGGAGTGGCTGTGTAAGTGTGGCCAACTCCTGCCCACAGTTCTACTTCAAATTTGGATCCCCCCCCTAAAGAAATGTGAATGTATCGCAGTCTTGGAAAGTTCTACTTGGCATTAAACAGTGTCTCTCCAAGGTGAGAGGGGAGCAGGATGATTTCTAAGCATGAGTCTATGGCACCTCCTCAAAAATACAATCTCATTCAGGGTTGGACCATGTCCAAGTCAAATCAGAGATACTCCCATGATGCTCCACCTTCACTAAGGCTTTTAAGGTGGCATCATTTTCTGCTGACTATTATCTGTCTGCCCTATATATGCAGAACATCCAGATTGTTCAAGAAAAGTTTGATTACTCCATAAAACAGTTTGATCCTTCTTCAAATATTTTTTTTTTACACTATTTAGGATGCACTGGGAAAACTGGGTTTCTTCCAGCATCTTCATCAATAATGAATGCATAATGACTAGTCTTAGAGTTCAGAATATACAAAGCCATCTTGGATGACTGCTACTTCTCTGTCTAATAGAATAAAGGGCCAGAGAAGGTTGACACAAACAAACTTAGCTCAGGGATTTTTACTTTTCTTCAGTTTTATACAGCTTCCCAAATTGTTTTTCAATGTTCCTGCTCACAAGAGTATTTCATGAATAAATATTAGGTTATCCCTGGTCCCGTGTGATTCTTGTGTTTTTCTGCTCAATGACTGGTTCCTGGGATTGTATGCTAACTGGACCTGCAGTTGGCACATTGAGATGCATGAAATCTATTTCTGTCTTTTACTCCTTTTTCTAAAGGGATCATCGCTGGTGGAGTGTTAGCTGTGTGTACTCTTGGGAGAGCATTGTTCCTGAAAGGAGTCTAGCTCTAGCACACCATGACCTTGAAGGTGCTTGGGTGCAGCCTGCCTTCCAATCTGCTTGAATTCCAAATGTATTCTTGCTGTATTTTGCTTAGCAATTTATTGCCTTCTCATCTCCTGAGTAACAACAGAGAAGTCTATAAATAAACCCAATAATGAGGAGTGACTCAAAAGTCTGGTTATTTTTATTAGTGAACTATTCTAGTGGCGCTCACTCCATAATTTTACATTCTCATGCTTTATAACACTGAAAATAAGTCTGCCCCCTCCCCCGCCCCTTTTGGGTTGTAGAGAGTATTTTGAGATGTTTGGCAGAAAGCAGAATAAGCAAATAGTGCTATCAATTTTCATGTTGAATAACTTTAGAGGGAATGGTGGCATTATGTATTTAATAATAAACACACAAGGATCTGTACATGTTGGCAAACTGTAGGAAACAAAACACATTTAGAAAATGCCCATGTCCTGGCTGTACAATTGATTTATGCTTTTCTTTCTACGTGTTTAAAATGAGATTTAAAGCATAGTAAATCTTGGTTTAGATAGGTGGCATGGATATTTGCTGAGGATTTAGTGAACGAATATGAGCAGTCCAAGGCCATACTACCCTGAACGTGCCTGATCTTGTCTGCTGAGGCTCTGGCCTGGTTAGTGTTTCTGTGGTCAGTCACCTGGGACTACCAGGCACTGTAGTCTAGTTAATGTGCAAGAGCAGACCCACTCAGAGTGAGACCAGCTTGACCCCCCTGGAAGGTTGCAGAGGCTGCCGAGCCCATTCTGTTCGGATTCTTCTTTTCCCTCCTGTTGATTTCTGTTTTGTATTCTAATTTCCCATATGGAACCATGGTTTTCTGGAACTTCTACACGTGTGTGTGTGTGTGTGTGTGTGTGTGTGTGTGTGTGTGTGTGTGCATGTTTTGTGTGTAAATTTGGCAAAATTCTTGTTTTAAAATAATAGTTTTTTATGTTAGATTTTAGGGAACTCACTTTCCTTAATTTCTGGTTGAATAACGAAGTTGAAGTTGTTCAATGTCTTTTTGACATCCCACTTGTTAGAGCAATAGCAAACTTCAGAAATAGTCAGTTAGAAATTGGGGGTCTACAATTTCCCAATTCATGTCTCCACAAGACAGAAAACATAGATGCCTGTATTTCCACTAAAACCAAACCAACGGTAACAAGAATACACTATTTCCACTTACTTCTTGGATGCAATTTGAAGGTGTCCACGAATTGTCAGTGTGGGGGACACTCATCTGTGCTACTTAACACTCTTCACTTTCTTCCATAGGACTCTTTAGCAGCATCCCAGGCATAAGCAAACTATACACTCAAATTTCAACCTAGACAATTGTGTACCTAACATTCCTTGTGACAAATTCTGTACAACAGCATTTGTTTTGGGACTAAATGCCAGGAAAATTTTGCTTCCCGTAAGCAATGGCATGTTTTCTCCTTCTGGATAGTAAGAACCACGTAATTAAACATATTTTCCTTTGTGTTTTGGCTGCCAGGAAGTTCAGAGTACTAAATTGTAGCTCAAATGCTATGAGTATGTAAAATCCTGTACTCTTTGTATCTGGACACTTCATTTCTCTTTGATATTATGATATTTAATAACACTTAGTCCAGACTTTATAAAATATACAATTATTTAAAAATTGCAAAAGTATTTATTTACAGGTTGCTTGAAATTACTGTGGAATATGGTAGAGTACAATAAGCCAGTGAGCCAGGTGTTTAGATATCTGGTGGGTAGTGTTTATGTTCTCAGTTTATTTCATTAGGATACACATCTATGTGTGCATTTGCCGTGTGTCAAACAGAGGTGTGCCCTGCAGGTGGTCAGAAGTGTTAGAGTTCAGTTTGTCAAGCGGCTGTGAAGCACTGTGAGGAGAGAGGAATAGCTCAGGACAAGACGGAGAAGCTGCTGAGAAGCCCTGCATGCCAGTGGGTACAGGAGGACAGAGAGGCATCAACTCACTGGTTTTGGTTTTGAACGGGGCAAAAAATGCAGAGAGGGTCACCCGAACCAAAGAAACCACAGAAGGAAAAGCCCTGGTCACTACAGTGCTGTGATGAATGCTGTGGTCTTCAGGACATCACCAGCGAACGACCGACTGTCATCAGGCACGAGCCTGAGGAGAAGACCATCTGCAAAGGGTCAAGTAGAACAATGACAGGGGCCAACTGGACTCTTCTGAGGCAGCAAGAGAGCAGGGAATCCAAAAGCATAAGAAAGTCTGCAGGATAGTTTCTCAGGAAAGAAACTGGCCAACTTGAAGGAAAAGTATAGTAAATCTGGGGACAATACCCACCAGGGAGTAAGTTAAGGGGGACATAATTGGACCTAATGGTGACTTGATAGGATCACAGGTTTTTGGTTATTTATTTGTTTGTTTAGCCTTTTTTTTTTTTTTTTTTTTTTTTTTTTTTTTTTTTTTTTTGAGACAGGGTTTCTCTGTGTAGCTCTGGCTGTTCTGGAACTTACTCTGTAGACCAGGCTGGCAGGCATGAGCCACCACCATCCGCCTCACAGTTTCATGCATAAAGCCATGAAGCACTATGATGGGTAATATGCAGGGATAGGTATACAGGAGTCATTCCACACCTGACCCCTTGCCCGGGTTGACTTTGTGCTTCTGTTAACTGTGCCATGCCCTGAATCTTGTGGCTTTGGGAGGTATTCTACAGCAACAGAAGGAGGTGCTTGGGCAGAATCCGGGGAGACTCCCACAGCAGCTGCAGGGGTTCCTGCTAATATGAGCCTTGGGGAGCACTTCACTATCAACATACAGTGTGGATGGATGGCCTTTGACACAGAAACTTCAGTGAGTGCTTCTAATTGGTGAAAACTGTACAGTGATTAGCATCCCATGGGCCCACATATTAGAGCTTAGGGGTTTTGTGTCACTTGAAAGGAGTGCCAGTTTGGTTCATATCAACCACAAATTTTCTGGCACCCTCTTAAGGTTTGCCTGACCCAAACTGTACTGTCATGATTTGTATTTCTTTTACCCCCTCTCTTCCATTGACTTAGGTAGCTTTCCAAAATTTCACACAGGATGACCCCTTAAGTAGATATCAAGCAGGAGGCCCTTGACTTCCTAGTCTTACTCAGTGTGGATCTATAGCCCAGACCCCACCCCCACCCCAATCTGTGTCACCGTGGTTCCCAAACTTGGCACAAACTTTTCTAAATCGCTGCTATTCAGACATGAATGAAAAACTTACTTCCTCTAGGATCTAGAGTCCAGTGAGACTTGCTTTATGAACAGGGTGGGATAGATCTCAGCTGTCACTTATCCCTGTCAGTGGAAATTGTTTTAGTTTGTTGTCTGATACTATATCAGACTACTTGAGCCTGGATAATTTAAAAGACAGAGAAATTTACCTCTCAGCTCTGGAAGTCATTGAGTTCAATATTAAGATGTCGGCATCTAGCTAGAATCAGTATCATCCCATAGTCTGAAAGGCAAATAAGCATGCTTACACAAGACTGAGTGAGTAAGAGGGGTTCGACCTCACTTCTGTGATAAGCTTATGCCCACAAAGATAATATCAGCCTTGTTGATCTAACTACTGCTATGACCATCACCTCCTAACACTGTTTCATTATGGGCCAAGTTTTCTTTAATCGATTAATTATTTATTTAATAATAGTGTGTGGGTGTTTTCCTGTACATATATATGTGCAGATGTGCATACATGGTGTCCCCAAAGGCCAGAAGAGGATGTTGGGTCTCCTGGAACAAGAGTTACAGATGGTCTTAGGCTACCATATCACTGCTGGGAATTGAACTAGGGTCTTCTCAAAGAGTAGCCAGTGCCTTTAACTGCCTAGCCATCTCTATGGCTGCAGGGACCAAGATTTTAATATGAGAACTTTGCAGTGGTCTTGAACTTCATGCCAACTTTACTGGGAGACTGAGTTCCACCCACCTCGCTTGGCTGAGTCACTCATAGAAAACTCAAGTTCCAGGTGGATCTTGGCACAGACCCTAACATTTTATGTCCTCTTGCAATCTTCTTCAGGGTGACGAGAGTCCAGGTAACTGTGTGACTCCATGTGGGAAATGAATCACTACACGCGAGCATTAGCAACTTTCAAAGTGCGAAAGGGAAGTCATTTCTTCTATTTGGTGGTGGTTGTATCAACTGGAAAAGTCTAGAGCAGTGACTATTTTTTTTAATTTAATTTAATTTTATTTTGCAATACAATTCAGTTCTACATATCAGCCACGGATTCCCTTGTTCTCCCCCCTCCTGCCCCCCTCCCCTTTCTCCCAGCCCACCCCCCATTACCACTTCCTCCAGGGCAAAGCCTCCCCCGAGGACTGAGATCAACCTGGTAGACTCAGTCCAGGCAGGTCCAGTCCCCTCTTCCCAGGCTGAGCCAAGCGATCCTGCATAGGCCCCAGGTTTCAAACAGCCAACTCATGCAATGAGCACAGGACCCGGTCCCACTGCCTGGATGCCTCCCAAACAGATCAAGCCAATCAACTGTCTCACCCATTCAGAGGGCCTGATCCAGTTGGGGGCCCCTCAGCCATTGGTTCATAGTTCATGTGTTTCCATTTGTTTGGCTATTTGTCCCTGTGCTTTATCCAACCTTGGCCTCAACAATTCTTGCTCATATAAACCCTCCTATTAACTGTTTTCATCCTCTACTCTCACTAAGGGATGAGTGGCACCATTTGGGCATGCTAATGGCATTTGGTGAGTAGAGGTCAGAATGTTATTAAATCCCAAATGCACAGGTTCGCTCCCACAATAAACTTGTCTGACTCAAGATGTCAATGGTGCTGATATCGGTCATAAGCTATGGCAACACTTAACTGTAAAGTCTTGGTGGTTCAGCCTTGGAAATGATTATTTTTCTGTTAGTCTGTAAGAAATATCTGAGGTAAATGATCTATGAAGGCAAAAGGTTTATTTTTTTACCTCATAACTTTGGAGGTTTTAGTTCATAATTATGTAGATCATTGTTTCAGTGCCTCTGGTGTTGAGGGAAGGGAGTGTAGCGTAATGGGGAGGTATGGTACAGTTAATTCCTTACCTCATAGCTGGAGTGTGGAGGAGAGAATGGAGCCAGAGTCCCAACACCCTCTTCAACGAAATGTCCTAAATGGCCTAACGTCTTCCCGCCAAACCCCATCTCTAAAGGGTTTCACCACCTCCCAATAGTTGCCATGGACAGGGGAATGGCCTTCAATAACATGGGCCTTGGGGGACATTTAAGATCCAAATGATGGCATTCTTCTTCCTGCTGTCTGTCCAGCATGGGTGCAGCACATCTCTGCTCACCATTAGGGAGATTTGGAGATAGAATACGCATTTCCTCGAGGTCTTCCTCAGTGTGACAGAGGAAGTGGGATTTGGTAGATCACATACTTTAAAGCTCCATCCCAGAATTAACATATAAACTCTGATCACATTTCATTGGCCACAATGCATCAGTGAGCGAGGTGATGCTTTCGACTTGTGTGCAGAGAAGGGGTAGAACGGGAATGGTTGAAAGCTGCCCTCATAATTATTATACTGACGGTAATGCTAGTTTTGGAGGTACTGTGAGCACACAAAGGGGGCTTCTTTCCCTGCTACTTACTGCCATAGAAAACTCTGCCTTATATTTAGGAGCTGAAGATGACAGCAGTCACTCTGGTCATAGAGCTGGATTTGCATAGGGATGGCTGGGAACTCATCTCTTTACCACAGCACATGAGCTGAGGCTGCTCACCCCCAGTGACTCAGCGACATCAACCAGGATCACTCAGCCATGTCTGGCCATGAATGCTGGCTGTGGACTTGGACCTCTGCTGTGGCTGTCGGCTTGACCATCTCCTGGTAGCCTCTGGGTGTGGTTCTTTGGCTTCTTCCCAGAGTGGTGGCTGTTGCCAGGCAGAAAGTAAATGTGGTGATATATTGTGTACCCTAATAAACTTGCCTGAGGATCAGAGGACAGAGCCAGCCACTAGATTAGACATGGAGCCAGGCATGGTGGCACACACCTTTAATCCCAGTACTTGAGATCTCATGCCTTTGCTTGGGAAGCACACACATCTTTAATCCCAGGAAGTAAGATGGCAGGGCAGAGAAAGGTATATAAGGTATATAAGGCAGAGAAAACAGGAACTCACTCTCTTTAGGCTGAGGATTTCATAGGGGTAAGAACTAGTGGCTGGCTGTTCTGCTTCTCTGATCTTTCAGCTTTCACCCTGATATCTGGCTCTCGGTTTATTATTTAAAGACCATCTAGGATTTGAACAACAAGTAAATGCTGCCAATTTCCTAAAACACAAGCCTGTATGTGTGCAGGCACCGAATCACGTTTACCTCAGGCTCTCTCTGGAGATGTTATAGGTGCCCATGGCAAGGGAAGAGAACAGAGGCCTCATGTTTCAAGGGCAGAAGGGCCTTGGCTTAAAACTGCTTCTCAGGCAGGGGACAAGCTTCCTTTAGTGAGAACTTGGGGAATCAGCTTTCTAGACAACGGGAACAGCATGAGCCAAGACAAGGAACCATCAGAGTCGAATTCAGTTCAGCGTTCTAGCAGGTTCGACCACAGAACTTCTCATTTCTAGTGCTTATTTAAATATTATGAAATGTTTTGATTCGATAGGTGTATGTTGAGCACATTGTTTTGTGAATGTGAACTGCAATCTGATTTAATTATCTAAAATTAAAAATGAATAACTTTAATAGGAACAAATTAACTCATTAAAACAATTAAAAACACCATTGATAGCTTTCTTCTGTGAAATATGCATTTTATAATAATAATCTAGTTTCCTGCCATTTAAAATCAATAGGATAGAATTAATAGAATAAGCCAGGCCTGAAAGCCTACATCTGGTGGTTAGGCCTGCAATGCCAGCTACTCAGAATGACGAAGCAGGAAGTTCTTTTTAATTGGCTTGTCCATTTAAATTTTGTGTGCATGTGTGCAGGAGTGTGTGCGCATGAGTGTGTGTGTGTGAGTGTGTGCATGTGCCCCAGGAGGATTTTAAGTTCATGGCTTGCCTGGGCTACAGAGTAAGTTCAAGACCAGCCTTGGTACCTTAGTGAGATTCTGGTAAGATCAGAACTGAGGACATAATTTAGTGATGTAACATTGGTTCAATCTGTGGTAAAATAAAGGAAGAAAAGAAACACACACACACACACACACACACACACACACACACACACAAGAGACAGAGAGAGAGAGAAGCAAAAACAATGGAATGATTCATTCAGCTTTGAATTCATTTTACTTTGAACTTTATGGTTCAATTTAAACTTCAAAGCAGGCTGGACGTGACCTGAAAGACTTTATCAAGAATCAGATGCCACAGAGCCTGGGCATTAGCATGAGTGAGCTCTGCCTGTCCTGACTTTGAGAGGGGAATTGCTCACTGTCGGCGGTGTGTGCTCCTGTCTTCCAGGCATCAGTCTGGTGGAGCAGCAGCAAGGGCCCAATACAGGAAAAGTATGTCTGCTCTAGAGGACAGACCCTCTGCCTGGGGTGGTGACCTAACTCTTCAGTGCCTGGGTCAAGGACAAGGCGAAGGGACTGCCCCTAGAGAGGTGGGTTCTTAAGCCCAGCTACACAGTAAGAAGAGTACTTTTCCATTTAATAAGATTCTGTACCTCTCCTTCCCAGAATCCCTGACCCCTTGTATGGCCTTTACCATGGCAGCAGCTGGCCTGTTTGCCTGGGCCTGTCTCTCTTTCTCAGTCCAACTCTGAAAGGTGTAATTCCTTTCTTTTTCTTTCCCCCTTTCTTTCCTGTCTCTTCCCTTTGGATGCTGACCAGAACCCAAGGCTATCTTACACTTTGGGCTTCCTTGCTCATTTTCTGAAATCCCCTCCCAGCCGTGTGGTGGGACTCCATACCTGTAACTCAAATGGCATCGTTTCTGTTTTGGGGATTTTCCCTCCACTCCTACCCCCTACCCCCCGACCTGCCTCCCATCTTTCTCCTCTAGGCAACTTCTGAGATTTACTGCTTGCTTGCCCTGGGATTTTTCTTAGAAATGAAACTAATAAAATTGTCCTCAAGTTTCCCTTTGAGTCTGTTCTTAAATCCATTTTATTAGTGAAATTAAGGCCGCCAAGGCAGGGCTCCCTGGATCAAATATTAATCACATTCTGTGGATGAGAGGGTCCATATTTTGGAGGTGAGAGTGTTTTTAAAAGTCTTGTCTGTTCCACTGGCCTATTTAGCAGATAGATAAACAGAAATGGAGGGAAAAGACCTAATGAGCCCAAATTCATAACTATCAATTAGGAGGAAGACCAGTCTGCTCAGGTTGAAGGGCTGCTACTGGGCTCTGAGAATCCCGTCTTTCTCTTTTTCTCTTTCTCTCCCCCCCTCTCTCTGTGGACTAAGGGAAAGGTGGTCTCATAGCTTCTGCTGCAGGGGCTTCTCCTGTGACCCCTGCCCCTGCACTGGCCCCCAGGCTGTCTCTCCTCTTTGTCCCCAGGCATGAACCACTCATCTGCCTCCAGATTATTCACTGACAGCTGCCTTCACCCTTGCCCTTTGTTCTCTCTTTTACATCCAAGGGAGTGAAGCTTGGGCTCAAATGATAACATTTGAATTCAGCTCATGAAAAATTCTATCCCAAGTGCGTTTGACTGTTTGATCCTCGGCTTCTCCCACACATTTGCCCTTTGTACTCAGAGCACCATAAGCTTCATTTCCTTGGAGCAGATTGCCATTTCAATAGGAAAGAAATGTCTGTAGCTTTCCAACCGAGTTCAGTTCTACTCAGGACACGGCAGAGCTCCAACCGGGGCTGCTGCAGAATCCCATTGAATCAGATGTGAAGGGGCCCTCTCCCTGCTTTGTGGAATTGAGCCTGGGAAACGCCCGACCTGGGTTGAGATCCCAGCCATACTATCTATTACCTGTGTTACCTCCGTGAGACACTTACACCTCTCTAACCTCTGTGTCCCTTTATAAAACGGGCACGATAATTAGCGTCCCTCTCCAAAAGAGACAGAGGTTGTCCAGTCGTTCGACAGTTGTCTGCTGACCCCCTCTCAGGAGCATAGTTTGCCCCAGTGAGGAAAATGAACCAGAAGCAGGGTCACAAGGAAGGTCAATCTGCAAACGGTCACAAGTCACAAAGAAGGGATTTGACCAGGTGTTGATAACACCAAATAGGTGACAGGGTTATATAATTTGTTGTCCAGAACAGGACATTATTTAAAGTGAAAATGGGTATTGTTAATTGTGTGTGTATGTGTGTGTGTGAGGGGGGGTAGCAGTAAATTAGTATTTCTTGGGCAAAAAGGAACCAGGGTTCCCTCCAATCTATCTCTACTGGGAGAGGGAAGGTGGGGGAAAGAAGATGGGTCTGAAATCTACCCCATGAGAGGGATAACTCCTAGGTGAAATGGGAATTGGGACCAGAGACCCAGAGAAAAAGCATCTGAGGAACCCTCTAAGGCACAAAGAAGGAAAGCCCAGTGTGACTGGAGACCCGGGGGAGGCATGGTGGCTTTCAGGGCACCGACCTGTTGACTGGTTTGTCTTGTGGGCCTAAAGAAAGGTGGGTGTTGTCTAGCTGGCTGGAAAAGGGGGAACTGCAGGAGCAGATTTGCATTGAAAAGAACCAGTCCCCCTCGTTAGTGTACAGGGCTAACCCTGAGCAGTATGTGTCAGCCGTCACCTTCCAAGCATGCTTTTGAAAGCATGCCCAGAGCCCTGTTCCAATGGTCCTGATTACTTACTGAGTTGTTTGAGGGTGGATCTGAGCCAGCATGCCATAGTTGGGATGCACACCAGAGGAAGCCTCTCGTCGGGAGGAATGCTTGCTTGAAAGGCCATGAAGTAGCTCAGATATGAAATGCTACAACAGGGGTCTCAGTCTGTAGTTTCTAAGCTGGAACAGACTTTGCATCGGGGGGGGGGGGCGGTTGATAAAATAGGGGTTTCTGGACCCCCAACTCAGTCAGTCTTAGTGGGACCCAACAATCTGCATTTCTATGTTTCCCAGAGGTGCTGATGTGGCGGGGTGAGGACCATACTTGGAAATTTACTGATCTAGAGAATTTGTTGGTAGACCATCTAGAGTCAAGAGGGAAAGATGACTCCAGGCCTCTTACAGTTTCCTGAATTTTGCAAGTGAATACACAGATTGACACTGATGTTGAGTAGACACCTCATGGGTGGGTCAGCCCAGACAGATCATGAATTCAGTGCTAGAAGTATAGGGGAGATGATCACATGTAAGTCTGAGGATCACTAAAGCCAGGGACATAAGAATGGGATCACCCAGTCCCCTTTTCTGACTCTTCCTGCCTATTTCAAAGCTCTGTCCTCTCTTTTCAGTCCTTGCCATCACCCTATGACACCTTGGGGGTATCTTCCTCTCCTGTCTTCTTTAGCATACTTTCTTCTACTCCTTAAGTTACACCACCCTCAGGCCTGATCGTGAGCACCTGAGCAAGCAGATGCTTTTGTCTTCTCCAAAAGCACAAATCAGAGTCAAGGATTAGTGTTTGAGTGGCTGTGGGCTAGAGTGACATTTTCTGCTGTCTATGGCCCTGTAGTAACCAGCATACCCCGTTAGGTATCTAAGGCTCATTTGTTCTCAAAGCATTACACGTCAATGCATTTGTCAGCTTTGACCTTGTGTGGGATACATTGAAGAATATAGATGCCAGCGCTCCACAGAGATAGTTGTCGGGTACCCAAGTGGGTCAAGTAGGGAGATGGTAGTTATTAAAACCGTGGTGAAATCTCAGGAAACAGGAGAAACGTTGGTATTTATTTAGACATTGCAGCTGTTCCGGAGTTTCTACCTGTGCTAGCAACAGTGCCATCTGGTGGAGAGAAGTGATTTTTTAAAAAGCTCATGCAAACTAAGGGATGTTTAAACAATGCTCTGGTAGGTTTTGTTTTTGTTTTTGTCTTTTATTTTTGCTGTTGTTACTGTTAGCTTAAAATTCTCTATTCTTTGTAGAAAGACTCTTTGGGGAGAGAGTTGGAGATTGCATTTATTGAAAAGAATGTTCAGTGTTTGAACAGAGAAACAGTCAAGTTACTGTACTTAAGTAGGTTTTATGGAAAGGACAGATGCCTGCCATAAGGAAGCTGGGATCTCTACTCATCACTAGCCTTATAAAAAAAACAAGAGCAGGTGTATGGCTGGGATTCTCAGACACTGCTTTGTGTCTGGAGCCGAGTGGCCAGGGAGGAAATTGTTCATCTCTAGCTGCGTGACTTCCCGTCTCTCCATGGTAGGGGCTCCAGTCACTTCCTCTGCTGGTCCTCTATTCCAGGCCCTTCCTACTGCCCAGCTCTGGCTCTACCAAGGTAGTAACAGCCTGGCAGAGGCTGCATGTGAAGGAGGGTCAAGCATGAGTATGTGTGCTCTCCATTTCTCTGTTGTGGATTTCTGTCGTTGGGAAGGAGGGACAAGCTGTCTTCTGTCCCTTTGGGCTGGAGACTTTACTGATTTTGACATGACCATCACAGGCAGGGGTAACATACCTTGTGAGAGTACAACTGACCCTCTATGCTGAGGATGGAGGCAGAGAGTTGAGAGGAAAGATTTGAAGAAATAGTCAACGAGAAGGCTTTTTGACCTTTTAGAGAAGCCAATGAATTTGGGAGGAAATGATAATGCAGAAGGAGTTGAGGGCTCAGCAAAAGCCTGGTGAAAGGGATGGTGGACGAGGGCTGGCTTAGTGAGTTTACTAGCACAGCTCTCCTGTTGCATCAATGTTTTCTCTGGCAGCCAGGGCTGCTTTCTCATGCTGGTACAGTCAAAGCAGCTTCCTCAATGACAGTCTGCTGGCTTGCTGTTGTGGGAAGGGCAGGTCCTGTAACCCCTTCCAGGTGTGCTGCTTGTCAAGTGCCTTTGGCAAGAAATAATCAATATGGGCCAGCATGGCCTTTACTCTCCACAGTCAAAACAGGGAAGAAACTGGCTGGGTTTTTGTTTGCTCGTTTCTGTTGTTTTGATAGAAAATATAAGCTATGACTGTGCTCCACAGTTCATGTGACTGATTTTATGTGGTCTCCTGGCTATTTCTATTTGTAATATCTTCCCCTCCTGTCCTCAACTTACCTTCTGCCTTATTGTTATGATTTTCTCCTGGAAGGTTTGGGCATTTTAGAATGGTTAAGAGCTTTCCTACAATGTGAGGACCAGATTCCCAGTTCCCTCCTCTCTCCTCTCCCAGGGCCTGTGGCCCTCCGCCTAGGACAGTTGGACTGGGCACATAACTAGAGACAGTGTTAGTACACAGGGCAGAGAGAACAACAGCCTTGCAAGGTTTCTGAGAACAAATGGATGCTCCAGGCTTGAAAGGCCCATTCATTTCTGCTTGATGAGATTGCATCACACAAGGAAGTGTACAGCTCCACACCAGGGCTTAGAAATCATGACTCCAAAGCAAACAAGCCTGGAGAGGACTTCGGAAGCAACATGTCTGTCTCACTGATCTTTTCTCATCATTCAGTCTCTTCCTCCCATTTCTCCTTCCTCTGTAAGACCACCAGTAGGAATCAGAAGTCCTCCTCTCCAAAGCAGATCATAGATCGCAGAACTTGGTTTCTCCAAAGTAAGGCATGCAGTTAAAAGTATTGCTCCATCCCATCTTGGAGCTAGCTGGCCATAAACAAATTCTCTGACGTCCCTTGTGTGATAGTAGGTCATAAAATGCCATTTCAGGTGTGGTCCTACCCCACACCTGGGAGGGGAAAATGATGTTTACCTCTAAGGAGAACCCGTGCAGACAAGCCTCTCTGGCCTTTCCCAGCTGTTCTATTGCCATTGTGTTTCCCTTCCATCCAGTCAAAGATAAAAATGGAGTGTTTGTTCTGGGTCCATGAGCCATTAATCCCGAGGTTCCTGTGTCACCCGAGACTATGATCAAGTCAGTTTGTCACATTCTTCTCTTGCTATTTGTCTTTTAGTGTGGGGGTGCTGCTCACAGTTCTTCTTAACAGGCAGGAGTGAGATCCTTCCCCTCCCCACCCACCCTGCGCTCAGAAAAGAGAAGTGGGAAATATTTCATGAACAGGAGTAAAGACTTCCACAGGATGTGTCCTTCAGTTGGGGCGGTTTGTAGAAGAAATTAGGCAAAGCCCAGAGCATGAATCTCCACCCATGCACGTCCACTAAGGATGTACACACTGCTTTTTCTGGAGTGTAAGGTGTGTTCATTGTAGTTGTCCTGAACATTTTCAAGTAGTTAAGAGCTGTGTGTCAGTGAACTTCCTTTGTGGAATGTAAGAGGTTTTTATTCTGCTGTAGAAAATAAATAATGAAAGAAACTCTTTCATTTTATTTTATTGAGGAAAGCGCAAGTTTTCTGAAGATGCTTAAGTAGAGGTGTCCTGTGAATATGCTCCATGAAATCCCATGCTCCCTTCATCTTGTGGTAATGCAGAATGTATCTGGGCCACCAGAAATGCCGGTAAACATTTGTAGATCTGAATTTCAGAAAAGGAAAAAGACTGCTTAAGGCTTTGCTGCTAACACCAGAGAGCTAGGAAAACAGCTGTAAATCCCCAGTGGGCCAAGCATCCCAGAGGAGGGGAATGTGGAACTCATTTGGGAGGGTAACACATTTCCCCCCCCATCCCCACCCCGAGAACTTTCTAATGCCTCCTTTTTAGAGAAGTGTACCTCCATGGATAGACATCTAATTCTCCAGACCAAGGAGATGTCTCCTCTCACTGTGCTGTTGATATCAGGCAGGAAGAGCACCATTGCCAATCGGGTCAGCAGGACACAGAGAGTATGTTCCTCATATTAGTATACACTGGCTTTGGTCCACTAGCTGTGTGCAGTCACCCTGGTCTGTGACAGATGGAAGTTTCTGGAAAAGGATTGGCCACCTCCAGGCACCTGCTGCCCACCCTCTATTGGATCAAGGCTGGAAATGGTAGTAACTGTTTGTAGCAGTTGGTGTAAGGTGGTCTTGGCTTCCCTCAAGTTGGCTCCAGGACTCAACAGTCCCTTCCAGGCTTCTGAAAATAAATATAAGTTGGTGCTTTTATTCTCAGGGGTCTGTGACAATAGTAATGCTCCCTCCCCACGTCCCTCATTCAGATGTGAGGGGAGCATCCTGTTTTGGGTGTCCTTGGAAGCTGTGTTATATGTTTCTATTTGGTTCCCGAGTGGCAAATAATAACAATAACATTATTAATAATAAAATTCAGATGTCAGTGCAGATCCTCTACTTTCTGTGTGCTTTGGGAATTCTTTACCTTCTTGGGAATTAGTGTCTGTTCAGGGAAGGCTGTTAGCTCCTGACTGGGGAAACTATCCTAGCTTTCCACCTCCCAGACAGTCTCCCTTCTGTCCTCTCATGGTGAACCAAACACCGTACTCATCCCCACTCCTTTGAATTGTACAAAAAATGCTAACTGAGCACTTATGTGTCAATAGTTTTGAATGTATGTTTGAGAACACAAGTGTGGTTTTATGTCTTAACAGAGTAAGCATCTTTGATGAAAAGGCCAAAAGGGACGTGGCTGGGTGGGAGACAGAAAAAGACAAGATGAAAACAGCCCACATTCTCCTCAGCATTGCCTTGGCATTTCCTCCTGGCTCCCCCAATTAGTTCAGCAACTTTACAGAAACAGTAACAAGCCCCGTCCTCAGACCTTGCTCTTGGGTATCATCACATCTCCCAAAAGTCAACTGATGCTCTCTGTTCAGTGTGGTATAGTTCTGGCCACCATGCTCTGTGAAGGAAAGAGCCCTGTGGATTTATTCTGTCCGAGACTTGCGTTATGTTCTGGGCCTTGGAAGACAAGTTCAATAGTGCTCATTCTTACTAAAGAACCCCAATTTCTCCACTACTAAAATAACAGTGTTGCAGGGCATTGTGAAAAGCAGATTCTTTCCCATATGACAACCTTGCTTGTTATTTCTTTTGTCCCCAGAGGTTGCCCAATAGTGCATCCTGCCTGGTGGGGAGAGCTTTGTTAATAAAATCATACCCTTTCCAAATGGAAAGACCTGACTTTAGGCCACAAGAATGCTAATCTCTGACTTCTTGCCAGAAAGAGACCAAATAAATTTGCAATCTTTTTTTTTCCTGTTGTTGTTATTGTTGCTGCTAGTGCTAAAGTAATGTAAGCCTGGCATTCACGCATGCTGGTCCAGCTGTTCCTTTCACCGTCCTGATCAGGGAGCCATATTAGAGCCTGCTGAAAGGAAGATGAGGTTTGGGAGAACTCATCTCCTGAAAACCACTCCTCTTTGTGTCTTTTCTCATGTGGACATGGACTTCGGACCGGTGGCTCTATCCAGGACACTTGTGGGTTCCAAACTGCCTGATCCCTCACAACCCCTTGGGTACCTTTTTTATTTTTATTTTTTTTTTGTCTTGAAGTTGATGACTATGGGAGAGGCAAATGTTTGAGTCATAAGTGGAAGATGCTGCATTTTCCAAGACATTATTAGCAAAGATTCTTGACTAACATTTTCTTTATAGATAATGAAAAAAAGAGATGGGACAAAACTCTTCTTGCAGATTTCTCACCCAAGGGCTGGCTAGTGGGTGAGTAGACCTCAGTTACAAAATGCCTGTAGATTTTTTTTTTTTTTTTTGAAGAAAGGGCGGTAGAAAGTGTAAAAGAAGGCTGAGGTGAAGTTGAATGCCACATCGGACACTGCACAGAGGAAGGTCCCTTCAGGACTCTCAACTCAACTAGCAACATAGGTATAACACCTAAATACCTGCTCACCCTGAAGACCAAGGGCCTGCTGCGCTGGTGAAAGGCAAGCTGGAGCAAACCACCACAAAGGCCATATCAGAGTTGTTATTCACAGCTACACTTTCTCTAGTTCTTCGATATCACCCTGTCTTTGAAGATTTGGGGGCAGAACACACTGGAGGGCTGAAGAGGAGAAGCGGTGGGGAGGAGGTGTTGTCTTGATACTGGGAACAGTTTCTGCTCTTTCAGTAGCTTGAGTCAGCTATATGGGATTACTCAATGTAGCACTTAATATACAGTGGGAATCAGCAAATGGTTCAAGCCAGGGCCCTTGAATTGTTTATTTCTCCGGGGTTGGGTTTACCAGCACACCATACCAAGCTGTAGACTGTGGGGAACAGTAAGAGTCTGAGTATATATCTTATCTGAAGTGTTCCAATAACCAAAGGGGACTGAGACATGAAAGCAAAACATTCTGCAATTCTACTTCTCCTAAAGAAAAGGGATGTGAGCATAGCTGTGAGTATTGGGAAAACAAAAGCCTGTTCTCGACTTTAAGCCAAATGACTTGCTGCCCACTGTGTGGTTGGGTTGTGTCCCCCTCCAAAGACATGTGGAAGTCCTGACTACGTGTTCCTAAGAATATGACCTTATTTGGGAGTACAGTTTTAAAGAAGTAATAAAGCTACAGTGAAGTCATTTGGCTAGAATCCAACCTGACAGTGTCCTTACAAAAGTATAACTTGGGCATAGAGACAGAGAAACACACAGGCACAGTGAGAAGAAAGCATGTTGATATTCAGGGAGAACATATGAAGTCATGGAATGCCAAAGCTTTCCAGCCACCGCCAGAGACGAGAAAAGACAAGGAAAGAGTTTTCTCTAGAGATATCAGAGAGTCCTGCCAATACTTGGAAAGTCTCACATCTACCACCTTGAGATAAACACACCTCTGTTGTTTTAAATCATTGTATGATACTCGTTATAGGACAGTATGAAACTAATACAGCTTCAGAAATCTAATTATAATATTAAGTTTTGTTTACTGGCCATTTATAATGTGCATAGTATGTGTCAAATGCTTTAGTAATATTTTCAGGATTGATCCTCATTAGAAGTCTTTTCAAGAAGCTATTTCTATTGGGAAAGATGGGCCTCAGACATCTCAGAATTAGCATGGGTGAACTGCTGGTAGATTTCTCAAGACAGATCTCAAACAGCTGGGTTTTTGAAGGAGACAGGTCATTTCATTGTACCCATCAGTTGCTCAATTCACTTCAAAACTGGAAATGTAACTTTTGGACTGAGAGGCCCTACTGTTGACAGTGATGATCATGAGTAGGCAAACCAACTGGGTAGCCAACAATGTGTGATTGATTCAAGGTGTTTTAACCGTCATACACTGAGAGGGCTTGGCTAGACAGCCAGCTGGTTGTTCCAGCTATCTCAGGATGAATGTTTCCAGCTAAATCCTTTAGCAAGAACAAAATGTCAGGAAACAAAACAGAGCCTCACTGAGAAGGGAAAGCATACTAAATTGCCAATCAGAGGGCTTGTTAAATGGAAACTAGACTGTTAGGGGAGTCTGATGGAGACTGGTGCACCATGGATAAGCCAAGAATTATCATGATGTTTGAGGATAGAGATCTGAAGATTTCACAGGCCACCAAAAATAGGGACACCTGCTTTGAGCTTGGTAACACACTATCTTTGGCCTTATAACTCTAACTTGTCTTTCAGCTACAGAGTCCAGACTTAAAGCTCAAGATTAAATTTGAAAGATTCAGACAATGTCAACCAAGTGATTAGAGTACCTTAAGTAAAATGATAGTTTTAATGGCTCTCAGAAGATGATTGCAACAGTTAGAGAGTTCTGACTCACAGATACAGTGCGTCTCTTATAATGAGGATGGCATTGTTCTCAAAGCTCAGGCTTCACTCTCCAAATTCTAAGATTTCAGGCCTTTTTAGACTGGAGAAAGGTTGTATGTAGGTGATTACTATGTCTCCCTGGGCCAGCCTCTGTGGTTCATTCACAGATTTCATTTTCAATCTAAGTAAAGTATCAAGTGCTTCCTATATGCTAGATTTTATGCCGACTGCTGGGAACATAAAAATGAAAATGCACATCTTTCTGTCAGTAAAAGTTACCAAAAGTCTTGTTGAGAGGATAATGTTTAAACAACCATTATAATCCAATGTATGAAGTGTTATAAGGAATATGACAGGATCTTTTAGGAGGTTGGAGAAGGAGGGACCAGTTTCCTAGTGACAGGGGCTGGGGTGTAGGAAAACTACACAGAGCAGATGTAATTGCAGGACTGAGGTAGGCATGTGCCAAATAACAAAGGTTCTCGTGAACGAGGCTTCAGGGAGCCAATTAGGTCTTTTACGTGGGAAGGTGACATGATTGCATTTAGAAAAGCTCTGTGGCCACAGTGTGGAGGGCAAAGTTGCAAAAACAGCACTATGGTTCACCTTGCTCTAAATGACAATTTTATCTGTAATTTTGCACGCTGTCATTGCTACACCAATCAACAAAAAGCACATGTAGATATTTCTAACTTTGTCCCTGTTATCGTCAGGCAGTATTGTTTATAGAACCAAGACGGTAGATAATAAACTACATTCAAATATTTGCACTTAAGATATATTGTAGATTGCCTTGTTTTCAATTAGCCTTTTTTTGCTCCCCACTATGTCTTTGGCTCTATAAAATTTATAATCTATCATAAAGTATTTAATAATAGACCTCTTTGACCATGTTTGTGTAATGTTTATGATTCTGTTCTTATGGTACTGAAGACTTGGACCCAAGGCTTCACACATTTTTTAGGTAAGTGCTCTATCACTGGGCTGCATCTCTAGCCCTTGGTGTTGAGGATTCTATTACCAAAGTAAAAAAATATATATATCAAAAAATTGTTCCCCTACAAACCCCATGTTCTCACATGACTTCTGAAGTTCTTTATCTAGATATTGAGTTTCTTAAAACTTAGTGTTCTGAGCCGGGCGGTGGTGGCGCACGCCTTTAATCTCAGCACTCGGGAGGCAGAGCCAGGTGGATCTCTGTGAGTTCGAGGCCAGCCTGGTCTCCAAAGCGAGTTCCAGGAAAGGCGCAAAACTGCACAGAGAAACCCTGACTCGAAAAAAAAAAAAAAAAAAAAACAAAAAAAAAAAACAAAAAAAAAAAACCAAAAAACAAAACCAGAAAAACTTAGTATTCTGAAGTAAGTAAGGATAGGCCATCTCAAAGTATAGTATGTCCCTTTGGGACAATAGTCACTTGCATTCAGTATCACTTGAGGGGCTGTAGCTGGGAAAGGGTCACTAGGCCAGACTTTCACTATTTGTAGTAGGCTATGAAGACATGAGAGAGAGAGAAAGAGAGAGAGAGAGAGAGAGAGAGAGAGAGAGAGAGAGAGAGAGAGAGAGAGAGAGAGAGAGCCTTCTCACACCAAGGCTTAAGCCTGTGACTGGGGCTACCTTGAACCCGAGTAAATAAACTCTGAAGTGATGCTGACCTTCCATTGGTTTCTATCTGTCCCACATGTCTCTTGGTAACAGTTCAGACTTCACTCAAGTCTATGCATCCATTGGTCCTGCCAATCATTCCATGTTTTATCATTCTTTGTTGAAACAGTATAAAAGTATCAGGCTTTGGATGTTGGAGTTACTCTCATGTGTAGAGTTTTCCCTGGTACCTCTAAAGTTAATAAAAAACGTGATTTTCACTTTTTAATTAGGGCTTATCTTAGTTTTAGCCAAAACACCCACATAAAATTTATAGGTAGATGCTGGTTAGATAGCTCAGCAGATAAAGATGTTTGACACACGAGCCTGGAAACTCGACTTTGATCCTTGTAATCTACATAAAGGTAGAAGGAGAGAAGTAACCCCACAAAGTTGTACTCTGACCTTCCCAAGCGTGAGGTAACACAAGTGCACACATACATCATGCACACATGCAATTAATAAACAAATTAGTTAACAAGAATCAGAAGTGGAAGTGGAAGATAAAGGGGGGGCTCTACATCACCTGAAACTCTCATGTATTTAAATAGTCATGAAACAAAGGTCTTAACAATGGATACTGTGGTGTACATATTTATTGTCATTCATGCTCTGAAAGTATGGTTTTCAAACAAGTGGAGCATGTACCAGCACCCTCTGAAGAGCTGTTAAGAGTTTCAGGGCCCAGTTCCATTGTGTCTCATTCAACTGGTTTGGATTTGGTTTGGAGGCAGGTATCTGAGGAATGGGGCTTCTGAGAAGTTCCCAGGTCTTGCTCAGACTGCTGTCCCGAGACCACACACTGTACACCTCTGCTCCAACATTCCAAGAACTGGCTTTTGTTGGGCACATTGTATTGTCTGTTCTGAATGCCCTATTCAGATTAGTTCATTGAGTTGTCTTGTCAGTCATAGGACGCCGGTTTTACCCAAGTGAAGAAACTGGGTTTTGAGATGATAAGGCAGCATTCTCAAAGTCCCTCAGCCAGCAAGTGTGGGCATTGATTGAACTTAGAGGGCAAATGTGTCACCATGGTTTTCCTGGGGTTAATTTCTACATCCCAGATGCACACCAAGTCCAGATGTAGACTTTGGACCTGTGAGAACATTTTGGTGGCATGTTTTGGTGACTAATTCACCTTGCTCTGAAACTAATGTGCTTTGTGAAACAGTCCTATTTTGGGATTGTTTACTACATCCCCAACGAATATTTCTGACTCTACAAAAATTGCCAAACCTGCCGATGCATCACAAAGCTAAAGTGCATCCACTCTTTAGTTTATGGCTCTTAGTTTAGGGAGATGGTAGGAGAAAGGACAGATTACCACCCACTGTGGACTGTCTTATTTTTATTTTTATCCAATGCCATTTACAGTACAGGGTATGGAGGTGGTTTTGAGAGCTCTGTGGAAGTTACTTTTTCAATAGTCCAGATGGCTCTGATAAATTGTTAAGGCACCTCTGGAAGCAAGACAAGGATCCTGACTCAAGGGAAATTGGTCAAGTAAATCACTTTGTTTCAAGAGCTGTGGCCTCTGATCATCGAAAATGATCACATACTTTATTGGCTTATTAACTCATTACTGGAGTCACTGAAGGCCCACTGGCAACTTCATGGCTGATCACACACAAGGCTTTTTTATTGCTTATTTTTCTGGCTCTCTGCCTGTTCGAATCCCTATAGCCATAACTATGTATGTGTAATTAATGAAATGTAAAGTTCAGCAAAGTGACTCTTCTCTCTTGTGCAAACACACACACACACATACATACACTCACACACACACACACACAGAGGTACAGAGAGAGAGACAGAGAGACAAAGAGAGAGAGAGAGAGAGAGAGAGAGAGAGAGAGAGAGAGAGAGAGAGATTTCATGAATATGTGAATATGTTAGGAAAGAAAGATTCCTATGGTCAAAAGCTAAACATAAAATATCCCCTCTAGGGACAAGATAGGGAATGAGGGTCGAATATGATAAAAATAGATTATATACATGCGTGGAAACGTCTTAATGGAGCCCATTAGTTTGCACACTTCATATATACTAGTAAAAATACTTCTTTAAAAAGTGCCTTCTAACCATGGTCATGCTGCATTTAGTTAGCTTTAAGGCTCTAAGTGCCTCTTCATGTAGTAGGAGAAAAAGCTCTCATTACTTGATGCTAAAGTTTCCTGTGATTAAAGCTCATTCTCGAAGAGAAAACATTGATAAGTAATGTCCTTTTAACTTCGTTGTTTATTATTACATTTGAAACATGTGACTTTTGCCAGTAAGCTTTCATCATAACCTTGAACAGAAAGGCAGAAAGGAACTCCACATCAAAATAAACCGTAACTATGAAAGTAGCTTTGAACTGCACAGAACTTGCCAGATGGTGGTGGCACACACCTTTAATCCCAGCACTCGGGAGGCAGAGGCAAGTGGATCTCTCTGAGTTCAAGGCCAGCCTGGGCTACAGAGCGAGTTCTAGGACAGGTTCCAAAGCTACACAGAGAAACCCTGTCTAGAAAAAAAACCAAAAACAAACAAAAAAAGATTTTTTTAAAAACAGTAAAACTGAAAGAAGGCTACGTCCTCCACATTCCTGAAAGAGGATTTCTAAGACTTCATTTTAAATGTGTGATCCTGTTTCTAAGTAATTATTTATCATTTATTTTTATTTTGTGTTTTGGGGTATTTTGCCTACATATACGTCTGTGTACCACATGTATGCAGTGCCCGTGGAAGCCAGAAGAGAATGTCGAGTTTCCTGGAATTGGAGTTATAGAAATTGGTGAGTCACCACATGGGTACTGGGGACTGAACTCAGGTTCTCCAGAAGAACAATACATACATGCTCTTAATTGCCGAGTCATTCCTTCAGCCCCTAAATATGGAGTTCTTTATGAAACATGGTCTTTTCGGCACAGTATGTTCACATTTCCACCACCCAAGAGAGTTGGTCACGGGCAGTAACGTTCTGTGGCCCATGCTGCCGTTTTCCTGCTGTTATTGACAGCACGCCGTAAACTTTACCCAGAGTTCACACTTACTGCTATTTCTTTCTACGAAGTCCACGAAGAGGTATTTCTTTGTGTTATTTACTGGCACATTGTTGATGTTTACAATAGTGCCTGACACATAGTAGGCATCATATAACCCTAACTGAATGGATGGATAGTGAGTGATGAATCAATAACTATGCAAAATATGTCAGTTTTCGTCATCATCGGAAGTCAAAGACAGTTTAAAGAACTAAGCGAAGTACAATGGACAGCAGTGAGCTGGGCAGACTTCACTCTCCTGTCCTTCTGACGCTTTCTATTAAATCAAGAACGTAGAACAAGGAGTGACACATATTTTGTCTAATGTCTGCAGCAATAATCTGTAGTGCTTTGATCTGGAAGTTCCAACCCCCATTGAGACTTTGGCAACTGTCACGCCTACAAGGCGAGGCCAAGGGAGGCGCCTGGAGACCTGAAATCTGGATGGGCTGCGCTTGCTCTCTGTTCCGGGACCCTGGATGGTGGAGGTGGGCCAAGCAGAGCTCCAGAGAACACCGCTGGACTGCGATACACCTTCCCCAGATCCTGTGACCTGCCTATCCCTTAATTTGTAAGTTACGCCATTAAATAAATCTCCTTTTAACTACGTGGAGTGGCCTTAATAATTTCACCAATAATAATCTCCGTAATCAGTGGTGTAGAAAATAGGTAATATATCAATGGGAAATATTTGTGAAAGTCTAGATTATTTTAAAGATCTCTTTCATTTAATCTATTGTTTATATGATATTTTCTTCCTTTTAAAATGAAATGATGTGCATGGAAAAAATACAAATGAATTCCCTAAGTAAATACCTTCTGGGCGATTAGGACAGCAACCACCACAGAAATAACTTTAAGGTATGCCAAGAGAAGACTGGCTTGCCACCGTATGACAGAGAATCCTAGCAGCTGAGTGGTGAATCGCTGCACAGCGAATGGCCTCATTAGCGGCTCCAAACAACAATTGTACCTCAGGGTTGCTGTGGGTCAGGGAGCCAGGGCTAGGCTCCCTGAGTGGTTCTGCATCAGGGTCCTAGTTCTGATTTACTGCAGCTGCCATAAACAATACTGCAGACCAGGCAGCTTACACAGCAGAAATCTGCCCTCCCAGAGCTCTGAAAGCCAGGAGCTCACAATGGCGCTTCCCTCCGGAGGAGGCCTCTCTCCTTCTCATCTAAGGAGAAGATGCCTCCTTGCTGTGCTCATGCACCTTGGTGTTTCTTTTGTGTGTTGATTTCCTCTTTTCATAAGGGTATGAGCCAGCTTAAATTGAAGTTCAACCCAAAGGCCTCATTTTACCTTGATCAATTCTTTGAAGGCCTTATCTTAAAATGAATCAGGGCCTGTCCCATAGGACAGGATTTAACTTTATTTACCTTTTTGGAGAGCCTCATTCTAAAGTAGGTGGCTAAAATTTCAACATACACCTTTGGGGAATTGGGACAAAATTCAGCTTTTAAGAGTTCCCAATAAGATTGGGCTCATCTGATGGTTGGGTTGGGGGAAGGCCTAGCTTCTTAACTTGCACATGATTGGCAGGTCTTTTGGCTGACAGTTTCAGATTTTAGTTCTTGTCTTGTGGCTTTTCTACACGCATTCCAAATTACCTCCCAACATAGCCCCTGTTTCTCTTAGATAAGGCGATCTGAGGTTGGTGAGTATGAAGAAAGGAGACAGATAGAGAAAACCCAAAATAGAACTCACATGCTTTTTGTAATCCAGCTCTGAAGTAACATGCCTTTGCTGTTATCATATCACATTGGCCACACAGACCAACCTAGAAAAGCTGCGGGAGGAGATTATATAAGGGAGTGAGAACCAGGAGAAAGTATCATTGATGGTCAGCTTGAAGACTGGCCATGATAATTGGATGAAAATGAGAATTTTAGACCGCAAAAATTTACATATTTATATAACTCAAAATACTTTGATTAATCAGTAAAACATGACTGAAATATTTTTAGCTACTGTAATAGTTAATGGGGGAGGAATGATGTTTTCTGGAATTGAATTACATTTACTGAAGAATCTGAAATATTTTGTCAAACAAGTGAATGCGTGCTGCAAGTTTTAGTGCCGAAGGGCCAATTCCTCTGAGTAAAATGCATTGGGAGTTGGTATCACAGTTGACTCTGGGTTTGAATATGCATTTTAACATTTAGATATTCTGACAACTTTAGCAATTTATTCAATCTCTACTCCCTGGCATTCTCATGCAAAATGGTAGAAACAAATGGCATCTGCTTCATATGGTTGCTGGGAAGTATGAGTGAATACACAGAAAATGCTTAGCACAGGGTCCAGTACAAATAGCAAGCCGAAAGCACAGTGACGGTTTCTTCTTCTTATTGCTGACTAGACTCCAGCACAGACCTGTAGTGGGTAGCCGTTCCAGCTTTGATCTGGAAGTTCCAACCCCCATTGAGACTTCAGTAACTGTCACGCCTACAAGGCGGAGCCGAGAGAGGACCCCTGAAGACCCGAGATCCGGATGCGCCGGCTCTCTTGGTTCCTGGACGCTGGAGGTAGACCAAACAGAGTTCTCCAGAGAACACCGAGGGACTGTGCTACACCTTTCCTGGAACTCACTCTGTAACCCAGGCTGGCGTAGTGGTGCACACCTTTAATCCCAGCACTGGGGAGGCAGAGGCAGGCGGATCTCTGTGAGTTCGAGGGTCTCAGGTCTTGAGGCTCTCGGGTCTTCAGGGGTCCTCTCTCGGCTCCGCCTTGTAGGTGTGGCAGCTACCGAAGCCTCAGTAGAAGTGGTACTTCCAGATCAAAGCTGGACTTACTCACTACACAGACCTGATGATCTGTTTCAGGTACTCACAAAGGTCTCTGGTGATGGAAATATCTTGTCCCTGTGGAGTTACAGCAGAGTATGCCATAGAAGCTGGTATCAGCTGGGAGCATTGCAAGTGGATGCTCATTTGAATTTAACAGAACTGTTAAGTTCTTTGTTGCAAAAGGTGGAAGCATTTGTGTTAAAACATGTGTCTAAAACAGAGGTGGTGTTTTGAGTATGCCTGTAATACTCAAAAGGCTGAGACAGGAGGATTGCTGCAATTTGGGGGCCAGCCTGGTCTATACAGCAAGTTCCAGGCTAGTCCATGTTATGTAGTAAGCCTTGTTTGAAAAAATTAAAAAAAAAAAAAAAAGCAAAGCCATCATCAAAGCCTAAGTCTATAAATCGTATCATTGTATCATAATCATTCTTCCCCAAAGTAAGTGAAAGTCCTCTTTTTCTCTCCACAAAAGAGTTTGACAGACCGTGATATATGAGAGGCAGAGTCAGAGCAGGAAGTATGGGGTTTGGCTTGGTGCCAGGTAATAAGGTAATTTTGACATCAGGCTACATGGCTTGAATTTCTGTGGCTAACAGCATTTTCAGGCAGCAACATGATGCCTCAGGAAGACTAATCTAGAATAACTGTGAGAAGCAAACCCAGAGGGAAACTTCCGGGTTGGTTTGATTCAGGATTTAAATGGCACCTCCTGTGGCTCTTCATGAAGTACAGAGAAAAGGACATGGCCTCTTAAAAGAGGAAACAACAGAAAAATTTCATTTCTGAACATCTTGGGTTTCACGGACGTGAGCCCAGTCACGGTTCTCTCAATCAATTACCATGCCCGGAGTCTGGAATCGCTGCTCAGACTCAGCCACACTGGTGTCTGAACTTCAGTCAACTGAACTTCAGTTCAGCGTCCGTCAGACTCGATCCTGCCACTTGAAGATTTTTTAAAGTTTCAAGTTTGGGGCTCAAGGGAGAGAATAAAGTGAGTCCTCTGGAGGTCAGACATTTGTTAGGAGAGTTATTAATGCCACCGATGGCAGACAAACAGCAGGATGGTGGCTGGTCTGAGGAGAGTTCGGGCACATATAACAGCAGAAGCTGTTTCTAGTATGTTTCAGAGGGAAGGAGAGGGGTGTTATGTGTCGTGATTGATGAACAGTACATAGTAAGTTCTTGCAGTCAGGATGTTTCAGAACCACCTGTGAGGGTGCAGAAGGCAAGAATCTAGAAAAACAACCTACTTTAGTTCTGAAAACCAAATTACGGCAGTTTAAAGTTGTCAAGTTTCAAGCCAAATGAAGGAGCTTTCCAAAATGGTGTGTCCCTGGCTAACAGACTTCCCGCCTTGACTGGAGGAAAAGAACCATGTTCCTATTCGGGAAGGTGTCTTGAATGCTTATTAAGTGGTAATCCACATGGTTTACCTCCCGAATTACTGTGCTTTAAATGAAAATTGAAACAACTCAGATATAAGCATGAAGTGTAACGTGGTGGCAAAACACTTGCTTAGCACGCAGAGGCTTTGGGTTTGACCCCTAGTACTGGGGGGAGGGGGGGAGTGAAAAAAAGGAAAGAGAAATGAAAAGCAACTGTTTCTGTCACTTCACAAGAAGGACTTAATTATTATGCAAATGGATTTTTACCAATGCTTCTACTGTCTCCAGCAGTGTTAACCTCAAGTAAAAACAAAAGCACCATCAACAGCAAAAATCTGAAATTATGAATAATCTTTCTTGTCTGTTACTATCTCCCCACTCTCACTAGAAACATATCTCATAAATTGGAACATAATCAGGGCTTCTTAGACAGCAAAGGGGATGGAGAGTGAGACTAAGGAGAGCCAGACCCCAGTTTTTAATGAGTAGGAGAGAAAATAATGGGGACCCCTCCAGGGCAGTAATTTCATTTCATACGTTCTTTTAGAACTGGTGATAAACCCTTGCTATTCTTGAACATCTGACTACTTTCACTTTGCACCTGTTTATCTACTTCTTAGGTACATATTTGGTCAGTTGCCAGAAATATTTTTTTTTCCCCCTAGGAAAAAGTCCTTCTCACTTACCCAATGACCCTGTGTGTATCAAACCTTTTTCCTTAGGAAACCTCTAACAGTACCTTAGTCTGCTCTGGTCCACCACTTTTCTATATAATATTAAATTCTAACTTATTTTTTTGCTACATATCTGCTGACATTAGTACTCAGTGAACTATTTGAAGCTAGGAACTAATTTTGCAAATCTAGCACAAAATACAAACTCCAAATATTCTTATTGATAAGTCAATGGATGAATAAAATAAAACAAAATTTCCACTTTGCTTTTCACTTGGAAGCTCTCAGGGCTACATTTGTTGGGAATGTTAAACTTGGATTTGAAAATATTAGCTTAGAATTAGAGAGAAGACTGTATTAGTTAATGTTATTGAGAGAAACAGAACCAATATGTAGAATACATGCATTCGTCATGTAACCAAGTGTGAGAAACTGGTTCATGTGATTGTTGAGTTTAACAAGCTCCTAGATCTGAAGTCAGTAGGCTTGAAGACCAGGTTGGCTGATGGTTCCTGTTTAAAAGGCAGTGCCCATGCTGGAGTGCACGTCTAAAGGCAGGGAAAATCCAAAGTCTCACCTCAACACTACCAGGCAGAAGGCATTCTCCCTTACTCCAGCCTTTTTGTTCTGTTCAGCCTTTCAACAGATTGCACAAGGCCACCCACATAAGTGAGAACAATCTGCTTACTTTGTCTACTGACTCAAATGTTAAATGCTTCCAAACACCCTCATAGACACACCCAAAATAATATTTGAGCAAAAGTCTGGGCACCCCACCGTGGCCATCTGTGATGGTTAATCTCAACTGTCAACTCCAGAATTACCTGGAAGATGGGCCTCTGGGCATGCCTACAGAAATGATCTTGATTAGGTTAATTGAGGTTGAAGGACTCATCCACTGTGGGTAGCACCATTCCCTGGGTTGGGATTCTAGACTACGTGAAAAGCAGGAAGCAAGCTGAGTGTAAGCATTCATCATTATTAGTGCCTTGTCTGTGGTGGATGTAATGTGACCAACTACTGTGATTTTCCCACTCTGATGGACTGTCACCTCAGCCTATGAGCCCAAATAAACCCTTTCTTCTTTTTAATATCTTTTGTCAAAGTATTTATCCCATCAATGTGAATGGTGACTAAGATACCACTCTCTTTGCTCCAGGATTGGTCTCTGGATAGACACACAACCCATTTTGGGCTAATAATGTAAATGTAGAGATCTACTTGGAGCTTCTATTTCACAACTGGAAAATGAGAGACCAAATAAGAAAACCTTTCCTCCCCAGCCCTCTCTTCCCCTACCTTGTCTTGAGAGGATGAGATGTTTGGAATAGCTGTGGCCCCATCGCGACCTGACTCTGACCGTGTAGACTTGTCACAACCGACAAAGAAAAGGAGATGGAAACAATATCTGAAGAGACAATGCTGCAGCCACATCATAAGTTCCAATGGAGCTAGACAACTGCTGTTTATGTTGCTTAACTCATTATTCAGGTAGTTATTATGACTCGACGCAATGACACTCCCAGTAGTCTATATCTCAGTGAAAGTCATTCAGTGCCCCATTAAAAGAAGCACAAGAAGGCTAAAGAAAAAAAAATGGCTTGTAACCCTTAGCATAAACAAGGCTCTGGGTTCAATTCCCAGCGTAACACTCCTCCCCAGCAAACAAAGTATGATAATGTTGATAAGGCCAAGAAAAAAGCTAGTAGAAGAAGGGGCTGGGATGTTTTCTTAGAATCCTTATCTGGAGGCAAATGATATAAAGACTCTAATGTTCTCCACAGAGCACTGGCCATTGAAGTAGTTGATCTTTAATAATCTTTCCATTCTAAAGCATCTATCTATTCTATCCTCCCTTTGGGGTTTTGGGACTAAGTATTTAGGAACATAAAGAGAGCTGGGTTGTAAAAAAAAAAAAAAAGCTGGTTTAGGAAGTCATAGCATGTTTCTACCTGTTCTATAAAAACTACTTATTCATAATATTTATAAATCTATGAATTTTTTTTTAGGGAATGCTCTTGCAAACCACAATATACAAGATACAGCTTTAGTTGTGGTGTTGGAGTCATCATTTATTATTATGTCCTTTGGAGAAAGTTTTTTCTTTTAATGAGAAGGGTCACTAAAGGGTAATTAGGAAATGTCACTAAAGACACAGAGGGGAGTAGCCGAAGAAGAACGCAAACCATCAGTGAGCACACTGCACTGTGGTGGTCAGCAGTAGACCAAGATGGAGGGGATGACAGGAACCTTGCTACAAAAAGGTGAAGGTAGATCAGGTTTGAGGATGCTCATCATAGTTTCTAAGTAGGGTGTGCAGAACACTTCAGCCAGGGGCTGGAGGTCGAGCAGAAGTGGAGCCCCTCTTGTATGCTATTATAATTTGGGGTGCATTTAGCAGTCAGGCTATTTTAAATGTCTTCTCTCTCTCTCTCTCTCTCTCTCTCTCTCTCTCTCTCTCTCTCTCTCTCTCTCTCTCTCTCTGTGTGTGTGTGTGTGTGTGTGTGTGTGTGTGTGTGTGTGTGTGTGTGTGTATGTGTGCTCATAATGCAACCAAGGACCTTGTGGATGCTAGGCAAGTATCTTACATCTGAGCTGCATCTCCAGACTAGACTTCTACCAATGCTTAGTGGCTTGAAGACACGGACACAGAGGCAGAACCTAGCGAGGGATGGAGGTATCTGTCGGATGACTTTGGATGAAATGCTTTAAGATTGGAGTTTACTAGAAAGACAGACGAAAGTATTTGATCATATCTGATCATAAAATTTGTTTCAGAAAGGAGATAAAGTTAGAACATTAGAGGATTCACGGGACTTTCAAACTGTGTTCTGTGGAGTCTGAGGCCATTGGGCCAGAGAAAAGGCTAACTTATACTGATCCCAAATCCTCTCCATGAAACACTACAGGAGCCTTTCCCTTATCAGTGTTGCACATGAAGGCTCCCAGTGGCATAATTTCTGTTTGACTTTAAGTCCTCTCTCTTCTGCAGAGCTCTGTGCCTCAGGATCCTGACCTGTGTGGCTGGCTTCACTGGGTTCTTTTTGCCCTCTTGCTTCTGCTTGGGTTTGGCCGCTTATGGGCACCAACATGGATTGGGGCAGGATGCTGTGTGCCAGGCATCCTTTCCCTATCTCCTTTTTACATGGCAGTCTTGCTTCTCTATCCTCCAGGCCTTGAGAAACCAATAAGGTCCAGGGTTTTGACTGTTATTTTGTTGCACCCTGCCTTGTCTTTGAAATCACTGTCTTGTTTATGTAGCATATACTTTACTTCCTCAATTTCCCCAAGTTGAATGCTCTGTCAGTTTTATATAAAATTCATTATAAAAAGTTATCATTACTGAGAAAATATTTGAAACTAGTAAACTTGGATAGAGGTTGGCAAGGATTTTGATAACAGCCAGATGGTAGACATTTTGGTTTTGTGGATCAGACAATTGCTTTTACCCTTATCCAACTTTGCTTTGTGAGTGAAAAAGCAGCCACAAGCAATAAGTAAATGAGTGTGGCTATGCCCCAATAAAACTTCATTTACAGAAATATGTAGTAGGCTATTCTTTCAAAGTCCATGGACTATAGTTCACTGACCCTTGAAATAGGGTAAGAAATTTTTCCTGGCATCTGTGAGAATGGCTTTAAGCCATTTTGCCTCCTGAAGGGCATTGTCAGGAGACATGTTTGTCACACTGGAAGAGGGGATCTAATGCATGTAGTGGGTAGAGGTAAGGTAGCTGCTAAATAGGCAATAATGCACAGAACAGTCTCAAATGATGACGAGTTATTTCTCCAGACTCTAAGTAGTGATGGAAGCTAGGAAGGTTGATCTGGAATCTGCTATGGAGGGTATCAGTTTCTTTATCTATTACAGTGGCTTGGAGTAAAGAGTCACTAAGTAATTTCACAATTAAGTACTATTAAGAGATACTTTTTTTTCTTTTTCTGATTCTGAATTGTTTTATTATAACTCTCACAAAAGTGAGGTAAGCTGAATTTATTAAGACATTTGCTGTTTCCCCCGGCAATTTCTTTTTTATTCTTCAAGTCATGAATCTTATCAACCCACTTTAACTTCTTTTTGCCTGCTAAGTACTTTTTTTTTTTTTTTTTTGAGTTGTTGATGATGAGTCTATTTCTCTTTTTGTGAAGTTGTGGTATGGCTAGCTTGCTAAGGCTACATCATCTCGAGGTTCCTTGGGTTTTCCAATTAAGAAGAATGAGAATCTGGTAAAAACTGGATCTGACTCAGTGAGGTGAATGCATAGTATGAATGTGGTGTGTAGAAAGGTTGTTGAGGGAGTGAGGTTGAACAGCTGAGTTTGAAAAAAAGAAAGAGCTTGAACGAATATGATTATGGAGAAAGTAGGCTAGTGTGGATAAAGTCAGTTAATAAATGTCTCAGAAATTGGGAGAGAACGAAAGAGGAAAGAGTGACAGGTGGAACCATACATGGTGACATGCAATATAATTCCAGTACGTAGGAGACTGAGGCAGGAGGATCATGAGTTCAAGACCAGAGTGGGGTACATGGTAAAACTCCAAAAAACCCCCTCAAAAACAAAATGATAGTTAATATTGTGTGATTTTCCTGGGCATATGTGAACAATCATCTATTCACTTCATGTCTGATAGACAAAGCATAAGTGTATTCAGTAACAGACTTATCTCTTACTGTATTAGTCTGGCATACAATCAACAGTAGTAGTATTTATTTTAGGAATTCAGAGGAAACCCTGATACCTTATTGGGTATCATTTATGCTTTACCTGAACTTTGCACCCTGTGTGAGCTGATCTCCCATCCTTACTATTTAGGCATGCCTCCAAACCTTCCAAATGCTTTTCTCAATCTCTAAGGTCAGCATTATATAATGAAATCTTTTTATGGAGCTTGGGCAGAATCTCTGAAAGCCTGTTGCTCAACATTCTAAGCAAATGCTAGTTGGTCTTTGTATTCATCAGCCCAGGGCTTACTAAATAAGCATATTATCAAGGTCCACTACAACATGAAAAGATCACATCACTCAAAACAATTTTCTTCTCAAAAGAACAATGTTCTGTATAGCAGTTTATGAATGGGAGACATTGTCTTATTATTTTCCTTTGGTGATGGTGGTGGTCAGGGTTGTCATGGGGATTCATGTAGTCAAAGGTGGATTTGAACTTGCTCAGCAAAAAAAAAAAAAAAAAAAAAAAAAAAAAAAAAAAAAAAAAAAAAAAAAAAAAAAAAAAATTGAAGCAATGATCCTCTTGCTTCTGCTTCCCAGAGTTGGGATTATAGACGACTCAAGCTATACTCAGCTGGGAGACACTATGTTATTTAGCTTTCTGTGCCTACAGTCATTCTCCATGAGCTGTCCTGCCTCTTTATCCTGTGGTCCTTGGTGTAGTGCTACTGCACATCTCACACCCCAGGTCTCAGTGAGGCTGGCTTAAGCTACACTTGCTACCAACATGCTTTTCTCTCACCTGCTCCCTGACTCTGGTTTCTTGAGTCCAACAGGCCCTGGGTTGACACTGTGGGTGGCCACTGCCTTCCCATTGGCCAGATCTGGCTGCTGAAAGGGCACTAAGCTGGGTGAAAGACTTCTATAGCCAGATGAGAAGTGTATACCCCATACTCTTGGAGAATAATTACCTGTTCCTGGGATGAATTTACCATTTTCACCTCTGCTGTTACACCATTTACTTCTTCCTTCATCCCTCCGGTGACCTGTTGTTGGGTTTCATTCTTCTTCAGGCTCATGAAGAGCAAATTTGGCTTTCTGCCAATTTTTTTTTGCTTTAAGAACTTTGGCTCCACATAAATAGTGCCATATTTGCTATCAAATGACCTGAATAGCCTCTTTTGTCTGCTTTTAGTTTTTCTCACATCCTCCTGATTGCTTAAGCACTTTACAAACCCAATTTACATAACAGTATAAATCATTGTGATTTGTCAAGGCCTCCCCTATCTCATACAGATTACGTCCCACCATGACACTCAGTGAAGCCACTCAAGTGCCATTCCATTCCCAAAGACCATGCTGAATTAAGTTCTTCTCCAACTGTTCCGTAAACACAATCTTATCTGGACATGATGAATTGCATCCCCAGTTTCCTTTAATGTCTTCTAGCTCCTAATATTTATTGGAACTTCAGCAGTGACAACCAGGTGTTCTTAATGGCTCAGATTCCACAAGAAGCTGATTTACCCTGTATTGCCTCCAGTCGTGTAGCCATTGTCCCAAGGAGAGATGAGCTTTTATTTCCCTCAGTTTCTGTCCACTTTTATAACACTCAGACCGATCCTATCAACTTTCACGTCCCACATGCTCATAAGCAAGACCGTGAGACTTTGTTGTTTCATTCTTTAAAAAATATCTTCCCCAATTCAAGGAGTTCAGAGGCAAACTACTCTCTGATCATCTTTGTTTACTGTACTGGGATATTATTAAAGCCTCTGTCTTCATGCTAAATTGTAGATTTTTCCTCTGTGTTACAGATAGGCCTGAGGGTATCTTCTATCAATTCTACCTTACTCTCTCTCTTTTTCTCTCCAATTCTTTCCATGAGATCCAAGTTTTCCAACACAGAATGGATTATTTTACACAGATGTAATTTGGGTTTTTTTTTAATTTTTATTTTGCAATACAATTCAGTTCTACATATCAGCCACGGATTCCCTTGTTCTCCCCCCCTCCGGCCCCCCTCACCTTCCCCCCAGCCCGCCCCCCATTCTCATCTCCTTCAGGGCAAAGCCTTCCCCACAGACTGAGATCAACCTGGTAGACTCAGTCCAGGTAGGTCCAGTCCTCTCCTCCCAGGCCGAGCCAGGCAACCCTGCATAGGCCCCAGGTTTCAAACAGCCACCTCATGCAATGAGCACAGGACCCGGTCCCATTCCAGGGATGCAAGGATGGTTCAATACACCATATAAACAAACTCAAAGAAAAAAAACACATGATCATCTCACTAGATGCTGAAAAGGCATTTGACAAAATCCAACACCCCTTCATGATAAAGGTCTTGGAGCGATCAGGAATACAGGGAACATACCTAAACATAATAAAGGCAATTTACAGCAAGCCAACAGCCAACATCAAATTAAATGGAGAGAAACTCAAAGCAATTCCACTAAAATCAGGAACGAGGCAAGGCTGTCCGCTCTCCCCATACTTATGCAATATAGTACTTGAAGTTCTAGCCAGAGCAATAAGACAACATAAGGAGATTAAGGGGATACAAATTGGAAAGGAAGAAGTCAAGCTTTCCCTATTTGCAGATGACATGATAGTATACTTGAGCAACCCCAAAGATTCCACCAAGGAACTGATACAGCTTAAAAACACCTTCAGCAACATAGCAGGATACAAGATCAACTCAAAAAAATCAGTAGCCCTCCTATATACAATGGACAAAGAAGCGGGGAAGGAAATTAGAGATACATCACCCTTTACTATAGCCACAAATGACATAAAATACCTTGGGGTAACACTAACCAAGCAAGTGAAGGACCTATATGACAAGAACTTTAAGTCCCTGAAAAAAGAAATTGAAGAAGATGTCAGAACACAGATGTAATTTGTATCCTCGTTCCTTTACATGCCACACAGCTAAAAGAATAAGACAACATCTCTAACTCATTGTCCCAACTCCACGTTTTCTGTAAACTCAGGGACAGTGAAGAGGATAGCATTTGCATGTCTTTTTCTTATTTTAATTCCTTTTTTACATGGGCAAGTTCTTTCTAGGAAAGTAGCTGAACTTCATATGTATGTCTTACAACTCACAGAACAGGCCACAAAACTAAAGCCACAGCTGGCTTATGACCCTGACCCATAATACTACTTTCATTAATTATGATGTGTTCTCTAGTCTGTCAGATCTTTTGTGTTAGATCCTGCTCACCAAGGAAGCATGCTACTTTATATACATATAGGAAGATGGCCACTCTGGAATCCACCCATCCCACCCCATGAACACTCTACCTTCAAAGCCTTACATCTTATACCCAATAGCAGGAACAATGCAGTTAATAATATAAGAAGAAATGGAATTCCATACAACATGGGGAAGGTTAGCCACATCAAGATTGCTCCCAGGGATGCTCTGTCCTCAGCCATCACAAATTTGGTTGTGTGTCTTGTCATTCACAATAGGGAGAATGCAAGTGTTCTTCCAAAACCTTGGGTTCTGTCAGGTCCCTGCTTATATGCCAAATGTGACATGACTTCTCCTGAGGAAACATGAACAAATACAACTGCATCTCAGACAGGGAACTGATGGTAGATTTAAAAAAAAAAAAGCAGTATCATCAACTGTAACTTGGTGAACCTACGAGTTTAGTTGAGTTACTTACAAAAGCATGGACAGCTTAGGGCAGCAACATCACTAAAGATGTGTCTCTCCACAATGGGAAGGAGTTTCCTATCCCCAACATTGTTAACCACTTATATATCTCCTGAAAACTGAGGAGCTTTGTGCTCTTTACGTGTCTCCTCATGTGCTGTCCCATAAGCCTGCTGCCTTGTCCAAGGGAATGTTAATGGGCATGATCTTGTGAAGGTCTTAGGATAATCACAGCTGCCTTGATTTCTAGACAGCAGTGGCTACCTTATGCCTGGAGGAGAGAGTTCCACAGCAGGTGGGAAGTGAGTGTTTGGAAAAGATAAGTTAGAAAATGTGCCTCTGAGCTAGTCCTGAATATATTATTCTAGAGTGATCATATCAGAAGAAGAATTGAAGAAAAGATATTGTTACCCCAAGATGGGTTGTGACTTTTAATGAACCTGCATATTATCTTAAAACTTACATCAGAGCAAAATTAGAGCATTGATAGTCCTTGAACTTAACTGATATTTCCTTTAATAAATACTCCTGTTTAATAACTGGACCACAGAATTTCCTTTTCCCCATTGTTCCCTATCTTGTTAGTTAGTAGACAAGCCTAAGTGCAAGGACACAGGAGCTTTGCATTTGGATGAAATCATAGCTTTGATCAACTGCAGTGGCTGTCAAGAGATTTTTACTTTTGGGAATCACTTCTTTTATTGTAATCAAAGCTGCTATGTTGTGGGAGAATTGTTTCTGTGGCCATTTCACTGTGCCGATAAAGCCACCTTGAATCAAAGGATGTAGTCAGTGATTGGTTGACTAGGATTAGCCATAGAATTGTTGGAAGACTGAGGAGGTCTGATAGAGAGGGACAGGAAAAGGGAAGAGGTAATTTCTGGGGAGATTTCCAGGGCTCGTGGATCAAGAAAAACGTGGGGAGAGGGTCAGCTAATCAACCTTCTGCTGTTCCTTGGATTTGTCAGGTCTTTATCTCAACTTCTAATTCCCGAGTTTTTATTATACTAGAACAATTTAGGTAAATGTTACATCTGACTTCCAAAGTGGGGGCATATATTTCCACATAGGGCCTGAGAAAGCTTTAAAAAAAAGTTCCAAAAATGCAAACATAGAGCCAGTCATGGCTTCCTAGTCCTACACTCTCCCAGGTGAGCCAGTGCTTGGTGGCATATAGACACACAACTCCTGGCCACTGCCAGGAGAAAGACAGGAAGAGAGAAGAGAAAATTTTAGGGGGATTTCTGAGGCTGGTGGATCCAGAAAACCATGGGGAGAGCGTCAGCAAATCAACTCTCTGCTGGTCCTTGGATTTATCAGGTCTTTATCTAAATTTCTGACTCCTGAGTATTTATTATACTAGAAAAATTTAGGTAAATGTTATACTACTAACTTTAAATATCCATAAATATGAGATAAACAGCCATAAAAACCTTTTGAGATTCATGCACAGTATTCTATAAATTAAGTTGCTGCCTATCAAATATGGTGATAGTAAAAGAATGTCCATAAACTGGCAAAAATCAAATCAAATCACTCCCTGGCTAGAGAAGGGGTATGGAAATCTTAAGAACAATGCTATTTGCATGAAACAGCATCATAAAGTATTTGTATCTTACTTTGCATTATTTATTTAATTGCAATTTAACAAAGAATTAGAGAGAATTTTTTTTTCTGTAAATGACTTGTATTTCTTTGGGATGTGAAAGTATCTTTAGAATCCGCTGTGAAGTTTTAAATGTATTGACTGAGTCCACACCAAATAGAGACAGACCATTAACAATAATATTGAAAATTTTTTTATTAAGAATTTTTTTAATTCATTTTACATACCAATCACAGATCCCCTCTTCCCTCCTCCCACCCCTCCAGCCTTTCCCTAACTACCCATCTCCCATTCCCTCCTACAAGAAGGTAAGGTCTCCCATAGGTAGTCAGCAGAGCCTGGTACATTCAGTAGAGGCAGGTTCAAGCCCCTCCCTCTGCATCAAGGCTGTGTAAGGTGTCCCACCACAGGTAATGGGCTCCAAAAAGCCAGATCATGCACCAGGGGTGGATCCTGATCCTACTGCCAGGGGGCCCCTTAAATAGATCAAGCTACACAACTATCTTCCTATGCAAAGGGCCTAGTCCAGTCCCGTGGAGGCTCCACAGGTGTTGGTCTAAATTTCATGAGTTCAGTTGAAGAGATAGAAGAGGGATTCCATGAGCAAGGGGCATCAAGACCATAATGGGGAAACATACAGAGACAACCAAACCAAACTAGTGGGAACTCATGAAATATTGAAATTTTATTCTAAAGCTATTCTTCTATGTTTATAGTATGTGAACCAAACACTCTTAACACTCTTCTGCATGTATGCACATGTTTATGCCTTATCCTAACATATGGATACATAGTTTCTTGGTTACTGTTCTATTACTGTGAAGAGAGACCATAATCAAGGCAACTCTTATAGAAGAAAGCATTTAATTGGGGGTTTACTTACAGTTTCAGGGGTTAGTCCATTATTATCATGGCAGGGAGCATGGCGGTCAGCATGGTGCTGGAGTAGTAGCTGAGAGCTACTTGTCCATAGCCTGAGAGAAAGACACGGGCTTGGCATGGGCCTTTGAAAACCCAAATCCCACTCCCAATGACATACTTCCTCCAACAAGGCCACACCTCTTAATAATTCTAATGATTTCAAATAGTGCCATTCCTTATTTCATAATGCAAAAATGCATTCAGTGCAACTTCAAAAGTCCCTGTAGTCTATCACAGTCTCAACATGGTTTAAAAATCCAAAGTTAAAAGTCTGTTCTGAGACTCAAGCCAATAATTTAACAATAACCTTTGTAAAAATAAAAATCAAAAAGCAGATCACATATTTCCAACTTACAATGGTAGAGAATATACCTTATTATTCCAAGATGGAGAAAAGGGAGCATAGTGAGGAAATACTGGATCAAAGAAAGACCAAACACCAGCTGGGCAAACTCCAAACTCTGCATCCCATGTCTGATGTCAATGTGCTCTTCAGATCTACAACTCCTTCTGTCTTTGTTGACTGCCACATCTCTCTCTTGGTCTGATTCTACACCCAGTATGCAGCTTTCTAGGCAAGTATCTCATGGCTCTGGCATCTCCAACATCTTGAGGTCTTCAAAAAATCCAGGTTTCACCTTCACAGCTTCATACAATGGTCTCTCTAGGCTTCTATGTAGGGATACCCCTGACACACACTTGGCCTCATCACCATGAAGGGAGATTCCACAACTCCTTTCTTGTATCCTTGACTCTAAATTGAGATCATGTGGTCAAAATTGCCTGTTCTGCTGCCTGATGAGGCTGGAAAATGGCCCCCTCATTCAATTACATTTACATCAGCTGTCAATTGTTGATGGTTTCCTTCACTGCTTAAGCTTATTTTAAAATTTATTTTCACATGTTGAGGTAACCACTCCCTATATTCTATTTAGCATCAGGCTTTTCTTTAATCTGGTTATTTCCTTGAGTACTGGACTTAGTTCCATTACTCTTTCTGGTGCTTCTTTTCTCCTAAAACTGTATATTTTGTATTTTTCATTGTCCAGATTGTCCCTTATCATTATAGATGTGCATATGAGTGATTAATAATAACCACACAACATAGTCAATACTAGGCTGTCTTGAAATCTCTGCCAATGCCATTAATCCAAAACTCTTCAATTTCATCTCAGGCATATTTTTAGGACAAGGGCAAAAAGCAGAACATTTTTTGCCAAAATATAAGAATGGACTCTATGCCAATTATTAATATTCTTTCCCTCTGAAACTTCTTGAGCTGGGCTTTTATAACTTTCATCACTCTTGGTACCACTGTCGTCCATGCTCCTACTAGAATGGCCCATTAAGCATTCAACTGCTTTTCTAGCCCAAAGTCTCATAGTCTTTCATATTCCTCCAAGCAAAACCATGGTCAGGCCTAACACAGCAATACTTACTCCCTGGTATCAACTTCTGTATTAGTCACTGTTCTATTGCTGTGAAGAGATACCATGACCAAAGCAACTCTAATAAAGGAAAACATCTGATTGGGGGCTTGCTTGCAGCTTCTGAGGTTAGTCCATTATCATCATGGTGGGGAGCCTGGTGGCATGCATGGTGCTGGAGCAGTGGCTGAGATCTACATTCTGATCTGTAGGATGAAAGAGAGATATTGGGCTTGGCATGGGCATTTGAAACCTCAAAGCCCACCCTCAGTGATACACTTCCTCCAACAAGGCTACACCACCTAATCCTCTAATCCTTTCAAATAATGCTACTTCCTGGTGACTAATCATTTGAATATATGAGCCTAAAGGGACCATTCTTTCCAAACCACCACACATGTCTATTAGGATAATGTATAAACAGGATTTTGTCAATGTCATTAGGGGCCAAGATTTTAGACTAGGAAGAAAAATATAAAAAAATTAAATTTAAAAAGTTAGTAAATATTCCTAAATTAAAACTGAAATATTAACAAAACACTATGCTTACTATATTAAAAATTATTTTCTAGCTCAAACTCCTAGAAAGAGCATTTACCAAGCCCATCCTGATAGCAATAAGCAGGATCCATGCCCATTTTTCACAGAAAGAATTAGGGCTCTGTGGAAAAGTGAATTTTTAAGACACAAGGCAGAACACACACAAAATGTTGCTAGAATGTTCACCACACTGGGAAGCTGGGGACTCTCTGAAGGACTATAATGCTCTTATTGAGGGCTACCATAAAGAGGTCCTCACTATCCAGAGACAGAATAATTTGAGCACTAATTAGAATGAAATTTCTTAGTTTATAATGATACAGGTTTAATAATACTCTAGATGCCCATGGCACTGTTAAAACAACACAGTATTAGGATTGTCTGCAGTATCTTAGATCTGAAATGTCCCCCAAAGGTCCATGTAATAACAGCTTATCCCAGTTCATGGTATTATTGGGATTTGGTGGAATCATGAGGAGATAGAGACTCATGGTAGGAAGCTAGAACATTGGAGGGGTGCTCTGGAAAAATATGAGGATCCCATCCCTGTCTTTGATTTCCAGACATCATGAAATGAACAGCCTTCTGCCATCAAGAACTTCCACCATTTCACAATGTGCCACTGTAAGACCAAGTAATGGGTCCAAGCAACTGTGTGCTGAAAACTCTGAAGTAATGAGCCAAAATAGCATTTTTGTGTTTAGAAATTATCTCAGATATTTCATTGCAATAAAAAACTGACCAACACATAATCTAAATCAGTAATTCTCAATGTTGCTAATGCTGCAACCCTTTAATCCATCTCCTCATGTTGTGATAACCCCAAATCATAAAATAATTTCTTGGCTATTTCATAACTGTAATTTTGCTACTACTATAATCATAATGTAAATGTCTCATATGAAGTATATCTAATATGAGACCCCCCAAAGAAGTCATTACTCACAGGTTGAGAACCACTGATCTAAATATTAAAAATTAGCAGTATTTGTCCATATGTACAGGTACTATTTAAACTTTGGAGAAAAGAACATTATGATTTAGAAAAATGTTTACAACACATTGTTAAAATTTAAAAGTCATAAATATCACAATAAATAAACAGAAGTTTGAAGACATTCATAGGCCAACAAATAAATATACTATAAAATATGAATAGGCTTTATAACTGCATGGTAAGATTATAGGTCATTTTATCTTGTCTTTATTTTCTGCAATCAACATACATAATTTTGTATTTTAATACAGGAGACACTATTATCAAACATTTATTAATGAAAAAAATATTTTAAATGGTGGCCCATGAATAGAAAATATAACATTTTCCAGATTACAAGCAATTCTTAAACTTATGTTCAAAGATTAAATCAATACTCCAGGTAGTAAACTGTTGATCTGGTTCAATCTAGTCTTTTTCTAGAGTCACCAAAACAAGTGAGGTGATTAGTTCAAATATTTTCTTTATTAAGCAAAGAAGGAAAGGCAAGAATAGAAAAACATATTGATACGTTAAAGATTAGACTTGTATGAGTTTGAAATTAACATGGATCTGTATATAAGGCTTTGCACTTTTTCCTAAACCTAAAGAGAAATTGCTACTTACAGTGTGGGTGAATTTGTCAGGACAGACTAACAAGAGACTAGAGATTGACCTCCTAGGACCTGAGGATTTTTTAGCGTAGACTATGGTGATTGCATCACCTCAAGAGGCATTTCCCCCTATATCAGTATCATAGCTGTGAAATGACATTAGGGACCTGGGAAATTCATCATTTTAGAGAAGTGGGCCTTAGAGGTGGATGATTCAAAATGTCTTATTTGGTTGCTAGGGAGACTGACCTCAATCAAATCTAATGCAGCCAATGAACAGTGATTTGGCAAAGAGGGCAGAGTGAATGTGGAAGCTCATTTTCAGGTGACTCCATGCATAAAGCGAAACCATTTGCCAAGTTACTAGAATATACCCAGCCTAGTAGAGAACAGAAAGACACCTCAATAAGGAAATATCACAGGGCTCAGATCACAGAATTTCTCGTGTGAAAAAGGAGGTAGTTTAGAAAATGCTTACTTTAAAAAGGTAAGAAATGAGCTGGAGTAAAATCCATCAAGTTAAGGCCTGAGGGGATAAGAAATGTTCTGTATCTTGATTTTGGGATGAGAGAAGGGCTTTTTTTAGTTGAAGGAAATTAAAAGTGTTTACATTGGTGTTTTCCCTTTGTTTCTTTAAAGCCAGATAGAGCAACTGGAGAGCTTGGTGTGCTCTCTGGTCCGCATCCTTGTTTTATCTGACTTTGGGTATGCTGATGTTCTTTGGAAAGGACTGATCCGATGTTGCAAGGGAAAGCAAGTCTTCACACAAAGTCAATGTAGCTGCCAGGTGCTGAGGAGAGGGGCAGGATGATGGCTCACTAGGTAGAGTCTCCTTTTGGATGGGGTGAAAAGTTCCAGAACTACGGAGTGGAGATAGTTGCGTAGCATTGTGAATGTGCTAATGGCATTGAATTGTGGACCTTGAAATTGTTACAATGTAAATGTTACTGCATTAAAAACATCTGCAAATGTGGTGCTTTGGAAAGGATTATGTAAAGAACAGGGAGTGCTGCATCCACCAAGTCACAGGAGATGGAGAGAAAAGGAGGAAAAAGAGAGACGACAGAATCACACTCCACGGTCTAGCTCAGAACCCAGTCTTTATTTAGTCCAGTTAATCTGGGTTTTGTCTTAGTACTGTTTCAGTTTTAATTGACTTCTGAAGTTTACACAGAAGTCATAAGCTATCTGCGTGCTGATGTCAGACTCAATATAGCCTAGGTAATTTTCCTCACAATTGTCTTGTTTCATATTAGTTTTTTTTTTTATTTAATCTTTGAATATATTGTACTATCTCCAATCATTTTTGTTGTTGTTTTTGTTTTGAAGTGAGGTTCTACTCACTTTACCTGGGACTCACTATGTAACCTACGATATCCTCTAACTCACAGCAATCCTCATGCCTCAGACTTGGGGGTTCTGGGATTTCAGATGGGAGCCAACACCTATCCTATCCTCTAACTCATAGCAATCCTCATGCCTCAGACTTGGGGGTTTCTGGGATTTCAGATGTTAGCCACCGTGCCCAGTGTCACTCCCATGTCTTTCATGTGTCTCTATTACTTTTTATTATTCCTGATTCATTAATTTGTGAATATCTCCTGGCTGATGAAAACATTTGTATCATAAAAGCTCTTGATATTTAAGAAGCTTCTACAAGAAAATCAGAATACTAGCTATAGTCATATATGATATAGGCTCTTACTCCATGGATCCTCAAAGTAGAGCTATAATACAAATAGCTTATGAGAGTACACAAATGACAGGCATCCAAATGGCAGCACAAATTAAGTGCATTAAGAATAAAAGGAGGTGCAAAATCATTCAATAGCTGTTCTCTTCCAGTCTGCTCATTGCATTGAGATTTTCTTGCAGTAAAAACAGTAAAATAGAGCAAATGGCACTTGTTAAGAAGTGGGGAAGAAATACTATTGAATCTGAGGCTAATCGTCATCAGAGAATAGCATTTTATTGTAAGGCAACTTTAGCTGGGAGTGTTTTTTACATCCATAATTGAAAACAACTTTAGCAACATGAAAAGCACATATATTAGATTCTTAGCAGTTTCCTAGCAGTGCTCTTGGGACATAAAGGTAGTGTTTATCGACTCCCTGTGTGTGCCTTATACATATTATTACCAGTCTGCACCACCACCCTGCAAATTAGTACCTAGGAGCAGAACCTTGACATAATGAAGGGACATGGTGAGTATTTCCCAGTCCTCAATCCCCTAAACATGGCTGTTAACAGGTCGTTTCCCTAGTTATATTTCTGTAAAGCATTGACTGTTTCCTGTAGATAACCTTGTGCTATGCTGCACAATTTCCCCACAGTTGGAACTGTCTTTATCTCCACCTTCATAGCCATTTTAATAAGCAAACAAGCAAACTCAAAAAATCCCTTTGCAAGAAGACTGTGTGGTAAATGAAGTGAGAACAAGAGTGGGCTGAGCTGGGCAGTCAGCTGAGATCACTCATGTCTAAGGAATTTTCTGGTGTATCAATCCTCTAGAATTCCCTCTTGTTCTTATGCTATATACATTTGTATGCTGTTGAGGTGGGTATAAATTGGCACAGTGTTGTAATGGGGAGCATTTTTGTTACAAGTCCAAACATTTAAAAATGTTGAAGTCTTTTGACTTGGCAATTTCATCTGTTGAAATCTATTCTGTGGAAGATATGGTATCCACAAGGAATTATCTGAATATTGATCATAGTCTTAGTTATAACATTGACAACATGCAAGAAGGCAGTTAAAATTGAATTGCCTTTGTGCTGTAAATCTATATTTCTTTGTTCTGCTTAGAATCATGAGATTTGGACTCTATAAGCATCTCTCTATGCTAGCTGGCAGGATGGCTAGTGTTAATCCTGTAAAACCTGAGTTTTCAAAGACAGAGCACAGATGTGCAGTGACGAACTGAGACATCTAAGAAAGACTTGTCAGGTACCTGCCTCATTATAGCTATTCAGTAGAGCCATGTATCAACTATTAGATTTTTGTATATGAAACATCACTATGAAAATTCCAAGATCCCCCAGAGGTCCTGGATCCACAAGGGCTTGTTTCTAAGCTGGAGTCTTAGCAGACATTTTACTAGGCTATTCCATGATTCTAGGCATTTCTGAGACATGTGATAACTGATAAGACCAGTGATTCTCATAACAACGATGGAATTGGTACATTTTCTTTGCTGTACAATGGCATGTTCTTTTCTTCCCCTTGAATATAGATAGCCTTTGTGACAACCTCGATGAAGAGAATGAAGAAGAAGTGATGATGCTGTATGGTGCTCAACATAAGCTTAGAAAAGGCTGTGTTTGTTTCTCTGGAGACATTAGTATGGAAGTTATAACTAAACCTACAAGGAGCCTGCAGCAAAGCAAGCCTGTTTCACTGTTCATTGCAACAGTGGTACATCACTATTGGAGATGCTTTGCTCCCTTATTAAGAAGGCATCAGAAAGGACCTACTAGAGCATTTGGGTTCTGGGTGGATGATTTGGGGAAGATCTGAGGAATAGGTTTGGTCTAGATTTGGTGCTGTTCAAAGATGGAAACACACGATTAGGCATTTTGTGGATGTGGTGGTTTGAATAAAAATGGTCCCCATAGTCTTATATTTAAATACTTAGTCACCAGGCAATGATACTACTTGAGAGAATTTGGAGAATTAGGATGTGTGATCTTGTTGGAAGAAGTATGTCACTGAGAATGGGCTTTGAGGTTTCAAAATTCCATGCCATGTCTAGTTTCTCTCTCTCTCTCTCTCTCTCTCTCTCTCTCTCTCTCTCTCTCTCTCTCTCTCTCTCTGCTTGTGGATGAGGATGAAGAACTCTCAGCTACTTCTCCAACACCACGCCTGTCTGTGTGCCACCATGATCCTTTCCATGACGATAATGACTAACCTCTGAAACTGTAAGCAAGTCCACAGTTGAATTCTTTCTTTTTTGAAAGAGTTGCCTTAGTTATGGTGTGTCCTCACAACAATAGAATTGTGACTAAGACAGTGGGGTGTTGTAACAACCTTATGTTTATCTGTGTTTATATAAAATAATGAGGTGGTCTCAGAGTGGCCTAGTCTGAGGTTGGTATTCTATAAAATTGTTTATGCCCAGTAAGGGAATATGGCTTAGCTGCAATCAGATCACTTCTGGACATGAGGGATTGCTTTTGTCTTTTTCATAACTTTCATCTTTTATGTAAGAAATCTGGCTCTTCTTAAATACTGTACAGAGTGACTGCATAAATAAGGAGAAGAACAGTGTAGAGTTCAAGCCCCCAACACTTAAATTAGTCTTCATTCAGCTGTCAGATCTTTGAATAAAGAGAACTTTGATATAATCACAGCTACAGCCTGTTTGACCACAACTTTGTGAAGGAGAATTGCTTAGCTAAGATGAGTTAACACCCACATTTGTAATAAAATGATTATCATCCATTTAAGTGACTCTTCTCAAGTGACGTGTTATACAGGGATAACTTATACAGATGTCTGGGGCTCAGCATGAACATCTGGCCTGGGCACTTAGATTAGGAAGTTCTTTACCAAGGAGAAGGTACTTGAAGTGACTCAAGAGAAAGAACAGCAGCAAGAGAACTTGAAGTAGCACCCTTAGTAAAGAGGCCCAGAGGACTAGGCACGAAGAACTCATTTACAAAGAGATAAGCAACTGGTAAGGATTGGATGATGCATAAAAGATGATGCTCAGGAAGCCATCAATGAGAATATTCCAGAAAGGGAGCTGCTATCCAGAACTCAAGCTTTGGAAGGAGATCAAATAAGAGAAGCCTGAAAAGTCCTTTGGATTTAGCAGCAATGAGTTTCCATTGTTGAGGAGAAATGTGGCATAGGCAATATTGGGGACAGAAGCCAGTTGAAGAGGGACAATCAGGAATGAGGAGATGAGAAAGAACATCAGACTCCATGCTGTTTTACCATACAGTATGGTGCTGTTCTCCGGACTATTTATGCCTATGTAATTCTTTTTCTACCATGTAGTAACAGCTGAACCAATCACACCATGCCATGAATCCTACAATTCCACAGCAGCTTGCGTAGGTCATCTCCTGGAACATATTAACGTTGGACTTTCCAGCCGTAAATGTATTACTGTATTGTGCAGTGCTTTGCCCTGTCATTATAATCATTTTAAATCTCTCATGTTTATTTCTCTGGCAATTAAAATAGGCCATCATTTAAAATAGTACCCAGTGTTCACTGGTGCCTTGTAATTATTTCAGAAAAATAATCTCAGTTTAAAAGTTATAAACGCTGCAGAAATAGCTTACTTTTGCCAGCCAAGTCTGGCTAATTTAGTTACACTCTGCTGACTCATTGGCCTGCTTGTCAGGACTCCCATTCCAGTGTGCTCTCCTAGAGGTGATTCTGATTATAAAATGGGAAGCAATGCCTCCTTGGTGACAGTGAATGAGTTACCGGGGATTATGGACAGAAATCCCTCTTCTTTGAATCCATACGTAGATCCCACTGTAAAGACATTGTCCTCCTCCGTTAAATCTTTTTCCTTCTTCCTTTTAGGATGGCACCAATTACTTGTCTGTGCTTTCCTTGCTAAAGGTGCAGAGAGGAGACCACCATGGCAAGAATGGGGGTGGGTGGGACTACAGCCTTAAAAATGAAGTGTTCACATTTTAAAGGACTTGAAGTTTGTGTTTAAAATGCCATTTCTAAATGAGACTACAGAGACAAAAACATGACTGGGAGATTTAGAAGACAGTATGTAGTACACATTTTAAACTGTGGTCACATTTAAACTGTGGGTGACACTGAAATTAGCATCTTTTCTGGGTCCTGTAGTTAGTTACCTTGAACTATTACCACCAGAGTATTCTTTTGCGTGTATGTGAAGGTATAAAAAGTACATGTTTTGAGGCAAAACTGTTGGGGCATTTCTCCCTATTTTCAGGTTATCAGCAAAGCCTAATATGGAAAATTTATTCTCATTCCTCAGGATCTGGGGAGACTTGCTGTGAGCAACAACTCTGATCCCGTGAGGAAGGTAACACTTGTAGAAAGTGACTAGAGGTGCTAACAAAGCTTGTCACGTAAGTTACGTACAGGGTGTGTTTGAGTGACTCGTGCTACACTGGAGATCTTCATACACTACATTTAGTCATCTACAATTGCATGGAATGTGCCCTGGGACTGTGAGATCCTGGGGGAGATAGTCTGAGCTGTCATCGGAAGGGAAAACTGTAGCATGTGGGACCAAAAAGCAGCCCGTGGTGAGGCGTGGGGGTAGGAGAGAGGGAAGGATCTTGGCAAATGCCTTGTGCACAAATATTCGTGTCATCTTCATTTGTATAGTTTTTTTGTGACTCTTTCTCAGGCTCATATGGTGGGCAGATGGATGCAAAGAGCCTGTTGGTGCCCATGGCAGGTTCTCAGAAGGGACATACCAATCACAGTGGCATGGCGTGACAAACAGATATGGCCAAGTCTCTGAGGGCTTCTGGTGTGTGTGCATGTAGATATGTGTGTAGACACATCTCTCTGCTGAACATGTCATGAACCTGAATCTGATTTCCAGAGCCCCAAATTGCATATGTCTCTTTAGTATGCCCAAGTGACTGCATCTGCAGAAGCAGAAAGCAGAGTGGGTTCAAAGCTCTTTTCTCTGCCATCAGGAGACAGCACTCTTTATTTATAGTGATTTGGGGACCTCACATACCTTCGACAATATTGATGGTGCAAACACAAAAGGTAGCAGATGATTAGACCATGTGTTATTTTATAGAGCATTTTGTTTCTTTTTACCTTTGCAAAATATAAAGCTCATTTTAAAATGAGCTTGAATTTTTTAATTTTAAATCTTTAAAACTGTGATCAAAACTAATTCTTTCCTCCTTCTTACTTAGAAGGAGCAGTCTTGTTTGGGAAGCCAGAGCATGTGTGGTACCATTGGCTTTTTCTTTTTTGCATTTATTACTTATTATAATGGAAATACTCTTTCTAAATATAAATAATTGAACAATGTTTTCTGTTTACTGAGCCACAACTTCATCCATCTTTGTTCATATTTCTTATCTCATTTCTATTCAGTGAGATCCTACTTAGCATAGTTTATAATCTCTTCCTATCCTAGTGAAATCTCAAGGATGTTGAGATGGGATAACAGACAGTTGCTCCAATGACATATCCTGTTAGCAGCATCCCAACTAGAAGCTTGAACCGTGGCTTGGCTAATATATTGTCTTCTTGTTCCAACAAGCAGCACCTCCAACTGATGGCATCGCCAGGGATAGTCCTCACTTCTGCTAGGAAGGTGTGATGACTACTCTTGGTTGTCAACTTGGCTATATCTGGAATTAACTAAAACCCAAGCAGTTGGTCACAACAGTGAGGGATTTTTTCTTAATTAAATCATTTGAAATGGGAAGACCCACTTTTAATTCAGATCTTTTGAGGTGAGAGGATATACCTTTAATCTGAGCCACATCTTCTGCTGGCAGCCCATGTAAAGGACATGGAAGAAGGAAGCTTGCTCTCTTTGTCTGCTTTATCTTCCTCTTCTTGGCAAGTCCATTCCTTCACTGGCATTAGAGCCTACTTCTTCAGGATCCTGTTATATACTGAAGACCAGCTGAGAGATCCAGCTCCATGGACTGAACACTTACTGGATTACTGGATCTTCCATTGGTAGACAGTCAAGGTTGGAGTAGCTTGACCACAGCCTATAAGCCATCCTAGTAAATTCTCTCTCTCTCTTTCTCTCACACACACATGCACACACACACACACACACACACACACACACACACACACACGCATGCATGTACATGTTCATTCTACAGGTTCCATTTCTTTAGAGAACCCTGAATATTACAGATTTTGGTGCCAGGACTGGTTCAGAACCAGTCCTGCCACCATGCAACAGAAGTATAAGAATGAATATTTTAACTATCTGGAATAGGCTGTCCAATTTGCCAACACCTACAGTTAACTGAAGTCTCTCCAATTACTGAAACCTGTCCAGGAAGCTTGGAGAGTATTGAAATCTGTGTTGTGAACTATTTTACAACTTAAAACACAAATAAATTTATTTATCCTGATTCACCAATTAAGAGAGGCAATGACTCTGTAAATAAAAATTTTGACAATTTGTGGGAAAATAAGGACAATGATGATGCTGGCTGGTCGTAGCATGTCTGGATAAATTGACATAGGAAGAGAATGATCATGATAGAATTAACCAACTTCGAACATCTCAGAATACAATGCAGGACAACAATAAACTCAGTGATAAAATTGACCAGCTCCATATGTCCATACATAGTCTAAAAGTTTTTTAAGTGTGCTCTGGAAGAGAATCTTCTTTCCTGCAGCCACAGAGCTCAAGTTTCAGGAAATCAAACCGAAGGTTCCATTATAAGGTTGGCTAAATTAGAACAAAAACTCAAGGCCTAGCCTCAGAGGATACTGGCCGTTAAAGTAAGAGTATTAATTAGCAAAGAACGGGATCCTGTAAGTTGGGATGGAGATGTATAGGAGGACATTACTGAAGCTGAGAACTTTAAACCTTCAAATTCTCAAGGGTTATCTCCTCCGAGGAAGTATTCTTCCCACCCTCAGCAAAAGATGTACTCCCGTCCCCACCCCCTGAAATATTGCTTTTAAAGCTTTGGACTGAGAAAATTGATCCTTATTTGTCTACTAAACCAGCAGTAATTTTTTTTCTGAAGAGATGCCAGGAAAAACAACACTGATGTCCCTCAGGGCCCACCAATAGTTGTCTGTAGGCCTATAACCAGACTCCTAGAGAGGATGAAGAAAGTGTAGTTGATGAAGAAGTGTGCTATACCATAAAGAGCTTAATGGGTTTTCCAATTCATTCAAGCAGAAGTCTGGAGAATGTATGTGGGAATGGATTTTAAGAGTATGGGATATCAATGGAAGAAACATAAAACTAGATTAGGTTGAGTTTATTGATATGAGCCCAGTGAGAAGAGATTCTAGGTTTAATATGGAAGCTCACATAATTAAAAAAGAAAGAAAGAAAGAAAGGAAGGAAGGAAGGAAGGAAGGAAGGAAGGAAGGAAGGAAGAAAGAAAGAAAGAAAGAAAGGCTGTGTCCTTGAACACACAGAGACTTTGCCTGCCATTTGATCAGATTAAAGGCGTGTGCTCCCACTACCAGACTTCTGTTTAATGGCTTGCTCTTAGCTCTGATCCCCAGGCAACTTTATTTATTAACATACAAATAAAATCACATTTCAGCACAAATAAAATATCACCATAAGTATATGTTGCTGGGTCTTAACAGCTCATCAGGGGAGGGGGTGAGAAGGTGTAGTGTCAATGACACAGACACTGGGAGTCAGATGAAAGGCAAACAGCAGACTTATTTATTCAGTAATGGGGAAGGCCTTATATACCCTCCTCCCAGCACCCAGGCTGTGTCCGAATCTGGTGATATTGCATGGTCATCCCTCATTGGCTGGGCACCATCGGGAGCTCTGCTCTGACAGCAGCTGTTGCTAGGCCCTCAGGCAGACTCCACATGATTAGGACCTCTGACAACACCTGTTGCTAGGCCCTCAGGCAAACTCCAGGTTGGCTCATAAGGAAGCGCATTATATACATGCCTTGGCAACTGGTTTGAGTCAATTTCCTCGACCCTATGGGCCTGTCCTACTACAAGAATATACTTTGAGTCAATGTACAATATATGATACAGTTTCTCCTATAGCCAGGATTCACAGGTCCAGGAATTAAGGAGTGGGAAAGAGAATAACTTCACTCAGCATCACCCCTAGTCACCCATTAGGAAAATGTTTGCTTTCTGTTCCTGTGACTTTAAGTTCTGCTGGCCTGGAAGTTTTGGTGCCAGAGTGGGTGGGGGTTGCTCCTGCCAGGATCCACCTCAAACATTCCATTGAACTGGAAGCTCAGATTTTCCCCTGGCCATATTGGGCTTCTGATGCCCTTAAGCTGAGAAAGGAATAACAGTGTTAGGAAAGGTGATTGATCAAAATTATCAAGGGGAAGTTGGACTGTTTCTCCACAATGGAGGCAAAAAAGATTATATCTGGTGTTGTAGAATATTATTTTAAGATGTGTTACATTTTTTTATGCTGTGGAACATTTGTTTCATGATGCAAAGATGTGTTGTATTCTCTTATGTTGCATTTGTTTAACTCTGTGAAGCTGTGTTACTTTGCCTGTCTAAGACACCAGATTGGTCTAATAAAGAGATGAACTTCCAATAGTAAGGTAGGAGAAAGAATAAATAGAAGGAGAAAAAGAGAAAAAAAAGAACTAGAAGTGAGAGAAGGAGGAAGACTACAGAGGCTAGCCATCCAGCTATACAGCCAGACATGTAATAAGAAGTAAAAAAAGGTATACAGAAATAGAGAAAGGTAACAGCCCAGAGGTAAAAGGTAGAAGGGATAAATTAAGAAAAGATGACTAGAAACAAGCCAAGCTAAGGCCAGGTATTTATAAAAAAGAATAAGCCTCTGTGTGACTTATTTGGGAGCTGGGTGGCAGGACCTGCTACTTCCCAAAGAGTAAAAAGATTAAAAAATCAACCAACTACAGCCTGGAGGGCAAGAGATCCTTTAGGGTATCTCTTGGTGCTACCATGTCTTTTGATTAAAGTCAATGGGAAACTACAACAGCCTACTCAAGGCAGGATGACAATGGGGCACACACAGACCCTTCAGAAATGAAGGTATGGGTCACTCTCCAGAGAAAGAGCCAAGACTTACTGAGGTGCTTGCTGAAGATGGAAGACATATAGAATAAGTAGTACAGGAAGGTAGTTGTAAATATCAGATAAGGCCATGTGGCCCATTGCAGAAATGGGAATTGCAGTTGATGTGAGTATTTCTGTTGTACTTTTTTAAGAATGTGTTTGTACAGATATTTGTGTTTTCTTTTCTTGATTTCTTTATCATGTAATGTAACATCAGGTAAGAGAACATCAGTGATTATCATATTTGAATTTGAGATACTTACTGGAAGAATCTCACCCAAGGGATATTTCTACTCATTCTAAAATTTATAATGTGTTTTCTCTTGTATGAGGGATAGTTATATCACATTAGGCATAATTATGAACTGGTTATTATTTTTATTTGGAAATAAAGCATGACTTAAGGAGATATGACTATGTGTCAAGTAGGCAAGGGGTAGACTTATGGCTATTCTTGGTTGTCAACTTGATGACATTTGGAATTAACTAAAACCCAAATGGCTAGGTACATCTGTGAGGGATTTTTTTCTTAATTAAATCATTTGAAGTGGTCTTCTAATAAATTCCCATATATATATATATATATATATATATATATATATATATATATGCAGGATCAATAAGCTAGTGAGAATATCTATTAAGAATATTCATTATGATGGGCAGGGGTTGTAGCTCAGTTGATAGAGAGCTTCTTTAACATACACAAAACTCTGGGTTCAATTCCCAGCATCACATAAAACGTATGTTGTGGTACATGCCTATAGTTCCAGAATTCTGGAAGTAGAGGCAGAGGATCATAATTTAAAGTTCACCATTGGCCACATAATGAGTTCAAGGTAAGTTGGAGGTACTCACAACTTTGTCTCAAAAAGGAATATTAATTATGAGCTAGGCATGGTAGTACAGGCACAGGTATTTGGGAATGCTATGGCAGGAGGAGAACACATCCAATAACTGCTTAGACTACGGCGTTAGTTGAAGATATCCTGGGCAACATAGTAAGAACTTGTCTCAAAATAAAAAGCAAAGAAGTCCGAAACACAGTCCAATTATAAAGCACCTGTCTAGTACATTTAATACTTAGTATTGATAAAAATAAATATTGTTTATGATGCAAAATGTTCCATGCTCTAAGAGAAGTTACAAGGTATTATTAGGTTCTTCCCTATGCCATGTGTGTGTGTGTGTGTGTGTGTGTGTGTGTGTGTGTGTGTGTGTGTGTGTTTTGTGTATTTGGAGCCAGGCTAAGGACATTGCAGACAAGGACACAGCATGTACAAAGTCAAGGGGTTGAGATGGAACGTCATGGAAAGCCATAGATTTCTTAGTTAAACTCTGTGTGGCAGAGTATGAAAATATAAGTCTTTGAGAATGGTAAGATTGGGACCTTGGCTTTGGAATTTCTGTAGACTTTTAAAGTTTCCTTGGTAGGACAAGGGCTTTTCTTCTTATTTGAGGTTTTAGATCTCTTAAATACATACTCTAATAGTCATAATATTTTCCCCAAGAAGAGACATAATTAACTCAGAAATTTATGGCAAAAATGTCTCTCTGGTACTCAAGATAGAAAACAATTATCATCCTAGCCAAGGAATAAAACTAATGAAGATATCTAGTATTAGTAAGAAGAAGATGATGAGGACAGTAGTTTGCTAAATGGTCTACAAACTTGTTTAACACTTTTGTGTGGCCATACCCAACACATAATAAGCTGTTTTAAATGTTTATGCTCTTTGAGTCAATAGAACAGTTTTGGAATTCTATAATAAGAAAGCTATAATAAATGTTTATGGCAGTTTTTTAAGTGAATCATCGGAATCAGCCTAAGTAGCTATGGCACATTACTTTGATGTAACTTAAAGCATCATTAGCAATTCTATTTACAAATAACCTTTAAAATACATTTAATAGATGGGCATGGTCATGAATCTTTAATTCTAGCACTTGGAATCGGAGACAGGAAGATCTCCGAGTTTGAGGCCAGCCTGGTCTACATAGAAAGTTCTAAGCCAGTTGGGACTTCATAGTGAGACCTTATTTTAAAACACACACACACACACACACACACACACACACACACACACACACACACACTCCCAGACCTATAACAATAAATTAAAAATTGTGCACTAAAATAGTGAAGTCACGGCTAGTGCATGGCTCAGCATTTAAAATATTTGCTGCCAAGCCTGATGATCTGTATTTGATTCCTGAATCTCACATGGTAGAGGGAGAGAACCAATTCCTTCAGATTGTCTTCTGAGCTCCATGTACACACCATGGCATGAATGTTTTCCTTTTCAAGTAAATAAAAAATGTTAATTAAAACTACACACTGAAAAAGAAGCTGGAAGGAATTCACAGAATGTTAATAATAGTAGCTGGTTTTAGATTGTGTAAGTATGGATAATTTTTTCTTCATGATTTTGTATATTCTTAAATAATACTTTTAACTTTACAAATAAAGTTTATATTTATTTATATAAATAAATTTATTTTGTAGCATGTATACATACATATTTGTGTATGTATATGTGTGTGTGATGTGTACATGTGTGTCTGCAAACATGCTTGCATGTGTTTACAGAGGCTGGAAGAGACTAGTGGATCCCCTGGAGCTTGAGTTACAGGTGGTTGGGAGCTGCCTGTTGTGAGTGTTAGGAATGAAACCCGGTTCTCTGCAGGAGCAGCAAGTGCTCTTAACCAGAGAGTCATCTCTCTAGCCCATGACTGTAGCATGAATCTTAAAGAGTCTTTATTAATAAAACAAACCCGGAGCCAAGTATTGGGGTGAACACTGGAAGGTCAGAGAGACAGAGCAAGCCACAGCTAACCTCACCTGGTCAATTTCTTAGCTGATCCTGTTTCCTCAGACTGGAAGCTTCTGAGTCCTCATCCAAATGGATCTCAGCTGAACTGCTGCTAGAAAGCCTGAAAGCTTAACCAGCCAAAAAGCTTCTAGTTTTTGGTCCTCATGCCTTATATACCTTTCTGCCTTTTACTATCACTCCCTGGGATTAAAGGCTCGCTTTCTGGGATTAAAGGCGTGAGTCACCATGCTTGGTTGTATCCTTGAACAGATGGATTTCTGCCTCTGGAATGCTAGGATTAAAGGCGTGTGCTACCATTGCCTATCCTAAGTATCTAGTGGCTTTTCTGTTCTCTGACTCCAGATAAGTTTATTAGGGTAGACAATATTTTGGAGAACACAATACCACCACACGTGAGTTTATAATTTTTAAAAACAAAACTAAAATGTTTGGACATGTTGCAAATGAACACAAAATGCACTATGGTGTTCAGTTTTATTGTATATTTTCTTGTGCTTGCTACACTCTTACAAATCTGTAGCTGGGGCACAATCTCTTTTTATAATTCCCAATATCAGCAAAATTTCTCTTGTTATACTTCTACTAAATTGGATGAAATCTCCCCACCCCTTTGCCTTTGGCTTTCTGGAAAGATAGAAAACTTGGTAATTTATGGTCAACACTGAATAAATTACTAGAGTAATTATAATCTACAAGTACCACAGGAACTGTTACGTACTGTGACATTTTGTGTTGTGAATTTGAATTCCCAAGTTAAAATACCCATAAATAGTCTCACATCAAATATGACTTTCTTTAATAGTTGTTTCCTCGACTATCCAAGGAGCTGTTTCTTTAAAGAGAAGCTGTTAGAAGAGTAAGGGTAGTGTTTTGTGCCAGCCCTCCACATAGTTGTTTTCTTGAAAACACCACATCTGGATGTGTGTCTCATTGTTCAGAGATGAAAAATCGCAAAAAGGCATTAACAGAACCCATAAAATTAAATTAACGGTAGTGAGAAGACTGAAAACAGGAACACGAAGGTACTAAGAGAAAGAAAGGCAAGTTGTAAAGCTACCTGAGGAGGATGGAAGTGGGCAGAGGAAGGGCAGCAAAGAGCACCAGGACATGTAGTAATATAGAAACCAAAAGACACATTTGCTGAGGGAGTACAGAAGATTCCACACTGCAAGAGCTTTGCCAAGATTTGGAATGAATGGGAAAGCAATGGACTTGAGACACAGAAGAGAGTTCAAAGCTCAGTTAAAAGACTATATGTGACCAAACGTGGTGGAGCACGCCTTTAATCCTAGCACTCTAGAGTTCCTGGCCAGTCAAGCATACACACTGAAAATCTGGCTCAAAAAATTAAATAAATAAATAAATAAATACTGTAAATGCTCACAAGGAACCAAGAAAGATAATTGAAAAAAGCACTTAGTTGGAAGAAAAGCATTTTCTAATAAAGGGAGCAAAGTTAAAATAAACTCCAGCCTTTCTTTTTTTTTCAAAAGCAGTTTCTTTTTAAAGATTTATTTATTTATTATGTATACAGCATGTATGATTGCAGGCCAGAAGAGTGCACCAGATCTCATTACAGATGGGTGTGAGCCACCATGTGGTTGCTGGGAATTGAACTCAGGACCTCTGGAAGAGAAGTCACTGCTCTTAACCTCTGAACCATCTCTCCAGCCCCCTAGCCTTTCTTATGTAACACTGAATTGCTAAAGAACTTAGAAACATATAAACAATTTTGTAGGTGACTAGGTTAGGATACACATATTTAAGATTAGAAAAGCCTCCTGCATTGATAAGACAATGCAAAGGTGAATTTTCCAAATAGGCGCTCTCTATGCATATATATTTTCTTGCAACAAGTAATATAATTGTGATAAATAAAATGAACTTTAATATGAACTTTAGTCACTGAGAGATGAGTCAAAAGAGGAATTTTAAGAATCGGAAATTAGTATTTGAGGGTAAGTAGACTTTTCCATATTTTGTTCAATAGTCATAGCTCCAGTATAATGATATGACCCTTGATACTAAAAGGGCAAGTTTGGCTCCACCTTTCCTCCTCTTTTTACTCCTTCTTGGTAATATATATATATTCTTTTTAATTGATGCATAGTATCTGTATACATTTATGGAGTACAGTATGAACATTTGGTACATGTAAACAAATATGTGATGTTACAGCCAAGAACAACTTAGTTTTTGATATCCAATTAATCCTTTTCCCTTTGAGGCTGGCTGTGTTGCCATATGGGATTGCTCTTCTGCTGCAAAGTTGAACACAGATTGATGTTCCTGGGACATTTACAATGACATGGCTGTAGGCAGAGTTTTCCTGTCCTGACTGCCAGCCCCAAGATAACCACAAAGAAGCTTAATATTAATTATAAATGCTTGGGCAATAGCTCAGGCTTATTACTAACTAGCTCTTACAACTTACATTAACCCATTTCTATTAATCTATGTATTGCCATGTGGCTCATGTCTTTACCTGTTCTCCAGCATGTCTTGTTCCCTCTGAGTCTCCTGGAGACTCCTCTGACTCTGCCCTTCTTCCTCCCAGCATCCTCTTAGTTTTTTTTTTTTTTCCATCTAATCTCGTCCTGCCCAGCTATAGGCCTGTCAGCTCTTTATTAGCCAATGAGAGTAATACATATTCTTGGTGTACAAAGATTGTTCCATAACACATGGCCCTCCTCTCAGCTAGTATTTAAGGGACCTCATGCTTTGTCCTACCCAGGGATAAAAAAAACCTGTCCTCCAACATGTCTTGCTCCCTCTGACCCCATTTATATTCAAATATGGGGTTAGATGTTTAATTTCCAATTTCATTTTCTTCCTTCACACACTGAGCTTAATGAAGTTTTTATTCAGTTTGAGATCCATGATTAAATGAATAATAAATGTACCTTTTGACTTGTATATGTTGCACAACATTGTTATATGTCCTGAAAACAAAACAAAATATAATTTAAATACAAAACACCTAAATTTTCTCTGTACCAACTAATGGCAGAAACTTTTTCCTCCATTATTACTACAACGTTTGGTGATCAAATATTTGATCAAATATCATTAAATTGAAACCTATTCAGTTCAGTCTGTCAGACAGCTAAGGTGTTATGAAATTCAGTTTAGTTCTGACAATACCCCCAAATAGCCATAGATCCCATGTATTAAAATCTCAGTTCTCTAAAACCATGCCTTTTAGATGAAAAAGGAGAATTCAGATTGTCACCTATGTGTCTACAAATCAGAGGCTCCCATGACCTCACCCTCCTCAGATCTTATCACTGTTACAATGACTCCCAGAAGTCACTGGTTTATTGTAAAAGGAATTTGCAAGTTAGGGACAGATGGAAAAGAGAGATGGGGACAGCGTGCAGCGTGTGAGAAGGGACAAGGAGCTCCTGGCCTCTTGGCTTGAATTGCCCTCACAGAACTTGTGCACGTTGACCAGCACACAAGTTCTCCCAACTTATTCCTTTAGGGCTTTCTGATGGATTCATCACATGGGTATGATCGTCCATTGGCAATTGTCATCTCCATCCTTCTTCCCTCCTGAAATTACTACTCTCTAATGATAGTTTATTTTCTAGGCAACTAGCACTTCCCCCTTCCCCCAATCTTAAAGCCCCTGATAAATGTTACCTTAGAAACTTCAACTCAACGGAAATTGAGAAGGACTTATTCTGAGCAAGAAATGTCCTTTTTGTTAGGTCCAAAGTTGGCACCCCCAAATGTTAGTGCCTCTGACCATGTCCTAAATGACAATCTGGGCTCAGCTCAGGCTGGACTCTAACTTATTCTAAACTGTTAAACATAATTAAAACATACAAGTTAATGGCCAGTCACCTTATAAATGATCAAATCCTTTAATGTCCCCAGAACCAGGTTTGTAGTCATGTTGTAAATACATTTACAGGGACAAACTTGGGAGAGACCAGTTCATATCTATTATATAATCTGTGTATATCATCAAAATAAGCCTGAAGCCTGAAAATAAGTTTAAAAAAATTAAAGTTCATTTAATGTAAAATAATATTCAAAATCACATATATTAAGATGAATTTGAGAGACTAGACCATGGCCCTCGAATCCCTGAAAGAGATCTGTTGAACAAGGCATTTAATGGAAGGGAGAAACAGGAAAAGATGGAAAGGGTTTTCCACAACAGGCAGAAATACCAGCTTCTGGCATCAGCCCTGAGGCCACCTCCAAAGAAGATGCAGTACCAACTGACTCCACTTAGAGCATGCTTCAAATATAGCAACTTTTGGTTATTGGTGAAAAACTGCCCTACACTTCACCTGCTACTAGAACCCTGCCCAAACTGTGGACAGGCACTGGAGGGTTGGCTGTCCTTCTCTGCCTCACCAAGGTAGGTCGGTCCTCCAAGTTCCCCCTCCACGGGAAATCTCTCGGATCTTCTGGCCAAAGACTGACACTGCCCTAGGATTTTGGCCCCTGCCAACACCATCAAGATTACCGTGGAGAAGCCCAGGTTAACTGGCCAGATAGCTGGTAGCTCTCTGTCATTGTTAATTCATACTGAAGCTGTTTTGTCCATACTTCCTGCTCACTCTGGCAAAACGTATCCTTCTCAGTTCTCTGTGACAGTCATCGATGGCTGGCCTCATCTTGTCACAGGCCATATCTTCATCAAACAATTTAGCATCCCTGCCATCTGCTGCCATAGCACCAGGCTAGCTTCAAACAGCCCTTTCCCAGAGGCTGCCTGGTCAGTTATGAGTTTATAATAACTTTAGGTGCAAAGGACAGACACACTGCTTGCTTAAAAATCAAAATTACCCGAGTCTTTTAAATAAAAAAAAAAAGATTCAAAAATGGAGGCTTAATTACCTTCCAGCCCAAATTAGTTTCAAGAACTAAAGAGTTTCTCACTGAAATAAACACAGTTTTCAATAAAAAGTAAACTCAAAACTACCACACTGTTGTTGCTGACTTAAAAAAAAATCTTTTTACTATTCTTTTATGCTCTAATGATGGTTTTTAAAAGACTTGTTTTTTTCAATGATTACTCTCAATCACCAAGCACCTATTTCTCATGGTAAATGATTGGAAATTTATAAGTGGAAAGGAAAGGTAAAGTTTTAACAAGTTGCAGAAAAGATTAAGATGGCTGGTGTTTCCAGAATGAAAAGGAGAAGTAGAAGGTTTATACAAATTGTGCAAGCCTGAAGATGTGGTTTAAGCTATGTGAAAATGAGACTTAAAGGTGATAATATGATATAAAAAGTAAAAGTTCAAAATTTAACACATTAATGTTAATCCTCTAAATCAAGAGATTTGCTGTAAGTTATTAATCTACCGTTTGTAACAGGAATCTTAAAAGTTATTATTAATAAAATCAAACCTGGAGCCAAGCACTGGGGTGAACACTGCAAGATCAGAGAGACAGAACAAGCCACAGCTAACCTCACCTGGCCAACTTCTCAGCTGATCTTGTTTCCTCAGACTGGAACCCTCTGTGTCCTCATATCTGAATGACTCTCAGCTGAACTGTGCTGCTCAAAACCTAAAAGCTTAACCAGCCAAATGCTTAACCAGCCAAATGCTTCTAGTTTCTAGTCCTCACGCCTTATATACCTTTCTGCTTTCTACCATCACTCCCTAGGATTAAAGGCGTGAGTCACCATGCTCGGCTGTATCCTTGAACAGATGGATTTCTGCCTCTGGAATGCTAGGATTAAAGGTGTGTGCTACCACTGCCTATCCTAAGTATCTAGTGGCTTTTTTGTTCTTTGACCCCAGATAAGTTTATTAGGGTACACAATATTTTGGGGAACACAATACCACCACAACCGTTGGTAACCATTTTAAGTGTTGGTTATTAAAACTTTAAGAATAATTAAAATTATCACAGTCACAGGCCCCAAAACTTCTGTTTTCTAAATATAGACTTGTTTCTTATGCTGGAAACAGCACTTTCTGATTGGTAGCTCTGCATTTATTTTCAGGTGGTCATGTGAGGATGATAAGACAGACAAATGTGTCCATGCTTCTGTTCCAGAACAATCTCTTAGGTCCTTGAGCTCCTCTTCCCTTTCTCCTCTTTCCTGTCAGGAAATTTCTGTCTCATTAGAGATTAATGTTCACATTTATGTTGATAACTTTTTAGGCTTTAATTTTGCTAAGGCTCAAAAAACATGAGTCTGCTCCAGCTATATGAATACACTTAGTAACTGTTTCCTCTACAGTGAAGACCTCAATACAAATTAAAGCAGACTGTGGTCCTCCTGATGTAGCTAAAATGTTTATGTCTTTTTTGTCAACTTAAAGAAATAAATCATGTATACTTCAGAGAGTTGCTACTTGGATCCATCTGTCACAGCTCAAATGAGCTCTGGACCGTTTGTCTAATAAGGATTCCCATCAGTCAATGGGACTGCTAAAGCTTCAGCTCTCCTGCCTACTGCCTACCTCTGAAGATGGGCTCTTTCTTCCCCATCTGGTTGGGTGTTTCTCTATCTTCCTGACCTCCCAGGCAGCATGACAGGTCTGAAAGTTTCAAACACATGCCCAAGATAAAGATCCCTCTAAGTCCCTTAACTTGACCTTCAGTCCATAGTCTACACCTATCCCAGCAGATGTCTACCCAGATAGCAGACACCACCCAGAAATCAACATCGGGCCTTTAACTACTCCAAAGCCAGCTCACCTCCCTAGCCTTGGTGGTCCTATAAAACCAACAAGCCCTTGATTTGCTAACCACCCCCAAGTGAGACACTTGTCTCTTCCTCAATGAAGACTGTTACTAGTCCAGACAAGAGAAAGAGAGGATTAAATCCTTACACAAGCTGGCTCAAAAACATCAGCCTCCAGGTGCCAACTGCTATGTGGTACTCTCTTTTTGTTTTCCCTTGGGTCCCTGGCTCCTCCATCTTCTTGGCCAACTGATATCCATACTTGTTGAAATAATTATTTCTTCCTGTCTCTTCAGGGACTTTTAGGAGAGAATTGGTGAAATAACCCAATGATCAGTAAACCAGATGCTTCTGGTAGAATTTCAAGTCTCCTACCATCACTTGCCTGCCTGTCTCCCTTTCTTTGACTAGGGTTCCAGCCTTCCTAAGACCATCCCCCACCCCATGGTGTCCTCATTCAGCCCAGAGTATCTAGATGACTGCCATTGCACCTTATCATTAAGAAGAGACTGAATCATTAGTTCCAAAACCAGCCTTCAAAATGGCAGTGCCACTGACAATGTTCTAAATGACAGTCTGGGCTCAGCTCAGGTTGGACTTTGACTAGGTAAACAGAAGGATTGCTACCTAAACTCGGCATTCCACACACATCTAGTGAAGCAGATTTCTGTTTGTCAGGAAAGACCATTATTTCCTTATCCTTTCCCAACAGCCAACTGCCTCCAACAGTGGGGATCTAGGTCCTTATTAACTTAAACAAGCCTACAAGAGATCAAAATTGGCACACTAGTTCCCAGCCTGTCCTGGCCCACATTCCCTTTCCCACTACTCTAACTCCCAGGTGTTTAAACACACATGCCCTCTCCTGCCGCTGCTTGCTCCCCATAAAATTGGCAAGGCTTTTCGAGCCTTTTTGTTATTCTCTCTGCTCTCCTGAAAGAAGATACAGCAGTTTGAATTTCTGAAATTAACCTCTCTTTCTACCCATGGAGTGGTCTAGTTCCACAGTTTCGCTATGCCCTTGCTTACACTTTTACATCTACTCTTAAGAAACTCCAAGCATCTTAGGGTGGTTGTTTTTTTTTTTTTTTTTCTTTTCTCTGTAATAAAAAAAGACTACTTATATCTTGACTATGTCATGGTATCATGTTATTGCTCTTCCTGTGATTTATAAACATACATCAGTCAAGTTCCTTCTCCTTGTGAGTCTCATTTAGATAACTCAGAAAATCAGCCAGGTAGCAGCAGAAAAGGAGTTCGGAGAAAAGCCATGAACTGCTTCAGATTGCTTGGTGATGACAAGTCTTAGGAGTGGAATTCTGAAAAAAATGGAAACTAATGAGATTGAGTAGCTTATTAAATACCTCACCAAATACTTCCCTCAAAACAATTTTGTAGCTGAGAGATTTCCTGTGTCCCACCTGGTCCACAGCTGCTCAGACCCAAGTAAACACACAGAGGCTTATATTATTTTTAAACCATGGCTGTGGCAGACTTCCTGCTAGCTAGCTCTTACATCTTAAATTAACCCATTTCTATTAATCTATATTTTGCCATGTTTCCTGTGGCTTTACCTGCGTCCCATTATATGTTGCTCCTTGGGTGGCTAACTGGCATCTCTCCCAGCCTTCTTCCTGTCTCTCTCTTTGAATTTCCTGCCTGCCTCTGAGCTGCCTTGCCATGGGCAATACAGCTTTATTTATCTACCAACCAGAGACATTCCCCCATCACACGTCTTTTACTACAGTTGCAACCACCAGTGAAGGACAGCATATAGAGATCAATGGACCTATAAACACCACTATAGAATACAAGGAACTTTCCCAGGTATCTTTGGTAAAAGGATACAAAGAGAGTCAAGGTCCAGAATAAAACTGAAGCCATCTTTCCTTCTTGTGGTTGCCACCTGCCTTCTGCCTCTAACAGAGTAAGGAAAGAACAGACATCTTCACATAGCAGGCACAGCCTTTACTAGTTCAAGGCTGACCTCACTTAATCTTTGTTAAGTATACACATATTTCTATTAGAAACATCTTTACGTCTTTTGGATTTAGGCCATTCTAAGAGTGATGATAGAAGCTAAGCCAACTCAGAAGGCTCATTTCCTACAGTGGCTAGTATTGAGCTCATGGACTAAAATAACAGTCTAGTGTTGGGTTAGTGTCCTATGTCTTTCTCAGTTCATTGGCTGTGCCTTCATTGTCTTCCTGGTAAAGACAACAACTTGTATGACTTTGATTCTATGGTGGCATGTGAAGCAAAGCATCACAACCAGGGATGATTTTGTCCTTCAGGGGACACTCATGTTTGAAGTAAATTTTGGTGGTTGTAACTGAGACCCTAGCATAACTGACACAGAGCAGGCAGAAGCCAAGGAAGCAGTTAAACATTGTAGAGCTTTATGGACAGCTACCCCTGAAAGAGTTACTCAGTCCCGAGGGTCAGTCAAGCAGGAATTGAGAAACTTACAGAAGACTAGCACAGTAACCAGAGTTTCAGGACAAAAGCCTGAGATGCAGCAGCGGATAAGTAACTAAGCAGTATGGTCAAGGTACGGGTTGCTGTTGAAGTCTCCTTCACTCATGCTTCTGAACGTCACTGTCATTGCTTGAGGGGTACAATGTGGTTCTCATGAGATGATTAATTGTGCTCTAGGGTATTGCTTCATCATAGTGGATAACAGTCTCCATTGGATGTAATCTGTTGCTTGGGGATAGTATGACTGCCACCTCAGAAAGATGTTTACCAACCAGTCCTGCTGTTCCCAGAATTTGAAATGACTCAAAAAAAGTTAAGGCAAGTAGAGCCAGAGAGGGACAAGATGAAGTTAGTCAGGCTAGTGACCCATGCTCTCCTTCAGAATTTCTGTTGCATTTTTTTCAACCAATAATGAGAAGAAATATGAAGGAAAAAAAGCAAGATTTCCAGCAACTGTTTGGTGCTTAGAAGCCCTTAGGTCTGGAAATTTTCCTGCTGGCTGGGTAGGTCTTTTAGAAGTAAGAAAAACAATGGTTCTAAAGCACAAGAAAAGAAAAAAAAAAGTTTATTGCAGAAATTTGCTACAGCAGGCTACTACTGTAGGGAGAGCAGGCAGGAACAGAGACACGTGTTTTCTTTTTATGGTACAGGTTTGGTTATGGTCACTGGTCTTGAGTGGGTTTGCCCAGAGTTTCTTGATTTGATTTGCTGGCTTGCATGCAGCTGGATCAGTTGGACTTGCAGGCTCCCTGCTTCAATGTCAGGCATTTGCTCTTTGAGTGTCAATTACTGCAAGTGATGAGCGCTCATCCGAATTCTAGACACTTCAGATCTCAGCTCAAATGCACCTTGCAAGATGATTTCTTGCAAACTTCTCATTTAAAACAAAAATACCATCTCTCTTTGTCCACCACCTTTCGTACTCTCTCAAGCCCTCTCTAATGTGCTCCTCTGTATGACCATTTACAAGAATCTTATTCATTCCCTCATACATTAATGACCCATACCTCTCACTTCTGAGATACTATAATATACGATTTCCATCTCCATGGAATGAAACTTGAGGCCCTTTATCTACTGTGAATCCTCTTTTGTTTTGTTTTGTTTTGCTCCCACCTGTAAGTCTAATTTGTCAGGTAATCTTGAATGTTCTTGAACGTTGTAATCCAATCATCTTGAACTCTCCCTCTGTCCCCTTGTCCAGGATCTATTGAAGCTTGCTAGTCTCAGTCTCAGCAGCAGCCTGAAGGCTCTTGTACCTTCACTGTGCCTGCAGTAGCTAGTTTTATGTCAACTTGATGCAAACTGGAGTCTTCCAAAAGGAGTTCCAAACCTTAACTGAGAAAATGTCTCCATAAGATCTGGCTGTAGGGCATTCCTTAACTAGTGATTGATGGGAGAGGGCCAAGCCCATTGTAGGTGGTCTTATCCTTGGGCTGGTGGTCCTGGATCCTATTAGAAAGCAGGCTGAGCAAGCCATGATGGACAAGCCAGTAAGCAGCACCCCTCCATGGCCTCTGCATCACCTCCTGCCTTCAAGTTTCTGCCCTGCTTGAGTTCCTATCCTGACTTCCTTCAGTGATGGACAATAGTATGTAAGGGTAAGAAAAAGAAACCCTTTCCTCTCCATCTTGCTTTCGGTCATGGTGTTTTATCACAGCATTAGTTGCCCTAACTAAGACAGTGCCCCTTTAACCTATCTGACAAGAGAAGTTTCAAGGATGTAATAGAAATGCAGAGCGGGTTGATGACTGCCCTGCTGAAACACCCACCAGGTACTTCTCTGTGGATGAATGGAGGATGGAATGAGGCCAGGGTGACTTGCCAGAAAGTCTCTCCAGTCATTCTTGCAATGAGGGCTAGCAACAATTGCAGAGTGACCTGTCAGATAAGGGGTTACAAATCCATTTCTTTTCTTGAGCAGTCAAGGGCTAATATATGGAAAATAATGCTGCCATAGCTCTTCGTTCTTTCTCATGCCAACAAATTAGTAGAATTTTATTTCATTTTAATGTACAATAGTTTTTAGTTTTGACAAGAAAATTGATATTTATTTGCTGCTGAAAGCAGTTAAATTATTGAAGAGCTCAGAAAATAGGAGCAATTTATAAATTAGCCAGGTCTGGACTTACTTTCAGCTTTATGTTTTTCCATGCATTGGTAACATTTATTTACTGAAAGTATGCATTTATTTTTATAGTCAAGAAATATGTGAAATTATTTAGATGTGTTGTGGATTTTATTACTGGAAGCTAAACTGCTGATTATTCTTAATGCAATTTATTCCATTTTGTGAGGTTTCTCTTTGGAAATTTTGTGATGTGAATTTTCATAATATATGGAAAGACATTTTAGAGAATACTAATGCTGCATTTCAGAGACTTGACTTTATAATTTTAAATATGTTCTATACCATTTATAAATATAAGATAAATTTGGCTTTGTATGCTTAACTCAAAGAATTTTTATAGCAACATTTTAAGAATTAGAAAAAGGAAAACCAACTTTATAGCCATTTTAATTAGGAAAAGGTAGGTTTGTATAACCCTGCAGCTCTCTTTAAACACACACACACATATGCACATGCACACGGTGTTGGACTTTCCTATGATTTTTATGCAGAAAATGCATATATAAAATATATTGTTTATATATAATATTGCCTATATGTAATCTCTGCAACAATTTATACATTTTATCTTTGGTTTTCATGTGTATTAACAGAGTCACTCATGTGAAATACACATTTGAAATATATTTAATTATTTTTACACTTGTTGCTACAATAAACATTCTTACCTAATGTGCAGAAGAATTAATGAAATTTAACACCAAAATTATCCTTTCTTAATGAAGAATGAGTTATTTATTTTAGCATCATATGTCAAGCTCAAGTTCCTTCAAATGCAATTTAATTTTCCATTTTCTAGCTTTTAAAATTGCCAGAGGGTTTTTATACCCTTTTTCTTTCTTTAGGCCCCGTCTATTCTCCAACTCCAATATTTAAAATCGATCTCAATTTATATCAAAATGGCTTGAAATGGTCAAAGAATCAATTTTATTGTAAAATTTTCAGTATCAATATACAGTATTAGTAAAATGTGTTATCTGATGCTACCAATCTAAAACTTTAAAAAAAGTTTTTAACAAAAATCCTAGAACATAAAAAATACTCCATAATGTATGGGAATGTCTTTAGCATGATCTTTTTTTTATGCTTTTCATATCGAGTCTAAGAACTATATATACAGACCTAGGGCTTCAAGATAATTTCCTATGGTATTTTTTTCCTAAAATCTTCATAGTTTAAGTGTTGAATTTAGCTTGGTGAGATATTGAGTTAATTTTTAAAGCTAATGTTTTTATTTGTTCTTTGAGACTTTCATACAATCTATTTTGAACATATTCATCCCCCTCCTCCAACTTCTTCTAGATTACCTCTCACCTCCTTACCAACCCAATTTTAGGTACCATCTCCCCACCCCATTGCATTTTTAAAAAATGTACCATTGAGTCTAGCTTGTTTTGACTATTACTGGACATGGGACCTACTCTAGAATATGGTCCGTGTACCAATGTCACTCCATTGAAGAAAATGGGCTTTTGCTCTCCCAGAAGCAATCAAATGCCAATAGCTCCTCATCTACGGACCCGACTTCCTGCTCACCTCCTCTACTCCGTGCTGGGATTTTGTCTGGCTTGAGCATCTGCAGTTTTTGTCTGTACTTTCACAGTCTCTGTGAGCTCATATGACAATTGACCCATTGTGTCTGTCTGGAAAACAGCTTTCTTGAAGTCATCTATCACTTCAAGTGCTTACAATCCTTCCAGTCCGTCTTCTGCTTTGAGTCCTAAGATGAGGGGCATGGGGTAATAGAAACATCACATTCAAGACTGGATACTGCAGAGTCTCTTATTCTCTACACACTTAGCAGTTGGGTCTTACCATTAAGTTCTGAAAGGTAACCGATGGCAGTGGAATAGTCTGTAATGTTTGGAGGGGGAGTATCTATGGGGCCACATTGCTTAACAACAACTCAAAAAGAGGTACCCTATTCCTTGTATTGGAGTTTTAATTAGTGGCATATGGTGTCTAGTTAGACTGTTGTTCCCTCATTATAGGATAATTCCATTTAAACTCCTTTTCTCACACACACACACACACACACACACACACACACACACACACACACACACATTTTAGGATGCTCTACAGTAGTAGGTTTCCATATGACTCCACAAAAGGCCTTTAGTGTTAGGTTTCCATCTCCATAATTGCTCCTCTACTCTGCCATTCCATCTCCCCGCCCCATTTAGTTCTTATTGTTTTGCCCTCCCCCTTTATCTTCCTATAACACTACATTATGTTTTTCTTTTCTTGAAGATCTCTTCCTCCCCCATGGTTCCTTATGAGTCATCTCACCTCTATGGGCATTATATATGAAACATACATATCTAAAGCTTAAATGCTAACATCTACACATGAAAGAAAGTATGAAAATTGTCTTTCTGGGTCTGAATTATCTCACCAAGGATGGTTGTTTCCCATTATATCCATTTATTTACCTTCAAATTTCACAGTTTCATTTTTCTTAGCAGCTGAATAATATTTCATGTGTGAATGCACCACATTTTCATTTCAATATGTAATGATGAATTGATGAACATCTAGACTGCTTCCTGTTTCCTGTGGAGAAAGCAGCAATAAATGTGTAAGTATTTCTGTAATAAAATATGGATTTCTTTGTGTATATGCCCAAGAGTGGCATAAGTGGATTGGGCATTAGATCTGTCCCCAACTCCTTAACGAATCTCCATACTAATTTCCATGGTGGCTGCACTAGTTTGCACCCCTACCAGCAGAGAATAAGTGCTCCTCTTTTCCTGAATCTTGGAAGAAGTCTGCTGTCATTTGTTTTTTGATCTTGGCCATTCTGTCTAGGGTAAGACGAGATCCCAAAGTAGTTTTGATTTGCATTTTGCTGATGGTGAAGGATATTAAACATTTTAAAACGTGTTTCTCAGCTCTTTATGTTTCATCCTTGGAGAACTCTGTTATTTCCATGCTCCATTTTTAATTGAGTTATTAGTTCTCTTGATGTTTAGTTTTGTTGTTGTTTTTGTTGGTTTTTGTTTTTGTTTTGTTCCTTATATACTCTAAATACTAACCCATTGTTGAATATAATTGTTAATTTTTTTCCACATTCTACGGCTGCCTCTTCACTCAAGTAACTGTGTCCTTTTCTATGCAGAAGCTTTTCAGTTTCATGTGGCCCATTTGTCAACTGCTGTTAATGCTCATGCTATTTGGGTCCTGTTCAGAAAGTCTTACCTGCACTCAGTACTTACTACCTGCACTTCCTCAATCAATCTGGAGTTTTCATTGTAGAGGTTAAAAGATACAGATCTAGTTTCATTCTACTATATGTAGCTATCTAATTTTACCAGCCCCATTTGTTGAAATGCTGTTCTTTCTCTGTTTCTGAGAGGGTCAGTATTTTTGGCTCTTTGTAAAAAATTGGTGTGTGGACTTCCACCTGGGTCTTCATTTCTAGTCCATTGATCAGAACATCAGTTTTTGTGTTAATACCACACCATTTTTATTACTATAGCTCTACAATAGAGTCTATACAATCAGGAATAGTGATACCTCCAATAGTTCTTTCACTATTACAGATTGCTTTAGCTATCATGTCTTTGTGTGTTTCCTTATGATGTTTAAGCTTACTTTTTCAATTTCTGTAAAAGAAATTGTGTTGGGATTTTGATAGGAATTGCATAGATCTGTGTATTGCTTTTCAGTAGGATGGCCATTTCTGTATTAATCCTACCAATCTATGAACATGGAAGATCATTCCATCTTCTGATGTCTGTTTTAGTTTCTTTCTTCAATGTCTCAAGGTTTTATTATACAAGTGTCTCACTTGTATAATAAAGATATTTTTGAGGCACTTGTGATATTATTCCCCAAATTCTTTCTCAGTATATTTGTCATTTGTAAATATCTTCTTGGTAGATTGTTTTTATTTAATGAGTATGTAGTGTTGTTTCCTATCTCTTATGTCCATAGGTCCTTGTATGACTGAATGGATCTTGTACATGGCATTCTTATTTTTTTCCAGCCAATAATTCTAGACAAGTTTATTCATGGCTATGGAACAATCCATGCTAACAAAGGTATTGACCTAGTTCTAAAGGGATGATTCAGCTTATATCTCTCACTAGAGGTTGGGCAAGTAATATTCCATGCACAGCAAAACCAGTAGGTAGAGACTGTGTGCTCACAGAGGACATGGTTGCCTATAAAGGGTTTATTGCCACATAATTCTTAGTCGTTGATGGACATCTGTATTACTCACTCTTAAAACTCAGAGAATTCAAGAGCCAGAGGAGGGGGTGCTTTATTTGGAGTTTTCCTCTAAATTACAACATTCCCTCTAAATTGGAACTTTTCCTTCAGGACAGAACTGGAGGCTCAGGAGTCTCAGTTGTTAAATAGGTCACATGTCTGGAAGAGCAGAAACTTGTGAGATTCTTGAGGGCCCAGCAGAATAAAACTGAATGAACAATGGAGGGAGAAGGAGAGACTCACTGGCAGAACTGCAGAGGAAAAGATATCTGGACTGTCCTGGACTTCCCAGGGATGTAGTTGGTTTTGTCATTGTTTGTTGTAAGTAATCTCTGTTCTTTGTAAGTAATCCCTCACCCATACTCTGTTAGTAACCCCAATAAAACCTCTCTGAATTACCAAGTTAAGCATTGGTGTAATCATTACTTTGGTCTGTCATGGGTTTCCTTTCTAGGGTGAGTAGATATGTGTTTGTCTTGTCCTCCTAGAAAATGTTTGTCACACAACAGAAAGTACATAAACTGACTCACTGGAGCCAGAGTGATCCAAGCATCCAACATTGTGGAAAAACCTTGAAACACTAATAGCCCACAGTAGGACTTCCAGAAAAGTGAGTGCCTTGTTGCAATACATAGACAGAGGGATGAAGTCTACTTTCAAATGATGAAGGTTTAGCAAGCTTTAATGTGTGTGTGATTTATGCATGTGGTGTGTTCATGTGTGTGTGTACGAGTGTGTACTAGTTAGTTTTAACTGCCAACTGGACACAACCTAGAATCAATTGAGAAGAAAGTCTTAGTAAAGAATCATCTAGATCAGGTTGACCTCTGAGATTGTCTTGATTGTTAATTGATATAGAAATATGTAGCTCTTTATGGGTGGCACCATTCCCTAGGCATCTGGTCCTGAACAGAATAAGGAAGGAGAAAACTAGCTGAAAGCAAGCGGACAAGGAATGATGCATGAGTTGATTCTCTCTGTGCTTTTGATTATGAATGTGAAGTACTGACTTCCTGTCTTGAATTACCCACAATGTAAGACTCTAACCTATACTTGTAAAACAAATTATTTCTCCCCTAAGTTGCTTTTGCTTTTGGTCACAGTATGTATTACCATACATGGTGCCGTGTGTGTATGTGTGTGTATGTGTGTGTGTGTGTGTGTGTGTGTGTGTGTGTGTGCATGTGCGTGTGTGTGTGTGTGTGTGGTTTTTGCACATGTGTAGAGTCTAGCAATCAATGTTTGATATCTCTTCATCATTCTCCACCTTTTTAATTTTTCTTCTGAGACAGGGTATCTCAATGAACCTGGAGCTCACTGATTTGGCAAGACTAACTGGCCAGCTAGCACTAGACATCCTTGTGTCTCTGCTTTGCCAACACTGGAATTACAGACACCCAATCTTGTGTCTGGATTTTTACTTGGGTTGGAGATCTGAACTCAGTTCTTATGTTTACACAGCAAGGATTTTACAGACTGAACCATCTCACCAGCCCTGAAGTATATAATTCTTAATGATTAGTGAGATCACCAGTTAGTAGTGTACACTGCTGGGTAGTGTACATCCCTGCCATGAGGTCAGTATTCCTGCCATGCAGTCAGTGTGCTTACTCATACTTTCTCACTGCTTCTCCCTAGATTCCCTATGTGTAGGTAGAGGAACTTTGACCCAGGTCCCTGGGATGAGCTCCTGTATGGATCCTCTTCATATCATAGTGCTATGGAGTTCCTCTCTGTCTGCTCTTGTTGCATGGGGATGGCCCTTGGGCAGTTTTGTTCCTCTCCAGAACCCAGAGTGAGCACACCACTATGCCATAAGCTGCCTGTACCACATGAGCTCATGTCTTTGGTCCTGAGCTAGGCAGAGCTTGAAGATCTTGTAGAAGCTATGAGTAATCAAAGAAATAGATCTTCCCCTAAGTTCTTGGCATGGCTATGGCACTGGTTGCTACCTTGACTGCAGCCTGTAGGTGACTTTGAGTCAGAGACAAGTAGCCATGCCCAGGCCAGGCTCCCAGTCCACAGAAACCTGGATATAATAAATTCTCAGTGTGATCCTTTATTAAAGCTCTATAAGTTTGTAATAACCAGCAACAGATACTTTGCCTAGCTTGAGTAGGGTTCTCAGTTCAGTCCCTAACAAAACACACACACACACACACACACACACACACACACACACACACCCCAATCTCAAACAAGGAAATATAGAAACCTCTAATCAGAGGGTGGTACACTGTATACTTGGTCCATGTAAAAGACTGAGAAAAAGGAAATGGTTCCAAATTGTGGCAGAAGAATCAAATATTGGCTCCAGATGCACAAATACAGAAGTGGAGGCAAATGTGTGCATGCTCCCTGAGCTCCCAGGAAAGGTTATAGAGTCATCTTTCTGAGACCCAGACACCCCAGGACCACCTGTTAGCAGGAAAGAGTGAGCAAGTGCTGTTGTTACTCTGATTCTAGCATCATGGCTGAAGTCTCCCTTTGGCCTGCTGGACATTTTCAGGATCAAGTAGCTTATGAACACTGATCCAGGCCCCTGAGTAAGGACATGAGAGTGGATGAGAATTCTCTTCTTCAGATCTTTCCACAGCTTCCTGGCAATCATCTGCAACAAGCTGTCTCTTGATATCTGCAGTCAGTGTTTTCCAAGAGCCAAGAGGAATTAGGTCTACCAGAGCAGTGTGGTTAGTGTGCACATAATCTGTTCTCCAGGTCAATGCTCTTATTAGTCAAGGTTCTCTAAAAGACAGAACTAATGGAATAATTCTATATTATAAATGGGATTTGTTGAGTTGGCTTACATGATAGGAGCTGGGTAACTTAGCAATGCTTATTTCCCCAAAGGAGAGACTAAGAACTCTGTAGCCACCAATACCATCAGGCTAGGTACCTCAACAGTCTCTGCAACATTGAAAGCCTGGAGGATTCCTGGATATTCACTCATCTTCCATCTGTTTTGGGAGATTGAAGTTCTGATGTCAGGGAAGGATGGCAGCAGAAGCAACAGAAGATTATCTATCTATCTATCTATCTATCTATCTATCTATCTATCTATCTATCCATTCAGCAGTTAGAAACTAAGTTGGGAAGGCAGATGGCTTTTTCTTCGGACCTCTTTGTATCAGGTCACAGTTGAATGGTGCCACACACACTCTCGCAAAGGTTTTTCCCTCAGTTAATCCTTCCTGGAATGTTCTCTCAGAGGAAAGTGAGAGGAACCGCTTTGGCGTGTGCACAGCTAGACTGGTTCCTTCCTGGCTGTGGCATCGCAAAGAACCATGGTGGGGAATGAGAAACACTAGAGCGTCTAAGACACTGGCTGAGTCTGGGTCTTATCCTTATCCTGCAGACAAGCTATTGGTTGTTACAAAGCAGTTCGCTTAAACTTTGGCTCTGAATGCTTGTGGTCTTTCAGAACTGGACATTAGTGATTGACAAAAAAAAAAAAAAAAAAAAAGTTTGTTTCCTGGTTGGTTGGTTTTGGTTGGTGGGTCTTGGTTTATATTTTGATTTATTAATTTTGGTTTTTAGTTTAATTTGTGCTTTCATTTCAGTTTTTATATTGTATTGGTTCATTTTTCTTTTATTAAATATCCATTTTTCTTTTGCTTTTTTGTTTATTTTTATTTTAAAGCTGTTAGTATATAATAACTGTGCAAAATAAGGAATTTCATTGTCGCATGCACTTTGAACATATCTGCATAATTGCTCTCTTACTTCCATCCCGTCCTTCCATGTACTTAACAGTTCACCTTTTGATAACTGTCCCTCTGCCATTCTTTGTCAGACAAAACATACCCTGGAGTGTCTTGGGTAACACCACATTTTGTTACAGCGTCAGTGTCATGGAAGGGCTCCCATCCTTTTGATGTCCACAAATATCAGCTTAAGGACAGGATTTGAATATCTTGAGCATTAGAGATGATTTCTGTTGAAGGCAAAGTTCCTGCAGAATTTTAGGGCCAGAATTAAAAGGATATTGCAGCAAGCTATGAGTTCACTCTCTTGTCACTACCACCTCTGATAACCCAGGGAAGCAGGATGCTTTCTGAGTCTGTCTTTTTTGTTAGAACTGTTATCATGACAGTCCAAATGTCCTAATGGTTTGAGTGTGAAAGGTTGAAAGGTCATGTGCTCTAGAGCTACTTTATTATTATTATTATTATTATTATTAATTTTTTAGCATTGTGTGATGGTGATAGTACATTCTTTACAAGTGGAGGCCCAGAAAAAAGAAGCTCTTTGTTTTTAAAAATGAAACAGTGAGGTGAAATGGGCAGGGTTCAAGTCTTCCAGCCATTTTGTGAGGCACCATGTTCCCTCTATACTGTTGATGCCCTCACACCCAGTAACCCTTGTTCTCAGCTACTCAAACCACAGTGCCCTCTGCTTGGTTGTGTTTGTTCCAAATTCTTGTGAGGGCCTCTGGTAAACACAAGGTCATGTGTCTAGAAGGACAGAAACTTGGAAGATTACGAGGGTTCCTCAGCAGAAGAAAGGGGAATAAACAGGTTCTTGGGGGAGAGACTGACTGGCAGAGCAGCCGAGAAAGAGATATTCGGACTGTGGAGCTGCCTCCAAGCTGGGCAGAGAGCATAAGGTTATAGCTGTTGTGGGCTATCATTCATGTTGCGGTGAGCTTTCCAGTGGTGCAGCTGGTCCTTTTGAATCATCCCTACTTCTTGTAAGTGACCCATGGCCCATCTTCCTGTTAGAAACCCCAAGAAATCCTCATTGGCTTATCAGGTTAAACATGAATGTAATCATTGTTTGGGTGTTCTTTTTCACGGGTGAATAGAGATGTGTTGTGTCTCCCTAGGAAACGTCTGCCACACAATACTTGGTACCCAAACAAGGACCTGAAAGAAGTATACAAGTTGGGGAAGAGTGATTGTATGGTCCCGGCTATGGGTACTGTGGCACACTACTGAGGCTGAGTAGCCTGAGGGTGGAACATCCATGGAGAGAATTCTTTTATAGCTGCCCTTGCCTCTGTGTGTGTGATAGTACACTGTTTTTGCTAAGGCAACAGCTATATAATTATTGGTACGGGTAGTGAGACATACAGCTAAGGCTGAGCAATTGGGGATTGTAGTGTCTGTGTGTCATGGGAAAGGAGGAAGAGGATCCCTGTTTTGGCAGTCTTATCTATGTGGCATGCCTGCTTGATGAGTGGGGTCCACCTTGTGAGTGTGGAGAGGCCCTTTAATTCAAGGTTTAGAGACAATGTTCTGGTCTTTCAGAGTAACAGGCAAGGTTGAGATTGTCAGCAGGCAGTAGTAAGGTTGCCTGGTCACTGCTGCGTGCAGTAAGAAATGCATCTGAAGCTGAGATGGTTGCCAAGCAGGAACTTGTCTGTGTCAAAGAACTCATTAGTGTACAATGAGAAAGGGGCCTAGGGCTAACATCTAACATCTTCTTTTGGATTTATCAAATAAATTAGATAAACATGAGGATAGACAGATGTCTTATATCACATCAAGTCAAAAGGAAAAGAGACTATGTTAGACTTGTGCCCCTTTCTTGGGATTTGAGAACTTGGAACTCATGGGAAGAATTAGAGAGTGAGAATGTGTTTGAAGTGATAGAAGATATCCATGGGATTTGACCTTTAAGAGAAAAAAAAAGAGGTGGGGGGGGTGTCTGTGATCCAACATGCAGATGGGACCCTTAACAATGGCCCAGTATAAGACACTATGATAACTAGAGAATACTTGGCATTTGAACTAACAGCATTGGAAAAAAATTTTAAATATGAGTTGAAAGAGCCTATCATAGCCTTGCTCATGAAGCTGTGGGGCATGGGAGCAGGTGGGATCAGTCTGCCTCCTGTGGAGGCCAAAAACTGAGCCATGTAACTACCCACCCCTCTTTAAGACAAGGCTGCTTCACCTGCGACTGTGAGATAACTCAGTCCCTGATGGACTGGCCAGTTATCTTGGACTTATTTGCCTTTGTTTTTCCTCTGCTGGTCAAAGATCTGTTTCAATCTCTTATACATTTTCTATTGAGTTGTGGTTTTTTTTCCTCATAGCTTTAGGGATTGCCTAAATTCCTTATCAGCTACTTAATTCACAAACACTTCCCCCATCTGTGATTATCTTTTCATTTTCTCTACAGGGTTTTTGGAAAAGCGGAGGTTCTGAGTTTTAAAGTTCATTTTATTGCTTCTTTTATTGTTTGAATATTTCATATTTCAAGAAAAGCCTGCTTATCTCAGTTTCTTGTGTGTTTTTCTAGGATATTTATAGGGTTGTGTCTTATATTTGGTCTGTTGTCTATTTGAAATTAACTTTTATATATAAATCACAAAGTTTACTCTACTTGGATGAAAAGAAGCAAGGAACATGAGAAGCATACAAGCAAGGAATAGGTGTTGTAGAATAATATTATTTTAATGTGTGTTACTTTTGTTTATGTTGCATTTGTTTAACTCTGTGAAGCTGTGTTACTGTACCTGTTTAAAACACCTGATGGTCTAATAAAGATCGGAATGGCTAATAGCAAGGCAGGAGAAAGGATAGGTGTGGCTGGCAGGCAGAGAGAATAAATAGAAGGAGAACTCTGGGAGAAGAAGAAGGAGCCAGAGAAGGAGGAGCACATCAGGGGCCAGCCACCCAGCTACACAACCAGCAATGGAGTAAGAAACAAAGAAAGGTGTACAAAAACAAAAAAAGGTAAAAGCCCAGAGGCAAAAGATGAATGGGATAATCTAAAGTTAAGAAAAGCTGTCTAGAAACAAGCCAAGCTAAGGCTAGGCATTTATAATCAAGAACAAGCCTACATGAGTGATTTTTTTTGGGAGCTGGGTTATGGGTCCCCTAAAAACAAAAACAAACAAACAACAAATTGGTTCTCTAGTTTTGATAGCCCTCATTCCTTGAGTGCCTGAGAGTTCTAACCTCAGAAACTTATAGTCTGGACCCAAAGAACCAAAAGCTTATGACTACAAAGTTTAAAAACCAAAGACATAGATCTAGGTACTAAGGTCACAGGAAATTCTGGGTTTTCACAGAGAAGGAATGATTGCTCTAGGCCCTAAAAAGTAGAGGCTTCTTGATCCAGGCTTTCCAAATCAGGCATAGAGTCCAGGTGCTCAGTTTAGAGGATTTTCGTTCCAGGCTTTGGCTGCTGGTTAGCCAGTCGTTGGTACCTAATGTTTCACATTCTTAGCTTTGGGGACAGGATCCTCATCTTTAACTTTTGGTGGCTTCCAGAAGCTGGGGCTTATAATATTCCAAGCCTTGACTCTTGTCACTCTGGCCTTCAGGTTTCACAACTATCTTCTGTAGTCGCAGCCTTCCACACAGTTTCTGCTTCTGCGCTCTCTGGGACTCTTCTGCTACCCCTACTTGTTGGCCTAACTAAGGACTGAAAGTCCCAAGAGTCCTAGAGGCTGATAAAAATCACTCTCCATCTGCCTTTCTGATGCTGATGTCAGGTGCATTGGGGCAGAAGCCTGTTTTTGTCTGCTTGTAATATTTCTAGTTCAGCCCTCCACTCATAGTAGAGACCACAAGTATTAAAAGACCATTCAGGATAAGCCTTTACGAGGGCTTACTGTTAAAGTGTTGGTCCGTAGTACACTGGAATGGAAGTTTCCTGGCCTCATCAATGGCATCCAATGCCACTAATCACTTCCTTGAATATATGAGCTGGATAGTTTTATGTCAACTTAACATAAGCTAGTATCATCTGAGAGGAGGAAATCCCAATTGAGAAAATGCCTCCATATGATTAGGCTGCAGGCAAGTCTGTAGGGCATTTTCTTAGTGATTGATGTGGGAAGACCCAGCCCATTGTGGGTGGTGCCACCCATAGGCTAGTGATTCTAGGGGGCTATAAGAAAACAGGATGAGAAAACATGAGGAGGAAGCCAGTAAGCAGCAATCCTCCATGGTCTGTACATCAGTTCCTGCCTCCAGGTTACTGTCCAGTTTGAGTTCCTGCCTTGTCTTCCCTCAGCGGACTGTGACTCTTGATATGTAAACCAGATAAACCCCCTTTTCCCCTAAGTTGTTTTTGGTCATGATGTTTCATCACAATAATGGTAACCCTAGTTAAGACAATATACTTGGCTTCTATTTAAATCAATCACAAGCCTCAAATGTGTACCAATCATAAGTTTTAAATGTGGGCCAAATGTGAGATTTTGCTCTTTCTACAGTAATAATAGTTCTTCCAGAGGTGACTGGGACTTGTCATAGGTGATATTAAGTCTCCTGGAGACTGAGGCAAGCTATCTGGAGCAGTTGTGCCTGGAGCAAAACGTCCTGAAGCAGAAGCCATGGCTTCAGCTGCCATCGTTTTTTGTTTTGTTTTGTTTTGTTTTGTTTTGTTTTTGTTTTTGTTTTTGTTTTTGTTTTTGTTTTTTTTTTTTGCAGGTAGAACGGAGTGTCCATGGAGCAGCTGTGAAATATTCAAAGCTTGATTGTTCTTCACTCAAGGGCACAAGGGAAAGGTGGGACAACTGTCTATGGAACAACTGAGCAACTCAGCCATGATGGCTCTGGTTGTCTCAAAGGGAAAAACATCATAGACTGCTCACATAAGTACCCATCATGCAATTCTCATTGTTAACAGTTCTTCACCCATAGCAGAGTACCATTCCATATTTCTCACAGAGTACATGGGATTCTGTTTCACCTTACTTACTTCTTGGTAGTTCTAGAGATTGACTCCAGGAACTCCAACATGCTAGGCAAGAGCTCTAACACTAAGCTATACTTTAACTCAACAAAGTTGAGCTTTTTTATTAACTAAAATGTTGAATTCTTCCAGCCATTTGCTTGAGAAGACTAGTATTTCTCTACAATATTGCCTTTGACTGTGGGATACTACTTGACTGTACACATGTGGGTACATTTCTGGACTCCATACTTTGTTTATTGCATATCTTAAGGCCAGTGAGTACTCCACTCTGGTGTTTATTACACTTGTCTGGTGAAGGCTTGAAGCCAAGGAGTGTGTCTCCAGCTATTGTCTTCCTTTCCTAAGTAGTGTTTTCTCTTCTATGCAATTAGTATTTACATATGAAGTTTTTGAATTAGCTTATCAGTTTGTTCATTTTTACTGTTAGGTAACATTCTGCTCTGTCGATATTCTTAAATTGTTAGTTTATAGATATAAGTTTCTATCTCAGTGTTTTTGCTATCCTTACCATATTGTGAATAGTGCCTTCTCTTGAGTATATGCAGGGGAGCTTTTTGTGGACTTTCTTCATGGCAGAGTGAATGTCCAGCTTGATAGGATGCTGTTGGATCCATTTCCAGAGCAATTGAGCTCATGTGTAATCCCCATGCAGAATAGATAAGATTCTGTTCATAGCCCTTCCTTAATTTTTGGCATCACCAAACATCGATTTTACCAATCAAATAGAGAAAAACTAACATTCACTTTTGCAGTCGGCTTGCTTTCTCTTACCTAAGAGTGAGTTTGGGCTCCTTTCTTGTGTGTACTGGCTGTGAGTCTCTCGAAAGTTGTCTACGATTCTGCTTCTTCTGGGGCTTCAGGTCATCTTATACCGAGGAAGTATCTATTCCAATAACCTTCTTCTGTTTTCTCCTGTTGCAGGGTTCATCCTTCTCATATGAGAAACTGTATTTCTTATGCTAATCTTTGTGGCCTGCAGTGAGCTGTAAATGACAACTTCCACTTTATTTTACTTTGAAACATGTTGACTAACAGATTTTTACCTTAATGTACGTACTTTAATTATCTTCAGAATTTTTCCATTATCCTTACTACTTTTTTTTTAACTTTTGTAATTTTGTAGGTGCAAAGCTTGTAGAGTAAGTACCTTTTGTTAATTTATACATTCATTACTTTTTGTTCAACTAGTTTTTAGAGTCATTTTGTATTTAGGATTTTATTAAAATGGGTCAGGTCAAATTGTATATTACTCTCTAGATTACAGATTGAATAATCTTCAGTAGAACCTCATCTCTTTCTAGAACCACCCTGGATATCTCTAAATATAAGTACTCTGTTATCTGTCTAACAATCTCAGTTCAGTGCCCAGCAAAGAACAAATCTAGAAGCTATTTTATAAAACAGAAGTTGATTTTAAGCTGTCATTTGGAGCTTGTATAGGTTAAAGTCTACACATTAGTCTATTAATTCCAGAAGCATCATGTGTGAGCAGAAATCGATTGGCAAGGCCAAAGGCTGCTCTGGTGTACATGTGCCAACAGGATCCATTTCAAAACATCGCTTTCTCTTGCCAAGGTCAGCACACCAGGCCTGCTATCACCAAAGTAACCAGAGAATGCCAGAGTCCTCAGGCTCAAAACCCAGTTTCTTTTGCAACATTACATTTCAGCACTTTTTGTCCCTTCTTTTCAATAGTAGAAAACCTTTTTATCATTCTAAAACGTAGCTGGCTTTCCTCTTTTGTGAATTTTAAATAGAGAGAGCAAAAAGCTAAAGACCCTCTGCCCACTCCCTCTCACCCTGCTGCAAAACAACAGTTTCCTTGTTGGGGGGGTATAGTTTCATAAAAGTTGAGAAAAGGGGTACAGTGTGTCATGACATGCCCCCACACCGAAGATGATTGTGAGGTTGAATGCTCTTAGCTTTGCAGCTTTGACCTGGAGTCCAAGTGTGGGTGTAGCTTCGTTACTTACTCATTTAATTTACCAAGTGTACCTGGTGGCTAGTATTTCTCACCTTTCTGAGAGTGAACTGACACTGCCCGCCCTCACTATATGTAATTAGGATAAAGCCCTAGAGTGGAGGGCTTTATAAGGGAGACGGGGAAGTCCAGACAAAATGGAAAAAAGAGATTTAGGCTGCATATGACAAAGAGGACCAAATGAATTTTATTTTGAGTGTAAAGCCCAAATAGGAGCCTTTTGACCTGAGTACTTCATCCTTAAATGGTAAACTAAACAGCCATGAAATTTTAATAGTGAGGAAATTAGTACCTTCTTATGTTTCAGACTGTGAAATTCACCAGGGACACTCAGTGGCAGGCAGTAGGCTGTGTGTGGAGGTACTAGATCAAACTGGAAAGTGTTGCTTCTTCAACTTCTAATCCCACTCTGCCCTGCAAGCCCCCCACCAAGACATTCTGACAGGATACCTCCAGGATGCCACCCAAAAAAGGTATTTCAAAATCACTGTCTGTGGAATTCTGTATATTAGAAGGAGACATTTTCTTCCAAATTTTATTTCAGCGTTTTTATCCCCTCTTGGGGTCTTTTCAATTCTGTTTTTCGTGGCTTAATTCCTTTGTTTCTTGAGAGCTTGGGTGATTTTAATAGATCTTCAATGTCTTTTCCTGTATGGTTGTCCAACTTCTCCACTGGCAAATGGCCACATTGACTTTTCTTATGTTCAGGAAGACAGGAAGCAATGTGCACTGAGATTCTGGTAAGAACCCAAAGGCAGCCTTTCTGAGCAGAGACCTATCTATGGGCAGATCAGCAGGAGGGCTTCTTGTGAAACACCTTTGCTGCTTAGATTTATGCACTAAGGTCCTGAATTCAGTGCAGCCAAGGATAGAAAACAGACTAAGACAGAGAAAGCTAAGAGACATGACGTCACACATGGGGGAGATTGAGTGGAACTGAAAAGCTGTCACTGGTGGGATCCATCTGTATTTTGAAGTGTTGGCTAGCATCCATTTTGATCTGTTTCTGGCAACATTTAAGCTCCCCCAAAAACAAACTGGTAGAATTTTCAAATGGCAAAAGCATGGACATGCATACATGTTTTTCTAATGATCCATATATTTTTGTTATTAGCTAATTCATTTAATTTTAGAATGGAGAGTGAAGGCTGAGACCTCGGGTAGAGATAATCTATGAAAACTATCCAGCCTCAGGCTGGTATCTTAGGGATCTGAGCAGTATCCTATTTAACATGCTCAACCATTTTATTAACTTCCAATGCTTGGGGAATCATAGGCACATCAGTATTGAAGTTATTTCTTTCAGAAAAGAACACACACACACACACACACACACACACACACACACACACACACACATGGTGTGTGGGGGGGAGCAGGAGAGAGGAGAAAGAGTTTGCCAAGTCTGTCTCAGGAATCTTTAGAAAAACATCACAAAGTCATATATTAACTTTTAGCAGAATGGAGTTGATTTCCTAGTAATGAAGGTAAGATTCAAATCTGTTGTTCTTTTAAAAAAGATATTTCTTTTTTTATTAATATTTTAAAATTTATGTTACATACCAACCACAGTTTTAGATAAAAAAAAATGTTCTCACCTGGGGTCCTCAGGCTTCTGGTGCTCCTTCGTTTGTTAGGGTACTGGAGGGCTTTTGGTTTTTGTTTCATTTTTATTAGTTATCCAATAGTACTTTCAGACCCTTGCAATGGAGATTCTTGGGTTATCCAGGTCATCTCCTAATAAGCAGCACTAGAATTAATAATTTTGTACTCAAATGTGGTGCTGGGTATCAGAACCAAGAGCCCCACACATGCCAGGCAAGGCTTTTACCACTGAGTTACTTCCACGGAGTTAGAATGGGTTGTTCTTGCTTACTATCAATGCTTTCTATTGTATTTCATTTACTAATTTTTCTACACAATAATATATTTTAAAGTTTAATAACTTTGATTAAGAATGTAATATTCTGGGGCTGGAGAGATGGCTCAGAGGTTAAGAGCACTGGCTGCTCTTCCAGAGGTCCTGAGTTCAATTCCCAGCAACCACATGATGGCTCACAACCATCTGTAATGAGATCTGGTGCCCTCTCCTGGACTGCAGTCATACATGCTGTATACATAATAAATAAATAAATCTTTAAAAAAAAAAAAAAAAAAAGAATGTAATATTCTGTTGTATAAAATGTATAAAATTTACAGAAAAAATATTTTGGAATACTCCAGTGAAAAGACAGAATCCCACTACAGAAAGATCAGTATAAGCATATGGATTTCTTCCAGATGTTTTGAATGATAATTGTGTTTGGTTTACATTTAATAAAATAGATATAATGCAAGCATCACTTTGGATCTCATGAATATATAGCATATGTAATTATTATTTGTCATTTAAAAATTGAATAATTGCCAAAAAAAAAAGCCAGGCAGCGGTGGCATATGCCTTTAATCCCAGCACTCGGGAGGCAGAGCCAGGCAGATCTCTGTGAGTTCGAGGCCAGCCTGGTCTACAGAGTGAGATCCAGGACAGGCACCAAAACTACACAGAGAAACCCTGTCTTGAAAAAACCAAAATAAATAAATAAATTGAATAAGTGAAGTAGATGCGAATTAATTTAATAAGCAAATGAAAGTAGTTTCATAGGTATCAGGCTTTTCAAGGAAAGGATGATAGCTTTGCCTCTTTTGGTTGAGGGATTATCAGTGTCATGGCGTGTGTGTCTGTAATTGAGTACTTCTAACATGCCAGGCTCTAGACAATGTATAGTAGTCATTTACCATGGTGACTAAATGTGAAACACTGATAAGCAATTACTTATAATATTTCTGCCACTTCCAACAAGCTGTGAAAGAATATATATAGTGTGTTAATTACAAGTGCATGGCTCCGTATGTGGAAATGCACCTGTGCCTTTGGACAGTCAATGGTGAGAGGAAGGGAGGCAAATCTGTCTGCCCAAGTCTCTCTCATGCTTCTATCCCATGGGGAAAGTTAACAGCACAAAGGTAATCTTTAGCCTTGCCATTGGGGGCATCATCCTAACATGCTACATCCTGTACTTTGTCATGTGATGATCCATCCAATGATGGGGTGGCGGAGGCCCTAAAACTCTGGAAGTCCATGTTGCTATGTGCTTGGCACTTCAACCACAAGTGATTAGTTGGACAAGGATTTGGTTGGAGTTTGGAGAAGAAGGGCACATTTGAGGAAGTTTGAAGATGTATTTGAGGTTTATAACATGGAAAAGTATGACTTCAGAAACATCTGATGCATAGAAATCCTAGTCCTTTGTGAGGTTTAATGTGGAAAGATGAGAGAGGGAAGGTACTATGGATGATCTTCAACATCTGAGTCAACTGAGTAGAATTAAATTCCAATAAACAAAACCAGAACACAGCAGAAAGGGAAGATTTAGTAGGAATGTGACCTGTTATCTGCAAGGCGTTCATTAAGGACCAGTGGAGAGGTGAGTTTTAGAGATAAGGGTTGGAAAGAGTTATGTTAGTACTATCAAAGATCAGGAAGTAAGTATAATTTTGTAGCATACTTTAAAATATTTTTAAAGTATTATGGATTGAGCCTAGAGCCTTGTGCATATTAGGCAGACACTCTGCCACTGAATCACACTCCAGCCCTCATGTGGCTGCCTAAAAGTAGCATTTAGAATAACAAAAGAAGATGAGAAACAAACAAAAAAGAAAATAGAACCTTGGCCAAGTGCAGCACTGAGGGGTAGGTAGAGAGAGAGACAGTGGGTGGCTTATTGGAGGAGCAGAAATGATGGACAAGAGATTTGAATGACCATTTAGGGAGGAAAGCTCAGAAAGAAGCTGGGAGATGAGGGAAGACAGGTAACCAGTTAAAATCATCAGGATGTATCAGAGAAACCTGCAACACAGAACTACAAGATGTGTGTGTGTGTGTGTGTGTGTGTGTGTGTGTGAGAGAGAGAGAGAGAGAGAGAGAGAGAGAGAGAGAGAGAGAGAGAGAGAGAGAGAGAGAGAGAGAGAGAGAGAAGGGTGACAATTCTGGACTGTCATTTAAAATGTGGCCACTCTCTTAACATTTGAAACAGATTAACGGAATGCTAATTAGCAAAGGTGTCTAGAAATTTCCCATCATCAATGAATCCAGAAACTGTTAGTGGTTAAAGAGTGTTCAAAAATGAGACCATGAGACCATGCTTATGCAAACTGTTTGTAAACTCCAAAGTGATGTGCTAATAATGGTTTCAGGCACCACTATGTTGCTGTACTATTGTTTGGCATAAGAATGGTTTCTTAACTATGCAAAGATAGGCCTCTTTTCTGCTTGAACAAATCAGTCAAAATTCTGAATTTCTGGTACTCCAATGATGTCCTTCTGTATTTAAAGGCAAATATATCACAGTTTCTACAAGAGATGTTGGTATGTGTGTATGCATATTTTGGTTTTATAAATTCTCATAGAAAGTCACTCCATTAAATAATTTATTTGACCATTTATTAGTTCATTTGACAAATAATTCATTTGTTCTTGTTATATGCTTTTGGTAGTTTGGATGAGAATGGCCCCCATAGGCTCATATGTTTGAATGCTTGGTCCCCAGTTAGTAGAACTGTTTGGGAAGAATTAGAAGGTGTGGTCTTGTTGAGGGAGGTGTGCCACTAGGGGTGAGCTTTGAGGTTTCAAAACATGATAGCAATTCCTGTTAGTTTTGTCATGCTACAGTCTCTCTCTGTCTCTCTCTCTGTCTCTCTCTGTCTCTGTCTCTGCCTCTGTCTCTCTGTCTCTCTGTCTCTCTCTCTGTCTCTGTCTCTCTGTCTCTCTGTCTCTCTGTCTCTGTCTCTGTCTCTCTCTCTCTGCCTCTTGCTTGTAGATCAGATGTAAGCTATCAGTTACTGCTCCAAGGCCGTACCAGCCTGCCTCATGTTATGTGATGTGTTGGTCATGCATTCACTCTCTGGAACCATAAGCCCCAATAAATTTTTTCTTCTATAAGTTGCCTGGGTCATGGTGTCTCTTCACAGTAATAGAGAAATAACTAAGACAATGCTCTAGGAAGAATGTGACATGATAGAAATGACAAAGAATTCACAGATTAAAGTGTTAAGGGTAGTAATCAACAATTATTGGGAAAAAATCAGTCAGAAATACCATGTTACAAACTAAAATCTTTGAAAATTAATAACATGAAGTGTTTGCTTCTAAGGTACCCTGGGTTTTCAAGGTTCCTCTGAATTGAGAGTATTTCTTGAGCTTGGCAGTTAAAGGACAGTATCCTGTGAACTGATAAAATCTTGTTGCATCTCCACATTTCTTTCCTCCCACTTCATGGGAGAAGTTTATGCTCAACAAACTGCATACATTTAAAAAGTAGAGTTTGAAAGTCTTGATAAATGCTTATGCATTACAATCACAACCATAATTAAGATTTCCACTGTTCCCAAGTTATTTCATGTCTTTTGTTGGCACAAACCTTCAAACAACAGCCACAATGTTCCTGTATACTCTACCCCAGGACCCAAGCAATTATTAGCTGCCTTTTGCCACTATTGATCAGTTAGTACTTTCTACAGTATTATAAAAAGGGAAATAGTGAAACATTGTTTTTGCATCTGGAATCTTGAAACAATATATTTAAATCATCCTTATTGGTTTTTGTAATTTATATCTACTAAGTTTAAAAGGCAAAGTCAAAGGACTTCAGATCAGCATACATTCTGGGAAAGCACAGCCATGGTAAGTTCACTATAATAAGTGTAGTGTAATGCTTGAGATGCCCCTGTGTTGTTAGATGCGTTAGTCGTTTGCTGCTCTGTATTGCCAAGCACACCCTACCTTGTATTTCACACTTGGTTTATCCATTTACCTGTTGATGAGTAGTAGAACTGCTTTCGATTTGGGGATGACTAAAGCGCTCTGAACACTTGAGTAGAACTCTAGGTGAATCTGTAGAACAGAATGGCTGGGTTTGTGGGATTGTTTGAGTAACTTCTTAAGTCCCCATAAAATTGCTTTCCAAGGTGGCTGTGTCATTTGTCTTACACTCCTGCCAGTAGTGTGTGAGGTCTTGTTGACCCACATGCTCACTAAAAGTTGGTATTGTGAATGAATCTAATTTTAGGCTTTTGAGAACATGTGTGGTGGAGCCTCATTGTGGCCTTAATTTGCATTTTACTAATGGGTAATATGTTTAATATGCTTTTATTCTTTTTCTTCTTTTAAACTCCTCTGTTCTTTGCTCTTCATTTTCTTCTCTTCATTTAGATTAAGTACTTCTTTTATTGCATCCTCTCTCTACTGCTATTTTACCCATAATTCTTTCATTTTTCCATTCTCAGAAGTTTACAAAAAAAAATCTATTTGTCACAGTCCATCTTCAAATAATAGCAGACCATTTTATACATAAAGAAATTTACTAGATGATGTATGTCACCTCTTGTGCCTTGTTATTATTATTTTTACATACACTTCCAAGTATAATAAACTGTATAGCCTGTCATTATCTTTGCTTTAAACATCAATTACTCATATATGCATACATCTATACCTGTATAAATATTTATTACTTGTTTTGTCTGGTGCTGGGGATCAAATCCTCAGCAAGATCTCTACCTCTGAGCTGCAGCTCCAACCCTAAACATCCAATTATGTTTTAAAATATTTTGAAAAATGAAGTTTTCCTGTTTTTCTACTGACTGTTTCCAGTGTTTTTTCTTCAATTTCAGATTCAAACAAAATAAAGGGGTTTTATTATTATTTTTGTATGTGTGTGTGTGTGTGTGTATATACATGACACACCGATATCACAGCGCGTGTGTGGAGGTGAGGGAGAACTCGGTGTATTCAGTCTCTTCTTCCACCTTTCTTTGGCTTCCAGGATCAAGTTCAAGCCACCATGTTTGCTCTCTAGGGCAGCACGTGCATCTGTCAGCTGAGCTACATCACCAGCCTCCTGTGGGAATAAATTCCATTGATGCTTTTGATAGTAAAGTCTATTGGCAACCATTTTCTCAACCCCTGAATGCTTGAAACTATTCAAATTGCCTAATTTTTGGAAATTCGGGGGATGCAGAGCTCTGGCTGTTAGCTGCTCACAGCACCTCGGTGCTTTAAAGGTCGTTTTGAGTTTCTGAAGAGATGCTATTCCTGGCTTTCCAGGTCATTGCTGTTGGATTTATTCATCGAGCTCCTTAGTGTTTTGATATATAGTTGCTGTCAAATTTAATACGATTAGTCAGGATCTCCTCGTGTTCTCAGATTCCCTCTTCTGAGACAAAAATTACACAGATTCATCCTGGAATTACTAGAATGCTCCTGAGACTTTCTTTTGAGTTATGTTCTGGTGCACTCAGAGCTCAGCTAATTTGATGTGGGACTCTGAACGATGGGATGAGTTGTTTCCTCTCAAGTGAACAACATAACGTGTTTCTAAACTTTGGGAATTCTGGGAACTGTTTTGCCTAATCTCTCCAGTGCTTCCTTCTCTGGGTTTAGTGCAAGCATGGCCCACATGTGTACCCACTGCAGTGTTCAGCCACAGTATGAAAGGAGTTAGCGAGTTTCTCCTAAGGCAAAAGACTGAGCAGTGTAGTGTACAGCTCATCTCATTCACCTTTGTCCTTCCAGAGGTCACAAATTGGGACTGCCTATCAAGCAAGCTATAGAAAAAGTTATCACATATATTTTGTCTGGCTTCTTAGTTGTTAAAGAAAAGTAGGTAATTCCAGTTACTTTGGTTGTACTGAAAGTGAAATTCCAATATTCTTTTTCATGATTTTGCTTAATTATGTGAAGTCTTTTTAAGTATTAAAGTTTTAAATTATATAAATAGGCAAGTGAGAATCTTTCTAAATCATTTTTTAATAGTATAAAGGATACAGTTCTCACAGCCTACATTTTACCAAGGATGTTGATTTCTAGTATCAGGGTCCTCTGTCAGTGTCCATAAATATTAGGTCTACCCATATGATATGATACAATAGGGAAAAAAGATGATAGATATTCTGCTTATATCTGACATCTTCATATGACTTGGGGAGACTCAAAAGAGGGTCCTAAAGTCTATAACACACTTTAAATGATAAAGCATCAACGTAAGCTAAAGCATAGTTAAGTTATTCTAGACAGTAAAAAATTATCCCCATGAAGAAACTGAGTTCCTTGAACTTTTTCCCTCTTACCATAATTCAACATTCAACAGTAATTCTATTTGGAAAAGAATTTTTAATACTATCTTAAATATTTCCCTTTAGTATGTGATAATTCACCTGTTCTTCTGGTTGTGGTACAGTGAAATGCATAGGTGATATAGCCCATTGCCGTTTCCCCTTTCCAAACCTCTGTTTTTTCTGCTTCTCTGAAGAAGAGCCTCAGAAGTATAATGAATGTTCTTCAGTTTGTCTAAGTCGTTTCTCAGCTGCAGAGCTGAAGCAGCTGCTGGGAACTGGATCTGTTCTGATTCTACTAGGTGATCACAATCCTCATTGCTCCTGTCTTGTTCATGCATCTTAGGCCTGTGCTTGCTTGGGCATTGGAACCAATACTATAATCATAAAGAGCAAAGTTGAGTCTGTATGAGCTTTATATCTTGAGCTGCTGTGGCAGTGAAGTGCAAGTTGATTAAGAACAAAATATTCTAAGTAGCCTAGTCTAGGCTTCAACAACACAGCAGGCAGTAACATAAAGGCAAGAATGAAGTCAAGTCCCAGGATTAGCTAGACCCAGAAAACCCATAGCAAAGCCAAGGAAACCTCTGCTGTTTGCCAATCTGTTTCATTTGTTGTGGCTACGTAATATTTCTTCTCTTTTGTAGTAGACATGACAGGAAGGCCTGATACTAAGTGTGTCTGTAACATTCAATTTCTCAGTCATGTAACTAAGTACATGTGTGTACATTTCTGTCAAGGTTCAAGTCACAGAAAATGTCAGGGTAGGGTAGAAAAGTCCCATAAGTGTAAGAAGCTGAACCAATAAAATGACTGTTAACTAATGTTAAATGTTTCACACCTTCCAGTCCTTCTTACTCATCTGTAAAATGGTGATGATGCCTACTTTATAACATAAGATTTGATATAAAGCCAGAATTCCACGGACCCTAGGTTCCTTCCTAACTCTCCTTTCTGTCTGCCTAACTTTTCATTCTTTGCCTTAGACAATCCTCTGCTAAATTTGTTCACTCTAGTGGATCTACAACCGAGAAAATGTTCTGATAAAACAGAATTATTATAGATAGCTTACTTAGGGAACTTGCCTGACTCCATTTTGAAAGCAGAAGCCATTATGCTATATTGTTAAAAATAAGTTTCTATTTCCTGTAAGAGCTGAGTTGCGTTCTGTTTCCTGGAATTTGATCTCCCCCAACTCATGACCTTGACATGTTTTTGAGAATATCCTTACCCTCCTTGACCCTTCCTACTTGCCCCCTCCATTACATGGTGACCACATGATTTTTAAGATATTCTTTCTGTATTTCCATATTTCCCCACTGTTCCTCTTCTGTAAACCTATGTTGCATTGCTCTTGATTTTAACTCCTTAAAAGGGGCCCAAGAAATGGATTTGGGCTGCTCTCTTTAACCGGATTTAGGAGGCAGTCGCTGGCCAGCTCTTGGGTGTACCCCAATAAAAATCAAGCTTGCTTCAAATTTGGCTCAAACTGTGGTTGTGGTCTTATTCTCACCAGTGGGATTATTACATTTTTCAAGGCAAGAATTTGTATTTTCCTCCTGAGCCAAGGACATGCAGATGGCATAGCTGTGGTGAGGCTTGCCTGTTTGGGTGAAGGCTGTACAGCTGTGGGAGACAGCCTCCGGGGTTAACTTTGGGAGATTACTTACAGAGTGTTGTAAAAGGCACCTAGGAGAAACCATAATGTGAGCGTTCCCTATGGGCAGCAGGGGACAGTCGTAAGGGATTGACAGCAAGAGCTGCTGGTGGAGGGGGTACTTGATAGGATGTGCACCTGGACGGGATATTTTAATACCTGAAAACAAATCTGAATTTCCAAAGTGAAGTGGTTCTTCCCACTGAAAACGGTCAGAGAGCTATGGGACTGGGGATGGTTTCTTTACATTTTAAATAAAGTTTCTGCATGCACCAAAATGAACTATCAGTGTAATTGTGGGGGCCACACTAGGTTTTGACAAAACAATATTTCTTCCTCTTAAGGGAAGTAGTTACACCATCTGATTAAAGAATTTCTTATGGGTAGCTCATCCACAGGCCTGCCCAGTCTATTCAGCCTTTGTTCTAATCTTAGCTAAGATTTCCATTTGGCCTTAATTACTGATTGCTGAACATTGTCAATCAACTGCATTTTAACCTTGAGAATGACTGCATGATGCCATGAGTCATTTTCTTTTCCCAATGCTTGTGGTCTGTTAGTTTATCCTTCACATCTTCCCTTTCTTCTTGAAGTGGTGGGTGGTCCCTACACTGTGTATATTGAACAAACCTTACTATACCTTTGATGCCACTGTTCTCTTTGGCTTATTAAAGACTGGGCTGAAAATGTATCCCTAATTTGTGGGAACATCATGGCTTTTTCTAAGTAATAAAAAGCTAAGCATCCCTGCCAGCAGTCCTGGTTGTTTTTGTTTTTAAACTTCACAGCCAGTATTGTGTGCAAGTTATACTTATAACTAGCCTAGGGCTTCACATATGGTGATTTCCATGAAATAGAATTCTCTACTTCATATGTATTCCCTTCTCTTTAACTTGTATTATATTCAGATCAGTTGTCCGGTTCTTAGACATCTAGATTTTGAGAAGTAAGGACTAATACACTAACCACCCACTGTCCCTGGTCTCTTTTGTTTTTTAACCAAAAGGGGGGAAAATTCTTCTCTACTTCTGCTCCTCCCCAAAGACACAGTTTTTAAGAGCATTCCTAAGTGTTTGACTGCACACATTAGATTCTGAATAGAGAGATGTGTTGACAATATTAACCTCTCACTAAATCCTTGGAGGATAAATTTATTCTACTTCTTATTATTTTCCTAGCTGTATGAGCAGACAGTGTTCTCCTTGGAAAAGTATTTCTTGGGCCATGGTAGAGATGTTTTGAAGTTCTGGTCAAAATTATGAAGCAGCCAAGATTCGTCTCTTGTGACTTCCCTATATTATTATACCAATGTTGTCCAGGACCCAGTGCCCATGAGCTCTTTGTCCTTCATCTCTCATGTTAGCCTACTTTCATCCAAATATCTGTGTGGAAAATATTGGCACATTATCTGTACCCCAGGACTGTACCAGGATTTCTTTTGGGCCACCAACCAGCTCCCAAATTATGACACAGAGACTTGTTATTAGTTGTGAATGCTCAGCTTTAGCTTAGGCTTGTTTCTTGTTAGCTCTTATAACTTAACCTGTTTCTCTTCATCTACATTTTGCCTCAGAGCTCTTTACCTTTCTCTTCCTTCTGTATATATTACTTTCACTGCTTCTTGTGTCTGCTCGCTGGCTGGCTTCTGGTCCCAGGCATGTCTCTCTCTTTCTCCCTCATTCTCTCCCCCTCTCTCAAGTCTAGATTTCTCCTCCAATTTATTCTCTCTACCTGCCAGCTCCGCCTATCCTTTCTCTGCCTACCTATTGGCCATTCAGCTCTTTATTAGACCAATCAGCTGCCTTGGGTAAAACAAATGTAACACATCTTTACATAATTAAACAAATTCAGCAGAAAGAAATGTAACACACCTTTACACAGTTAAAGTGCTGTTCTGCAGCATAAGCAAATGTACCACATCTTCACATAGTTAATAGTCCATAGCATAAACCAACAAAACATATCTTTACATAGTTAAAATAATATTTCACAACATAGGGTATAGAAATTTCAGGCTGCCTACTGTTGTATTTTCAGCTGTGGTTCATTTGTCAGACTAACCCTCCAGCGTCAGTCTGTGGTGTCACTCTCATCATTGCGGGATTAGGTGCTTTGCACTGCAGTTAAGTTACCTCCTAGACTCTCCAAACCTCAATATCACAGTTGAAACTTGGGTCTTTCTTTTAGTTCAGATTTGGTTTGTGTAATTGCCTTCTTATTCCCTGCAAGCCCATACATATTCCCATCTGTAAAGCTTATTTGATTGATGCAGTTGCTATAGTTCCTGTTCATCTTTGATTGAGTCCTTCTGGGCTCAATTCAGGACCACCTTCTCTATGAGGCTTTCCTGGATGACCTCAGGAAGACACGATTTCTTCCTCTTCATACTTCCTGTGCCGTTAAGTACCTATTATTTATGTATCACTTGTAGCTAGAGTTTTCCTGCCTGGCCCACGGTCAGGGCAAATCTCTCTCACCTGCCAGTCCCACAACCACTCAGACCCAACTAAGTAAACACAGAGACTTATATTGGTTACAAACTGTATGGCTGTGGCAGGCTTCTTGCTAACTGTTCTTACAGCTTAAATTAATCCATTTCCATAAATCTATACCTTGCCACATGGCTTGTGGCTTACCGGGATCTTCACATGCGGCTTGTCATGGTGGTGGCTGGCAGTGTCTCCCTCACCCAGCTTCCTGTTCTCTCAATTCTCCTCTCTGTTAGTCCTGCCTATACTTCCTGCCTGGCCACTGGCCAATCAGTGATTTATTTATTGACCAATCAGCAACACATTTGACATACAGACCATCCCACAGCACTTCCCCTTTTCTTTTCTTAAAAAGGAAGGTTTTAACCTTTACACATCTCCAAAGTCAGTTTGGTATATTTGGGAATTTGGGCGTAGCTTCTCTTACTACTTCCTGCTGGAGGGGGGTGCTGTATCTTATGGGGACACAAAGAATATTTTAGGATTATGGAGTAGTCCATGAGGGTGTATCGTCTGAGCCAGTTGCCTTGAAATGGTTCTGGATGTTGGATCATCTGGGCCATGGTGTCATCGGAGACCTTTCAGGTGGTCTTGGCTGGTCAAACCTGATGTATCTTAATCTGGAACAAATCCATAGCCTCTGGCTTTCTGTGGAAACAAAAGCAAAGCCTTCTTTCCAAAGCAACATATCCTTACATCCAAATTTTGAAGTCAAGGTACCTTTAAAATATACATTTTGGCATAACTCAACAGCTTTTGTAATCAAATGTTTTTCTTCAGTTACGAATATCAAAGAGAACATAATCCAGATTCTCTGTGTGGTAGCCATCTTTACGTGGCTTATTTTTTTATATTAGCTTGAGCCTATTGCTTTAAACTGCAGCCTTCTAAGCCTGAAAGGGCGCTGGCGTTGTGGCTGCTGGCTCCGCCCACTTCAGCTTCCCAACATGGCAGTGGTACGTTTTCCGCCAGCTCTGGGAGCCATCAACTCTCAGAAATAGTGGGTCTATGCTTTTATCAAAGCAGCGTGTAGCCCAGAAACCTCTTTTTTTTTTTTTTTTTGTCCTAGCAAAGGCTAAATCCACCACATGTGCCACTTACAGAGGCCTCATTCCTGCCATACTGCAGGTCGAGCGCACATGCCAGGAACCCGCCATAGTAGCTCAAACACGCAGGCTGCCACTAACTTGAGAGAAACAACTAGGAACTGTTTTTAGCTCCGTTTTAGAATCTTTTTTCTCAGGTTTTAGGTGGAAACTCTTGCCACCACGTTGGACGCCATTTGTAGCTAGAGTTTTCCTGCCTGGCCCACGGTCAGGGCAAATCTCTCTCACCCGCCAGTCCCACAGCCACTCAGACCCAACTAAGTAAACACAGAGACTTATATTGGTTACAAACTGTATGGCCGTGGCAGGCTTCTTGCTAACTGTTCTTACAGCTTAAATTAATCCATTTCCATAAATCTATACCTTGCCACATGGCTTGTGGCTTACCGGGATCTTCACATGCGGCTTGTCATGGTGGTGGCTGGCAGTGTCTCCCTCACCCAGCTTCCTGTTCTCTCAATTCTCCTCTCTGTTAGTCCTGCCTATACTTCCTGCCTGGCCACTGGCCAATCAGTGATTTATTTATTGACCAATCAGCAACACATTTGACATACAGACCATCCCACAGCAATTACTCCTCCTTTGGAATAGAGCTATCATTTCCTTGTATGGCTGTTGAACTTCCTTTAACAGAACAAATGCTGAGGCATTTGGCTGAACAATTTTTTTCTAAGTTTATATGCTTCTTTCTAGAAATTATTTTACATCTATGAAATGAAATCTCATTGTTTAGATTATAAGCCAGATTGTAAATCAGGATGGGTTGAACTTGTTGAGTTCAAGGGTCTAGTTGCTAAGCTTACTGATGGCTTACATCTCCTGGCTAGCATAGAATTGCTCTAGAGAAATTCTTTGTGGGAGACTCCTGTTTATCATGCAAATGCAGCTTGCATAGCCCATGTGCAGAGTCAAGATAGGGCAACACACTTGGATGCTTCTTCCAGGTTGGTAGAGTATCTGCAGAACAAACTCTAATATTTCCTCCAGACTGATGGAGCATCCAGGCTTCATCAGCAGAAAGGAAAGCATCACAATGCTTGTCTTTTCCAGAACCACATCTTGTTCCCTGTGGCAACACTGAATAAGCACGAACGTTGCTTCATTTTTGGATTCCTATTGCCTGTGCATCTTTCTGCATTGTCTTTCTATTAAGTCCCCCTGTCTTTCTTATGTGTGCCCATTACATCATTTGGCCTATTTGTTCTGCCTGGTGTCCATGTTGTTTCCCTTTCCTTCTTCTTTCCTTCCCTCTCTCCTTCCCTCTTCTCTATTTTTTTTCCTTTTTATTGTGGAGTTGAGGCCAAGGTCTCGCTCATGCTAGGTGACAACTCTACCACTGACCCACCTCAACTTTTATGTTTTAGTATTTAATAGTACTCAAAGGCTTTATTTTTATTTCAAATTATATAAGAAAAAAATATGTTCACTTACTAAGATTCATATTTAAAATGTGTGTGTGTGCGTGTGTGTGTGTGTGTGTGTGTGTGTGTGTGTGTGTGTGTTTAACTTGAGACACAGCAAGGAGGGAGGTATAGGAGGAGGATTTGGAGGGAAGAGAGAGAGAAAGGAGAAATACAGTTTTCTTATAATCTCAAAAATAAAAGAAAAAAGTGTTTTCTTGCATAAACAAATACATTAAAAAATCTGCAACAGTAACATTTGCCATCAGGACACCTCTTAAGATTTCAAGATATGCTATAAGGTCACCAGTTATACTGGAAAATCCAAGAATTCTGGGTTATGGCTTACAGTCTATATGATATATTCCTATTGTCACAGAAACAGCTAAGACTTGATAACTATTTACTTAATTGATGATCATATGGCTCAATAACAAATGGAGTGACTCTAGATTTGGTAGTTTCTAATGTCAAAGCAGCCTCCCGAAACTTGCTACATTTGGCCATATGAAGAGGCATGTCTTCTCTAGTCCCTATGCTTTGTCCTTAGCTTCTGCATGAAGGGGGGTTAGAAACAGAAGTTGGTTTTGTTTCCATTGGGAAGTTACATATTATCAAAGGCAGGGCTTAAGGAAGTAGGTCTTTCAGATATATGGACTCATGAGGTAGATTGCAGTAACAAGTAGTCCAGAGATATCTCACAGAAGGGATGTCACAGCCAGGGGCTTCAGCTCTTTGTTCCACTGGTTTGAGAAATGATAGGAGGGAGCACACAGATGAAAATCAACCACAGCGAGCTCGTAAGCATAGTGAGCTTCAGTGAGGTGACCTGGAGGTCATGGCTTACACTCTGGCATAGTGATGCTGCCTTACTTTAACGACTACGGTGGTACAGCAGTTTGTTTCATGTATATGCATCTTTTGCTTTTATTGCCTACCAAATTTGTATTGGTGTGTGCTAGATGTAGATGAGAACAGTGAACATTTGTGTTCTTGGAGGAAACATCCCACTCGTGAGCACATGGCCTTTGTTGTAGGAATATCATAATGGCTTTCTGATGGTCTTTTGGTTGCACTGCCTGTAAGGAGAGGAGACCTGGGTTATGGGAATGAGGAAACTGATGGACAATGTTGCAGTGAAGTGGCAGCAGACACAAGAGGGAAGATTGGCAATCGCTACACTAACAAGAAAGATGAGAATGATACAGGGTCTGGTCTAAGCATTTCCTAGTCCAGGTTACCTGTCTTCCATCATGCCTTCTGCTTCCTCTTACTTGAGACTTTGCTGTGTTCTAGGACCTCTGAGATCTGGTTTCAAATTCTGCAGTGTAACCTAGCCTCTTTCCTCTGGCTTACTAGGTTCATTTGCCTGGTGTCTTAGTGTTCTATTGCTGTAAAGAGACACCATGACCACAGCAACTCCTATAAAAGAAAACATTTAACTAGAGCTTGTTTACAGTTTCAGAGCTTTAGTATATTATCAGCATGGTGGGAAGCAAGCAGCATTCAGGCAGACCTGGTGCTGGAAAAGGAGCTGAGAATTCTATATCCAGATCCATAGGCAGCTGGAAGAGAGAGGCACTGGGCTGGGCTTAAGCTTCTGAAACCCCAAAGCCCGTCCCTAGTGACACAATTCCTCCAACAAAGCCACACCTATTCCAACAAAGCTATATATACTAATAGTGTCACTTTTGGTGATCAAGCATTCAAATCCATGAGCCTGTAGGGGCCATTCTTATTCAAACCACCACACCTGGATAAGCCCTTTGTTTTCTCATTTAAAAAAAGCCAAATAAGCCTTTCATCTGCTAGTATTCATTCCTTTTGTCTTGTGAGTTTATGCCTTGATTCCTTCTCTACTGCACAGTTGGATATTGGAGCATGGTGAAACAGATAAGTACAATCTATCATATTTAATGACCTTATCTTCTTAGCCTGCTTAAAGCTAAGAAAGTAACATCATCATGACTGGATTTTCTCAGTGGAGACCACGTACTCTCATGCTTTGCAATTTAAAAATATATTAGTGGTGAAATGGTTAGGTCACAGAGCTAATGTACATACCCCACTTCCTCTTACTATAATGGACACTCCTTTCTCTCTGTCAGTTCTTTGGACAGATCTGAGAAGCATTGATTTTCAGGTTGATCAGCTGACTTGCTTATTGTTGGAAGTTGGACTGGTAACTTCTAAGGTCCTTACATCTAGACGTTCAGTTTCTGTCTCCCTTTTTCCTACAACTGTCTCTTGTTGGGGTCTAGCCCTGACCTGTTGAACAGTCCTGGAAGTGGGGAGTGAGGAATAGAGAAATGCTAGATAGGAAAAAATATAGACGTAGATGAAGAAAAAGATAGAGACACAGGATAGCTTTGGGAGGGCCCTGGGTCAATACCCAGTTACCTCGAGCTTATTCCTACTGAGGTTTTTATGTACTAGTAAGGGGAGATGCAAAAGACCTCCCCCTTTCAAGATCAAGGTACAAAGTACAAACAAGTGTAGACCCTTTCTTATTTCTTTAAACACCTGGTAACCACACCTTCTTGTAATTAGGCCTTGAAGCATAAGACACCTGGTAACCATGATTTTGGCCAAAACATCCTATCATGCAGCCTTGGAGAGCAACATAAACTTTGACTCTCTGACCTTGAGTCAAAATGGAAGCAAAGCACAAGTTGGAATCTTTGTGGGCTCCCATAGTCTCTGATCATTTCCCGCAAATGATTGCCTGATGTCCTCTTAGCTCCTGTCCCTGACACTGACTATCAAGGCACAGGATTACATAACTCTTCATTACAACTGTTTTATGTGTGGTTATCTTTTTGTCCTGGCTAGACTATGACATTTTAGAATGGAAGTATTTATTTTATAAATCTCTGTTTTTGTGAGATTAATGTAGATTCAAGTGCCTTTCTCTCTACCAGGCTGTAGTAGTTTGAAAGAAAATGACCCCCAAAAGAAGTGGCACTATTAGGAGGTGTGGGCTTGTTGGAGGTAGTGTGTCACTGTGGGGGCAGACTTTGAGGTCTCTTTTCTTAAGCTTCACTCATTGTGACAGTCATTTGACTTCCTGTTGCCTGCAAAATTAATGCTCTCAGCTCCAGCACCACATCTGCCTGCATGCTACCATGCTCCCTTTCATGATCATAATGGACTAAACCTCTGAAACTATAAGTGAGCCACCCCTCAATTAAAGTTTCCCTTTGTAAGAGTTGCCATGGTCATGGTGTCTCTTCACAGCAATAGTAAACCTGAACTAAGACACAGGCACTGAAATACTGAGCATTCACTTATCACAGAACTTTTAGGAGATTGGAGTTTGGGGGATTTAATGAAGTGGAAACAGATGCTCAGGGATTAAGAAGGTACCACTTCTTGTGATGTAAAAACTCAGCTCTGATTCTAAAAACAAAATATTACTCTTTCAACTGAAGCACATGGCCACTCTTGAAGCAAAACATATTTTATTAAGTGAATTAAGACATTGTTTATATACATGTGCCCATACTTCCATTTTCTTCTTTGTAGAAAGAAGGTTGTAAGGGAGGGCTTAGTGAAACCACTGAGCTAAACTACTCTATGAGTAGAAAGAAAGGTTTATTGGGGTTCAAACTGCCAAGGCTCTCTCTCTCAGAGGACAGAGGGAAACAAAACTGGCAGAAAAGCAAACAGACTTTCTCTGATAGTGAACAGGGCGGGGGGGTCTTTGAGCTGACACAGGCTGTTTGGGTTGACCTGGAACTAAATGCCCTTGCCCAAAGTAGTTGACCTTTGGAGGCAAATTCAGGTAGGTTCCGGGTAAACAGAACTGCACCCTTAGAAATCTGCTTTCCTGGTACACATAAATCCCCCTTGTTGGGTTCCTCAGGAATGCTGAATTTAGGCTTCTGTTTATCCAAAAACAATCCTTCTCTTTACCTGGTCAGAGTCCTTCTGTGTAGGACATTGTTACTAGTACTGCCATTTGTGAGTTGTGGTGGTGGTGACAGAATCTGATCTAAGAATAAAATAGTCTAACAGAGTAATTTGGCAATCAGGAAGAAGAATTAATTGACTAAAATCTCTAAATTTCTGGAATATTCCAGGAAGTCTAGTTCTGAGCTGTATGACAAGATAGAATGTTTTAGCCTCTGAAAAGAAAGCTCTGTCTATGTAGACCTGTGAAACTGGACCACAGTTGCTGAACCCATAGGATGAATTTGGCAGTATTCCTTTCTTTTTTATTTTATGCAATAGGTTGAGGAATAATAGCACTAGCTCATCTTTAAAGGTCTGCTAGAAGTTGATGCTGAATCTTTCCAGTTCTGGGCTTTTTCTGTAGGGAGACGAATATTTGCTTGTTGTTGATCTGTTTAAGTTGTCTATGTTCTATTAGTTTATTTTAACAAGTCCTCGGTGTCTAGGAACTCATTTTTTTGATTGTCCAGCATTTTTGGAATATGTTTGTGAACTACTTGCTAATGACCCTTTGGATGTTGTTGGTACCTGTTTTTATACTCCCCTCTTTCATTTTGAATTTTATTAACTGGGCTCTTCTCTCTTCTTTGGCACAGAGTTTGTCGATCTTCCTGTGGTCTTAGAGAACCAGCTCCTTGTTTGAGCCTGTTTGATTCTTTTAGTCTCCTTTGACTTTAGCCCTCTTCTTTACTATTTCTGTCCATGTATTGCTTTTGAGTTGGCATTGCGTTTGTTTCACTAAGACCTTAAAGTTCATCAAGTTAATCATTCAAGATTTCTCTGATTTTTTTTAATTAATGAAAAATATTTTTAGGTATAATACTGGGTAGGTATTATGTCACATATGGACACTTTTATGATTACTCTTTTTCTGTGGATTCTCTCACTATTGATTTCTAGTTAAGTTACACTATGATCAGAAAAAAATAAAAGAAATTACTTGATTCTTTTGTATTTCTTACAACTTACTTTATGACCTCTAATGTTACCTACTTTGAAGCAAGTTCCATGAGCTTCTGAAAAGAGTCAGATGGACTCCTGTTGCAGTATGGCTTTTTTCCTCTGGTCATGACACAAGTGTCCCATCACTATCTTGGAGTATAGAATACACTAAACCTATAGTCATGGCAACAAACTAATCAAAACAGTAAAACAATAGGTAGATAGCTATGTTTGTGATAATCTTCACTGAGCCATTGTCACTCTACAACAGGAGGAATGGGAGGGTCACAATACCCTCACTTGGTATTCCAGGTATTAGGTGCTCTAAACCAAACCCCAGCAACAACTGATCTTAGAAGATACTAATTTATGGAGGAACTTGAAGATTAACTGAAGGTATGTCCCCATAATTCAGATTTGAGGCTATAAAGTTGCCATCCACGATGAGGTGAATCTTTGCTGTGATGCAGCTGTCTTGAGATTACTTGGGTGTCTGTAAATAACTTCTCACCCATATACCTTAAGCAAGCCCAATAAACTCATTGGTGAAACACTTATTTTGGTATGTTTTCAGTTCCCTACATAGGGGAAAAAAAGACCTTTGTTCTTTCTATATGGGAAAAGTCAATGCAGCAGATATTTTATAGATACCTATGACAAAGTTTGACCCTGAAATTTCTTTACTTAATCTTAGTGTGGATAAACTAAATATTAAAGAATCTAAGTTATTGAAATGTCTGCAGAATCTTCTTTATGCCATGTTGTTCTTGTTTCATGTCTTGAAGAATGAGATGAATGAGGACTGAGGAATAAGCAAGCAAAGAAAGCTTTATTAGTCAAAAGGTGAAAGGTAAAAAACTCTGGGCTGCTGAGAGGAAACCCTAAAGCCAGTTTCAGGGAAGGGGAAGGGGCATATACATATATCTCAGGGTAAGAAAGATGCTGGCTTATATTTGTTAATAAAAGCCATTGTTCTAGAGGGCCATTCAAGAACCAAAATCCCCAATGCATTCACCTGTGTGCACGTCACACACACACACACACACACACACACACACACACACACACACACAATTGATATCTGAATGTAGTATTTCCTTGATCTTGTTGTCCATCTCTGATACTCTTTTTCCATAATTGGTTCATGATGCTTTTTCACAGTTTTTATTTGGTTTATTGACCACTTCATTTATAATATTTCTATTTTTTTCTTTTCAAAATCTTACTTTCCTTGCTTATCTTCTCATAAAAGAAAATAAAAATATAAAATAAAATATCTATAGGATAAAATGACACTATCTGATATTAAACGTATGCTAATTGGATAAGGGGTCAATTCAGATACCAGGCAGGCATTCACAATAAATGCAAAAGGAAAATCAAACTCCAGTTAAAAGTTACAAATGATCAAGTCTGATGAAAAGGTAAAATCCAACTTAATGCTTTGAAAGAACAAAAGAGGTTAAAGATATAAGATGTAAGAGATATATTAAAACCAATAAAAAAAACCCTAGAGTGGTCAAATTAGTATTAAATTAATTAGATTATCAATGAAATAATATTATCAGGAATGAAAAATTCCATTTTATAATAAAGATAAATTTATCAAGGGAAAATTTAAAAAAATTATTTACCAAATGTTAGAGCTTAAGATATAGAAACCTAGAAAATATTTATGTAACTGCAAGTAAAAATAGACAAATGAGCCAGGTGTTAAAGGCAACATAAATTTAATCCCAGCACTTTCAAGGGAGGTGCATACCTGTGAGTTTGAGGTCAGCCTGGTCTAATGAGTTCCAGACCAGCCAGGGCTACATAGTGAAACCCTTCCTCAAAAATATAAATATTGTATGCATGTATGCACATATGCAAATACACTATTATTTTATTTTTTTTTGTTTGTTTGTTTTTCGAGACAAGGTTTCTCTGTGTAGCTTTGCGCCTTTCCTGGAACTCACTTGGTAGCCCAGGCTGGCCTCGAACTCACAGAGATCTGCCTGCTTCTGCCTCCCGAGTGCTGGGATTAAAGGCGTGCGCCACCACCGCCCGGCCACACTATTATATTTTTACTGCAGCACTTTTCTCTGTAATTGATAGAAAAATAACCAAAAATAACATAAACACATATAAGACCTTTAGAATATTATTGGCAGCTTGGTGTAATTAAACACTTTAAGCCTTTTGTTATCTTATTGCTCTAGCTAGCATTTCAAGTATTACGTTGAATAGATACGGAGAGAGTGGACATCCTTGTCTTCTTCCTGATTTTAGTGGAATTGCTTTGAGTTTCTGTCCCTTTAGTTTGATGTTGGCTGTTGGCTTGCTGTAAATTGCCTTTATTATGTTTATGTATATTCCTTGTATCCTTCATTTCTCTAAGACCTTTATTATGAAGAGGTGTTGGATTTCGTCGAAGGCTTTTTCAGCATCTAATGAGTTGATCATGAGATTTTTTTTTTCTTTCAATTTGTTTATATGGTGGATTACATTGACAAATTTTCGAATGTTGAACCATCCCTGCATCTCTGGGATGAAGCCTACTTGATCATGGTGGATGATTTTTTTTGATGTGTTCTTGGATTCAGTTTGCCAGTATTTTACTGAGAATTTTTGCATCAATGTTCATGAGGGAGATTGGCCTGTAATTCTCTTTCCTAGTTGTGTCTTTATGTGGTTTTGGGTATCAGAGTGACTGTGGCCTCATAAAAAGAGTTTTGCAGTGTTCCTTCTGTTTCAATTGTGTGGAACAATTTGAGGAGTATTAGTATTAGCTCTTTGAAATTTTGGTAGAATTCTGAGCTGAAACTACCTGGTCCTGGGGTTTTTTTGGTTGGGAGACTTTTAATAACTGTTTATGTTTCCTTAGGGGTTGTAGGACTATTTAAATTGTTTATCTGGTCTAGATTTAATTTTGGTATGTGATTCCTATTCAGAAAATTGTCCATTTGTTTTAGATTTTCCAATTTTGCGGAGTACAGGTTTTTGAAGTATGATTTCCTCAGTGTCTGTTACTATGTCTCCTTTTTCATTTCTGATTTTGTTAATTTGGATGTTTTCTCTCTGCTTTTTGGTTAGTTTGGATAAAGGCTTGTCTATCTTGTTGATTTTCTCAAAGAACCAACTCTTTGTTTCTTTGATTTTTTTGTATTGTTCTCTTTGTTTCAGTTTTATTGATTTCAGCCCTCAATTTGATTATTTCCTGTCATCTACTCCTCCTGGGTGATTTGCTTTTTTTTTGTTCTATAGCTTTCAGATGTGCTTTTAAGTCATTAGTGTGAAATTTCTCCAATTTCTTTATGTAGGCACTTAGTGCTATGAACTTTCCTCTCAGCACTGATTTCATGGTGTCCCACAGTATGTTTAGGTATGTTGTGCATTCATGTTTACTGAATTCAAGAAAGTCTTTAATTTCTTTCTTATTTCTTCCTTGACCCATTGATGATTCATTTGAGCATTGTTCAGTTTCGATGAGTTTGTAGACTTTCTGCAACTTATGTTGTTGAATTTTAACCTTAAGCCATGGTGGTCCAATGAGATATAGGGGTTATTCCATGTGTGTGTGTGTGTGTGTGTGTGTGTGTGTGTGTGTGTGTGTGTGTGTGTGTGTATCTGTTGAGATTTCCTTTGTTACCAAGTATGTGGTCAATTTTGGAAAAGGTTTTATGAGGTACTGATAAGAAAGAATATTCTTTTGTGTTTGGGTGAAATGTTCTACAGATGTCTGTTAAGTCCATTTGAGTCATAACATCTGCTAGTTCCCTTATTTCTCTGTTAAGTTTCTGTCTGGCAGACCTGTCCAGATGGGTGTTGAAGTCTCCCACTATTAGTGTGTGGGGTTTGATGTGTGATTTAAGCTTTAGTCATGTTTCTTTTTCATATGTGGATGCCCTTGTGTTTGGGGCATAAATGTTCAGAATTGAGACTTCATCTTGATGAATTTTCCCTGTGATGAATATGAAATGTCCTTATCCATCTCTTCTGATTAATTTTAGATTGAAGTTTATCTTGTTAGATATTAGGATAGCTATATCATCTTGTTTCTTAGGTCCATTTGACTGGAAAATTTTTTCCCAACCCTTTACTCTTAGGTAATGTCTGTCTTTGAGATTGAGATGTGTTTCCTGTATGCAGCAGAAGGGTGAATCCTGCTTCTGTACCCATTCTGTTAGCTTGTGTCTTTTTATAGGCAAATTGAATCCATTGATATTAAGAGATATTAATGACCAATTATTTCTAATTCTTGTTATTTTTGGTTTTGTTGATGGTGGTGTAGTGTGTGTGTGTGTTTCCCTTCTTTGGGCTTTGCTGGTGTGAGGTTATCTATTGCCTGTGTTTCAGTGGTTGCAGCTAACTTCCTTGGGTTGGAGTTTTCCTTCTAGTACTTCCTTGTAGGGCTGGATTTGTGGAATATAATGTTTAAATCTGGCTTTATCATGAATATTTTGTTTTCTCAATCTATGGTGATTGAAAGCTTTGCTGAGTATAATAGTCTGGGATGACATCCGTGGTCTCTTAGTGTTTGCAGTACATCTGTTCAGGATCTTCTGGCTTTCAAAGTTTCGATTGAGAAGTCAGGTATAATTCTGATAGGTCTGCCTTTATATGTTATTCGATCTTTTTCCTTTGTTGCTCTCAATATTCTTCTTCTTCTTCTTCTTCTTCTTCTTCTTCTTCTTCTTCTTCTTCTTCTTCTTCTTCTTCTTTTGTTCTGTATGTTTAGTGTTTTGATTATTACGTAGCAAGGAGACCTTTTTTTTTTTTTTGTGTGTGTGTGTGTGTGTGTGTAGTCTGTTTGGTGTTCTGTAAGCTTCTTGTACCTTCATAGGCATGTCTTTTTAGATTGGGAATGTTTTCTTCTATGATTTTGTTGAAAATATTTTCCATGCCTTTGAGTTGGAATTATTCTTCTTCTTCTTCTTCTTCTTCTTCTTCTTCTTCTTCTTCTTCTTCTTCTTCTTCTATCCCTACTATTCTTAGGTTTGGTCTTTTTATGGTGTCCCAAATTTCCTGGATGTTTTGTGTTAAAAATTTGCTGGATTTAACATTTTCTTTGACTAATGAATCCATTTTCTCTACCGTATCCTTAATATATCTGGAGATTCTTTCTTCCATCTCTTGTATTCTGTTGGTTATGCTTGCCTCTGTAGTTCCTGTTCTTTTACTTAGATTTTACTTTTCCTGAATTCTCTCGGTTTGTGTTTTCTTTATTGCTTCTAGTTCAATTTTCAAGTCTTGAACGGTTTCCTTCATCTATTTGATTGTGTTTTTTCTTGGGTTTCTTAGCTTTGTTTAAGGGATTTATTGATTTCTTTCAATTTTTGTTTGTCTTTTTCATTTCTTTAATGGCATTTTTCATTTCCTCTTTAAGGGCCTCTATCATCTTCATAAAGTTATTTTTAAGGTCGTTTTCTTCTGGATCATCTGCGTTGGGATGTTCAGGTCTTACTGTTGTAGGGTCACTAAGTTCTGGTGGTGCCATGTTGCTCTTTATGTTGTTGAATGTGTTCTTACACTGCTGTCTATCCATTTCTTCCTTCAATCCATATAGGAGGAGCTCCGGGTCCTCTTCTTCTAACATGTGTAGGTAGGGCCTGTGGCTTCCATAATCACCGGGGGGGGGGGGGGGGTTGTTGGTGAGAGATTGAGGGGAAAGGCTTCTGCCAGGTCTCGGGGGCTGCTGTCTCTTATTTTTTTTAATTAAAAATATTTCTTTTACTTTTTGAGATTATAATATAATTACATCATTTCCACCTTCCCTTTCTTCCCTCTAAGACCTTCCATAAACAAAATTAAACATTATTGCCTACAAATGATAGTCAGAAATAGAACTTTAAAAACTATCATTTGCAATATCACAAACAAGAACTACAAAGTAATTAAGCACAAATTTGAAAAGAAAGTAGTGCAAAACTTGAACATTGAGGACTACAAAATATTGCTAAAAATTAAAGATGGTGAAATTAAATAAATACACCCAATTTGAGAATAGAAGATCAATATTAAGGTATCTGTGATTTGAGTCAATCAACACAATTTCATTTGCTATCCTATTATGCCTTTCAAGATGTTTATATTAATTTACAAACCAGCCTTAAAATTTATTTGAAAAGGACCTTCAAGAGGCAAATAAACTTTGAAAAGAAAAAAAAAAAGTCTGAAGACATATATTTAAACAGCAACCTAAACCATGTGAGATTAACATGATGACAGAGACAGATAACTTCTAGGACAGAAGAGTTATGTTTCCTCAAACAAAGTGGTAGGTACTCACTTAACCTGTCCATCAGGTTGTTTCAAAGCAGTAGTTCACAAATACCTGCTCTCAGCACTAGCATGCCCTGGAAGAATTTGAGATAACACAGTTATTGGGCTTATGCAAGAACTACTAAACATATCCTCCAGGGTAAGATGCTGGTGCCTGGTTCAGGGGCTCTCTATGTGACAATGATGCACGTTAAAGTTGGAGAGAGTTGTCACAGCTTTTTCTTGCTAGAAATCTGTCAGGATTTGGGAGACAAGAGAAGAGATCTGCAGACCATGGTAGGCTTCATTGTCTCTGAAATGAAGAGAATGCTGACGGCCTTTGTCCATGAAATCCATTAAATTTTACTCCAATTGTTGCTGGGCTGAGCTGATAAATAAAAAATAAGATAATCTCATGTCTAGCCATGAGGACACTGATGATAACTTTGCTTGATGGTGAGCAAACAGCTTTACCAAACACAATTTGTTTCTTAGAACTAACACTCTGTAAAAAGATGCTTAAAAATAATATAAAAGTTGGGAAAAGAAACTCAGGATTCTAAACCCTACACTATATCTCTAAAAATCCCCCCTCTCTCCTCTCTCTCTCTCTCTCTCTCTCTCTCTCTCTCTCTCTCTCTCTCTCTCATATACACACATGCAATCTAGGCACACATATATTCACTATGACAAATAACTCACAAGACAGGATAAAAGGACAGTTTGGTACCTCAGTTGTAAGATTACTTTTAAAATCCAGAGGTGAAGGTCTATGGGGGATGTCTGAGCTATGAAGCAGTTTCTTGGGAGCATTTATGTGCATTGGGAATTTGCGTGGCTCTGATGTTACCATACTGATTCTAGTTCTAACTCAAGCATCTGAAAAATAAACAGGATTGAATAAGTAAGCTGGTTACTAGTCTGGTCTTTCCTTAGGGCATAAGGGTATGGTTTGTACCAAGAGCCAAAGTGATATCATCTCATGTAAAACAAAGGAAGGATAAGGGGGATAAAAAAACACCTAGCACTTGCACTTTGTTTCTTTAGAAGGGGCTTTGCTTCTTACACACACACACACACACAAACACACACACACACACATCATCATCATCATCATCATCATCACCTTTCTGCTCTCTTTTCTATCTATCATTAGAAAATTAGGTTTCAATTTTAGACCATTATCCTTCCTTGCAGGATGTGATGGTTACAATTATGGTCTCAGTCTTTTGGCATTTAATCAAAATGAAATTGATTAACATAAATGGAAAACAGAAAATGTCTCTTACAATCATAATGCAGAATGTATTAGGACGGAGAAGGTCCAGACTTTCAGGGTTTGGCAACCCATCAAGCCCCTACTAAGTGCTCCCTATCTCACATCTTTTTTTTCTGTTGACACATAGTCATGATGATTTGTCCTCTGGGTACCAGAATACCGCCAAGAAAAGGAATTCTGAAGCTGTGTGAGGAAGGACATAAAAGTCTCTTCTTCCAGACTCCATTGACTCTGGATCTTTATTGGTATTGAACTGATTGTATTGTTATACTGAAAGACCTAATGGTTACCCTCTGTTTATTGATCAATGTCTCCGCCACAATTCTTCCTCTAACTGCTAAAAAGAAAAAAAAAATGGACAATAAAGCTGGCCACTGGCTAGGTGACGTAAGTTTGAGTTTGGCTGCCTCTACTTTCAGCATCAGTTATTATCATTAGCAGGCATGAGTGTCAGAGGAGCTGAGTGTTAAGAGAGAATTTAGTGTAATATATATTTTTCCTAGTCAGTAGCCTGTAGTATCATCTCAGACCAAATATGACAGTTTTCCTATTTGTAGACTCCAAAGTATGAAGATAATACAAAATAGATGTATCTTCTAGAATTTTAGATAAAATTGACCCCATGCTTGTGCGTAGGCTATTATAAACTTTCTGTGCCACGTACTATGTTGTGGTCAGTACATGCATTATTATTGCATTTAGTTTACTCAGAATCCCTGAGGCTACCTAGGCAGCATAAAGAAAGAAGAAACAGCAGTGTTGCATTACAGTAACATGCACAGTCACATTCAGTAAAAACCAAACCAAACCAAACAACAACAAAAAACAACATCCCAGCTGCCCAGAACCTACATGGCCAACAGAGTCCCTTGCATCATCTCTCTATCCTTAGTTTTTCAGAACTGTTTCTATGATATTTCTATGATATATCTAATGCCACAACATCACAGCAACCTCCCGAAAGGACAAAAAAGAAGTACAGACCTCCTTCCTGGAGTCCAAGCTCTTTCAAGATTTTTCTGCCTTCCCCTCTTCCTCCTTAACTCATGAATTGTGAGGGTGCAGTGAAACCACCAAACTGGACCACTCTGTGGATAGAAAGAAAAGTTTATTGGAGGAACAAACTGCCAGTCAGCCTTCAAGAATAGAGGACAGCCACTTGGTGGGAAAGCAAACAGATTTTATATGACAGCAGGATGGGATTCTGAGCTGATGCAGGCTGTTGGGATTAATTGGGAACTAGATGTCCTTACCCAAGGTAGTTGACCATTGGGTGGATAGGGAGGTAATGGTTTTCTTGGTGAACAGAAACCAGCCTTGTGAGAACCCTGAGTTTAGGCTTCTGTTTATCCAATAACAGCACTCCTGTTTGTCTGGTCAGAATCCTTCCATTTAGGACATTGTCACCTGCACTGTCATTTTGAGGGACTCTGGTGAACTTACCATGAATAATCCTTCCTGTTAACACTTTTTTCCACAGTGCATTTTTTTTCTTTCTAGTGAATTTCCTTCCTCCAGATTCTTGCTTTGTGCTTAAATTCTTTGATCCTGACAATCTGGAAACACTGGGTAGAGGTCTCTCATCTGGTCTTTCTATTTCTATTGTTTCCTGAGACCTCCTCAACCCTCACTGCTTATAACAATCCAATGTAAAGGTTATTGTTCCTTCTGTTCACTAAGGCAAAGAGAGTTTAGGTAGTCTCCAGGCTTTTCCTAGTAGAACTGGCTGTCAGCCTGAGACCTCAGATCTGTTTACCCTTTCTAAACTCTATGATACAAATCCCACTATTAATTGAAGAGACAGAAATGAAAAAGAATCTTTACTTATCTACAGTCCTTGGTACTAGGCTAGTCATGACCTGTTTTCCACATCTAGTATCTTCAAAAAGTAGGGATTAGTCCAAAAGAAATAAGTAGTGAGATTTAATTCTTCTTTTGCTTGGTTTTGTGAATGTTTGAAGAACTATAACAAAGAGGAAACACCCACTAATAGGTTTTCTGTCTCCCAGTAATAAGTTTTTCCACTAATGCAGTAAGCCAGATCAAGCTGAATTGAAAATGTATAAAGGTTTATTTGAGCAAATCAACTCCAGGGTGAGTTTTCCAGTCTCAGAGATCAAGGCTGGAGAAGCCATGACCCGAACTAAAGCAGGGAGAGTTTATAGGTTGTAGGCAAGAGATGATGACGACCTCCACAAGTTGGGTTTGTGCCTAAGTATTGCCAAAAGCTGAGCTTTGGTGGCAATTTGGGCTGTTGGTGGCAACAGGGGAAGAAGTTACCATAGTTGTGGTGGTATTTTACTTGTACTGAAATGTGATTTTAATTGTATGTTAATAAATAAAGTTGCCTGGGGGTCAGAGTTTTAGTGTCATAGCAAGTGCGTGGCGGTGGTGGCGCACGCCTTTAAGGACCTGGAGGGCGGTACATACAGGCAGTGACAAGGCAGTCACGTGTTTAGGTTTACAACCAATGAGAAGGCAGAACAGCTAGACTATATAAAGACATACACACAGGAAGTAGGCCCCTTTTCGAAGAGCTCTCTTGGCTGAAGCAGGATCGTGGAAGCAGGAAGGGTAAGGCTCTTAGTTCTGACCTCTTGGCTTTCTTCTCTGAATCGGCTCTGTGTTTCTTATTTAATAAGACGGTTGGTTACATCTACACATAGTCATCAAAAAAGTGGGACTGGGCTTTTTGGCAACTTTTCTTTATTCAGCGGCTCTATGAGCAGGTGGATTTTGGAAAGAGAGAAAGATAGGAATAGGGCCTTCTGGATTGTGCAGAGGCAAACTGGAGGCACCTACCATCTCCCCATCCTCTCCCCCACACCCTACTGTACCATCCTCCACCTTTCACTTCTGCTAATAAACCAGATGTGCTGCTTTCCCCACTCTCACAGGTCTTTTGTGGATGTTTTTCTGGTGTGATTTGTCAGCCTAAATCATGCATATTTTTCTTTTTGTGATTGTGTGTGTTTTGATTTATGTGTTCATGTATATGCAGGAACAAGTGTGTGGGTATGCAGCTGTATACATGAGTGTATTTGTGTATGTAGAAGTCAGAGGACGATCTCAGGTATCAATCCTCAGGAGCCATCCATCTTGTTTTTAATTGTTTTCTAATTTTTATTTTTATGATAGAGAAGCTGTTATTTACCTGGAATCCAGTGACTAGGCTATTATATCTGACCAGCAGGTCTGAGGATCCAGCTGTTTATGCCTGTTCAGGGCTGGGACTGCAAGTGTCTACTATCAAGCCTGGCTTTTCAAATGTGGTTCCAAGGGATCAAACTCAGGTTTCAGTGCTTACCCAGAAAGCACTTTAGCCATGGAGTTATATTCCCAATCCATACTTGTGTCTTTCTAGTATGCTTGTCTGATTCCACCAAAGTAATTTTGAGGACAGAGATCATCTATATTGACTAGGGTTCTTCAAATAAACTGAAATATAACATTTTCATGATACAGAATAAATATACAATTTTTATTGCATATAAATCTCTCTCTCTCTCTCTCTCTCTCTCACTCTCACACACACACACACACACACACACACACACACACACACACACACATACACACACACACAGGCTGACTCTGGGCAGCTAAGAATTTCCAAGATTGTCAGCCCAAAGGCCTGCAAACTAGAAGCTCCAATGCTATGAGTTTCAGTTAGAGTTTGAAGGCTAGAAGAAACCAATAGCTCACAGAATTATGTAGAGAAGAAGCCCAATTTTTTTGTTGTTGTTGTTCAGTGTTTGCTTTATTCAGGTCTCCAGTGGATTAGATGAGGTTCACCACACAATGAGAATAGAACCTTCTTTACTTAGTCTACCAAGCCAAATGTTGATTGTATCCAGAAACAGCTCTAGTGAGATACGTGATTCAATCATATTGACTCTCATGTTTCAGAAAATTATAACTCCAAGTGTAATCAACAAGTCAAATATTTAACAGTCATGACCAAAATGATTCCAGAAATGTATCTCACATAGACACGTCTTTCCTTTTTCCTGTAATGTTGACTTCAGTGTCTATTGTTAGTAATACATGTACATGTTGGGAAAGCCATATATTAGTACACTTATTTGTAACTTTTTTTGTGGGAGCCCATTTCCAGGCTCCTCGTGGCTTTACCCGGCAGGTCTGCACAGAGAAGATGATTGGACTACAGGCCTGTATGCAGGTGTCTGAGATGGTCTGCACTTGGCTGTGCTGGGGGAGAGGTCTTTTGCTCTACCCTGTGGCGTTTCTATAAACACCTTAGGGTAGAGACAGTCAGGGCTCACTGGAATACGTTCCAGGCCCTCTTGGGGGCCTTTCTGTATTTTCTGTTTATCTCCACATTCTAAATCCTCTCTAATATTTCCTACTGGTCTCACTCAAGAAAACTCTGGGGAACTATAGGGTTGGTGGATAAACACCCTGCAATTTTTACCTGTCCATATCTACCACAGTTTGCATATTCCTAGTTCTTTACTTATTCTTTCCTCTGAAGTCCATTATATTTCATTCAGTGTTCTTCTGTTTTCTCAGGACCCCACCTCTAATTCTAGAATTGTGGGGGCTTAAAATTCAATATGCAGTTTGAGAAAGAACATAAATCTATCTATATCAATAATATAAAGTTTTACTGACTCATTATATTATGTAATAAAATGTGATTGTAATGATATTACAGGGAGCCCACTATAGATGACTGCTCAGGCACAGTTTATAGCCAACTGAAAGTTTTTATTCTAGCCATCTGGAACCACACTCAGGTATCTGGGGCCTAAGTGTAGCCTTGAGCATTGAGAGCAAGGGACTTTTAAAGACAAAAACCACATCCTGACATCTAGCTGCAAGGGGAGGTTTTATTTCACAAGTAAGTAGTTAACAGAAGCTGAGATAAGTCAGCTGGGGCATCTTGACCTCAGGTTCCTGGAATAGAGTTGGGTAATTTTCCATGGGATTCTCCCATCAAGGAGATCAAATTCTAATTAAACCTGAAATGGCCTCAGAAGGAACCTTTTCACTGTTTTACCCTGTCATATTCCCCACTGGTTCTATGGGCATGAGTCAAATAGTTGACCCATCCTTTTGATGAGGACATACATAGTTGGTCCTAAGGACCAGTAACTTAAATGAGTTTATTCTGTTTGATGTAGTTGGCTATGCAGTTGAGGGTGCAGGGTCCCACCACTAGCCCAATTAGAATAAGAATCAATTGTCTGGCTAATGTTGCCAGTGAGACGCTCATCCATAGAGACCAAGTAAACAGAGACTGATACCAATTATGTGATCTATGCCTCCTTTCTTCCCTTCCTTTGAGGTTTCCCTAATTATGACCGATTGGTTGGCATAGAAACAGCGAGTTTCTCCTAAGCCCATGCAAAGTACACGCAGCTTCAAAAAGGTGGGGGCGGGGGTATCTTCCTTTAGTTGTAAAGGACTAGCTCTGTGAGGGAATCAAATTGGCTCTCCAGCCAGGAAATAGAATTCTTCCAATGTCTAAGTTTTGGTTTTCAACCATCAAGGATGCTGAACCTCGGCAGTCACACTGACTATTCCTTCTCTATAGGATCTTAATCAGAATTGAGGCCTGTTTGACTTTCATTAACATTGGATCAAGGCCAATATTAGCCTTTTCTTCTTTATAGGCATATATCTGGGGGATAACATAGACCAATATACATACAGTGGGGGTCATTGGTTATTACAAGGAAACTGATTGCTAACTCTGGAGCTGTACCACAGAAACAGTAGTAGCCAGCACTGTGGCATGACCACAGTCTACACTGGAAGGGGGCTTTCACATTGTGGGTAGGCAGGCACATATGACCTGTAAGCCTGGGGAAATTGTACACTGTCTTGAGGGTAGCAGTGGCTAAAGGTCTCAGGATGACTCACTCCCCCTTTCATTTTAGATTTGTTTCTCCAACCAACAGAACTGATAGAAACACACAGAGAGACACACAGAGACACATACAGAGAGACACAGTCATACAGAGAGACACATAGTAAAGACAACCAAGGGTGGCCACCATACATTCATATACCTGAATAGACCAGGGGAGTCTGGTAACATCTTACATGGATACCAGGCACAGGATATATGGTCATATCTGACCTCCACTCTTGTGTCCAAACCACATGATGTCTCCTATAGACCAAACTTACTTCCACAGGTATTCAGACCAGATGACTTTTGAATCGTTTTCTTCTTTTGGGTAGCAGAGGCAGTGCCTCTGGAGAATTTGACAATGACCAGTCAGAAAGTAATTTTCTGGGGCCCTGGAGCATCTCAGGTTGTGCACTCACTAGGAATCTTCTCCAGCCACTCTTTCCTGCTCTCGGGGGTGGGGGTGGGGTTTGCAAACCTCCTAAGTGTTGAGGACCAGTCTTTGGGAATCTCATTGGGGCTTCCAAAATGTTATGGGGAGCCCACCAGAGAAAACCACTCAGATACAATTTATAGACAATAGAAAGTCTTTATTCCAGCTGTCTAGGATCACACTCAAATATTCAGGACCTGTGTGGCCTTGAAAATTTAGACCTTGGGGTTTTAAAAGCAAAAAAAAAAAAAAAAAAAAAAAACAAACAAACAAAAAAAACCCCACACATACTGGTATTTTTCTTGACAGCTGCAGGGGAGGTTTTGTGAAAGCAAGCAGTTTAACAGAAGCTAAGATAAGCACTTAGCTAGAGGGGGAGGTTTGCACAAACAAGCATTTTAACAGAAGCTAAGTTATTGGGAGCATCCTGACCTTGGGTTCTTAGAATAGAGCTGAGTAGTTTTCCATGGGATTCTCCATCAAGGAGATCAAGTTCTAGTTAAACCTGAAATGGCCTCAGCAAGAATATAAGATGGAGGAGCATTTGCATATTATGCCCTGTCACGTTTTTGTTTGTTTGTTTGTTTGTTTTGATTCATACACATTTCCCTATGAATATCACAGTTGTTCTCAGCTTTCAATTTTATTTCAATTTTCTTGTCACCGTGTATAAAATAGAGAGATGACAATATCTGTCTCAGTGGATATGAAGAAGCATCAGTGTCCAAAAAATATGTAGTATATGTATTGACCAAATGAATGTGATCTGATAAGCAAATATAGAATGGTACTTGTGGCTGTATGTAATGGTATACATTGTGTTCATTTAATGGAGTCAAAGAACCTACTTCAGTATTCCTGGACTGAAGAGATGGTAACTTGTGTGTAATACTGACAGGCAATAAAATCAGTAGGCCTGGGTTTTAGATTGGGAATAATTTCAAGGTAAACCTCAGGTCTGTAATTTATTCTCTCTGTGAGCTAAGACTATTGTTTTATCACCTTATCATCTCTAGTTCTTTGATTCCTCATCTGGAAAATGGGAAAATAATAATTGCTTCAAAGAAGATTTATCAGAATACAAAAACCTCCATTAATTGGCAAAGTTATGCACCTTTTGAAGGTCTTGGTTCAAGAGTACTGTTGCCAAAAAAATGAATAAAAGCAGGTATCTTTCTCCCCTATGTGTATCAAAGCAAAGGGTATTGATGTTTTACTCAAGCCATACTACTTGATCACATTTAACTAGTAAATTTGCTTCTAATAAGCATTATTCATATTAGTATATCAACCTGCTCATCTGAGAAAGATGAAGAAAGTGCTTCTGACTGAGTTTTTGAAATGCTCAGTCTCCATTTTAACATTGTGGGGTACTCACTCGAGTACCTATGTTCACTAGCTGTCCCAGGTATAGGTAACATATATGCACATCTCAAGCACAGGGCTTTAGGAAAATTATAAACCAATCGCAAATCAAGTGGAAGGCTAGTGTTATTAAGTACTGTGGAGTCTGGGAGGAAGAAGTTGGGATGGGTGAATTAATGGAGCTCTTGTAAATTTATGAAAACCTAGGATTCAGAATTATTTTTTATAGTCAATATTGACTATTGTCCCCACTGGACAGAAAATTCTATAATGATTTTACCTTTAAATGACAAAAATCAGGAAAAAAAAAAAAGATCCAATCTCCTACTTACTGGACTTGCTTTTTCTATGCCTCCCTTTCTTCTGTTGTTGTTTAGAAGAAAATTAACTAACATGAGCATTTCTTGGTGTTAATACTGTTGCCAGAAAGAGAAGCGGAATAGTACAAATGCCAAGAAAGGACATTCTCTCTCTTCCTCTCCCTCTCTCCCTCTCTCTCTCTCTCCCCCTCCCTCTCCCCCTCCCTCTCTTTCTCTCTTTCTCCCTGCACCTCTCTCTCCCCCCTCTCTCCCTCTCTCTTTCCCCCCCATCCCTTGCCCCCCAGTCCTGTCTTTAGTTGGATCCTTCCTGAACTATTTACCTCCGTCCTGACTCTCCCTGCCCCCACTGCATTTTGTTCTCTGGAAGATGCTGATTAACATTTGCTAATGTATGCTAATGAGCATTAATTACCATCTCTGATGTGAACAAAAGCAGTGCTACAAAGGAAGGATAAAGATGGGGGAGGATCATGTTCCTACATCCTCCCCTTGCTTCTCTATGCTCTCACTCTTAGGCTTTTGTGCATCTCAAAATTCCTCAGTATTTTTTGTTTCATTCTGTTTATCCAGGATTTCTGACAGCCATTCTTCTTCACCACTTGGAATATTGCAGGCGAGCTCTGGAGAGCAGAAAGATTTCCTTTTTTGTTCTAAATAATCTGAAGATATAAGCTTAGCTGCTATGGATTTTAGAGCACACATTTGTATTTCCATTTGGTTGTTATTTTGGTATCTTAATACTATAAAAAGCTGTAGCCACAAAAGCTCCCAAGGGAATGATTTTCATTTCACTATACGTATTTACAAGGACTGCCCTGGATGGCGGTAATTGTAGTGCTAGAGCACACACTCTGATTATGTGTTATGACAGCATGGTTTGATAAGAAACGCCCCTCCTCCAAACAGTCTCAAGCAAAGAACAGAGTAAGACTCACCATTTGCTTTTTGGTTTTCTTTCTTTTTTTTTTCCCCTCTTTGGTTTATTTATTTATTTTATTTATTTGCAACCACAAAGAACTCTAAATATCTTCATAAATAGCTATTTATTTGTTGAATATGTGTAGTTGAAAAGGGAAAAAAAGCCAGTATTTAAACCACACAGAGTAGGAACAGGTTTTAGTCTTTGTAGACCGCTGATATCGTGAAGTATCTAATTGCAGCTTCTCACATGTACTCCAGCATGTAATTCACCATCTGAGGAACTCCACCTCAGCATTTCATGTTTCTCTTCCAGTGTAGGGGTGGGGAAATTTGGAAGCACACCAACTATTCACTTCAGTCAGCCTAAGTTTAATTATAATTTATTGTACAATAAATGCAAAAGGAGAAATGGCAAGCATTTGATGTGCCTTCTCTTCCTTTCCATAGATATGTGTGTGTATGGATATAAATGGAAATAACTCATTTATTCAGTAATATGTATGCATCGATTCAGATATAAATTCAAATGTACATAAATAATGAATTATTCCATTTTAAAGGATAGAAAGGGGATCTATATCTTGAGTGGGTTCTCTTCTTTGTGTTCTTCAAGTGTTAATAACCCTTTGTCTTTAATCTCAGTAAAATGTGTTTTTCCACAGACTCGTTCCTGTTCAGTTTAACAACTGTAATATTTTATATTGTGTTTCTAATAACACAGACATCAGTAGCTAATTATTTTCTTCTTCTGGATGTCTCAGAGTCTCAAAAAAAATGGGCACAATACAGATGGAAGAACACTGGAGCATAACAACCACTGTGACAGTTGTACCCCTCCTTACCCAAATGCCAGCTTGTTGTTCTTTATAATTCTAAAGCGACAGAAATTTAAAATAGCTATGCAGTATTGTGAAGACATTATAATATTAGAAAATATGAGCTATTGTAAGAGCATTTTTAGTGTAAATTTTTATTGGTGAATTTTTGAGGTATTTTGTTAGTTTACTTGCTGGTTTTCCCCTCTCTCCCTCCCATTATGATATTTTTGAATGTGTGTGTCCTGTGAAAGCCGAACTCCCTCTTAAGGAAGATAAGATGCTGGAACATGTAGAGAGAGTATCCAGACTAGCCCTATGAAATTACACCCTTTTCCAGCTTTGGTAATACTGAAGTATAATGGTCTCATCTTCATTTTCCACCCAGAGAATTTTGAAATGTCTTATAGTTTGCAGGTTTATTAAGATCGTTTATTGATATGAGAATCAAGAAATTCTTCTTTTCACTCAATGACTTCCAAAATTATCATGCTCAATCCCATCATGGCGAAGAGTAACACTGCCACAGTGAATGCAACAAGCACCTTTTCTTGCCAAAATCCAGCAAAAATAAAAGAAAGTAGAGGAAGAAGTTGCCCAGTCTTTCATTTTCACTCAGTTTTGTTGACTGAATGGTGTCATTTCTCTGCTTCATATCCACAGACAGTGTTATAAGAAGTGAATGGGAACTGACAGTTGAGCCTTTCTCTATGGAGAGTGTTAATCCTGAAATTCTCAAGGGAAAAACCTGTTCCAAAAATCGAGGCAAGCTTTAATTAAACACTAGCCAGGAAGATGGACTCTGACCAGATCCATCCCTGGGTTCCCAGGGAATGGCAGCTAGTCACGTTTTGCAGAAGCTTAACAAGGCAAAAACCCATCATTCACTGCATTTCCCATCCTGGTGGGATGCCCAATCAGGGTCAAGCATATACTCTGACGTATTTCCTGTCTATGCACTTCCTGCCTATATGTGATCAAGCACATCCAGTCTAGTTGGTTCAAACAAACTTGTTTGGGGAGTGAAAACATGTGGCTTGTTATTTCTCAAGAACTACAGCTTCCAGCATTCCAGGCAGTTATCTTGTCCTTGGGCAAGTAGGGCTCTTACAAGTGATCAAACCTGAAGGTAGTTTGGTGACTGACAAATACAGAAGTTTCACTGTCTGGAAATCCTACTCCAGAGCTAAATTTATTCATTCATTTTGAAATTTGGATTTATTATTTTCTTGTTTAATTTTTTAGGAGAAACAGAATTTAAATTGTTCTTTGGGCAGGCATGCAAATGTGCGCGTGCCCTTATTGCTCCTGTGCCATTCCCTTCTCTGAAGAGGTTGTCCTAACATCATTGAGGAGTCAGCTCAGGCATGAGAGCACTCAAGCATTGAAACTCGTGGCCTTCAGCTAGGACAGGCCCAATAACATTTTCAGTTTATAGCCAGAGATACGAATGGTGGTCCCTGTCCCTAAACTGTCCATTTCTACTTCCTGTCTTAGCACTATTTTCCTTACATTTCACTACTGTTTGTTTTTTAAATTCTTATTGTTCTTACTTGGTCTTAAGGCATTAAAGATTTCCATGCTAATATTTTCAAGTTCATATTTCCAGCCTACTCTTTCTTCTGAACTTCAGGCTGAAATATTCAACCTCCCATTTAATGCCATGCCTGAATGTCTTAAAGGCATCTCATGTATAAACCCAATCTCAAAGAAAATCATTACAAAGGCATTTTACCCCCTTGAATCAAATAAGGAAACTCCTTAAGTCAAGGCTATTTTTTTTTAAAAGACTTTATACATTCCTACCCCAGAACATTTGTTCTGTATATCTTTTGTGGATATATAATCACTAGTAGAAAAAAATAGAATTTTCAGCTTCCAAAATAATAATCTGGTGCAACAACATCACTTTAAGAGCTGAATTTGGTCAGAGAGCTAAACAATATTGAATTCTTCTGCCCACTTGGTTACTGTCACCCTGAAATACAAAGAAAGGCTTTCAGAATTGCAGATTAAATAAGAAAGCCCCTGACAACATCCGCTTTTCTGAACAATTCCAATGCTTCTGAAATATGACATTTCGCTGTTGTTTCCTTTTATGGTTTTTTAATTACTGACTTTATTTGCATGAAATGAGGATCTGGGTTGCCTAGGAATTCATCTGTTCCTACTGCATATTCTCCTCTTAAATAGGCATGCTCTGATGTAGTTTCCCTGGTTGCCTCCAGCATGTTGACAGATCTTGCGGTCTTCTCTCCTCTCACTGTCTTCATGTCCCCTCCAGGAAGAAGGGTTATTTGAAAAGAAGATCAATGGGAATTTGAAGTAGCCAATGAATGAGGGGGCTGTAGGGTTGGGAACAAGCTATCGGGGATTGCTAAGTAAAAGATGGCAGCAGTCTTTCCCTAACAGTGGTTCTCAACCTTCTAATAATGCTGTGACCTTTTAATGATGTTCCTCATGTTACGGTGACTCACACAATAAAATTATTTCATTGCTACTTCAAAACTGTAATTTTGCTACTGTTATACAACATAATGTAAATATGTGATATGCAGGATATGCAATATGTGACCCCCAAAGGGGTTGCAACCCACAGGTTGAAACCCACTATTCTATAAGAAAGCAGGGTGAACAAGCCCTGATGAACAAGCCAGTAAGCACACCTCCATGGCCTCTTCGTTAACTCCTGCCTCATTTCTTTCCCTGGTTGAATGCCTATGCTCACTGCTTTTGACTATGAACTGTTATATCAGTGGTTCTCAACCTCCTAATGCTGCAACCCTTTAACATAGCTGCTCGTGTTGTGGTGCCCCAACAATAAAATTATTTTTGTTGCTATTTCATTAACTATAATTTTTCTACTGTTATGAGTTGTAATGTAAACATCTGTGTTTTCCAATGATCTTTGGGGAGTTTCAACCCACAGGTTGAAAACCACTGGGTTATATGGAAGCACAAGCCAAATAAGACTTTTCCTCTCCAAGTTGCTTTTGGTGTTTTGTCATAACATTAGAAATCTAAACTAAGACAGTTGGAGAATGGGCTATGGGTTGATATTTGCTGTTGTCCTCAGCTGTTTCCATATTGTGTACTCTCATAAGACCCTGCTCCAAGAGCAATCATACACCATCAAAATGTCTTCCTAGGAAATTCTTTGACTAAAGAAGCTTGGAGGCGGCAGTAATTGAAATAAGGAACGTGATCTATTACAGACCATAGTCTTCTCAGACATGTCTGCCTTCATTATTTCAAAGCCTCTGTAGTGACATAAAAATTCGGCTAGCACAGAAGGCATGTGTCCACCCTGAACAAAAGGACATTTATTTCCACAGCCCAAGGCTGATGTTGATAGATAACATTTTTGCATATCTTAAACTTTTTAGTGAGATAATATTTAAAAGCAAAAAAAAAATGCTTTCACAATAATCTGTTTTGTGAATGGAATTTACATCTCTGGCATGTAAGAAAAGAATCTTTTGTTTTTGAGACAGAGTCTCACTAGGTTGCCTTAGCTGGCCTGGAGTTTGTTATGTAGAGGAGGCTGGCTTCAGAATCACAGAGATCTCCATGTTTCTGCCTCCTGAATGCTGTGATTAAAGATCTTACCTTTGAAAGAGAAAATCAGAAACACAACCAAGAGCTGTTTGACCCACTCGTTCTATCATTGTTGGCCATCATGGCATTTTTAGATTTATGCCACTCCACCTTAAATTATCTAGACTTTGGTTTTCTGTTTTTGAATTTTGCTTGTGTGTTTATAGGTGGTGTGCTTGTGTATGCATGTTCCAATGTGTGAATGCACACATGTGTACAAGCATGTGTAGACCTGGAGGTGACATTAGATGTCTTCCTCAATTGCTCCATACTTTTATGTATTGAGGCAGAATTTCTCCCTGAAGCCTCAACTCAGGGATTCCTGTTAGTCTAGCTAGCCAGATAGGCAGTCTGGCCAGGGCCTAGGAACCTGATTCTCTTCCTCTAGAGTGCTGGGATATCAGCAGGCTGCCACACATGCCTGGCTTTTTCACATGTTCTGGGGTCCAAACTCCAATCCTTACACTTCTGCAGCAAAGTGCTGGATCCACTGAGCCACTCTCCAGCCCCTTGCTCTTAGACAACTTATAGAGCTCTACCTCTGGCAAATAGTGATGCCTGCAGTTTTGAATTCAGCTTTGACATTAGGGATGATCCTAGGAAGATTCCACCAAATCCCACACTTTCCCCATATTATTGTACTACTAAAACTTTTTATAAGACCATTATATTCCCTTATAAAAATGAACCATGGCTGACATCAAAATGCTATGTGAGTTTGGGTATGGACTAAATGGAAATCTTGAATGCTAAAGTCATAGGTTCCCACATTTCTGTAAAGGATTACACGCTGGGACATTCAGGCTGCACTGACATAAGGCAGGAACTAAAATAGGGAAGACTCAACTTGGATCATGTTTACACAGGAATTTTCTTTTTCTTTCTTTTCTTTCTTTTTTTTTTTTTTTTGATACTTGGCAAACTAGGTTGGAATGAATTATTCTCCATTTTACAGTAGTAAATTTGGTTACAGTTGTGATTAGAAACAGGAGGCTGTTACACGTACAAGTGGCCTAGCTCTGCAGACAATGACATCTTGGCTTGTTATGGGTTTTTGAGACAGGGTCTCCTATGTAGCCCAGACTGGCCTTGAACTCATGGTCTTCCTGACTCACTCTCCTGAGCACTGTGATTCTGAGTGTGTTTTTAGTTTTGTAATTGTGTGTCAGTTTGTGCCCAGAGAGGATATGAGGAAAAACCAAATGGTGAACAGTAGTAATCTGGGGAACTTGGAAGGAGTGGAATTGGGTTACCAAGTACTAACGTCATACATCATGTATTTTATAATTCTTGAATTTCATAATATCTTTAAAAGTCATGCTTTTTGTAATATTTGGATTTTTATATTTATTATATAACCAGAAAATCACTAGTTTCAAAAATAGAAATAGAAAAAAAAGTTTTAAAAATATTTATTTTTACTTTACGTGTATGAAGGTTTTACATGTATATAGGTTTGTGTACCACTTGTGTGTCTGGTGTCTTTGGAGGCCAGAAGACCCCAGATCCCCTGGAACTGAAATTACAGTCGTAAGCTGCCATGTGAGTGACAGGAGTTGAATCTTGGGCCTTCTATAAGAATAAAAAGTGCTCTTGACTGCTGAGCCGTGTCTCTAGCTCTAGAATTTTTTTTAACCTGCACAACAACTTTACGATAAAAATGGTTAAAGTAGAGATGGTTACTGACAGCTCCCCGGGCACTGATGTAATGGCTGTTCATGTCTCCTCTCTTCAACAGTGCAGATCCAAGTGGAGGAGAAAGAAGAAGACACCGAGGAAAGCTCAAGTAAGCAAGGGGGGCTCCTCGGGAGGAGGTTCCTGCTGATGGAGGGCAATGCACCTGCCATTGTCCCCTGCACCACCACGGAAAACTCCAGGAGTGGACATGCTTTCTGCCAGCCTCACTGACCAGTGCATAGAATCCTCACTCTAGGTTCTAGTCAGCTGATGTGTCCACAGCCTGCATATACACGTATGCATGCATGTGCACACATACAACTTACAAGTTGTTCCTTAGGAAGAAAGTTGTAATGTTAATTTTTTTTTTTTCTATTTTTGTTCTATTTTCTCTGGGAAAGCCTTGCTTGATGACAAAACAGACTGGCTTGCCACGAGCTATATCTGTTTCACACAGGGCTTGGTGACACATGGGAGGTTGCACTTTTTTTTTTTTTTTTTGAACTCACAGAGATCTGCCTGGCTCTGCCTCCCTGAGCACTGGGATTAAAGGCGTGCGCCCCCTGGGCTGGAGAGATGGCTCAGAGGTTAAGAGCACTGGCAGCTCTTCCCGAGGTCCTGAGTTCAATTCCCAGCAACCACATGGTGGCTCACAACCATCTGACAACCATCTGTAATTTGATCTGGTGCCCTCTTCTGGTGTGTAGGCAGAATACTGTATACATAATAAATAAATACATCTTAAAAAAAAAAAAAAAAGGCGTGCGCCCCCTAGGCCAGTCGATATCAACAGAAAGAGAGAGAGAGAGAGAGAGAGAGAGAGAGAGAGAGAGAGAGAGAGAGAGAGAGAGAGAGAGAGAGTTTGGGCTAACCAGACGATTCAATTAAAAGGAATGAACATGTCTGTCTTGTGTACCCAGTTCCTAGATGGTTTGTGTGAACTGCTACATTGTTTTCACGTTGGCTAGGCTCAGCTCAAGAGCATGAATCAAGTCCCTTTCTAGGCACCCTGGCCAGTCACCGTGAGGGACACTGGGCTGACAATTTAATACTCACACACGGTAAGCAGACCACCAAAGGTGCCCTGACTAAAAGTCCCCTCCCCGCTAATGAAAACAGCCTGGAGCTTCACTGCGTCTTGGTGTCATTGCTTGAATGAGAATCAAGTCTGTTTCAAAAGTGTCATTTAATAGACAAACTTAAACATTCCCTGCTTGCAATTTGGATATTTAGAAACTAGATAATGTACTAAAGTTTGTCTTTTTTTTTATTCTAAATTTAATTTGTACTGAAATGTGATATTTTATTTGTGTATTAATAAATAAACAAGCCTTAGATCAGGGAAATAGGGAAAGCCAGCAGCCAACCTTACCTCACCAACTCTGCACCTTCCAAATGCGAATTACTTCCTGTCTATCCACACCTTTATTGCCTGGCTGTTCTGCCCTCTCATTGGCTATCTTAGCCCAGCTACCTTACTTCCTCTTTCTACACAGCTCTGTCACTTTCTGTCTATCTGTCTGTATAGACCTCCAGGCCTCTATGGTTGGTACTGGGATTAAAGGAGTGCGTCACCACGTTAGGCTCTATTCCCTAGTGTGGCCTTGAACACACAGAGATCCTGCCTGCTAAGGGATTAAGGGCATGTGCTGCCTGACTTTTTTTTTGTTTACTTAAAATGGCTGGCCTTTTCCCCTTGATCTCCAGGCAAGCTTTATTTATTAAAGCACAAATAAAATATCACCACATTTCAGCACAAATAAAATATCAGCACATCCCAGCCTGGCCTTGAACTTTCTATGTAGTTGAAGATGACCTTGACCTTCTGATCTCTTGCCTCTTCTTGAAGTGTTGGTATTACAGGCATGTTCCACTATGCCCTGCTGATGTGATGCTGGGGACCAAACCAGGACTTCCTGCTTCAGGGTGAGCATGCTCCCTGAGCTGCATCCCTAGCCCCAAACTCTTTCTTATCATATAATAATTTTACAAAATGACAGGTTTTATTGTGACATTTTATACATGTTCACAATGTACTTTGGTCATATTTACTCCCAAATTTTGATGTTTTTCAGATTTTATTATTAATTTTGTTGATTATACAAAAAGGGTTTCACTATGATGTTTCTATAAACGTGTGTCATTTTACTTTGCTCTTTTTCATTGGCTTCCCATCTACTTGCCTTTTATCAGGAGCCTTTTTCCTCAAATAGTTCCTACTTTCATTTTTATAGCATATGAATTATGTTACCCTGTCTTTTTTCTCCGTTTTCACTTCCCTAACTTCTCTCTGGCCTGTCTTACATGCACTGACACTTGTTTATGGCTCAGAATGGGTCTTACTCTGGTGGGCATCCAATGTTTCCCGAATACGTCTTCCTTAGGTAGACCAATTGTTCTGTATTTGTTAATTAGGTCAGACTGGTAAACTACATTTTCAGTATCTTTATTTACCTATTTTCATTGTTGTAAGAACATATAATAAGAGATTTATCCTGTCAATGTTTTTGTAAAGTGTACAACAGGGTACTGTGGTTGTTGGGTATCTACAAGGATTGGTTCCAGGATTCCAAAGAGACCCAAAGTCTGAAGATGCACAAGAGCCATGACTTGTCACCTGTATACAGCTTATGGTATTTTAAATAATCTCTAAATTTTTGTATTATATCTAGGATGATGTAAACACTCTGGACATACTACATTGTTAGGGGACAGTGGTGAGAAAAAAATCTGTACACATTTAGTAAAGACAATTTTTCTAAATATTTTTAACTCTGGGTTGGTTGAGGTTATGGATACAAAATGTAAGAATATGAGCAACAGCCAGGTGGTGATGGATCACGCCTTTAAACCCAACCCTCAGGAGGCAGAGGCAAGCAGATCTCTGTGAGTTCAAGGCCAGCCAGCTTTTTCGAGGCGGTACATCTCGAGCACCTTCAGTTTATGTTATACATTCTGTAGCATGCTCAGTTTAAGATTATAAATCAGGATGGAAAAATTGTCAACACATTCTTGGGCATGATTAGCTCAAGGTCGTGGGCATATGACAAAAATGTTTCCAGCCATGTTTAGCAAGCATTCTAAAGATGACTGACAGAAATACTTCTTGGTATACTAAAGTGCTTTTCTCCAAAATGGTTTTAGCTGAAACCATAGAAAAAGGAGATATCGAAGTAGTATTAATGTAGGACTTTGCTCTTAAGGGCACCTTCCTTGCTTGGCTCCTAACTGTCCCAATAACTGTTTTTTCTTTTAATGCTTGTACTTTTGATGTCATGCACAATAAAGCATTACTAAAATCAATATTATAAAACTTTTCCAGAATTTATTTTTGGAATTTTAAAATTTTGTATCTTATATCCAAGTCTAATACATTCTGAATTGATATTTGTTATAGTATAGACTAGGGGTTTAAGTCTCTTTTTCATAGAGCTATCTAGTTCTTCTAGTGTTTGTTGATAATCTCATTTTGTATTCTTTGGAATGTTTTTGAGTGTCACTTGACTGTATATATTCATGTTTACCTTAGGGCTCTCTGTTCCCTTCTATTGGGATACATGTATGTACTCTTATGTCAATAACATTTCAGTTTTATTACTGAACATTTATATTTTGAAATTAAGTAGTATGACATGACTTTGCTATTTTTATACATTCTTTTCTAATTTCACACATATGTAATGTGTTTTGATAACATTCTCCCCATTGTTTTTGGATATCCTCTTCTGTCTCTCAATGAAACCCTTGCTCTTCCAATCAGCTTCCATCCCTATTTTGATGTCATTTTTGTTTGTGATCTTCTATATACAATTGGAGTTCCCTGCATGTGCATCAGTTGAGGATTATTTACTTGATCAAGGGAAAATTAATACTAGCTACATCATTGATATGTATGAGTATCCTTCTTCCAATAAGTAACTATCTATAGCTCCCTATCAAGGGGTAGGGCCTTATAAGCTCTCTCCCCAAGGCATGATAGAATGTGCTGGTCCTGTGCAGATAGCAATGCTGCTGTGAGCTCATGGGTACAATAGTCAGCTATGTGTAGGAATACGCTTCTCACAGCACTTCTTCCCATGTTCTGACTCTTACATTCTTTCTGTCCCTCTTATCTGCAGTGTTCCATGATCCTTGAAGGGGCTAATATAGGTGTCCTATTTGTTTAAGGCTGAATACTTATTCTTAGAACTTCAACTACTTAAAGAATCTTGGCATTGCCTACTGCCTACTATAAAATAAATAAACAGAAAAAAACAAAAAAATGACTTTGCCCAAGGTTAGAGCAGTATAATCCATGGATACCAATTTTAATATATTTAGAAAGCAGTTGGGTAACATATCTGTTTAGCAAGATAACATAGTAGGTTCCCACCCCTCAAGGGCCTAAGACCTCTCAGCCATGGGCTTTTGATCAGGTGTATGGTACTAGGCCTGTGGAAATCTGTCCTGTGAAACAGATCTCAAATCCAATCAGGAAAGAGTTGGTTACAACCATAAGAGTAATGCCATTATTGCACCACTTGATACATCTTGCCTGACAAGTTTGTATTTGTAGCTTGCAGGATTCCCAATTGTGTTATTTTTAATCATGAATGCTTTTCCTAATTTGGGCCTTTTGTGATTTCATATGAACTTTTAGAGAGTTACTTTTCTATTGAAAAAAATGATATTGAGACTGTAATTGAGTTTTCATTGAGCATTACACTACTATGCACATTTTTATAGCATAAAATATTTCAAGACACAGATGTAATATATCTTTCCACTTCTTGTGTCATCTTTAACTTTCTTCATCAGCATTTAAAAATTTTTTTCCAGTGTATAAAAAGTATTGTACTTCCTCAGTAAAGTGTGTTTAAAGGTGCCTTGTCCCTTTTCAGGCTCTTCTAAATACAATTGTCTTATTAATTTCCTTTTTAGATCCTTCATCCTTAGTGTAAAAAAGTACAACTGAATTTTATATATTGACTTTGTAAATTCTGTGAATATTTTTATTAGATTCATTTATTTATCCTAATAGATGTTTGTAGAGTCTAGAAGTTTTCCACATGTAAGATTATGTCTTCTGTAAATTGATAGTTTACTTTTGTTCAATTGAGGTCCCTTTCCTTCTTATTTTCTTTTTTGCTGCCTATTGGTTCTAGTAAGGGATTTTCAATACTATACTGCAAGAGTTTGCTTCTTTGGCTTACTTATGATGTTTGAGAGAAAGCTTTGATTTTTTTTTTCTTCACTGTTGACCATATTAGTCATGTTTACATAAGACCTTTATCATGGTGAGGTGATTCTTTCTATTCTTATTTCGTAAAAATCTTCTACATGTTCAGTTTTATTAAGTGCTTTTCTATACCTATTAATGTGATCTTTGTCCTTCATTCTGTCAAGGTAGCAATGTCATGTTATTTGAATTTTTCATATTGAACCATCTTTACACCTTATTGATAAATCCTACTTGGTTATGGTGTATAGTCGTTTCACTATGTTGTTACATTGAACTCATTAATTTTGCATCTGCATTCATCAGAAATAATTTTCTTTAGTCTCTCAGGTATGTCAGTAGTGTGGGTCTTGTGTAATGAGTTAATATTCCACCTCTTCAATTTCAAAGTGTTTCATAAGCACTTGTACTAGTATTAAAGAGCACCCACTAGAACCATCAGACAGCATTCTTACTTAAAGACTGTGGGATTTATCAGTGAATCGAGTAAATACAGAAATTATATATTTTTTTAAAGAATGGAAAAATAAGAATTATTTGGAGTAAACAATGAAGATGAGTTAGGTATGGTACCTGTAGTCCCAGGAGCTCGGGAGACAAAAGCAGGACACTCAATTGAACCCAGTAGTTTGTACCACCCTGGTCAAATTGAGCAGACTTCTAAAATGAATACTAAAATGCTAAAAAAAAAAAAAAAGGTGGATAATTTGAACTAGGAAGACTCCAAGGATTTCATCAATTTCTCTAAAACTGTTTGGGTGTGTAGACATTTCCTGTGAGTCCTGGTCTGTCCTAGGAAAACTAGTAATACATACACAATGCTTTATAATTCTACATTATATGTTACATGGTAGCCTTCAAACTTGAGCTTGATTTGAATGGTTTTAGAAATCATAATATATTGCTAAACTCTAAGTCATTGATTTATCTTAATAAACAAAGACTAGAACTGGAAGAATTAATTACAATGGAGAGACCCATATTTGAATATTTGAATAGATGAACCACAGAGCAAATTAAGTTAAGGTGTGTATGTGTGTGTGTGTGTGTGTGTGCATATGTGTGTAAAATAATATTTCATATTACATTGTGGTGAACTGATTGTCACACTCATTGGTATGTGGCAGAGTTATTCAAAAGCAAGAATAAACTTGTTAGAGAAAACAGGCACATTAGGATGCTACTTACTGATGCATCAATTGCTGTGGTCAGGTGAAGAAGAAGATAAACTACCAAGAAGAGAGAGCTTGAGACCAAAGAGGAAACGGACCAGAGATGTTATCAGGGAGGATGACCCAGAACCTGAGCCAGAGGATGAAGAGACAAGGAAAGCAAGAGAAAAAGAAAGACGGAGGAGGCTGAGGAGAGGAGCGTAAGTTATTTTTCTTATATAGCTGGCGACGTTATTATGTAAAAACACATAAAAGAAAATGGCTCTATGTGGGACTCACTGGACTTTAAATCAGTCACTAAAATTACTTCTAATTAGACAGGCTTAATCTGATTCTGCCATTTTCCTCCACTTAAATATATTTAAATACTGAAATATAGTCTTTAAAACGAATGCACACTAAGAATGGCCTATGAGGAATTCTCCCGTGCAAGACTTAAAGTGTTACAGGTTGTTACAATATCATGGTTTTTTTAATATTTGAAAATTATAACATATAGAAAACTCGAGAAGAATGAGCTCTGGTCACTTTATCTTATGGAGAAGCATTTGGTAAAATATGGCTAAATCTAGTACAAGAGCTACTTTTTACAGTTTTTATAAGGTTATTAATAAAGAAAATGAGTACAAGACAGAGTTGCATGTAGTATGCAAAGCCTCAAATGTTAACTGCTAGGAATTTTATAGAAAGAAAGTGTGCTGGCTTTTATTATAGAAGGTTGGGGATACACATGCGCGCACATATACATGCGTGCACACATATATAATTTGCTTGTGCTTGTTTTGAAGACAGGGTCTCACTATGTAAGCCTTGGTTGGCCTGGAATTCACCATGTAAACCAGGATGGCCTCTGAAGTGCTAAGATTAAAGGTGTGAGCCACTACACTCAGCTCATATTTATATTAAAAAAAAATCAGCATCTTTTGCTCCAAACTTTTACTTCTGACACTGTAGAGAGTAATGTGTGTAAGTGCTATTTTTAAACGACTCAAGAAGATTATTTTTTAGATTAGTAGAAACTTGCAGATGGCAAGGAGGGAGGGCAAGTGAGCCTGCACACATCTAATGATGGAAGACCTAGGCTCTTTGTTTGATTCAAGCAAAGAGCCAACCTGTTCTATACTTGAAGGTTATGGGGCTTTGTGGACTACCACCAGGCAGTGAGAGCCAATACTCCTCTGCTTATTGGGGAATGTGCTCACCTCATCCTCCCAAGATGATACCTTTCAGTATTCAATAACTCTACTATATTATCCCCAGAAATAATCATTATTTAATGAAACCATATGGAAATTTGTCAGGTAGGGGAGAAAAGCTTTGTACTAATAGACTGTACTTCCTTTTAGAATGCAAGTAACCAGATATATTTCTTAATGTTTTAGCTTAAGTTTTGAATTTCCCTTCTACTGTTATTTCTTTTCCCTTCGTCTTGAATACCAAGGTATCATTTGCTTTAGATTTTAACTCTGATATTTTTATTTGCATTTTTTTGGCAAGCATTTAAAAAAATGAAAATGCAATCAAATTTCAAGTCCCATGTAATGTTATGACGGTTAGTGCTATTATACAGGAATATGTCCTGTTAGCAAAGTTTATTCTTTTTAGGAGGTATTGCCATCAAGAAAGCATCACCAATGTACACTAGTGTGATACAGATTCCGTAATAGAATTTGCTTTTCCTCCTCATTTATGCCCGAGGAAAAGAATCTTTCTAAGAAGATACAGTGGGCTGGAATTTTTCTGCTTGCCTGGCCTACTTAGGGCTTTCATATAAAATACCTGAGCACACGCCTTTAATCCCAGCACCTGGGAGGCAGGGGCAGGCAGATCTCTGTGAGTTCGAGGCCAACTTGTTCTACAGAGCAAGTTCCAGGACAGGCTCCAAAGCTACACAGAGAAACTTTCAAAAACAAAAAACAGAAAAACAAAAACAAAAATGCCCAGCTTCTGAGAAACAGGTCTGTGCTCATCAATTGGATCTTCTTCTATGAGAGTGTCTCACCTCAGTTGGTCTCACTTCCATTTTGGTTCTGAGGATCCTGTAGTCACTCCCCATCTCACAAACCCTCCACATAGCTAGCTAACTTTAGTCTCCACAGAATTTTCAAATTATGTTGCCAAAGCCATAGTACTCTACATATTTAGTGTTAGCATTCTGACTAAAATTTTAGGGTTTATTTTCTTTTGTTTGCTTTATAGATAAGAATCTTTTGTTAAAAAGGAAAATATACTTTTGAAATATATTTTGAAGAAAATTAGGCAAATGAGGACACATTGGTTTAAGAGAATTAATTCAGAATCTTTCTTCTTTAAATGTTCAAGCAAAGCCTTGGGAGTTTCCCTTGCCCTTAGAAACATTTAAAACCAAGGAAATCTAAGGCTGTAATGCTATCTTTGGCGATGGTTAACACATAGTGCCTTGTTAGACACTGTAGAGTATTTCTAGTGACATCCCTGGCTTTTCCTGACCCACTTTTAAACGAGTAAGCAAAACGTTCAGAATAGTGAAATTCAGTATGTTATGCTTTCGTTTTCCTCACAACTGTTGGTAAGCTTAAGATAGAAAGTCTTTTTTTCACAGAGCAGTTCTGAATTTTAGAAAGTAGAACATATGTCACATGTATTATATATATGTATATATATGTGTATATAGCTTCATATATATATATATATATATGAAGAGCTCTTTCTTTGAGTGGTTCCTAGATAACCAGTTTCCTTGTAATGCCGATGAACATGGTATTTTAGTTGCTTGGGTATTTGAAGGTAACTTGTCTATCAGCCACACTCTGAAGTACAGCAGGATCTTCTTGGGAGTTGCCAACAATTAACAATGAAGTCTTTAAAAATATACAAGTCTCGGGTCACTTAGTGTAGGGGTGCACATCTTCTCATGTCATAGGAGCCTTGTAGAGCATTACTATGTTCTAGTTTACTTTGATTCCATTACTGGGTTCAGGGTGAGTACTCAATGTTATTCAGGAAAGTTTGATACATAATCATTTCTTCAATAAATATTTATGCAGACCTTCAAATTTATAGTACCTTAAAGGAGAAGCTACTCAAACACAAATTATTATGAAATAAATTAGGATATACATGCTGAAAAAAATATGAGCAAAGTATTTGGAGGCTGATAGAAGTCAAAGTCAGAGTCAGGGCTACATCAGAAAAGTCTGTTATAGTCTCTATATTTGGCATGTAAATTCATAAGCTTTGAGGCTATTCATATATTGATTGGCTCATTCTTTTATCCTTACTGAGACTGTCTTATATATGATTCATAGTAGAACTCAGTAATGTAGTACATTATTGTACTTAATGTACACATGGTTTATTCTAGATAGTGGGTCGGCTAAAGGCTTGAAATATCAAATAATTAAGTTACTAATCTTAAAGTTTTCATATTGTGAATTGACTCTATTCTTGAGAGTTTCATGCATCTAGTTCCTTTTGCTAGCATTCTTTATTGTCGAAAGAAGCAGGTTTTATGATTTGTATTCATATCTATAGCTACATGGAAACAAGTTCAATTATTTTTGTGAAAACATTTCTAACCTTTCTAAGACTAACCAACTCAACCTATATATTGCTTCAGATTGTCTCAAGTATTTATGCCATTGTTACGCAGTATCACAGAATTTTGTATAATAAATACCAAATAATTAAAAAGAAACTACCCAATGACAATCTGAATTATATTTTAGTGCCCTTATATAGTTTTCTTGCACTGAGATCGCTATTTATTCATTTTTCTTGAGACAGGGTTTCTTTGTGTAGTTTTGATGCCTATCCCAGATCTTGCTCTGTAGACCAGGCTGGCCTTGAACTCACAGAGATCCGCCTGCCTCTGCCTCCCGAGTGCTGGGATTAAAGGCATGCGCCACCACTGCCTGGCTTTGAGATTGCTATTTTAAGCAAAATACATGTCCTAGTTTCCTTTCTGATAAAACACTGACAGAAACAACTTGTGGAGGGAAAGAGTTTAAGCCAATGGTTCTCAACCTTCTTCCTAATGCTGTAACCCTTTTAATATAGTTCCTCATGTTGTAGTAACCCCAACCATGAAATTATTCTTGTTGCTACTTCATAACTTTAATTTTGAATCTGTTTTGAATTGTAATGTAAATATCTGATAGCAGGCTATCTGATAGGTGACCCCTGTGAAAGGGTCATTTGACCATCAAAGAGGTCATGCTTCACATACTGAGAACCACTGGTTTAAGCCTTCACATCACAATCTATCATTGAGGGAAGTCAGGGCAGGAAATCAAATAGGAGCAAAGGTAGGAACCATGGAGGAGAGCTGTTTACTGACTTATCCCTCTGGCTGGCTGGTAAAGCTACAGCCTAGGCCAGTCTGCCAAGGATCAGTGTGGTGGGTAGCTGTTCTAGCTATGACCTTGAAGCACTACCCCTAGTGAAGCAGCAGGTAACTACTCCACCTACCTATGACCTTGAAGTACATGCCCCTGGGGCATGGCTGCTGGTGGCTGTGGCGGGGGAGGGGGGCTAGGGTGTGGGGTTTAAGAACTGGGATGCAGGTACATGGTGCTCTCTTTGCTCCTTCATGGCTTGGATGCTGGGACTGACCAGGCAGATCTTGGAATAAGATCAGCATGGGACATAGATCGGCTTCCCTGGACCCTATGATAAATACCCGTGCTGTAGTGAGTTACCCTCTAGTAATTCCTTTGTTCATTTAGTAGGCTCCATGGATTTCTCGCTTTAGGTCAGCATCCTCCACTGTAGGCTGGGCCTTCCTGCATCAAGTAGGAATCAAGAAAATGCCTAACCCACATACCTACAAGCCAATCTGATAGAGGCAATTCCTCAACGGAGGTTCCCTCTTCTTAAGTGTGTTGAGTTGAAAAGCAACTAGAAGGTGATATTTTACAGGGGTAATCTGAATTTTTATTTGAGGAATAAAGGCATGATTAGAAACTATATACTGACAACAAGTAGGAGATTACAAAGTCATTTTCCAGCCTGGCCTGTAATCTGCAAATGTGTCCTCCTACATTATGATTAATAATTTAAAAATAGCTTTCCCTCATATTCCTGTTGTATCCAGTAATAAGCTTAGTGAACTATAAAATATGTTTTTCAATAATAATGACTAGTTTACAATCTCTTTTTCACTCTGCGTCAAGTGAGGAGAGAAACTTCAACAGTGACTTGAATACTGAGAATTTTATATGAGAGTTGTTAGGGGTTATAAATAAAAGAGTCGGGAACTAGGTCTTTGGTAGGAGCAAGCAGGGAAGTGAAATACGATGGCAACAGCTGTAGAAGGCAGCTAGCATTCATGAGCTGGAACCCTGGAAAGGATTAAAATGCAAATGTGAAGAGTAGAAGAGAGATCCAGGGAGCAGAAGCCTGAAGCTCCATAGAGGACTGATGCACAGAAGTGCTGGTTCCACGGGGGTGGGGGTGGTAGGGTGGTGGGGGTGGTGGGGTAGGTAGAGCTAATTCTGCTAAGATTCGGAGAAATGACAGAATAGATGCACCTCCAGCTATGAGAGGGAGGGCTATTCAGCTCCGGGAGTAAAGTGTTGCCAAGGAAGAAGTGTCTGTCTAGGCGGCAAATGGAAGTAGACAGGAGGCCAAGGAAAGGATGGAGGTACTTAGTGACTGCTACAATTTGATTATAAAGTTGACTCTGCTTACAAAGCAAAAATATGAGTTACAGAGTCCCAGTCTCAGTACTGTGATATTAAGTATGAAAGGGTGTATTTAAAATTGAGACATTAGCCTAATAATTAAAACAACCTATTGCCAACAATTTGATTTCTATAATATAGTATTAGGTTGCTCCACTAAAACCACGTGACTCATGTTTAGATTTTGTTTCCTTTAGCTTCCAGTTTTGCAATGGTAGGATCACACCAAAGAGAACGCAGCATCTTCTTAGTGAGAAGCAAAATCCCTTTGAAGGCGTCTTCAAAGCATTTGCCTCCACCAAAAGCATTTCAAGTTAAATTTTATCAAATGAAGTTTGGGGTGTAATTAACAGATTAGGCTTCTTCTGAGAAGCAGAGTTTCATTTTTCCCTGTTTCAATTTTTCCGCTTTTCTCTTGAGACAGGACTAATTTAAAATTTCTAAGGACACTTCAAAGACATCTTCACCTTTAATTTATTATCCGTATTGAAAAATAAGGTTCTTAAATGAAACGTAGAACTGGGGAGGCTGGCTGCCAAGAGGAACAGAGGAGAGAAGTGTGTATCTTGATGGATCTGTTACTATCCTTTCCACAGCTTCCCCGTTCTGACAGCTGGAGGCTGAGGACATAAAAGAACAGTTCCATTTTGAGCATTAGAATGCAAATAGCATTGTTGAAGGTTATAATAATCCCCAAGCTGGATGGACGTCAGTGTTGAGATGTGAATTCTAGCGCTTAGGGGACTCCTCATTGACTGTGGGCAGCTGAGTTTGAAAAAGGGGCTCGGGTATCTAGCAGGAGCCTTTTTTTAGGTTTGGAAATGAAGCAAAATTTAACCTTTCATTTTCTTTTAAAGGGAAGAAGAAGAAGAGATTGATGAAGAGGAATTAGAACGATTGAAGGCACAGTTAGATGAGAATAGACAAATGATTGCTACTGTCAAATGCAAACCTTGGAAAATGGAGAAGAAAATTGAAGTTCTCAAGTAGGTTGCTACTTTTTACATACAGAAACATACATCTCAGAAATCTGATTACTTCTGTATTATAGGTGATGCTATAATCACGTGCATGCATATGCCAGAGAGCTTTGGGATTAATAATTATAATAATTGTGAATGACATCAGCATGTAGGCTCCTGGAACTTCTGTGGTCACCTTGAATCATCTACTCCTTAAATTAGGGTTACTTAGCTACTATTTCTCTGCAAAACAGTGAACTTTACAGGTCTGTGTGGTTGCTTGCTTTGTTTTTCTATAGCATTCTAGATTCTAGTGAACTTTTCCATCATGACTCTCATGAAAGCACAGGGAGGCTGCTACACTGACAGAACAGTAAACAGGATTCAGTTGAGGCTTACGCTACCATCTAGTCCTTGCTCCCATGGGAGTTACCCGCCTTTCCCTCTCATGTAGACTGTTGAGGTGGGTGCAAACACACTCAGCACATAGCTTTCTAAACTTCTCGTATGCAAAATCAAGCAAGCACCTCTTTCTGGGGTCGGGGTGGGGGTGGAGAGACATCATTATTTTTCTTGCTGTGACCTTGGGAGTGGTAGGCTGTGCAAAGCAACACGGCTGCATTGATACCTATGTCTCCATCTTTTGATTTTGCCCCAGACGTTATTTTTCCATGAGATAGTTTTATATGTGGTGGTGAGTTTCCAAAGTTATCTTCCTCTCAGCCCGTTTCACCAATAATGCTGTCACAGGATAGGATCACCTAATTGTTGCTGGAAATGATTAAAGGAATCGAAGGAGCTCTCAGAATTGTTCTCTTCTAAGCCTGACTCTGCTAGAGTCAGTGTGTTATTTGAGGAAATTACTTTAGTTTTTAAACTTCTTGAGAGCTCAGTTACTACATTTAAAAAATAAAAACCACCTTTTGTTTGGGGATCTGGCAGTTCTTTACCGAGTTTGTGTCTGTCTGTTTGGCTATCAAAATACTTTTAATTTAATGAGATGATAATGCTGTTGACATAGGCTTTAGAAGTATCCTTATTTCGCAACCTACAAGTCTTTTCTGGCTCCTGAAATACATTTTGAGATATAAATAGCTCATGAAATTCCTAAACCTGAGATACACGTATTTGATTGGAACCTCTAGCTCATCCCTACATGATCTGGAAAGCTTCATTCCTATTTTTCTCTCTCCAAACCTCACTGTGGTGATATTTTATCTGTGTACCCCAATAAAGTTTATCTGGGGATCAGAGGAAAAAAGCCAGCCACTATAGTAAACATAGAGGTCAAGCAATGGTAGCACATGCCTTTAATCCTATCACTTGGAAGGCAAAGATCCATTTGGATCTCTGTGAGTTCAAGGCCACACTGGAAACAGAGCCAGGTGTGGTGATACATACCTTTAATCCCAGAACTAACCATAAAGGTCTGGAGGTCTGTACAGACAGGCAGGAAGTGACAGAGCTGGGCAAGAAGAGGAAGTGATGTAACTGGGAGAAGAGAGGAAATAAGATGGCAGAACAGAAAGGCATATAGGCAGCATATAGGTGTGAGTATACAGGAATTAGGTCCCTTTGGCTGAGGATCTCCAAGTGGTGAGAATGTGGCTGGCTTCTTTCTGCTTTTCTGATCTCTTAATTTTAACCCCAATATCTGGCTCTCATTTTTTTTTATTAATAAGACAATTTAGCACTTCATCTTACACCCCACCCTCTCAGAGAATCTCCAACAAATGAAAGGTACCAAAAAGCCCAGTACTGCATTCTTGGTGATTACTACAACTTCCTCCCCATTGCCTCCAGCTGCCCAAGTGCCTGCTTAAGCATTCAGCTTTTGACCATACTTTGGCACAAACCCAGCTTGTGGCATACACATTATCACCCGTCACCTACAACCTGTATCATCCCCCTGCTTTGCTTTGGGCCCACAGCTTCTCAATCTCTGGGACTTGAGAACCTGCCTGGAAGTTGCTTTGTTCAAATAAACCTGTTGATACACTTTTCCAGTTCAACTTGATCCAGAGAAACCTATTATTGAGAGACAGAAAACCTACACACACACACACACACACACACACACACACAACTATATATAGAAGTTTAAGTATTAGAAAAGAATAGCCATGAACTTTCAGAGAATAAAACTGAGGAACAATGCCAAGTAGCAGCCTGGAAAAACATTTTACCCTAACACATACACATACCACACAGACACACATACACATACCACACATACACAGACACACAGGCACACACAGACACACAGACACACAGACACAGGCACACAAAGGAACACACAGACACACACACAGACACACACACAGGCACACACACAGACACACACACACACACACACACACACACACACACACACACACACGTCTCTTTACCTGTAAGACAGTAGAGTAGATACAGACCTCAACCTTGAGTTTGAATTTCTTGCCTTCAATTTATTGGCTGTAGAAAATTGAAGGAGATGTAGAGACTTTTTCACCCAGTGTTTCTCATGAAATTATATTTTTAGCATAATATGCCATAGAAAGCATGTGGAATGGTGTCAGCACACAGCACAAATCTGGGAAACATTGCTGAGAATAGACTTCATATTCCATGACCTGCAGTATGATAAAATGGAAGAGAGAAGTGGGAATCAATAGGGCTAGGTACAGGAAACCTAGTTACAGGGGGACTCAGGAGCTGTGGAGGATGGCGACACATTGGTAGTATATGGCCCAATTACCAGATTTTAAAGTGTTAACAAAAGGAAAGAGAGGATCTCTTGACAGTTTGGCAAAATCTGAGCCAGATCGCTCTCAGTTCACTAGAAACATGTCTGCAATACCATCTATGCACTGCTGATGCTTGGGATTGTGGCTGCCCTAATTTTCCTGTGGGAAGAACATGTTAATATAATGCCACATTTGTCTTCCTCTGCAGGCCTTGAAGCTGTGTGAGCTTCTTCCATATAGATTCCAGTGCTCACTGCCTCATAGACTATGCTGGAAGGTTCTTCTGCCCCAACATCACTAGGACAAGAGAGTCAGAAGCTTTCCCTCTGCTTTTGTCTCTTTCAGAGTGTGCCAGCTAATTTCCTGTCAGATACAAGCTAGAGTCATCTGAGAGGAGGGAATCTCAGTTGAGAAAATGTCTCCATAAGACTGGACTTCAGGCACCCTGTAGGGTATTTTCTTAATTAGAGATTGGTGTGGAGTCCTAGGTTCTATAAGAAAGCAAGCTGATCAAGCCATGGAGAGCAAGCTAGTAATCAGCATTCCTCCATGGCCTCTGCATCAGCTCCTGCCTCCCTGTTCCTGCCCTGCTTGAGTTCCTGTCCTGGCTTTCTTCAATGATGAGTAGTGCCATGGAAGTGTAAACCAGATAAACCTCTTCCCAAAGTTGCCCCTTGGTAACAATGTTTCATCACATCAGTGGTAACTCTAATTAAGACATAGAAAAATCTACTTTGAAAGAGTATTTTCAGGATTATGTTTTTCCCAGAAGCAACCTCAAAACTTTGTTCTTGCTAAGTCTGTGGGACCAAGTCCATAGGCTCACCATTATTGGAACAGACATTTTGTCCCAGGTTTAAGTTTGTGTGGAATTCCAAGGCTTCCCTTTTTGCTCTGGAGTCCAACATGTATAAAATTTCTAAAACTGATTATAGAGAGGGTGAAGGCTTTTGGGCTTGTCAAGAGAAAAGTCTAAGGAATGCCAGCTTATGGTTCTGGGTGGGGTGTGTGTGGGGGCAGTTGGAAGTCATTCAGCAATCATTCCCAAGTCTTTATTATTTATTTTTTATATTTTTGAGATTGTAATATAATTGCATCATTTTCCTTCTCTTTATTCCCTCCTTTTGAATTCATGGCCTCGTTTTTCATGTGTTTCTTAAATACATAAATACAACCTGCTCAATTTATATAATGTTCCTTGTGTGTATGTTTTCAGGGCTGAACTTTTAAAGAACATTTCCCACTATGAATATAAACATCTTCAGGGATCCTAGTCAAAGGATAGTAATGGAGCTAGGAAGATAACTTAGTGGCAGAGCATGTGCCCTTCTGTGTGTGAGACTCTTGGTTCAAATGCCAGCACTGCAAAAATGGGTGAGGGGGGAAGATGGTTAAGCAGTCTATGTAGACTGTACTATGTGGGTGGGAAGCTTTGGGAATGGTTGTGTCTCCATAGGAACTCTCCAGCAAGGCTCAGGAGTGAGTGCTTGGCATGTTCAAAGCTATGGATTTGGTTCTATAGAGCTCAAGGGAACCCCTTTACTTCATTCTCCCCACCCATGTACAGTTGTGCTTCTCCTTCTCTGTCCTTTGTGTGAATTCAGTTTAGAATGTATTTAAATACATACAGATCTTTGCACAGATGGCCCAAGACGGAAGTCTTTATTTCCTACTCTAAAAAACACTGGTACAAGAGCAGGAACTAGAGCCACTGTGTTCAGCTCTGAGAAGCAGAAGCTGTAATTAAGGACATCACCCTGTGGATAGTTTATGAAGTGGTTGAGAATATGTGTACAGGGAGAAGGGGAAAGTATGGTGCACTTTTCATTTATCTGAAAGTCGAGGATAATTTATATTACTTTTCTATCTATAAAATTTCTACCAGTGTGAATATTAAGTATATTCCATAGTTCAGTTACTCATAAGTTTTGCACAGAGGTTGCATGACTAGAACTTCCTTCCTGTAAAAGACAGCCACACTCACCAGGGGTGAAATAACACACCTGGATGGAAAATAACTGGCATAACTTCTTACTCACCAGAAACCCAAACCCTTGACTATAATACAGCATTATTACTAAGACTAACTGACCAACCACCTTATTTTGCTGCTAGGACGTAGCTTTAAAAACAAACAAACAAAGAAACAAACCAAAGGACTGGACTTTGATCTAAAGCTACCTCCAACTTCAGCAATTTACAAACCCAAGAGGGTGGATTATGGTCCATGGTTCTCAGATTGCTGTCCTCAGAGGTCAAGTGGTTTGGCCAAATCAGTTCAGGACAAGGAGGTCCTGAGGTAAGAGGGTGGGCACCATGTGGTTACTAGCCAGCTACACCGGAAGAGGTCTGTGTTGTGCTTATTGTATACAGTGTTTGCGTGTGAAACACTCACTGGAGAATGAGTCCTTCCATGGAGGTTAAAATAAGAAACATTACAAAATGGATCCTATCTGGATTAAGATGCTTTTCTTAGGGACGGATCAGTTCTAACTTTTCAGGAATCCACAAACGAGAGTGTATGAGCTCTTCAGGCTTCCTTTTTCATTGAGTTGGCTCATGATAAAATATCCCCTAAAGTGATATACTTTAGATAACAAAAACATTAGATATCATATTGAATAATTTCTAAGTTTTGTAGAACCTTGACCCGTGTTTCCGGAATCTGTCCACTTTGGCTGGCTGTATCTGTGGTTTATTAGTTGAGGCTAAGGAGCCAAGTAAGGTACCCTTAGCATTTCATTCATACAGGAACAGGGACTGGCAAATACAAGCCATGAAACTAATCGTTCTCCCTGCTCAGTCTCACTCACCTAACCAGCTTCACCTGCTTTTAATTTATTTTTGCTTTAGTTTTGGAGTGAGGAAGTTAACATGTTTTAGAAAAGTGAGATCAGACTAAGCTTGATTTTCTGAGCCAAGTTCTCAGCCCCACCTCCTTCCTTGGGGCTTAAGTTCATTGTGAGCAGCTGTCAGGAGATATTGAGCATACATATTTTCTTCATCTGACATTGTTAAAGAAATGAAAGATTGCACAAAAGAGGATTTTTAAGCATGCATACACAACCAAGCACATAATTCATCACACTGGTTTCTTTTTCAGCTCACCCGTACAATGGTACACAGGTCTTTGTCTCCTGGTCCTCACATCATCTAGTGCATAGACAGCATTTTCACCTGAAGAACAGGGAACCATACATCTGAACTTCAAAATGTCACATTGATAACTAATTTCTCCATGATTTCACACATTTCTGTCAAGTGGGAAACAGTATAGTTTCTGAAACTCTCTGTGTCTTGAGTTTTCTTATTGTGCATAGAGATAAATGTAACCCCTACTTTGTGAGGTTCCTGGGAAGAACACAACATGGGGCTTGAACCAGGCAAGGTGGCCGGTATCTGCAATCCCCACTGGAGAAGTAGAGGCTGGCCTGGGTTACATGAACTCAACTGAAAAAGCAAACCAAACAAAACAACAATAACACACACACAAACAAAAAAGTACTCCAGCACAGTCACCATTTAATGCATGCTGCTTATTATTTTTCTGTCTCCTTTTATCCTCTAAACTTTACTTCACAGTCTGTGTTATTATGATTTTACACATTTAAAAAAAATGGAAGTTCTGTGAGGATAAGTAGTTGGTTTGTACAGTGGTACATTTGAATAATTGTGTGCAAATTCTCCTTCCAGAATAGATTTTGATAGATAATATAAACACATAAAAAGTATATGAAAAGCACACCTTTGTGTGTGTGTGTGTGTGTGTGTGTGTGTGTGTGTGTGTGTGTGTGTGCCCAGCAGAGTGCTCTGTAGATCACACACACTTGATTAGTGCTTCCTCTAGGAAGCAATGCCAGTGGCAGTGATTCTGCTGTTGTTGGCCCTTCATTCTCAAGGCGAGAGAACCATTGCCACCACCGGTCTGGATAGTCCAAGGATGAAGAAGACTAGGTGAACAGAGGACAGTCATGGGCTGACTAAGATGCTCTGATCTCTGCTAATTTCCATAGTGTAAGTGCTTTCACGGTGTCCACATTTTTATTTAATTTTAATTCATTTTGTTTTGGAGTTGTTTTTAAAAATGAGTCACACTAACAGGCTGGTCTTGAATTTTTGGTCCTTCTGCCTTAGTGTCCAATGATGGAACTACTGGTCTAATTCACCGTGCCTGCCTCTACTATGACTAGCTTTGAACTACTTGAAGTTTAAAAAAAAAAAAACCCTTTTATTGAAAATAGATTTTTTTCTCACATAATATATCCTGATTACATTTTCCCTCTCAGTTCTCCATCTCACCTCTTATTCATACCTACTTCTTTTCTATCTCTGATTAGAAAACAAACAAACATCAGAGTAGTAGAGCATGGTGGAACACAACTTTAATATCAGCAGAGACAGGTGGGTCCAGGCCAGCCTGGTCTACAGGGCAAGTTCCAGGACAGTGAGGCTACATGGAGAAACCCTGCGTCAAAAAACAAAACAGAGGAAAAACTCAAAACAAATAAAAAATCAAAACAAACAGGTTTCTATGGAAAAATAATAAAATATAACGAGATAAAACAAAAGCTAGCACACCAGAATTGTTGAAAACAAACAGAAGGAAAAAAGTTCCAGAGAAGGAACAAGAAGCATACTAGCTCTCACACTCAGGAATCCCATACTAACACTAAACTGGAAGCCATAATATATACATAAAGGGCCTGATGCAGACCAGTGCAGGTCCTGTGCATGCTGCCTCAGTTTCTGGGAGTTCATATGATCTTTGATCGAGTTGACCAAAGGGCCTTGTTTTCTTGGTGTTTTCTACCCCTCAGGCTCTTAAATTGTTTCCACATCCTCTTCCATAGGGTTCCCTGAACTTTGAAGGGAAGGATTTGATGGAAACATCCCATTTAGGGCTGAGTGTTCCAAGGTCTCTAACACTCTGCATAGTGTTTGGCTGTGGGTCTCTGTATTTGTTCTATCTGCTGCATCTCTGATGATGGCTGAGCAAAGTGCTGATCTATAAGTATAGTAGAGTATCATTAGGAGTCATTTTATTGCCACTTCTTTTTTCTTTAGAACAGTAATATTTGGTTTTACCCTAGGTCCTTGGGCTGTCTAGTCTCAAGCTCTTGGCCACCCAAGCAGTGTTGTATAGCTGGAGTTTTCTCTCCAGGTCCCGACAAGCCCCGGCAGTCCCTTAACCCACTTATAAAATAAACATACAGATGCTTATATTATTTAAATTGCTTTGCCATTAGCTCAGGCCTATCATTGTCTAGCTCTTACTCTTATATTTAGCCCATTTCTATTAATCTATACTTTGCCACGTGGCTAGTGGCTTACTGGTACCTTACATCTTCCTTGTCCTGGCAGCGGCTGCAGTCAGTCTCCCCCTCTGCTTTCCTGTTCCCCTAATTCTCCTCTCTGTTAGTCCTGCCTATACTTCCTGTCTGGCTACTGGCCAATCAGTGTTTATTTATACAGAGTGATATCCACAGCACTTCCCTTTTTCTTCTTTTTCAAAAAGGTTTTAACTTTAACATAGTAAAATTACATATAACAAAACAATTATCGAGCACACATGCCAGGAACCCACCATAGTCTACTATCTATAGTAGCTCAAACACGCAGGCTGCCGCTAACTTGAAAGAGACAACTAGGAACTGTTTTTAGCTCCATTTTAGAATCTTTTTACTCAGGTGTTAGGTGGAAACTCTTGCCAACATGTTAGGTGCTATTTGTAGCTGGAGTTTTCTCTCCAGGTCCCGACAAGCCCCGGCAGTTCCTTAGCCCACTTATAAAATAAACATACAGATGCTTATATTATTTAAACTGCTTGGCCATTAGCTCAGGCTTATCATTGTCTAGCTCTTACTCTTACATTTAGCCCATTTCTATTAATCTATACTTTGCCACGTGGCTAGTGGCTTATTGGTACCTTACATCTTCCTTGTCCTGGCGGCAGCTCCAGCAGTCTCCCTCTCTGCCTTCCTATTCCCCCAATTCTCCTCTCTGTTAGTCCTGCCTATACTTCCTGTCTGGCTACTGGCCAGCCAGTGTTTATTTACACAAAGCTATATCCACAGCAGTGTTGGGTATAGGTTCTATCTTGTGAAGTGGGCCTTAAATCAAATTAGTTATTGGTTGGTTACTCCCACAAGATTTGTGCCACCATTGCCCTAGCATATCTTGGAGGTAGGGCATTATTGTAGATCAAAGGGTTTGTGGCTGGCTTGGTATTTAAATTTCTATTTTGGTAGTGTGCAAAATAACTTCCTGTCTCAAAGAAAATTGAATTTTTGGTCCTTAGGTAGGAGTGAAGGCACTAGCTCAATTCCTCCATGCTCAATGAGTTGTGAAGGTGTTATCTTCAGCAATGGGGCCTCGCTGTCAGTTTGTGGAGAGTAACCTATAGTCTTGGCACAGCCTGGATTGTTTGGGGATTCCCATGGGACCCCTTTGGCCAACAACTCAATTAGATGTAACCCAATCCTACTACAGGAAGCTGCATTTGGTGACAAAGGATGGCCAGTTGCAGCCTTGTTGTTCCACCATTTAGCCATTTCATTTAGATCACCTTCACGTATGTATATATTTTAGGGAGCATCTACTGTGTTAGGCTCCATACTACCCCCCAAATGGCCTTTAATGTTAGCTGTCTTTCCCTGTATTCCTTCCCCCTCTTCTCTCTCTTTCCCCATTTGATCTTTCCATTCCAGCCTCCCCATTCATCCATAACTATTCTATTTCCCTTTCCTGATGAGATCTATCTGTACCCCCCCCCCCCAGTACCTTACAATATACTTAACTTGTTCTATGGATTGTAGCTTGGATATCATTGGCTTAACAGCTAACATCCACATATAAGTGAATACATAACATATTTGCCTTTCTGGGTCTGGGATACCTCACTCAGGATGATTTTTTTTTCTAGTTCCATCTATTTACCTGCAAATTTCATGATTTCATTAAACAAAACAAAAAACAGAATAGCTGAATAATACTAAAGTGTGCAAATGTATCACATTTCCTTATCTACTCTTCTGTGAGGGATATCTAGATTGTTTCCAATTTCTGGACATTATGAGTAGAACAACAATGAACATGACTGAGTAAGTTTCTCTGGTAGGATGAAGAGTATATATATGACTTTGGGTTTATGTCAATGAGTTGTATAGCTGGATCTTGAGGTAAGTCAATTTCTATCTTCCTGAGGAATTGCCACACTGATTTCCATAGTGGCTGTATGAATTTTTTACTCCCACCAGGAATGGATGAGTGTTCCCATTACTCTACATCTTTGCCAGCATGAGCTGTTACTTGATTTATTAATCTTATCCATACTAATGAGTGTAAGATGAAATCTTAAAGCAGTTTTGATTTGCATTTCCCTGATGGCTAAGGATGTTGAACATTTCTTTAAGTGTTTCTCAGCCTTTTGAATTTTCACTTTTGAAAATTCTGTTTCGATCTTGTCTTAGAGTTTCAATTGCTGTGAGGAGACAACATGACCATAGCAACTTTTATAAAGGAAAACATTTAATTTGGGTGGCTTACAGTTTCCGAGGTTTAGTCCATTATGATCATGGTGGGGAACATGGTGGCATGCAGATGCAGGCCAACATGCTGGAGAAGGAGCTGAGAGTTTTACATCTTGATATGCAGACAACAGGAAGTGAACTGTCTCACTGAGGGTTGCTTGAGCAAAGGAGACCTCAAAACCCACTGCCACAGTGACACACTTCCTCCAACAAGGTCACACCTACTCTAACAAAGCTGCACCTCCTACTAGTGCTACTCTCTTTGGGGTCATTTCCTTTCAAACTACCACAGATCTGTACCCCATTTTTAATTGTTATTTGTTTTCTTGATATGTAGTTTTTTGAGTTATTTATATATTTTGGATATTAGCCCTCTGTAAGATAAATAGTTGGTAAAAATATTTTCTCATTCTTTAGGCCACTGCTTTGTCCCAATGATGGTATCCTTTGTTGTGCAGAAGCTTCTCAGTTTCATGAGATCCTATTTATTAATGTTTGTCTTAGTGCCTACACTATTGTGTTATGCTCAGAATATATTTCCTGTTCCAATGAATTCATGGCCATTTCCCATTTTCTCTTCTATAAGGTTCAGTGTGCCTGATTCTATATTTAGGTCTTTAAGAGATATGGAGTTGTGTTTTGTACAGGGTGATAAGTATGGGTATATTTGTATTCTTCTACATGCAGCTGTCCAGTTTGATTAGCACTATTTGTTGAAGATGCTGTCTTTTTTTCCATTGTGTGTTTCTGGCTTCTTTATCAAGAATTAGGTGTCTATAGGTGTGTGCATTTGTGTCTGGGTCTTCAGTCTGATTTCATTGATCAGTGTATATGTTTTGTACCAATAGTATGCTGTTTTTATTACTATATTTTTATTTTCTCTTATATTTTTCTTACTATAGTGCTGTAATACAATTTCAGACTGGGGAAAGTGATACCTCTAGGAGTTCTTTTATTATTCAGGATTGTTTTAGCTATGTTGGTATGTGTGTGTGTGTGTGTGTGTGTGTGTGTGTGTGTGTGTGTGTGTATGTTTGTATTTCCATATGAAGCTGAAAATTGTCCTTTCAAGATCTGTGAAGGATTGTATTAGAATTTTGATGGGAATTGCATTGAGTCTGAAAATTGTTTTTGTTAAGATAGTTATTTGTACTGTACCAATCCTACCAATCTATGAATATGGGATATCTCTCCAGCTTCAGATATTTTCTTCAATGTCTTGAAGTTTTTCTCATGCAAGTTTTCACTTGCTGGGTAGAGTTATCCCAAAATATATTATTTGAGGCTATTGTGAAAAGTGTTGGTTCCCTGATTTCTTTCTAAGTCAGTTCTTTGTATATAGGAGTGCTACTAACTTTTTTGAGTTTACTTTGCATTCAGCTATTTTGATGAAAGTGTTTATCAGCTGTACAAGTTTCCTGGTGGAATATTTAGGGTCACTATTGTATGCTGTCATATTTGCAAATAAAGATATTTTTACTTCTTCCTTTCCAGTTTGTAACCCCCTGATCTTTAACAGTTGTGTTAATACTCTAGCTAAGACTTCAACTACTATATTGAATAGGTATGGAGAGAGTGGACAACCTGTCTTGTTCCTGATTTTAGTGAAATTGCTTTGAATTTTTCTCTATTTAAGTTGATGTTGGCTATAGGGTTGATGTAAATTGCCTTTATAATGTTGAGGTCATCCCTTGAATCCCTAATCTTTCCAAGCCTTTTATGATGAAGGGTAGTTGGATCAAAGGCCTTTTCTGTCTCAAAGGAGATGCTAGTGTTGTTTTTGCCTTTCAGCTTATTTATATGATGGATTACATTTATTGTTTCATGTTTATTGAACTATTTCTACATCTCTGGGAGAAAGCCTACTTGATCATGGTGAATAATCTTTTTCATGTAGTCTTAGATTTGGTTTGCAAGTATTTTACTGAGAATATTTGCATGTATGTTCATAAGGAGAATTGGTCTATAATTCTCTTTGTTGGGTTATGTGGTTTGGTATCAGGGTAACTGTGGCCTTATAAAATGAATTGGGCAATGTTCCTTCTGTTTCTATTTTGTGGAATAATTTGAGGTATATTGGCATTAACTCTTCCTTGATAGTCTGGTAGAATGCTTTGCTAAAACCATCTGGCCTTGGGCTTTTTGTGGTTGGTTGACTTTTAATAATAGCTTTCATTTAAGTAAGGGTTACAGGTCTGTTTAAATTGTCTATCTGATCTTGATTTAACTTTGGTAAGTATGTATTGAGAAAATTATTCATATCTTTCAGATTTTCCTATTTGGTGGAGTACAGGTTTTTAACGTATGTCCTTATGATTCTCTGGATTTTTTTAGTGTCTGTTGTTTTGTTCCCCTTTATGGTGATTTTTTTTTGTACTGAAATGTGATTTTATTTGTATGTTAATAAATAAAGTTGCCTGGGGGTCAGAGCTAATAGCAAGCCATAGCAAGAGCCAGGCGGTGGTGGCACACATCCTTAATCCTGATCACATGACAGACAGATCTCTGTGTGTTCAAGGATACAGCCAGCATGGAGACACACGCCTTTAATCTCAATACTAACCATAGAAGACCTGGAGGTCTGTATAGACAGGCAGTGATGAAGAGGTCATGTGGTTGGGTTTACAACCAATGAGAAGGCAGAACAGGAAGTCAATAAAAAGACAGATACACAGGAAATAGGTCTCTTGCTGAGGGGAAGGACAGCAGTGGCAGTGAAGGGTAAAAAAGTTTTTTAGTATCAGCTCTTAGCTACTGCTCTGACCTCTTGGGCTTTTAACTCTGCATTTGGCTCTGTGTTTCTTATTTAATAAGACTGTTACATCTACACCACTTTTCATCTCTAATTCTGTTAATTTGGATATTCTCTGACTTTAGTTAATTTGGAAAAGGGTTCCTCAAACTTAGTGATTTTTCTCAAAGAACCAACTCTTGGTTTCATTGATTCTTTCTGTTGCTCTCTTTGTTTCTATTATTTAATTTTAACCCAAAGTTTAATTATTTCTTTTTTATTATTTAATTATGTCTACTCCTTTAGGTGTGATTTCTTCTTTTAGTTCTAGAGCTTTCAGGTGTGTTGTTAAGTTATTCATATGAGATCTCACCATTTTTTTTTCAAGTGAGACAGGGTTTCTCTGTGTAGCTCCTGTTTTGGAACTCAGTCTGTAGACCAGGCTGGCTTCGAACTCAGAGATCAGTCTGCCTCTGCCTCCTGAGTGCTGGGATTAAAGTTGTGTATCACCACTTCCTGGGTTAATTTTTTTTCCTTCATTTTTTTTTTTTAATGTAGTTACTAGCTCCTAGAACTGCCTTCATTGTGTTCCATACATTTGGGATATGTTTACATTCATGTTCATTCAATTATAGAAAGTCTTATTTCTTTGTTAATTTCTGTCTTGATGAATTTTTCATTCAGTCATGATTTGTACTGTTTTTAATGAGTTTGTAAACTGTTGTTGCTATCCAGTTTTAATCTGTGGTGGTCAGATAAGATGCATGGTGTTATTTCAATTTTCTTGTATCTGTTGAGACTTGTTTTGTGTCCAACTATGTGGCCAATTTTGGAAAAACTTCTATGCGGTGCTGAGAAGAAAGTATATTCTTTTGGGTTTGTGTGAAATACTCTGTAAATATCTCTTAGGTCCATTTTGTTTACAATGTCAATTATCTCCAGCATTTCTCTGTTTAGTTTTTGTCTGGATTACCTGTCTATTGGTGAAAGTAGGGTATTGTAGTCTCCTACTATCAGCGTGTGAGGGCTAATATGTGATTTAAGCTGGAGTAGTAGTCGTAGTAGTAGTATGTGTGTGTGTGTGTGTGTGTGTGTGTGTGTGCGCGCGCGCTTGTTTTTGTTTTTGTATTTTTTAAATAAGCTTGGCTGCCCTTGTCTTTGGTACATAGATGTTAAGAACTGAATTGCAATGTCCTCTTGTCGGATTTTTCCTTTGATGTGTATGTAGTGCCCTTCCCTATCTCTTCTGATTAGTTTTGTTATTTTGTCATATATTAAAATGGCTGCACCAGCTTGTTTCTTAGGTCCATGTTCTGGAAATATCTTTTTTCATCGTTTTACCCAGACTATGTCTATCTTTGATTTTAAGGTATATTTCTTGGTTGCAGCAGAAGGATGGATCCTGTTTTCTCATCCATTCTGTTAGTCTGATTTTTTTTGTTTGTTTTTTGTTTGTTTGTTTTTTTTTGTTTTTTGATATTGAGAGATGTTATTGAGCAGTGTTTGTTGATTCCTGTTATTTTTGTATGTGTGTGTGTGTGTGTGTGTGTGTGTGTGTTTCATCTCTTTATATTTGCTCATCTTGGATTCCTTGTGTTTTCTTTGGTGTGGTTAACGTCTTTATGCTCATTTAACACCCTTATAAATGCTTTCATTTTGTATTCTAGAATTTTTCTCTCAAATTGCTTATTGTGTATAATATGTCTTTCTCCAGTTGGCTTAACTTTCTCTATTTTAATTCTTTATGAAATCAAAGAAGAAAACATTTTATTTAGAGAAATTAGATCCAGGCAAATATCAGAAAACTCTTATTATGGTGTCTATGCCAGTCTCACCACTGTGGCATCAGAATGTGTCTTTCCAATCAGTAATAAGCATGGACCTCACAAACTACATTTAAGCAAGAAAAATGGACTTGGTAACTTCCTGTATTAGGATTCAACCTATTGACAGGTAATTCACCTGCAAATATTTAACTATTTCTCTTTAGTACTATTGGTGCAATTGTGAGTGCCTAATAAATAGTTGTGGCTAATTTTTACTAATTCTTATCAAATACTTCAAAATTCTCACTTAGCAGTTATTAAAAGGAATAATAACAACAACAAAATCTGATCCTCTTTCCCCTTGGCATTTAAATGTTGTATAAAATTTTCTTTGCTAATATGAGCTTTGAAATGCATGATCAACAGATTTTTGTCTGTCTCAGAGCCTTTGTTGGCTTCAGGATTCACCTTCTACATCTCCACTGCACCATTTGACCATAGAGTCTTGCAGGTGTTCTTATCCTTGCTTTGAATGGGAAGGGTTCTCAGGTGGCCCCAAGGCTACTGCTCCTGTTTCTTTGGGAAAATGGTGCAGGTGATTATTGCTTTTGTACCCACTTTGAAATCTCATTCATGTTAAATCAGCCAAAACTTTCTTCCCCAATGGATAATGGAAAGATACGAGTCATGGAAAAATGACTCTATACTAGTGTTCAAGGATATTTCCCCAAATTGTTGGTAATAAACTTTACTCAATAATTGCCACATTTACTTATCCAAAATTTAAAAAAAAGCTTATTATTTTATCCATATTTAAAAAATGAACTATGAACTTCAAAGAAGCAGGGTTTTTATGTAGCAGCATTTAATGGTAATAAATAATAAATGCTATGGATAAGAAAGCCCTAAGGTTTTCTTCCAGATAAATAAAAGTGTGGTGGCTGTCATGTGGTTTTACTCCTATGGATGATATCCAGGGACTGTGCATGCTAAGCATGTGTTCTACCACCGAACTATACCTGCAATCATAATTGCACTCAGCATTGCCTATTTCCTACAGCCTTATCTGTCAGTGTTTGCTGCATGATAGAATACACTGAATCAGTTTTCTCAGCATTCAAGAGCTCCCTACCTTACCACAAGTTTTGATAAAACTCAAATAACTGGACTTACACTCTACAGCAGTTTAGCTGTAAGTAACAGCTAGTTTTTGCAACTTTTAGTAGACTAAAAATATAATGTTAATTTGAAAGGTGATAAAACAAGATGCATTAGTTAACACTTAAGATTATCTAGGAATGACTTTGAATATATTTGATCTAATACATTAGCAGTAGAAAGAAAGCAAATGTCCTGATAAATACAAGTGCAAATAATTAGAAAAATGAGTTTTTGCTGTTTTTGGAAACTCTTATACTGACCTCAGGTAAGGCAAACATTGTAGATATAATCTAGTCTACAATAAGAGAAGAACTAAGGCCTTTTTTGAGGCCATCTTTAGGGCAATGATGAAGCAATGGCAAGTGTTATACTGTTTTGGGGGTGTTTAAAATGTTTGTTGTCACTGGATGATCTAATAGTTATGCTTTATTAAGATATACACTAAAATATGTGTTTAGAGAACATTATTAGAATATCATAACAAGTTGAGATGAGAGTGAAAAATGGGAATAATTATATATTCCTAAAATAACATGTTTAAGATTCCCTCTTTTAGTTACCAGAATTAGAAATTTCTAAATAAGATGAATCACTACTTTCAAATAGTTGTATTGACAGTGTCACTATATATATGCATAGATTTACATATATACTTTGATATATTACATATATAAAACATATTCATATAGTCACTGTGATAGTCACATGATGATTTATGACTCATATCAATTGATTTTTATAGTTTTGCCCACAGTGTTACTATATTTCATGACAAGCACTTGGTCATAGGGGTCAGGATAGTTTAGAGGGGAAGCCATGAAGGAACACAGCGAAATAGTGAGATTCCCAGTCAATTCATCAAAAAGACCAGCCCATGTAGGATTCGTGTGCTTTTTGGATGACCTTATCTAAGCTTTGAGTCTAGTACAGAGATGGCCCTCCATTCTGAGTTTGTCACATTGTGAACAATCAGATTCACCAGACAGTCCTGATTACTTGCAGAATGGACTGGACTACCATGATTTTGAAAAATATCATTTTAAATTGCTTGCCCACTCATGAACCAAACTACAGAACACACAGTTCTAACAGATAGTGGAAAATTCTGTCGGAACAATTTAGACCCAATAGTCCCAGATATAAGTGCACAGTTTGGAAAAAGAAAGCCCTAACTCTTAAAATTGTTTTAAAAAATCATAAGAACACATAGGTATTGTGGTGAAGTACTTTCCAGTCTTTCCACTCAGAATGCTTCTTAGGCACAGGCAGCATCCTGAGAAATCTTTTGTTTTACAGTATTCAGAATTCATGAAAAAATGCTTAATTAGAAAATACATGCCTGAAACAAAATCAGTAAATTCTCTTTTCCAAGCCATGTACATGGCCTTGCAGAGAGTTGAGTGTTAATATGAGAATACTAATCTAAGATTATAGATATGGGTCACTCATGGTGGAAATACGACCTTTGTTAGAGAAATCCTGCAAACCGATGCCTAGAATGCCTTTTGCTTCCTACTCAAATTCTACCAGCCTCATGCTTTCTAGTTCAGTTCTTATCTTCAGTGTCTACTGCATGCCCCACAGCTTGAAAGTCCCCACTGTCCTCGCTCCAGCACTGTTATTGTAAGCATTTTATGGGTCTATGTCTCAGTTTTCTTAGTATAGTTTAAGATACAGAAAGAACTCTCCAGGTTTTAAAAGGATTTTTCAAACCCTTAACACACTGTAGAAATGATGGTTAAGTCAACAAGCACATGAAACAGTGAAAGAAAGAAAATCCGGGCCTGGAGTGCTACTGCTGCTGCTGCTAAGAGCACTTGCTGCTCTGCTTGAAGGTCTGAGTTCAGGGCCCAGTTGATGCCTCCTAACTGCACTGAATGCTGCACACACACACACACACACACACACACACACACACACACACACCACACCACTCCATCCCCCCCACATACATAGACATACATACATACACACAAGACATACACACATACTCATACACACACAAGACATACACACACTCACACATACAAGGAATAGAATAAATGTCTTGACTAGAATTTGAGTGGATTTTCTTTGTAGTTATACAAGTATTGTGATGGCTAAATTATGTTTTAAATGTAAATTACTGTGCTTAAGAGATCTATAAAACAATGACCCTAGCCTGTAAGCCCCACTTGCACAAGGACAGATAGCTTCCTGGAATACTGGAGGCTGTTGTTCATGGAAGATAACAAGCCACGGGTTTGCTTTTGTAAACAAGCTTGGTTGTCCCAACTGCACAGGATGTGCTTGATCACAAGCAGGTAGGAGGTACATAGGCAGGATTTATGTCAGGATGTATGCTTGCCCCATTCGACTAATGTGGGAAGTACACAGCCTTGTTGGATTTTGCCTTTATAAGCCCATGTCTAATGTAATTCAGAGCCATACTCTGGGAATCCTGGGTATGGACCTGGCCAGTGCCCAATGTCCTGGCCAGTACTTAATAAAGCTTCAAATATAGCTAAAAAATTGTGGTAGTGATCTCATTCTTGCCCAGTGGGATGAACAGTGTGTACATCAGTGTGGCATGCCTGCTGCTGAGAGTAAATTTTTCAATGTAAAGGGGAATGCAAATACTACCCTTGAGCAAAGTCTTTGCTGATGAGAGCAGTTACAATAATGCCTAAAGTTTACTGCCTTCATCTTGAGAACTTCAGATTCTCAAGATTCATTTGTAGCATTAAGATCACGTTCTCATCAAACCTCATTTCTTTTCGAGCACCAGATCCATGATAGCTGGCTGAGGAATCTCCAGATGCTTCAGGGGTTGATCCAATACTCCACAGCCCCATACTCCCTAGCCTTGAGGATGTAATGTTGTTTTCCTGCTTCACAAAGGACTCATTAAAACAAAAGACCTGAACAGCAGTGTCAAATAGACATAAAACTCCCTTATACCACTCAGCAAAAATATAGAGAGAGATGTTTATGAAACCAGCACTATAGAATTTTTCATATTAATGACAATAATCTGGTTTGTATTGTGCTGTAGAGACAGGAGAACATAACCCATGCTTTTCTTTCTATTGTTAGGTTTGTTGGCTTGGACTCTGTAAGTTAAACTAACAAAAAACACATTAACATGAGAAAAACAAAGTTTATTGCTGTGGGCACCGAGCTTGCACAGATGACCAATGAGTGATGAATAACTCAAGGAGTGGTTCCAGGGTGTACTTACTTAGGATCTTAACCACAGGACACATGTCTGAAGAAGTCAGGGCTAGGAAAAAGGACTTTGACTACAGAGTGGCAAACTGTGGAAATCAACTACTATAATGATCCAATGGAAGATATGGTCCAGATAGTAAAATTTACACATGACCCTTCTGAGCTGATAAAAGGTAGGGAAGAGGAGGAAACACCATTAGCTAACTCCCCTGCTTTTAGCCAAATGAGGACACAGAAAACTTACCTTTTATGCTTCAGCTCAAAATTGTCCTTATGCTCTATTTTTGGTACATTTTGCAACACTTTTGCATAATATGGCATACACATAAGTGACATATTTTGGGCCATTGTATTCTGTTATCTTTCAGTTCCTCCTGCTGACAATAGTACAGTCATGACAGTTATCTGGTGTTTTTCTACAGAGGAATGCCAGTCAATATTTGAAACCCAGGACAGGCTATTAGCTCCAGGGGAAGAACATGTGTTCTTCTGTTTCCTGCTACTGTAACACAAAGAATTCTTTGGAAGGTATAAATTGAATCATCATTAGGCACAGAGTGGAAATAGGAAGACTTAATTGCCAGCAGAAAGATTATCTTCTAATATTTAAAATATTAATCACAAACCCCACTTCTGTTTTTATTGTTTCACTTCATCTCCAGTTGCTCTGAGATGCTTGGCTGGCCTTCAGGGTACAAATAAAACTTGCATTTTCTTTTGACCTTTAAGCCAGTCCTGAAAATCAGCATGTTTTAGAGAGTTGGTGTCTTAGTTTGCATCATCTTGGTGTGATAAACACCATGGATCAAAAGCAACTCCAGGAGGAAAGGGTTTATTTCATCTTACAACTCCCTGGTTGCAGTCCATCACTGAGGGAAGGCAGGGCAGGAGCTCAATGTGTCTGGAGGCAGGAACTGAAACAGAAACCATGGAGGGTGCCCCTTACTGGCTTGCTCTCCATGGCTTGCTCAGCCTGTTTTTGTTGTTGTTGTTGTTTGTTGTTTTTTTTTTAATACAACCCAGGACCAACAGCCCAGGGGTGGCACTGCCCACAGTGGGATAGAACCTTCTACAGGCCAGTCTGATAGAGGCATTTTCTCAACTGAGGTTTCCTCTTTCTAGGTGACCCTAAAGTGTGTCAAGTTGACAGAGAACTAACGGGTATACTCAGGGAGCAAAGACATCTATCTTAATTCTGAAGAATTTCCGTTATAGTAACTTTGAATCCAATAAAAATCTGATTACCCTAAGCTTTGTTTGTAGCACATTTCCATGAGTTTTATTAGTGGTAGGGAAACAATTCCTTTAAACCCTTTTTATATTCAGATGTTGCTAGAATTCTTTTCCCCGGGAAGACAAAAGCAGTGTCTTCTTTCTTCCTAAGGTCCCAAGGATGAGCAGGGGCACAATTTCACTAAAGTTCACTCTGAGGACCTAATGAGCTTATTGTATTTCCTCACAGAGCACAGGTGAGGGGTGCCTTACAGGGGTGTGAGCACTCCTTTCCATAGAAACCATACCTGGAAAGCCTTACCCAGCAGGGGTAGAGGCTCCCCTATAGTTGCCTAGGTGGAGTCCCCTGCCCTTCCTACCTCCAATCTATCTCCTCTCTCTGCTTCCCCCAAACCCCAAGGCCACACTCAATTCGAGCATAATCCATACAACTGGTTGTGAGTGGTGGCTGGACACCCTGGTAGGGTCCCCCACGGCCATCCCCCTATACTCCTAGGAAGGATGGCCAATAGGCCCAGCTGTGCTGTGTCTTCGCAAGGAGACCCAACAGAACTCCTGAAGATGGCAGCCTGACACTAGGAGGATAGACCTGTACAGTGGAAGACCACCGAAATGTTGTTCATCAAAATTTTAAGGATCATGGTTCTACTGGGGAGTGGGGGCTGCCTTTGGGGTTCTTAGTCATTTATATAAGAATTTTAGAATGAACTAAGAAGGATGCTTGAGGGCAATATCATTAGAGTTTCAGAGAAAACCTATGTACCAAATGAGGTGTGAAGCCTGGCAGCTGTTGGGGCAGAGAGACAGAGGAGAGGAAGGGAGTCAGGCCCATCTGGCTAGGGTCAGAAAGAGGTGTGTTCGGCAATACAGATCAACAAGCAGATGTATGGCAGGAGGAGGAAGGAAAGGGTGAGAAAGAAGGAGAAAGCATATTAAGGCTTTTGATCAACATTCAAAGAAGAGATGAAGAGAAAGAAAAAGAAAAACATGCTTAGTTCCAGGCCATGAGCCCCAGTTCAGAGGGCACAGAATTCCAGACCTGAATCCTGGGACAAAGGCTGCACCAGGGAGCCAGGGTTTTAAGTAGGAAGAGAGACTGTTTATTAAAAAAGAGAAAGAACTGAGAACAGGAGGAGGCTAGTGAGCGGAGGTAAAAAATCCTCAAGCAAAGGATAGCCTCTCACCTCTTCTGTTTGCATAACATGGGGCTTTGTGGTGCAGGCTCTGAGCTTTATCTGAATCCCAACCTGCCCTGAGCATGCTCCATTTCTTAGGATATCCACGTCCATACAGTTTCTCAGCTATTCTTTTATATGCTAATCTTAAAAAAAAGTTTGCCATTTTATGTTGCGAGTGAGAGAAAACAAACAAACAAACAAACAACAACAACAACAAAAACCAGAAACAGGCACGTGTGTGCAGGCGCCCATTGAAGCCAGAAGAGGTCATAGGATGCCCGGAACTGGAGTTAAAGGCTACCACGGGAACTGCGACCAGCACTACAGCTGTTTGCATGGCGGGAAGCTTCTTTGCTATTGAATGTAGTCTCCAGTCCCTTCTCTTTCAATCTCTCATGATAGTCTGAAACACATAGATTTTAAATGGGAAATGGTATATATCTAAAAGTGTACTAGAATAAGCCAGCTATACAACCTTGGATATTATACGAACGCACATTAATTCTTATGTTTCTTTTTGTTTTTGCTTCAAGCTATCAGATGGTCAGTTATATGGTCTCTCCTAAAAGATATGAGATAGTGAGTCAAGGATATGAAAATACATTTATTCACAAAGACTCAGAATAGACTGAGTATTGCTTTCCCAAGGGCACATCCAAACAATTACATATATACAGAAGCTTTTCAGCTCAATTCTCTGAAATTTAGTCTCCCATATGAAAACCTCTTAAATGTAGTTTCAGCCAATGATATTTGATTCAATACCAGATATTGTCTCTAATTTGCATATCTGAATTGTTTGGGACACTGAAAAAACACTGACCTGCATCTCATTCCTAGCCAATGTGACTTAAGTGATCTGGAGTTGCAGAGACCTGGGAACTGCTAAAGAACCTACTGTGATGCTGAGGTGCAGGCATCCAGAAACCGCAGCTTGATTGGCATCCAGTGCTCTGACTAATGTGAATTTATTCAGTCAGAAGTGCTGAAATTCACTTGCATGCAGTGTGTTGTATTATGTACTAGGAAATTAGAGTGAGAGTCTGCCCTGTTGGTAAAGTGTTGTTAACCAAAGTTACTATTGTATAGCACATATGCTAGTTGTCATGAGCTAAGCTAAGCATCTTGTATTGCCTTGGGAACTATGAAAACGCTCCAAAGTGCCTCCATTGTCACTTTCACTTTGAGGAGGATGCTACTGAACACTTCAACTATCTTTATTAATGTCATAGAATCCCCTTTAAAATAACATATGAACTGACTCATTACTTCAAGTCTTAGGATAATTTAAATTATATATATGATTATATTTATATGCAATATATACATGTTATCTAGGAAGTCTATGGTCTTTATTTTCCATCTTGGTGCATGAAAGCAACTTCTTGCTTCTGTAATTCCCTTTCATTACTCAGCAATATTTCAGAAAAGTCTGAGTTTTATAAATAATTTTGTTAATTAGTTTTGAAATGTCAGTACTTATTATCAAAAGACCTTCCATTCTTCTGATTCCTCCACTGGGATGTATTCATGAACAAAATTTTTTATTATACTTAGCCTAAGCACTGGTTTCAAAATGTCTCTCATTTATTTGAGCAAGAAATTGGTTGCTTCACCAAGCCATCAAACTGGAAACAAGAGGAAAGAAAAGTCAACTTAACCCAAACGGAACATGTTTCAGGGATGAGAATGTGTCAAAGGCAGAATAGCATGTCCTGACTCTTCTGTGTCCTCAGCGCTGTATCATATACTGGAGGTAAATTATCTGTTTTGTAAATTAGGCCAAAGTGTGCTCTTTCAGGTAACTGTGAAAGCATTCTTGAAAGCCCATGAAACCTTACTATTCTAATTACTATCACAAGGGGTTGATAAATGAATAATGAGGCTAGGTATTATTGTCATTAAATAGACCATATTCAATTATTCATCCCCCAAGTCTGGGGTTACAGTCCAGAGTGCAGTGCACACTGTACCAGGGCTCTGAGACCCAGAGACCAGATTACAGTCTTGGTAGATAGCATTTGTTGAATGCAATTCAGGGGGTTGGCACACATCTTTCAGTCAGACATTTGGATGATTTACAACCAGCAGATCTCAAGGTTTATATATTAAGAAAAATTTCATTTTAACCACGTATTAAAGATTCTTTGAATAATTCAGAAATCTATACAGATAGGAAAGTGGCTTCATGATGGGAAAAAAGATAAAGATGTTTTATTGATGTTTGGTTTTCTAATGACGATTTTCTCTGCCTTCTGGTATCTACCCAGGCAGGCACCTTACTCTGAGGGACACTGTGTTTCCATGTTTGTACGTTTTCCTTTTGTGCTTTGTATCTAACTGCACACAGTGCAAGATATTGTTTTTGGTTAAGAAATCTGTTATCAGGGAGGACATGATTGGTGGGAACTTGTTTTATTCACCCTGGAGTTGTACCAGTTCATGACAAAGGTCAGCCATAAACACAATGTTAAAGAAAGCTGTCTCACTATGTCCCTGATCTGCATGCTCTGATCACATGCCCTCTTCTGGGCCCATAAGTAACCACGATGCTTCTTTTTATCATGCAGGTATCAGATTTGAGGGGAAGGCAAAGGAGTTCTTCCTTATAAGCAGTTATTCTCAGCTCAGCTTCTTGCTTGATAATTGTTTTGTTATATGTAATTTTACTATGTGAAAGTTAAAACCTTCCTATTTGAAAAAAAGAAAAGGGGAAGTGCTGTGGGATGTTTTATATGTTAAGTGTGTTGCTCTGATTGGTTAATAAATAAAACACTGATTGGCCAGTAGCCAGGCAGGAAGTAGAGGCGGGACAAGGAGAGAGGAGAATTCTGGGAAGTGGAAGGCTGAGTCAGAGAGACACCGCCAGCCGCCTCCATGAAAAGCAAGATGTAAGGTACTGGTAAGCCATGAGCCATGTGGCAACTTATAGACTAATAGATATTCGTTAATTTAAGATAGAAGAACTAGATAACAAGAAGCCTGCTGCAGCTATACAGTTTGTAAGCAATATAAGTCTCTGTGTGTTTACTTGGTTGGGTCTGAGTGGCTGTAGGACTGGCGGGTGAGAGACATTTCCCCTGACCGTGGGCCAGGCAGGACTGGAGAAAACTCCAGGCCCACAGTCAGGACAAATCTCTGTCACCTGCCAGTCCCACAGCCACTCAGCCCCAACCAAGTAAACACAGAGACTTATATTGCTTACAAACTGTATGGCCATGGCAGGCTTCTTGCTAACTGTTCTTACAGCTTAAATTAATCCATTTCTATAAATCTATACCTTGCCACATGGTTCATGGCTTACCGGCATCTTCACATGCTGCTTGTCATGGTGGTAGCTGGCAGTGTCTCCCTCAGCCTTCCACTTCCCAGAATTCTCCTCTCTCCTTGTCCCGCCTATACTTCCTGCCTGGCCACTGGCCAATCAGTGTTTTATTTATACAGAACGGTATCCACAGCACTCTTTGGCTTCTGGCTCTATTTTAAAAGTACTCCCAAGATTTCTGATAAATTATGTCCAATAGCTATTTTGTCCATTAGGAGCTAGAGGGTAGCTGAGGTGGCTGTTCTGGGATCTTTTCTGTTCTTGTGGTGTGCGTGTGTGTGTGTGTGTGTGTGTGTGTGTGTGTGTGTGTGTGTTTTAGAGAACAGAGCAGGAGTAGGGCATTAGGAAAAAGAGGAACTCAGGTTAGATTATGTGATGCCCAGTGGTCTGGACTTTCTCTGAAAACCAGACAGGATATAGATATTAAGAGTTGAGGAGGACAGTGTCTGTGCCGGTTACTCTTCCTTTGTGATGATACAATATCCTGGTAAAAGCTACTGAAAGAAGAAAGGATTTATTCTGACTTCTGGTTCCAGAGGAACAGAGCACATCATTCTGGGGAAGTCATAGCAACAGGCAGGGAAAGTATGATAGCAGGAACAGGAAACTGGCTGATCACATCTTCATCTACACACAGAAAACAGAGAAACAGGAAGTTGGGCCAGGCTATAAAAACCTCAGAGCCTTCCCCCAGTGTCAGACTTCCTGCACTAAGGGTACACCTTCCAAAGGTTCCACAATCTCACCAAACAGCACCACCAGCTATGGACCAAGTCCTTAAATCCTTGAGCTTTGGGGACATTTCCCATTCAAAGAACCACAGATGGCTACTGAAAGACAAACAATAATATACTTGGGGTCAATAAAACTACCAGTAACTAATGAAAGAAGCAATAAAAAACTTTCTAATATTTGAACAAAAATGTATCTTTAATAACTAATAAAAATCTTTATTAATGTCACACAAATATGGTTCTATGTTATTAAATGAATTTGGAATTAATTTTGTGATGATTATAATTTGGTTGTAATACTGACTTCCTTCTCTCTTAAGTTTTACTGATTTAATGTTCATCAATTTATAAAATTAGCATAATTATTTGCTCACACAATCAAAAACCTTGGCTCAAATAGAGAGTAGATTAGCTATTTCTTATACTTCTAAATGCTCAGATACAAACACATGCTTTCTAATGGTCCATTCTTGTAGAGAGTGTTCTAAATACAGGGTAAACAGAATGTGGTTCATAATAAATATGAAGTGCCTACAGTGTTGACTTTATGTTCTTTATAGCTCAGAGAATGATCTGTGATAGCTGAACTTTTGGTTCCAAACGAGTGAGTTTAAGCACTCAGAATGCAAAAGTAAATGAACCAATAGTAGCAGAGAGAAGCAAAAGACAGCCAGGCAACACCCAGCAGAGAAGACTAGAGCAGCCTGATGGAGAGGACACCAAGGTAACATCATCAACTTAGGGGCTTAAAGACATCCAGCAGGAATCTACCAGGGAAGCTGAAGAAATCGGGTAGAGTTCCACATTGAACTATCTCTCCATGGATGAGCTCTGGGCTTCCTTTTCCCACAGAAGGCGTTTTCACCGTAGAGATAAACAAAATCTCTGTTAGAAATTTAACCTTTTAGTTGTTCCTGAGGATGCCGTGTTCTAATGCCCTTCACTCTTGGTGGGTTTTGTTTGTTTTTTTTTTTCCCCCATTTTAGAGCTGGGGGCCAGCCCTGGGACTAGGACAAGAGGTTTTGGAGGAGACAAAGAAAGGCCTCCTTGCTTCCAAAGTTCCATTTCAACAAGTTTAAACAGCACAGGGTGGTTTACCAATATAATTGGCAGTACAGTATGCCTATAAAGTGGTTGTTTTGTTACAAATTCTGATTTTACTACCCAGAATTTTTTATTCTCTATATGTGTTTATTATAATACACAATAGTATGATTCCTACATGTATTTGGTGTTTTAGATTCAGAAGTTCTTGATGCCAAATAATTGAATAATAGTCAGTTCTGCTGAAATACAAGATATCAGTTCTCCAAAAAGCTCACTGCAGTATATGGACTTGAACAATAAACACCATGAGTTTTATAGGGAACCCATAGATGGAACACAATTATTCAGATACATGTCTAGTGACACATTCAAAAAATAAATAAATAAAATTTGAGAAAAATGTCATTAGCATTCAACCCAGTTTAATGGTTAAGAAATACATGAATGCTGCATTACACATAGCAGGATCCTTTGAGAAGGACTTCAGACTTGCTATTGAAGTGATTTTTAAAATGGTTGCTGCTTGGGAGTTGTGCAGTGTGAGGGGAGGGTCACCTTGACCCTGAGTGGGTGTGACTTTTCTAGTATTGGCAAGAGAGGCAATGAGACATGCTGTGTGCATTCTGGGTATTTGCCATGCTTCTTGGCATTGATGAATATGCTTTCTTATACTCACCCAGTGTTTTTCATGAATAAAATTATAAACAAGCAAGGCCAAAATTCGTGTTTTGTTCAAGTCAGTCCATGGTATATCAATCACGTTAGAACAAATATCACTGTTTAGAAATAAGCATTATGATAGAATTGGCTTCAATACTTCCAACATCTGTATCTCTAGGAGTGAAGGGATTGTTGAGATATTGTTGGTTGGGAAACCCTGACCTGTTAAAAGCTCCATAGTAACAGGGACCTTGTGCCAGACCCTGAGCAGTCAAGTGGAAGTCCTGAGGAGATGCATTTATATCTGAAAGCAGGGCTCATGAGCATGGGCACAGAATCCATCATAAGCACGGACAAGGTTGTGGAGTCAGGTCAGTCAGACCTAAGAGGCTGCTTAGGACTAGAGGGACCTTGTCTGTATTTTAGAGCCTTTGGTTCAGCATTTTACAAAGTGTATGCTGGCTACTGCCATTTTTCTAGTCTTAAAATTTGTACAACAAATGGTATTTGAATATGAAGCTATCTTTGTTGCATGGGTCTGAGAGTGAGTCATGAGATCTCAGTTTATAATATTTTATACTCTTATTAAATATTTTAAGATGTTTCAAATGCTTTAGAAATTATTTTTCAATCAGCCATCCAAACCCAGAGGTCATGCCAAATATCAGAGTATTTGATAAAGCTAGCCCAAAACTCTACTCCATTTCTAGGATATTGCCAGTTAAATCTCAGAGAAAAATAATTATGAAGGGCACAATCTAAGACCTGGAAATAAGTATCCTTAACATTTGTGAGTATGGGAAATGCAATCATTAGATACAATTTTGCAGTCAGCTTTATAACATTTTATTGAGCATCTTCCCTTATCAAGATCAAGACCATGGGGTAGGGGTCGGGGTGGCCTGCTCTTCAGGAATGTCCTTGGGAGTTGGTTGTTGACTGAAGAGACTTCATGATGGTGCTTGTGTTTGTATGCTAGATTATAGGTGGGTACTTGCACACAGGTGTGTAAGGAAGGTCCATTCCCATCTCAGATCAGGTAGATGGTATTTGGTAGTTTTGATCACTATGTTTTATAAGAATCTATGCTTAGCATGGCTACTAAGGGATATCTTATACAAAAATCCTTCTCTAACTTTCATCTTAAAAGACTTACTCCATGTGGTAGTAAGTTCATAGTCAAGTGGGAAGGGTCTCATCTGCAAACCACAGTTTTAGGGGCTACCCAACCGACCATTGCATTACACCTGCAGAACCCCAATCTGCTTGAATTGTCTGTCTCACTAGGTCACATGTTCTCAAATTTTAAAGTTCTTTTCATTGAATGGACAATGACAAAATGATGAAGTTAGCCAGGTAGGGCTGATAGAACAAATTAGACTGGGTAGCAAAAGCTGCAAGCATTTATTTCTCACTGTTCTGTTCTCTGGATATCCATAGTTGCAGATAGCTACTGGTTGTGTTCTTACTAACTTCTCCCATCCTCAGATGGTGGACAGAGGTTACCTAATTCTGATGGTCAGACAGCAATCCCTTCTACCATCTAAGGTTCTCCTTTCAAAGCCTAATTAGTTATTTTCTGTATGATATTTCAGTTGGTGTCTTCAGATATCATGGTATCCCATAAAATGACATTGCCTTGTGGCATTTTCAGTGTATGGGTTTGTATTCACTTTATGACATTTGGACAAACACAAAATGTGTCCCCGTTAGAACCCAACCTTGTTGTTCAGCAGTGCAGGACTGTAGCTCCTGAAGTGACCATTCCATGTGATGTCACACCAGATTTATACTGACAGGTTGGAATGGGGAGGGGCAAACATTCAGTATCCAACAACAATAATAAAAAACACATGTACTTAGCATGATCACATTATACATTTTTTTTGATAAATTAGTGTGCTTCTTAATGGGCCCTGATGTGAGTACTAAAAACATATTACTATCTGGGAGTCATGTTGAAGTTTAAATTTAAATCCCTTTCTGAATTTGAAACCCATATTCGTCCCTTTCATCCTCTTCTTCAACTCCATCTGTCTTGGAGTGTGGCTTTTGTGCTTTTAAGCCATAACTGCTGTCATGAAATTAAATACCAGGTCAGTTTGTCCTCAACTCTTTATTTTCTTTTTCTTCCTTTCTTTTTTAAAAAGGAAATTATTTTTTTTAAAAAAAATAACCTCAAAATAAAAATTCTGGTTGCCAGAACCTGACATAAATTTCAGGTTTAATTTTATATGTGTTGGGAATGAGAAGAAAGGTTTCTCTATCTTCACATTTGGCACAAATCCCCCACTTCTCAATGACTCTAGGTGATTAATAAGTGAGACTGAATATATCCTACTTTTCCTGGCCAGAATTGAAAAAATATGCACTAAACGCCTCTGGGCTATAGATTTTTACAAAGATAGCTAAAATTAGGTATGCATAGTTGAAAGCAGAAGTGACACGTGTAGGTATGCAGAGAGGGTATACACGAGGATGGGTGCAAAGCCGGGACAGAGGGAACAGGGAAATATGTTCAATGTACTCAACATTTGTGTTAAAAAAACGTTAAGTCTCTAGGTTATAAACTACAACTTTGGTTTAGTTGCTGAGGGTATGGAGAGTCTAGAAGAAAAAAGATAGATCTAACCAAAGTAAATGTCTCCTACCGGTACGTCAACACATGTCTGCCTACCTCTTATTCTCTTTCCTCAGGGAAGCCAAGAAATTTGTGAGTGAAAATGAAGGGGCTCTCGGGAAAGGAAAAGGAAAGAAGTGGTTTGCATTTAAGATGATGATGGCCAAGGTAAGCATTTTCATAATCCAGTCTGGTCAGTGTCACAGTGACCCTGAGAGAGAGAACACTGTGTCTGTTCTGAGGGGGTGAAACCAACGTTAACTATGTGCATACATACAGCCAAGACTCGTACAGTATATGTGTGGTGTATCTGTTGTATTAAAATTTTGGGTGGGATTGAAGATTACCCTTTAAGATAGACTGAAAAATTTTTCAATAGTTGCAAACACTTATTTATACCAAGAGACTAACTTAATTTTACCGCTTCCAGATGTAAAAGACTGTGCACCCATTCCGTTTTCATTTTCTGAAGGTTTCAGGGGTTCTGGTCAAGGCTTCTTTTCCCAAATGTCTATAAATTAAAGGATCATTAGCATTTACTCCCCAACCTCTTTTCTTTTTCAATTAAAATCATCAACTAGACACTGCAACAAAGATAACAAAAATATGATAGATTCATACAAATGCAGATTTTAGAGAAATATAGAAAAGTAACACTTTTATATGCACTTACTGTGGGCCACACACAATACCGAACCTCTCTATTGAGTCATGTTTCTCACAGTGAAGTAGGTCCATAGGTTTTATGCTGTAAAAACTGTAGCTAGGTGTACGCTATGGAAAGAGAGATTTGCAAGGAAAGTGTGAAGATCTTCATTTTAAATGCACACATGCAAGTAGTTAGCTTTACTTGCCTTTTATCTTTTATATGCATTCAGTCATACTGTGTATGACTGAGCTTTGTTTCTGACTTCTTTATTACATGATTGGGGTCATCAGATACAATTCTGTTGCTGTTGGGGGGCGGTTACAGCTCGTGTTGCATTATGTATTATAGGAAGATGTCACAATTTACATATTCACATATTCTACTGTAGACACCCTTTCTAGTTTTGAGTAATCTTTTGACTTCAGATTTAGACTGTTGTGTCTACTTAGCTCTCACATTGTCCTGTCATAAGGAAGACACATGGAAGGTTAACTGCTTCATTCCCACTCCTCCTCAGTCCTCTTGACCATGGCTAACCCAACACTATGGAGTAAAGTAGAAGAAAGGCCTTTTGAAAGATGAATTCATCATTTTTCTGTGCTACCATCTCTTTCTATTCAGTTGACTATTCTCTTTTATTAAAATGAAGTGTCCCATATAAGGGAAAATCATGAATTAAAATGACCTGTGTTCTCACAATCTACTTTACGAGACTAGAGGTCTTTCAAGGAAGATACAAAATCTTATTCATAAGTCCATTGGTTCCTCATGCACTGAATATTCAAGACAGAATTTATATCAGTCACCTAATAATGAGATTCCTATTTTACTGTTGTCTAGTAGAATAGACAGGTCTTTCCGAGTGGTCAGTGTATTTCCTCTAAAACAGTCAGTGTGTGTGTGTGTGTGTGTGTGTGTGTGTGTGTGTGTGTGTGTGTTCTGTTTGCTCTTGAACTGGTGTGTGCCTGTGTTGCTCAGGCTGTCCTTGTCCTTGCTCTCCTTGTGTGTCAGTCTCCCAGATAACTGAGGTTGTAAGCCTATCTAACATTTTTTAAAATTAAGTTATGTGGGAGTGCTGAGAAATAGAGAAGGAAGGGGGTCCTGCTGGTTTTCCTTTGTACACACAGCAGTATTGGGGGCTAGAGAGCTCCCTCAAAGCCATTGTCTTGTGATTTGGGGAAAACGGGAGAATAAACATCCAGAAACACAGGAGACAGTACCTTACTAGTGTTTGGCTTTGTTTTCAGAAATGGGCAAAATTCCTCCGAGACTTTGAGAACTTCAAAGCTGCTTGTGTCCCATGGGAAAACAAAATCAAGGCAATTGAAAGTAAGTGTTCACCAGATAAGGAGATGCAGAAAGCTCTCCGAGAATAGTCTCAGCTTTTCACAAACCTTTCCCCATTGATGGGCTCTTGGGGGAACTGATACCCAACCAAACCACCCATACGACGAACCAAGTAGACCTCCACTCTGTCCCTGTTGGGTTAGTCAGCTGGCTGCTGAGAGGAGACACCTGAGACAATGAACTCAAAGGGATAGAATGCTTATTTTGGTTCACCGTTCTAGTTTTCCGTACACAATCACCTGGCCCTGTTGCACCGGGGCTGTGGTGGCTGAATACATAACACTGGGATTGTGTGGTAGCAGCAGCCTGATCACTTCAAGGCAGTGAGGATGTGAAGCGAGAGACAAGGTAGGGCCTTGGTCCTGTGGTGCTGTGTTCTCAGTGACTTAACTTCATGTCTTTGGGCCCTCCCCTCCTTAAAGATGCCACCCCCTCCCAGGAATCCCACAGCTGACAACTGTACAACATGGGATGTGGGGGGCATTCCAGACCCAAACTGGGTCAGCACTGGACCAGCACTTCAAGGACAGCATCGGAGACTTCACTTTCTGGCTTTATTCCGGCAAAAGCATTTCTCTCTTAGGCAGGAAAGGAAGTATTTTATGGACGGTGACACTGCCCATATTGTGAAGGCAGTGAATAATAGCGTGTGCAAATATATACTCTTGGTAACTGTAGACAATAACCAAAATGACAATTTTTAAAAACAAGAAGCCTTGATAGTTCACATTCAAGCTTATAAAGAAGAATAAACACAAGGAATTTGTTACCTTGATGTTCATACGTGACCTTCATTATGTGCAACACTCAGTATGTACAGATAGGCGAAAACTTGTTGAATATAGTTGCATTTTCATAGAACAGAGCAAATAAAAATTCAAATATTATAAAAGACAGCGCATCAGGAAAAATACTATTACATAGAGAAAAATGGATATTTAGGGGAAAAAATCACAGTTTTGGCAGGTGTGGTTCCTAGGGTAATAGAAAGGATCTGCCTTTCATCCATGCTTGTTCAGATCTGAACCTGGCTGTCCTGATGGCTGAATATGACATTGTATAATTGATACAGAAGCTCTACAGGAAGATAAAAGAGCTGACAGCCATTTCACTGACATGACTGGGCATGTTTGGAAGTGGCCCTCAGTTCTCAGTCCCTCATTAAGTGACAGTTGCTAATGACAGTGAGTTAAAATATATCAACTCATGATTTTCATGTCTCTCCACACATTCCTCATAGCATATTTTCTTGCCAGATTTTCCTTCTGCTCCTTTCCTTATTCAAAATTTTATCTTTTAAAGTGAATCTTTTAATATAATCTCAATCTATGCTTATTTTTCCTAATAGACATGAAAGCTAGTATTTTTTTATTACACCAAAAGCCCACTTGGCACTCAATAAATATGCATTGAATAAAATTACAGATGTGTTTTCCAGAGGTCCATATCACATCAGGTATTAATAGGCATTTCATGAACATGAGAACAAAAGAGATATTATGGAATCCTTAGGTTTCAGTGGCACAGCTGAAATATCTAACCAGCCCCAAAGAACAGACATATAGAGCATTAAGATCTTGATCAAGGGCCAGCAAGATGGCTGAGAGGGCAAGTACCACTGTGCCTGATGACCTGAGTTCAGTCCTTGGGACCGGCAATGAGGAGGAAACAAGCTTTGTAAGGTGTCCTTTGACCCCCTACATGTGCATCATGACATCAACACACATGAGATAAAAGTTTAATGTAATTTAAACATTAGAAAACACCTTTAAAGAAAAACCTTGATCAATTAACATGGAAAGAACTTTGGGTTAGTACTAACTCTGCCAAAGATTGGCTGTGTGCCTTTCCGCAAGTCATTTAAGTCCTCTGGGATTTACTGTACTTCTTGATCAGGTGTGAGATGTGTTCTAAGAAACTTGTTATTGGTATAGATAGGTAGGAAACATACGGTAACAAATTATTTCTTTTTTAAAACACACTAGGACATGGTAGGTTCCAGCCTATTTCTGTAGCAATGACGTTAATTTGTGTTTTATAAACAAAAGTAGAATTATTTTATTGAAGAAAATTGTATATATATGAATTATTTACACACACACACACACATACACACACACACACACACACACACACACACACACACACACACACACGGCTCGCGCACATTACCAGTTATCAGGAGTGTCATAGACGTGACGAGAGCTACTCATCCTTCCGTCAGCTATGTTCCTTCCTCCTCCAGTAAATTTGAAGCAGCTAAGTGGGTCAGTTAACCACGTGTGGACTATTTCCCTTTCCATGTATAATTTGCTGTTTGTCTTAGTGTGTTATTTATTCACTGGGGCTGAGCCTTTTCCTCAGCTTTGAAGAACTGGCCTCTTACCAGCCAGCACCTTAACTGTGACTTACCCAACGTCGCCAAGGGCCCAACACTCTACCAATATCACTTCACCTGGTCTTCAGTGTGCCTGTGGGGTTTATATTTTCTTCCTCTATAGTACAGTAGTGTTTGAGGGCAGTTGCAGTAGAGCTAGGAGAGAAAGTCTGCCTAGTTTCAGCCTATGTAGCTTTTCATGTTGAGCAAGATTCTAGAAGCTTCTTCTTTTCATGCATGATCCACACCTCTGCCAGGTCAGTGGAGAATGAGTGCAGCAAAATCCACTGACATTTATTGTATTTGAGGAATTTGTTTTCACGTCTCAGGTGTTTACTCTGAGGAAGTTATTTCATTACATATGTCTATTCTGTGATATTCCAGCATACTAATCATAGTCATAAGCACACCACATATTTTCAGATTATGGTCTGAGGTAGAATGCATGAAATATGAAGGACTGTGTTCTCAGAGCTGTTGAGTGAACTCACAATCTCATAGGAATTACTCTGGCAGGCCAGAAAAAATATATTTCTAGGATGGTCTTTGAAGCCGAACTGAATGGAAAATAAAAGGCAGTGTGACATGGAATCAGTTCTCTAAAGGTTAAGGCCACCTTGTCTCTGCCATCTGTACACTTTGGATGGTTCTTTTCATCTCTGGTCCTATATTACTGTATCCAAGGCTTCATATGAATTTTTCAGGTTTGGTTAGTTGTTATACAAAGTCATTTCCAGCCAAACAATACACAATGTATAATTTATACTAGGTCTTAGATGTGTAGTGACATATAAAATAATTTATGCTTTTGAGTAAAAATTATTGCAAAATTGAAATGGAAAACAGATCTTTACTATTTACCTATTTAATTATATTCTCATTTTTTAGAATAAAGTCGACTAAATATATTCCCAGTTTATAAAATATATTTCATTATAAAAGTAACATAAATGCTTTTCTCTGAAAGAAATGACAGTTTAATTATACAGAAGCTTCAGACACATTATTTTATTGCTTTGAATATTAGGACCATTTTTAACACATATCTCATGTTATCTTCAGAGAGAGCTTGGCCTTTATTAATGATTTCAGAAACGCTCAATGCAAGTCCACTGTGTGCTAGGTATTTTTTAAGCATCGTTGATACTGACAAAGACAAGCTAAACTCCCATTACTGACGTAGTTCTGCATGTCTTATATTGTGGGTGGTTGAGAGGAGAAGACACAATAAAATATAAATCAGAGAATAATGAATTTGGTATGGATTATGGTAAGTGACATGCACCACATAAGGCAGTAGTATCATGCCACTCCCAACAATTAATCTAATCTACTTGCCTCCACTCTCTGGTCAATCTTTAAATGTATTCTAATAAAATACTTTTAAATGAGGCTGTAATGGAGTTTCAAGTGACCAGCCTCCACCGAGTTTCTGCAAAACTTGGCCAGCAATTGGCAGAATCGAGGGAAAAACTCAAGTCAGAGTCTGAACTTCAAGCCATTACCATCTTGATTACAGGGGAACCTGGATGGCTTCATTAGCATGGGCCGGATACTCCCCTGGTAACTCTCAAAGTTTTCTAATTTAAGGAACTGATCTGATAATCCTAGCCTCAGAGGACGAAGTGATGTTCTATATTCTGGGAGAGTAGAGAGGGCTTTTACAGAACAGCCTTTAAGAAAGTCAGTACCTACAGCTGCAGGCTTGCTGTCATTGGCATTGCTGAAAGAAACTGAACCAAGTATTATCTATATCCACCAAGATGCTGACATTACTGTTAAAGCCATACATTAAAAAGCTGAATATCTTTCAAATGGAGATTATAAACCTCTCTTAGAATCAAAGTCAACTTTTATTTCATAGTGGATTAGAGTAGGGCTTCCTAATTTTTTCTATTGGTAATCCCATTTTGTCCATGTCCCTGGTACATAGGTATATAAAATAGCTATACAAATCAAACGCTTACTGAAAATAAATAATAAAGAAAAAAATTTCTGTTTTGGTATTTTGAGACAGGTTTTTTCTGTGTAGTCCTGACTGTCTTTGAACTTGCTCTGTAGACCAGGCTGGCCTTGAACAAACAGAGATCCACCTGCCTCTGCCTTCTGAGTGCAGGGATTAAAGGTGTATACCACCACACTTGGCTTAAGAAATTGTTTTAACATACTTCTTTGTTACACATATATTTTTACATATAAAAGATGAAAACAAACTTTATACTACTAAGATGGATGTGCATTATATTTACATAATTAAATCTCAGCTGAATAATTGGTATTGCAGAACATAGAGTATCAACATTTTTCAGAGCTGATTGATAATTTGATCTTACAATGATCAACACTGAAAATGCTGCTTTGTATAAATATGTAGTACATAATGGCAAAAGTATATTTAGGGCCATTTTAAAAAAAAAATTGTCAGAAATTCTGTCCTAATCCAGAGCCAGAATTCATTCAATAATTTTTTTATACAGTTCAAGTTAGTAACTGAAATAGAAATTCCTAACATCAAGTATTCTAACACAATTCAATATAAATATGTACTAATTTACATGTTGGGCAGTTATGGTAGGAGAACGTAGAAAGTCTTTGTTTTACATAACTAAATGATTATGTTTCTCTAAAATCAGAAGTTTTCTGTCTCACTTCTCAGATCTGAGGCAGGCATCTCAGGCAATGCTCACTGGCAGTGTTGGCCTGATGGTATTCATGGTGCCAAGTGGGAAAATGTGTTCAGAACCAACACTGCTATAAAGTCATACTGTGCAACACAGGCCAGCACTGGCACCGGCACTGTGGGTTCATTATGTATTCAATTCTGAGTGAAGTTTTGGTCACCATGTATTCATAAGCCTTTTATTGTTGACAAATTATTCATGACCACACTTCAGTTATGTGACCGTGGGGTCATGACCTCCAATTTACAGAGTCCTGGATTGATCATAGTATCAAAAAATATGCCGTGGTAGCTTTGTTTTCCAGACAAGAAATAGCTTCACATAGGCAACCCAAAGCACAGAGTCTAAACCTCCTACTACCCTATAGGTACATTGTAGCCAGAAGTTTTCCTGTGTCCTGCCTGGTCCGCAGCTGCCTAGACCCAAGTAAATACACAGAGGCTTTTATTAATTAAAACTGCTCAGCCATTAGCTCAGGCTTACTACTGACTAGCTCTTACGCTTAAACTCAGCCCATTTCTGTTAATCTCTATGTCACCATGTTTTTCATGGCTTTACCTGTGTGCCATTACATGCTGTTCCCTGGACGACGGGCTGGCATCTCCTCACTCAGCCTTTTTCTTCCTTGCCCTGGCTTTGGGCCCCTTCTGCCTTTTTGCATGAACTCCAGGAAACAAAGTAATTGTGTCACTTAGTTTTCTACCCCTAGACTTATTTGAAAAAATACTGCTTCATATTCTAGTTGAATGGTGGTATTTACATAGTACTCATAAAGCCAGTCATTTACTTGACCTTTCTCATTCAGAAGTGTGTGTGTGTGTGTGTGTGTGTGTGTGTGTGTGTGTGTGTTATTACCCATCTGTTCAAGAGAAAATTATGTATGATGACAGTCTACAAATTACATTCCTTAATAATAAATAACCAGAGGGAGAGGTGAAGCCTTAATCTTTAATTTAAAAGGAACACAAGAAAATTCATGACAAGAATATGCATGTACTTAATTTTCACTTTAAAACACATGAAAGAGTTTTAACACATTTATAATGTACTATGGAAGCAGCATTTATCAGTTGCATTTAAAAAAATAAAAAGAATTAGCTATTTATGGGTGCAGACCAAATTGTGAATTTGAATAGCCTTAGCTTCAGAAATTATTTATAGATATTCTTTCAGATATGCATGTTCATTCCACAATTATTTTACATATTATATTACAAATAATTTAACTATAGTTCTGCTTGAGGAGCCATCGTGTCATGATTCAGAGAGATCTAGATTTGGAGCCAAAGACTTATAGATGAGGACTGCCTAAGAAGCCAGGGTTATTACTAATTACCCATGTTCCCATCTCACAGGGACTGGCTGAGTAAACAGGCTCATATACTGAGATCAAATAGAGACCCAAAGCACAGATTCATTACATTTCAGTTATAATTAATCAACCCTGCTTTACTCAATTTCTCTGTTTCAGCTTTTGTGAGACTAATCGAACTTAACCCCATCAGAATCTAGTGGCACCTAAAGTGGGTGTTGGTAGAGTTCTTAGTATACCTGATTGGCTGTCCATTGAGGGACACAAGATCATTATTCTGACGGACATGACTATTTTTCACTTACACTTTTGTAGCTACACAGTATAAATAAAAGTTTTCTCTTTAGCAAATGCCAGCAACCTTCAGTATTACATAACATCTAGAATTATATATTGAGAGACAATTGTTTCTTCCTTTTTGTGTTGAGACAGGAAAAGATATCCTGGTGCTCGGATGCCACCAGTTGTCCCAGAGTATCAGCTATAGTGCCTCTGTCTTGCTGTTTCATCTTCACCCACTGTAGGCTGAATATGGATGGAAAACGGCCTTCTGGGTCCCCTGGTGCTGTGGAATGTCATTCTGTATGCTGTGAATGTCTGTTGCTCTGATTGTTTGATAAATAAAATGCTGGTTGGCCAGTAGCCAGGCAGGAAGTATAGGTGGGAATAAGCAGTCAAGGAGAATTCTGGGAAGAGGAAGGCTGAGTCAGGGGTCACCAGCCAGACACAGAGGAAGCAAGATGACAAGGCAGAACTGAGAAAAGGTACCAAGTCACATGGCTAAACATAGATAAGAATTATGGGTTAAATTAAGTGTAAGAGCTAGTTAGTAATAAGCCTGAGCTAATGGCCAAGCAGTTATAAATAATATTAAGCCTCTGGATGATTTTTATTTTATAAGTGGCTGCAGGACAGCAGGTGAGAGATTTTTCCTGACTGTGGGCTAGGCAGGACACAGGAAATCTTCCAACTCCATCCCAGTCCCTCTGACTATGTCTGAATCTTTTCTAAACTCACTCTAATTTTTATAGAGTAAGTTTTAGTGAAGTTCATTTTCTTTATACTTAGGATTTTGTAAAGAATTCACCTTCCAAAGCTACACAGAGAAACCCTGTCTTCAAACATTAGAAAAAAAAAAAAAGAATTCACCTTCAAATGAAAGAGTTGTGGAGCTACTTTCAAAGAACTCAAATTTTAGTTAGGAAATTTTATCTTAAAAATATGTTTTATCCATAATGTGGATCTGTGTGTTGGAGGAGCGGATGATTTCTCAACTATGCCTTTTGCTTTTCATTTAAGTATTTTAAAATCTATTCCCAAGGATCTTATTTGCCTGTGGTTATGTATGAGAATTGAGAGTCAGGGCCATGGTGGCAACCAGCTGAGAAACAATAAGAACAAGCAGGATGGGGAGGAAGGAAGGATGGAAGGAAGGACAGATGGGGAGAGGGGAAAAAACTAATGAAGAAAGAGGAAGGGAGGAAGGAGGAGGGAGGAAGAAATGGAGAGAGGGAGAAAGGGAGATGCCTCGCTCTGTGCTCCAGTGTCTACATCAGGGGGTCCCCCATGTGTTTGTACAGAAAGCCTTACCCCAGCTGTCAATTTGCTATTGCTTGTTCTCCTTCAGTAAGTGAGGACTGCTTCAATAAAACACGATTAGTGAGCTTGACTAAGCAGCCCTCCGGTAGTTGTTACCAGAGAACAGAGATAAGAGCTATGCAGTGGTATGAAATCACCAGGAGGCAGGTAGATGATCAGATATCTGGAGGTGGGGGGGTGGACGGGGGAGTCAGGTCTGCTTTAGTGTTCTGCAGGCAGGCCAGTGTATGTGGCTGCAGTATCTTGGCAGGTTAGTTCACAGATAACCCAGATACAATGTGCCATGAGTCTGAGCTGTCTTATGAATGTGAACACATGTTCTTGGACATCAAAATCATTGATTCCTTCCTAAACACCTGTTTAGAGATTGACCTCTTTTCAATTTTCTAAAAAAAGCAAAAAAACAAAAAAACAAAAAAACAAAAAAACAAATAAACCTGCTTTTCTATTGTGGGAATAAGTGAACTGTTAACTGAAGAATAGACTGATCCTCAGAATGAGAAGTATTGTGGATGTGAGATTGGCAAGCAGAGGCTGCAATTGTTCTGGTGGGGCCTCCCTTTACCTGTAGGAAGCCTTCTCTAATAGGAAGGTTTCAAAGCCAGAGGGCTAAAAAAGAGCATGGCTTCATTATGGGGGAACCTGCTCAATCAAAAGAATCAATGGGACTGGCACAGGTTGCTGAGGCTGGGCCCTGATTCCCTTGGATGACTGAAAGCCGCAATCAGTAAGACTAGGGAAACAAGAATTTAGATACTGGGCCTTAAGTGATCACCAAAAAAAACCCCTGGGCACTTCTGGATCCTACCACTTCTCATCCCGAGTTTTAGAGTTCCTGTGGGTTTTCTTTTTCAATTTTTAATCGTGTGTGTGTGTGTGTGTGTGTGTGTGTGTGTGTGTGTGTGTGTGTATTTTGCCTGCATGCATGTCTGTGTACTCTATGTCTGCCTGGTGCCCAAGGAGGCCAGAAAGGGATGTAAGATCCTCTAGAACTGGAATTAGAGATGGTTTGTGAGCCACCACGTGGGTACTGGGAATTGAACTCAGGCCCTTTTGAAGAGCAGCCAGTGTTCTTAACCACTGAGCCATCTCTCCAGCCTGGAATTCTTATTTTTACTTCACTAATATCAGCTTTAAGAAGATGTTTTCTGCCTCTGCATTTATGTTCTTCTTAGTCAGTGAGAATCAGACAAGTCTCTGCCTTTCCCCAGAGCAGGTATGAGTTGACAGAGGCCTGCCTCTTGCTGTCTATTGGAGCCCCCAAAGCTCAAATTCGGTTTTGAAAAGACATTTACATGTCTGACCTCCAGCCCCACTACTTAACAGTTCCCATTACCCTTTATCACTTTTCAAGCAAAATACTACTATTGCTTTAGGGCACCCTACCCAGCATGCCTCCCTTCAACTGTGTCTTCTACCGTCTCTTTCCTCCATTAGACTCCAGTCACACAGGCTTTAGTTTGGTTTGGCTGCTCAAAGCTCTTGCCTGTCTCAGGATTTTGCAGCTTGGCATATTGCTGCCGCTGATGTCTGCTCCAGTATCATCTTCTCTAACACCTTCTTAGATAAACTGATCTAAAGCAACTCCTCTCAATACCCACCCTGTAGGACCTGTCTGGCTGTAATTCTCATTCACACACCCTTTCTATAATCTTCCTATATGTTTGGGTACAGATAGTCTATTTGCTGTGCCTACACCTCACGGAAACAACACTCTCAGAGCAGCCACACCACCTGTGATACTGTGCTCTGCATTGAAGAAAAATTCTGCCAGAAGACGCTTAAGATGTGTGGTGTGACTTTCAGCATCTGCACTATCTCTGTAAAATGCCAGCAGTGATGAGGAACAGCACCAGATGGTCTTAGAACCACCCATGAGGGTACAGTCAATGGTTTTTGAGAAGGGTGTGTTTATCATTTGTCCAAGGAAAAGAGCGCTGCAGTCACTATGATTGTCCCCAACAACAGGCAGGGAACTAGAGCTACTGTTTTCTGTGTGTCTACTCACTGAGCTCAGGGACTAAAGCACACACTGTAGGTGGTGCTTGTAGCTGCTTGACTGCTAAACTAAAGGAAGCTCTCCCTTGGATGGACCCTGGAGGCATAGGTTGCATTTTACAGTGACATTTTGTAAAGCTTATTCATTCTGCTCCCTAGGGAATGCTGCCATGCCATTGAAATGTTCTCTCCAAGAGAAAGGAAAGGAGAGATTGCCAATACGAAATGGTCCAATGCATGTCAGTTAGCAGATGTACTTCCATTTTTTAATTTAATTTTTATTTGTGTGAGTGTGTGTGTGCACGCATGTGTGTTGGGGGTATGTGTGCACGTATGTACAGGCTCTTGATTGGCCAGAAGAGGATTTCTGATTCCCTGGAGCTGATGTAATAGGTAATTGTGAGTTGCCTGATGTGGGTGCTGGGAGCTGCTTTGGAGGGCCACTGAGATACAGCTACTGCTTTTGTTTTATTGTTTTGCTTTCCTTCAGCCTTTTAACTGTTTCTGTAATAGGTCAGTTTGGCTCATCAGTGGCCTCATACTTCTTGTTCCTGAGGTGGATGTATGGTGTCAACATGGTACTCTTTATCCTGACATTCAGCCTCATCATGTTACCAGAGGTAAGCTCTGACTCCAGCTTGTAAGAGACACTGAAAAAAAAGTTTTAAGTGATTGTTCCCCTTCTCTCCTCCCCTCTTTTAGAGTAGCATGACTAGCTATGGTCATTTCTTAAGTGATGGGATTTACAATAAGTTTAACCTTCAAAATAGTACCTATAACCAAAGGTCCTTGCTCCAAGGGTATGTGATTCTCATGGAGTTACATATAACATGCTATGTTTGTGTCTCAGTGTGCACTTTAGGTAGGAGAAATCATATCTTTACTCAGAATCACATTGTTTTTTGCCCCAGTGTTAAGTACTATCAGTCAACGGGATGCCTACTGAGATGTATTTATTTTGCCAAATTTGCTTTCCAAGTTGTTCTTCTAGCTTTTCTAAACTGGAGGAACACCATACCAGCAGCATTTTCCTAAAATAAAGTTTCACTTGTCTCATGCACACAGTTGATGGGGTCAGTGGCCATGGAGTGTTTTAAGGTCAAAATCAGAAAAGTAGAGGGCTCAGACTGAAGAAGAAACAACCCCTCAGTTGATGTGGGGAAAACTGAGTGGAGACCAGACCACCACTGTGCTTGCTGGCTTCACCCCATGAAGCGGCTCAGATATCTTGGGGTGCTTATGCTTCAAAAGCTGGGTGTGAGTTTGTTGAATCTACAAAGAACCTCTTCTGGTACTGGTAAAACGAATTTGTTCAATGTGACATTGTCAGTGGTCGAAACGGGGTGTTTGAATGACATTTTATGCACCCAGTGTAGTCAGTGGGTTCTCCTACATTTTTAAGAAGCCTTCCTGTCAGCAGAATAATATGGCCTGACAGCGCTAAAGAGATGCCGGCTCCCCACAGAGCAAAGTACTTTCACGTTCCATATACTGAGCCTCACAAGTTCATGAGGAGATTGTAGAGATTTTCCACTCCCATTTGAAATGGCCCCAAACACCCGCATTAGATATTAGGTAACTTAGTAAAGATAGCTATGTTATTTAGTACTTTTGGTAAGTTGGCCTGGGTCTAGGGCCCATGCTTCTTTTATCACCCAGATTTTGCATTTTAGTCAACTAGTTTTATAATTCCTGTGACAATTCTGGGGCTTCTAAGTCTGTTTGGCTGAGAAGACAGTGGGAAGAGATTCTTGCCCAAGTTAAGAGTTTCAGGCAGTGTAGCCAAATGTGTGTGTATTTCACCCATTTCAAATGAAGCCATACTTTATTTTTGCTCCTCTATCTAAGGAAACCTGAAACTCTGCACTCCATCTCTGCCTACTGCTACTCCCTTGGCTTCAGAAGCAGGTAGAGCTGGAGTCTTTTCCTCACATGCTGTGCTAGCTCTGTATGGAGGAAACGAAAGGCCGTTGTTAATTCCTTTGAACTCTACAAGATTCTGTAAAGTGCAGTGCACAGGCCCACTGATGAGCTGGGACTGTCCTGCCTTTGGATACCTGTTCACGTGTGTGTGTGTGTGTGTGTGTGTGTGTGTGTGTGTGTGTGTGTGTGTGTGCGCGCGCATGCATTGGATACTGAAGCACGTCTTGTTCTTGGTGATGATTTCTAACTCCTGAATGTTCCTGGGTGATGATTTCTAACTCCTAAATAGGAACAAAAGAGGATGAGCTCCCTGTGTGTTAACTGTGCAGAGACACCAGAGACTAGAGCTAAGCATCTCCCAACCACATGGCCATATTCATAGCTGCCTTTACCCAGCAGCTTCACCTAGCATTGTTCTGAGGCATGTGCCCTTTTGTCCCAGACTTACATGTCTCTCTGCAGGCCCAATATCTCACTTACCTTTGTTCTCTGTGCCTCTCAACTTTGGAGTGAAGCTGTGTGTGGAGAAAGAACTTCCTATTCTGTTCAGTTCAGGAAGCCAGCACAGCCAAAGGCTGCAGTTTCAGAAGATCATGCCCTTCCAACAAAAGGAATCAGCAGGGGCTAAGTCCTAGCCTTTGGCTGGTCAGCCTCTGCACACAGGTTTTAAACTGTGCTTACCAGCTCCCTGAGGAGTTCATTTCACATATGAAGCAGCTTTTGCTTGTCGAGTTGTGGGGACGGAGGATGCTTTATGAATCCTTCCTATGAGCCTATTCTTGCCTTATTCCTAATCTACTGCTCCCGGTGCTGTTCTCTATTACAATGCTTCTCTCCTTAGCCCATAGCACAGATTCAGATGGAGACGGTGCAGGTGCTGCTGTAATAAGTATGTGTTTGCTCTCAGTAAGATGCCCTCTGACTGATTGCATGGTTGGTTTTTCTGAAGCTTTAGTTCCTTCCAATGAACTCTCCTTCCATCTCCTCTCCTAAGGGGAGCTCTCATATGAAACTGAGGGTAGTACCATTTTGGTGAACATGGTGGCACCCCCAAGACTACCTCTCCTCTTCTAAATATGGCTACTATCATGGTGGTGATGAGCACAGGGCTTCTCAGCAAGCCTCTTGGTGACTGTGGTTGGCCTGCTTTGAGATTTATCCAGTGAACTCAGGATGTAGGGGCTTTACTTCCTTTGTTTTTAATTCTGGATTTAGTGGATTCCCAGGAAATGAGACCCCCACATGGAGACCACAGAGTCCAAATGAAAAGCTTTCAGAAGTGTTTTTAAGTGAAACCATTTGTGATCACATGTGTAGCTCAGATTTTGCGTCCAATTGTTAACTGCTCTTTTTGCTTCAACTAGTACCTCTGGGGTTTACCATATGGCAGCTTACCTAGGAAAACAGTCCCAAGAGCTGAAGAGGCATCTGCAGCCAACTTTGGCGTGTTGTACGACTTCAATGTAAGTATTTCCACAGAACTGTCTGTAGGGGACCAGTTATTCCCTGTTGCTGTTATCCTGGAATACCATGGCCTTAAGAGAGATGTCCCCGCCTCCTGTTTATAAAAGACTATGTGTGTAGAAATGTGTATGTGTGCGAATAAGATTTACACACATTATAATATGATTACATAGGAATATTGACTATGGACTAAAGATGAGCTCAAATCCCAACAATTTCAACCAAATATTATTTATTCTCCCTTTGAAAAAGAACAAAGGAAGAAGAATTTGCAAATGTGCTTTTGAAAAATCTTATGGGATTCTTTGGGAATTTATTTTTCTACTTCATATTAACCTCTTCACAGTCCTACACAAGATTCATATATAACATTACTTAATAGTCACTGCTAAAGCAAGTTAAACATTTACATCCTGAGAAATACCAAATTCTAAGTAACACTAAAATGAGTACTACTTCACTATAGTACTGAAATAAATAGTATTCTGCTATAGTGCTAAAGTTAGTCTTACTCAATAGCATAATTTGCCTCGGTTGTCAACTTAACCAGCCTGGGGGAGAGAGAACCTAAACCAAGGAATCACCTCTATCAGATTAGCCTCTCAGGATGTCTGTGGGGGCATTTTCTTGATTTATGATTAATGTGGGAGTTCTCAGCTCACTGTGGGTAGTGTTATCTCTGGGTAGGTGGGTTTGGCTATTTAAGAATGGCAGTTAGCCAGAAATGCCTACTGGTAGCAGTCTTCCACAAATTTCTGCCTCCAGGTTTCTGCCTTGAGTTCTGCCCTGACATCCCATGATGATGAACTGTACCTTGTCAGCTGAAATAAATCTTTTCTTCCCAAGATGATTTTGGTCAGCATTTTGTCACAAAAACAAAAAGCAAGTTAGAACATTTAATTAGTATAGCACAGACTTATTCCTGTCAATTGAAAAATCATGTTGGGGTATGACTCCAGTCTGTGATAATGAAATTCTATGAATTTTTTTTAAAATACTAACCAGATCAGAGATGTTTGGAAGCTTGTGAGTAGGACAATTCTAAGGCAAAGTTTAGGAAATTGATAATTCATTCAGTTTTTTTTTGGAGAATTTCGAATGAGAGTCAAATTTTGTATATTTGACATGATAAGGAATTAAAAACCTGGATTTCCTCTTCATAGTTAATATGTGCATTCCCACATATTTTGGTTTCTATATTTTGAGGTTCTTAAGATGGGAAGATGGCTGCTCCGTATTCTTTCCAGCTCTTAATCTGGTCCTCAACTAACTGGTGGATGGCTCTCATGAACCCTGCTTTCTATCTCTGTAGTTTGTTTCTGGACTTTTTTTTCTCAAATAAATGAATCAGATGACATTTAGTTTTGTGAATCGCATTACTAGCAATCCTGAGTGAGGGGAAGATTTTTTAGATCTATGTGATGAAAAGCACAGAAATAGATTTATGTGATCAGTACCAGAAGACACAAATTTTAAGACCATGATCCCATCTCTAAGAGTTCACAGTGAGCTACTAAGGAAGCATGAAGCATAGACTAAGTAGTGAGTGTGCCACTTCGACTCTGTAGTCACCCTAATCAGACATTTCATTTGAAGTCAGCATTTATTCATTGAATATAAGCATGCATTGGTCTTACAAAAAATAGTGCTGTGGATCTTGACTGATTGTACATGTTAATAGGAGGAAGATAGATAGACAACTAGTATATGAGGTGCTGCACACCATATTAGCACAATGGAAATAAGAAGAACAACAATAAGAGGGTCCTGGGGTGTCCTGTTTAGGTGTGTCTTAGTTACTTTTCTAGTGCTGTGGCAAGATACTATGCCTAAGGTAACTTATAAAAGAAGAAGTTTAATTGGGCTTATGGTTGTAGATGGTTACAGTCTATAATGGTGGCATAAAGGCATGAAAGTAGGCAGCTGGGACAGCAGCTGAGATTGCCCATCTTAACCACAAATAGGAGTCAGAGAGGGTATGCTGGGAATAATGTGAGTCCTTCGAAACCTCAAAGCCCACCCCCAGTGGCATATCTCTTCCAACAAGGTCATACTTCCTAATCCTTTCTCAACAGTTCCATCAACTGGGAACCATAAGAGCCCATGGGGAACATTTTCTTTCAAGCCACCACGTGTGATTGATTCTGCTTGAGAAAGGCTCCGTTTTACTGGGGATAGTCTTTGAATGGCATTTCTAACCTTGAGACTTTAAACTTTTCAGTTTTATTGTAGCATAACTTACAGACCATTAAATTCACCCAATGTAAGTGTATGGTCTGATAATTTAAAGTAAATCTATGCAGCAGTCATCACAAGCCTGCTTTAAAACACTTCCCTCACCTCCCATGGAGCTCTTTTGTGCTTGTCTGTCATCTAGCCCTCAGCTCCCGATCTCACACAACTCTTGCATCTATTTTTTTTTTATAGTTTTGCCTTTTCTAGATTCTTTTAAAGGAATAAATGCAATCATATGACACCTTGTATTTGTAGTCTGATATCTTTCATTTGTTATGTTTTAGGTTTACTTATGCTATACATGCACCATAATTCATTGCAGAGAGCACTGCATTGCATGGTTTTAATTTCCTTTGTTTATCCATTCACTGATGAATGATGCATTTCTCCAATGTTTTGAATAATTCTACTCTGAGTATTTGCTTTGAATGCCATTTGCGGACATACACTTTCATTTCTGTGAGCAGATAAGTTTGAGTGGAGTTACTGGGTAAACATGTGCCTAGCTTTTTTTGGAAGTTACTGGTGTCTAGAGTAGGTGCACATTAAGTGTTTCCACAGTAGAACTTAGGATAATACTCCTCTACATCTTTAACAGTTGACATTCTTATTCATTTTGATTCTAATATGCTCTATTGAAACTGTAATACTATTTCTTTGTAATTTTAATTCACATTTTCTTCTTACACATTGACAACATAGTTGCATATATTATGGGGTACAAAATGATGTTACAATATTTTAATATAAGAAAAAATGATTAAATCAAGCTAATTAACCTATCATGGATGTCAAATATTTAATGATTTTTGGGTTGAGAACATTTGAAATTTACTATCTTAATAATTAAGCACACAATACTCTGCTATTTGCTGCGTTCATTGAGTTTTACAATAGATAGAAAATTTCATATATATTCTTTCTGCCCAAGTGAGGTTTTGTGTCCTTTAATTGTCATTACTTGGATCCTCCCTTCCCTGGGCTCTGGAAGCTTCATTCCACCTCTTGTTTCTTTGCGTTTGGTTGATTAGATTGCACATAAGTGAGAACATGTGGTATTTGTCTTTCTGTTTGGCTTAGAAAGCAAACAGCAGTTAGGAAACAGAATGGCTGTGCAAAGCTTATTGTATCAGACAAGGCTAGATTTGTGGTTAGGGCAAGGTAATGAGAGGTCTTTTATATTATAGTAACCAAATAAATAAATGCAGCAGGACTCTAATGAGGATTCATTGAAGGATCCATGGGAAATAAAATTAGCAAGTTGCCCATTGAATATGATTATTCCTACAGAAACATTAATATTGTTACTTTATGAGATGTTTAAATTTTATGGGTCTTGAAGTTTGAGAACTGCTGTGGGTGTTGTTTTCTTCAAAGATTTTATTCGAACTTTGGCAGGGAAAGAGTTTGGCTAATGTCAGGAGTATTTTGTTTTTCCATTTGTGTCAGGGAAAAGAGTTCACTCACCCTAGCTAGCATAAACAGAAATAAGTGTGGTGGGAACAGTTGCATAGATAACTATGTAGATAATGATAACTGTAGATTAATAGACAATTGATAGATAACAGAATAGAGCTAAACTAGTAGTTTAACAACCAGAAGATAATTTTACTTGTAACTAATCCTTATTCTAGGAAAGATGAACTTTACCATTCCTGCTTCATAGATGGGGAGGCTAAGGGCTCCTGGGCTTTGCTCTTTCCTCTCAGTTCTTCAGGTAGTAAATGACAGGGCTGGGATTCTTAGCACAGCTCTGAAGCCTAGAAGTCATCTCTATATATACTGCCAGAGGGCCCTGAAGTAACTAGAGTTTTTTATTAGGAATGCAGAAAATAAGAGAATTTTATCCATGGAATTACTGTAGAAATTATCCACCCCATGCCCAAGATTGGCCAAGGGGAAAAGTGAGCTCAGGGTCTTTGGCTGAGCAAGCCCCAATCTAATTTTCTACTCATGTCCTGTGTGCCAGCAGCAACTTTCCTGCCCTAATTTTCAGTAGAATTCTCATGGCTGTTTCTATAAAATTGACTGGCTTTGTTCAATGCTGTGTCCACCCCAGAGGGAAGGAATGGAAGTAGTTTGATCCCCTTTCCTACTTTGGTAGTAAACTTCTAATTTCCCAATCAGCTCCTCAAATGAAAAGGCAGACTTCTAACTTCTTCTTGCCCGAGTTTTGACTTGTTCATCTGGACAGTGACTTCACAGAGGCATTTTCTCTATATCATAAGGTGAATCCAGAATTCCATCACGCCCTCTCAGAGGAGAACATAGGAAACTCTTAATTCTGGCTTCCAAAGAAGTATCATCAAGGAAAAGTGTGTTCAGGTCCAGAGCCAAGATGACCAGTGGAAGGACAGTTCGGCCATGGGTTAGGTAGTTTCTTCCAGGCAAAGGAAGGAGTACAAGCCCTTAAGTCTGCATTTACAGAACAGTAAAAGTATGACCTCTTGTGGTAGAAGAATCTACTAAATGGAAAGGGTCAGAAAAGCTGGAAAAGAAGTAGGAAAGTTCTAAGGAACTTCTAATGTGGTGAACCTTGTTTGGGAATCTCAAAGCTTCCATTCTAGCTGAGCTCTTCCACTTGAAAGCACTTTCTTCAACTCATCAAAGCCTCTGGTTAGTAGTAGACAAGTATCACGTGACACGTGAAAGTAACTAGTTTTATGATTCCTCAGAGTCACAAATTATCATTCACAGAGCAAAATAGTTTTGATCCTTTTATTGAGTGCCAAATGATAGGTCTTACTGTTCAGCAGGGAAATCTATTTTATTAAAATTGCAAGAAATAGAGAGACTAATATGTATGCTATAAACCAAATAGGCAGAAATGTTATGATTGGAATTAGTAGAATTAGAAAAAAGAATTTAAGTCTGTGTTAATCATCATTCTGTCACTACAAGAGAATATCTGAGGTAATTAATTTATATAGAGAAAAGGTTTGCTTTGTTCATTGTTCTGGAGAGTCTCTTCCAAGGTCAAACAAATCTGTGTCCCTGGAAATCTGGTGGAGGTGTCAGGTAACAGTGGTAGGGAGTGGGTTGTGGAGCACATTGCTCATCTCCAGCCTCAAAGCAACAGAGGAAGAGGAGACCATACCCGTGAAGAGTTTACTTCCTGACTATTCACAATGAGGAGCTCTCCTTGGAGACTATCTAGCTCTGAGGGTGGGCAGTCAAGATGCAGACTGCAGCAACTGGGAAGACAGGGTGCCTCTGTTGGCGGGATACTTGGAGATACAGGGATGATGTGGGACAAGACCAAGAGACCCTAGTTTCAATATCCTAGTAAGGAGAGGGAAGGGGGAACAAGGTTGGAATTTGGAAGGTTTTTAAGCTGAGAATAGACACTGAGATCACAGCATTGAAGAGACATACTTAGAATAAAAGGGAATTCAGTCAGTTTTTCAGCTTGAGGGTGTCTTGTACACTGTGGATGGGTAAACAGTGAGTTGACTTTGCCTTCCATTTTCTACTGGTCATAAAGATGTGGGAATTAGAAGTAGCCTTTGCAGGGCCAGGGGAGAAGAGATAACATGATCAAATGCATTAAATTTTACATGTAATGTTTCATTTTATCTTCAAGACGATCCTTCAAGATAGAGGCTACTAATATATTTACAGTTGCCAAAGACAACACTGATAATTAATGGATGCATGAAATTCCAGCTAAAATCTGGTTGACTTCCACATCCAGTTGTTTGTTTTACTTTAACATCTTATCTCCTTGAAGCGTGTCCTCAAAAGACCTCGGTGTGCAGTAGGAGGAATGTTGATAGACAGGGGTTTGGTTTCTTGTTTAACCAGTGTCAACAGCTCTTTGAAATAATCTTCTAAAGTAACACTGTTTACTCTGGAATACAGCTCCTGTCAGTTTCTTCCTCTCTTGTTGCATTGACCACACTCAGAGAGATTTTTGTGACTTCTACATAGAATAATAAATCCTCTATTTTAAAAGTATTTCAGTAGTCCAAGTGCATCTTTATTTTTAGGGGGTCAATTTAAAGAGGTGGATGGCTTTAGGGTTTCTCAAGAAATAGGCAACAAAACTATGTTATATGAGAAGGTATGGGGGGGGATTCTTACAGAAGAGAGAGGGAAAGGAAGCAGGGGCTAGACAAGTAGAGCAACATAAACCAGGGCAACTATGACACTTGTAAAGGAAACTATTGGGAGGAGTCTGAGACTAGAGGAGAACCTGTATTGGTTCACTGTAATCAGTTCTATCATATATGCCCTGTCTATTCCGTGACTATCTGGGCACTGTGCATGGTATGTGGCCAGTGTGAAGCATCATGATGGATCTGCAGTGTCCCACAAAGCTGGATGCTGTCTCTGGAAAGATATCTGAGCAGCACATCTGCTCCCAAGAGGTCTGTTGGCCTGGAACTGACTTACCTCTTTTGAACTTCAACAGGTTTAAAACACAGACAGAGCTGGCCAGTGGTGGCGCACGCCTTTAATCCCAGCACTTAGGAGGCAGAGGCAGGAGGATCTCTGAGTTTGAGGCCAGCCTGGGCTACAGAGTAAGTCCCAGGAAAGGTAAAAAGCTACACAGAGAAGCCCTGTCTCGAAAAACAAAAACAAAAAACCAACCAACCAACCAACCAAACAAACAAACAAAAACACAGACAGCATGGCTGCTTTGCCACCATCATTGTTGGAGCCTAGTTCCAGGGCTGGGTCAGCAGACACCCACTTCCTACATAGCCCTCCCTTGGTGACACAACCCAAAACAGCAAGCTAAGCTTTTTGAGGAGAAAACCAGGCTTGTACATTTCCATTTCTACACAGAGATCTTAGTCTTCCCTTAGATAGCCTGTGACTGGAAGGAGTGAGGAGTGTCTCATCCTTGTGTCTAGTGACATTCTTATAGCCTTCATGGAGCAGGGCAGAATGCTGTCCAGGCACACGGCCAGTGATTGGCAGTACCTAAGGGCTGTCCACCCTTGGATCCCATGTTTGCTTCACTTCCTCATTACCCAGGGCATTTCCCTCAATAGGCTCTCCGAGGGTCATCAGAAGAAGAAACAACTTACACTCTACTTTGCATCCTAGATTTCCTTCTTGGTTCATTAGTTTTTCATCCTGTTACTCCAAGACTTCATTAAAACCCGTGTAAGTAATGAGAGAGATTCTTCTGTCTGCTTTTAGATTTCTTGTTTTCCTGAATTGTAGAGTTGGGATCTCTTATCCTGTCATGTCTTCCTTTGCCTCAGCAACAAATTCCAGATTCCATCAATGCAGTCAAACCACACCTGGCCAGACAAAGATGAGGCTTCCTGCTGAAAATATTCGTGATGCCTTTGGAGGCTGGTGCTTGCTGCACTGACATGAAAATAACCTTCTTTCTTTGGGCATTATAACAGACATGTGTAGCATGAATCTTAACTGGTCTTATCAATAAAATCAAACCTGAGGCCAGTTATGGGGTGAATGCTGGAAGATCAGAGAGACAGAACAAGCCACAGGTAACCTCACCTGGTCAACTTCTCAGCTGATCTTGTTTCCTCAGACTGGAAGCCTCTGTGTCCTCATATCCGAATGGCTCTCAGCTGAACTGTGCTGCTCAAAACCTAAAAGCTTAACCAGCCAAATGCTTCTAGTTTCTGGTCTTCATACCTTATATATCTTTCTCTTTCTGCCGTGAGTCCCTGGGATTAAAGGCTCACTTCTTGGGATTAAAGGCGTGTGTCATCATGCCTGGCTGTTTCCAATGTGGCCTTGAACTCACAGAGATCCCAGAGGGATTTCTACCTCTGGAATGCTAGGCTTAAAGGTGTGAATGCCACCATTTTCTAGCTTCTGTTTAGTATTGTGGCTGTTCTATTCTCTGACCCCAGAAAAGTTTATTAGAGTGCACAATATTTTTGGGAACACAATACCACCACAGACATGAGTCGTCTTTTGAATCATTCAGCAAACATTTGGTAAGCATTTGACAGGTGATAGGCATTAAGCAAAGGTGAGCAAAGCCCAATCCAACTTCTGTCTTCAGGAATATGGAAAATTAGCAGAACAGTCAAGTAACAGCAACTGCTTTGGGAGAAAGATACAATATTAGGAGAACTGCATTGGGGATCCTGGGATGGCTAAAGGAAAGAGATGAATGAAAAGACAAACCATTTTTGAGAAAATAACCCTTTGCACTCTTTAGAATCATATGATGTCCTGACTTGAGAATGGTGAAGCATTTTAACACGTACAACAGCAAGTGCGAAGATGCTGTGGTGGGGATGGGTTGCCCCATTACGGGCCTGAGCGAGAACCAGAGGAGGTGGAGCTCAGAATGAGGGGAAGCAGGGCTCAGGGCCCTGGAGGGATAAAGTATTGAACCATGTGAGAGCCTCTCAAATCTAGAATATAATTTTTTTCTTTAGCGTAATTGAAAGTAATTTAAGCAGGTTATTGGTGAGCAGTGACATCATCAGGCTTAGATTTCAAGAGGTCAAGGGACTGACTAGATGGAAAGTGGGCAAAGTGACGAAGAGGAGAGTAGGGAAGAGTCTACCAGTATGTTTGATGGGTGACTAGGATTGTGTGAAGAGCTGAATTCACCTGGCAGGGTTTGCTGGTATTTAAAAACCAGAAAATTAGATTCCAACCCTACAACTTACCTACATTCACAAGTACAGAAGTCAACCAACCAACAAAACTCCTAAATGTGATCTTTTCAGCCTCCAATTTCAGAACAAAGAAAACACCTGTGTGTGCACACATGTGCGTGTGTGTTGTGTGCATGTATGCACACATGCATGTGTGTCTAGAGATCAAACCCAGAGCCTTGTGCGTCTTGTATATGCATAGGCAAGTGCTCTGTCATTGAGCTACTTCCCCAGATGGTGGAGAACAATACCCACAGTATGTCATTGCAACACTGAGATTCTCATTTTTTTTTTTTAAATATGAGTTTTAGATGTACAGAGAAATTAGCCCTTTTTTTGGGTAACTTTAGTGTTTCTCAGATACTTTTTGATGTCTTAATTCAAATTTGAGCACAAGACTATACTTGTCATGTTACTGTGCTGAATGATACCTGTGATTTATTAAAATGAATAAGCAGAGAGCAGGTGTCTAGAGAGGGGTGATTTAGATGGCAATCTAAAGATGCTTAATGTGACTGAGGGCTGCTAATGATCACTGAAAGCAATTTCTTTATTCACTCAGCCATTGCCAAACAAACTGAATGAGAAAAGCTGGGAGTGCCGAGACAACGAACATGTTCCCTGCTCAAGGGGATGCTATAGTCTAATTTGTTGTGCAAACCAACAGTTGTTATGCAATGCTACATTCTCAAATGATCAGATATATCTTTTGGGCGTATTAAAGTACAGTGCTGTCTCAGTATGGGTCCAGTGTTCAGGTTTACTGGAATTTTATTATCTAGAGTTTTCAGAGAAGTCTGTCAAACCGTAACTATTTCCTACCTGAGTTCTGAATAATTTGTTTGGAAAGGAGAGGCAGATGGACATAAAAATCCCACATCCATTGTTTATAGTGATCTAATTGGAGGACCAATTTGAGACCCATAGCCAAATGGTCTTACTATTATGAAACCACGAATTAGGCCGTTTTACCCTGAGGCTTGCTTACTTGCTACAGGAGGGAGTTACCTCTGAGCTGAGCCAATCCAGTAAATTTCAGTTTACAAGCAGAGAAGCCATTGTGCCTCCCCAAACTGGCTTGAGAAGAGAAATAGAGGAGGGATATCAACTGGTGGAAACCCAAGTACCTGAGGATTCTGAAAGAACATTTCTCTTTAACACCTGGCCTTTGAGAAGTCAGCAGAAGCCATAGCCCAGGAAGACATTTTCATTATGCTAAGAGACTGACTGTATCCAATAGAAGGCATATGGCTAGAAGGGCCTTGAAGCGGGATGCAAACACATTCAGAGATTTACCCATTGAAGACCCTTGTGATCAGGAGAGAGAGAGAGAGAGAGAGAGAGAGAGTTGTGTGTGTGTAAGACTTGTGTGACTTCAGAAAATGTATTATTTTTGTATATGTGTACATGTTTGCCTGCTTCTCTGCATATGCACTTTGTGTGTACTGGTGCCCATAGAAGCCAGAAAAGGCATCAGTTTCCTGGAACTGGAGTTGCAGGTGGTTGTGAGTTGCCAGATGTGCGTGCAGGGAACCAAACTAAGGTTTCTGCAAGAGCAGCAAGTGCTCTTAACCACTGAATCATTTCTTCAGCCTGAGACTCAGTGTTTGTGTGGGTGTTGGTGATTGCAAGTCAAGCTCTCATGCTTTCATGGCAGACACTTTATGACTGAACATTTCCCAGTCCCCATAGGATGATGGGCTTCTAAAGTCAACTGAGGAGCCCTCAAAAGGCAGCAGTGCAGAGAAGGTTTCTCTGTGTAATACAAAAATGAGACAGAAACTACAGGATGTAGCTAGTGACTGGATATGAGCTATGGATGAAAATGGGACAGTAATGTAAATGACCAGGTTTCTAGCAGCAGTAATTTGGTGCCACTCTCTGAGAAAGGAGAAAGAACCTCTTTGGGAAACTGTTTGGAATGTGCTAATTCACACCTGTGGGTCATCATGATGGAATGAGATACACCATGGGCACTGGGCTATGAGCTTAGATTCATACCTAAGAGTTAGTTGTGGGCACAAAAGTAGCTGGGCATGGTGATGTAAGCCTTTAATCCAAGCACTTGAAAGGCAGAGACAGGGGCAGGGGCAGGGGCCTGCAAGGGCAGGAGAATGCAAGTATTTTTTACAAAAGACAGAAGATTTATAACACAGTGCACGTAATAAAGGAAACTCCATCATGGAAATCACATGCACTCCAATTGGAATCTTACTGCACACTGCCTTTGAGATGCCAGACAATCACCCTGACCTTTTGATAGCCACATGTAAAATATTTTACTGATAACATGCCAGACGGGTAGAAAAAAACTAAATGAGATTATGCACGTTAAATATCAGTGCAATGTCTAGCACTTGGTAGATGTGGTGGTTTGAATATGAATGGCCCCCACAGATTCATGTGTTTGAATGCTTGGCCCATAGGGAGTGGCACTATTAGGAAGTATGGCCTTGTTGGAGTAGGTATGGCTTTGACAGAGGAAGTGTGTCACTAGGGGATGGACTCTGAGGTCTCAAGTGCTCAAGCTAGGTCTAGTGTGACATTCACTTCCTGCTGCCTGCTGATCTGAATGTAGAACTCTCAGCTGCTTCTCAAGTACCATGTCTGCCTGCATGCCACCATGTTTCCCATCAGGTTGATAATGAACTAAAACTTTGAAACTGTAAGCCACCCCAATTAAATGTTTTCCTTTATAAGAGTTGCTGTGGTTGTGGTGTCTATTTACAGCAATAGAAATCTTAACTAAGACAGTAGGTGTTTTGTAAACACCTGCTTTGAGTATCCATCTCATGAAAATATTCTTTTGTTGGAGGGGAAAAAATGCTTGAAAGATAAAAGCCTGATATCCACAAGGCAGAAGCCAAAGGAAGCTGTGTCAACATCTCTGGCTTGTGCAGGAGGCAGAGAGACAAGGGCTTTGATCCACAGGTAGACACCGAAACAAATGGTTTTTGTCACAGCTTTGAAGGATGGAGTCTTTGACACTAATCTGGTGAAGAGAAAGTCTGTGGAGGCTGAGTCCTGCTTCATCTCTCCAAGACACACATTATGAATCAAGGACCACGTAGCAAGTCTGTCTGTGGTAGGACATAGCGTAGTTACCAGGAGTGGTACAACTGTGTCATATGGTAATATTATTTTGAGTTTTTAGAGAAATCTCTGTACTGATTCCCATAGTGACTACAAGGGTTTATATAAGTTCCATCACAGGAAATAAGAGATCCTTTCCCCACATTCTTACCAGTATTCATTGTTACTATTAGCCACAGATGAATGAATGAGGGAAGTGTGGTATATACACAATGGGCTTTTATTCAGCTGTAAAGAAAGATGACATTACCAGGAAAATGAAAGAAACTGGAAATTATTCGGTAAAAAAAGTTATAAAACTCAGAAAGATAAATATGTGTCTGTGTGTGAAGGTGTCGACCATAAAACTAGAAAGAGGGCCAAGAAAGGGGAAAAGGAGGTCTTAAGATAGGGTTGGGGAGGAGACTAGGATACACAGAACATGAAACTGGAAGAGAAGCTAGTGGGGGAGAAAGAGGACTAGCCAGAAGGGGACCTGGGGACAAGGAAAGACTGGGAAAGAGAACACCAAAGACAAAGAATGAAAATATCATGTTGAAGCTCATTACTTTGTATGCTAATCAAAATACTAATAACTAAACAAACAAGAGCCATGCAGTATCTGGTCTAGGTTTCTGGATCTGCATTTATATAAGAAGAAAGGAAGTGTAGATATGAGCAAAACACTTGGCTGGTGACAGAGGGTCTGGTTAGGAACATGGAAGTAACTTGGTGGCTCTCAGCATGTTGTCTCCAAGGCCAGGCTGCTTCTGCGACATTAACTAAGGCTCCTGTTGGGTATTACCAGCCTCTACACCCTTTGCTTTTCTTAGTAAGTGGCCTTGTCTGCCTCTTTCACTCCTACTTTCCACCTTCTTAATTAATTGGGAGATGTGAATGATCAGTAATGACTCAAAGTGGAAATGTAGGTGGACTTAGTTCCTGCAGTACATCTCCACCTCATGGAACTTCTGTGATATGCTTCACACATTCTACCTTCATTTTCTACCATTTTTAACTTCGTGGAGTCTTTTGCCCATAAAAGAGTTGTCTAATAGTTACTACACATTAAAGAGAGTTGCTAAAAATGATGAAATTCATTTATCATGCTGGGGATAGAGTTTTGTCTTTCAAAGGGAGTATTTATTTGGAATTATATGAAGTACCTAAAAGATAGAGTGCTACTACAATTTTAGGCAATAAATACTTCTGATATGAAGTCTTGAGGAGTCCAGGAATCCAGTTTTCTTCTTTATCTATGTATTGCATTTGCCAAATACTGAGTTCTCAGTAAATATCACATAAACAACACACTAGTTAATTCCTAGTGATGAGATAATCAAAGCCTCTAGTCTTCTCCCTTTTTGTGGTGATGTGTGGGTGACTATGGACCAGAGCAATGGTAGCCTTCAAAAACGACATACAAGCGTAGTGCTCCAGATTTGGAAAGGCATTTTCTGTGCTGATTTGAAACTTGGCTCTGGCTGTAGTTTATCTGTCACAGATTGGGGAGGAGGGAGGAGAATTATCCCACAGGGAAATCAGGGCCCACTAACATAGCAACGGAATACATCCGTGCCTGGGCTAGGAGTCCTTGCTATTTTGGTCACTTCCAGATGTCTGCTGCTGTAGTTTCAAGGGAAGGAGAAAGACATGTGGCATGCCCACTGCACGGCAGGGGAGGTTATTTCTCTTGTAGAACTATCAACTCATGTTTAACCATCGATATACTCCTTAGATGGATTTAACAAAGCTTTTGAAATTAAAATCGAATTTATTAATGCCCATTTATACACTTGATTGCATGTGTAGCAATAGGTGAATGTAAGAGAGCCTGTGAATATTCAGCACCCCTCCACACACACACACACACATATAAGCATCAAAGAAGACTCTCCCCTACTTTGGTAGAATCTACTATTTATGAAGTGCCAGCTTTGAACACATGTTGAATAGGACAGGCACTAGATGAGCCAGCTGCCTCTAGTAACTATTGTGCCGACCTAGCCAGATGCTCTCCATGGTCTATGTTTTCTTCTCATGCTATTTTCAGGGCATCTTCTTTACTTTCATATTTGTGATTATGAGTCATAAAAGATGTTAGGCTGTAATATTTATGAACATAGGGATGAAACTCTATGAAACCTTAAAAAAAAACATGTACAAGGTCTTTTCAAAGAGTCCCAGCCAACACCACGGATCATCTCCTGTTAGACTGGTAGCATGTCTTGCTTCTGTCTTTCCTTGGGAAGATATGATACTAACATGCTTCACATCTTGGGAGACAAAGAAAGTACAAGGAGAAGTGGATAGCTCAGTATTCACATGCACGGGATTTGTGCCAAAGCTGGCTCATGTTCTGAGTCTGTCATATACTAGCTGTGGGAACTTGGGCAATAACCTAACTTTTTTAAGGCTGAGTTTGTTTACCTAAAAAGTACACATCAGGGTAGTGGCTACTGAGTATTCATATGTGTTAGTTGAAGGACAATGTTGTGGTAAATGACTCCTTCATTATCCAACCAAGTTGTGAGCTAGCCAGAGGAAAAAATAAGCTTAAGCCAGATGTGAAAAATGTAGTATCTTTTATGGGAAAGTAGGTTTCACAGCCAGATCTTGTGCCAGGACAGGTGTCCATTTGCATGGACAGACAAAGCCGGTATGTGCTCCCAGAAGGGAAGGATGACATTCCCTTTTATCATGTGGGCTCTACCCTCAGACTTGTTTCTGCTCCTTGGGCTGCAGTGAGGAACTTGAGAATGGTTGGGAATGTTATACTCAGAGAACTTCTACTTATGAAAGAAACATTAGGGTGAGGAAGAATGAGTGATAACTTCCCAGGGCTCACTAGATGGCCCTGTGAGATGAAATAAGGGGGTCCAAGTGCTACTAAATTATCAACAAAATATATTAGCTGATATTGTTACTTTGATATTACTGTATGCCAGGGCTGCAGTAAAGAAATGCATAAGGGCCAGTTGCTAAAAGAAGTCAATGGTATGGGAAATGGTATGTGTTGTCCCACACTTATAAAAAATAAGCAGTTGAGGATGTAACCTTTAAACTGAACCAGAGATCAAGCGTCTAGACTTAGCAGATTCTCTTCTTATTATCCTGACACAAGGAAACCAGCATGGAGGCTCAGGACAGGATAGAGGAGACTTCAACTAGTTGAATGTGAAACAACATGGCATGCAAATGGGAGCCAGGCACTCTTACCAGGGCATGGTCTCTTGAGATGAAGAGTTCTGCATCTTCAGCACTTTGCCCATTCACCCTATTTGGTTTCTTATTGGATAAGATCAGCCTACTTGCTCCCTAATGGAAGTTTATGCCAATTATTTAGTTTCAAAAATTTATTTGTGTTTATTGGTCAGGGTTTGCCAGATAAATAACCAATAGCTAATATATATAGTAATAGAAATAATTCACATTTAAATTTGTTATATATAAATCTTTATATATTATACATAATTTAAAATTAATAAAACATTATAATATACTCCTACAGAGTATACATGAAGATAATCATTTTAAGAATTTGACCCACAATTATCAAGGCTGAGACATCCCATAATCCTCTATCTCTAAGCTAGAGACCTCTGAAGTCTGTAGGTAATTAAGTCCAAGTACCATGAGCACCTGGACACTGGTGGTGTGAGTTGCAGTCTGAGGGCAGGAGGTAATGAAAAATGTGACCCAGCCAAAGCATTGCAACAGTAAAGGCAGGGGGGTACATCCCCTCTGTCCATTATTCTACTCAGGCTCTCATGGGATGGCGTGCTCTGATGCTGGAAATAGCAGTTTGTTTTACAGAGTTCACCTACACCGATGCTAATCTCATCAGAAACATCGTTGACACCCAGAAACTTTAAAACGGGATTTCTGGGGACTTAACCATCACAGATGGGCTTCACTTCTTAAGACAAAGGATGAAGGTGCAGCCCTAGGTGGTACAGTGGGGCTAAGCACATGGTTATTTGGCTACAGTCCTCACCTGGCATTTTGGCCTGGTTAGAGCCACAAACTCATTTGATATTTGTGTGTGTGTAAAAGTTTTATTGCCTGCTGATTCTTATGGTATTAAAAATAAAATCTGAAAGAAGTAATTTTTCAGATCCCACTAACATCATGTGTGAGTTAGGCATGACTTTTTTTTAGGTCAATTTTCTCAATTCCTTCTCTTCATTCTCTTTCTAGGACTTGCTAGCTGTGGCACTTTCCCTTGTCCCTCTCTATATGGCCCTACCTCCATTCCCTCCTTCTTCACTGGTAGGTCTTATAGTCCTCCCACTGGTTGATGTAAATGACATTAAAGACAGCTAACTGGCTTGTGTAAGAGTTTCAAAAGTAACTCACCTGATTTCAAGAAGGTACCCCAAACTGTCCAATTATTTAACAAAGTAAAATGATTATTTAAGCAATTCCCAAAGAAAAGGCAGACAGGAGCTCGGGAGTGGATGTATAATACGATGTCATGGAAATATTGCTTCAAGGTTGAAAGTGAAAGTATGAGAGAGAAAGGTGATGGGAGAGAAAGTAGCATCAGGATACCTCAACATGCTGTGTGTAACGAGGGGGGATGTTTAGTGGCTTTGGGGGATGGTGACTCTTACCTGGGCAGATAATTTTTGGGGAAGATGTAGTGCATGGATGAACATGGCTGTTACGAGGGAATGCTGTCAGTCTGCCCGAAGGAATCTCATTGCTTCCAATATCATCTCACCTGCTTATTTTTGTTAAGAGGTATCTGAGACACAACTCTATTGCTAAGGAGAACAGATCTAATTGACAGGAAATAGACACCCAGTGCAATATTTTAAGGAGGCACACTCCAGGGATCTCCTACATGTGTATTATTCTAATTCTTTAAATGATACCATGAAATTTGTTTTGATGTTTAACTCAATGGACCTTTCACAGTAATAGCTGCACATTGGAGCAAGCCAATACTTGGTTAAAATTTTGTCTATTTAGAAGTCACTGAATTTCAGATAGCTGTCAATCAATATGACAGCTGGAACAGTAACTCTATGGAACAAAACAGTAAGGCTCATGTCAGTCTGTGACCTCAATGGAAATTAATGTCATTCTGTTCTTTTTAAAGTCCATCTTCTCCTTTGTGTTGCTCTTCACAACATCTGCTAAGCAAGTGGCTTTGTTGTTGGATTTTAGGGCCTGGCACAGTACTCTGTCCTCTTTTATGGCTACTACGATAATAAACGCACGATTGGATGGCTGAATTTCCGGCTACCTCTCTCGTACTTCCTGGTGGGGATTATGTGCATTGGATACAGCTTTCTGGTTGTCCTCAAAGCGTAAGTTTTTAATCTGATTTCTGGAATCAATCAGAATCATTTTGAGAACTGGATATAATACTGATACTATTTCATGTCTAGAGAATAGTACGTGTGTAAGACATGAATCTGTACTGATGTTAAACTGTTCCATCCTAAAAACAAAAGAATATGACATAAACACAGGCCTTTGGAGCACTCCTCAGGGTTGGAAGGTGCCAACATGCAGGGTTGGGAATATAGTCAGTGGTGGAATACTTATATATCATGTGCAAGACCCTGGATCCATGGTATCATGTCACCTTGCCTGTACTTCAGTATCCTCATACAAAAAATAGGGGAAAATATCTATTTTAAATTATCAAGTTGAAAAATTAGAAAGTAAAGTAAAAATAAACTACTTTGAACATTCCAGGTAGAAGGTCTTTGTTTGGTTAGTCCAGGACTCTCCCAGTTTTAGGTCTGAAAGTCATGGGAGTTCCTGGCAAATGGATGGCGGGTCGCCTTAACTTTTAAGTCTTTTCCTTCCTTCTCCCTCTTCAAAGCTCTGGCATCCTAATACTAAATGCAATACCCAAGCTTTGAAGGCAGGCTAGAACAGTTGAGCGTTGTAATGTTGGTGGCTTGGAAATCATCAGTTTCTTCTTAGCGTCTGAAGTTAATAATCTCAAAATAAAAGTGATTTGCTTCCCAAATGGAGCTATTCTCATCCAAAGCAACTCCATAAGCTAAAAAATCTGGATATTACTGGCATACTTCACATCTATCAAGCTTCTGGAAAGAGCTGAATAATTCACTGAATGCATGCCTAATGAGGAGCTCATTAATGCCACCCTATCCCAGGAGGCTTTCCCAAGACTTCCCTAACACAAGGTTCCCTGACAGTATACATACTCAGGTCTGTTTATAAGCCTGGCAATAATGCTATGCATAGAATAGACTGAAATATCCTTCAGTACTTTAACTATGTTGTCATGTGTAAGCTGTAAATGATGTTAGAGTTTTGTCTACATATACTATCTTACATGTATTATAAACCAACATACATCATGAACTGGTGTAAGAATAAACATATAAATATTTTTAATTGGGAAATTTGGCAATATCCACATTTCAAAATCTCTAACAAAAAACCCATAAAATTACTTAAAATAGTAATTAATATTTGCCTAACATGTACTATACATCATGAAAACCATTAGCTGTTCTTTTATTTTTGTTTGATTTTGGTTTGGGTTATGGTTTTGTTTTTTTGTTTTGCTTTTTTTTTTTGAGATGGGGTTTCATGTATTCCAGGCTGGCCTCAAGTTTACCTCTTCCAGAGTGATAGGATAGCAAGCATGTACTACTATGCCAGGTTTATGTGGTAGTGAGGATTCAACACAAAGTTTCATGTATGCTAGACAAACATTCTATTGAGCTACATCTCCAGTGAAACCTTTACCTCTTAACCATTACAAAATAACTATAATACCATTTTACAAGCTATTAAATGTAGAGTACTGAAGACCATCCGCCCTTAGAGTCTGGCTGAACCCAAATTTGTAGGTGAGAAGTTCTCTGTACATGCTGCCCATCCTCTCTGTTCTTCTTCATCTTCGATAGGACTAAGTTGTTCCTCCAGTGTGTCTTGTGTCGTGAGTGAGAACATATCAGCTGTTCTCAGGAAATAGAAAGAAAATTTAAGGTTTAGTAGCTGATGACCAGGCCATGCTCTCACAGTCAGAACAGAATTTTGAACACCATTCTCTAACTCAGTAGTTCTCAACATGTGGGGTGCAATTCCTTTGGGGGGGATTGAACGACCCTTTGACAAGGTCACCCAAGTTCATTGGAAAACACAGATATTTATATTATGATTCGTAACAGTAGTAAAATTACAGTTATAAAGTAGCAAAGAAGTAATTTTATGGTTGGAGGTCACCACAACATGAGGAACTCTATTAAAGGGTTGCAGCATTAGGAAGGTTGAGTGTAGTGGGAGCCATTTGAGCCCTGCCCTGAAGCACTGCCCCTAGTAAGGTAGCAGATAACTGTTACACCTGCCTATGACCTTGAGGTACATGCTCCTGGGGTGTGACCACTAGGGAGGGGTGGACCCTTAAAACCTGGGATGCACGTATGCTGTCCTCTCTTTGCTACCTTGTGGTTTTGGATGCTGGGACTGACCAGGGCAAAGCTTACCAGAGAACAAAGTGTTAGACCGTGCCTCACCCTTCTAGGATTCTGTGACAAATTCCTTTATTCTGTCTTGTGAGTTAACCCCTGAATAAATTCCTTTGATCATTAATCAGACTCCATGGATTGCTAGCAATATAATCCCACTAGTTGAGAACTACTGCCCTAACTGGATTCTTATTTTCCTAATCTTTGAGGAGTATCCATTCATCTCATGATGACAAAGATACATCTCTAGCTTGCTCTGGGTGGCCTTTTACAATTTTAAAAATCATTCTTTTGTCTGTTGTAAAATCCCTTTGGAGTTAAATTGCCTTGATATTACTCTTGCACTAAATAAAAAAAAACTTATCAAACGTAAGTATATTACAAGACCCTTTTATATTCCAGCTCACACTAGAATCAGGGGCCACTTCACACATAATTTCCAAATGAGTAAAAATATTTCAACATTCTATTTAAATTATCATTTTCCAAACCACTTTCTTTTTTTTCTTCTGTTGTACATACTTACCCAGAATATCTGTGACCCACCTCAAACCCTGCCTAAATGTCTTCCATACTTACTGACTTGGAATCTTAGTTTCAAAATTGTGTCTTCTTTCTCCTTTCCCAACTACCAATTACATTCCCTTTTGTTGAAAGATTCTCTCATGTACTTAGAGAAAAAAACTTAGAGCTCCTCATGGAGCTTAATATTTTACTTGTCAGCAATATTTCCACTGGAGATGATAATTTTCACTGTTTCTGATGATAAAATACGGGCCCTAAAGGATGCCTCTGTGAGGCTGGCTTATGGGAGCATGACCTCCTGGCAGATCCAACATAGCACATGACTGTCCCCTCCTCCTCTTCAAACTGCATTTGGCCTTCTTTCAAGAGTGCTTGGAACAGAAGGGCAGTGATGCATAAAAGGCCTAAGGTCACCATGTTCCATTTCATGTCACTGCTTTATGAGCTGTATCTAAAATTATGAGATTCAAAATGTAAAATTCTCTTCTTACAAACACTTTCCAGGATGAATGGCAAATATTTATGAAGTGAAGATGACATTGTCAAAACCTTTTATAATGTCAAGGACAGAACTGGCAAGCAACCCCATTGCCAGCATGTATATAAAAGGTCATTCATGGTATATGTGTTTATTGGCAAAGCTTTCCCCAGTGCTAAATTTACTTCTATTCATTTAAAAACAATGTATGGTATCTTTACTATGAGCAATCTAGAGAGCTATCTAGCACCTGGGGACTTAATGATGAACAAGACGAGTCTTTGCTGTCACGGTGCTCAGCAAGGGAAACGGCCCATGAGCAAAGGCATAGCCAGTAACTGTTCAGGCTGCAGTCCTGTGAGTTTGTCTCGCACTGTTTTCCAAGCCAGTCTTTGGCTCAGTTTCTTTTGAAGAATATAATCTCACCTTCTCTCTTAGGGGATTTGTTCTGTCAGCCTCTTAGGTATTAACATCATCCATGCATAGTAGTTTTTTGATCACCACAGAATGAGAAAGTTAAGTAAAAAAAATCCATAAAATTTTAAAAAATCAAAATTCCTGTTGTCTATTTATATAAAATCATTGTGAGTGGTTTTTGATCACTACAGAATGAGAAAGTTAAGTAAAAAAAATCCATAAAATTTAAAAAACAAAGTTCCCGTTGTCTATGTATACGAATAACCTGTTTAAAAACGTTTTCCAGACATTGCATTTTCAGTTGGCCTGTGACTGCTGTGTTCTCACTCCCTTGCCTGCCTTTCTTACCTTTTCCTGGCTGCTGCATTAAACACCTGCTTCTTACAGGATGACCAAGAATATTGGTGATGATGGAGGTGGCGATGACAACACTTTCAACTTCAGCTGGAAGGTATTCTGCAGCTGGGACTATCTGATTGGTAACCCCGAAACAGCCGACAACAAATTTAATTCAATCACAATGAACTTCAAGGTAAAGGCACAAACTCCCAAGGAGAATAGTTGGAAAGCATTCCATGTGAATTATCAAATACCTTGACAATTATGAGAAGGATGCTCTCATCATTGCTGCCTATCACGATTTGAACCTGAGTCTGATTATGATGGAAATATCCTGTGACCCATAACAGCTGTATTTTCTCTTCAGGACTTTTCTTCTCCAAATTTAGTAATAAAACACTGCTGTTTGGTTGAAATAGGAGTTCACTGGTTATCAGTATCAGATAGTTCAAATAATGTGACAGTGCTCACTATCTAATTACAGAAACATGTAGGCTCTGTATGCAAATTGATTCTAAAGCTTTACAACATAGCTTTAAAGCAATCCTGGGAAAGCAGGACACGGTTGCACAGACCTGTAATCCCAGCATTTGGGAGACTGGAGGCAGGAGGATCGGGAATTTAAGTACAGCCTCAGCTGCAAAGTAAGTTTGAAGCCAGAATAAGCTACATGAAATTCTTTCATAAAAACAAAGCCCTACATGCTGACTGCTCCCCCACCATAAAAATTAAGTCCTGGAAGAGGGTATCTTTTAGAATGAAAATTCTCCTGGTGTTATGATTTAAAAGGGTCTCATGTAGCCCAGGGCAGCCTCAAGCTTGCTATGCAGCAGATGCTAACCCCAGAATTACCCATCCTCCTGCCTCTACCAATTCACTTACTGTCCTGGTCTGTCATTATTCAGCTGCTTTACGGACATTCAGATTTAGTTTACATTTTTGTTTCTTGTTTTTCTCAGTTCATGATCTTTTTCAGAGCTGTGTTTCTCTTGCATTGTATTTTGCCTGACTGCAGGAAGCCATCATAGAAGAAAGAGCGGCCCAGGTGGAGGAGAACATCCACCTCATCAGATTCCTGAGGTTTCTTGCTAACTTCTTCGTGTTCCTAACACTTGGTGCAAGTGGATACCTCATCTTTTGGGCTGTGAAGCGATCCCAAGAATTTGCACAGCAAGATCCTGACACCCTTGGGTGGTGGGAAAAAAATGAAGTTCGTCTCTGCATGCTTTTAAAATGCTTAGAAACTCATACTTGCTATTTTGTGGGTTGTGTTTCTGCAGTTGAACTCAAGACAAGGCTGCTTCCTACCTGGTGCTCCATTCTACTCTCGTGCTTACCTACCACACTGCGTATTTCCCACTGTTTTCCTGTTCTGTTTCTAAATCTGTGTTGTTGGATTTTCAGGTCTAGGAAAAGATGCAAAGTTAGAATGGGAAGAGAGAAGAGAATGTTCTAAAGAAGGAAGCATGGATGTTAGGAGATGGTGGTATGACAGGCAAAGTTAGGAAAACCAGACTGACAGCTTTGACATTTTATTTCGACTCTAAGACTCTTCCTATAACCCAATATTGCTTTCTCTGAAGATGTCACTTCTACAACTGAAAGGCCAGACTCCTGATTAGTTTGTCCTTAGCTCCAATATCTATCTTATAAGAAGCACTTACTTTGCCTGCTTAATTTTGTATTTCCGGGCTTTTCATAAGAATCTTAGTGACATATCTCCATCTCTTTCTTGCCAAAGCCTTTGTTCCCCAACTACTCAAGTGAGGAGGAAGGCAAGCTCATGGCCAGATTTGCCTGCAGAGAGTCTGCCCAGTTAGTGTGCAGGAGAGAAGTGGTTAGAGCACATGTTTTGAATCAGTAAATCATTGGTCCTAAGTTATTACTAGAGCCCGGTCACTTTTATAAAATGTTTTTGTGTACATCAATTTCAACTTGAGCATTTTCAAAGCATGTGCAGACTTATGCTATGAGATGTTTAGGCATCCCAGATGGAAACTTCTGCAAAGCTCTGTAGATGGAAGAATTTTGAGATGACTTCATAAATGTATGATTTCTTAGAAATATCTTGGCTGGCAAGTGATTCAGTAGAAATATAAAAAAACACTCTACATCAAAAACAGTATAAAAACTTCAGAAGTGATAACAGCAGAAATGTATCACACATTAAAGATAACAACATCACAATTGTTCCATGGAAACCTGTAAAGTGGCAGTTATTAAATAGAGGGATTTTTTGCCTTAACAATAATAGCACAAAGCATTTATCAAGTTTGTTTTCAAAATACTCTCATAATGTTGATAGTAAGTATAAGAAAAATGTTCATTCAGCTTTGGTCCATAGTACAATGGTCCTATTTTAGTATAAATGAATCATATTAAATGATGAATGGTTGCTTATCATTAACTACTTCCTATCACTCAGGAGGCTGAGACAGAAAGTTAGTGAGTTTGAAGCCACCTGGACTACTCAGTGAATTCTAGGTCAGCCGACCTCAATATCCTGAAAGGAATAACTCTCTGAATGGACTTAATATCTGTTTTGGAGGAACTCTGAGCTCTAGATACAAATGAAGATAATAATGGAGACTCAAAAATAACTCCACATGTCTACTGAAACAAAAGTTAAATTGTCTTTATGTATAGTTGTACAGATAATGCCAAATTTTTAGGTTCAGTTGAGAATATTTCATGCTGATTTTATATCATGCGGAGTATATAGCTATTACATTCTAAATATATTCTGGTAGTTCTAATCATTCAAAATATGGACTATACAGGGGGGAATAAGAAAATGTGTAGTGCTGACAGTTTGCGCCAAGTATTTGGAGAATAAGTCGCAAGAGTAACTTCCAGGCTTTTCTTCCTCTTTACCTCATTTTCAAAGTGCTACGCATCAGCATATCATAATCAGTAGCCACATAGAACAGTGTGTTCTCTGGGCAGAGAGATATAAATTGTGCACTCACAATACCAAGGAAACATTATGGGCACATCCGCAAGCTCATATATATAGCTTGTAAATATGAGTTGAATATTGTCTTGGTTGTTTTATTGAGATCACATACTAAAAGTGCATGACATAGTCTTGCCTTTATAAAGTATCAAAGGAACCTAGCTGAAAATCTTCCCAGCTTCTGGTGAGAAGCAGTAATAACCGAAACACCCTGATTCCCGTGTCTCCTTGTAGATGAACATGGTTATGTCCCTCCTGGGGATGTTCTGTCCCACACTCTTTGACTTATTTGCTGAACTGGAAGATTACCATCCTCTCATTGCTCTGAAGTGGCTCCTGGGGCGCATTTTTGCTCTTCTTCTAGGCAACTTGTATGTGTTTATTCTTGCATTGATGGATGAGATTAACAACAAGGTGAGCCTTGTGTCTAGATGGTCCTTGTCATCAGCATGTTAATTTCCCAGTTTGGGGATGACCAGAAATGCCTTTGAAACTGTGCTGTGTTATTTTCTTTCCCCTGCCCCCCCTTTTTGATTTCTAGATTGAAGAGGAGAAGCATGTAAAGGCCAATATTACCCTGTGGGAAGCCAACATGATTAAGGCTTACAATGAATCCCTCTCTGGGAACACCACAGGACCACCCTTTTTCGTTCATCCTGCAGATGTACCTCGAGGACCCTGTTGGGAAACAATGGTGGGGCAGGTAACATTATGAAGAAAAGTAGATGTTGTTAGTAGGCCAAGGGGGCTAAATATTTCTTCCAAACTGGGGCCTTTTTGGTCTTTGTTTATTAATAAAAATAGAGACAGTTTATTGAATTTAGCATTTGCTGGCTCTGGATTTCATATGTATTAACTCAGGGAGACTTCACATCTATCCCCTGAGATAAACACATTTTCTTCTTGCAGCACATTTTCTTCTTGCAGTACATAAAAGGATAGCTTACAATCATGTGAAGAGATTCATGCCACCTATTATATTCTAACAAAGCACCCAAATTTAGATACGGACTCAAATAGTGTTTATATGGAACTCTACTTAGTTGTTTGTTTTTATAAAAAAGGCTCTGGTGGTTTTATAATATCCTTTTTATCTAATAATTTTCCCTTAAGCCTTAAAGATGCTATTTTAAGTTAGTTGTTTTTATAATGGTTATGTAAATGACCCTAGCCTAACTACTAGTGATATTTTGCCAGATAAAAGAATAAGGTCTTATTGCTTACTGTCTAATAAAGGGAAATAAAACCAACCAAACAACAACAAGGAGAGATGCTGTTTCAGAGTCTCCCTCTTCTGTACAGATTCTGTTTATGTTTTGGAAGCTTGTAATTTTATCTCATTGGAGAAAACACTCTTATTTATTTTTATTTATTTATGTATTTATTTTGGTTTTTCGAGACAGGGTTTCTCTGTGTAGCTTTGAGCCTTTCCTGGAACTCACTCTGTAACCCAGGCTGGCCTTGAACTCATAGAGATCCACCTGCTTCTGCCTCCCGGGTGCTGGGATTAAAGGCATGTGCCACCACTGCCCGGCTTGAGAAAACACTCTTCATGTGCATGCAACCTTGGTTCATCAAGTAAAGAAAAATTCAAGTGTATTCCAGTGTTTCTAGAACACAGCAGTGCAGCTGTATCAGTCACACAGTCTCTGTGAATTAATTGAATGGATTTTAAAATTATATTTTCTGTAGGATGAGAATATTAGCACAAGTCTTACTGAAGTAATGCAATGTAAGCAAATGTGGACTCAAAAGACAGCTTCACTCTCAATCTGAGGTTCATGAGGCTAAGTCAATTGTGATTTCAATTATGGGAGGAAAAAGTACACTAGAATTATATGACTGAAGATGGAATAGAGAATGAATAGTCTAATAAAATATTTTGCTTTATTTACTTTTTAAGCATTTGAGGATCAGAAAAATTCCTTTCTTAGTGCATGCTGCTAGATTTTCAGGCCTTCACATATCATACACGCTTCTAGAAACATAAACTAAAGCTTGTCTGCAAAAGAGAGATACTGTGGGTGTGGTAGGTAGAACAAGGGCCCTCCAAGTTGTTCACATGCTAACTCTTGGAACCTGTAAATCTGTTGCCTTACTTGGCAAAACAGACTTTACAGATGCAGGAGCTTAGCAGGATGAATGACCTTGAATTACGCTGAGTGAACCTAATACAGTTACAAGGGGTCTCTCTGTAAGAGAGACATGAGACGGTGCCAGAGTCAGAGAACTGAGATATGACACAGGAAGCAGAGGTTGGAGCGCTGTGCTTTAGAGATGGAGGAAGGGGCAACGGCTGAAGGAGCGTGGACAAGCTCCAGGGGTCAGAAAGTTAGGGAAGCAATTCTCTCCATGTCTCCACTTTGATTTTAGATTTCTGACCTCCAGAACCATGAGAAAATAGTCGTATTATTTTAATCTACAAAGTTTGTGACAGTTTGTTCTACCAGAAGCAGACAGTCACTTGTGGGTGACCATTTCAGTGCTTGTTGTGAAGTCTGTTCTGATGGGCTGTTTCTTCACACCTAACCTATCCCCTCAATCTGCAGTCCAGCATTTGAGAATGGAAACCCTTAGAATGCACAATTGGCAAACTGGCAGTTTAAGATTGAGATGCTCTCTCTGGAATGTGCTAGAAAGCCTATCCTTTGACAGGCAAACACCTGCTGTGCAGGATCAGTAGAATTAACTGTAATGAGTAAGCTATGGGATGGCCATTTCTGAGGCGAGGAGACAGATTAATTAAACATGACGTATCATTCTAACAGAAATTTATATTCCTGATGCAGAAGCTTCTGCCAAAGTCCTCCATCATGTGGACTCAAATAACACAAAAACCATGTATTTAGTTCTTCCTCTCTGAGGCCCCAGAACAGGCCGTGTGTCTTAGAACATGCTGTGTGCTGTTTTCTGAATTCCATCTGTCGTGAGTTTCCCATTTCATCATTGTTCCTTACGGCCATTCTCTGCCTCCTTCCTTCAATATTCTGTTAAGAGACACTACCCCTTCCCCTGCTGGATCTGCTGACTTTCCCACAAGTGTTTGATACACCTTGAAAGAAAGAAAGGCAGAAAAGAAGGGAAATATAGAATGCTGCCTAGGTCGTGGAAAGTAGGAGAGTGAAGATAACTTGGATACGCCAGCTTTGAGTGCTGGTGAGCACTGGCCCTTGTGATATCAGTATTTCCATCCTTGTAGCTGAATCATTTCCATCCTTTAAAGCCACTTAAAAATGAAGAAATAGTAAAGGCAGCTGAGTTTATATAATTATGAAGATGTACCCTAACAGTTCATGATTCTGTGGAACATTCCAGGTGTTTGCTCTTCCTTTCCATGAATGCCTTCCACTTTTTTCCCTTTCCATGATACAGTGGCACTCAAAGCTCTCTTGATTCTTTAAAAAAAAAAAGAAAAGAAAGAAAACCAACAGAAACAACGAACAACAACAAAAGAACAAAACAAAAACATCCAACCAAACCAATAAACAAACAAATAAATAAACTGGCTTTCCTTTCAGCTCTGCAGTGTTTCCCAAATAGTAATTTTTTTTTTTATCTACAGTGGTATTTGAAAGACAGACAACAGAACCTTTCCTGTGAGCCAAGTAGGCATGTGAAGCTATGGCTGATACTGTGTTTTGAAGAAGAATAAGAAGCCATGTGCTGAGGACCACAATGAGAATGGCTAACACTAACTGCCATCTAATGTGCCAAACATTAACTCCTTGAAATTTTAAGCCACCCCTGTGAGATCCACTCAAGCCTTATCATTCTATAAGTGAGAGTACCAAGAGACAGACTTGCTCAACACCTTGTGACAGGAGCTGAATTTCTCCTACACGGTGGGATTACAGAGCTTACATCTTTGTTCAGTGCTGAACTGAACGTGAAACACAGTTATCACCAGGCACAGCCTCTGGGCTTCTGCATGCATGTGCCCCTTCATGCTGTCTGCATGCTTATACCCCTTTCTGCTGTCCTTACAGACTGTTTTGCCTTGACCGTTTGGCGACTCTTGGGTTTCCAGACCAAAGCTGTCCAGGCATTTCAACTAAATGTCCTGGGGTAGGGTTGTGAGGTGTGAGATGCTCCTCAGGAGGTTTTGTCCAGGGTGTCAGGAACTGAGCCTGGAGGATGTTCCTGAGGTAGCTGAGCCACCATTTCAGGGGATTCTCTTTTCTCCATAGCAGCACACCTATTCTGCAATCTGTGAATTGATACTTAACAATTTATACTACCATGTTCAGATCCTCCTTGTGGATTTTATGTAAAATGTCATACCTTGGGAAAGAAAAACATTTCAGATATTGAGCAATGACCCTTACTTAGGGAGACCTGAGGGACTTTCTAACCACTCTGAAATTTTCCCTTCCCAGGAAATCTTCCCAGACTATCTGAGGAAACTAAAAAATAACCTCCCCAACCTACCTCTAGATCATGCTAGTTGTCAGGGTCTTCACATTGACCAGGGAATAAAAGGAGAATGAGAACATGGAAGAGAAAGATTTCATTCCAGAATAACCAGGCGTTACTAGCATGTATTTATTCACTCCATATTTACTTAATGTCTGATGCATACCCAGAATTGTTGTATACTAGAGATATAAAGGGATTGAAAGATGGATCTGTTTTATGAAGATTACAACCTATTTAATACAGAGGGAGGTAAAACCATTAACAATATAATTATAAAAAGATTTCAAATATATGTTAGGAATTAGAGATAAAATGCATGGAATCTGAGTGCTTTTTTTTTGTGCTTATCTGTATAAGTGAGCAAAGGAAACTTGCCTCAGTCAATGCTATGACAATGTTTGTCAGTTGGTACGAACTGAGTTGGGAAGTGAGTTAGGTGAGGTTGGTAAAGGAAAACTATATGCAGGGCCGAGTACCCTGAAAAAGTGTGGAGTTTGATGGTCTGAAAGAAGTCCAATAAGACTGAAAAGAAAAAAAAAAAGGAGGAATAATACAAGAATAACATAGAATGCTGTATGCAGAGCCCCCTACGAGGATGAGGAACTACTTGCCCCAGTGAGGAGAGGTTTTTTTTTTTTTTTTTTTTGTGTGTGTGTGTGTGTGTGTGTGTGTGTGTGTGTGTGTGTTTTGGTTTTTCGAGACAGGGTTTCTCTGTGTAGCTTTGCGCCTTTCCTGGAACTCACTTGGTAGCCCAGGCTGGCCTCGAACTCACAGAGATCCACCTGGCTCTGCCTCCCGAGTGCTGGGATTAAAGGCGTGCACCACCACCGCCTGGCGTGTGTGTGTTTTGTTTTGTTTTGTTTTGTTTTGGTTTTTCGAGACAGGGTTTCTCTGTGTAGCTTTGGAACCTGTTTAAAACACATATGGGCAAAGGCTTTCTTTGTTTTCTGTCATTTTTTATTTATTCCTCTGCTTTGAGGTAAAAATGTCCTGCTGCTTACAGGCCTTTGTCATGGATTACTTTGCAAGGGAATTCATGCTAAAATAATTTAAAAGTACCTATTAAGTCTTCAATAATCTTTTGTTTTTATTCTACTTACATTATAGTTAACTTATTCCTCAGGTAGTTAATGTATATATTTTATTTTAATATATTATAAAATAAATATTAGTTTTTAATATTTCATATGGTACTCAGACACGGCAAGGTGGCTCATGATGCCAGGAATTTAGGAGGCTCAGCTCTGGGAAGCATGCAGCTGGAAATTCACTGCTGACTCTTTGTCGAATGCTTACTTGCCCTATGAGACAATGTACTCGCTGTTTTAGCAAGGAGACCATCTAGACAGATGGAAGTAAAAAATCAAAAGACTTTTTACAGAATAGTGATACTTTTTTCTTGGTTTTTTTTTTTTGTTTGTTTTTTTTTTTTTTTTTTTTTAAGAAAAGGTCTCATGGACCCCAGGCTAGAGGTGAATTTACTATGTAGCTAAAGATGACCTTGAACTTCAGATCTTCCTGACTCTGTCTCCTGAGTGCTAGGGTCACTGGTCTCACCACTGCCGGTTAACACAGATCGAGGGGTTGAACTCAGTGTTTTGTACATGCTGGGTGAGCACTTTGTCAACTGAGCTATATCCCCATTTTTGGTCAGTAGTACTTCTGCAAAATTATGACTTTATACATTCAATGTCTTTAGTCTTCAGGGCACTAAGAAAATGAACAGCAGGAATGAACCATGGTGAGGAAAATTTATAATTATTTGCCATTTTTATTAATGCTTCCTGTCATATATTTCCGTAAGGTAATAGTGACCTTCCTGTCCAACTCACAATGTACATACTTTGCATTTAAATTCAAACCCACACCACAGAAGTGACTTGACATTTCTAGAACTTTCCTTTTCATATATATATATATATATATATATATATATATATATATATCATGCATACTCATATATACATACATATATGGATGTTTTGTGAAAAATAAGTTCATTCCACGTATCTTATTCTATAGATTTTTAAAAACTTGTGTTGAGAAAACAAGTTTTCTGGCTTTTTTTTTTAAATCACTGTTGTGGTTTAAATGTGAAATATACTCCATAGGCTCATGTTTTTGAAAATGTGATTGCAAGCTGGTGGCACTGTTTTGAAAGGTAGTAGACTCTTTAGGAGATAGAACCAAGCTGGAGAAAATGGGTCACTGTGGGGAGGTCTGGGGCAGGGTTAGCCTGAACCCCACTGGTGTTCATTCTTTGCTTTTTGATTGTGTTAGTCATGTGATTAGCTACCTCACACTCATGCCACTATGCTTCCCTGGTTAACAGACCATATCCCCTTCAACTCTAAGCCAAAGGAAACCCTCCTCTTATGTAGCTTCTTGTCACGAATTTGGCCAACACCAAGGAAAGTGACTAATACAAGTGCTTTTTAAGCAACCTCATTGAAGTTTCATCCATGTGCTGTATACATTTTACACTTCCTTTTCTTTTAATAGAAGAACTATCTTCTTTCTTCTTTTCTATATTCATTTTACACACCAACCACAGATCCTCCTCTCATCCCTCCTCCTGATACCTGCCCCCCTGCCTTCCTCCTCACTTCTCCTCCCCATCTCCAACAGGGTAAGTTCTCCCATGGAGGGACAGCTAAGCTTATCCATTCAGTTGAGGCAGGACTAAGCTCCTCCTCGCTTTATCAGGGGTGAGCAAGATGTCCAACCATAGGTAATGGGATCCAGAAAGCCAGCTCATGCACCAGGGATAGATCCTGATCATACTTCCAGGACCCCTTCAAACAGACCCAGCTACACAACTGTCTCCCATAAGTAGAGGATCTAGTCTGGTCCCATGCAGGTTCCACAGCTGTTGGACTTAAGTTCATGAGTTCCTTTGAGCTTGGTTCAGTTGTCTCTGTAGATTTCCCCATCATGATATTGCCCCCCCTCTTGTTCATATAATCCCTCTTCCCTCTCTTCAACTGGACCCCCAGAGCTTGGCCTGGTGCATGGTTGTGGATCTCTGCATCTGTTTCCATCAGTTACTGGATGAAGGGTCTATGATGACAGTTAGGGTATTCACCAATCTGATTACCAGGGTAGGCCAGTGCAGGCCCCATCACCACTGTTGCTAGTAGTCTAATTTGGAGCTGTCCTTGTGGATTCCTGGGAATTCCCTAGCACCAGGTTTCTCCTTACCCCATAAAGTCTCCCTCTATCAAGATATCTCTTTCATTGCTCTCCCACTCTGTCCCTCCCGCAGCTCGACCATCCTGTTCCATTATATTCTCATCTCTCATCCTCTATTGTCCCCCCATCCCAAGTTTACTCATCAGGATCTCCTCTGTTTCCCCTTCCCAATGTGATTCGTATATCCCTCTTAATGTTTTCCTTTGTTTCTTAACTTCTCTGGAGCTGTGGGTTATAGTCTGATTATCCTTTGCTTTACATCTAGTATCCACTTATGAGTGAGTACATACCATGTTTGTCTTTCTGAGTCTGGATTACCTCACTCAGGATGATATTTTCTAGTTCCATCCATTTGCCTGCAAACTTCATGATGTCATTGTTTATTACAGCTGAGTAATACTCTATTGTGTATATGTACCACATTTTCTTTATCCATTCTTTGGTTGAGGGGCATCTAGGTTGTTTCCAGGTTCTGGCTATTACAAATAATGCTGCTATGAACATAGTTGAGCAAATGTCCTTGTGGTATGCTTTAGCATCCCTTGGGTATATGCCCAAGAATGGTATTATTGGGTCTTAAGGTAGATTGATTCCCAATTTTCTGAGAAGCTGCCATACTGATTTCCAAATTGGCTGTACAAGTTTGCACTCCCACCAACAGTGGAGGAGTGTTCCCCTTGTTCACATCCTCTCCAACATAAGCTGTCATCAGTGTTTTTGATCTTAGCCATTATGACAAGTGTAAGATGGTATCTCAGAGTCACTTTGATTTGCATTTCCCTGATGACTAAGGATGTTGAGCAATTCCTTAAATGTCTTTCAGCCATTTGGGATTCTTCTTTTGAGAATTCTCTGTTTAAATCTGTAGCCCATTTTTTAATTGGATTATTTGGTATTTTGATGTCTAGTTCCTTTAGTTCTTTATACATTTTGGAGATCAGCCCTCTGTTAAATGTAAGGTTGGTGAAGATCTTTTCCCATTCTGTAGGCTGTCATTTTGTCTTATTTGCTGTGTCATTTGCCTTATAGAAGCTTCTCATTTTTAGGAGGTACCATTTATTAATTGTTGCTCTCAGTGTCTGTGCTACTAGTGTTATTTTTTGGAAGTGGTCTCCTGTGCCAATGCTTTCTAGGCTGCTTTCTAGTTTTTCTTCTATCAGGTTAAGGGTAGCTGGATTTATGTTGAGGTCTTAGATCCACTTGGATTTGAGTTTTGTGAATGGTGATATGGATCTATTTACAATCTTCTACATGTTGACATCCAGTTATGCCAGCACCGTTAGTTGAAGATGTTTTCTTTTTTTCCATTGTACAGTTTTGGCTTTTTTGTCAAAAATCAAGTGTTCATAGGTGTTTGGATTAATGTCAGGATCTCCAATTCGATTCCATTGGTCCATATGTTGGTTTTTATTCCAATACCAAGCTGTTATTACTACTAGCTCTATCATAGAGTTTGAAGTTAGGGCTGGTGATGCTTCCAGAAATTGCTTTATTGTAAAGGATTGTTTTAGATATCCTAGGTTTTCTGCTTTTCCATATGAAGTTGAGTATTGTTCTTTTGAGGTCTGTGAAGAATTGTGTTGGGATTTTGATGGGGATTGCATTGAATCTGTAGATTGCTTTTGGTAAAATTGCCATTTTTATTATGTTGGTTCTACCTATCCATGAGCATGGGACATCTTTCCATTTTTTATATATTCTTCAATTTTTTTCTTCAAGGATTTAAATTTCCTGTCATATAGGTCTTTCTCTTGATTGGTTAGAGTTACCCCAAGGTATTTTATATTATTTGTGGCTGTTGTAACGGGTGATGTTTCCCTGATATCTTTCTTGGCCCATTTATCATTAACGTATAGGAGGGCTACTAATTTTTTTGAGTTAATCTTGTATCCTGCCATATTACTGAAGGTGTTTATCAGTTGTAGGAGTTCCCTGGTAGAATTTTTGGGGCCACAAAAAATTGTGACCATATTTAATCTATAATGGGTGGAATGTTCTGTAGATGTCTATTAAGTCCATTTGAGTTATAACGTCTGTTAGTTCCCTTATTTCTCTGTTAAGTTTCTGTCTGGCAGACCTGTCCATTGGTGAGAGTGGGGAGTTCAAGTCTCCCACTATTAGTGTGTGGGGTTTGATGTGCTATTTCAGCTTCAGTAATGTTTCTTTTACATACATGGGTGCCCTTGTATTTGGGGCATAAATGTTCAGAATTGAGACTTCATCTTGATGAATTTTTCCTGTGATGAATATGTAATGTCCTTCTTCATCTCTTTTGATTAATTTTAATTTGAAGTCTATATTGTTAGATATTGGATAGCTACGCCAGCTTGCTTCTTAAGTCCATTTGACTCAGAAGACTTTTCCCAACCCTTTAATCTGAGGTAATGTTTGTCTTTGAAGTTGAGGTGTTATATGCAATAGAAGAATGAATTCTGTTTTGTATCCATTCTGTTAGCCTGTGTCTAACACAGGCAAATTGAGTTCATTGTTATTAAGGGATATTAACGACCAGTGATTGTTAATTCCTGTTATTTTTTGGTGGTAGTGTTGTGTGTTTCCTTTCTTTGAGATTTGTTGTCATAGGATTATCCATTGCCTGTGTTTTCATGGGTACATCTAACTTCCTTAGGTTGGATTTTTCCTTCTAGTGATTTCTATAGGGCTGGATTTGTGGATAGGTATTTTTTAAATTTAGTTTTATCATGGAATATTTTGTTTACTCTGTCTATGGCAATTGAGAGTTTTGCTGGGTATAATAGCTTGGGCTGGCATCCATTTTCTCTTAGTGTCTGCATAATGTCTGTCCAGGACCTTCTGGCTTTCAGAGTCTCTATTGAGAAGTCAAGTATTATTCTGATGGGTCTGCCTTTACATGTTACTTGGCACTCTTTCCTTTGTAGTTCAATATTTTTTCTTTATTCTGTATGTTTAGTGGTTTGATTAGTATGTGGCAAGGGGACTTCTTTTTTGGGTCCAGTCTATTTGGTGTTCTGTAACCTTGTTGTGTCTTCATAGGCATTTTCTGCTTTAGGTTGGGAAAATTTTCTTCTATGATTTTGTTGAATATATTTTCTGTGCCTTTGAGTTGGTGTTCTTCTTCTTCTATCCCTATTATTCTTAGGTTTAGCTTTTTCATGGTGTCCCAGATTTCCTAGACATTTTATGTTATGACTTTTTGGCTTTAGTATTTTCTTCAACTGACAAATCTATTTCCTCTGTTGTATCCTCCATGCCAGAGATTCTTTCTTCCATCTCTTGTATTCTGTTGGTTATGCTTGAGTCTGTAGTTCCTGTTCATTTATTCAGATTTTCTATTTCCAGCATGTCCTTGGTTTGTATCTTCTTCATTATTTCTATTTTAGTTTTCAGGTCTTGAACTGTTTCCTCCATCTGCTTAATTACTTTTTCTTTTTCTTTTTTCTTTTTTTTTTTCTTTTTTTTTGGCTTTCTTTAAGGGATTTATTGATTTCTTTCAATTTTTTGTTTGTCTTTTCCTCAATTTCTTTAAGGGAATTTTTCATTTCCTCTTTAAAGACTTCTATCATCTTCTTAAGGTCATTTTTAAGGTCATTTTCTTTTATTTCTTCTATGTTGGGATGTTCAGGTCTTGCTGATGTAGAACCACTAGGTTCCGGTGGTGTCATATTGCTCTTTCATGTTGTTGAATGTATTCTTGCAATAGCATGTACCCATCTCTTTCTCCATTTGGTGCAAATGGTGTCTGTGTCTCAGGGAGCTGCTCTTGGTCCAATTGGAGCTGGCAGAGTCTGTGTCTCAGGGAGCAGCTATGGTCTCAGAGGATGGGTGGGTTTTGGGAGGGGATTGGAGCTTGTAGGTTACAGGTTAGGAGGAGGGTTGGTGATCTGGCCTTCCTGCCTGATGGCCTGCAACTGGGGCTACAATGAGTAGGGTTTGGGGGCACTGGTTGTACCCCTGGACCCAAAACCTAGAGGCTGGGGTGATTAGCTAGAAAAACAAAGTCCCAGTGAGTAGCTGTGGTCTCAGAGGGTGGGTGGGTTTGAGGGGTGGATTGGGGCTTGTATGTTACAGGGTCCAGTGGGGGATGGTGGTAGTTGGGCCTGCCTCCAGGAGTCCTGCCTGCTGGCCAGCCACTGGTTGGACCCCTGGGCCTAAAGCCTAGAGGCTGGGGTGATCAGCTAGGAGAACAAAGACTCACCTCTTGGTCCAATTGGAACTCACAGAGTCTGTGTCTCCAGGAGCAGCTGTGGTCTTGGAGGATGGATGGGTTTGGGGGTGCATTGGAGCTTATAAGTTACAGGATCTCAGTGGGCCATTTTACACTTTCAAAGCATACAATTCAATGCCAGATGCAAATCTAAAATTTGTACATGGTAAGCGTTTTTCCACCTGCTTTTAAACTTCTATGTCATAAAGTTTCTCAGTGAATAGAAGAAGCTGGTATAGAGATTTGAGGATGGAGCTGCTTAGCTTTAGAGTAACAAAATATAGGGGAGTTATTTTTCATTTACTAGATATGCCTGCTTTTTTTTTTTATCTTTTATCATTAACTATAATCTTCAAGCTATTGACTTAGAAACATGACAGTTTTGATGTCAATATTAGGGTCATCTGAAGGCAGAAATGTGTTCATTAATAAAGATTGTGTCGTACCAGGAGTTTGTGCGCCTCACCGTGTCCGATGTTCTGACCACGTATGTCACGATCCTTATTGGTGACTTCCTCAGAGCGTGCTTCGTGAGGTTTTGCAATTACTGCTGGTGCTGGGATTTGGAATACGGATATGTAAGTATGGTGCTGACTTCTCCTTTATCGGAGTTCTCTTTTGTGAGTCATTGTTTACACACACTCCACAAGTGGAAGGGTGCCTCAGAGTTCCATGAGTGAGGTCACCTTGTGAGATGTCAATAAACAAAGATTCATCAGTACAGTTATTTGTAATGAGTCTTTCTCTGTCCTGCCAGCCAGCTCCCAAATAACAACATGGAGATCTCTTATTAATTATGAAAGCTCAGCCTATAGCTTAGGCTTGTTCCTAACTAGCACTTATAACTTAAATTAACCCATTTATTTTAATCTGTGTTTTATCATGTGACATTACCCCTCTTCCATCTTGTACCTCCTGTTTCCTCCTCATGTCTTCTGGTGTCTATTCCCACCTGGATTTCTCCTCCTCCTTTCTCTATCTGCCTTGAAGTACCACCTATCCTCCCTGTCTAGCTATTGGCCATTTAGCTTTTTATTAAGCCAATCACAGTGACACATCCTTATACAGTGTAATCAAATATTTCACAACAGTTGTAATTCAGAAGAGCCCAGATTTGGGTATCATGGTTTCCAATACTGAAGTAAAGTTAGCTCTGGCTCTTGAAAGTAATGGCCCTTGAGCTGTCAATTAAAATGTTGTAGGAATCCGTGGCCCCATGGTCAGTTCCCTTCCCATGAAGCAAGTTGGTGCTGATACAAGATTGGTATAAACTGTGTACTCTTTATGTCCCTGTGAATTTTGCTGTAGGACTGGATAATTATCATGCACCAGTTACTATGTAGTACACGAAGGGATGAAAGGACTCAGTGAATATGGTTTTTGCTTTATGAAGCTCACAGCCTAACAGGAGCCTGACAGAGAAAACAGTGGGGGACTATGGAGATTTAAGGAAGACCTAGTTTGCTGACAGGGCTTTGCTTAAATGGAGCTCAGGGGCAGCCTGCAACAATTGCAGAGGTTTCTCTGAATCTCTATGGGTGTTGGCTTTATCACCAGCTTTTCCTCTATGCCCAAGTTAAAATCTCCCTCAATCTTCAGGGAAGTGCAGAGCATACATGGTTCTTGGTCTAACATGTCAACAGGTCTCTGTTGCCCTCTTGTATAAGTAAAACTGGTTTTGGTTAGTCCTTAGTGATGGGAGTCACAGAAGTGATGGTACCCCGTGTTTAAGCCCTCCATGGCTTTGTGAGCACCCCGAATGTGCCCCAGAGACCTTTCCAGGGCTTCCTGTCTCTCTGAAACAGTTTGCTTCTTTTCTTTCTGCCTTAGCCTAGTTGCTGCATTCTAATTTTCACAAATATGGACATTTTAAATTTTCAGTCACAAAAGGATTGTTTCATTTGCACTTAATATTTCTCCCTCAAAGGGATGCTGCTACCCTAGAACTGGGCATGAGCACTTCCTTCTTGTCACTAAGCATCCCTTTAGTATGTCACCTCCTCAGAGTTCTCTGACCACCATTTTAACATAGCCCATCTAATGCTATGGCAGCTTACAGTTTGGTTTTATGAACAAGATATACAACTATTTGACATTTCTTTTTAAACTGCTTATTATCCATCTCCTCCTACAGTGAGGCACCTATGAAAAAACAAATGTCTGTTGTTTGAGCCAGGCTAGCCACACGACAAATGCCCTCTGTTGACTGTGTGGTTGAACTTGCACCACCACATCATGCTACCATCAGGGCAGCAGTAGCAGCTGGAAGAACTTGTCCTCTTTGTCGGCTGGGTCCACAACATTATTCTGGTTGTGTGTTCTAAGCCAGCAATGTTTCTCTTCCCACCAGTGAAGAAACATTCTGCTAGGTGATCTCACTTCCATCTCGTGTTTTCTTGTATATAGACGAAGCCCACATTTAAGATTCTGGGCTATCATCTCCTTGAATTTCAGTGGGGTTTGTGAGCTTGGACAATTCCTGATCCATATGTAGATCATTTATCTCAGGAGGTGGCAACTTGAACTTCTCTAAATGTGTAAATGAAGCTTTATAGTAAAAGAAACCAAACACCTTTATTTGTAAAAAAAAAAAAAAAAAAAAAAAAAAGATTCTGGGCTATATCTATTGGCTATCTGACTTTGAGACAGTACCTTTTATTAGATCATCTCTGTCACCATCACTTAAGGTGCCCCCTTGGATGAGGCAAAAGCAGTTAGGTAATGTCCTCTGGTACACAGCTGTGAAGTAATGCAGCAGATCCTGGATGTCCCTGTGCAGCTTTGCTATTGCTTGCTATGAGGTATTCATCTGGCTTAGATTCATTTCTATTTTCCCTGCCTGATTCAGCTCTTCTGAGGCAGACATAAAAATTGCCATCTCTTTCTTAGATCATGGCTTGTCTTTTGTTTGCCTTTTATCCCTAGCCACTTTCTTCTTAAGTGGTAGAAAAGTTGACTATGAATATGAAGTCAATATAGCATGACCTGGATGCATAAAAGCTGTAATTAAATGACTGTAATTTATTATTTATTGAATGCTGACAGAGCTCTTGGGTTAGTACAAAGTGCAGGAAACAAGTTTCTGTTTTTAAGTCATAAAGAAAGAATTTTCTCTCATTTTACCTTTTGGAAGGTTCTTTGAAGGAAAACTCAGAATCAAAACAAGTTATAAAATGTTAATGTTGGATGATGTATTTTTTGTGGATCATATCATCCTGCCAATTGTCTGACTAACTTCCTTGGAAGCCTGCTGGTGCTGGCCACTATGAGCAAGCTCATACAAGGTGCTGAGGGGCATAGAGATGAGGAAGCTGGAGCCCACAGAGAGGATGCAACTTGGACCTGAAGTCTCGATTTTAATTTGCCTGCCCAGTGTTTGAATATTTTTAATGAGCTAATACTTTTAAAACTTGGAACTTCTACATAATGCATTTTCTTTGTTGAGATATTAGAAAACCTGGCCATATTAGACTCATATTCCCAATTGGGAAGACACATGCAGAAACTCCCACCTTCAACCATGAGCGTATTCATCCTTCAATTCTTCAAACACCACTACCCTTATTTTGCAAACTGTTAAGAATCAAGAAGGGCATACAAGGTAAAGAGCAAAGGACAGATCAATTGTTCTCAGACATTGGTGTGTATGTGTGTGTGTGTGTGGAGAGAGAGAGAGAGAGAGAGAGAGAGAGAGAGAGAGAGAGAGAGGTTTGGAGAGGGAGACGTTTGAGTTGATCTTATAGGATGAATAGGATTTTGAGAGACGAAGAAGACATTCCCTGGAAGGGACAGATGACACAGGGCCCCAGAGATGAACCCTGCGCTGTTTCTGTGCTCTTGTTTAGATTTTCTAATTGACAATTTTTGTCCATAAAGCACTTAGCATGAAGGGAAGAAAAACTTGATGAGGTGAGGAATGATTCCCAAGTATCTTCAGAAATTGAGAGAAAATATGGCCATTCCTGTGACAAACAAGATATTATTTCTTTGTTTCTCATAATTTCAAAATATCATGTGATTTTTGTAAAAAAATTGGAAAATACAATGAAGTTAAATATAAAAATTACAGATAATCCTACCACTAGTGAGAACATTTAAATTATCTGAGTCAAATAATCTTAATATTACATATATATAAATATTATGTATTTGTATGTCTCATTATAGATTAAATATGTGTATATGTGTATGTATATATACATGTGTGTCCATATAGAGATAGGTAATCTATATGCCTGTTTGAGGACACCTGACTGGCTGTGTCACCACATCTTCATGTTACTGCTAGATTATAACATGCTATTTATTTGTGAGCTGAGGACTGAGCCCAAGGCCTTGATCATGCTAACTTGTTCTTCACCACTAAGCCAAAACATTAGCCCTTTATAATATAAACTTATTTACTTTTATTAACATAGATTAATTGTACAAAACAATCAGATTTGCTATGATATTTAAACATAGCATATGATATACTTTTATCATAGTCACCCTTTGTTTACTCTCCCCCATTTTCCCCTTCAACACCCCTGAATGTCCAAATTTTAATTTCATGTCCATTTGAGGCCACCCTACATTCCATAATGATAGAAAACATTCAATCCCTATTTTTATGATTCTAGTTTATTTTTATCATGATGATCTGCCTTTCATCAATTTTTCCACAAATGAGATAATTTTGTTCTTTTAAAATATAATATAAATTTTAATAGTTTTATGATAGTCTATATCTAGATTTAGAAAAATTTATAGTAGTTTATTGCTATATCTATATTTGTTAAAATACTGTCATGATGGCATTTAATTATACTGATATAGGTAAACATGATCATATATACATCATAGTGGTGCCCACAACTTTGTTCCTTACAACATATTTCCCTGAGCTGATTTACTTGGTTAGACAAAGGGTTCCTTTTCTCTCTTTTATTCTCTTTTATTTATTTTTGTTGTTGCTTACCAGTTCAGTGAATGTCTTAACCTAACATTTAATTTACACTGACAACAGATTTCATGTTTATCAACAGAAAGAGTCCGAGTACCTGAAAAGATGTAAGGTTGTATGCCAGCATGTGTGAACAAATCCACCGTCTTATTCATACTTGTGTTTTTAAGGGGAATCTTTGCTACATTAATACAAATTAAAACCATGAGAGATTTCCTTGAGATCTGAGGAAGAGGCTCAACATTATCCATAAGCATGCATGATAGTCAGACCATCTGAGTGGAGTCCTGATTATTTGGCCTTCTGTAACATTCCATTTTTATTTAGTACTATATATCAGAAGTGTTACAAATAATTTAGAAATGTGTAAATTATTTTTTCGTTCCATGTAAAGAAACCAGCAATGCTGTGAAGTAGGTATTATTCCCACTCCATAATAAACTAAGGCTTAGAGAATGTTAAATCAATTACTTATAGCTAGTTAGAAGTAGAGTTACAACTAGAACCCCTGTCCAACTTACTTCAAAGTCATTAACCGCATTTATAGCATATTGAATGTTAGCTGTAACCCAGGATATCTAATGACTCTTCTAAAGAATGAATGCAATATATGGCTTCTTAAATTTCTAATGCTCCCTGGAATCAAGACATTACATTCAGTAGAATAGAGTAAACATGAATGAGTAAATGGTAGAAGAAATGGTAGAAGATAGAATATGCTCCCTAGGTAAATATGAGATTGCCATCAGGAAGACAGCATGGTACAGAGTCAGTAAGAAGATTTGGACATACCTTGATGGAGGAAGAATGAATGTGGAGAACCTGTAGACAGGGTTTATTTGATGGTGCACTCCAGTATGTGGATAGAGTCAATCTGCAGCTAGCAGGATTCTACTTCTCAGCTAGGTTGAAGGGCAAAGCCTCAAGGGCTGAATCATCCTGGTAGATGAAGCTAAAGCTTATCCTAGATCTATGGTTCTCAAATTCAGTCATCCATCAGAGTCCACAGAGGGCCTAGGAGAATTCAGCAATACTGTTCAGTAGCTCTGGGGCAGCACCCAAGAATTAACTTTTCTTAGCAGCTCCTTGGTGACCCTGTGACTCTAGTTTGGAAACCACACACAAGTACCACTGCTCTGGAGTCACAACTCAGGCTAGCCTGCAGCACCGAGTGGAGTGGTATACCTGTGGGAATTGGGAATTGTGTGAAAATGGTCCGGCAGGTCATTGCAGAATACATTGACTTTGAGGTCCTGATTGCATTTCATAACATCTGTATGGTGGCATTCTGCTCCAGATAACTCAATTTTCAGGAACACAATGGATTTCCCCAGGCTTTTTGTCCAGTGAGCCATATATCTTCCCTGGGTAGAAGCCTGATTCCAGACCACTATAAAGTCCCAAAATTAAAAAACATGTCTTCCGTCCCTCGGTTATAATCCTCTAACCAAACACAAATGAATCCTTCTGTTACTGGCAGTGTAGGCTGGATGAGTGGCCATGGGTGAACTTCCTATACCACTCTCATTACATTACCTCAGGTTTCACGTAAACATGCTGATTTCTCCTTTCCTCATGCACTATCTAACTTTTAATGCATTATTTTCCCATTTCAGAGGCAATTAAACAAATATATTGCAAATTAATTTATATTTGATGAAGTATTTTCTTTATACTTTAAATATAATATAATCTCATGTTTTCAAAAAGCTTCCCTCTAAAAGAATGAACACTGAGTCATACATATCTACATAGCTTCTTGCCTTCTCATAAAAGTGGGGTGTTATGGGCTTACTACATGACATATTGAATTTCATTTTTAAAGTGTTTACAGAGAAGCGATTTTTTAAATAACCAGGCTTAGTTTTAATAAATATCAGATTTTAGGTTACGAAAGGATGTCAGAAAATTTCTAGTCAGGAATTGGTGGCTGTTCTCTGAAAAGGGATGGGCAATGTTTTTGACTTTGTGACTGATGCACTCTCTGCTTCAGCCAAAAAGCTGTGTTTTACTCTAAATCTGTGAGAGACAATGCATGAAGAGTAGGTGCAGCTTTATTCTAATAAAAAATCACTTACAAAAGCAGATGGCCATCCATCTTCAGTTTATGGGCTGTAACGCGCTGACTCCGGGTCTATTTTATTTCATTGATTTTTCTGTGCGGAAACTGGGTCCTCAAGAGATGAATGACTGGCCCACCTCATGTACTCAGGAAACATTGGGGCAAATGTAAATCCAAGTTAAGTGTCTAAACAGAAGACGACAGGGCACAGAGGACACCCTTGCAGCCTCACTGCTTCCTGTCAGTTTAGAAAACCAACACCTTACCCCTTTAGTTACTTTCGCTGTGTTGGGGAGGCCAGGGGATTCCCGGTATGTCCCGTGTGTTTAAGATTTATTATTATTTTATATGTGCATGTGTGAGTATCTACTTGTTTGAATGTGCAGTACACGTGTATTAGTACCCACAGAAGCCAGGAAAGGTGTTGGATCTCTTAGAACTGCAGTTACAGGTACTTGTGAGGTTTCCCATGTGGGTGCTTGGAACTGAACTGAGGTCCTTTGCAGCAAGTGCTCTTGACCAGTGAGTTGTCTCTCCAGCCCCTCCTTCGTGCTCTTCTAGTCAGCTAGCTAGGTGTCAAATAGCTCATTTTAAATGGCTTGGTGGGAGAATAAAAAGACAAGCACTTAAAGGGTTCAACTTGTTACATGTCCCCTACTTGGCTAAATCCTGCTACCAAAAGAGACCCCAGTTGAAGGTTTGATTCTTGAAATGATAGCAAGAAGCTGTTCTAGGCCACAGATGGTGCAGACCACCCAACTGAGCAGTTTTCAAATGTGTTTTGGAATAACACAGGCTCTGGGTAAAAATCAAGCTCCAGGCAAAAAGCTTAGACAGTATAGAACAAAGCACTCCAGTGAATGGAGAGATCTGGAGCTTGTATTGTCCATGGAGAGGTACTTCTTAGTTTCTTTCCCTGCCTTCCTTTCTCCCTTTCTTCCCTCCCTCCCCCTGTCTTGCCTGTCTTGCCTTCCTTCCCTCTGTTCATCTTTCTTCTGCCCTTCCTTCTATACCTCTCTCTCTTTCTTTTTTCTATTTTCTTTCCTCTCTCTCTTTCTTTTTTCTATTTTCTTTTCTCTCTTCTTTTTTTCTATTTTCTTCTCTCTCTCTCTCTCTCTCTCTCTCTCTCTCTCTCTCTCTCTCTCTCTCTCTCTCTCTCTCTCTCCTCTCCTTTTTCATCTATCTGTACAGGGTCTTACACATCCAAAACTGGCTTCTGACTTGCTGTGTAGCTGAGAATGATCTTGAACTTCTGATCCTTCTGCCTCTGCCTCCCAAATCTCAGATTGCAGGCATGCACACCATGCCCATTTTATCCTGGGGCTAGGGTACACAGGTGGGGGTTTACGCATGCCAGGTAAGTGTTCTATCAGCAAAGTTACAGCTCTACTCCCATAGACTTTGGAGGTGAAGGACACTTTTTATTGTTGATTTCAGAACACAAGCTTTAGGCTAAACCTTTTGTATCCTGTGAACATTATGCTTGCAAAAGAACTTCAGACTGAATACTTTACATATATCCTCTAGCACTGTCTTGAATAACTTTATATTGAAATTATCCAGGTCATCTTTGTCCTTATTGAACACACAGGGCTGTTCTTCATTATGTCTCATCTTACCATTTTATCTTATTTAAGCATTATTATTCTGTCACATTTGCTGTTTGTGCCCTGGTTCTGTTTCAAGGTAGACTGTCCATGTTTTTATGTTGTGAAGGAAAAATAGAATTATTTTTGGGAAAAGTAATATAAATGAGGGTTGAATTTGTAAGAGTTTTGACAAGAGGCCTTGACAGGGATAGCTTTGTTGAGCATTCATATCAGAGACCTATTATATCTTCTTACATGTACCTTCTTATATTATTTAACTTAGTTCTTTGCCAATTTCAGATGTGTACATAATGCATTCTGGTTATTCTCTCCTTCCACCCTTTTATTTCCATATTGCCTGTGAGTTCTTATGCACAAAAAAATTGAGATACTTTCTGGTCACTGTGGTATGTTTATGTATGTGCCCATGTATATGTATGTATATTTGTGTACATGTATGTGTATGTATACGCACATGTGGATGTATGTATATATATACGTATGAGTATGCATGTATTTGTGTATGAATGTGTGCATGATAATATATGTGTATATTTATATGTATGTATGCATATGTTGAGGGACAGAGTTGTTATTGGGGCTGAAGAGAGTAGGATCTACACTGTTGTTAGAACCTGCCACACTCCATGTTTCTCTCATGCACTCTTCCTAGCCCTCTTAATTCCTATGCTCAATTTGTTAGTCTACCCTGAATTCTCTATCTCAAATGAAGAAGAAGCCAGTTGTATTGACCATGATAGTTAGCATGAAGTCCATTGATTTAGAAGCTTTCCTAATAGGACAGCTCATGTATTACCAGGAAACCTTTGGCTGGGTTGCCCTTGGACAGGTGTTTACTGCAATACTACTGGGTGGCCTTAACGCAAGGGCAGCTTGGAGCTGCTGCCCTGAGCTGGACAGGGTTGTTGATGACATGGCAACTGGGCATTCAGTTTAGTATTTTCTATATTTTTCTTTCTATATTTACTTTATTGTAAAGTTAATTCACATTTTTGTTGAAAAAATGTTAAATACATAAATCTCTGTGTCACTCCCATTTGCTGATAACTTACTGGTCTTTTTTCTACTTACAGTTCCACACACGATTTCTTAAAGAATACTACATGAATATATTAAATAGTAGATCAATATATTTTTGTTTAACATTAGAGCACAGTTTTCACTGATATAATAGCCTTCCAAACTGGCCAAAGTTATCAGCAACAACATATCATGGTACAAGTATATTGTATAGGGGTTGGAGAGATGGCTCAGAGGTTAAGAGCACTGGCTGTTCTTCCAAAGGTCCTGAGTTCAATTCCCAGCAATCACATGGTGGCTCCCAACCATCTGTAATGAGATCTGGCGCCCTCTTCTGGCATGCAGGCAGAACATTGCATACATAATAAATAAACCTTAAAAAAAAAGTATATTGTATGTATCTAATGTTGGTCACATAAATGGTTTCATCACTCCTCATTAAAATTTATCAGCATTTCAGATAACATTGTTAAGACTGTTCCTACAAGTAGACTTACCAGATCAGAGAAAGTGGGATTGTGAAAGCCTTTAAAATGTATTGTCAAGCTGTTTCTAACGATTAGGATTCAGTTTTTACTTTCATCATTCAGGTAGAAGACAGTGCCCTGTCATACTCTCATCTGGGGATGTCATACACATACCATGGGCACATGTGTAGAGGTCAGAGAACAGGTTAAGGGATTTTTGTTATTGTTGCTGGTTTTTTTTTTTCTCTTTCCACCATGTGGGCCTCAAGACTGAATGCAAGTTGTCATGCTTGGCAGCAAGCACCTTCACCAATGAAGCCATTTTGCCAGCCCTATGACTGAGTTTGAAAATGAGTCTTTGTGTGTTGAAAAGCATTACATCCTTCTCGTTCTATGTATTCTAGTTATTCTTCTGCTGCTGTTGTTGAAGGGGAGTAGTGGGCTTAGGTGTTTTGATGTGAAGCCACTTGCTGATTGCTTCCAGTTTGAAATGCTAACCCACGTGTGTGTGTGTGTGTGTTTTCTTTAGCCTTCATACACAGAATTTGACATCAGTGGCAATGTCCTCGCTCTGATCTTCAACCAAGGCATGATCTGGTACGTCATCTGGTGGACACTTAAGCACATAGGGAAAGTCTCCAAGGTCATTGTTGTAGAAGGAATTGCAGCTAGCTGTAGAGAAGACCCCCATTCTGTGGATTCCAGCTCTTTATTTTCCTAGGTAGATGGGTGGTGTGGAGAGCTTAATTTTTCCATATTTTAAATCATCAGCTTGTTTGGCAGAGTTCTCCTTCAATAAAAATTGAGAGTCTGTGTTCTTTCTGCTGGACTGATTTGAAGATTCTCTTCTTACATCTTGTCACACCAAGACTGAACAGGAAACTGTCACTCATCAATGGTCAAGCACATTAGCACCTGGAAGGAATGAGCTATGTTGTTGTACATGGCTTTTGAAAAAAAAAACTGATAACATTTTCTTGTCACTATTAGACACACTAAAAGCATATTTAATAACTTTTTAAAAATCTTACCAAATCCAGCACCTTCTAGATCTAGATACAACATTATTTTAGGAAGTTCAAGTTAAAAATAAGATCTTCATTTTGTAATGTGTTGAACAGGGCCATTTGCACAAGGGAATTTTTATTTTGATGCGAAAAGATTGTCATATCTTCTATTAAGTGGAGGCATTTTCACTCTAAATTCTGACAGGTTATGATAAGTTGATAGAGTGAAAGCCAGTTTTGAGTTTTAAAAATTGAATCACAGCATGCAATTCATCTGGGGATGATGTGTCTTAGAATCTGTCATTCTCTGCTGAGCATCCCAACCCACAGGCAGTTACAGTCAAGCTAGTTTGTCTTCCTAGGGACATGTGCTGAAGGCAGCATTGTACTAACTACACCACCGTCCTATCTCAGGTGCCAGGATAGCTTCAGCTAGTGTTTCTTTTTTAAATTAGCTTCATATATCATTCAAATATGTCAATCAGAATCATTAGACCCAGTGAATGCTGATAGAGCCTGGAGCACTCTGCAAACAGGAAAGCCATTTTGCTTCAGTAAAGTAAGGGTCACTCCCAAGCCTCCATCATTCCACCAATGGGACCTGTTGAGTTTCTGCCTCCAAAGGTGAACCAGTACAAATAATACAAAATATACAAATATTTTTCTTGGCTGTCAGGTCAGACATAGTTAAGAATGTAATTCCTGTTCCCTCCCTTACTTTCTATGTTTTAAAAATATGGCTCCTGTGTCCGGAGAGTCATTAAGGAGTACAACACATCCTTTATTCTCCACGTAGAGAAGAATAAATGACAAAGAGGGCTGACCTGAGTACTCACAGGCTCAGCAGAGTGAGGGAGCAGCTCCTACGGGTTCTGATCTTTTTTACCTCCCAGCGGAGAAGCATCTTCCATGGCAGAAAGTGGGTAGCACAGCTACTAGACTGATGCAAAACTTGTTCCTCCTACCTGCGGCATCCATACAGTGCCATCAATGCCTCTGGACTGGAGATGCCACCGGTGCAGACTTAAGCTGAATGTCTATTGTTTTTTCAGAGCTATCACAACAGATTGGTCTAGAAATCACTTTTATTGTCAGAAAAGCCATTGTAATTGCTACCCTGATTGATTTTGCTTGTAATTTTGTGACTAGTCTGCTATTGTTCATACTACAATACTGAGAAAATATAATTGTTTTTTACAGTTTGTTAATGAACAGAAAACTGCATGCTTGAAATCTCTGTATTACCACTTTGTGTTTGTCCTTCTACACTGGTCAGGCTTGCTTGTAGTGAATTTGATTAGAACTTTAGGTACAAGGGTATATAGTTTTAGGAAAGTCTAGATTTTAAATGACATACTCAATTTTGTCTTAGAATCAAGTAGGTTGTGCATAAATGAAACAGATCCCTCCATATCTTAAGAACTCAAGAAGTGATTAGTGTTTTGTGAGTATAACAAAGAAAGACATACCCCTGAGTTTCAGAGGCAAAATAACTATTATTCTATTACTTACCATGAGATTAGTATTTTTCACGGATATTCTTTGCCTAACTTCCAGGAAGTTGGTGAGTGGTATGGTAGGAAGTTGTGGGGAGGGTAATATGTAAAAATAGCAGATTATTTCTGCACAGGGTCCACACACACCATGATTCTGTTAATTTCTAAACATGAGGAGCTAGTGCCCATTAGCCATTTTCTTTTAAAGTAATCAAAACATAATAGGGAATTTTATGTTCTGTTCTATTGGTTTGTGACTTGAAACATTAAATTATTGCTTTAAGAGTTGCTGAAGATTGCAGATTACTTACACAAGTATCGTTAAAGTGAAAACATTTGTTGAGATTTAACTTAATGATCAATATACCTTCATTTGCACACTTAGTTTAAAATGTATTTTCTGTAATATGCTGAAATGGGAAAAGCACATAATATTTTTAAAAGAGCAGAATATAGAAAGGCAGTAAATATTAAATGGTGGTGTGAGAGAGAAGAGTTCCAGATCCATTGGGTCTCCTCCATCCAGACTGTCCCCTTTCTCCCCTCATTTTCTCAGGTGTTCGGGGTAGAGTAATTTATGTGATACATGCATGGTTCTGGAGCAGCAAGACGGGCCAAATAAAAATGCTTCCCTTTGCTTTTATCATCTTAGAAGAGAGTCATTTGATGAAGCTAAGATGGTGTAATGATGTTTTTAGCTGACAGATGATGGCATCAGGTCTGAGTAAGGGACTTAGTGGGATGAGCTGATTATAAGTCACAAACCAAGATGAGATGACCATTAAGACTGAGGCATTGGGCTGGAGAGATGGCTCAGAGGTTAAGAGCACTGACTGCTCTTCCAGAGGTCCCGAGTTCAATTCCCAGCAACCACATGGTGGCTCACAGCCATCTGTAACAAGATCTGATGCCCTCTTCTGGCCTGCAGTCATACGTGCAGACAGAACACTGTATACATAGTAAATAAATAAATCTTAAAAAAAAAAAAAGAAAAAAAAAAGAGACAAAAAAAAAAAAAAAAAAAGACTGAGGCATTATTGTGCCAGGACTTGCTTTTCTAGGTTATGCCTGTCAAGTCATATGCTCATCATGTCTATGTTTCTTTTGAAATTATTGTATACTTATTGTATTAGTCAGGGTTCTCTAAGGAACAGAACTAATAGAATGAAATGCACATATATGTGATTTTTAGAGTGGCTTACAGGCTATGGTCTGAGTAGTCCAGCAATGGCTGTCTCTTGACAGAAAGGCCAAAGATCTAGTGAGAGTTCAGGCCATGAGACTGGATGTCTTAGCAGTCCCAGTCTGGTGCTGGAGTCTCAGCGAGGTCCTATACAATTGGAAGTTTTCAGTTAATGTTGGAATTCCAAAGAAGTAGGTTCTAACACCAGGGAAAGATACCTCAGCATGGATGAACTTGCCAGTGAGAGCGAGGGCAAGCAGACAGAAAACACAGCTTCCTTCTTCTATGTTCTTTTCATATGGGCTGCCACCAGAAGGTGTGGCTCGGATTTGAGGTGGATCTTCTGATTTCAATTGATGCAGGTTTACCCTGGGTCTTCCAGCTCAAATAATCCAACCAAGAAAAATATTTCACAGGTATGCCAAGTTGCTTGGGTCTTGGTTACTTCCAAATGTAGTCAAGTTGACAAGCAAGAGTATTCATGAGAAGCCCACTTCTTGTTAAACTGACACACAATCATATCTCCTTATATTGTGCTTAACTTCCAAATGAAAACAACAATCAAGTCATAATTATGCTTAACATAACTATCCCACATTCCACCACAAATGGATTATAGGGAAAGAGGCAAGATTCTATGATGGACATTCCTCTAGTCTTATAAGTCATTTACATATAGCCTGTGTATACATGTATACACACACACAGAGGTAGGTAGTTTTAAGAAAACTTAGATTTTTGAATTGTGTGCAAAATTTTGTCATGGACTTGTATTGTACATAAATGAAACAAAACACCTCACATCTTCACAACTTAGAAAAATAAAATGTCTGGTATGGGCTGAGGGAGCACTCTGATCCCCTGCCTTATCCTTTAGAGATGTTTACTGATGGAATAGCCTCTACCTGGAACATTGCTCTCAGGGCAGTTGGAAAAGAAGAGCACACAATCACATAAGACTGGTAAAGTTTTCACCCAGCACTGAGGTATCTTATGTATAATCATTTTTATCAGTCCTAACAAGTCACATACATAACCCTGAGTTTTAGAACAAGGTGGACCTGATCATCCCCAGGTGCTAAGCTTTCTAATTCTAATTAACTGGGACAATTGGTAACTTATTCTTTTTTGAGTGCCAACTTCTCTCTTGCTAGTTACACAGTCATGTGTTGAAAGGTACACAGTGATATTTTAAAATCTATCTTCCCATTAAAAAATAACTTCTTACGAAGTTTGCAGTCAGTTCATTATGACATCATTTGTATTTGTTGCTTGGCATCTTACAAACAAGATAATTGAAATTGTGGTAAGATTTCATTTTTCAAAGGAAAGGATTAACTTTAGGATGGTTCAAGTGCAATAAGATAACTTCTTTTTCCTACTTAAAAAGATGTCTCTTTAGAATACAAAATTTTCATTGACTTAGTTTCTTAGTTTTTCTCCCTGTTGTGATTAAAATACTCTGACAAAAGAAATTTACAGAACCAATGATTTATTATAGATCACAATTCCATGTGACAGCCCATCATATCAGGGATGTCAAGGTAGCAGAACTTGAAAAAGCTAGTCATATTCCATCTACAATACAAAGCAGAGAACAGTGAATGACTACATAAATACATGTGCTCATCTTACTTTAGTTCAAGATCCCTTGCCTAGGGAATGGTGCCACCCAGAGTGGGCAGGTCTTTCCAAATTAATTAATGTAATCAAGATAATTCTCCACAGACATACCAATCAACCTGATCTGAACAATCCCTTGTGGTGATATTTTGTTTGTGATCTAACAGATAAAGCTTGCCTGAAGATCAGAGGGTAAAGCCAGCCACTAGTTAGCCATAGAGGCCAGGTAGTGGTGGCACACCACTTTAATTCTAGCACTCAGGAGGGAGAGGCAGATAGATCTCCATGAGTTTAAGGCCACCCTGAGCTACACAAGATTGATCCAGTCTAAAAGAGAAACAGAGCCAGGCAGTGGTAGCACACACCTTTGATTCCAGCATTTAAGATCTTGTGCTTTTAATCCCAGCAGTAGGGAGGTAGAGACAGGAAGTGATATTGACATATGACTGGACAGAGAGAGGAATACAAGGCGGGAGGAGAAAGGAGCTCAGGGCTCTTTTCGGCTGAGGATTTCATAGAGGGAAGATCTAGTGGCTGGCTGCTCTGCTTCTCTGATTTTTTCAGCAAGCTTTATTTGTTAGATCATACACAAAACAGCACCACAATCCCTCATTGACATTCTTTCCCCAGCTGATACTAGCTTGTGTCAGGTTGACAATTGAAAGATATCACACTTAGTTAAACAGCTATTATGTGTACTAAGGAAGTACAAACTATTAAAACTAAAGTTCTAAAGGCTTTATTATAGTTGGGACAGTTAAAAAATAGGGCTCCCCTCTAATTATGAAATAAGTATAGAGTTCTTTTTGGTTTTAAACTGATGTATTGAAGCTCATATTACTGTGCGAATGAGCTTTCTCCTCAAACTAAACTGAAATTATTTTTTTCTGAAGTGACCAACTAAGACATCAAGTAAAAATAACATCACCAAAGCAGTTTCAGTTCAAAATAATATTTTACAGAACTTTTGAAAAGTCAGACACCCAAATCAGTGTGTTTTCTAGATTAATAAGAACTAAATTTAAATGGATTTCAATGAATGCATTATAATGTTAGGTATCAATATCTCTCCCATAAACTCTAAAGCATCATAGTTACTATGAAGATAAAATAGCATTAAAATAATTTTTTTTCATTCACTAGCAGAAATTATCTGGGGAAAAAGTGATTAAACCAAATGTGCAGTTTATTTGAAAAGAATGGGAGCCCTTAAAGGTCTATCATTTTAAAACTTCTATTTTGAAATATGCTAGTCAGTGATAGGAATATTGGAGGGAATTGAGTTTACTAACAGCAGAAGAAATAAGGAAGCAAAAGAATTGTAACATTTGTTTACTCTTGGTTTTTGCATTTGCTAATGAAACAGATTTAGTTTATGACAATTTCTGTGGAATAATTACATAAAATACACACAGATGGGGAAATGGTAAAACTTATTTACAAGGTAGGAGTAGGGTAGTCAGGACTATTTATAGACAAGGTCTTTATGATTGTGTCTAGCAACATGGTTTTTGATTTTGGTAAGAGGAGCAATGTAAAATGAGCAGATTGTGTGCAATTCGGTGATGGACTTGGAATTGAGCAGTGTTCTGATTCTTTTCCAGGATGGGCTCCTTCTTTGCCCCTAGCCTTCCAGGCATCAACATCCTCCGACTCCACACATCCATGTATTTCCAGTGCTGGGCTGTGATGTGCTGCAATGTTCCCGAGGCCAGAGTCTTTAAAGCTTCCAGATCAAACAACTTCTACCTTGGCATGCTGCTGCTCATCCTCTTCCTGTCCACCATGCCCGTCTTGTACATGATCGTCTCCCTCCCACCATCTTTTGATTGTGGGCCCTTCAGGTTTCTCATATTTCAGATTTGACTTGAACATAGTATTCATTTGGAGTTGAAGTGGGAATGGCTATTCATTGCACAGGCTTTTCAAACATGACATTTGTCATTGGTCAAAAAGAGATTCTTTAGTACTCATGTCATCATATGACATGGAGCGTGTCAGACAATTTCCATTTATTGTCTCACTTGAGAGTCATAAAGGGAAAATATTCTGTAAGGATACAATATAGATTCTGAGTCCTGCTGTTTCCATATTGGGGAGAGCCAAGAGCAACACTTGACTATACTAGTCTAGACATGAGTGTTTGCCTGCCATTATAACATCATCCTATCCACACATGAATATGATTAGATTTCATCTGAACCTTGAGAAAATAGATTTCTCACTTATTAAGTAAGAAGTGGAATCATTATTAAATAATGATGCACGTTGAAAGAGAGTTTTATACATTGTGATCCAAAAGGACTCCATGAATGGAACATTGGAATGCTCCTTAGTTCCACATCTGGTTTCTACCTATGGGTTACTCGATCAGTAAGCAAGATTCAGGAATTAGCTTTGCTTCCTTCAAAGCTACTCATGTGCCTATCATGAGTCCCCCAGTTATCTCTACAGGTTGTTACTGGTCAGCATGCATTTGATGTGAAGAGACTGTGAAGGCAGGAAGCCTTCTAAATGCCAGACACAATGCTCTAATAGTCAAATAGAATTTTCCCTTTGTGCTGTCACACTCAAGAGATTTCTTGTCAGAGGGTTTGTTGCCTAAGACTATAAAAGGGGCATGTTTTCACACCAGTAATTGCCTCAGTTATTGTTCTGAGATTAGTTCAGAAGTAGATGGTGTTTATCAGACTCAGGAAACTGAAAATGATAAGCCTTGCACATCTGTCTCTTTTTCTATGTGTTTGCTTGTACACTGTGTGTGCATGTGCAAGCATACATATGCTCACATATCTGTTGGCAAGTAGGCTGAAATAAATAATGCAGACAGTGACATCTGGAGACTAAGTAGGAAACTGCAGTCTTGAAGCTGACATCTTAATCTGAAAACAAAATTCAAATAAGCCCTTGAAAAGTCTTCCATTAACTGAAACTTACCCATGTGATTTTATATCTAAGGTATACTTTAAAGATGTTTTTACCTTGTACTAGGAAGTTGATCTTCATCTTCCCCAGCAAAACACTGGAAAGAACCATTACTCTTTTATGCAAAGTGAGGGGAGTGTAAATGCTAAGCTGGGTCGTGACACAGCTGGATTCAGACTTGAATTATTGGGCAGAAACATGCAATGACTGTACAATTTTAGCTTCTTAAGTTGCATTCCCTCTGGCTTTCTGGCTTCCTGGGTTCCTCAGCAATACCAACTTACACCGATTTTTACCGGGAAACAAAAGATGGCAAGAATGGCATAAGTATGTGACTTTTACCATGAATTTCTGGTTGGCACATTTAGGTGAAATGGCTATAAATATCATGATTCTGAGATCAGAAAGCACTGCATGTTTGCAGTGGAGCATCAGAAAGTGGTATGTTGTTTCCAATTAGTTTTCTGCAGCTTCCTTCCTTCTTTTGGAGCACACCAATGCTTAACCCCCATCCCCACACAAACCCCTGGGCCTGCCTCCCCAACACTCACTCCAAGGTTCAGAAAGGCTAAAATTGTGTTCTAGAATGAGGCCAGGAATCACATTTCCTATGGTTTGCTACCCTTAGGAACTGGGTGTTGGGGTATTACCTTTGTGCTGAGGGAAGGCTTTTAGACCACATCTGGTGCCTGGCTGGGCAGCAAGCCAGCAATTGTGAATTTGCAGGAGGTTAACATGGAACTAGAATTTTGTCCTCAGCTTTGAATTTGAGGACACCAATGCTGTCTTGTTCTCGGGCCACTGGCGTGTTTTGAGCTGAGGTGTCTACATCCCACTCATCTACCCCAAGAAACAGTTTGATGGGCTTTTCCAGCACATTCTGCTAAGTTTTCTAGAATACTGTTAAAACTGTTGTTAGAGGGATTTCATTTCAACTGTTGGTAATTTAAAAACTATTTCTTTGATAACAGTATGAAGAAAATATTTCTAATTGTTCAGCCATGTTTCCTCCAATTTGACAGCCTCCTCACATCGTCATCAATAATTCCAAACAGTTTATAGTTCTTCAGTTTCTCCTGCACTTCTCCTTATCTTGTAGCAATTTTATATTTTTCTTCCTGCAAAACAATTATCCTATATAACTTGAAAAGTTTAGAAATATTTGGTAATTAAATACTGCTTGTACTCCCAAAGACCTAAAAACAAGAACACCAAACATTTTGGCATTTGATCGTTTGTTCATGTTTAGAGGTCTCAATCCGAGGTCATACACTAAAAAATGTGGGGCTGTAACAGTGAGCATAGTGCTTGATATTACTATCACAATTAGTTACTCACAGTTAGATTTTATGTGTCAGCTCTTATGTGTCCTTTGTAAAGGAAAATACTATAATCCATAATCTGATAACTACTTGGGGTCACACCATGCCTGTTGAAAGACAGTATTAGTCTAATCCGAAGTGAGGAAAAAACTCCATCTGATCTGGGAATTGTGGGGTATATCCATTTTGTTTAAATATTAAAAGATTAAAATAGGGGGGGCCCAGGCAGTGGGACTGGGACCTGTCCCTAGTGCATGAACCAGCTTTTTGGAACCTAGTGTCTACGGTGAGACACTTTGCACAGTTTTGGTGCAGAAAGGAGGGGATTGGACCTGCCTCAACTGAATATACCAAGCTCTGCTGACTCCCCCTGGGAGACCTTGCCTTGGAGGAGGTGGGAATGGGGGGTGGGTTGAGGGGAAGGACTGAGGAGTGGGAGGAGGGAGGACAAGGGAATCTGTGGTTGGTATGTAAAAGGAATAGAAAATCTCTTAATAAAAAATTATTTTAAAAAAGATTAAAAACCAAAAGTAGACATATATAATACTACACTAACTTTTAAACTGAAAATATGCCTATTTCGCTTTTCTGTGAAATACAACATTCACTATTTGATAGTAGGATCAATATACATATTCAAAGGGAGTAACTTGGCACTATGAATAGTTCACTAATTCTAGACACTCCACACTAAGTTAAAACATTCTGCTCACTCTCTTCTAGTTCAGAGGAGCTGATTTTCCTAGAACCTAAACCCTTCACTGGTTTTTGCTGGGAGCTGTCCAGCATCAGAGACCTGAGGGTGAAGGACTCCTCCTCCAGGAGTGTGGCTGACTTAGATCTCTGATAAATGAAGTCTGATGGGCAATGAGCAGCAGCAGTGGTGTGGAATGAGATGTTCGATTATTTGTAGATTTCATTCCACCAGTCTGTTTCTTGTGTTCATTTCCAAAGCCAATTAAAAACTGAGTGTACTGCATACTGAGTTCAGAGAGAGCTTCCTCCCAGAGCAGCTGCCTTGGGAGCGATTTATTTGCCACACATAAAATACCATTCAATCAAATTTTTAGAAGTAGAATATTAAAAATTCTTCTGAAGCTGTGAGTAATTTTCCTAAGTGTTTTGCCTCTGCGTGTGTATTGGGATAGGACTGCTCTGCTCAGAATATACTCTTCCATTAACAAGATGTGGTCAGAGTATTAGATGTGCAGCTTACTATCAGATCTTTAACCCACAAGAGAACCTATGCAGTGTTGGAGAAATACTTACTTATCTCACTGTAACCATATTTTTCTACCTTTGTTTTAAATTCAACGCCCCACTACCACCACCAGTGGTAAAAATAGAATGTTCGAAGTCATCGGTGAGACCCTGGAACATGATTTCCCGAGCTGGATGGCGAAGATCCTGAGGCAGCTTTCTAACCCCGGCCTGGTCATTGCTGTCATTCTGGTGATGGTGTATGTGTTTGTTCTCGGGCTCCATTTGAGTCCCTTCCCCTCCAATCCTGACTACATGATGGTGGGCGCTAAACGATGCGAGCCATCTTCTGCTCCTGCTGGATGCGATTCGCAGCCATCTGCGTCTGTCTCTGCCTCCCTAGGATTATAAGATTTGTTCCCAAGTAACCAAAATAATTATCAGTAAACAGCTAAAGCAAGGGAAACATAAATGCTAAATGCTAAATCTAATCAGCATGTTGAGTTTCCCTTCGCGGCATGGCCCCCACCTCTTGCTCCATAAAGCAGATGGCTGTGAATACAGAGATGATGAGCCTCTGTGTTAATATTCCCCTTGGGAACCCTCAAGGCTATATTTTAGGGCTAAAGGGCTAAGGAGCATTAAAAATTACCCCATTATTTTTTTTCTTAGAGGGCTGTCAGTAACTATGCATCCATAGTAACAGAATCAGAGGAGCAGAGCGTCTCCCAGTTACTCTAGACTATCCCTGCAAAGTCAAAGGGATTTACAAAAGGACGTTTAGCAGAAGGATTTTGTTCCTATTTTTCCCTTCACTTGGGGCTTCAGCAGTACAAAATATTCGTATTCTGGAAGAACTAAGAGAGACACTCTCCTCTTCACCTGCCAGCCCCTCTTAATGAGAAAATCTGGAATAACTGCTGCTTTAGGTCAAGAGCAACACATATGAAGCTCCTTCCAGGGATGCTGTACCCACAAGGTTGTTGTGGAAGATTGAACTTAAAAGTGAAAGGAACAAAAATTAGAGCTGAACTTCAACTGGCTTGAAGTAAACAAGCTGGATGCTAACCCAGTTATTGTGACCATTCCCCATGGCCATTTTTATGGTCATAGTCACAGAAAGTGGTGAGAACAAGGCCATCTTCACTTTTATAAATTAACAAACATGACTGACATGCTCGTTCCTAAGTGGGATGGCACACAGGCAGACCCTTTCCAGTAAATTCAATGTCTACACCTTTACTTGCCAACACCTTCCATGTGCAAGAGATACTAACTCAGAGCTAATTTAACAGTAACAAAGATTACTGTTACACATCGTAGAACCTTATTAAGAATCAGAATTAGTCTCTGGATTATACGTGTTGGAAGCATCAATCACCATGTGGCCCTTGAATTGATTTTCTTTCTCCACAATTTCTTGAGAGTGTGGTTTCCGAGAGCATGTCAATAAGGATCCTGTCGCCTTTGTTTTCCAAATCTCTTTAATAGTACAGATGAAATCTTGTCTGACACAGACAGATAGGCAGGCAGGCAGACAGACAGACTGCAAAGGGCAACCCTTGCTATTATATTTGTAATTTGCTGTGAGATTTGTTTTTAAACAAAAAAGACAACACTATTGGAATGCCTGTCTAAAAATCCACCACATTACATCAGGAATTTATGCTGCTGTTGTTTCAGGTACCCTACAGTGACTGATTTTCACCAAAATAGTCATAAGAAATAGCTGTATTAATCACATTGTCATTAGCACAGGGATGGTCTGCTCCAAATGAAATGTTGATCAGCGCAGCACAGACTCCCTCTTGCTTTGGTTCCTTCTGCTCATCTGCACCAACAAAGTTTGGAATCGGTGGGACTCTCCGAAGGCCTTAAAGTCACTTTTTGGGAATGGTTCAAGGGTGTCCAAAAACGGTTGACACTGCCACATGACACTGTAGACTACACAGGTGTTGAGCCTCATCTGTAGCTATCCTGGGACACTTATGGCCCAATGGTCAAAACTTGGCATATCTGGCAGACTCAGGGCATACTCCTAAAGATCCAGAAGTAGATAGTATAGGAAGAGAGACAAAAATGGTCATGACCTAAACATCTAAAGATGTAAAGAACATTCTTGGTTCAGGAACTAAAGAAAGTACTCTGGAGTGCTGACTCTGATGTGTGAGCCATAGTTTCACGGTCCTGGACACTGAGGGAAGTCAGCAGTATGAGGGTTAAAAAGATGTGCTCAAACAGGTGAATTTTGCTCTAAGTTGCAGACTTAAAATCCAGATTGCAGTTTACTATTGATTTTTTCCCCCAAACTCCATTGTCTCATGTTCTTTTTTAAGGGACCCCAACAATTGGCTTAGATTTTTATTACCATTAATTAGAGAATGTTACAAGCATTTTGAATTTCCCAGTAGATTATATTAAATCATTTGGATGGTTTTCAGTATTCGAACAGCGTTTAGGTTAGTTTTCTGTACGTGCTGTCAGTGAATGTGAGGCAAGGAAGTATATGTGAGGCACACTCATTTAAGATGCATAGGGAATCCCAGAACTGAAAATGATTTGTGAAAGAGAAACTAACATTCACCTATGTCCAGAGACTTTTCCAAGAAAATTCTTACTCTACACACACACACACACACACACACACACACACACACACACACACAATTTCGTGCCAGATGCTGCCCCAGATGTTTTCATATATGTAATTTCAGGCAAACTCTAGCTAACCACAGAAGAGATAAACCCAACTAAAGTGTGTCAATAATTATGCTGCCAGCACCAGATGGCTCATAAAGGATATACTCTGGCATGTGGGTGGGCAGAAAGAATGTGTTTAATCTCCAGTTATTTGTAGTGAGGCCAGCCACAGCCATCTTTCCTTTTTACTACAGTTCCCCTTTGCTGGTTCATTTTGCCCAAAGAGAAAATGAGGATATTTATTTTGTCAGAATTGTTGAGCTGGAATTTGCTTTTTCTAGAAATGTAAACGCCATTTAAAACGCCATCCAAAGTTATTCCTTGGTGAAACAGTTTTTGTTGTTGTTGTTGTTTTGTTTTTTTGTTTTGTTTTTGAGGGAGGGAGAAATGCAAATGTATTCTATGGGGAAAAAAATCCAGGTTAATGAAGGTATGCCCTTGAGGATTGCATTCTTGGTTGTAAAGACTAAAGGCCAAACGGTGAGTTCAAGGTATAAACCTTCAGCAGACCTGCCGTTTTCATTGTTGCTATTGCCATTGTTCAGAAGGCGGCTGCAATTAGAATTTAAACTGATGAAAATACACTTCCAAGAAGCTAATATTGCGCCTTGTGGAATTGTGGAATTGTGGAATTGCGGATGGCATACTAGGTGGCAGATCCGAAACTTTTGGGCCAACTTTCTGGCTTCACCACAGTCACTGTATAATGTTAACTATACTTTATTTCAGTGATATTGGGGATGGAACCTATGGCTTTACTCATGCTAGACAAGTGAACTGCTACTACAGCCCCAAGGTCCCACTGAGTTTCCTTACTTGGCCTTGAACTTGCAATGTAGCCTAGCCAGTGAACACGAAATCCTCTTGCTTTAGCCTCTTTCTAAGTCAATGGGCATCTCCAGACATGGGTTCTAAGTACACCTCTTTACTTCTCTGGACCTCAGGTCTTCCATGCAGAACATCACCTTTTGGATAGAAAGTACCTTATATCCAATTTCATGCTAGTATTGGTTAATATAGTCTTAAGCAGGATAATGGGAAACTGAGAAATGCTATCAATTTTATTTTATTCTATTTTAATTTTGATTTTAGTTTGACCATCTATTATCTCAATGCTACCGCCAAGGGCCAGAAAGCAGCAAATCTGGATCTAAAAAAGAAGATGAAAATGGTACAATATAATTTAATATATACATATATGTTTTATAACTTCTTTACCAATGTCAAGTAGAAGAAATCTGAACGTAGTCTTCTCTCCTTTTTTATTGTGTAGCAAGCTTTGGAGAACAAAATGCGAAACAAGAAAATGGCAGCTGCTCGAGCAGGTTGGATATGTGTTTGTGTTTGTTTTATGACCCTAAGAGTGAACTCTTTCTTTCTCCACATGAGGCATTTGATGGCCAGCACATCATTGCCCTCGGCAGCTTATCCCACAATTCCCACCATCCATTGTTTCAGATCATCCCAAGCTTCTATCTAAGGGAGAGGTTGGTTTCTCTTCCGTGGGAGGGGGTTAGAAAAAAGGATGGAAAAATTCAACAGTGTAAACTTTGGAGCACAGATGAAAAAGTGATCTTAAAACCTGACAGAAAATGATGAATACTTCCTTCTGGTCATGTGCAAATAGCAAATGCCTTAGGGCTTATTTTGACTAGTTTTATAACCGGGATGATACCAAAGGAATCCACTTCTCAACTCACCATCTTCACCATCAAAAAGTGTTTTCTGTTCTTGGCATCTTTCACTTTTATTATTTTCTCAGTACTGAGGATTGATACCAGGGTCAACCTGATGTTGTACTACAAAACTTTGTCCTCAGACCTCTATTTCTTTGTTTATTTTGGTGTGGACTGTCACTGTGTTTCCAAGGCTGGCCCTGTACTCACTCTGTAGCCAAGGCTTTCCTTGAATTTGCCAACTTCTGATGTTGGCCTACCGAACAACTAGGATTGCAGTTGTATGTTAGCAGGCTGGCTATACTTCTTTCTAAACCTCTTCAATGTTTAAAATACAGTTGACCTTCCAACTGCTGAGTGCCTGCATTCAAAGATGTAACAGGCTGCGTACTGTAAATATTCTAAAAAATAAATTGCAAATGTACTGGGCATAAAGGATTTTTATTTACCATCACTATTCAACAATATTACAACTAAGATTTGTGTATCTATGGTGGTGAGGTTAGACCTAATGCCCTGCAGATAAGGCAGTGCACCATTACTCAAAGAAGGGATACTTTTATTGACAAAAACTAATGATAGGTCTTGATCCACCACCACCACCTCTACCACCACCGCAATTATGGCAACTTGAATGAAAATCTTTTCCAACTATCCTAACTTTATTTACAACTTCATTCCTAACTTTAAAATTCTTCCTAGTAGTAGAATTTAATCTTTTGTAAGTAATTTTGAAAATATTCAACTCAAATTAATTTAATTTTAACAAGAGATACTTACTATCCCACATGAATAAGACCCTTCAGAGCACTCGGTTGTTGTTTTGCTGAACTGGAAGTTAAAATTCCAAGGCCTTGTAATTGTTGGGCAAAATCTGTCATTGAGCTGAAATTCCATGCTTTCTTTCTTACAAACTGGTGGGTTTTTTTTTGTTTGTATGTTTGTTTTTGTTTTGGTTTTTTTGGTCTTTTTTTGAGATTTTACAACAAGGTCTAAGTTGACCAGGCAGGTCTTAAACTCACGACGTAGCCCAGGTGGCCTTGACATTGCCATTCTCCTGTGTCATCCTCCCAAGAAGCTAGGATCATATGTCTGAATCGTCAATCAGCCACAGTTTGCACTTGAAGTCCTGCACTTAGAATCTGCTCAGCACTGAGCCAGCTTCCATGTGAATCCATCAAGAGCAGGATGCTGTCACAGCAGCTGATTTGCTAAATGGTAGGACTGGATCCACCTCCAAGTCCTTGCCCACGGATTAACTACCAAGAGAACTTAGCTTTGGATTTGAATAGCTTCCTGAGAATGGCAAGGGAATATCTTTCCTTGAAATTCTGTGAGATCTTCTCATTTTAGACTAGCCCACTCAGGTCATAGTGCCTGCCACCACCGCTCCCCTCCCTCCCCCAGTAACTGGATCTGGGCAAGAGTATAGTGGGTGGCTGTAGCCGGTGAAGACTTATTCCAGGAGATAGGCTTGTTTAGCTTCCTGATGCACACAAAATGCACTGAAGAGGGCCCAACAGTTTAAGAAAAGGGAGGAAATGCTGGATGGTCCCAAAGAGCATGACTCAAGAGATTACTCTCTTGTCTCCTTTAAGCTTAAAGTTTTAAAAATATTTTTTTCTCCCAGCATGCAGAAATGCAACATCAATCACGAGAAGCACATATTGATGAGAGTGATGTACAGTTTGCAGACTAGTCTTTTCCTAACCAATGCTACATAGGAGCACTGTAGAGATGTGCAGGATTATGAACTCTTTTACAAAAACAGCCCCTTTTCCCTTATTCTAGACAGTTGGATCCTGTTGTCTGTAGATGAATTGCTAAATGGTCTTATTAATAAAAAAACAAAAAAACCCAGAGCCAGATATTGTGGTGAATGCTGAAAAATCAGAGAAGCAGAACAAGCCACAGCCAACCTCTCCTGGACAAGTCCTCATCCAATCCTGTTTCCACAAATGCTCAGACTGAAAGTTCTGAGTTCTCACCCAAATGGATCTCAGCTGAACTGCTGCTTAAAAGTCTAAAAGCTTAAAAGCCTCCAGTTCCTGGTCCTAACGCCTTACATACCTTTCTGCTTCCTGCCATCACTTTCTGGGATTAAAGGCGCATGTCCTTCCCAAGCAAAGATATGAGGTCTCAAGTGCTAGGATTAAAGATGTGTGCCACTATGCCTGGCTCTGTTTCCAGTGTGGCCTTGAACTCACAGAGATCCAATGGACCTCTGCCTCCGGAATGCTAAGATTAAGGGTATGTTCTACCATTGCCTAACCTCTATGTTTAATATAGTGGCTGTTCTGTTCTCTGACCCCAGATAAGTTTTATTAAGGTACATAATATATTGGGGGACACAATATATCATCACAATTCTCAGCTTCCCAACCCAACTACACCAAGACAAACTTCACTTGGTTCATGAGGTATTCATCTCCAAATTGCACATTTTTGTTGTTTCTTTACCTCTTCTTTTTATTATCAATTAATTATTGATTCCAATGCAAGGAAGGATTTGGCTCTTTTTACATCCACTCTCTAAGCCCATGTTACTTGTTTGGGTTGGAATATCATTATTACCCATACTAATTTTCTCAAGATTAATAATTTTCTATATTTCACCAATTCAATGTCCAAATTTCTGCTACTCATCCAATTGCACTTTTCCACATCCTATCTCTGTTGTGTGCGTAAGAGGGGGCCCCACCACTCTGGAAACTGGAGCTCTTTAACTACATGGAATTTTCTTGAATTGTTAGTAATTTCTTTCTATCCACTTTCTACTTGTGGAATTCCTAATATTTGGCATCTTGGACCCGTTAATTTTTTAATTCCTATTTATTTCTTATGTTCTATCCTTTTGCTTTAACAATTACTGTTTTTCTTAGCTTTAATTTTCAAAATTTCTTTTGTTCTTTTCACTTCGGCCACCATAACTTAACTTAACCAAATCATCTTAGTGTCTAAATGGCATCCCATTCTTCTCAAAGACAGTGATGTCTTATCTTCATGAAAATACTAATTCCTCTTTTTGAAGTTTCTCTTCTTTTTATAGTCTCTTTTCCCTATGCTACTTTGTCTTCCTCTGGCACTGGTCATCCTTACATCCTTCCTCAGCTTGTCTGTGTCTCCTGACATCCAAGGTACAAAGCAAGTTTGTATCACACTCCCTCCCAAAGGTTCTGTTTGTTCAATCCAGTGTACTCATCTTCACAGTCTAGGCAAATATTATCCTATGCTGAGAGGGCAGTGAGCTTATTCTTCTTCATAATGATTCCAGTTAACCCACACAATTACTTGGAGAGTATTTGCCCATTGGGACGCAGTTTGCCTTTGGGGATTGAGGAGCATTGCCTAGTTTTATTGAGAGATGAGAGCTTAGAAGCATCTGGATAGTGCTTCTATGAAATTTAATCTTACAAGATTAGTTTTTAAAATTGTGAGTGAAAAGTCTTGATTTCTATGACACACATTCTAGTTAAGACTTACTATTATCTTTATTGCTTAAAATAATGAAATCATATACAACATGATAATTATCTGGTTCCCATGATGTTTATAGTTATTGAGAAATGTGTAATGAGTGTCTAATGACAAAAGGAACTCTTTTATCTGAAAAATGAAAAGAAATGGATTTCTATATTTATTGCATAAACAGTAATTATGTACCAAATAAGTATCACTTTCCTTCTCCTTTCTCTAGAACTTATGAGAACTTTGTAAAATGATATAAGAGATATTTTGACTACAAGATTCCAAATATTGTTGTAAAGTAGAACAAATTGGGAAGATAATAGATTTTAAACTACCTCACTTAGAATCATTATGTGCACTGAGAACTGAATTTTCATGTGTCTTTTTTTTCATCTCTCTTTCTCTCTCTCGTTTTAAACAGCTGCAGCTGCTGGTGGCCAATAACTTTGTCAAATATCCTGGGGGGCCCAGAAGTGCTCTTCATTTCCCCTTTTGAATGTAGTGAGCTATGACGGGAAGGGCCAGTGGACTAGCATTGGGGAACGGCTGCATTGTGCTCTACCACTGATGGGTCATCAAGGCCACGGTCACGACCATCTATCAAGGGATCATCAGCTCTCCTTAAGCAAGAAGAATCTCAGCATATTATGTACTTCTCTGGGTTATGATGCTTTCTCTCTTTATTCCCCCACGTTCTCAAACAGATTGAGTTTAAATGAGGATGGGGTCTAGTGATATAAATTACTGGGTATAATTGATAGGATACTTTTTTAAAAGTCAGTATTTCCTCATATGGACTTTCTTCTCACCTGTCCGTTTAGTTTCTTAAACTGGGAGTGGGGATACAACAGCACCATTTTCCCTCTAAATTTGGAACTATTTGCATGAAATACTCACTGTGATCATTCATTGACTCACTGTTTTGTGTGTATGCTTTTTCTTATGAAGTCATCGATATGATAGAGTTGATGTCTTTCTTACCTATATAAATGTCATATAATATTAATTTGAAGAGAATTGGCTCACCTTAAAAATATAACATCCTTCCCCCTTTTTTTGTCTTTCTACCCATCAGCCCTCACATATGCCCAGCACCTTTGTATTTATAGCTGGATTCAGTATGATAAGAAAGAAGCCTTTCAGGAGAAATGTCACATGTAATTTGATATCCCCTGCAGTGCTGACTTAACAATAGTTTATCACCATAAGGAGGCATGAGGGTCTTAGACAAACTGGACCTTTATGAGTTCAACAAAAGACGATAGCACAAATGACTGATGTCCAGTCAGAGTCTCCTCATTTAACCTCCAATGACCATCCTTGAATTTCGATTGTTGTAGTCTGTGTTTGTTCTTTACTTTTTTTTTGTTGAGATTAGGGAAAAATGCCTTTAGTTGGAGCTTTAATTTATAGCCTTGTTTAAACATTATGTTTATCTAAAGTTTGAGTTCACTGAACGATAGCACTCAGTGCCCTCCTCATCTTGGGCTGTAACCTGTAGCTCACATCATCCCTTTCCAGAGCTGAGGCAATCTCCATCCCTGCAGCTGACTTGCAGACTTTTGACCTTTGACTTAACTCCTCCTCTTCAACCTTCTACTGCCTGTGGAATGGTCATACTGTTCTCCAATCCTTGACTCACTTCCTCTAATTGCGTTGTCCAGATTAGAGTTTATTCCCAATCATGTCACTCTTCTAATGTAATTCCTTAGAATGTTACATCCGTATCCTCACTGTAGCATCTATACCGATTTTCTGTGATTTTTCACAGTGGTTATTGTTTCTTGCATTCATGGCTCATCTTTCCTATCTAGACTGTAGCTCTTTAGGAGCAGGGATCATATCTTCTCACTCTGTTATATGTCTCATACAGTGCTGTGCACAGTTGGGCACTGCATAAATGCTTGTTAATTAAATTGAATCAATTTGACTTATAGCAGTTGCATTATGAAGGAAAAAAAAACTTATGTTAGATGCATGGAAAATGTTCCTCTGATGTAAGAAATGGACTAACTCCTGCCAGGCTTTTGTTATCATTAGACTGTAATACAGATGAGTAAATAAAGATAGTGTTGATTTCTACAAGAGTTGTTTGTGTACTGTGTGGTAATACAGAGAATCAGTTTATTATGTCACCAAATTCAGAAGTGAATGTTGCCCTTGCTCTAGATCTACTTCTTAAGGATGAAAAGAAGCTTATGTTTAAGGATGTTCCTTACCTAAAGTCAGCATACTTTTAGAAACCATTTTAATCTTACAAACATTCAGTCTTTCCATGTATTAAAAATCAACTTCAGGTTTTTAAAGCACGTACACACATTCTCCTGTTTTAAGTTAAGCATTTTTAGAAACTGTAATCTTTCAGTCTTCAGAGAGCTACCGAAGCATGACTGAATGACTGACTTCCTCGACAAGGGTCTGGAGCAGTGAATGCTTGGCTCAAAGCTGTTCTGAACACTGTTCAATCAGCTACTTAGACATCTAGAGTTTACCTCTGTATTCTTCCTATGTCTACAGCAAGGAAGCAAAAATCTAGGCTACAAATTTTCCGAGAGGAATAAAAAATCTCTGATAAATATACACAAAATAACTTTATCTGGAGAGCTTTACCCTGCTTGAAAAAATAAACTGCACTTCAACACTCTACTTGAATGATTTCCTCTGCTCACAGGGGCATATAATTTAATCTATATCCATGATTTATATTAACAAAATGTTCAGCTGAACTGTTTTCTTATTCTAATAGATCCCCATAAGACCTAGGGCCAGATACATATACCAAAAGGGTAATTCAGCAAGATTCAAATATGAGAGGATTAAGAATGAGTTTGGCTGGTGTTCTCAGTTCTCTGCATGTCTACACTTAAGTGGAAGACTTTGAGAAAAAAAAAAAGTTTAGATCACAAAGCATATCTAGTTTCAATTTGCTTCTTCTCTTAACATACCAATGCCATAGAAGGTATTTCAGAATACTTTAATGACTATAAACTACTCAATAATATTGTAACTTAATTAGTTCTACTATTTCAGAGTTGTAGGTTTAGATTTTAATATTACATGCAAATTTTAAGTTTACATACTTTTAGAACAGTTTTTTTGCAGAAGCGTTGTGTATAGGCTTTTATATCAATGTATTCATATTTCAAGACAGTTTAAATTTATTGCTATATTTATATTACTTCTTATTACTCAAAATATTTGCTATTTTATAGCATTTATTTTGAAGTCATTGAATTTCTCTCATGATGCTGTTTTATTTGTGGCTACATGAAGTACTCCTTTCAGGAACTATCTGAGTTTCTAAGAGTCTTAATTTAGGTCAAGTGGCATTATTCGGCTATATACCAACTCTCAAGCACTGCTTGAAATCAGGCATTATCTATATTTGCTAACAAAGCCAAATTTCTGTCTATATAGGCATACTTTTCATGCTTTATTGACATGTAAAGCATTTGGTGATAGTTACATTTCTGTCTTGAGTGTAACATCTATTTATTGTTAAGCATAACTAGTTCAAAATTATTTCCCCAAATAATTTCCCCAAATAAGACAGGTAGACATTTCTAACTTTTCTTATGCTGATGTTTTTGTATTGTCACTATTCACAAAGGCCACATTTCTCTGGTGAATATTACCATTCAAAAGAAAATCTTAGGAGTCATGACTGTGATCTTTCTCTTCTCCATGTTGGCAGATATCAGGTAAATTACTTCCAGAACATTCTGTTGGCAAGCCAACAGAAATGATTTAAATTTAAATGAAGTCATAAAGTAATTTATAGCATAACAAATTACTATCTGGTCACCTCAAGTGAATCACAGTGTGTCCAATGTTTTAGTTAAATTCACAGGCTATGCAGGCTCTGGAGGTCCTGATGGGCCATCAGGAAATTTTGCCAAAAAAGAAAACAGGGGAAAACGGTATCCTAACAGCAGATTGGAATATTCATGTTCTTGGTAAAACTCTGAAGCTGTAATTAAACACAGTCTTTGAGAATAATTGACCAGATTTATCAGTTAGTTCATCATGGCTGATACCATTTGGAGAGAAAAAGAGCACTGGATCAGAACCAGGTTTGTCTTGTTGTTTTTAAAATAAAATAAAATTTATTTTGTATGCGTGTGTGTAGGTACTTGCTCCCATTCATATGTGTCTCCACCTTACCTTTTGAGAGAGGGTCTCTCACTAAATCTGGAGCTCACAAATTTGCTGACCAGCCAGTTTCTGGGATTCTCCTGTCTCTGCCTTTCCAGTGCCAGGATTATTGACATGTACCGCTCCACCCACTCAGGCATGTGCCTGCAGAGCATTTGAACTCAGACTAAAATTCAAACTGATGTCCTCTGGTTTTGCAACAAGCACTTTACCCATTGAATCATCTCCCCATACCCATGTCTAATTTTGACAGTATAATGTGACATGACACTGTCATCTACAAAATTCATGGTTACACATGAATTATTTTTAGTAGCACAAGTTATTAAAAATAATGCAAAAACTTTTAAAGTAAGTTTATTATGTTTTGTTGGTCACATTAAGAGCTATCGTGTGTTACAGCAGTCCATGAGCCCCAGGTGGGCATATCTGGAGAACCTCACTATCATAGTCCATTTTCTGAAAGAATTTTTCTCTGTAAACAAAAATATTCTACACAGACAACAGATAACTTTTAAGGGAGTAAGGAGGATGAGCCGAAAAGAAAATTAGATATCATTAATTACTTCAGATATGAGGAAAAAATACACCAATTTGTCATAAGAGTATCTGCTGTAGATATCGCTCTGTATAAATATAACACTGATTGGCCAGTAGCCAGGTAGGAAGTATGGGATAGGTGGGACAAACAGAGAGGAGAAGCTGGCAGGTGGAAGTCTGGAGGAGATGCCAGCCTGCTGTCCAGGGAGCAGCATGTAAAGTCAACAGGTAAAGCCACAGAATGCATGGCGACATATAGATTAACAGAAATGGGCTGAGTATAAGAGTAAGAGCTAGACAATGGTAGGCCTGAGCTAATGGCCGAGCAGTTTAAATAATATAAGTATCCGTATGTTTATTTTATAAATGGGCTATGGGACTGCTGAGGCTTGGTGGGATCCAGAGAGAAAAACTCTAGCCACAAGTATCAGTAGCTATTTTGAAAATTTAATCTTTAGAAGTAAAGTTCTAAATGTATGATTTCCATTAGGATTGGATGGAAGGTGCTGCTTCCATATAGACAGCAATATGTGACACTGTGGTGGCATATTGCCCTTACAGTTTTCTAGATGGTCCACAGGTCTGAGAAACTCTGAATTCAAGTGTTCCGGACATAGATGCCATGCAAACTTCGCTGCCATGTCTTCATTTGGCATAGACTAGCTCCTCCATGTATGACTGCTCCCTATGGGCTTGGGGTAAGGGATGAGCTGCAGTGTTTGCAGAAAAAGCACCCATGAGCAGTGGCAGAAGCTTTATGTTGTTCAATGTTGCAGGCCAGAAGATGACAGATGCTCAATTTGTTCCTTATTGCTGTGGGATGTTCTGTATGGCAAATGTGTTGCTAATTAGTCAATAAATAAAACACTGATTGGCCATTGGCTAGGCAGGAAGTGTAGGCGGGACAAGGAGGAGAATAAAGCTGGGAAGTGGAAGGCTGAGTCAGAGAGACACTGCCAGCCACCACGATGAGAAACAGCATGTGAAGATGCCGGTAAGCCACGAGCCATGTGGCAAGGTATAGATTAATGGAAATGGATTAATTTAAGCTGTAAGAACAGTTAGCAAGAAGCCTGCCACGGCCATACAGTTTGTAACCAATATAAGTCTCTGTGTTTACTTGGTCGGGTCTGAGCGGCTGTGGGACTGGCAGGTGAGAGAGATTTGTCCTGACTGTGGGTCAGGCAGGAAAACTCTAGCTACACCTTATTGCTTATTTCTTCCTTCATCGGTCATGACTTGCTTCTTCTGTTTTCATTACATTCTTACATTCATCTTGTTCGCATTTTTTTGCATGTGTGTGGGCATGTGCATGCATGCCATAGCTTACATATGAGGGTCAGAGGACAACTATCTGAAGTTACTGCTTTCCTTCCACCATGTGGGTGGGGCCCAGGGATGGAACTCAGGTTGGTAGATTTAGCAGCAAATGCTTTTATCAACTGAACCTTCTCTCTGGCTCATTTTTTAAATTATATATTAATCTATCAAATGTTTGCCAATATAGGAATGCTCATGTTAAATACAACAGCAGGCAAGGGTAACATATATTGTGTGATTTTAAGGAAATTACTGAATATTTCTGTCTTAGTTAGGGTTTCATTGATGAGATGAAATGCCAAGGTCCAAATCAACTTGGGTAGGAAAGGGCTTGTTTCACTTACAGTTATGCAACACAGTTCATCATTACAGGAGTCAGGGCAGGAACCTGGAGGCAGGAGATGATGCAGAGGCCATGGAGGGGTTCTGCTCACTGGCTTGCTCTTCATGGCTTGCTCAGCCTGCTTTCTTATAGCACCCATGACCCATAGCCCAAGGTGGCACTACCCACAGTGAGCAGGGCCCTCCCACATAAATCACAGGCTACAGGGTCGAGTCCAGGAATGCTAAAATCCTATGTGCTATATTCTTTTTTTCTGGGGATCAGAGTTCTTTTTCCACTTGGATATTGTTTAAAATTGATAATAAAAGTCGATCATGGAAATGGATTCAGTACAAGTTTTCAGAAATCATTTATATGTTAAAGCAGATCAAACTGCAAAAGGATAGGAGAGATTTTCTGTGGTTTCATTTTGTCAAACGTGGTGAGGGTAATTGGAAAAACAGAGCTGAAGAATAAGGCACTTGGGTCACTGACCTCAGACTTACAAAGTTTATTGGTAATGGAATTCCATCTGTATAAATGGCTACCAAATAGGATAGGCCCATCAGCAGATGAAAATGAGCCTCCTGCAAAAGGCACCTTGAGACTCACAACCAATCTTAATGGAATAGAGAACAAGATGAATCTATAAGAAATGTTCGTCTCAGGTGGAGCAATAGATCAGACCCACTGGGAACATTCCTCCTTTGGACGGTGTTGCGGCTGAGCTGCCATGTGTTTCATCTCTGCAGATTTAGGTAACTGTGGACGGAAGCATAAATCTGCAGCTGCTGCTAAGACTTGCTTTGCAACTTTCTTCCTGACTTGTCGCTCATCAGCCACTGATTTTTATATTATCAATAGCCTCTTAACCTGGGCTTATTTCCCTCATTAAGTAAACTTCAATCACACCATCTTTAGGACAAATTTAAAAAAAATAATGTCCACTGTGGTTTCTGATGGGAACACATGATATGATTTCCCAAATCACTGAGCGCTAAGCTTCAGACATAGTTGAGTCATGGTGAGGTGACATCATCCACAAGCTCCGTTTTTGTGAATCAGATTTTTTTTTAACTTTAGAGATTTAGTGACTAATTAGTTAAAATTCAAGTCTCGGGAAATGGCTTTATGGATAAGAGTGCCCGCTGTGCAGTCATGAGGACCTGAGTTTGAATCCACAATAGCTAGGCTAAAAGCCCAGCGTGGTTGTCAGTGTGTGCCGGGAGATGGAGACAAATGGATTCCAAGAGCTTTCTGGCCTGTCATCCTTGATGAAACAGCAAGATTCCAGTTTGCTTTGGTCTATTCTCTAGAAGAACAGAGACACAGCAGTGAAACTATATATACATATTACAGTATGTGAAAATTTAGAATTGTTTTGGAGAATTAATTCAGAGATTTTCAAACAGAAGTAATTTCAAGGAAGCATTTGCTCAACTGCAAAAGTCTAACTTTTTAGATGTTTAATAAAAATAATTTCCCATATGTTTGATGCACTTGTAGTTATTTTTAGATGGGATGCTTTAGTGGCAGAGTCACATTAAATTTAGGACAAACAGCATTAATAGAATACAGACAAGATGACTGAACATTAGTGTCTCAGAATCTAGGCTGGGCTCTGCTCTGGGTTAGTTGTCTGACCTTTGGAAATCATGTATTGTCTCTGGGTCTGAATTTTCCATATGACAATGAGGTTATACAGCATGACTTCATTCACATACGTTTAGCTTGAATCATCTAGTATGGTCTCCCTTAGCTACTTTTTCTTCTCAGACATGAGGTAAGTAGTTTGATGTCCTTGGGTGTTTTGTTAGAGTGATGGACAGCTGCTGGATTCGTGTAGCAGTGGGCTAGGTTAGAGTCCACAAGAGAGAGAGCTTGAAGATGAAACCAATGGAGCTGTTTGGGGAGGTGACTCTGAGGTAGGGGAGCACATGTGATACAGCTGTGGGGGTTGGGAAACAAAGCCTTGGGAAAAGAGCATCAATGCCCTGCAACCACCATCTGCTGGCTGTTTGAAAGCACAGGCAGTGACCACTTAAAGTGATTCTGGCTTTCTGACGACACCAACCAATGGCAAGTATGTCCCAGGCACTGGAACTAAGGACACAAGGAGCAAAGCAAGAGGACAGACAGGTCAAGCCACATAGGGAACCTGACATGCGAATCAGAAACTATGGACTTCAGATAGAAGATAGAAGTTTGCATACTACCGGTGTCTATGACTCAACGCATTTGTCCTGGACCCCAACAAAGGCTGGTAAGATCCAGGAGAGTAGATTTTAATTTCTAATTTGAGTAAAACAATAGCAATGACCTTTAAAAATTGCCATGTCTATAGAGCCATGGCCCAGGAGGTTTTCTGAACTGTCAACGAGGAAGATAGCGTCTCAGGATGGCTTAATTGGCTGGCTGAGAGTGTGGAGTGTGGGGGAAGTGCTAGAGACATGCACGGCCACTTTTGCGTTGCCTGCTCTGTTTTAGTGTGATCAACAGGCTCTTTGTCTGGGATGCAATTATCATATTCTTGAGGCAGTGTCAAGATTCAGTTCTGATGTGAAGTGTTTCTCAGACCTATGCTCCTGAAACAGAACAAAACACTTTTTGACAGGTACAATTTTTTTCCTAAATGTGCCTGTCCCAGGCTTCTTGAGTGTGGTCTATACTGCTGATGTGTGTGCAAATCTGTGAAGAACTGTAACACCCCTAAGAGGCCTGGCCCTAGGACTAAGCACACTAGCTCTCCTCCCAGTTTTCAAAATGATGCAAGTTTTATGCACATTTCAGAGTTTCGAGTTGGGTCAGAAACAAGAAAAGCAAATTTCAAAAATCCATAAAATAACAAGTGCTACTAAGTGTTCTTGGCTAAATCCAGTAAGACGTTTTGGAGAAGCTTGGAATCACATTCAGGGCCAGGTTGATATGTTTCCCAATTTCCCAACTACTATTCTGCAGCTGAACAGGGCTAATTGTCATTTTCTCTTTTCCACATAATTTTTATATTTATTAGTTATTATTTCTTTAGTGTGTGTGTGTGTATGTGTGTTTGTGTGTATGTGTGTGCTCTACACACATTCAAGTGCACATGTCAAGGTTGATGACAATATGCAGAGGAGTTCATTGTCTCTTTCCATCATGTGTGTTCCGAGGCGTGGCAGCAAACATCTTTACTACTGGGCCCTCTTCCTCTCCAATGGCAGAGATAGATACATGCCACTCACTGTTTCTAGTTTCACAGGAAAGAACATGTATGGATATCCACATGCCCTCCTCTGGTATCTAGGTAAGGTGAATAACATTACCAATAGGCTCAGAAGAGTTTATGGGCAATCATTGAATGCCAGACACTGGATTTGTCTTTGGAACCCAGCATCAAACAGCAGATCTCTTTCTACAGGGAGGATATAGACAATAAACCATCACAGAAAGAAACAAACTAAACAAATGCCTGCACAATTTAAAAAAACCCACGACTGATAATGGCTAAAGTAGGATACAGTAAGTCCAAATGATGGAGCTGCTTGAGGATATACTTTAGAGGTGATGGGGAAGCGCAATTGTAGGGGGGAGCACATTCAGCTTAAGACATAGCTGCGGTGAAATGAACGGTGAGAGTTTACTGCTTTGAGTAATTTTGATTGCTTAAGACCCCATGGCCAGTAAAAAGTACTCCCTAAAAGGGATTTAATTACTACAGACTAGCTTTGCTTGCTTTAGAGAAAAAAAAAAAACACTTTTATATATGTTGTAGAAACAACTGCAGCTAAGGTTAAGGTGAGTGGTCAGGAAGCACTTGCACTCGGTTTTTGGAATACAAATTGTTACAGCCACTATGGAAATCACTATGGAGATTGTTGCATGAATTTTCCCTGGGGAAATGTGTACAAATGCCTATTCACTCTAGACAGGGTACCAACAACAGACTGAATTCCATGCAAGTCTATCTTCGTAAACTAGTGAGTTTATTGGAATTGTGTATAAGAGCGCAGGTGAGGATTTACATGTGGAATCATGGATAACTCAAAGGCAGCTGCATTGTTTAAAAGCCCACCCAAGCATGGGTGATGACTCGCAGAAGCTGCATCCCCAGAGTTCTCTGGACCACAGGAAAGTCTCCTTTCCCCAGCAGTTGTTTGCTGCTTTGACAATCTCAGGCAGGAGCCTTGAGCATCTTGAGACATTCTCAGCCCCTTGGCTATTCATCTGAGATTGACAAGAGAGAGATTGACAAGAACAGGAGACCATGTTTCAAAAAAGACATAAAGCAAGAAGAAACACTGGTGTGCCCCCCCCCCCCCCCCGCAAACACACGAGAGAGACAGAGGGGGGTAGGGGAGGGAGAGAGACACACAGAGTGAAATTACAATACTTAATTAGTACTTATAAAATAATTCACAGTCTACTGGGAAGATGCTATACAATGCAGACTCTAATATTTCTGATAACAGAAATACTATCAGTAAACAGTCTGTTTTTTGCCCCGGCCAGCGAGGTCTTCAACGGGGACCTAAAGGGAGGGCTGGCGAATGAGAGGGACAAGAGACACAAAGAATGAGAGCAAGACAGGACGTCTGATCAAAGCTCTAAAATTTTATTTTTCTCTCAAGGCATATATAGGTAGGCAAAAGGGGTTGAGAGCAGGAAGGGACTTAGTAATGGGCTGTTCAGCCAGCAGGAAATGTTGCTCTGAAGGTTATCTATCTACTCTTGTCTAACTGCCTAATTGCTTAACTGCAGCTCATTCACCTGATATCTGAGAAGAGGTTCTGGTATCTGTGGGAAGAGGTTCTGGTGCTATGGAGACTTAGACAAGGCCTAGATCTAAGAAAAGAGGAGAGAAACCCAAATATGGCAGCATATATGTCAAGGGTCGCTTAGGCTTACGACTCCCGTCAGTTTTTGCATTTTTTGCACATATTTGTCAAAGTTATTTTTTGTTCGTTTGTTTGTTTAGTATAAATTCTGTCCTGGTTCACATGCTTTGTTCTCAGCCTAGAATTGGGACTTCAGCCCGGGTCTCAATTGTGTTACCACAAGGTGGCGCTCAAACTTCTCTTAAAGGCTTCCATGGCACTAAAGACAGAGAAAGCTAGAGAATTAGGTAAACTGTAACCTGGCCTCTCAGGCTATTGCCTGCAGAGATTCTGTTTGTCTTAGTTTTGTTTAGAAATGTCTCTCTGCTTGGAAAAAATACTAGCAAACAAAAAGTACCCTAAAATCCAGCATCAGTTCTTTTATTTTTTATTGTTTTTATTTTATATATTTGTATTTTATGATATGTAGTACAAGTAGCACTAGGAAAGCCAGCAGAATACCAGTTTTAAAGCTGTTGAGGATCTTATTGGCATGTGATTCAAATTCTAATTTTAAGTAGAAAATGAACCCAAAGCAAGCATGAACCCGTAGTTCTCATGTATGTGCTGAGGTAATGAGAAGTGCTCCCTAGTTGACGGCCTTGTATTAGTTTCTGCCTCTATTTCCTCTGCCTTGTTTGGAATCTCTGTGAATCTCACTCTCTGCACACCTGTTGGTACATCATGCCTTGTACTGAAATTCTGTTGAGGGTCTGCCATCGTTGGTTTGTTTACCAGTTATTTCTGCTGCCTGGAAAGACCTTTGTTGGATGCCCCTGAAGTGAATTCTTTTATCTGGTGTGTCATCAAAAACAACTCTTGCTTCAAGGCCCCTTGAAGGACGTGTGTGGCTTTCCCACAAGTCTTGTTAAACCATCTCCATCACTTTAAAAACTTTCTCTGGGCTGGAGGGATGGCTCAGAGGTTAAGAGCACTGACTGTTCTTCCAGAGATCCTGAGTTCAATTCCCAGCAACCACATGGTGGCTCACAACCATCTGTAATGAGAGCTGGTACCCTCTTCTGTATACATAATAAATAAATAAATCTTAAAAAAAAACAAACTTCCTCTCCCCAAAATTACACCATTACTAGTTTACTCTCAATTATCTTTAAAATAATGTTTAAAGATAGGGCCTATCTGGTAAAATGAACCTTTATTTCAATGTAGGATGCATACTTGTAATCCTGATTAGTATTTTTATGAGTAACATAAACACAAATTTTGAGGTTTTATGTGTAATAAAGATGAGTAGGTAAATGGTCAATGAGAGAATGAGCCAAGGACTCTTAGTTGGGTTTCCATACATGTAACACATACCTGTGAGTCTATTAACCTCTGCTGAGATGATTCTTGTAGTATCTTCAGAGACACTTGTTTGTTTTAATTTTGTTTTGTAATATTTTTAATTGGCTTGTATTCATTGTGCATGTTTCTGAATTACATAAGGGTATTTCCATACAAGCACATAATATTCATTGGAATAATCTCCTCATAAGCCCAAACCCCTTTTTCCTCCCTCCTCTACCTTACTGTTAATCCTCTCTGTTTCTCTAGACAGTTTCAACTCTGTCTTCATGTCACATATATATATATACTTTTCTTTGAGTGTCTATATAAAATATAGGATCCATAAATAGGAGAATATGTGATATTTAACAATGTGACATTGTTCTTTATAGATAAAAATTTCCATTGTAAATATAAATCACATTTTGTTTGCTCATTCTCTATTTATGAACTCCCACATTATCTCCACATTGAAATCCAGAGTAGGCAACTTGAGATATCCTTCTCACCTCTCCTGCTACAACCTTCTTCTCACCTCTCCTGCTGGAACCATCTCATACCTACCAAGGGCTAGGAGTTTCTGCACAAGCCCAGTCTGTTAACTTGTTAGCCTTTTGTGCCTTCATACTGTCTCTTCTATATATACCAGGGAAGCTGCATTTATGAAATCTCAATAATGTGGTGACCGAAACAAGATCTGTACAATGACAACACTAGTTGACATGGCAACATGGATGGGGGAAATCTCACAAGGACTCATCCTTAGATGAAGAGCTATAGGCAATCAGTAATTACTGAGAGGAGGAAAGTCAATCTTCTCCAAAGATAAGCCCCCGAGAGTGATTGTGATTGGATTTAAGTCATGCTCCACACAATAAAACCCATACTTGGCACCATTGTTGGGCCAAGACTATGTGACTAGTAGGTCATAGCCCTAAAGGAAGAACCTACTACTATTTCCTGCTAAATAGACATGGTATGAAACCAACGTCTCATAATTTATCATTATTCTTATGATTAATGAATCTGTCAGCCTCCAGCAGCAAAACTTCTACAAAGAATAAGAGACTGAAGAGTGTATGTCCCTAAATAAGACATCTCTATCAGGACCTCTCTTTCTAAGGCTGAGGGACTGAGGAAGAGGGAGACAGAAAGAAGATGAGAGGTGGTAGATGAATAAAGACAGTATCTTTGGACATAGCAGGGCATCTCTACATATGAACTTATAGTGGTTGTGGTGACACATTCATGACCTGTGTAAGCCCAAACCAGACCAAATTACAGTGTGGAGAGGAGAAGTAGACACAAATTCCCACCCACATCTGAGAAGCTGTTGGCTGTTGATAGCTGCTGGGAAATGAAGAATAAGTTTTCTTTAAGAATGTACCCTTAGTAAGTCAACTATACTCCAGTAGAAGCCCACACAACCAAGAAAGTATGGGCAGCACAAATTGGACTTGATGAGTATAAAAAAAAGAGAAAAAAAGAGAGAGAGACAGAGAGAGAGACAGAGACAGAGAGAGACAGAGACAGAGAGAGAGAACACATAAAGTTTGTTGGCGAGTCAGGGAGGTGGACCAAGTGTTAGTTATTTAGCGACGCTCTTACCCTGCGAGGAAATGTCACGAAACACGACAGAATCCACTAACAACAGTTTTATTAAGATAAAAGGGACAGACAAGTGCTCAGGCTTGTGGGAGAGACACGTGTATGGGAAAGAAGAAGAAGAAGAGGGATCCGGGAATATGGCACCAGCTTATAAAGGCTGGGTGGCGCATGCGCATACACAGGTCAATGTAACTACTCCACACATGCGCAGATCACATGGCTGCGTTGCACGCTTATGCAACCATGCAAAGTCACGGGATCCTGGTCACACGAAACACCTTGACCCGGAAATGGCTATTTTGACCTGGAACTGGCTAGGCGGAAGTGTCCAAGTCCTCCGGGCATGTGCAAACATGCCCAACCATGGGGGCATGTTGTGAATCCACCACCAAGGAGTTAGGGAAAGGAGTGAATATTGTAAAAATACATTGCACAGAATTATCAAAGAACTAATAAAATTGAAAATATATGTGCCTTTGTATGTGTTTAACAGTTGCTTTTGTTGTGCTGACAAAGATAATAATCATAACAACGTGGGATGATATTCCTAGTAATATGTGCTGTTTTAATTAGTTTTATGATCAGAATATCATAGGTTAGATAACTGAATTGTGGTTTGAATATAAACTGTTCAGCAACACTGTGTGGTGATATTTTAATTGTGCTGAAATGTGATTTTATTTATATGTTAATAAATAAAGTTTGCCTGGAGATCAGAAGTCACATAGCGAGGTCACATACCGAGCCATAAGCAGAAGTCCGGCGGTGGTGGCACACACCTTTAATCCGATCACATGGCAGGCAGAGTCTCTGTGTGGTCAAAGACACAGCCAAACTGGTGACAGGAACCTTTCATCCCAGTACCAACCATAGAGACCTGGAGGCCTGTACAGACAGGCAGTGACGAGGAAGTCACGTGGCTGGGCTTAGAGTCAATGGAAAAACAAAACAAAAAGACAATAAAAAAACACAGGTTACACAGGAAAAAGCTCTCTGGGAAAAATGACAGCGGTGAGATGGTAAGATAAGATAGTCGTGGCTCTTGGCTAGTTCTCTGATCTCTTTGGCTATTACCTCTGTATTTGGCTCTATGTTTATTATTTAATGAGAATACTCATTAAACATCTACTAAAGTAATATAGAACACTATAACACTCCATGGTTTCATGTGTTTGAACACTTGGTCCCCAGTTTAGGATAATGTTTGGGGAATCTGTAGAACCTTTGAGTAGAGCCTTGCTAGAGGAAGCAAATCTGTAGGGTCTTAATGTGTTGCAGTCCTGGCCCATTTCTGCTTTTCATTCTACTTCTTGGTTGCTGATCAATGTGACCAGCTGGTCTCCTGTCTATGTTACCATTCCTTCTCTGCATGAACCATGCCTTCTCCACCATGATTGCATGCTCTTCTCAAACTGTAAGCCAGAATAAACCTGCTCTTCCTGAAGTTGCTACATGCAATGCTACTAGAAATAATAGCCAGAAGCTCACAATTCTGGAGGCTAGGAAGTCCAAGACTGAGGACCCACATCTAGCAAGGTCCTTGTTGCTCCATCATAAGATGGTATTGAAACACAGGGACAGGAGAATGTGCAGGGATAGGAACTCAGTTTTAAAAGAGGTGTAACCTTTGTGACCCATTTCTATGATAATAAAATTTACTAAAGGGGGCTCAAGTCATGTCTTAAAATCCATACAGTTGCATTGGAGATTGCATATTTTAACATTATGAACTTCAGGGGGCGGGGCACATTCAGACTTTAACTGTTGTGATATTTAATTTTAGGGTTCCTAGGAGCCTAGGAGAGAGAAGAGCATTTGAGATATTGAAGCGATTTTTCTTATGGATACCAGTGCTGGTGAGAGTGTGTGGGGTTGATTCACATGGCTGCCCATTTGTATTGCAACCCAGAAGATCCAAAGGTAGTGTGAAGCATAAAAAGATGACAGATGACTCAGGGAATGGCTATCATCCTTTCTTCTTTGGAAACACAGGATATCAACTTGAAAAGAGAACCTGGATTAGCTCTTCGCAGTGAGATGAAGTAATCTTGACCCATGACTAATCATTTTAACTTGAATTTGTCAGAGATTATGTCACATGTATTGTTTTTAAAAACCTGTCATATACTTCTTAAAATCAGAATCTAAAAATTCACAGAATTTAAATTGACCAAACTTTGATAATGAAGTCATCAGGTTGCTCGCTTGCTGGGGAGTGACTGCAGGCAAGTATCTCAGAGGAAATTAGTTCAGACTGACAGGCTCAGGAAGAGCTGTGTAAGCTTGGGAAACCCTCAAATTTAGGAGAGTTTTCCTGACTACAGTAGAGTGTAAAACCAAGAAGGATTAAGATATTGTTTGTGAGCAAACATATCTCATGCCAGGTTATTGGCTTCACTACTTGAAATGGCAATGGCCATGAAAAATGACCAGAAAATATAGAAAGTTCCAGCCTCTACCTTTCATTGCTTCTTTACTTATTTCTGGCACTTCCAGTAGTTACAAAAATGTTGGCTTCTCTGAATTCCTTAAAAACATTCATTGACTGTTTAGTGAGTGTCAGAGCACAGACACAAAAAGCACCACAGATCTTGGAGAAACTAGTAAGTGGTGCTTTAAGCTCAGGTTTAGAAGTCCAAGGCAAGAGATTCAAAATGGTCCTGAGTGATCATGTCTGCCATGTTCCTTCTTGTTTTTCACATAGCAATCTTTGGAGAAATATAAAATAAAAAACTGAAATGGCATGGCTGTACTAAGAAGCCTAGTACAGCTGACGTCTCAGGCTAGCTAGAGTGCTGGGCTTGGGTAGATAATTATTTTTAGCATTGGTCAAAGGAGACATAAAGGAGTTGGTAGGTTCACCCACTCACCTCAAAGAATAATATATCATCATCTCTGTGTGTGGCTTTTTACAGATAAATGGGTGTGGATAGACTCTTCAGTTCCTTGAGGCATCCTTTCACTTACACTTTATTTCTTAAACTTCTGTTATTTTTCTCAAGCTTTTTGTTATTTAATATTCACATAAATATTGAAAAATCATAATTGCTCTAAATATTTTTATAATATTACAAGGCTTAAATCAAATGTGTATTTAAGTTAATCTATTCCAAATATTTAAATGTTACAAGTTTATTTTACTTTAGTCTTCTAAATATTTAATTAAAACCCAAACATCAGATTTGAAATTATCCTTTAAACATTTTATGAAAATTCTGTTTTATCCTTTGTAGGGTGACCTCCAGTAGTCTTTTCTATATGCTGACCAAGATAAATTTCCCACTTACATTATCAAAGATAGCCCAGATATGGAGACACATAAGTAAACACTTCAACTAAAATCAGTTTGAGGCTGATTCAAATAGTAGTTGAAAGAAGTTAAACCCATGCTATCTGAGCACTCAAACAATATCAGACATTAACAAAGGGATTCTTAGGTTTTTGCACTTTGTAGGTATTGAATTGCACAGCTCAGTTCACAACTGAGATAAGAGCAGGGTGCTAATGCTAAATATACTTGCCAGTGTCCTTTGGAGACTTAATACTGTGGAAACCAACTCCTCTGGATAAAGAGTTTGGAGTGTTCACAGATCATTTTAGTAGATTCTGTGTTTATAAAGTATATGACCCCTGCATCTGAGGAACTGGTCTTCATGCAGAAACATACATGAATGCACTGCTGTGTTTTTGGAGGTAAGTTATTTCTTAGTCGAAGCATCTCTGCTTGGTTGAGGACAGACTTTGAAATCTGGGTCCAGGAAGAACCACCATGCAATCGCCCAAGACAAACTGTTTCCTATGTTTACACATCGTTTGTTTAAAAATGTTTAAAGTACATGTGCTCAATTGCTGCTCTGTTCTGTGAGCTACTGCAGCCCTACTCCAGAGAGAAATGAATCCTAACAGTTAGGATTCTGTCCAAACCCTTTTCATAAGTAATCAGGATATCTTATGGACATTTTTGAATTAACATCTACTTTGGGTTTAGTCTTTGAAGGCAGAAAAACTTAAGGGAAATTTCTCTTCAGAAAACATTCAGAAACAAGAAAAATACACAAAAGCTGGCCTTGGGGACCATCCTTGATGTGCTGTTGGCACATGCAGTGTCCGTTTGTGCTATCACAGATTCTAAGAACTGCAGAAAAAATAGTGGGACATCGAAGAAAAACATCTCAAATGGTGTCAAATTCAGATCTCCACAGGGCATCTGTGGCTGGCTCAGCTTGCAAGTATCAAAGTATATTTACTTATAAAGTAGAAGCATTTTCCTTATGCCTTTAATATCCTCAGTGTTATAGTGTCTTGTATAATGAATCATATGTACACTATTTAAATAAGACCCAAAATTACACTTGGTCACAAATGGTGATCCTTGTGATTTCCTTCATAAAAACATCTCCCTACCCCGTGTGTGTTTGTGTGTGTGTGTGTGTGTACGTGTGTGTGTGTGTGTGTGTATGAATATAAGCATGTGTGTACTTGTGCATGTATTTGTGTGTGTATGCCTATGTGTACCTGCATGCATGCATGCATGCATGTGTGTCTGCGTATGTGCATGGGTTCATGCATGCGTGTATGTGTGTGTTTTATGAGTACTATTGTGCCTGGTGCATGTGGGTAGACTAGAGGGCAGGTGTTCCCCCTCACCTTCTATCTTGTTTGGAAAGGGGTTTCTTGTTTGTTGCTGCATATATCAGGTTAGCTGCCTTGTGAACTGGTGATGCATCTGTCTCCGTCCTGCTATAGCAACACTGGGATGATGGATGTGTACTGTTGTCTGCCTTTATATTGGTTTTGGGGATCCAGACTGAGATTCTCATACTTGCATGGTAGATGCTCTACCTAATCTCCCCAGCCACTAACTCTGCTATTTTAAAAATAATTTAATAAGATAAAATTCACACAGTTTACAATGATGAAAATTTATAATCATAACATTAAACATTTTGACGTAATCTGTTCACAACATTCACAATGTTGTGTAGCACCACCCCTATCTAGCTGGAAAGCATTTCCTATACCTCAAAGCAATCTCATCTCTGAGTGGTTCCTCTTGGCCCCCTACCCCAACAGCCAATCTGCTTTTATGTCTCACCTGCTTCCCCTTTCCTGACCCACTCCTTTAAATGTGAGAGTTGTGACAAGTGCTTTTGCTGCATGTGACCTCATCTGACAACCACTCTGCTCCTATGTCCAATGTCATTAAGCTGATTCTGGAGCATAGGGCACTGTCGCCCTTCATATTCTGCCAGGGTCTGTCTGCTGCCTGCCTATTGTCTTATATATCCAGATGCTCTATCACCTGGATGCTCTATCACCTGGATGCTCTATCATCTGGCATGGCTGTGATGCATCTGTGTAGCCTGAACTTCTCATATTTCTCGGTGTGCATGAAAAACATGAACTAAGAATTTCTCCATTAATTAATTTCAATGCTCTGTGCCTACCACTATGATTAGAAAAAAAAAATGATTAGGAGAAGGGAATTTGGGTCAGAAGCAAGTGTTGGATTTGACTTTGATCTCTGACAGTAAACGCATTATTAGACACAAACTAACTTGTCCCTGCTATCTACATTTAGTATTGGTGCCAATATCTTAACACTTGCTATAAAGGTACTTCTGAAGGGCAAAGTATTAGTATCTCCAGACACACTGAATAGCATTTTAATACAAGTGATTTTTATGTTGATTTAAACTCACCTTGGAGACGTGAGTAAAGTATGAAACTTCATGTTGGAGGAATAACCAAGTGAGACAGTTGGTAGCTTTTGACATTAAATTGACCAAAAGTTCTGTGAAGAGGAAAGGTGAAAAAGAACAGGCTCAGGTCTGCAGAGACCTTACTCTCAACATACATCTGAGTGTATAACCAAGAAAAATGACAATGTGAGAGGAAGATTTACAACACGCCCCCATGGTCAGGCATGTTCGCATATGCCTGGCGGACACTTCCGCCTAGCCAGGCCCAGGTCAGGATAGCCATTTCCGGGTCAGGGCATCTCGCATGACCGAGATGCGTGACGTTTCACTAGCCACGTAAGCGCGCAACGTGGCCATGTGATCTACGCGCTTGCGTGTAGTAGTGACGCTGATCTGTCCACGCCCAGCCTTTAAAATCAGGCGCCATGTTCCCGGTTCCTTCTTCTCCACACACGTGTTTCCCGCAGGCCTGTTCACTCTCTGTCCCTTTACCTCTAATAAAACTCTTTGTTAGCGGATTGTTTCGTGGCATTTCCTTGCAGGGTAAGAACACAACACAGCCAAAAAACTAACAGATGGGACTTACATAATGTCAATTATAATCATTATCAGTTTGATAATTCTTGTTTTATCCCTTAAATGTTGGTTGATATGAGTGCTAAGATATAGGCCTTAGAAAAGGCTACTATTGATAATATGCAGGCCTTACTAATAATTACTGAGGAGAATAATACAATTTTGACCAATAAGATAAACATTCTAAGGGGCTAGAGAGATGGCTCAGCAGTTAAGAGCACTGGCTCCTCTTCCAGAGGACCTGGGTTCAATTCCCAGCACCCACATGGCAGCTCACAGCTGTCTGTAACTCCTGTTCCAGGGTATCTGATGCCCTCATACAGACATGCATGCAGGAAAAACATCAATGTAAATAAAATAAATAAATTTTATAAAAACATTCTAGATATATTTACTGCTGAAGAGAGCAAAAAGGTGACTGATAATATGCAAACCTTAGAAAAATTTACTATTAAAAAGTCACAAGACTTAGAAAAACTTATTAAAACAGAAAATAGAGATATTTGGACACAGACAGAGGAGTTTAAAGGACAAGCAACCTCACCATTTCATCATAAAATTAGAGAGAAACAACCCAAGGCTATCAAACAACCAACCTTAATTTATCCAGCCACCTTATGGGATCAACTGCCAAATGGCAGGCATTCCCAAGGCTATGCAAGAGCTGACTGGACTCCTATGGAAATGTTAGATTGGAGGAAATTTAAGGAAGCAATAGTCTCATATGGTATGCATTTATCTTTTGTGAAGATGTTAAATTCATGGTCAAGTGGTAACAGAATTGTCCCACAAGACTGGAGAGATCTTGAAGGATGCAGGTGAACTGTAGATTTAGAGGTTTGGAAAGATTTCCTAGAATTAAGACTGAAACCTGAAGTAGTAGTTAACACAGTAAAGATATAGAAGACATAGGTAGATACAGATAGAAGCAAACTCTATCACTAAGCATTCAGATGGAGTAGAGAAGGCATGTTAAAGCAACAAACAAACACATTTATTTTAACTAACATGACTCCAATCATTGTGTGTTAAGAAAGCAGATTGAATGCCACATTGCTCAAGGCTATGTTGGAGCAAGGTTTTCCCAATCATCCGTGCTATCAGACATTGTAAATAAAGGTCAGGTAATCAGCTCCTCACCCCTTCTTCCACAAAGTGCTAAGTCATTGTGATGCCTGGTCACGGAAGGGCTCACCCTCAGGTTCACTGCTCACAATGCCAGCAAGTGAAAGTCACCAGCGACCTAATTCCTGACTTTGAAACAAAGATTGTTCAAGGAAAGCTGAAAGCTGTTTAATACTAATTGTTTCTAACAAGGCAAACAACAATTTTATGTGCACATACCTGTGGCTGTGAACATAAACTGTTCACATTCTGTTGATGGGAGAGGATCCTAGTCAGTTGTTTCACCATTTACATAAGTATGACTTACTTTTCTCATGCTATAACAAAAGCACCTGGAGGAAGAAGGGCTTCTTATTTTGACTCCAATTTCCTTCACACTCAGGCAGCAGAGCGTGATGAGCACTGCTTCTCTGCCCCCAACTCCTTTGTTTTGTCCCCCGCGCCCCAACTCTGGATACCCAGCCCCTACAACATTATCACCCACTTTTAGGGTGGTTTTCTCACCTCAATCAATCTAATCTAGGAATTTCCACATAGGCATACCCAGAGATTTTTTTTTGCATGTTAGTTTCAAATTTCTTCAAGTTGGCAATCAAGAGTGTCACATTATGTATAGTTGTTTAAGATTTTACGATGAGAAAACTTATATTAGTGCTTAATTGGGTGTCTCTAAATGTATCATTGAATTCTGATTATAGCAAATACATACTATAAAAAACGTTTTGAGTGTAAGAAGTCCACAGGAATGCATCCATTGGAGATCTCAAAAGACAGGCCCATCAGCTCAAACTGTTTCATACTAGAGCATACAATAATAAACAACAACTTCACTCCTCTATTACTCAGCCCCATATTTTCTACCCTTGTAGGGTGTGTCACAGAACCCTAGCTGCTGATTTGAATTGGGATACTACCTACTTGAGACAGAATTTTCAGCTACTAACAGGTTGGGATAACATCACATGCAGTGATGTATCAACATGTACAAACAGTAAACATAAAATATTATTATTCAATAGAGAAGACAAAAAGACATCTTTCATTAGATTCAGAAAATGTACTTGATAAAATTTAGCAACCTTTAATGTTCAAACTCCTCAACAGAGTAAGCATAGAAAATTGTTCCTCCACACATCAGACTCATAGCCAGCATCACTCTGAATGGGGACATTTGAAGTCTGTCCTTTAGAAGAAGACACGAGCCAGGATGTTCACTTCCACTCCTCTCATTTTGTGTCATATTGAAAGTCTTATCCAGAGCAGGGACAAGTGAAAGAAATTCCGGGTTTTAAGTAAAAAAAAAAGTAGAAGTCAAATTATCCCTATTTGTGAGTAACAAGATTTTGTAATTCTCTCTCTCTCTCTCTCTCTCTCTCTCTCTCTCTCTCTCTCTCTCTCTCTCTCTCTCTCTCTCTCTCTCTCACACACACACACACACACACACACACACACACACATACACACACACACAATGAAGTCAAATTACAGGGTAAAAAAAATCATATGAACATCAGTAGCAACTTTCTATCATAATAAACTTTCTGAAAAAGAAATCATATTTACAAGAGTTAGATGATCTCAGACACTTTGGAAAATCACATAGTTACTTATTGCAGCCATTGACCTCTATAGAAGGTATTGTGCTTTCTCATCCCTCTGTGTTTAGCAGCATCAGTAAGTAGATAAACTTTCAGCAGTGCGTGTGAAGATTTATCAGATGTACTTTTGTGCTCCCTGGTCAGCACATAATCTTAGCTAACCTTTATTGCAAGGGTAATTCTTAAAATAATTAATTTTGTTGTAATCTTTCTGGCATTATTGTTTGAATAGTGTGTAATTCCTGGGAAATATTAACCAAGTTATCCACACAGTCATTTTCTAATCAATATGCAGTATCTAAATCAAGGATAACTATTTGTTCCTCTCAAAGGTCTTTGGAAAAAACAGCCAGGGTTGGTTCATAATAGGTACAGACATGAGATTACAGAGGAACCTAGAAAACAAATCTGTGAATGTTGTTGGCCTGCAACATCAGTATGATCTGAGTAGAGAAAAGACTCGAAAGAAGTTTATGATTCTGAAGCTGGGACTGATCCTCTAAGAACACAACATTGATGAGAACTCTTTCCATCAAATGTTTCACTGTGAGATTTGTAGACATAACAGATCTTTATGAACTTGTCTTCACAGCTGAAAAACTTGTAAATTTTCCAGAACACCATATTGATCATGGATCTCTGACATTCCTCTCTAGAAGTTTGATAAATGGATTATGTGATTTCTCTTTTAAATCCTACTCTGGTATTAATTAACCTGACATTTAATTTCCAGAGATTATGACTTCCAGTAACTTTATTTCCAACAAATAATTATTGAGATAATGTATAAGGTGTATATTTTCATGTCATCTTTAACATAACATAACATATACTTAAAATGACACGTGACACATCATTTTTAGAAGTCTAACTGAAAAAAAGTTCATGAAATGATATTGATGTACAGCACATGCAATGAATAGGTACATATTATATTCTACTGTATTTTATTTTTCAAAATCCTGTCCTTAACCCATTATAATAATTTAATCCTTTGAGAGAAAACTTTAGTTTGATAATTACTTTGATTATTAGATTTTTTTCATTTAAAAATAATGAACATTCTGTGTGAAAAATGAAATAATATTCAAGTAGCTCAGGATAAACTAATAGTCTCTCTACCAAAACAAAGGAAAGACTAGGCCCCAGAGATGACTTATCAACACAACACCACAAGAGAAGACAATGTACTTGTCTGTGCACAAATGGTTTATTCTGGTGACTGTGCCAAGACAACTCTCATGGTCAAGGTGCATTGCATTGTCATCAAAACTATCAACTCATAATATCTCTCACTTCAAAGAAAATAAGAGATAGGTTATTCTTAAGTGAACCATGAATGACCATGGCCTAGGAACATGGATTCAATTTGCCCCAAATAACAAGCCCCAATATGAAAATGCTTTCATGAACTTTTTATAGGTATATATTGTAGGGACCCCATGACAGACCAAAGTACAGCTACCAGTAAAGTCCAACTTGGGGAACCAATGAGTTTTATTGGAGTCACTTACAGGAATATGTGTGAGGGGTTTCTTACAGGAGCACACATAACCTGAAGACAAATGTATCACTGAAATGTACCCTAGCATGGGTGACAGCTCACAAACCTGGAACCTGGAGCATGCTGCATAGCCTGTAGGCAGCTCAATAGGTTGAAAAGTGCCCTTTCCAAGTGATTCAGTTGGTCTAACTCTCTTCCAGGCAGCTCTGCTAGTTTATGTTCCTTCCAGGCAGCTGGTCTTGTCTCAGAGTCTTCTTTGCAGCTTGTCTCATCTGAAAGTCTTCTTTGCAGGTTGGCTTATCAGAGTGACTAAGTTGCTTACAATGCACTTCCTGTTTACTTAGGTAATATTATATCCTTCTGGGGTCTTTGATGTAGTTCAAGACTAGATAGTTATAATTATGGTTTTCCTTAGTTATGATAAAAAAGGTAGATATAAAACTTTAGACTCACAAATATAGAATAGATAATAAAATATTTTTTTTAATTTTGCCAAATACAAATAGACTAGGTATTATAACTATAATTATTGCTTGGTACCTGTTTTGTTATATGTAATTTTACTATGTTCAAGTTAAAACCTTCCTTTTAAATAGAAAGAAAAGGGGAAATGATGGGTGATACCTCTCTGTATGCTGTGAATGTGTTGCTCTGACTGGTTGATAAATAAAATGCTGATTGGCCAGTAGCCAGGCAGGAAGTATAGGCAGGATAAGCAGACAAGAACAATTCTGGAAAGAGGAAAACTGAGTCAAGGGACGCCAGCCCTCTGTCCAGGGAGCAGCATGTAACAGCACACAGGTAAAGCCATGGAACACATGGCAACATATGGATTAACAAAAATGGGCTGAGTTTAAATGTAAGAGCTAGTCAGTGGTAGGCCTGAGCTAATGGTCAAGCAGATATAATTAATATAATCTTCTGAGTGATTATTTTATAAGTAATTGCGGGGTCCATGGGGCTGGGCAGGACTAGAGAAAACTTTAGCTACAAGTGACTTTCAACCATCTTTATTGTTTACTCTTGGGAGGGAGGGACCTGGTGAATCTGGTCGGTTTCAATAACTTCCTGAAGCCATTTTTTCAGGTTTATCTTCTGTCTTAAGGAGATTACTTGAAGGATAGGATGTCTAACTCACAGAGGAAACTGCTACACAATATCATAGAACAAAGAAAGTCACAAATCAAGGCATTTTCAAATAAGTTGATGGGTATATCATATAGGCAGGTGCAGCAAAGTGCTGCAATAGGTCTCAAAGCTATCTGATGAAGTTCTGAAATTTCGGTGGTTGGAACATATAATACATTCTGAAAGATGTTACCTATAAATTTGAAGACTGCCATGCTGTGGAGCAATCCTCTTGTACACTGTAAAGATTTGTCACTTGGATTGGTTTAATAAAATGCTGATTGGCCAGTAGCCAGGCAGGATGTAAAGGCAGGTGATCAAACTAAAGATGATGGGAAGGAGAAGGTTGGAGTCAGGAGTTGCCAGCTGCAGAGGGTGGCTGTTTGAGCCATGCCCTGAAGCACTATCCCCTAGTGAGGCAGCTATATCTGTTATACCTGCCTATGACTTTGAGGTACCTGTCCCTATGGCGTGGCCACCAGAGGCACCCAGGCAGGGGCATTGGGATCCATCCCTGGTGCATGGGCAGGCTTTTGGGAATCCGGTGCCTGTGGTGTGACACCTTGCACAGCCTTGGTGTAGTGGAAAGGGGCTTGGACCTGCCTAGGCTCAGTGTGCCAGGCTCTGCTGACTCCCCATGGGAGACCTTGATTTGGGGGATGTGGGGATGTGGGGTGGCTTGGGAGAGCGGGCAGGTGGGGGTGGGAGGAGGGAGGATGGGGGATCTGTGGGTGGAATGTAGAGTGAGTAGAAAATTTTTTAATAAAGAAAAATGAAAAAAAAAAAAGACTTGGCATGCACATATGCCGCTCTCTCTTGGCTAGCTCATGGTTTCAATGCTGAGATCTTGGACCAGGCAGATCAACGTGGGACATAGCTCAGCTTTCCTGGATCCTACAATAAATCTCCCTTGGTTGTGAGTTTACCCCCAAATAAATTCTTTTGATCATTAAGTTGATTCCATGGATTGATAGTGATTTAATCACATTAACCAGCTAGGCACAGAGGAAGCAAGATCAGAAAGCTGTACTGAGAAGTGGTATCAAGTCACATGGCTAAGCACAAACAAGAATTATTGGTTAGTTTAAGTGTGAAAGCTAGTTAGTAATAAGCTTGTAGTACTGACTGAGCATTTATAATTCATTTAAGCCTCTGTATTTATTTGGGACTGGGTGGTTGGAACAGGAAATGTTCATTTACACTGTCAGGTTATAATGGTATTAATCCACAGAGTCTATTTAATACATAGCTCCTTGTATTTAGCATACACCTAAAGTATGCTAGCTTAAGAGGAAGCTGAACACTCACTCACCAGCTTCCATATGCCACAGCTTTACCAGCCCACCAGGCTCCCACCCGCCTGCCCGTGGCTGCTGCCACCTGTGGCTCCACTAGACACATGAAGTCTTCCCTGGGTCCCCTGCACCCTGGCCATCCATTCCCTGAGTAAGGGAGCACGTCTCTGCGGCAGACTGACCCTACCCTGTGGCTCCACCGGTAGGGTGCAAGGGAGCAGCTGAGTCTGACATGCAGCTGTATCCCCCATAACATATGCTTGCAGCTGGTTGTGGCGCATGCCAGAAGCATTTGCTTGATAGCTCCTTTAAGCCCAATACAGGTCAAAGCAGGTCTTCAGAACATGCTTCAGGACCTGCTTAAGAGCTACACCTGAGACATCTGCTGGCTGAACTCCACTACTACAACCCAAAAAACCATCATGAGAACTGGGACATCAGCCCTCAAGGATTCATCTAAGGTAAAATTACTCGCTAATTTTGCACCTTAAAACTGATTAGTAAATAAGCAAATTAATAAAATTTTCTTTACAAATTTTGAATGTTTCTTAAAAAATGGAAAAAATATTACATCTCAAGAATTAAATTTTTGCCGGGCGGTGGTGGCGCACGCCTTTAATCCCAGCACTCGGGAGGCAGAGCCAGGTGGATCTCTGTGAGTTCGAGGCCAACCTGGGCTACCAAGTGAGTCCCAGGAAAGGCGCAAAGCTACACAGAGAAACCCTGTCTCGAAAAACCAAAAAAAAAAAAAAAAAAAAAAAAAAAAAAAAAAAAAAAAAAAAAAAGAATTACATTTTTTTTGCTTATATTATGAATGCATTTTTACAGGACATATATGACCTTCCTGAGATATGTATAATATACACTATTACACCATTTAGCATAATAATTCTTACCTTATCATTGAAAAATTGGCTCAATAATAACAGCAAAATTGAGGCATTAATGGGACCGACATAGGCTTTACAAGGTAGTAATGAAGACTTAAATAAAATGATTCTTTCTTTAGAATCTGCTAACTTACCACAAAGAACTTCAGGCTTGGGTTGGGGATTTAGTTCAGTGGTAGAGCGCTTGCCTAGCAAGTGCAAGGCCCTGGGTTCAATCCTCAGCTCCAAAAAAAAAGAAAAAGAAAAAAAGAACTTCAGGCTTTGCAGAGTAGTAATAAGGACTTAAAAAGATGTATTCTTTCTTTGGAATCTACTGACTTACCACAAGAACTTCAGTCGATTAATAATAACTGTACAACCAGATTTAACTCTATTGATAATAAATAGGAATACTTAGTGGATAAAACAATAACTCTTCCTTTTTGATATTAAAAATGTTCAAGTTTTTAACAGTAAAAAATAAGTCTTTCCAATAGTGATCTCTGAAGTCTCCAGAAGGAAGATGGGGCCCCATAACAATATCTCTACCCAGTCCAGAATGATGCTGTAGCACCCATGAACATTACTTAATGATCAAGTTTAGACTGAAAACTTTCCAGGATAGTTCCAAAATGAGATGGCCCATCATACTACACTTCTAGCCAGAATCTCAGACAACCTTGAGACTGGCTGCCAAATCTACAGCTAGCCCTAATGAGACCTAAGTATCTGAGCTTTCTTACAGGACCCACAGAGATATCATTGCTCCCTAAACAGCAGGAAGCAATTCTAAGAAAATGATGCACCTCTCCCAAAGGTTTACGTTTCTCAGGGATGGTGGTTATAGGGTTGGAGGTGGAACAAAAAAATTAGACTCAGTATTATCCTTAAGAAAAGAAAAAAGGGGAATGGATAGGTATAGAATATTAAAGTAGATTATTTTATATACTACTGAACTAATTTAGTAAAATATCAGCTTTAGATAATTTTCACTGATATGGATTCTTGTATTTTTTTTTTTTTCTTTCCCCGAGACAGGGTTTCTCTGTGTTATTTTGGTGCCTGGCCTGAATGTTGCTCTATAGACCAGGCTAGCCTTGAACTCAGAGAGTTCTGCATGGCTCTGCCTCCCAAGTGCTGGGGTTAAAAGCGTGTGCCACCACTGCCTGGCACCACTGAGTCTATTTACTGAGCAAAGGAATTTATTTGAGAGTGATTTATCATAGGGTCCAGGAAAGTTGAGCTGTGTCCCTCGCTGATCTGCCTGGTCTAAGATCTCAGCATCCAAAACCATGAGAAAGCAAAGAGAGAGCGTGTACATGCATCCCAGGTCTTAAGGGTCCCCCCATTGGCCACTCCCCAGTGGCATGTACCTCAAGATTATAGGCAGGTGTAACAATTACCTTCTACCTCACTAGGGGCGGTGCTTCAGGGCATGGCTCAAACAACCACCCACTACAAGGTTAGAATAAGAGGTTGTCAATGAATAGCTTTGGGATCAGGGATGAAAGAACACAAAAATGCCCAAGAGAATGTGGCTCTCGCTCTGGAACACTGGAACTCTCCATAATACTGAAGTTTTGATCTGTCAATCTGTCCTAATAAGTATTTAACATGAGGCTTTTGTTTTTATTTTTGAATGTTTAGTTAATGAATTAAATGATATGAAGAGTGATTTGTATCATCATCAAGTACAGAGGTGATTTGGGCATCTCTGAACTCAAGCTTCCATTCAGTAGTGTGTTATTTTATGGCAGCTGTTGTGAATTTGTTCAAAACCAACACTAAAGAGTTCTCTTGTGGTTTTAGTTTATTGGGGTATATAAGTGGTGTGCTCATAGAATTTAGAACCCAGAGATCTGATTTCAGGTCAAGGGGATGATAATAAAGTGATGAGCAGGGTCTGTTCCCTCCAGATGCTCCAAGGGAGAAAACATATCCTTGCCTTTTCTACATTACACAATTTTGCTTCTGGTCCTTTTACTTTTTTGCTCTGGACCCTTCAACAAGCTTCAAGCCAGCAGCACAGCATTTCATTTCATGGGTATAAGAATGATGTGATGTCAGATACACTGTAGTCATGAAGAAATGTAAAGAAATATTGGTCATGGGGCTAACTCAACCACGATGAAGGAAGAAGTAGTTTGAGGAATGTGGCATGAATTAGAACAAGGTTCTGAGCTCCATGAACCATGCAGGGTCCTGAAATCAGACAACATGAACAGAAGGCATCATAGTCCATTTACGTTACTACAACAGAGATTGGATATCTTTTTAAAAAGAGGTATTTACTGGATATCTTTGAAAGAAGAGGTCTGGAGGCTAAAAGTCAACTATTAGAGTTCTAGCTTGATTAGGCTGTGTGGGAACCCACTTCTTCATAGCAGACTCCTGACTTTTCCTTGGATCTTCACATTGAAGACGTCAGCAGGAGAAGCTGGTGACGTAGCTAGATGTTAGAATGCTTGCCTAACATAGCTGAGGCTCTGGGTTCAATCCATGGTACCAGAAAAGAAAGAGAGAAGGAAAAATTTAAAGCAATGAGGCAGAAAGTGTGTGTGTGTGTGGGGGGCGAAAAAGGCTTTTCTGGGTTTTTCATATAAAGTCACTAATGTCATTCCCAAGGGCTTCCTCTTCCTGACCCATTTTCATCCCACAGACCCCACTTCTCACACCACCACACTGAGGGTTCTTATTTCAGCACATGCACTTTGAGAGGAAGCAAACATTTGGCCTGTTGCAGAAAAGTTCATTTCATGATTCAGTTCTGTTTTGTTACCTACTCTCACTTAATTTCTATTATTCATATTAGTGGAAGGTTCAAATATTCACATAAGGAAGAGCTTTGATCACATCTGAACTGCTTCTTGAATGGAGCTGTGTGCTGATGTGTTGCCTGTCAAGCTGGTTTCAGTGATGGCTGAAGTCATGATCTGTACATTTCTTGGTATAACTACAACTTTGACAAGAGCTATCTCCTAAATATAATACTGTATTTCTTTGTATGTATATGTGTATGAGTATGAAATTTAGCTTATCACTGAGAAGGAAGTGATTAAATATTCTTTGCCCAGGACCCCATGTTAAATAAGTACCAGCTCTGCCATCAAATGAAAACTCTGAGTCTGGTCTTGAGGAGGGCCTGCCTGGCTCCCATCATTTTTTTAAAGCCTCATTTTCCTCCTTAAGGGGAAGAATGAGAGACAAAGTCTGGCTTTTATAACCATCCCTAGAAATAAACTTTTGTATAAAGTAAGTTCTGGGCTTAGCAACTGAACCCTCAGAAAGACTTGCTATCACCCAGCAGGTACTGAGCAGAGAAAACCATTCTAGCAAACAGAGCAAAAGTTTAGGAATGCATACATGTATGTACTTGTTGAAAATTAATGGGCAGTCATGGTAACTGCCTCCCAAGTTTCCTTTACTATATGCAGTGATTGTTGGTTTAAGGAGTCATTCTTACATAATTATCTAGTGAAAGACAGTAAATGAGGTATCCACTCAGAGAGTAAGATGAAATGCCAAGAATGTTTTACAACCTGTATTTTTACTTCCTAGACATCAAATAAACAAGTTTTGATTCCACAAACAAATGTGACTCTGCAAAATGCAGCTGTTGAGGCATTGGCAAGAGCACTCTTTTGCATGTTATGTAACAGCTGTTGAGCAATTGTGTGATTTACAAAGGCCTTTGTAAAAGAGAAAACAAGTTTCCAAAATGAAAAGGAGGCAGGGGTGAAGGAGGATTGGAAGAACAGAAGCTTCTATCCCAGTTCAAGCAATCCATGTGAGAGGTACAGAGTACTCAAAGACATTCAAAAGGTACTGCCTTAGAATATAGAAGAATGTTCTGTGTTCCAAACTTGACTTGCCTCCTATTTTTCCTAGATACAATTAGTTTAAAAACATAATAAATCTTTCATTCATCAGTTGTCTATTGCTCCTTTTAATCAGGATAGCCTAAATTACAACAGAATTGGTATGTCCCAGGAAGATGAAAGTATTTCCTATCTGATTCATGAGAAAAAGTGTGCCAATCCCTGCCAGGATGAATAAAAGTTTAAACATAATTTCCATGTATGTAACTACTCCCGAGGAGACCCCAAGCTGATCTTGAGCCTATGTGGGGATCATCTTATGGCTATCAAGACAGAGCTCGAAAGGAGGAATAACATACTGGAGATGCTTTGCCTGGAGTGAAATTTCAGACTTACACTGTGAGCCTATGATCATAAGCTGTATTCCTCTGTGTGTTTACAAAATGAGAAGCTTGGGTCAGGGTGGAATGAGAAACAGGTTCCCAAACTCCTGTCCCTGCCCCTAGCTAAGTCCCCATGCAGGGGAGATGGCAACTGTACTACAAAGAAGTTGTCACTGTTCGTTCTTAGTAACCAGAGCATCCAGAGTTTTATCTTGTTCCTTCTCTAACTTGTGCTGAAGCAGCAACATAGAGAAGCATTGTTTTCAAAGTGAAAATGCTACAGTTAGAAACTGCACTTTACAAGTTCCTGGCTCAAACTGTTCAGAATTTAAACTCTTAGGAAGTGCAATTTACAATCTTTCTTTATACACTACCTTGACTGTAGTGGGACTCAGTGGTTCTCAACCTTCCTAATGCTGTGAAACTTTAATATAGTACCTCATATTGTGGTGACCCAAAACCATAAAATTATCTTGTTGCTACTGCACAACTGTGATTTTGCTACCGTTACAAATTGTAAAATAAATGTCTGATATGCAGGATATCTGATATGTGACTCCCCCAAGGGGTTGGGACCCACAGGTTGAAAATTGTAATTATTCACAAGTCCAGACCTTCCCCAAATCTTCCATTACTTTTGCTTTCAAAGACTCTTTACTTTCAAAGAGTATAATGCTCTTTAAGGGTCTGTGTGTGACCAGGAACTCTGAATGAAAAGGCCTGGACAATTTTTTGTTCCCACTGGAAAGACAAAAATAGTTTGAGGATCTGATTTGATACTAGGACTGCTACTCAGACTGGAGATAAACCTGATTGGCTAACTTTTTAAACGTGTCCAAAAACAGTCTAGAGAGAGGGCTTTTCTCCCCAGCAACATTCTGACCCAGGACATAGATTTGTATTCTGGCAGCTTTAACCTGAAGATTCATGGTCTTCTCCCTCTAGCTCCTATCGAGAACAAGAGCCTTTTCTTTTTCACTTCACTAATTCCCTGATTCCCAGTCTATCAGAGAACAGAAAGTTACATGAGAACATAAAAAGTCATGAAAGACCCAGAAAACAATAACTGGCTTCCAGTGTCAGGAGCAGCTGCACACACACCCTCAGCACAGGGTTGGCTTCCTAAACTAATTCATCTCTAAATAGTGAGCAATCTCCAGATGGAAGTTCAGGGCTGAGGTGCAGGTTCCTTAAGGATTTACATTTAAAGGCAAAGGCTCCCAACCTTAGGTGTTAGAAGAGAGTAGTGTCCTTTCTGCCCTGCTCTGAGACTGCCCATCCAATCATATCCCAATATGCAAATGACCCTTCCTGCGTGCACATAAAAAGGATCAAGTGCTCTATCAGAACCAAATTGCTGAGCCTGTCACCTGTGTTCCAGGAGCCAAACCAGCAATGTCTTCCCCTGCACAACCTCAAGTCCCTGCCCCGCTGGCCAACTTGAAGATCCAATATACCAAGGTAAGACACTTGCAAGTGGGGCTTTCCCTGGGGGCCTGGTTAAAGCATGGGTCGATTGCAGTTTCTGTTAGAGCTGTTTGCTAACATAAAAATATAATGCTTGCTGTTAGTGGCCTGATTCAGTGATGAATTCTAAACCAAAGCAGACAACCTCTCACGAGTTTATATCTTGACACATGTCCAAGGGAAAGAGATTTTCTTCTGTGCAAACAGTTCTTGTGCCAGAGTGCAGTGAACCAGAGTGAGCAGCAGTTCTATTAACCCTGTGCAGTGAGCTCTCATGGTAAGGCAGACAAACAGTGGAACTTACTGGAAGAAGCCAGACATGTGGAAAGGTGTCTCCCTCTCTCAAAATAGCACACTAAAGTAGGATAACATAACTATATGTTTGTTGCCATTGTGGAGGTTGGAGGACCTACACCTGAACATTGAATGGAGCCTGCTGCCCAAACCCCCAAATGGACTTGAATTATTTTTCTTATTTTGAGATAGGCACAGTACTTGTTTATTTCTCCAGGCAAGTTTGCTGTTGTTGGTGAAAACATGCCATTGCTAGCTGCTAAATATTTAGAGGCACAAGAGGAAGAGGCTGACCCAGGCTTTGGAATCTGCAGCCAGGGAGAGCAATTGATCAGGCTGGGCTTGTCCTGAGGGACTCTTGTAATTGTATCTACTAAGAAGTTTCATGCCTGTTTCTTCAGCAGATCTTAAGATTCCAAAATTAAGAAATAAATATAACACACACACACACACACACACACACACACACACACACACACACACCTCCCCCCCAACACACATCCAAGTTATTAGAAAAGTCACTTAAAATTAGCTGAGTTTCAGTATAATGAAAAAAACAAAGTGAGAGATGAACTGTTCAACTCTGGGGAGAATCATGCTGACTTCTAAACTAAACAATGAAATCCAAGAATGTTAAAGTTAATGAGAAGAGCCTGATGCCCTCTCTCATGTATTTCTTTTTCCTTTTGAGCAAATGGATGTGGTGTGGAATCCCTGAAAGCTTTTGCATTTTCCAAAGCACCTGAAGTGGCAAAGCTGCCTGGTTTAGGGGCTCTTTGCTTAGGACAAGTTCTGCAGAGAGAGTGAGCCTTGGCTGTGGCCCACAAGCAGCTAGAAGTGCCCTCAGGCATGATTTCACAAGGTTTTGATGGAGAGAAAATGCTTTCAATTTAGATTTAGATTTTGACAAGTCAGAATATGCAAACTATGATGTGTCCACACTCTCCAACAGTTCACAGATGTCTAAGGTGTGTGCACACCATAGACATCCTCCATACACTTTCTCATTTGCAAGAAATTGCTATCACAATCTACAGACCAGGTAGTTCAAGAAGACGGGAATTGTTGACACTGCTTATATAGTTAGATTTGAATCACGAAAGAGTTTGATTTGCATGATTCCAATTGGAAATGTAATTTGGGCATCAAGATCCCCCTCTTTCTTTTCTTAATTTGTCATTTATGAATTTTGCTAAGACTTTGTGTGTGTGTGTGTGTGTGTGTGTGTGTGTGTGTGTGTGTGAAGGAAGATTTAAAGTGAACTGTCTTTCCTCTGAGTTATTTCATTTAGCACTTATTAATTTAAAATGAGGTGAAAGTACTAGAAAATTGAGGTATTCCTTAAAGTCCCAAGTACAAGCACAGGACCAGTAGTTCCTTAACACAGTTGTTTCCAGATTGAAACTTCCTCACTACAAATACATTACATAAGGACATTTGAGGAAGAATGATGGGCTTAAGTATTTAAGAGCCAAGAATGCATTTGTTTGGTGTTCAAATACTTCTCTAGTTAATAATAAACAATGCCACTCAGTGAATTTTGATTTTTCCGTGCATCTTCTACGTAATTCTGGTATACTCAGTAAGCATTATACCTTTGATGTGCTGGTTACAGCATTTCACACATGGGAGAATACCAGTTATGTATTCAATTAAATCTCAATGGGGAGCTTTCTCTATGCCTGTGAATGTTCCTTTTACTGTGTCCCCTAGAGAATTATATTTGATTTTCACTCTTAAGAGGGGTTGAAACAATGGCTGTTAACTCATCTCCTGGTTACAAAGCATGAAAGGGAGGGGTTAGAAATATTTGTCAAGTGGCTTTGCCTGAGCAGTGTCTCAATTTCTATATTATTTTCCTCACTATTTTAATTTTCTTCTTTATTACTGCAAGAGGCATATGCTATTGATATCAGGGAAATTCCAGGTCATCTCTTGGGGTTCTCAGTCTCATTAGTGGAATAATTTATGAATAGAACCAAATGAAATCTGGAGGACTATTATTGGAACTTAGAAGGAAAACCCCAGGGCAAGTCAGATGTAAAACCTCAGCAGCTGCCCACAGGAGGAGACTGGAAAAGGAAGGGAATATTCCTGTCACTCAAACTGGCCTTGAAGTGGAACTCATGGCTGACTAGGAGCCACGTGGAGGGCAGGGAAGTTTTTAGGAAGAACTAAGGGAAGTCCAAAATTTTGGCAGAAAAGACAAAACTATTAAGAAAACCATTCTCAGAAGAGTGATAGAAAGAGGAAAAGGGAAAGTTATTCTTTTCTGAATAATTCAGAAAAGCGATCAGACATATCGTCTGCAGTAGGAGTGGCCCTTCTATGAAGGGCAAGTACAGTATCTTATCAAAGGACTAATTATTCTACTTATCTCTTTAGTTTGACTTAAGGTAAGCCCTGCTTCCTAGGAGTGGTCCCTTGCCCACAGTGATTGAACCAGTCCAACTGTAATGTAAACTCTCACACCCAGGTCAGAGATTCTGTTCTCTTGACCAGGAGATTTTTTTCTTCTCTAACAGTGTTTGGGACACAAGAAAAGGAACAAACAAGCAGATTAATAACAAAAAGAGAAAGAAAAACAAGTGTAGTCAGAGAGTTGCATAATCTTAACTTTCAAAGTGTTTTGGTTTTTTTCCCTCATTCTCTAGTTCAGTTCTATTTGATGGGGATAGATCAAATGAAGTTTAGCATTTAAGACTTTTTTTTTTTTTTAAAAAAAGGAAATACAAAATCTTTTGTATTGAGAGCCTCTGTAACTTTATAAATCCAAGTGCACCCATCACATTCCTGTCTCTATAACTCCTTAGGAGCTGTGAGTAAATGCCCCTGGTGCCCTTCTTCTCTGCTACTGAGCTTTTGCATGAAGAGCTCCTCTGAAAGTTACAGGGCCACTGCTCAAACTCTATCATCTCTACCAGCCTCTTCTCTCTTACAATTACAGTGGGATTATGAGGAGTCCCATTTCCTGAGGAGGTGTAAGCAGACAGAGCATTTCATTGTTAAGTGGCACTTGAAGCCCGCTCTGGTTCATGGGGAATGATCAACATTAGTTATCTTGCCCGGTGTATTTTTTTCTGAATAGTTTTCAACTTCTAAAATATTTTTACCTGATATTCCCAAGATCTGTTTCCCACCATGTCATTCTCCTCTCATTTTCTCCTAATTTTCTGTCAGTCTTTCCTGTACATTCATGTCCTGTCTGGACTTCACCAGAGAGAAGTTCTGAGGGTTTTCCATGGATCTTGGGGGTGAAGGATTTTGTTTCAAGGGATTTGGGGTCTTACTTCTCCCTTTTCATTTCACATACTTTAAACACTTTTGACTAGGAAGAACTGTCTGTAACTCCAGTTCTAAGGCAGCCAAGGCCCTCTGTCTTCAGGCACCTGCATGTATGTGCTACACAGAAACTTACATAGGCAAACACATATGTGCAAATAAAAATGCTCATATCTTTAAAGAATTTAAGTTAACAAGTGGCAATACTTTCCATGCACAAAAATATTTCATTAGCTAAAAATATTTTTGTGCAGACAGGAAATTAACAGCAATGCTTCTGTTAGCTTTCTCATAATGGTCATGTTACAAGGCTAAGGAGGAAGGAATGGAGTCAAATGCACATAAAAATAGTTTCTTAATGAAACTCGAATTCAGGGTGCCAATATTGAAATTCAGACATTTTCCAGTGATCTAAGGGTGCCTCTTCTAATTACTATGTCCTAATGACACACATCTGAATTCCAAATTGTCTAACCTCTATATTTCTTTAGGAGTTAAATGACACACATGTGAACGTTTTTTAGACAGGGAAAGACACATAATATTCAGGCAACATTTAATACCTCAACTCTAGTTCATCAAGCCCTCTAATTTACTACATTTTAAAATGCATTTTCTTTGCCATTGCTGTATCTCCACAGATCTTCATAAACAATGAATGGCATGACTCAGTGAGTGGCAAGAAATTTCCTGTCCTTAACCCGGCGACGGAGGAGGTCATCTGCCATGTGGAAGAAGGGGACAAGGTAAGTTTTCCCACACCCATAGGTCCAGTTCATGCCAGGAGCCTTTGCTTCTCACTGTTCTGGGCTCAAAGTTTACTGCAAGTTCAATGAAAGACATGGACACATGATAGCTCAGGCAGATGGGGAAAAGTTCTGTTGTCCTTGGCATAAGAAAATTGGCCACATGTACATCTGGTAGACAATAAATGACCATGATACACAAGAACTTAAAAAAGAACATAAAATCAAGAGAACAAGAAACAATAAAAAACACAGGCTATAGATCTGATGTTAGTATTTCCAATGTTACCTGGGAATTTAGAGTAGGGAGGTAGGGTCCAAAACTTCAATGGTCTGAGGCTACTGTAGCATAGTGAAGCACGAACTATTAAATAATTTGTCTCATTTCTTAAGGGTTAGCATTAATATTTAATATGGGGCATGCCATTTTAATATAGTCACATAGTTAGGGAGCATGTCAGCTAGTCATGCCTTCTCCTTGATGACAGGAACAACACTCAAAACGAAGACTATGAATCTATAGATGTCAGTTAACAAAAATCATGTTGTTGCTGCTTTAACACTGAAGCCTTGAACATGTCTCCTAGGAGACATCTTGCTCTGACACTGGGGTTGGTCTCATCAGGAAAACAAAACTCTCTGCCTGCGTTCAGTAGAAACCTTGGCAGGTCAGGCAGGCTGAGGACTTTGCTGGGGGAATCAGTGAGGTTTACCTTCTTCCTCATGCACAGAAGGGAAAGCTGGTGACCATGCCAGCAGCCTTGCCAGGGAGCACTGATTTGCTCTGTCCTTAGTGACAACTGCCGCTCCTTTAGAAAGATCAGGGAGAAGAATTCACACCCAGGCAAGCTGCAAGCCAAGTTGCTGTGCCAACCTGGTTGGCAGGACAAATGAGTCCTCTAAGGCAGTGGTTCTCAACCTATGGATAGTGATGCCTTTGTTGAGGGGGTGGTCAAACACCTCTTTCATAGGGGTCACCTAAGACCATCAGAAAACACAGATATTTACATTATGATTCGTAACAACAATAAAGTGATAGTTGTGAAGTAGCAACAAAAACACTCCTATGGTGGGAGTCACTACAGAGGAGGAACTGTTTTAAAGGGTCACAGCATTAGGAAGGTTGAGAACCTCTGCTGTGAGGAAATTGTTAGTGACATTATCTGTGATAAGCAAGAGCTTATCACAGTCCTGTATAAGCTCTTCACAACCACAGTCCTGTATCTGTATCCTTTTTTGGAGTTATTAAACTCCAAAATTGTCTCTTTAGAATTGTTGATGTTCAAACAATTTGTGAGCAATCTAATGAAGAGTGACTAGTGTTGCTTAGAGAAAAGCTCTAACCTGGTAAAGTTCACAGCAGAATCTGATATGCTGGACTTCCTCATCTGGTCAAAGGCTAAGGGTTTTGAAGATTCCATTCACAAGCACAATGGGGATGCGATTGGGCCATATCTCACCTTTCATGGTATCACAAAGGTGGGGCAGGAACTAGAGCAAGTACATTTTTTTCACTTCAGTGGCTCTGACTTCAAAACTGTAATATTTTATTTTCCCTAGGCCACACGATTTGATGACAGTAAATCACAGTTAACCTAGTCACTGTTTTCTGTTTAACTCCAAATTATCTTGGAAATGCGAGCCCCTGAATAAAAATTGACAATTCAGGAAGCTTGAAGTTTAAAAGAAAATACTATCAAAAACATTTTTGAGACTTGTAATGTTGGATAATGCAAAAATGTTGTCACATAATGGAAAATACTTACTTAAAGTATGATTTTTTTGTATAAATATCAACAAGAATAAGTCATAGGAGGCTTATGTGTCATATCCAAAATGTAGACGAATGTATTTATGTCTTTCCATAATGTCTTACTACATTGAATAGCAATAATTTCCCAAGATTTAGCCATTTAAATGATAGCAATTTGGTAGAAAAGCCACTCACCTTAGTCATCTGCTTGTGGAGAATGCCAATTCTTTATTACAGTATTAATCACTAACATTAATTCTCACACCACACATCACAAAGTAAGTGTATTTGTAACACTGTGTATGCATATATGGGTTACTCAGTGAATACAAGTTAAAGAGTCTGCAGCAGAGTTAAAGAGGTTTCAGAAGAGGGTTAGAAAGAATCTCTAGTGGTAAAGAACCCTTGTTTGGGCAGAGCTGCTAGGGGAGGGCTGGGGTCATTTGGGAGAGAGAAGCTGCCAAGCTCAACTGCAAGATCAAAAGCCAAACTGGGTCTAGAACAGAAAATGACAGTTCAGACAGGTGAACATGTATACAGACTGGCTGTCCAGTAGGCTGCTTCAATAGCAGGGACCCAGCTGAGTCAAAGAGTCCTTGGCACCTGATACACACACACCAGGTATCAGACAATACCTTGTTCAGAGGCCATGCCTTACAGTGTTAGGTGTCCATCACTTTATGGGATCCAGGCAAGGGAGTTGCACCCTTTCCTGGGTGTCTGATAAGTACTTTCTCTGCTTTCCTTGATTTGATTTTAATCTGCTTACTTGTCCACACACTTTCACTTCTCCCTAGTAGACTTACAGGATGGCCCACTTTCTATCCCTGGGAGGAAGTCATTCAATCAGACTGTGCTAGGTAGGTGGTACATGATAGAGTTCCTGGGTCCACCTAGGGGGTACAATCATCTTTCTCCCTCCAAATGGAGTCAAAAGCTACTCATCAAATGGAGTCTCACAGGGTAATGAACAGACTGAAAAATCACTGTTCTATACAATATGGAGTAACTCAACAAATACCAGTGACTATTTAACAAAGTGCTATTGAGCATCCTTGCTGAGAAAATTGAATGTGGAGATCAGATGTAGCATAAAATGTTGGTTCTAATTCTTCTGTGTTTCACTAGCATAAAGTAAGATCTCTTTGTTTATCACTAAAACAGGGTTCATGATTCTTAAGTACAATAGTAACTTGTGGTGATAAAGAACTTGTCTTCCTTTTTGTAACTTAACCAGTCCTTGATTATTATCTGCCATTGAGCTGGGTATCTGGTGACTATTGAGATAGATTATTATATTAAAACAGGCCTTGAAAAATGTGTAAGATTTTGGAAGTAAATGGGCTTGCTGGTAGGACATTCTCTATGCAAAAAGAATTTCAGGAGCAAAAATGAGAAGGGCTGGCTCAGCTGGAGCAGGGAAAATGTCAACAGGAAGTTGGTGGCAAGTGAAGTCTGTCCAGAAAATGTTAGACCTGAAAGCCAAAGATCTTTGATCTTTGCTCTTAGGATTGTAGATGAAGCCAGCAGTTGCAAACATGCAAAGGAATGTGATAAAATAAATTATGTGAAGTTAACCTGGTAGCTTTAAAGAGAAAGTGGGAAATGGAGATAATGAATGGGAGGCTGTTTACAATGTACTACAGTAAAAGCCTATGTAGTAGAGGGTAGAGAAGCTGAAAGGATGTGCTAGAATGGACTAGGATGCTGTGTAATCATTTTCATATTGAGTTGTCTTCTAGGACATTACAGTTCTAGTAACTGTCTACAGTTAACCCCATCTTGTGAGCGTTAGGCATATCTGCCACATAGAGTGTGAGATAGCTGTGAGTTTAAAGATAAAGAAAATGAACTTCAAACAAGTTGTGGCACAACTTCAGTTTAGAATAGAGTGATCCATCCGCACCCTCAGATTCTACACTGGTGAATTCAACCCTGAGATCTGAAATGTGTAGCTGCTAACATAGATGATGTGATGAGGCCTGTCACAGCTGTGTACACACCTAGTGGGCATTTGTACTCAGCATCAGAAGTGCAGTTATTGAAAGGATGTCTGATGGGTAATATGTAAATACTACATCATATGTTTAGCATTCATGACTTTAAATTATCTTTCACTGAATTGGGGAACAGTTCTTCTGGGATACTAAGGGAAACGTGTTTACTTAGATTTTCCATTCCCCAAATTCCCTCAGCTTATGCTTTCTTTATTGCTTCTGTTTCCATTTTCTAGTCTTGAACACTTTCCTTCACCTGTTTGTTTTTTCTTAGCTTTCTAAAAATATGGAATGTTTTATGAATTTGTGTGTCATCCTTGCACAGAAGCCATGCTAGTCTTCTCTGTATCATTCCGATTTTAGTGTATGTGCTGCTGAAGTTAGCACACGGCCTGTGTTTATAATACGATAGTGTGATGTTCAGTTGTATGTTCCTCCTCTAACTAATATTTCAGAACAAACTCTACCCCACTGTCCTATTGTTAGCCAACTGATAGCATGCCATACAGTGGTTGGATATTTGGGTGCTTCAAAACTAAAAAGGAGAACTCAGAATCCATTTTTTTTCCAAATTAAAAATTCACATCTTTAGTCTATTTCTAGTCCTGTAAGATTAAATATCTGGTCTGAGAAAAGGAGAGTCATAACCCAAATGACAAAACCACAAAAACAAATTTACTCATAACAGTTTTCTGTAAGCAGGGTTTTGTTGTTTGATTTTTTTTTTTTTTTTTTTGGCATGCATGGTTACATGATGTCTCAAAGTCATTTCTCTTCATCCCTCGGAGAGATCAGAAAGCTCTTATTAAGCAAAGGCCAATGACAGAACACTGAGTAGAGGGATCCACACAGAGCTGTGTCTCACTAGTTTAAAACGTGTGGTTTAAAAACACAGTATTCTCATTCTCAAGGTTCATTCAACAAGCTGAAGCCCACTGTCCTTTTCATTATCCTGATTTATGGAGTTCCATGAATTAGTGAGTCCTGTAGATGAATAGTTGTGGAATAGTCCCTACATACATACTATTTGCAGTTGATTTGATGAAATTTAAAAAGCACATGGAGTAGAAATGGAAGGAGCAGTGATGCTTTCAGCAGGTGAACTGGAAGAGACTAGAAGTATGAGTAGGGATCTACAGAGGAATGGAGTGACCCTGGCAAAGTTTGGAAGGGAAGTGGCTTAGGAAATTTAAAGGAGTAAATTAAAGGAAAAATGCAGTGGTGATCAAAGTACATGAGCAAAAACAAGAAAGCTAACAATGTGGGTGTGACTTTACTATTCTATTTTGTTTCAATTAATGAGGTTATAAGTAGTATATTATTAATTAAAAAAACTTTCTTCTCTACTTATTTAGGGACTAGGATGCCTATGTATGCTAGGGACTTATCATCCACACAGGGCTTCAGTTTAAATATGAAACATTGAACACTAGCAGATAAATTTACTCAGTTGTCACCCAGGTGGTAGCACTGTTATGATTGGCTATGAAAGATTATGGATATGAGGGTCTAAGTGGCAGATGTAGAGCGATGAGCAGGACACATGACTTACAGCTACTCTATTTGTCCTGAGATAGCCTTTCTCTTTTTGCTTTAATTTCTTCATCTGTAAAGTGAGGAATAGGTTTTTCTTATAGCATTTTCTGAATCAAATGAAATAAAGCGTGTAAATTAACTAGAAACTTATTTCAAATAAAATAAACACTGTGTTCTACAATGAGATAAAGTAACAACTATTAAAACAGCACTTCTGTTCTAGGACTTTAACTATTTGATAAGAATTTGGAGCTTATTTGAAACATTACTCAAGAGAAACAATTCCAGCATATTGTGGTGCCGAGTGTGTGGAATGTTCTGGACTTTGGGCTAATGGAGACCTAGATTCCGTTTGTGAGGACTGTGTCCTAGTTTATAAGGGTGCGATGTTGTTTTTGCTCATCTAGTGTTTTGACCATCCTGAATTGAATGCTGTGTGATTTCCAGGCAGATGTTGACAAGGCAGTCACGGCTGCAAGACAGGCTTTCCAGATTGGCTCCCCATGGCGCACCATGGATGCTTCAGAGAGGGGGCGACTGCTGAACAAGCTGGCTGACTTAATAGAAAGAGATCGCCTGCTGCTGGCTGTGAGTATTAACCCAAACCAATGAGAGACAGTGGGGAAACTCCTGAGAGCACTCACTGCTCCATGTGGCTGGTCGGTTTGGTTTAGAGCCAGATCAACAAACTACCACCCACCTGCCTTTTCTCTAGAACTTCTCAAGAGTCCAGAATCTAGTTTTGCTATTGTCATTAAAGCTCTTTATGCTCTCAGGGCTTATATTTTCTAATTTCAATAGTTAAATAAGTCAGTATAAAACATGGATGGAGGGTACATTTCCTTGTCTTTTCAGTTTTGAATTTTAGTAAAGCCAACTGAAAACAAAGCAGTATATAACTTACAACTGAGAAAAAGTGTTATTAGCTTTAGAATCTTAGGTGAAAATAAGATTCAAACTTTCACTTTATTAAAAAATCTGCAATTCAGCGATTATTGAGAATCATCCATTCCTTAAGGATTCTGCATTGTTCAAAACATGCCAAAATAGAATTCATAGCTCTGAAATAAATGTATACTAACTGAAATGTTCTATTGAAAGTCATCAGCATTTCCCAAAGCTTAGCTCTTTTCATTTGTCTTAATGAAAAGCGCTAACTTCCTCGGTCAGCATGAGAGCCATAGGGAGAGAAGAATAGATATAAAGTCACATGTGAGTTAATTTAAGATAGTGGGCAATATCAAATATCATCTTGCCAGGTGACCACCCAGTGGATTATATGATTCCAAAGCATCCTTTAAAGTCTTCATGAAAAGGGGAGGAGAAGATACTGACTGCTAAGATAGGAAAATGTGGAGTTTCATAATTTTTTATTTTTCCTTTTATGGAAAATAGATTCTTTTTCTCATACAATGTATCCTAATTATATTTCCCTTCCTTCTACTCCTCCCAGTTCCTTGCCCCCCTCCCCTGCATATGGATCTACTCCATTTTGGTCTGTCATTAGAAAAGAACAGGTTTCTAAGAGATAACAACCAAATATGATAAAATAAAATATAATTAGATAAAGTAAAAGCCATCATATTGAAGTTGAACACAGCAAACAATCAGAAGAAAAGTAGCCTCAAGAGTGGGCACAAGAGTGAGAGACCCACTTGTTCTCATGGTTAGGTGGTCTCATAAAAACACTACGCTAAAACCTTTAATATATCTGCAGAGGATCTGGTGCAGACCTGTGGAGGCCCTGTGCTTGCTGCTTCAGTCTCTGTGAGTTCATGTGTACCTTGCTTAGTTGATTCAGAGGACCTTGTTCTCCTGGTGTCCTCCATCTTCTCTGGCTCCTATACTCTTTCTGCCTTCTCTTCCATGGTGTTCACTGAGCTCTGAGAGGAGGGATTATTGAAATTATTATGACAATATTTCCCAAACAGGGGGTTTATAGTTAAAATCTCTACTTTGGCAAATCCCTGTTGAAAGATGCAGTTGTTACAATTATGTGAACATACAATTAGAATTGTATGAGCAGATTGTTTATACATGAGAGGAATATGAGTATTATTGTGACATTGTGAATAGTTGCAAACACTATATTGTTGCTACAGTCGGACGGACGAACTGTGGAAACTTGTTGGAACTCTGATAGGACATGGAAACTAAGAATCATTTTTGTAGCTGTGTGCTTACAAAACCAGCTCTTAGACACTGCTTAGCCAGAGGTACTTAGGGTCTGACAGAAAGATTAGCAAGGTTAGGCAATTAGAATCTCACTGCCTCTCCCACCAGGATCTTGTTATGTGACCACAGACAAGTCATTTGATACTTCCTTAAAAGGAACATTAGATTTAAGAATCCTTATATTTCTCTAGTACATAAGTACTGAAAACATTGACTGTATATTCTTGATCTAATTTTTATTGCTGAAAGTTTAGACTTTGATATTACTATCTTATTTCAGACAATGGAGTCAATGAATGCTGGGAAAGTCTTTCCCCACGCATACATGATGGATTTAGACATCAGCATAAAGTCATTAAAGTACTGTGCAGGCTGGGCTGACAAGATCCATGGCCAAACAATACCAAGTGGTAAGTACATTTGGGAAATTGCCAATGTAATGGTAGAGGTGAGGCCATTAGTGCAGAGCTGCATACTTTCAAATTCTCCCTGATAGATGTGCCCATCAATTAGGTAAATAATTATTTTCCTCCTCACATTGACCCAATACAGTCTGATGCTGGAAGTTCTATTAAGAGTCAACATTGTGGACAGTTTAGACAGAATTAAAGTAAGAATATTCTCACAGACTCAACTACTAATTTGAGTGAGATATCTCAGGGTTCACACTTTTCAAAGCTGGCCACAGAAATTATTTATTTGAGCTCCATTCCCATAATGCCATTCATATCTCTTCTGTGATATTATTACCTAAGACTTTGCATATCCAGAATGAGCCACCTGTGCCAGTCTCTGCCCATTCAAGCCCAGTATGCTTAGCTCAATGTACTTCAACAACCCAATTCACACTAATGCTTTCCAAAAGTATCAAAGCAAGATGAAGCTGATTACCAACCAAGTTAAGAATCTTTGTATGGAAATTTTGTGTGTTACTTAGTGAGGAAATGTGACGGTATTTTATCTGTGTACCCTAATAAAACTTATCTGGGGTCAGAGAACAGAACAACCACTAGATTAGACATAGAGGCCAGACAGTAGTAGAACACACCTTTTAATCCCAGCACTTGAGATCTCATGTCTTGCTTGGGAAAGACACACGCCTTTTATCTCAGGAAGTGATGGCAAGAAGCAGAAAGGTATATAAGGCATGAGGACCAAGAACTAGAGGCTTTTTAGGCTTTTAAAGCTTTTATCAGCAATTAAGCTGAGATCCATTTGGATGAGGACTCAGAGACTTCCAGTTTGAGGAAACAGGATCGGCTGAGAAGTTGGTAAGGTAAGATTAGCTGTGGCTTATTTTGTTTCTCTGATCTTTCAGCATTCACCCCAATACCTGGCTCCTGGGTTTGTTTTTATTAATAAGAACATTTAAGATTCATGCTATAGTGAGGTATGCAAGTAGCATAACAGACACATGACGAGTATTTCATGTGAGAAATGAATCAGTTGGGAAAGAGTAGGAGGCAGTTTCACATCTCTAACTGTAATGACTTTAGTAACTCAAATAATTCACTTCAATTCTGTCTATGATGTGTGCTTTCAATATAACTGGAAGACACAATATAAGAGGTACTAGGCAGGAAGTTAGAAAATGAGAACAAGACAACAAAGGTACTATGAAGGGGGCTATTCTGTGCCTCTTAACTCTACTCTTAGGAAACATAGAGGAATCCATTCAAAGTATCTGTAGATCTTGACAGGAAAATTGGTTGTGTGTTAGTAGTAGGTTCCTGTGGCAGCCGGAACAAAACATACATCAACAAAACTCCAAATGGGACCACATCAAAGTGAGTATTTGCTGTGATAAAACACCATGATCAAAAGCAGAATTTTGCAGAATTCCTTGTAAAGGAAAGGGTCTCTTTCACTTGTATTTCTACACTATATTCCATCTCTGAGGGAAGTAAGGGCAAAAATTTAGTGAAGAACCTTGGAGACAGTAGCTGAAGCAGAGGCCATGAAGAAATATGACTTACTGTAGGCTTACTTTTTATGGCTTGCTCAGCCTGATTTCTTATAAAATCTAGGATCATCTGCCCAGGGATGACACTGTTCACAGTGGGCTGGGCAATCCAGTGTCAATCATTAGTTGAGAAAATGCTGCATAGACTTGTCTACAGAACAATCTGACGGCAGCATTTTCTCTATTAAGATTTCCTTTTCCAAAATACATTTAGGTTTGTGTTGATAGTGAGGCACGAGAGTTAGTCAAATCAAGACAGAAAAGAATCACATTTCACTTCAGATATTTTGTTCATGGAATAAGAGATTGCATTTATTTTTGGAAGGAAAAAGGAAGTCTCAAAGCTAGAATAAGTCTAGAGAAAGACTTCTTATTTGTTGGAGATGTTTTACTATTTAAAATCATTTGCCTTCTTAAAAGTTGTTGCTCCTGGGAGATTTGAGATGCTGGGAACATTCGCACATGGGTCCACCCTTATCCAGAGAAATTCTCACTTCCAGGCTCCTTTCTGCACCACTCTGTAAATGATGGTGATGTGGAAGGGAGCCATCTTGGAATATGAGGAATGGTGTCAACTTCTTGTCAAATCTTTCCCCATCTCATCACTTATTTTCATATACATTGGTCTTTGGATTCAGATTGTTGTTTGAGGCTCCATCATTTATGTTGTTAATTTTATAGATAGGATATTTTGCTTCCCTTTTGCTATTCACTGTGGGGCTCCTCTCATACCAATCTCACATCTCCCTGCCATGCATGCCCACCACATTTTAACTTAATGGATGGTGTGTCTGCTCTGTTTTTCAGATGGAGATATTTTCACTTATACAAGACGTGAACCTATTGGGGTGTGTGGCCAAATCATACCTGTAAGTTCTCCTTCATGATTCCCAAAGGGGGGGAAAAGCTGTAATTCCATTTGATCTGAATCCCATTACCACACGCGTGAAGCTTATGTGGTGGTTATGTGTGAAGTAAATTCAGTAAGCATGTCTTCCTGAAGCACATATTCCTGTAATTGAGCTTCTTGGATATGAGCTAGCTGGTCCAGAACCCCCTCAATACATTGTTGTACCCCTTGAGAGTATTTTAATGTTGCCTAGTGAGCCCTAAGTGTTTATTGCATGGGTTGTTTTGGAAATTGTGCTGTGTTCTTTTTTTTTTTTTTTTAATGAGCTGTGATTTATAAGTATATGACAAAAGTTTGTCATGGCTCATCTGTGTTGGGATCTTTCAGTGGGACACAGCAGGGCTCACTGCTCCCAATACTTCTGTCTCCTTCTTGAGACTCCCCACCATGGACAGTAGCAACAGCAAGATTGATCAAATCCTGGAAAATATCTTTTGATTTAAACGGAAGTAATAATTTCCATGACAAATGGAAAAGTGTGTGGCCTGTATTGTACCTTTAAATAGCAAGTTTGGGTACTCAAAATTCTTCTGCCTAAAAATCATGTTCGAAATGTAACCAGATTTCCTCGAAGGTTAACAGAGGACACTGGCCACATACAGCTGACATAATTTAAAAGGCTAAATGAAAACACAGTGAGGTATCCTGAAGTTTTCAGAATGACAATGACTCTCATTTAGTAAGACTGAACATACCAATGTATGTAATGGAACTCTTCAGTACATCAAAGGCTTAAAAAATACTCAAACACACCTACATCCCTCTAACAGCTAGCACTGTTGGATAAGTATCAACATTAACTTCTCCTGTTTTGTTCTGTTGTTCTGAGGATTAAACCCTGGGTTTTACACATGCTAGACAAGTGTGTGCTATGCCATAGCCATCAGTTGCTTAATTCATCCTGAGGACATTCATCTAAAGTAGAGAGGACTGTTTTCACCACTCATGGGTGGTGAATGCATAAGTAAAGAAATGGTCATACATTTGACTTCTTATAGCTGGCTTGCTGGGATCAGAACTCAAGCACTCATCCTGTGAATGTGACATTTCTTTGCCTCTAACAATGTTGTTTGTCCTTGGCTGAGCCTAGCTCCCTGGTGTGGAGAACACATTCAATGTGTTTAAATCCCTGAGATTACTCTCCAGCACACATGGACACACAATCTCCTGAATATAAATTTTTCCAAATTATAATATTGGATAAAATACAATCAGTGCCTTCCAGGGAGAAAGAGGAAGAGGATTTTACATTTTTTAAATGCAAATAAATTACAATGTGCTTAACTGTATATGAAACCATCCAGTAGCATTTTTCTTGTAAAATAAGAATTCAAGGGCTGGAGAGATAGCTCAGAGGTTAAGAGCACTGCTTGTTCTTCCAAAGGTCCTGAGTTCAATTCCCAGCAACCACATGGTGGTTCACAACCATCTGTAATGAGATCTGGTGCCCTCTTCTGGCCTGCAGGGATATGTGCAGACAGAACACTGTATACATAATAAATAAATTTAAAAAAAAAAAAAAAAAAAAAGAATTCAAAATAGTAGGACTTGATTGAATTTGGTAGCTCTTTCCTTTTCCCTTCTCCTATATAGTTTGTTTTGAGCTTTTTATCATTTACTAGTTTCTTTTGTGAAATTAAGTAAAATAAACTAGATAATTACACACTACTTCTAAAATGTTAGTCAACTCTCATCAGAGTAGCAGGTATCATTAACAAATATGGTTTTGAGTGATGCAAAGAGTCCAGTGTTCAATTTTGCTCTCTAGTGGAATGGTCCGTTGCTTGTGTTCACTTTGAAGATCGGCCCTGCCCTTTGCTGTGGGAACACTGTGATTGTCAAGCCAGCAGAGCAAACTCCTCTCACTGCTCTTCACATGGCGTCTTTAATAAAAGAGGTGAGTCTCCAGAGTCTAAACATGCAGGGTCCCTCGTTTACCTTACAGGCCTCATTCACACTACTGTGAACTTCATTGTTCACACATGGCTCCTGCCCAGTCATGCAGATGAAAGAAGCAGGACTACAGGCTGGGACTTCTGTCAGCCAGCACAATCTTCTCTCCACCTAAATAATGACAGAGGCTTATAGCAAGTTACTTTGTAACTCGTTACTTATTGAGCTATATCTTCACCATCCAGTTTATAACTGGCCTGGTTGCGTCTGTGAACATTTTGCAGTTATTTTAGTTTTATTATCTCTAGAAGTTGGAGGCTTCTATATGCTAATATGCCTGCTGTGCCAATATGTTTTTAGTTTTGCTGGTGGTGACAATGAATTCTACCTTTTGTTTTAGGTAATTTAATATACACTCTTATATCCTATCAATTTGAGTTCCTTTTATAAAATTTGACACAGCTAATTATTGGAGTGATGATCAGTTGTCACAATTTTGTTATCAACTTGACATACCTAAAAAGAGTGTGCCTCATCTGAGAAATTTCCTTCATCAGATTGGCCTGTGCCTATGCCTGTGGGGTATTTTCTTGATTACTGATTGATGTAGTAAAACTCAGCCCACTGTGGGCAGTGCTATCCCTAGGCAGGTGGTCCTCGCTAAAAAAAAATAAATAAATAAAGGTAGATGAGCTAACTAAAGAAATTAAGGGAGTATGTAGCATTTCTCCATGGTCTGTGCTTTAGTTCCTAGCTCCAGGTTCCTCCTTGGCTTCCCTCAACAATAGTTGTAACCTATAAACCAAATAAACTTCTTCCTTCCCAAGTTTGTTTTGGTCAATGTTTTATCATAGCAAATGAGAAGCAACTAATGCACAGTAGAGACAGATTTGTACTTAGAACATAGTGTTCTAAGGGGTTACCACTTTTAGAGAGATTTTCATGTGGATAAGAAATTAAAAACAGCAATGAATAAAGGACAAATACACTTAGATGAGTTTTCCTGATAAAAGAACTTCCAAGTTGAGCACAATGAAACAGCAGCTGTCTCCCACTCGGGTCTTTTATGAATTGAATTCTTGATCTATTAACTGCTTGCTTCTTACCTTGTAGGCAGGATTTCCTCCTGGCGTGGTGAATATTGTCCCTGGTTATGGGCCAACCGCAGGGGCAGCCATCTCCTCACACATGGACATTGACAAAGTATCCTTCACGGGATCAACAGAGGTAGTCCCATTTTCTGAATGTCTCATCTCTAACAAGCAGAAACATGCTCTGTGAAGCTGTCTTGTCAGCCAAAACTTTCTTTAAAAAAGTTGTTTTGGTAGTTTGTTACTTACTCTAGACTCCAAATATGTTTATCAAGCACAAGTGGATGATTTTTGGATAGAAGAAAATACTTTTTACTAATTCAGAAAGAGTATAGTAAACAATTTTTAGTGTCATCATTACCATTTCTTAGGAGAAATAAAGCCTTTGAGACTGTCAGATGATTAGGAATGTGTGTGGTAGGAAATACAAATTAGGCCACAGTGAGAAATGAGGAAGACACTGTGAAAGAATAAGTGGGTATAAGTTAATTTTTAGCCAGGGTTTCCCTAAGCATACCTACTTACTATTTATTTATTTCTGTTGATCTAATTTCAGAGTTAAATTTATTCATAAAATATTTAAAAGATTGGAAGTCTAGGCAACTTAATTCTCTACTGTCTAAATGCACAATAGCAGTTCAGTCTTCACATAGACCTAAACAATTACCTTGTTTTTCTGATTAAGTAGAAAACTTTCATTACATTCCAGCATGTGGAGTAGGAAAAAAAAGCCTGACAATGAGAGAGAGAGAGAGAGAGAGAGAGAGAGAGAGAGAGAGAGAGAGACTCAATAATAATTTAAACAGAATTCAAAAGTCAAAACCAACAATGATCATAGATAATATTCTAGTATTCTAGACAGGAAAGGATCCACAGAGAAATAAAATAAAACAAAAGCAATGTATTTTTCTTCAAAGAAGCAACTAGAATTAGAGAAGAAATGATAATGGTGGGACTCCAGCTAAGTGTGGTAGGAACAAACAGCTCAGAGCCAGTTTCTTTTTTTCTGTGCAAAGTAACATGTGTTTGAAAAGGGGAAGAGTGGTAAGGTAGGTAGATGGAGAGAGAGAGAAAGAAAGAAATAGAGGGAAGTGATTAAGAGTGAGACCACTGTGATAAATCGGCAGGGAAACAGGCAGTGACTGCGTAGTTAGGAGATTTACACAGATATACATGACGCCATTTGAGGCTGACTCAGGAACATCTTTATGAGATTTAGGAGATCAGGGAAAAAGAATCAGACTCATGTCCATCTCATCAGAACTAGCTTCAAGGAAGATGTTTGCTAAGAGCTGATCCCAAATAAAGGACCAACCTGGAGGCAGTCTGGCCTGGGAGGGTATAGAAAGAGAGGAAGAGAGTTGAGATTTAGATGAAGGAGAGAATACTAGTTTGTCTGGACAGAGTTGTCTGAATGTCACCAGAGGGGTGAAAAGTCAATACCTGAGGTGCTTGGGGAGTATTTCTGATCAAATACAAAGAGGAAGTTGTGATGAAAATGAAAAATAACTCTTACCTGTCCACCCATTAAAGTCATCTCTGATATTTGTCCACGAGCATTTTCTGACTTGCCTCACATTTGCAGTCTTGATGGCAGAGACTTTTACACCTGAAGGTGTCAGATCTTGAGCAACACCATTTCATGGTTCTTCTAAATAAAACTAAATGTGGTGCAAATGTCCTATAAGTGGAAAGTATTAAATGAACCTATCTACATGAGAACAAACTCGTCTTCTTCCTCTGTGATGTTTGATTCCAGGTTGGCAAATTAATCAAAGAAGCTGCAGGGAAAAGCAATCTGAAGAGAGTCACCCTGGAGCTTGGGGGAAAGAGTCCTTGCATAGTGTTTGCGGATGCTGACTGTGAGTATAAGTCCCCCGTTAGCATCTCATCTTCTTCCTCCTGATGCCTGATAATGTCACAGTCACCTGGAGTCTCAAAAGTGACTTTGTCTCAAGATGTAAGGAATTAGAGTCCATGGTGATTCTGGAAAGCATTTAAATTGTTCCTATAGCATATAGCCCATAAATTAAACAAAGATAAGATTTTGTCTTGGGTTGGAATAGCTTGCTACTTCCCAGTGTCAATCTGAGGTAGTACAAATGGACTGTGTCGAGGATCTGTGATGTGGTTTTGGTAATTCCATACATTCAATTGTGTTGAGGACATGTGATACTTGAGACATTTGTGACCAAAAGGAGCCTGCTGCCAGCAAGTTCTCCTTCACTCTGGACTATTCATCTGGAGAGGTCCAGAAGAAACTTGGACCTATCAAATATCTCTCTCTCTCTCTCTCTCTCTCTCTCTCTCTCTCTCTCTCTCTCTCTCTCTCTCTCTCTCTCTCTCCCCTCCTCCCCCTCTCTCATATTAAGGGTAGTTAAATTTATTGTTTTATGTGACCTTATCCATAATGATTCAGATCATTCTGATTTTATTGCCAAACGAAATCCTCATGTTACTTCCTAAACAGTAGCAATTTAGCTGAAATTTGTGAAATTTGTGATAAAAATTTCTTTAACTTGTCCTTCAGTGGCTTCATACTTACAACGAGGCTATAAGCAAAAAGTCCATAGAAGTTGCTGTTGTAACTATTGGGATCTTTACTAGAAATATTAGAACTGACCACTTGGTTAGCAAAATTCCTAGTTTGTCACTCTGTAAACTCTTCTCACTACACTTTCAATACCTAGTCTTAGCTCACAGATTCATACCTGAGTTCTACAATCATAAACTGAGCATTCTTCACTTATAAAATTAACACACACACATACACACACGCACACACTCATGTCTTTTTGTTTAGAATCAACAATATTCTAATAAAAAATCTAGGCACATTGGACCATCTAAACTAAGCAAAGAGGTTTTTTTTTTCCCTTTGTGTACATTGGTGTTTTGCCAACATGCATGTCTCTGTGTGAGAGTTCCAGATCCCTTGGGATTAGAGTTACATAGTCAATATCAAGCTGCCATGTGATTGCTGGGAATTGAACCCAGGTCCTCTTGAAAAGCAGTGCTCTTAACCAATGAGCCATCTCACCAGCCCTAAGCAAAGAGTTTGTATGTTTGCATGACTTAGGCTTTAGTTAGATTTTGGAATGTTTTTCCTGGAGTAGAGTGGGAGGGTGAATTGTTCTGATGTAGTGATTTTTAGTTGTTTGGGTCTCATTTTCAGAAAGCTAACATTTTTTTATTGACCAAAGTATACAATAATGTTTTGAAATTATTAAAGGCAATGGGATTTTTTAAAAAAACATTTTTATTTATTTATTTATTTATTTATTTATTTATTTATTTATTTATTTATTTTTCTATTATCAGCTTCATACAGTATAAATTTTTATCCTAATAATGAAATATTTCATTGAGGCTTGCCCAGTAATTGAGTAAACCCAAAACTTATTATAAACCTCAGTCATCCTAGGGTTCCCCCTTCTATATAGCCTCCCTGCTTCTGTGGGTTGCAGTCTAACTGTCCTTTGCTTTATATCTAGTATCCACTTATGAGTGAGTACATACCATGTTTGTCCTTCTGGGTTTGGGTTACCTCACTCAGGATGATATTCTCTAGTTCCATCCATTTGCCTGCAAATTTCATGCTGTCATTGTTTTTCTCTGCTGAGTAGTACTCCATTGTGTATGTGTACCACATTTTCTTAATCCATTCTTTAGTTGAAGGGCATCTAGGTTGTTTCCAGGTTCTGGCTATTACAAATAGTGCTGCTATGAACATAGATGAGCATGTATCTTTGTGGTATGATTGAGGCAATGGGCAATTCAGATTTCTCTTGTCAGCTACTTCAAACCCGACACCTAAAAGAAATACAATTGCCTGAAGAACTATAAAATGGAAGTAGTGATAAAGTTATTTGCAGTGATATTTGATCTTCTAATCAATCTACATACCTCAGAAGTCATAAGAGACACCATCTTTTCAGAGTTCTCTTGTCATTATTATTTCCATGGTAAGTAAAGGATCAACAAGTCTAATTTGTTACCTGGCTTCTAAGCAGTGGAATACATTGAGTCTATGTCTCATCAGATGATCGATCATTTTTCCTGTCACCATATTGCATCTGAGAAATATATGTGTGTTGGTGTATGCTCTACAAAATGTTCCTTCTCCCTTGTGAGTGTTTCCTTTGCAGTGGACAGTGCTGTTGAGTTTGCACACCAAGGAGTGTTCTTCCACCAGGGTCAGATTTGTGTAGCAGCATCCAGGCTTTTCGTTGAGGAGTCCATTTATGATGAGTTTGTGAAAAGGAGTGTTGAGCGGGCTAAGAAATACGTTCTTGGAAATCCTCTGAACTCAGGAATAAATCAAGGTCCTCAGGTGAGTAACATTAGGAAGGCAAGCATTTTGGATGTAAAACTAATCTTTTTAGGCCTAATTTTGGTTAAGCAAGATTAACTTCTTATTCATGCTTGTTGGTAGCTGATATTATCTTGGTCTAGTGATTTAATGAATCTACCTTCAAACAGCAAAGACATCATTTTGTATTATGCTGGCCATTTTTTTCTTTCTAAATATAAACTAGGAGCCATGGTGGGAATGATGCATGGAAAGAAGGGCCAGGGAGATGGATCAACATATAAAACATTTGTCACACAACCCTAAAAACCAGATTTCTGATTCCAGCACCCACATAAAAGCAGATGTGTGTAGGAGCCCATTAGTAATTTCAGTGTTAAGAAGGGTGAGCTATTAGACTGGAGCTATGAGTTTAGTGAGAAAGCCTCCCTCAGTAGAAAAATTGAAAATGAAAAAAAAAAAAGAAAAATTGAAAACCATTGAGGAAGACACACAATATCAACCTTTGGCATCCACACACATGTGCATACATGTACATGTACCTGTATACACTCCCTCATGCAAGTGCACATATAGGTACATGCATTTGTTCTTACCTCAATCCACATGCATGCAAACATACACACCTGCACACTACACTCACGTAGACATTCCCAAAAAAGAAAAAAGAAAAATGCCATCATTTCTTGCATTCTTTAATTGATAAAACTCTTAATTCCTACATATAATTTTTTAGTCTTGAAGTTTGTAACCTATCTGTAAATTCTCCCTCATGATCAATCCTTCATCTCAGCTGCCATTCTATAAGTGGTGAAGCACTCCCCAACCTTCAGCAGGATCCTCAGTTTCTCTAATGTAACAATACCATAAGTGTTCTTGAAGGACCCGGTTTCTGTGCTTCAAAGAAGCTTCTCATTTCAGTTATCTAAAGCCAGGCAATCCCTGGGGGTCTGGGTTTCTTCTGTGTAGTTAGATCCACTGTAAATATGAATGTCTTTGTCTCTCTCACCCGATGGTAATCTTTTGCTCTTGCACAAGTTTTGTTCATGGTCCATTGGTCAAGCTCTTGGACCTTCTGCATTCAATCCTCACTCTGGATCCTTCTTTAAAACAGTGATCCTCAACCTGAGGCAGTTGTGCCCAACCCTCACAATAGAGGACACTAACCTTAGCTGGGCACAGATTAAATTGTCACAACAAGGTGAAGAGGATCTGCTCACATCTGGTGAGCAGAGGAAGGGGCACTGCTGCATATCCAACATAGAACAGGAAAACATCACAACAATGAGCTACCTGTCCCCAAGAGCCAGTAGAGCTGTTCCTGAAAGCTGTGCTCTAGGGACTGGACATTGACCTTGGAGCTGTTATTCTTTCATATTAACTATGATACACTGTTTCTTACTATTGAGTTGGAACCAAACTTCATTCTTGAATTATTTAATAAGTATAGCTTAAAATTCAATTAACAAAAACTTAGAGTACATTGCTACCAGCTATACCCTGAGAAAGAAGTCTGGCAAAGCAATAATCACAAGGGAGACATGGTCACTGGTTTCCCTGGATTTAATTAGCTTGCAAAGAGGTCTTGGAATTATCTACTTATCACAAATATAAAAATAGAAAAACTTTAGGACAAAAACAATGCTGAGTAGTGAAACCCCAAAGCCATAAAGTAACTATGAAGTGAAGGAATTATAGTTTTGCTTCAATATCATTGTACTTTTTAATCATTGAGTTCAGAGATTATGTAGAAGTAGTAGATGACTTTTATCACACTTGGTAATTTTTCAAATTTCTATTTTTGTGTGTCATTGTCCAGAAAAAAATGTATAATTCTGAATGGTTTTGTTGTTACTGTTTCTGATTCTAAGAATCTATTGGTTTGTATGCATAAGCATAAAATATGTTTATTATTAGATATATGAATGAGAACATAGAAGATCGGGAGAGTAGATGAGTGGAAGACAGATAGATGCTAGACTGATGATAGGTAGGTGCATAATAGGAGGACAGTAAGAAAAAAGAGAAGCTATGGGTAGATGTAATACATAATACTGAACAAGGGCCAATATTTTCCTTCACCAGCAGAGAAATCAATATCCACAGAAAACTAAGTTTCAGTATTTTATAAAAACTAAGTTTCAATATTTTATAACTTATAAAAGGAGTACATTAAAATAGACTTAATTATTGAATCATAGAAGTTGAAATCACACAATCCCATTTTCTAGCTGATTAGCACCAGGCTTCACTCTTTGCGTAGTTGCTGTGGCAGGTAGCATGGTGTAAGTAGAACGGAGAGGCATGCTGAGAATTTGACCAATACAAGGAGGAAGTCCCAGGTGTCTTGATACTTCTCTCTGTCTTCCCTTCTCTCTCTGTCTGTCTGTCTATCTATCTGTAGTAAGAAAGAGCTTATGAAAAGAGACATTGACTAAGTACTTGCCTAGTATCTCATCCACTGCTCATTGAATCACCAAATCTTTTAAACAGAGTTTGGGAATTCATTCTGTATCACAACCAAGTAGGTATGGAGAAAACAAAGGTCGTATATATTTGTATAGGAAAAATAATTTTTACAATTTTGAGAGTTCTTTTTTTAAGATTACCAACTTAATGCATTTGAGTTTTAATATAGTTATAATAGGTATGCTACTTATTTTATATTTCATATTTGTGTTCACATAGGGATGGTTCATTTATAAAGTATTTTCTACTTGGCTTCACTCATATATATGCATATATGCATATATATACATATGCATATATACATATATATACATACATATGCTCAGAATGATCAGTATTTTAGTTTGAAAAGAAATTAGACCCTTCCTTTACTCAATTTTCTTGCCAATAATGAGGATATAGTAATATCAATCTCGAGGATTCACTACACACTGAAATGAGACAAACTGTGTGGTACATTTCTGCTTCTCCCTTTTCCATCTAGTCCCTTCTTTCCCTCAAGTCAATGACATCTTCTTTAATTATTGCTGCACATATATCTATAATTATGTATAAATATAGCCTGCTGAGTGCATTTGGTGTGGCTTGTATGTTGATGGTTTACTGCTTGGGATTGGGTAACCTGTCAGGGGGTTTCTCTTTGGCAAAATTGATTCCCTCTGTCATCAGCTATTTATTTCCTGATTCTTCCTCTGGTGAAGAGTCTTGTGAGATTTTCCCCATCCATGTTGGCTTGTTAACTGCTTTCATCATTGTATGCGTCTTCTTAAGGTGAACATATTTTTGAGATATGGGTCATATATATGGCTTCCCTGTTATATGTAGAAGACACTCTCTCACAGCAAACATGCTGGTTCTCTGGCTCTTATAAACTTTCTGGCCCCTATTTCACAATGTTCCCTGAGACATGGTGTAGGGGTTGTGTTGTATGTATGTTTCTTCTCTTAATTGTTATATTGTGCTTATGTAGCTATTTTAAAATTTTATGTACAATTAATAAATACAGGTTAGTAGTTAGTCATCTATAATAATTAAGCTTGTAGTCATATTAGGTATGTTTTCAAGCTTAAACAGATATATTTTAGGTAGATGGATATGTTTCAAATGCTTCAGAGACCTACAGAATATGGCATTTAAGATGTTTAATAGTCTAAGACTTTCATGACAGTGAGACATGTCTGCTCCAGGCAGCATCAATCTACTTCATAAAATGATGATGGGTATCAAAGAACATCCATATGGAATTTGCTTTTATTGTAGCAAAGCTAGCCATTTAGACAAGAAACTGCTTTTGCCTTGATTGCTGAGAGTATGCAGTACAAACTGGACAAACAGGTCACAAGAGGAAAGACTGCCAAACTTTGCCAAAACAAGGTCGGAGAGTTCCTCAAAATTCCTGCTTCTTAGAAAAGCCTGCCAGATATTCTAGGCCTGTAGGCCAAAGATGGATGCCTCAATATTGCAGAGGAAATTTGGGTGACTGTCCAGGAAACCAAATGTCTCTGTTGTTGCTATAGTTTTAGAAGTTGCTTGCTATGCACTGTCTGTTTACTTGGGTAATACTATTTCTTCTGGGGTCTTTGATGGAGTTGAAGAGTAGATAGCTATAGTTACAGTTTTCCTTAGTTATGATAAAAGGTAAATTAGGTATAGAGCTTTGGATTCATCAAGACACAATAGATAACAGAGTGATTTCTCTGAATTTACAAAATGCAAAGGGACCGAATATTGTAAATGTAATTCTTACTTAATAACTGTTTTTATTGTATATAGTCTTACTATGTTAATGTTAAAACACTTCCTTTTTATTTAGGCAGAAAAGGGGAAATGTTGGGGAATATTACATTAACTAGGCAAAGTTGTGTTACATTTGTTCATGCAGTGTTTATTTAATGATGTAAAGTTTTATTGCTGTTTTACCTTGCCTGCCTAAAGCACCTGATTAGTCTAATAAAAAGCTGAATGGCCAATAGTTAGTCAGTAGAGTAACATACCCACTGGAATTGAGTCAAAGTCATGTTTCCCATTTCACTCCTTTTATTCACTCAAAACTATGACTCCAGAAATATGTGTTTAATCATTAACATTTTTTCTTCCAAAGTGAATAAACAGCAGTTGTATGATAACTTCATATATTCCTATGTCACCAATTTCTGTGCTTATCTAACCACACTAAATTTAAATACTTTTAAGGTTTCTTGCCTCAAAATACATGGGAAAGAAATCATACTGAAGAATGAGATGGGCATCTGTCACCTGTTTTGAAACATCAGATTTAATATGAATATCCTGGCATTTTGAAGCCCTCATTTACAATATGTTATCTTTATCGTCACTCTTTTTCTTGTGATTTCTTTCAACTAGATTGACAGGGAACAACATGATAAAATACTTGGTCTCATTGAGAGTGGGAAGAAAGAAGGAGCCAAACTGGAGTGTGGTGGTGGACGCTGGGGGAACAAAGGCTTCTTCGTTCAGCCCACAGTCTTCTCCAATGTTACTGATGAGATGCGCATTGCCAAAGAGGAGGTAATGTTTCCCTGTGGTTCTGTTTCTGGGCTTGCCATGTTCTTCTGTGTTTAACTTTTGTGTCCTCCTAAAACTCTCAGCTCCTTGAACAGCATTCCTCTGAAATGGTTGTTGATAAAATCTTAAGTAATTTTTGATCATGACTAATTAATCAGTGAGGAATCCAATGGGCCTACAAATAGTTTGTATCAAACACAGAACAAAGTCCACAGTGGCTTTAATAGGTGTGCCATTCACAGCCTTAAAGGAATGGGAAAGGACCCTGTCATCTGTAAAAATAAGAATAAATGTGCACATATTGTGTTACATATGCCAGGCACTGAATAACATGCGTTGAATGATCTCAGTTATGAAAAGAACATAAAAAAGTCAGCCTCACAGAGACAGAGTGGACTGTCTGTAAGGGAAGTGAGGATGAGTCCTGGGGAGTGCAATCTAAGTAGCATCAATTGGTACCCAGATATTCAATGTATAATTAAGAGAAACAAGTTTGTGATGCAAGTGGTAGCTAATATACTTCTCGAGTCAGAGGACTTTGAATATGCAGAGATATGAGCACTTGCTTGGACAGTGAAAGTGTCATGTGCTACACTACAATAAGAAGATATAATGACTCAAAGGCACTGAATCATAATTTAAACACTCAATATATCTATACTTATGTCCCTGACAAAGCATCTGAGAGGTTGTTTTCTTTACCTCCATAATATAATCAAATAAAGAAAAAAAGATAATATTCAACTTCATGAGAAGAGGGAATAAATATAAGGAACAGAAATAAAAATCAAATGTATGTGGATCATCCAACATACTTAGGTTGTCTGTATTCACTCCTCAACTGCATTTGAATTTCTATGCTTATTGTTCAGTTCTTCTTTGTCCAGATCTATTGTTCTTGTAGATTTTGATAAACATGTATACAAAGGACAATAGAGCAGAAAGTAATCTCCATTCAAGGAAGCATTTATTGTGTCCTATAATGCCCTCACTGGGATTTTTTATCTGCTACCTCAGAACTGGAACCTGGGAGCCTATTCTGTGTCAGCTAAATTGCTGCAACTCTTAGTGAACCCCCTGCCTTTCTGAGCCACCCGCTTTCTGCTTACACTGTTCACACTGTTATGCCTCCCAGTTACAGGGTCATGACAGAATTTAGAACCCCAGGGTCTGCCTCCAGACTTCAGGGAGTGGACACTAACTGCCCCATGACACTCAAATTGACTTGGAACCAGAAAACCATTTAAAGCTTGAGGGTTTTTGCCAACCCATGTTCACATTTCCCAGGAAATTGTCCTAGCATTCAGAAAAGCCTTTTATTTATTCTTGATACATAACTTACCAAAATATAGTAGTTTAATATCTATGAGAAAATCCAGGTATTTCCTATTACCCAGGGGGCGGGTGACATACAGACTGGGTTCTGTGTAGGTTTTACTGACTAGATTCCAGTAGAAATGAATGGCTGACTCAAACTAAATTAGACAAGTTGTTACTCTTGTTCCCTGTCCTGTGACTCTAGCCACTGCCAGAGGCCTCAGATTTTGGTTAGTATAGGATGGTTCTGGAGTTAGGCTCCCAGTAATAAGTATTTATTTTTTATTTTTTATTTTTTATTTATATGATTGGGTGACTAGTAGAATCTGGATAAAAAATTTGTCCTGTTTTAGCTATTTTTTATAATTATAAAAGTATCCAAATGTAACCAAATGCATGATATTTAAAACAATGATACACTGATGTTTAAAGCATAAACACTGTTCTCAATCATTGTTCGTTTGATACTCTTAGAGCAAAGGACTGCTTTCTTGCTCTTTCTTGCTTTTCAAGTTATGCAGTAACTTGAAAAATGAAAAAAACTAGACTTAGAGTTTAAGATGTTTGCAAGGAAATCATGCACTTAATGATTTGATGTTTGGTCCTTACATTTTGGGTAGTTCTGTTACAAAGTAAGAATAAATGCTGCCATGATGATTGGTGTCTGCATCATAGAGAATGTCACACATGATCACAACATGTTTCCATGTTCATTGGCATTGGCCACCTGTTTCAATCTTTACATGCAGGTCTGAAGCAAGAGATAAGACCTTAGTCCATGGAGAGAGGTTTCTACGGAAGCATTTGTAGTGTATTTAAAGCATATGTAGTTTATGTACTGTTAACCTATTTTTGTGCCATTCTTGTGTAGATATTTGGACCAGTGCAACAAATCATGAAGTTTAAATCTATAGATGATGTGATCAAGAGAGCAAACAATACTACCTATGGCCTAGCAGCAGGAGTCTTCACGAAAGACCTGGATAAGGCCATAACTGTGTCTTCTGCTCTGCAGGCTGGGGTAGTGTGGTAAGTGCATCTGAAGTAAGGGGTGCCCTTCCTGTATCAGCCACATGGGCAGGCTGAGTTGACTTCCTCCAGACTTGAATATTCACTTGAAATTTTCTGATCTGTTTGCAAAATAATTTCTGTATATAACAAAAACAAATTATCCTCTTCCACCTTTTCAAGTTACTTGTGTAGAACATTGAGCATTTTATGGCTGTTTGATTTATACAATATATGTGTTGTTAGATAATTTCAGCACACTTGGGCTCTCTGTTATAAACAAGTGAGATGAAAGAAAAACTCTGTTATAATCAACTATATATTAGATAATGTGTATTGGTGCCTTATATCCATTAGATGCTATTGCTGTTTCTATCATTTGCCATATTTGAAATTGACCCTAAGGTGTTCCATTAGCTGAGCACATGGCCTAGTCATGAGCTCTATCCTATTCTGCTTTATACTTTTTAATATGAGACAGGAACTCGGTTTCTGAATTTGGCCTTGAACTCACTCTGTGGCCCACACTAGCCTTGGACTTCTCATCCTCTTGCAACATGCTCCTGAGTGGCTGGGATCACAGGTCTACATCCTATACATGGTGATATTTAATTATTTTTTAAAAATTAATTTATGCATATGGGTTTGCATGTATGTCAGTCCACCATGTGAGTGCCTGATGCACGAAGAAACCAGAAGAAAGTATCAGCTCTGCTGAAATTAGATTCTAGGCAGTTGTAAGCCACAGGATGTGGGTGCTGGGAAGCAACTCAAGTCCTCTGTAAAAGCAGCAAGGACTATGAACTCTGAGCCACCTCTCTAACCCTTTCCATAACTTTTCACTTAGTCTGTTCTTTGATTTTCGTAATTTAGCTTTAATACAAATTCTCAGGCTATTCCTCTCTAACTGAGGCTCTGCCCAGCCAGCTCCATTCCCTGGACTGTCTCCTCAGCAGCCTTTTTCTCATCAATCCTCCTTTCCCCCAGTCCTGGCAATGGCACAAGCTATTTTCATTCTCTCACCTAGTCCAGTTAAAGAAATTTAGGCACTGAAAAGCACCCTAAGGGACACAACCAGGCAGTTCTTGACCCTCTTGATCATTTGATATACCTTTTCCTCCCATGAAAGTGAGAGTCTTCAGCTAGTTACCATTGGTTCAAAGTTGCAATGTATTTCTTGGACTCATCATTTTACTTTCCCAACAACTACTACTTGATATCCCAAACCTTGTCTTGGATAAAAACCAGGAGCTTGCTGAGATTTAGAAACTTATTGAGACCTTACAGTGTATGCGTTTAGCTAGCTTGACACTAAAATGACAAACTCAAAATGCTTTGAAATATGCCAATGTAATGTTAAACTGTTTGTATTTTGGAGCATTTCAAATTTTGTATTTTCAAATATGGATTTTCTACCAGTAAAACCTATGTGGATAGTCAATAGACTGAAAAACCCCCAAACTGAAAGACTGCTAGTCCCCTGCATTTCACATAAAGAATACATAGATTGTATTATTGAGAGCTTAAATACATATAACACGGGGCTGGGGAAATGACTCAGCAAGGAGAGTGATTGGTGTGCAAACATAAGAGATTGAATTTCATTCTGGCTTCTATGTGAAAGCCAGATATGCTGGCCTGTGCTTGTGGCCAGAGGCAGAACCATCCCTAGATTTTACTGGCTAGGAAATTTAGCTAAATTGGTGAGCCTTAGGCTCTGTGGAGATGTAGTTCCAAAGGGTAAGATGGAGAGCAACTGAAAAATAAGATAAAAAGAAAATAATGTTTATCTCTTCTCTGGCTTCCTTTGTATCTTTCCTATGCATGCACACACACACACATATTAGATGAATGAAAAAATTATATAAGCAACCAAATGAGGGATGAGATTGAGAAAAAATCTCAATCATAATATGTCTCTGAGATTTACTCTGGGCATAGGTCTGTTATTCAATGAAACATTTTAAAACTGCTGTAAAATCTTAATAGCATTAAACACAAGTGCTCAAAGGCCTGATGTTAGTTTTTTATAGTGGCATTTCCCCTCAAGTCTCTTAAAAGAAATTAAAGTCTCATCTAATTAGTATAACTAATGATGAACACAGATTTTTTCTATGATAAAAGTATTAGTAAGTTCAATGTTACTAACTCACAAATGTTCATATTCTACATTTACTAAAGACTTACTGTGTCCATGTATTTTTATAAATCATTTGTCAGAGGTCAACAGCTGCTCTATAAAATATAGAACATTATTCTCTGCATTAGCATTACAATAATTGCGCATGCCCTGCAGAACTGCACTCCAGTCAGCACTCTCCCATTGCCTTGATCTACTACTGGGTTTCTCTTTAGTTCTGCTCATACTCTTTACTGTATTTTTCTGTAGAAACATCTTCCAAATATTTCTGAAAGCTGATTACCAGATTGATAATTGGGCCCAATTCCTGCTACCACTTCTGTTTAAACCATCTATTGACCAATGAGTGAAGCAAGTACTGACACATACAATAATTGCTAAAGAGAGTTGATTTTGGACTGCTACGTGTGCAAACTTCAAGACCACCAAAAGCTTCATGCATATAAGGCATTAAAGAACGCCATTCCAACCCAGCCTCAGCTGCTTCTTTTGATGGCACCTTTATGGCACATTGGTTCTTCCTTCTGTTATGATTCAAGCTAACCATATATATATACATATATATATTCATATTCATATTCATAGTTGTATCATTTATTTCTAGGTAATACATGGATGATTTGCATATTCTAAATTAAAGTGCTGCTTTTTATCTCAGTGATCATATTAGATTGAAACAAAGGAGTTATTTAAAAGATTTCTGAGTTTTTAAATTTCCTGCTTAGAAATGATGGGGTGAGTTAAGTATGATCTATAGTAACCACCTCTTCTTTGTTTTAGGGTGAACTGCTATTTGGCTATGGCCATCCAGTGCCCCTTTGGTGGATTCAAGATGTCTGGAAATGGGAGAGAACTGTAAGTTAAACTTTATATTACAATAAATACATGTTTTGTGATAAGGATTGCCACTCCCAGGAAACTGTTCTATTTTCACTACTTTGGGGGTAAACTCCACCTACTTTTAGCGCCAAATAGTTTTTAAATGTTGGAAGTACTTCCTTAGTACAGAGAAGCAATTGTAGATAGGATGTACTTTATTAAGCTCCTACTACCCAAACAGGGCCATGCTAAGTACCCCACCCTGGTAAACAAATTGTTGCCTATTTATAGGATTGCCTATGGTATATGTGAATAGAAGCTATTTGGGAAATATTTTCAGAAAGCAGGTAAAAGGGTAAACTGGTGACATTGAGATGCATGTAATTAAATATTGAAACATTCTAGATATTTGAATATACTTTTTAAATTATAGTTGTCTTATCTCACTCAAACTGATATGCTTCTGGTGAAGTCTACCTAATAACTATGATGCATCTGTAAAGGAAGGCATTTGCTGGAAAATGTCCACAAAGAATTACTGAGATGATTACCTCTAATGACTCTTTCCAAGAGTTATGAGTTATATATATTCAAAGGCAGAAAAGCAGAATTAACAAATTTGGAATCAGGGTTCCCAAAGAAGCCCAAATAGTGAACTCAGATGAATTTTTATTTCTTGACTGTGTTTGTCAAGTCAGGTTAGCAAACTTTTCCTGAACCTTCATTAAGGCTCATTTCTTGGCACTAAGCAGACATAGCTTAGTCTCATATTGTTTTATGCGTTGTGTAGAATGTCATGGGAAGCAAGAGTGCTATGTGCAGGTTTACTAGAGCTCATCAAGATTCACTGAATCGGAGTCAACATTTGGTGAAGGGCCCAGGGTATTTGTATACAGAATATTTAGAACTGAGAAACAGTAATATATAGATTTTTCTTCGCTAAGAAGAAATGTAAAGGGATAGATGCTCTTGTGGTCTGTGTTAAAATAATATATGTAGTTTTCTTAGGAAGATGATTTAGGTCAGCCTTGATGTGACAATACACATCGAACTCTCCAGAGAGTGTCCAGTTCCGTAGTAACTCTAAATTCAAAGGGGAAGCAACTTGGTTAAAATTATGGGCTAATTTGTCTGACTCTTTGATAGGAACTACTTATTTAAACAGTACATTTTAATGGACTTTAGAGAGCTGGGTCAAGCCCTTTATATATGTTGAAAAACATGCTTTTGAGGTTTTCAAGGGCTAGTTTCAGAAGTTTAAATTATTCACAAAACAATCAATCCTATGGGATTATTGATTGCTCAGGAGAAGAAGACATTGTCTACATTTCTAACTGAATCAGGAGCAGTGCTGGTAGAGAAGTACCAAAATCCAGCTCCTTTGCAAACCTGTGTGTGTATAGGTTTTATGATCCTGGGAATAGTCCTATAATGTGATCTTCTTATCCAAACAATGCAGAACAGAACTGAGTGCAGTCATTCTAAATTAAATCATCCACCAGGTGGAAGGAAATCATAGTTTCCAAAACTGGCCTCAGGTAGAACCCTAATATGTCACCATGGTATCTACAGATGAACTCAGTTCAGCTTCTGGTTACTTGGAGTTGACTTGAAAACTTTTATTGTATTGTAGGATGTTGAATATTAGAGAAGGCCAACATCCACTAAAATCTGAAAAGCCTGAATCAGGCCAATCTTTAGTTTCTTTCCTCCTTAAAAGGAATACAAGCAATCCAAAAATAAAATAAAACAAAACCAAAATAAATAAACAAAGGAACAAAAATACCACCTACAAAGATTAGGTATTTATTTTGTCCAGAGTCAAAAGACCCTGTTAAAACTCCAGCTTCAGAAGAACAGAGCGCCCTGAATGAAAGTGGATCTTGGTCATTCTTTAGCTGCTCACCACTTCTGCGACAATGCAGATGATGAATTCAGGCTCTAGTGCAGATGGTGGATGGTCTGCTGATCTTCAGTGACCGTACAGTACAACATGAGCTATACAAGTCTTACTTATTGATCTTATAAAAATCTGACCAGGTTGAATTATGATTCCAGTAACTAGTCATATGGTCAAGTATAGTAATGTAAACAAAGGATATTGTCTGTGAAAGTAAACAGTGCAGAATTATTTAAAATAAAAGACCTTTTAGAATATTGATCTCCATTGACGAGTTTATATTTGGTCATGAAGATTATGGTCAGGTAGCAACTCTATGAACTACTATGTATTCAGTAAATATTTTCCATTGTCCCTACTCAGATAAGCAAGAAAAAATTTTCACCAAATTTCCAGGGATTATATTTGACTTACACTGCAGTATGCAATCGTGTTTATATGCAATTTTTCTTCCTTCTCTAGGGGTGAGCAAGGTATTTATGAATACACTGAGCTCAAGACAGTTGCAATAAAAATCTCTCAGAAGAACTCATAAAGAAAACAGCAGAGTGAAGAGAACCCCTTCAGCAATGACTACACATCTCCTGTAGTCACCAGTATAGTGGTGTTTTTTTTAACTCTTTTATTGATTTTTTTTTTTTTTTTTGTTTTATGAGACAGGGTTTCTCTGTGTAGTTTTGGTTCTTACCGTGGGTGTCGATCTGTAGACCAGGCTGGCCTCAAACTCACAAAGATCTGCCTGGCTCTGCCTCCCGAGTGCTGGGATTAAAGGCATGCGCCACCACCACCAGGCCTTCTATTAATGTCTTAAACATAAGCGATTCATCAGTACTAATGTCACACATAGAAAATCTGTAGCTTAATCTGAAAGAAACATTAGCCTCCTAATATGTGACCCCAATTCATATCCTAGATTGAAAGGGTAGATTTAGGTACAAGCTCTCTGTGACTGTCTTGATCACGTGCTTTCCATTGTAGCTACTTGTTTAGAATATTTACTTGGTAAAGAGGACCAATCATGATTTAGTCTCTGTCCCTCAGTGACCCCTTGCATTACTCAATGTAATGACTGCAGAGTAAGTTGCTCTGTGGTTATCCCTTCTGAGTGTTGTGATATATTTCCTAGAATGTCATGCCTACTTGTCAAATGAAATGCCTAATGGAAATTAGAAAGTAAAGCTTAAGAAAGGCACTCTCACATGATTTTGTTCAACTTGAATTTTTAAAATATATATTTATTCTTTGAAAATTTCATATATATGTGTGTGTGTGTGTGTGTGTGTGGTCATATTTAAACCCATTCTCCCCTATGACTCCTCCCAGATCTTCATCCATGTACATCCTCCTCCCAATTTCAGACACTTTTAAATTTATTGTGACTCACTGAATCCAGTTACTGCTGCCCACATACACATGAGTGTGGAGCCATTGGTGGCACATGGTCAGTCTATGAGGAGCCATACTTCTGGAGAAAACTGATTTTCCTTCCACCAGCAGCCATCAACTGCTAATAGCTCCTCTTAGGAAGGTGACTTCTGTGCTCCTGCATCATACTGTAATGTTAACTGGCTTTTACTTGTCTAGGTCTTGTGTAGTTAACCACAACCACCATGAGTTCACGAGTACAATAAACCTGTCATGTCCAGGAGGCACTATTTTGTAGCAGTCTTCCCTGATCTCTGGCCCTTAACATTTTTACCCTTCTTCCATGATGTTCCCTAGGCCTTGGAGAGATGAGTGGCAATATGAAAGTCCCGTTTATTCCTGAACATTTCACAGACGTATTTTCTGCATTTTAGCCAGGTGTGAATCTCTGTGTTAATTATCCTCTAAAAAAGCAACTTCTCTAAAGAAGACTGAGACATGCAATAATCTATGTCCAAAGTTTTAAATATGTGGAGGAAATTTGATACACTCTATACTTTTAGTTTGTTCTTGGAGCTCATGTGATTCACACCAATATATATAGCACTTTCCGTTACTTCAAAAGCAAGACAGTAGGAAGAAGCCTTCTTATTTTTTTTTATTGTTTTATGTTGGAATGAAACTCAGATAGCTGCTCAGTTTATTCAGGAATACAGTGGACATCCCCTCCCCCTTTTTAAAAAAGGTCACACAAACGGGTGACCTTAACCATAGAATATAATGTGATTTGATAAATGAAGTGAAAGTGTCTTCCTCTTCTTCCGCAAAACATTCCGACCCCCATATGAGGTGAACAAGTACTTAAAGTAGCCTAGGTATAAAGTCATGTTACACTTAGACTTGGTTTCTAAAAGAGAAGAGAAATGGTTCAGCAGTCATTCATATAGAGCTTCTTGATCTGCTAGCATGACTTTTCAATTACAAATGAGAAATTGGAAAGAAAAGAAACACTGAACTTCAGGGTAACATTGAAAGTAATCTGTTCCTAAGGTCCATAAAACTTATAGAAGGATCTCACTCCCCATTACCATTCTACCCTAATGTTCACCCATGGATAGACTAACATTGTCATAATGTCCTATTTGAAGTTTATAAGAAGGATTTCTCCAATTTGATTTAGCACAACTATATCACACTACAGATGAGTGTTAGTATTGGTTCCACCCTGATACTAATAGGAAGAAAGAAGGAAAATTAAGTTACAATGAGCTTAATATTGATTATAAATTGACTTGGAATTGATTGGATCATGGAAGTACATTCAAAATGACCTTATAGATCAGAACACACCAGCATGTTCTACCTCCTTTTCACTTCTGAAATACAGAAAGCAGGTGCTCAGCCACTAGAAACACAGTGGAACTCTCTCTACCTCCCTGTGCAGGTCCACATCCTTGGTGTAATATTAATCCTGAAATGAGCCAGATTCTTTTCCACTCTTCCCACCATGAGTCTCCTCTTCTTTCATATATTTTAAATGTGGATAATTCCCCAGGAATCATAGAGCTAAGTAGTTGGACAAAAGCTGCTACCTGGCACTGACTTGGCTGATTATATGAATAAGAGATTTGTTCAATAGTCCTGACACTTAGATTAAAAAATTAGTAAAACAAAAATATACTTCCATCCTACAGCAGAACATGAGAGTGTTGTTTTAGCTACTGTCCTCCTTGCAGCAACAAAATAATTAACAATATGTGATATAAAATATGAAAGGTATATTATAGCTTATAGTTCCCAGGGGAAATACGCCAATATGGTGGAAAAGATTTGGGAAGAGTATTGGGAATCTGGCTCTAGAATTGAGTCCATGGTTAGGAGTTGGAGAGCAAATAGGAATTTCCTGTGGGTATAAAACTTGAGTACTCCATGGCAATCCATTTCCCAAAGGAGGCTCCATTTCCTAAAGGTTGCACGAATGCAAAACATCACTGGCAGCTTGGGATCCAGGGTTCAAACCCATGAATGGTGGTGGATATTTCACATTCAAACCATATATGTGAATTCTGGAGCCAAATATTAGTGACAATGATTAAGGAATATAGATTAGATTAACATAAAATCTGTGTTCCAAAATAACAGATTAACTTTAAGAGAACTAAGAACATTAGGAAGAAGGCATCTAAGGAAGTACCAGCTTGGATCTTTAACCTGTGATGAAGAAGATTTGGGGGAAGCTTTGATGAAGACATCCCATTTAGGGCTGGGTGTTCCAAGGTCTCTCACTTTCTGACCTGGCTGTGGATCTCTGTTTGCTATCATCTGTTACAGGAAGAAGCTTCTCTGATGATGGATATCCCCTCAAAAATTTATCAGTCACATAATAATGCTCCTAGCAAAAACAACTTAGATGAAGTGCCAGATAATGAATTCAAAAGAATGATTATAAATATGGTCAAATAATTCTGCTAAACTCATTGCTTGGGTGTTGTTTCTGTGTCTTGGGAAAATCTGCTACATTATCTCCCAGTCCCAGTCCAGGATGGGTTGGGTGCTGGTTTCTGTAAGGGATGTTCTTCTCTTGTCGACTCCAGACTCCTCTTCTGCATCAGTTTTCTGGCAGAGCTACTTGCTGTCTGTGAAACAGGGCAGCTTAGGAAAAGTTTGCTGAGCCACAGTTGATGTGACCCTGTCTGTCTAGCAGCAAGGGGTGGCTGTGTGGTGCCTAAAACAAGGGTTAGAACTCCTGCCTAGTTTCCACAGTCTCAGGATCCATTGTTAGGATGGTGCTACAGCAGTCACTGCAGACCTCTCTGTGAAATCACCACAGGCACAGCCTTTGCAGATTTCATGGTGTACATCTTCCCAGTTAGCTTGCTAGAGTTGGCCAGATTCAGCAGCTTTATTAATTGAAGTCACAGCAATAAATTCAGTAGGATGGGGCTTGATGAGACTTGCTGGAATGGTTTCTGGAGACTAGGGAAGCAGCTGATGCAATTATATATTTCCCTAACTATAATCAGCCACTTCTTTCAGTGTGGCTTCCAGGCCCATCTTATCCAGGAATTCTAAGGGAAAATTGATTCTCCCTTCCTACCATGTAGAATCTCTTCAGGCTTGGTGGCAAGCACCTTTACCTCCTGAGCTGTCCAGCGGGTCACAACATGAATTTTAAAGTGTAAGTCTGAGTTATAGTGATAAAATATCCAATCACTAGAAAGAAGAGCTAAATTGAGTAAATAAAGGTGTTGTCTATTCATCCTCAGTCCAGCAAAGAAACATCCTGCCAGAATGATATCTGAAGTCAGTAGCATGTATTTGAGTCAGATGGGATCAGTACTTGATAAGCACGTATTGAGTTACTGTGCAGTTCTGGTCGTAAGTGTTATACCATTATAGCACTTCAAGATGGTTTAATCTACTGGAGAACGATTACACAATGCTTGCACATAAAAATAAAGGGAGGAAAAACGTAGTAGGAATGAGACATCTACATCCTTGGGTAGAGTAATGTGTAAAGGGCTATACATTTGTGGGAAATGAGAATGAATTATTGCAGAAAATCTGACTGTACAGGAACCCTAACAGTGAGCTAATTTTCAGAGCATAAAGAGAAAAAGAACACTGTCTTTTCTCAGGATGATTCATTGAAATAAATCCAGAGGCATTCTTCACACTGTGTTCTCCAGGAATTTGAAGTTACACAGTGAAAACATTGTAGGGTATGGAAAGTCTCATGACCTGCTTCGTTTTGGTTTATAATGACATTTTCCTAAATTTTGTTTAATAATGAGCTTGCCTTTCTTCTTGCCTCATTTAACACACGTGCACATTTAGGAAGCCATGTTGGAAGGTACTGTTCTTTTAGTGGCAGCTCTTGTGCTTCAGGGAGTGCTCTGAAGATCAGAGGAGCTTCTGAGGTGATGTCCTCTGTGTGACACTCACAGCCCTCGCTCCCATTTTGCCTTGCAACAAGGACCTTCTTGTTCTGACCTGGGCTCCCACGTGGAAAACAAGTTGGGCTCAAGTAAAAACAAGAGAATATTTGTGCATGGGTGTACTTATTCTAAAATATTCTTACTTCAATGACTTAAAATTTATGATTAGAAATCTTCAGATAAGCAGTTGACCAACTCAGATTTTGTAATAAAATAGTTTATCATTTCCAAATAGTAGACACTGGGTGACAGTGATATTGCAGCATTCTAACAGATACCCTAATCAAGTGTAGCAGTGTGAGAATGAAGTCAGCGGCTCCTGAACTCCAACTTCAAGTTTTGTTAAGCTCACATAAACTTAGAAGATTTGTAATATGGCTGCCTTTTTACATTTTGGAACATAATTACTGCCATTTTGAAAGCTGGAGAAATGGAAGTCTGTGGAAAACCTGAAAGGTATTTTATTATTGAGAATAAAAAATACTCATATATAGAGGAGAATTAAATTTTCTTAAACCCAAAGAGTGCCTATATTTTTATGAGATGTGTTTGAACCATGTATAAATATGTCAGCCAGCAGACACGTGAATACTATGGCAATGCACCACATAAGAACATTTCTCAGAAATCACAGGAAAGGCTGAGCACAGAATAAGACAAAAGCCAGAAGTGGTTTAATTATTTGAAAATGAAATCTTCCTTGTATAAACAAGACATTACAGGATTAAACAAAAATTTTCTGCTTTACATTGTCTGGTCCAGAGTCACTAGACAGTATTTTGTATATCATTAATTACATGAGAGCCACACCAACAATAATGATTAAAACTTGGGAATGTTATAGAATTTACTGTTAGCCTATGTGTGGGGAACTTTACAAGTGATTTATTTTTGCAATTATTAAGTATGATTTCATTGTCCACAATGTCTATAGAACAAAAGAATTTTCATTTTCACAAATGGAAAGCTCAGTGATAGAAACTGGAATTTTCTCTTCAAGTAATAGCAGTTTCAGATCTCAAACACAGATCATCAAATGCCTAGTCTAGTGAGATATTTTTGTCTTATTTTCTCTGTTACTTTTTAAAGTCTTGATAATTTAGTTACTAAAAAAATTCATTAAATTTACTGAATGGTCAATGAAGAGTTGAAATGTTGTGGAGGGAATACAGAGACATGTAGAGGACACTCTAGATGTGAATTCCTTGTCCTATGTCAACCGATGGTAGGTGACAGTCAGATGTTATTTGCTTCACATAAAAATGAAAGATCTTGCATGTGCAATGCTTCAATCTATTGGAAAATATGAGAAATACATACAAAATTATATAGTCATAGAATAGAACACATAGTGTCTATGATTAATAGTAACAAATTTTGCATTTTTTAATTGGAAAAAAATGGTTTCATCCTGATCTCATGGAAAGCAACCACAGCTCCCTCGTACAGTGAGTATAAACCAAGCATGTGAAGGTAGCAGACTCTAGCTTGGAAATGAGAAATAAAATTGGAAAGGTGCATTTTATATGGTAAACATCCTATATATTCAGCATTTATTGAGAGGTGGAAAGTTTAAGAAATTATATTATTTGTATTCAAAGTCAACTTATGATATCTTAAGCAATTAGACAAAAAGGAACCTAAAATAGTTTGGTAACGCGTTGACATTGAACTTTACATGTATTTCTCTTGAATAACACAGTGGAAACCATATGACTTTTGCTCAGTTTCTCCCTATTGTAACAGCTTGCAAAACTCTGGCAGAATTTCACAAGTGAAACACTGAAGTCCTTACAGCCCAGGAGCAGAACAGCCCCAGTATCACATGGGTCCTGGTGTTGGCATTCAGGGTTATACCCATGTCTCTCACCTTTGCTTCTAGACTGTGCCTTGAGAAAGGTAAGTAGGTTCTTATGCATTCATGTTCCGTGACAAACCATTAGGATTTTTTTTCTATTTTTGCCCATACTTTTCAGGAGGTCACTCTGTAACCCAGAAGGCCTTTGAATTTGCAATCCTCTTGCTTCATCCTTCCACTGGGCTGGGATGACAGTTCTCACCCAGGGCTGAAATAGGCTCAGCATATAGTTCAGGTTTATAACACATTCTGTTAAGCTTTCATATGGCAGAACTATTACCTTTTTCTCATCTTTTTTTCTTTGAATTGAAGTCTAGATAAGAGTTCTACTTCTCTGGAAATCAATATGGTAGTTTCTTAGAAAATAGAGAATCAATATACCTCAAGACCCAGCTATAACACTCCTGGCATATGCTCCATCCTATTACAAGGACATTTACCCAACTATGTTCATAGCAGCTTTATTCACTTATTGTGAATAAACTGAAAACAACCTAGATATTCCTCAATAGAAGAATGTTTAAACAAAATGTGGTACATTTACACAATGGAGTATTACTAAGCTGTAAAAAAAAAACAAAACAACAACAACAACAAAAATCAGGGCTGGAGAGATGGCTCAGCGGTTAAGAGCACTGGCTTCTCTTCCAGAGGTCCTGAGTTCAATTCCCAGCAACCACATGGTGGCTCACAAACATGTGTAATGAGATCTGGTGCCCTCTTCTGGCCTGCAGGTATATGCTCAGGCAGAACACTGTATACATAAAAAAAAAAATAACCTTTAAAAACAAACAAACAAGCAATGACATCATGAAATCTGAAGGCAAATGGATGGAACTAGAAAAAAAATCATCCTGAGTGAAGTAGTCCAGACCCAGAAAGACAAATGTGGCATGTACTCACTTACAAGTGGATATTAGCTGTAAAGTAAAAGGTAATCATGCTACACAGCCCACAGACCCAGAGAGGCTAAGTGACAAGAAGAGCTTAAGGGGGAACATAAAGATCTCCTTGGGAAGGGCAAATCGAATAGATTTTGCTGATGGACTATAGGTGGGTAGGGTTGGGAACAAGGGAGATCATGTGGGGGTGGGGAGTGAGACAATGCTAGGAGAAACATCTGGATTGGGGGGCATTTGGGGGTGAGGTGGAAACCTAGTGCCGTGGAAACTCCATAGAATCTGTGAGACTAACCCTAGCAAATGCTACTAGTCATGGGGGACATGGAGCCTGAACTGCCTATCTTCTGTGATTAGGCAAGGCTTCAAGTGTAGGGATTGCAAACACCAACCTAGCCACAAAACCTTTGACCTACAGATTGTCCTGCCTGCAGAGTGTTCTGAGACCAGCAACTGATGGGAGCAGATGCAGAGTCCCACAGCAAATGTGAGGCAGAGTTCAGGAAGTCCTGCGGAGGATGGAGAGGAAGGATCGGTGGAACCAGAGGGGTCAGGGACACCATGAGAACACAGCCCACAGAATCAACTGACTGTGACTCATAGGTGCGTGCAGAAATCAGGGAGCTTGTAGGGGTCTGACATAGGTTCTCTGCATGTATGTTATGGCTGAGTAGCTTGGTGTTCTTGTAGGATTCCTAACAGTGGGAATGGGGGCTGTATTTGAATCTTTGGTCTACTTGTGGGACTCTTTCCTCATAGTGGGTTGCCTTGTTTGGCCTTGATGTGATGATATGTGCATGGTCTTATTGTAGCTTGTTATGCCGTGTTTGGTTGATGTCCCTGGGGGGGGTCTGTTCTTTTCTGAGGGGAGATGGAGGGGGATTGATCATAGTAGAGGGGAGATGGAGGAGAGAGAGGAAGGAGAAACTAATGTAAATATGAAATAATGTAATATATATGTATATATATAAGAATAAAAAAGAATTCTTAATGTTTAAGAGATGTAATGATTTGTTCAAGTTCAGAAAGAAATGTAATAACAGTCAAAGGTTATGCTGAAGTCCAATTACATTGTCTCAGGCTGTCATGTAAGGAAATGAACAAGTGTAAAGTGACAGGAAGAAAGTAGACTACAGGAAAGAAAATGGAAGGCAATGCTAAGAGACAGTTGGAAGGTGACATTTCATGGAGGGTTTCATTAGAAAGTAATTTAGCTAATGCCACACTCCACCCTGTATGAAGGCTATAGCCCTTCCTTTCCAAAGGATTGCCTGTTTTCATATACTCTACTTACCATTCACACATTCATGTTTTGACCTTATAATGACTATTCTGACACCCTAATGCCTAGTTCTCTTCCCCTTTTAATACCAAGCACACTGTAGAGCAGGGTGAGAACAGACTGCATAAAATTCAAATGTATATATTGGAGAGAACAACCTGTGTTACTCTGTCTTCCTTCTTTGTGCCTGGGCTGACAATCTAATCCCAGGTACCTTAGCATCTATCAGATGGACAAAGACATCAAAGTATACATGCATGGCGAAGGTGTAGAATACCTCAAGGATTTCTGAATCTCTAGACAAATATTGGAAGTAAAAGAATCATTATTAGAGAGCTTCCAAGTCTCCCTACACACAGTTCTGAACACCCTGGAGGTAAGAGCTACAACAGATGATCAGTGAACCTTTAGTTGAGAGGCATGTCCTATCCTGCTCCCGGTCGAAAGGGCTGGGCAGATGAAAATGTTTAGTTGTAACCTGCCTGTGCAGTGACTGCAAGTTCTGAAAAACACAACAAAACAAAAGCAGCCCTGCTTTATCACTATGATGAGCTACCAGGGTGTCAACATTCTCAGACCTCAGAGTGCCACAACAGACAGACAGTGATGGTGGAATTTGATAAGAGACAACAGGATATTCTCTGCAATGAGGCACTGTCACTTTTTCTTTCTCTTTTCGTTTTTTTTCTTGTCATTTTGACCCATATAGGTCGACGATGAAATTTAAATGAGTGCTTTAATGGGCCTTTGAAACTCCCCTGGAATCTTCTCTGATCTATAAGGCGTTTCCGAAACAACACAGGATGAGCAGCTCTGACATGATGGTGCACAACAGCTCCCAAGGAAGCACCCCATCACGCCTGCCAGTCATTCATTTCAATTCAGTTCCCAGGGCGTGTTGATTGCAGCCGATGGTTTGCCATAGAACTAATTGGGAAGTTAGAGTAAACTGACCACAAACTCAAACTCCTCCCATTAGAAATTCACAAAGCCTTCCCTGTAGGCTTGAGTTTATGAATGGAAACATTCATAAGACATTTCATGGACCTTCAGGCCCAAACTATCAGTCCATAGCTGTTAGAGGTTAATTGTGATGGGTGCGGTTATTTAGTGATTTCAAGGTGAAGTGAATGACTAGCATGCAGGATTATTTGCTGTAAGATCACAGACTAAGACATTTCCTGACTACCTGTCACTTTTGACTGGAAGTGAGCTGAGAGCACTGATGCACACGTGGTTGTTAGTTGCCTTGTTCTGTCAACTTTGAGCTTTGAGTTTGAAGAGCTAGCTTTTCTCCAGTCTTACTCTGTAAGTCCTCCTGTATTATGCTCAGGGTACAACTATATTAAATGGAAGGAATTCTGTTCTAACTATGCATGACAGTTACTATCTACTAATTTCATTCACAGAAACTAAGGGTTCTTTATGCAGGTAATATTTCATATAATATTAAGATGTCAAGGAATATTTATTACACAGGGGTAAATCTTCTTCAAGGCCACTACTTGTCATGATCAAATGGGAGCTTCTGTAATAATAATAATAATAATAATAATAAAAACTGATTAACTGATAGAATCAACACTGATGTTTTCTTCTTTTTCCTTTCTTTGCTAACCCACATCTTTACCACCGACCAGTTGGCTGAGCAGAGTTTTCATTCTTAGTCTGGGGTGGAAGGTTAAAAAGTAGTTTGTGGTTGTAAAACTTCTTGAGGGTTGGTATTGTTGTGGTCTGGCCTTGAGCACTTAGAGTTCTCTTGAGGGTGTTTTTTTCTTTGTTCTTCAGATATTTCCAGTGTCGAGGTTCTTCTACCATCCTATCCACTCTGTCACAGGAACAATTCTTTTATTTCAGGACTTTTGTCCTATTACAGCTATAAAACAAGCTGCTCTTCTTCTTTGATCAAATGGATCTAGGATAACTATGCTAATGAGCACCGTTATATGTATTTTCCACATCCAGTACCTTAATGAACAGAACTGTGTTCCCAAACACTTAAAGAGGGAAAGAACTACAGATATGGATAAGAGATACATGACTTGCTTAATATGTGTTCAGTCCCCATTTAAAATGGATTGAATCAAATTAAAATGTAAAATGAAGCCAAATAAGTAGGTTTTAATGTAGTACAATAGGTGACTATTTAAACAAAAGAAAAATTCATGTACAAAGGAAAAAAGACCTTGCGGCAAGCTTTAAAAATTAATATTCTTGGTCTACAAGCTGATAAGAGAGCTCTATAAACCTGATCGAAATTGTCCATTTACCTCTAACCTCTAGAACTTGGAGAAAATACATTTTCACGTTTAGGGCACAGCAGTCTGCAGGATTTTGCTATGACAGCCTAGACAATAACACATGGCCCATGTCAGGCATCCCTGCCCCTTGCTTACTTATAGCCTTTACAGTGCAACCGTCACATAGCAGCAGGACCCTTTGTTTTTACCTCTAGGGACCCTGGCCAGCATTTCTCCTGTTCTCTTGATGTCTCTCTCAGGGCAGAAGCAGATGCTAGACAACTCAGGGGAAACCTATTGCAGGAAACACTAGTCAAGTTTTCTCAGTGATTCCTTCCAGGACTCCTTCAAACTCTCTCAATAAATACATGTCTCAAAAAATTCCTTCCAATTACTCCAACTTCATACCACCCAAATCGACCTTCTTGGTGGGTGATTTACAGCACTTCATTGTTGCTTCCAATATTTTTTTTTTGCAAGTGCTATATATGATTTAGCATATCTTTTGTATTTCAGCAGCTATTGAATGTCAGAAGCCCAGTTGAAAGTCTTCACCAGTTATACCTGAGTAGACTTTTCCTTTACACTAAAGTGAAGAGTTTTGGATTAATTCCATCGGCAAAAGAAATCTCAAAACAGCCTTGTATAGACTCTGTTGTGTGATTATTAGTGGTAACTCTAATGAAGATTTACAATGAAAAGGAGCAAACTGAGCAGGGTAAATTGAAAAAAAATGTAAATTTTGAGGAGAAAAAGAGCACCAGGAAGTGGAATGGAGCTACATCCTGTATTCAAGGAGATAAAAGGATTAACAAATTGAGTAAAAGGAGTGGTAAACTCAGGTCAAGATCCCACCCAGCTTGTGAAAAGGAATTAAAGAAAAGCCTAGAGCTGGCTGTGGTGGTACACACCTTTAATCACAGCACTCAGAAGGCAGAGGCTTGTGGAACTCTGAGTTTGGGGCATCCATGTCTACAGAGCAAGTTCAAGAACAGCCAAGGTTAAGCAGTGAAGAAAACTATGGAAAACAGAAAGCTGCTGAAGATGTAATTGAATGGGGGAGGGTGATGTTCCAGCCTCAGTAAGCAGCAGAACTTGTCAACTTCAGCCATGTGTTTCTGGCTTTAGAGTTAAGTATAAAAGAAACAGGTTATGGAATTTGCCTCCATGCCTAAGGAAAGCAGCTGAGGCCAGGTGTTAGGGGTGTCCCCAAATTGCTGCCTAGTAGAGAGGCCATTGTGTGAAGCTGTGAAGTTGAAGCCTGGATTGCCGTAGAGAACCCAAGATGTTAGAGATGCCAGAGTACTGGGATACCTGCCAAGGAGAACGCTAACAGGAAGTGGAACCAGCCCAAGAGAAGCAAGTATGTTTCAGTCAACAAAGCCAAAGAGAGCTGGAGATCTGAAGAACATTTTGATATCAGACATGGAGATGCAGAGTTTAGAGTTTGCCCAGGTAGTTTTTGGTGTTGCTTTGGTCCAGTGTTTCTTCCCTATGCTCCCTTCCCTACATTTTGATATGGCAATGTATATCCTGTGCCATTATGTGTTGGAAGACACTTTGACACCTCATGAATTCAGTTATTGTTACCACTTTCTGAGGTACATAATTACCTCAACTACTGGTGAGAGACAGTGTTGGTGGTGTTTATGTAAAGTTACTGCCTTTGGCAAACTTGGATTCAAACTCACATTGCTCCCCTAGAGATGACATCTCACAGCTCTTCTCACACTCTGTTCCCTCACCCCATGTGTTCTGTCTTCTGAGTATCTCATTGACCTTACTGGATTCCTCAGGACAGATGAGATGCATTGCCATCAGTGGTAACTCCAACTTGCAGAGGCTTCACAAATGAAAGCTCAGTTTTCTTTGGTGTAAAATAACACATGAATATTAAAGCCACCCTATCATAGAGGCATATGATTGGGAAGTACCCTCCAAGGTAGGCACTTGAAAGAGAGAAGTACCAGAGAGAGAAGAGATTTTACCCATCCAGAAAAAAAAAAACCATTACCTATACAATATTTTTTAGAGCCTCAAGACACCTTATCAGCTTTATAATCCCACTACCATGACACAAAATTCACTGTATGTCAAAGCCATATACTCAGCTGTTTTTTGAACAATATTTTCTATCCTTGATCACTATAGCAATCATATCCCCAAAGACACAGAAATGGCAATGAAACTGTGAAAACTCTTATTGATTCCAACTGGAGCTTCTGATTCAATTTTTCTGATTGTGAGTACATGGTTTCTTTTTTAATGTATAACTACAATTAGCCTAAGAGATATTTATATGTTTCTGTTGCCTCAATGTCAACATGACACCCTCTTCTATAAATAACCAACCTCATGCCCAGTATCCACATATTAAAATAAGATTCTCTAAATATACCAAAGCAATTTTGAAACACTTAGAATAAAGAACATTCTAAATTCACATTAATCATCAAAGAGACTAATGATGGACCAAAGATAAAAAAATTGAGTGGCTTACTTATTGATTCAATGGATGAAGTCTTCCAGAAAGAAAATGAGAAGAACTGGAATTTGTCCTTCCCATACTTTCGGTGAAAAAGGAACAGGAGATACTGCTCTGAGCTCCGTTTTTTACAGGAACCATGGAAATTCTATTGAAATATACACCCTTGACTTCAAGGTCTTTCTATAGGCAATGACTGTTCTGTTTATTGAACAACAGGTTGAAGAGTGTGGTTCTGTATATCCATCCCAATTTCTAATCATTCTGATCAAATTGCAGTGGAGTGGGAAAAAAATCTTTAACATTGTGAAGGAAACAGAAGTTCAAGGAGGGATCAATATTTCTTCAAGATCATCAGTCTATTAATTATGAAGATATCATCCAAAAGTGTGTGCACATCCTCTCCTGTATCCTTTGAAATAATATATACAAAATATAGGTCCAGAAAAAAGTGTACCTTTAAACTTTTTTTCATGACCCTTTTCTATCTGGCCCAGCCAATATGTGCTCAAAATAAAGAGAATGGGAAAAGCAGCTGTGTCTTTTCTGTCCTTTCTTCAGAGTTCTGAATTAGAACGAAACCAGATATCATATTTTCTCTGCCTTGTGTGCTTTTACCCTTCAGTTCATTCATTCCTTTATCCATTGATGCATTTGCTTATTCATTTATTATCACAATCCTTATTCTTCCTGTTTGTCTTACTTCTGATATTCTGGTTGTCCCCTCATTACCTCCACAGGAACTATAATTCCAAAGTAAATTTCTGTCCAGCCTCCTGAACAGTAATGAACAGAATAGGCCCACTCTGCCACACCCAGAGTCCCAGTAACTCAGAGTTTTAAAATAGGACAATTGCAAGAAAATAACTGTCAATGAGACCTTGTGAAGATGTCTACATTATGGTTTTGGTTTGTGGTACATTATAGCCTGAGAGGACACAGCTCACTCACATCTGTGTGAGAAAATGCATAAAGAAATAGAAGCATTTCATTTTATTTTAGTTGAAAGTTTAAAGATGGGAAAGTAGACTTACATTTTGATGCTGTGTTCACCAATTCTCTCTGTGTGACTTGTAATGTGGCATCCAAAGCACGAGTGAAGAAGGTTTGACAGAATGGTGAAGAAACACCTATATCATGGCAAGTTTGGGCCAGTCCAGGTTTGGGAAAACACTGAGGAATTCTGTGCTTTCAGAGGAGGGATAGATTGTGTAAATGGATGTTTCCTGTCCCAATCCTGGTCCCAAATAATCACACAGAGGCTTATATTAATTGTAATGCCCATCTGGTAGCTCAGGCTTATTACTAACTAGCTCGTGCATTTAAATTAACCCATTTCTATTAATCTATGTTTTGTCACATGGGTTGTAGCTTTAGCTGTCCTCTAGCATGTCTTGTTCCTCCAGCAGCTGGCTGGCATCTCTCCTCACTCTAATCTCCTTCTTTCCATCATTTTCATTTTGGCTTTCCCACCTAACTTCCTGCTCAGCTACTAACCTGTTAGCTTTTTACTCACCAATGAGAGCAATACATATTCACAGTGTACAGAACGATCATCCCAGTAATCACAACAATAGTGCTCTTCTTGACTCTAAGGAAACAAACTAACAAGTCAGCATATGAATTTTTGACTAGGGATAAGAGATAAGAAAAATTCAGAGCAATACAAATATCTAAGAGTATCTCTGAAGGACCACCAGAGTCTTGGGGAATGAAAGTAGAAATGAATACTCCCTTTTCTCCTCCTTAGCTTCACTAACTGGGACCTTGGCAACAAAGGACAGAGTAGCAACTATTTAGAATTTGCAGTCACTTGAATATCATGTGACTGAAGCCTTCTATGGAAATGGAGACTATTATAGAGTTAAATCTCAGTGTTTTTATACTGGAGAAGGGTGAGGGGCAGCTGACACAGATCTGGAAAGTAAGGATGGCTCCATTGAGAGGGCTGCTTCTTGTTCTTGAGGCCTTTGTGACTGCTGAAACTTCTAGAAGAGAAGAACACAATTCTACACCGTACAGTGGGAGACCAATGAGAGAGAAGGGGAAGGAGTCAGAAAATGGAAGCCTAGGGATCCTATGAAACATCTGACCCAGAGAGGCCTGGCTGACTCCCTGTTCTGGGGACCCTCTCATTCCAAAGGAGCTGTTTGTCTGCTCTAAGAAAGTCTACCATTTTTGCATTCCTGGTTCTCTCTCCTTAGCTGCTGCTTCTGAGTTCCCTGGATCTGTGGCTTTCACGGTCTCTATATCAGGTGCTTTCACTTTCTTGGTGCCCACTGTTTCCTTGTCATTGCTGTCTGATCTTGGTCTTTTCCCAGATTTCTAATTCTTTGTTCACACCAGGGAATGAACTTGTTAGGTCCTCCCAACAACCATCCCTTACCCTAAGACCTCTCCCAACCACCAACTTTGATGAAGAATGGAGAGTTGTGGAGCATATTAGAAAAAAAACTGGAATAAAGACTACATGGAGGGAAACCTAAGACCAGCTCCCTTAGATTCTCTTAGTTTTTTTTTTTTTTTTTTGGTCTGGAAGAGAATGTCCCTTTCCCCCATGAGTAAACAAGTTCTAATGTGTTCTGTATAAGGGAAAGCTGGAGGTCAGGAGGTAGCCCTACACATACTCAATTTTTTTTTTAATCTCTTAAGCCTCTTGAGAGAATGATGTGAGGAACATGAAACAGGTGTCAACATACCTGCTGTATGGATGCCTCATTCCAAAATGACTTGCATCTCAGGTCTTCTCAGACATCTGCAAAACTGAATGTTTCATTGTAGAAATAAGAAATCCAGTAAGCTTTCTTCAATTTCTTCTTTTTGTTTTTCCTGTATGAAAACTTAACCAGCATGCCTAAGTCTATTTGGATGACTAGCATGTGTTTTGTGGATTCCTAAGTGAATTTTCACCCCCACTGATCAGTTTTCAAACACAGGATACTTTCCCAAAAGACTTTCAGAACTTCTTCGTGTTCTGAGAGGGCAGACATTACAACCAGTAATATGCCTGAGCTAAAACTTTCTTGGGTCCATCTTTTAATAACATTGAGCAACGTGGGTCTCCCAGGTTTGTTATCAATAGATCATGAAAGTTGTCTTGGGCGTTTGCTCTTAAGTGACTTGACAACATGGGTGTCTAAGGTGAGGGGTAACAAGCAAGTTCTCCATGAGAATACTAGGCCTGTTGTCATTGGAATCTGAACTCTCCTTAGCAGGTTCATGTTTGAGCAAGTGTTCTCTATCTGGTAGTGCTGTTTGAGGAAGTTGCAGGCCCTGACTGACTATGGCTTCTCCTGGAGTGGCCTTTGAGGGCCAGGCTCTGCCATGTTGTGGTCTCACTCTGTACAAAATGTAAGGTCCATTGACTCAACATGTTTCTGTCAACATGGCCTGAGATAATCTTGTTAGTCCTTCCTTGCCATGATGGCTCAAAGTTCCTATTCTCTGAAGTTACTTCTTTCAGATAGTTTTTCAAATGATAAGAAAAGTAACTGACAAGGAAAATGATTTTTCTTTCTTATTTTTTTTAAAGGAGTTGTTGCTGTGATAAATGTGTCGGATGGTTCTAATGCCTTTGGGAAGCTTTTGAGGGGAATATTGAAGAATTTGGAGAAATAGATAGAGAGTAGAGTATCTGGAATGCTATAAGCAGAGATTAATAGACTATTCTGATGAGGATGGGAAAAATCAGAATAATTATAAGAAACTCTACAGTGAAGACTGAGCTCCCATAGTTTCAGATGGAATCAAGCATTCCATAAGAAATTAGTATCCAGGCCAATAATGTGGCATTCTGAAAAAATAAAAATAAAAAACAAAAACCTTGGTACATTCTGCCAGTGTTCTGAAATGAGAGTGAGTGTGAAATCAAAATGATTAGATGTGTGCTTTAGAGGGAATTTTAGGACAAAATGATATTAGCATGTATCATGGCTACTCCTTGCTTTTAGTCAAATGTATAGTGATAGGGTCAAAAGCAGATCATAAATACCTGAAAAGTACATTCTTTCTATTAAAATTTATTTAATTATAAATATTTTTCATTGACTATTTGGCAAGTTTACATAATGCATGCCATTATATTCACTTCCCAGTCTTCCCAGGTCTGTCCCCCATTCTTATGACCCCTCTTCCCAAAAAGAAAAAGAAACAAACAAACAAACAAAAACCAAAATCAATCAAACAAACAAACAAAAATTCACAAGTCCAATTTGTATTGCCCACATAATCACTGGAGCATGGTTAAACTCCCTGTGGCCAACCCCTTAAAGATAACGGAGTTCTTCTCCACCTGATCTTCCACTAAAAGCCATAAATATGAAAAGTTACACTTCAGCATCCTTATCACAAAATTTAAAAGGTCTTCTTAATGGTTTCCTGTCTAGATTGTTCCTTGTTTTAGCGGGGAGCAGTACAGATCATGGACATCAACACAGCCCTAGACTGTAGCATAGGCCACCAACACCATCATAGCCTTTGGTCAAGGACATCATTGTAGCCTCAGGGGCAATACAGCCATGGACATAATATGGTCCCTGGCATCAGCCTGGCCCATGGACTTCAACATGGCTTCAGGCAGCAGCACAGATCATAGACAGTCACATGGCCTTTGGTGGTAACACAGATGATGAACATCAATGTGGCTTTCTGTGGCAACACAGACCATGGACATCCACCTAGCCTCAATAGGCAGCACTCAGACCTCAACACGGTCTCCAACCACAGCTTAGACCACAGATATTAATATGGCCCTTGGTTGAAGCACAGGCCACAGGTTCCAACATGGCCCCTGGTGTCAGCAGGGCCCATAGACATCAACATGGCTTCACACTTTGGCAAAGGTCAAGGACATCTGAATGGCCTTCATTGGTAACATGAGTCACAGACATCAACATGGCCTCCAGCTGCAGCAGGACCATGAACCCCAACATGGCCCTAGGTGGTAGCACAGACCATGGATATCAATTGACAGGTTGTTTCCAGTCAAAGCAACAAAAGTTTAAATTGGTTAGTGCATTTATCACAAATCTCAATATACTAGATAAATAGTAAAGGTAACTTGAAATTGTGACCTTTATCAATAAGACATCATAGAGTGAACAGTCAAATTCACTTGAAAACCTTTCCACTAGAAATGAATGCTTGAAGAGAGCCCTTAAAAACTGTAATAAAGATACTGAAGTGTAGCTCTTCACAGTTAATGGCTTCTGGTAGGGGGAAGGGTGGGGAAGACTCAGATTTCTTTAAGGGACTGGCCACTGGGTGTTTGATCATGTTCCATTGAGTATGGTGGTAACATAAATTGAACTTGGTGTATATTTTTTTCCTTTTTCTTTTTCTTCTTTTTTTTTTCAGAGAGGGCACAAAGGTGTAAAGAGTGGATCTAGGGGGACTGGGAAGTAGGTGTGATCAGGATGCATTGTGTAAAATCCCCAAATACTCAATAAAAATATTATCTTGGGAAGAAAGAAATGAATGCTTGAAAGAGAGAGCTCTATCTCCCACTTCAAAGTCCATTCATGGCCTCAAGGATTATTCATTCTAATAAATCTTATTCCTGAAGGGAACTGTGCTTCACCTTCTTTTCTGAACTGCCATTGAGCTGGGTGTCTGGAGATATTGAAGTAGGCTGACTACTGAGCAAGGTCTTGAAAAATGTGTAAGATTTGGGAAGTAAAGGGACATGGTGGGAGAACATTCTCTATTCAATGAGAATTTCAGGAGCAAAATTAGAAGGGCTGGTTGAAGCAGAGCAAGAGAAGTGTAGAGGGGAATCTGTGTAAGTGAAGTCATGTTATGGGATATTCAACCACTCTGTGAACCCTGTTTACATTTGCATTAATTAAATAAAATAATCCTTGGGTCAAGAGGTGGAGCCAGCAAATAATTGACAGAAAGGAATCATAAAGATTCAGAGTCTTGAAAATGGATAGAGAGACATACAGGAAGTAGTGGGGGGGGGACTTTGAGGTGGCAGTCTTTTTTGGTTTGGTGGAGCTGAAGGATGCTCTCTTTCTAAGATGCCAGTGAAGAAGGAAGGTTATTATTCCTCAACCTTTCTGAACCAGCAGGTTTTCACCCCAGCCTCTGACTCTAGAGTACTATTGATAAATAGAACAATAGAGAGTTGTTAAAAACTACATTTGGGTATCTCATCTATTTCCCCTTCCAGGGTGATCCATGTATCCCTCTGAGAATCTTCCTTGTTAGCTAGTTTCTCTAGAGCTGTGGGTTGTAGTCTGGTTATCTTTTGCTTTACATCTAACATCCATTTATGAGTGAGTACATACCATGTTTGTCCTTCTGAGTCTGGGTTACTTCACTCAGGATGATATTTTCTAGTTCCATCCATTTGTCTGCAGATTTCATGATGTCATTTTTTTTTTTTTACTACTGAGTAATACTCCATTGTGTTATGTACCACATTTTCTTTATCAATTCTTTGGTTGAGGGGCATCAAGGTTGTTTCCAGGTTCTGGCTATTATGAATAATGCTGCTATGAACATAGTTGAGCAAGTGTCCTTGTGGTATGATTGAGCATGTCTTGGGTATATGCCCAAGAGTGGTGTCATTGGGTCTTGAGGTAGATTGATTCTCAATTTTCTGAGAAACTGCTGTCTTGATTTCCAAATTGGCTGTACAAGTTTGTACTCCCACCAACAGTGGAGGAGTGTTTCCATTACTCCACATCCTCTCCAACATAAGCTGTCATCAGTGCTTTTGATCTTAGCCATTTTGCAGGTGTAAGATGGTATCTCAGAGTTGTTTTGATTTGCATTTCCCTGATGACTAAGGATGTTGAGCAATTCCTTTAGGCCATTTGAGAGTCCCCTGAGTAAACTGGGGATGAAGGGAGATGGTCAAGCTGGAACAGGGATAGAGTGGGAGAGCAATAAAAGAGATATCTTGATAGAGGGAGACTTTATGGGGTAAAGGAGAAACCTGGTGCTAGGGAAATTCCCAGGAATCCACAAGGTTGACTCCAAATTAGACTACTAGCAACAGTGGTGAGGGGGCCTGAACTGGTTTACCCCAGTAATCAGATCAGTGAATACCATAACTGTCATTATAGAACCTTCATCCAGTAACTGATGGAAGCAGATGCAGAGATCCACAGCCAAACACTAGACTGAGCTCCAGGAGTCCAGTTGAAGAGAGGGAGGAGGGATTTTATAAGCGAGGGGGCTCAAGATCATGATGGGGAAACCTACAGAGACAACCTAACCAAGCTCATTGGAACTCATGAACTTTAGACCAACAACTGTGGAACATGCATGGAACTGGACTAGGCCCTCTGCATAAGCAAGGCAGTTGTATAGCTTGATCTGCTTAAGAAGCCCCCTGACAGTAGGATCAGGATCCATCCCTGCTGCATGAGCAGACTTTTTGGAGCCTACTACCTATGGTGGTACACCTTGCAAGCCTTGATGCAGGGGGAGGGTCTTGAATCTGCCTCACCTGAATGTACCAGGCTCTGTTGACTCCCCATGGGAGGCCTTACCTTTTCAGAGGAGGGAATGGAGGTGAGCTGGTGGGGGGGGGAGGCTGGTGGTGAGGGGGCAGAGAAAGGGGGATCTGTGGTTGGTATGTAAAATGAATAAAAAAATTCTTAATAAAGATTAAAAAAAACCACCCTACATTTGGTGGCAGTCACAGGAGGAGGATCTGGCAGGACACAAAAGTCCCATCAGGCTACTGCCTGAGAAGCAGGCCAGTAACTGCAGAGCCTCAATTACGGGTTTAAACAGCAGTAGATTCAGGTGCAGCCAGCCGAAAAATAACAAAGTCAGGCCAGAAGTTGTTGTACCTTGGAAACCAGAGAACCTTGCCCTTGGAATTGTGGATGAAACCAGCAAGTGCTAACATGCAAGGGAAGGTGATAAGATGAATTATACAAAGATTAGCCTGGCAGCCTTATATTATGTTATGTTATATTATATTATAATTAGCCTGGCAGCCTTATAGAGACGGGGAAGAGAAGGGAATGAATGTGAGGTACTGATAGCACGCAGCAACAAAGCCTGTGTAGGAGAGGGCAGGAAAGCCTGAAAGATCATACTAGAATTGACTAGGATGCTCTAGTCATTTTCATGTTGGGTTTTCTAGGATCACAGCTGTCTCCACCTAGTAAACACTTAGTATGTCTGTCACATAGAAAATGTGAGACAACTCCTAGATTTGAATATAGGAAAAAATAAGCATCGAATCAGTTTTGGCACAATGCACTTCGCTTTAGAATATAGTGGATCTTTTGTACCCGCAAATGTAATTCCATATGGATTAGAAATGTGTTGCTACTGACTAGATGAGGTAATGAAGCCTATTATGACTGTGTGAATACCAACTAATAGACCCTTTTTAGGTATTTGTACCTTATTCACTACACATTAAGGTGTACTTATTACTTATCTAGCATTTGTATTAGATATCAGAAGTAATCTAGAGATTTACATTGTAGGTGGAATTTTCCTGTCCCATTCATTAGCTGTTCTCAAATAAACACACTGAGGCTAATACTAATTACAAATGTGCAGCCAGTGGCTTTTTTACTAACCTGCTCTTACATTTTAAGTTTACCCATATTCCTTATTTACGCTCTGCCAGTAAATACCTGGCAGTACCTTATTAACATGTTGTGTTCATCTCCTGCTCCTTCTGCATCTGGCTGGCAACTCCAGACTTTCTTCCTCCCAGCATTCGCCTGGGCTGATTCTTCTGCCTAACCTTATTCTGTTCTGCTGTTGGCCAGTCAGCTTCTTTACTAAACCAATCACAGTGACATATATTTACACAGTGTAAAGGAATATTCCACAGCATTATATTGTATGGGAGCATGTGTATGTTACATGCAAATACTTTGCCAATTTAGCATCCTTGGGTTTAGGTCATCTTTGGGGATCTTGGGAATAATTCTTCTTGGAGAGTGAGGGACAACTTTGCTTTCACACAGTGTGTGTTTATCTAGTTTGAATACTGGAGGATATTCTCTTCACTTTTCTGTTCTCTCCGTAGCAAATTGATGCTAAACATAGAGTGTGCATAAAATATTTAGATGAATGGGTTCACAGTGAGATACCTCCACACTTACATAGATAATAAGCAGATACTAGAATTGAATCTGAGCTTTTGATGTATCACTAAAATTAAGCACCACTGCTCTATTTCTGCTCCTGCAAACATTAAATGTAAGTAGTGAGAAAAGAAGAAAACACAATCCATGGGATACAATGAGAAGGTTTTTATTTCCAGCAGCATTGTGTAGGGATGTTTTTCCCACAGTTGAGGTATTTGTTTCAGAGCAAGGTTCTCCACCACCTCTTTGGGAACACAGGAGGCCCAAGATACCTCATATTTGCCAAAACCCACAAAGAAAACATTGAGCAGACAGAGTCACATGAAAGCCATGCTGCACAGATCTGTTTAACACACAGTTATATGTGTACAAAAACTGTGCTGTCCGTAGATTATACTGGCTAACTGAGATTTTTGTGGTTTGCTTTTATTCCCACACTAATCTCTGACTATAATTTGGAAAAAAAAACAGTAAATATGTAACACAAAACAATGCCAAAAATATACATTTTAATATAAGTAACCAAACACTCAAAATATATAGTGCATGTGTATTTTTTTTTAGAAAAATCAGTATACTTGTTTTTCTCCTCACTGCTCAGCATTAGTTATAATACATGAATGTAAAACAATACTTATTTGTAGTTAGTAATACTATCTTTCACTCAGACCAGACAGTACTTCTGAAAAACCCTTCCTGTTCATTAAAACAGGCAGAGGGTCCCAGACTTCTGGTGGTTGGACTTACAGTTTTCCTAATATGAATATGCAAAAGTAACATGCATTTAGCAGAAACTACAATGTCATTTGAAGTTTGACGTATTCACGGGGCAACAATATGTAGTACAGTGTCTTCCTGGGCTGCTGATCCAGTCATAAGATGACACAGGTGAACAACTAGTCCTGAAAGACCTAGTATACAATATTTAACAAATTAAATGAGATATTCTACAGTTACAAAATAGACTTTCTTATGAGGTCAACTAGGCTAATACATGATGTTGGCTGTATCATACATCCTAAATACACTTTTACCTTATGAAATTATGTTTAACTCTATCAAAAATCAGGGACATGTATACTATAAAAAGAGTTACTTGCTCTTTAATTTTTCAACTTGTAAGTTTAGGGCTCATTTTAAAAATTTTATTATTTTCTTGTGTGTGTGTGTACGTGCCCACATGCATGCATGCATGTGTGAGTGTGTGTGTGTGTGTGTGTGTGTGTGTGTGTGTGTGTGAGCTTGTGAATTTAGTTGTGCATGTGAAGGTCAAGGGAAAACTCTTGGAGAGTATGTTGGCTAGTTTTATGTCAATATGTCACAAGCTAGAGTTCTTTGCGAAGAGGGAACGTCAATTGAGAAAATTCCCTCACTTCTTTGGCCTGTGGAGCATTTTCTTAATTAGTGATGGTTGTGGGAGAACCTGTTCCATTGCATGTAGTGTCACCCCATCTGGGTCAGGTGGTTAAGGAGTGTATGAGAAATTAGTTGAACTAGCCTTGGGGAGCAGTCTGGTAAGTAGTACTCTTCCATGACTTCTGCATTAGTTCCTGCCTTGATTTCCCTGGATAATGAACTACAAGCTATAAAATGGCTTCCTGTCTTCCTCAAGCTGATTTTTGTCATAGTGTCTTATTACAGTAATAGAAACCCTAGGTAAGACAGGGAGTCTTTTTTTTTTTTTTCTTTTCATCTTATAGGCTCATGAGGTCCAATTCCAACTCTTACTTACAACTTAAACCTGTGTGTAAGCTCCTCTACTGCTGGCCACGTGGCTGGCCAGGCCATCTTAATTGAATACAATTTAAGGAAGGAAAGGGATTTTAATTAATTTGAAGCCTATGACTCTCCAAGAGGGTAGTGACAAACTGGAATGGGATTCAACAAAATTATTGTAATTTCTTTCTCATGTTCTAATTCCTAAGGGGGAATTATGTCTTCTGCAAATATCTGCAGCCTGCTGGCCTATATGCTAATCTTTGAGTTTCATGCAGTGGTCAGTTACATACAAAAGATAGTGGAATGAACTGTGCCTAAAGGTATTTGAACTTCATAGGGTTTGCAAATTGAGTAGACTGATGTGGATGTAAAGGAGGGGAGGATTATTTTAAAGCTAAACAGTGTTTAGAATATAAAGTTCTGATTGGGATAAAACCGGCTGGGACTCTATCAGTTCACTAGTGGTTAAGGCCACAGATGGTGACCAAACATTAACTGACAGAATGTGCAGAGATACAAAGGACACAACAAGCCTAAGAGACCTGTGGTTGATTCTTGACCTCAAGAACGGCCAGCCATAGGTTGTGGTTCAAGTTGTCTGGTTTATGAGCTGGAAATTTCCTTGAATTTAGAACAGAAATGTCAGCCTTCCCCCTTAGAATGGTTATGGGAGTGAAGCAGCCTATAGAATGTTTAACCTCTGGCTTAACAGCCATCACCAAGTGTGGACTCCAAAGAAAATGGTTTTCTTCTCTTTGATACATCCAGTATTAGAGAAGTCACTGACAGATCTAATTACTTTGTAAAAAGCTGTTACAAAGGTTAGAATATGTTGAAGTGCTGTTAGTTCACTGAACCCTGATGAAATGTTTCCCTGGAGATAACAGAAACTGAAAATACATGATGACTTTGATGAATACAATTTTGCCAGACATTACTATTGAGGCATAAGGGAGTGATATAGGAAAACCGACAACCGTCCTTAATTTCTTTACAATCTTGTGGTAGTTTGAATGAGAATGGACCCCCATAGGCTTATATATTTGAATACTTAATCACCAGAGAATGGAACTGTTTGCAAAAATTATAAGAATTAGGAGGTATGGCCTTGTTGGAGGAATTGTGTCACTGGGGGTGGGCTTTGAGGTTTCAGAAACCCATGCCAGCTTCCCCCAGCCCCCATCTCTCTCTTTTTCTCTGCTTACAAGTCAAGATATAGCTTTCTGCTTCTTTTCCAAACCCATGCCTGTCTTCCATCAAGCTCCCTGCTCTGATGATGATGGACTAAGGCTCTGAAACTGTAAGCAAGCCCCTAAACAGTTTTTTAAAATGAGTTGCCTTGGTCATGGTGTCTTTCACAGCAATAGAACAATGACTAGGACAAATCTAAATGTGTTTATTGGCAACTTTCTGACTTCAAATATTCTAGACGAGAATTCTACTATTAAAACATGCATAAAAAACGGTGTACTAGGTAAGAGACTGACCTGTGTCATAGGCTGGTTATTTGGGGTTGATGTAAGTGTTGATGACACCATACAATGACAGTAAATGCATGACTATCTTCCTTTACCTCACTACTCTATTCCTGGGATATAATAAAGAGCTTTCTACTTCACCTGAAAATTCACCACTCTGGACTCATCTCACATTGCTATCATCACTGAGTCTATCTTATTTATCAAAATAACATATTTAAATCAGCTCTAGGATTGTGTATTAGTTTGGTTTCTATTGCTGTGATAAATGCCATGATCAAAAGTAACATGGGGAGGAGAGGGTTTATTTGGCTTACATCACTGAGGGAAGTAAGAAGAGAATCTAGAAGCAGGAACTGAAGCAGAGGCCATGAAGAGATACTACTTTGTGGCTTGCTTTCCTTGGCTCATGTTCAGCCAAGTATTCTAATGTAACAGCCTCACACACCCAGGGGTGCCACAGCCCAGAGTGGACTGGGCCCACTACATCAGTTAACAAAAATTACCCCACAGAAGTGCCTACAGGCCAATCTGATAGAGGAAGTTACTCAATTGAGATTCCCTTTTGGCAGGTATGCCTAGGTTTGTATCAAGTTGTCAAAACCCAACAATGATGGATTGATAAATTTCAGGTTGAATTGTGTTGTTTTGGGGAAGTTTTGTGGTCAACCAAAATAACGGTAAAGACAGACCATTTCTGTGGAAATTAACAGAGAATATAATGAAAGCTTTGCTAAAGAACTATATCTCTACTTGGGGATTTGTGTGTGACTAGATGACTTATAGTCACCTAAGTACTGCATGAAAGGCTGTATTTAGGCAAATACTTTCTATTATTCCTTACCAATTATGCAAGATATAACATCATTCATTTGCACAGCTGCATGAAGTGGTGCTTATAGATGTTTGTTTCTTAGTCTGTAGGGGAAAATACTGTCTTTGTGCATTTACAAAATTCAGGACAATGATAATGAAGATATCTCAGAACCCACTCACCACAAGAGAGTGACTCTTCTTCAATGGCTAAGAATTCCATGAAATGATTAATATAGTTGACTTAAAGCACAGATGTTTTTCTTGGCTTCTAAAACTTAAACAAATTATTAGCAATAACAATAAACATAGAAAACATTTATCTTATTCCTGAAAATCATATGTGGCCACAGTCCTATGCCTAATTAAAGGAACAGATTTGAATGTCAGGTGATTTCCATTGCAGCCACTTGTCTAGAACATTCATTTGATAGATGGAACCAGTTGCCATTTAGCATCTGTCTCTTAATGACTCCTTGAATTATTCAATGTGCATGTTAATTGCAGAGTAGATTGTTGTGTTTCCAGTGGTTAGGTCTTTGGTGGGTTTCAAGATGTTCATTAGAATGTCATGTCTGTTTATCAAGTGATACACTGTAATCTGAATAAAAATCTTAATAAGCATATGTGTACATGCTTTTCTTAGGCTTGGATATTTTAGGTGCAAGTATAGATTGTGGTGGTGATAAATTATCATGCTACCCAAAAGTAGTGTTCAGTTGAGCATAGGAAAGCATTGCAAATAAAAGTCTAATTGACTCATCTCAAAAGTGTAAAGAACCTTTTCATTTGGTAAAGATATTCCTGGAAAAAGATTGTACAGAAATGATAATTGCTGCATTGGTCCTTTATAAACAGGCATTGAAGTTTTACACATATCTGGGTTGTTGTGTGATATTTTGATTGTGTTTGAAGCTTACTTGGACTCAGAGGGCAGAGCTAGCCACTAGCTGACCAAAATTAACCATAGAAGTTTGGAGGACTTAGATAGATAGAAGATAGGAAGTAGTAAGGCTGGCTGAGAGAGGATCTCTGTCCTTTTGGGGCAAGGAATAGAAAAGGTAGGAAGTCACTGGTGGCTGCTTCCCTGCTTCTCTGATCTTTATAGGTTTTTACCCCAATATTTGACTCCTGATTTTTTTATTGATAAAGAATAATTAGTAAAGGCTTCACCTGGTAGAAGTGTTGCAATGAACAGTCAGTAGCAAGTGGTCCATTCTCTCAAGCTGATTCAGTTTACTAGCGGAGACACACACCCTAGGCATGTAAAAAGAAGGGCATGTGTGATGGACATGAGGCTTCTAGAAACCATGAGCACAGTAACATGCAAAGAGATAGAGATGAAGTCTGAGGGAATTGAGAATTGCTTCATGAAGGAAATTTGACTGGTAATGAACTTTACAGTGAGTTGGTTTTCAGAGAACAAAGGGAATGAGAGCATTGTTATTCCTCAGGACGATTCATAGAACTGTATCTGAGGCAGTCTACACACTTTTCCTGAATTTTCAAGTTACAGTAAGTGAAAAAATATTATAGGTTTTGAGAAGTCTTATAACCTGCTTAGTTTTGTTTCATCATGATATTTTTCAAAAAATGATTTTAGCAAGGAGCTTGTCTTTCTTCTCGCCTCATTTAACACCAAAGCACATTCAGGAAACCATGTTGGAAGTTGCTGTTCTTGCCTGGCAGCTCTGGCGCTGGGCGGAGTGCTCTGAAGATCAAAGGAGCCTCTGGAGTGATGTCCTCACAGCCCACACTCCTTTTTTGCCCTTCATAAAGGACCTTTTCATTTTGGGCTGTGCTCCCACACGAAAAACAAGGTGGGCTCACGTAAAACAAGAGATGTTTGTGTGTTGGTATATGTGTTCTACTATGTTTGTAGTTCAACGAATTAGAATTTAAGGTTAGGAATCTTTTGACTGTCAGTTTCCAGACTGAGATTCTATACTAAAATAGTGTATCATTTCTAAGTTCTCACACTGGTGTTATGACACTCTAATAGCTGCCCTAGTCATGAATAGCAGTGTGAGAATCAATGAAAGTCAGTGGCTCCTGAGACCTGAAACAATTGCAATTTCAGCTTTCTTAAACTGTATAAACTTAAAAGAATGACAATTTTATTTACACTGTAAGGTTTATTAATAATGGCTCTTTTGTAAACTGAATAAGTCATGTAGTGTGGGAGTGAAATATGACCAAATACAGAAGAAAGCTTCATTTTCCTAAAACTGAGCGGTGCCTACATTCTTACATGACGTGTTTAAGCTGTGGGTCCATAAGTGGGAAGGGATCACAGTGTAACTGCACCCAAGCATTTTCATATATCACAGAGAAGGCTGAGCACAGTACAAGATGAGATCCAGAAGCAAGTCTGAACATTCAGAAATTAAATCTTCTTATATAAATAAGACATTATAGGATTAAACAGAAAATACCTGCTTCACACTGCCTCATGCTGTGTCTCTAAAAATTATTTATATTCCACTCTTTGTTCCAAATCCATGCCAGCAATAATTTTTAAAACTTTCTAAAGTTAGAAGATTTCTTCTCAGTCTATGGGTAAGCAATGCTGAGCAAGAACTTAGTTTAGTAGTCATAAATATGATCTCAGTATACACAAATAGTCATGGGACAAAGTAGTTTCCCTCTCCAGGAAGCTCAAACTATTTGAGAGAATTGGAGCATACTATTCAGACCCTAGGTAGAGATTCTAAAATGGTGTGTCTCATGAAATAGTTTTCTCTTCTTTTCCTCTATCATTCTTCCACCATTACTTATTGAGTTATGTATTTCTGGATCTATCTTGAAATAGTCGAACAAAAATTGGACAAGGATCTCCACTTCTTTCTGTCAACATAAAATCCATCCAACTATGGGTACAGCTTATAGTCATTTCTTTCTAAAAGTAAAGAAATGGAAAAATAAAATTTTACACTTCCCTTGATGATGTGTAAAGTTTTTTCAGGGAGGGGGGGCTATGCATACAAGTGTGGTATGCAAGCAGTATGTGTGCATGTTCTTTTATGTGAGTACAAATATGCATGTTTTAGCAAGTGTATACTATGCTTGTGGGGACCCCAGATTGATATTTCATGTTTTCTTCTGTTATTCTCCACATTGTATATCAAGACATGGTCTCTCACTTGAATCAAAGCTTCACAGATTTGTCTAGTCTAGCTAGCTAGATGTCTCCATCCACCCTGTATCTAGGTAGAGGCTGAGGATCTCAATTCCTGTTCAGGTGAAAGTACTCCTGGGGTCAGCATTTTACCCACTGAGCCAGCAGCTGTACCTGTTTTTTTTTTTTTTTTTTAAATTGATCCAGATACATAGCTGTGCACTTACTTGTCCATGTTTAACTACAGCCTCAAACTTGTTACTAGGTTGCTTTCTCAAAGGACACTAAATTAACCAAGCTATGTTTTTATGTGACCCTCAAATATCCTGTTAGTGTTTCAGTGTTTAACTTTTCAATGGAGATGTAATTCTGCTTTCCCACTTTTATGATAAAACACTGTCTAGCAAGGAGAGTTAGAGACGGTGGCTAAATTCCCTAGAAAGCCTCAGGGACTGGAGGAAGGTATGAAAACTTTCTGTTGTAGTACCAGAGCTCTGGAACTATGCAAAATAATATACTGATGAAGACACCAATGAGGAAAAATCAGTTTCACGATCATTGTCTTAGTTCGGGTTTCTATTGCTGTGAAGCGACATCATGTTCACAGCAACTTTTACAAAGGAAAATATGTATACAGTAGCTTACAGTTTAGAGGTTCAGTCCATTATTATCATGGGAATGGCAGCATGCAGGCAGACATAGTACTGGAGAAGGAGCTGAGAGTTCTTACAACTTGATATACAAGCAATAGGAAGTGGTATGCTCACTGATCATGGCTTGAGTATATATTAGACCTCAAAGCTTGCCTACACAGTGACACACTTCCTCCAACAAGACTACACTTACTTGCTGTGGGATGTCCTGTATGTTGTAAATAAATAAAATGCTGATTGGCCAGTAGCCAGGCAGGAAGTATAGGATAGGCTGGACAAACAGAGAAGAGAGGCTAGGAGGTGGAATTCTGAGGAGACGCCAGCCTGCCATCCAGGGAGCAACATGTAAAGGCAACAGGTAAAGCCACGGAACATGTGGCAACATATAGATTAACAGAAATGGGCTGAATTAAGTGTAAGAGCTAGTCAATGGTAGGCCTGAGCTAATGCCCCAGCAGTTTAATTAATATAAGTTTCTGAGTGATTATTTCATAAGTGGTTATGGGCTCTGTGGTGCTGGGCAGGACTAGAGAAAACTCCAGCTACACTTACTCCAACAAGGTCACTCCTAATAGTGCCATTTCCTTTGGGGACCATTTTCTTTCAAACCACCACATTCCACTCTCTGGCCCTCAAAGGCTTGTAACCATATCATAATGTAAAACGGCATTCAGTCCAACTTCAAAAGTCCCCATAGTCTCACATAACAGCCTCAAACTTATTTAAAACTTTAAAGTTCAAAAACTCTCCTGATATTCATGCTATCTCTTAACTGTGATCCCATGTAAAATCAAAATCAAAAAGCATATCACATACTTCCAACATATGAAGTCACAGGGTATATATAACCACCCAAAAACATAGGGAAGAGAGCATAGTGAGGAAATACTGGACCAAAGCAAAATCAAAAACCAGCTAGGCAACTCCAAACTCGCATCTCCATGTCTGATGTTAAAATGTTCTTCAGATCTCCAACTCCTTTCAGCTTTGTTGACTGAAACATACTTCTTTCATTTGGTCTGGTTCCACTCCTTCTTAGCAGCTTTCCTCAGCAGGTATTCCATGGCTCTGGCATCTTCAACATCTTCAGATTTCCATGGCAATCCAGGCTTCACCTTCACAGCTTCATACAATGGCCGCTCTAGGCCTCCATTCAGGGGCACCCCGACACTTGCCTGAGCTCAGCAGCTTTACCTAATCATGGAAGCAAATTCCATAGCCCCTTTCTTCTGTCCTTAGCTCCAGAACCACATGGCGGAAGCTGCTAGATTCCGCTGCTTATTCAATTACATCTTCACCAGCTTTTGGTTTTTGATGGTTACCTTCTCTGCCTAAGCTTGGCTGTTCTAGAACTTGCTCTGTAGACCAGGCTGGCCTCAAACTCAGATATCCACAAGCCTCTGCCTCTAGAGTGCCCAGATTAAAGGCGTGTACCATCACAACTGGCTCTAAGCTTTTCTTTAATTCTTTTTCACAAGTTGGAAACTGGGTGGGATCTTGCCCTGAGGTTACCACTCCCTTTATTCCATTTCTTAATCTGTTTTATGTCCTTGAACACTGGTCTTAGCTCCATACCACTTCCTGGTACTCCTTTTCTCCTCAAATTTTACAATTTGTAATTTACCCTGCTTAGCTTGCTCCTTTTCATTATAAATCTTCGTTGGCATTGCAGGACAAAGTCTATACTAGATGGTTTTGAGATTTCCTCTGCCAACAGAATTAATCCAAAACTCTTCACTTTAGCCTCGGGCAGTCTTTTTGGACAAGGGCATAAAGCGGCCACTTTCTTCACCAAATTATCACAATAATGATCTCTAGCCCACATACTATATTTTTTTCCTCTGAAACATCTTGAGCCAGGCTCCTACACTTAGCACCACTGTCTTTCCTGTCCCTACTAGGTATGACCCATTAATCAGCACTTAAAGCATTCAATTGCTTTTCTAATCCTCTGTTCCAAGGTCCATATTTCTTCAAACAAAATCATGACCAGGCCCATCACAGCAATACCCCACTCCTGGTACCAACTTCCTTCTTAGTTAGCATTTCTATTGCCATGAAGACATACTATGACCATGGCAACTCTTATAAATGAACACTTTTAACAGAGTGGCTTCCTGTTCAGAGGTTCAGTTCACTATTGTCATGGTGGGACATGGCAGCATGCAGACAGGCATGGTGCTGGAGGAGCTGAGAGTTTTATATCTTGATATGCAGGCAATAGAAAGTGGTCTATTCACTGGTCTTAGTTTGAGCATATATGAAATCTCAAAGCCCACCTCCACAGTGACACACTTCCTCCAACAAGACCATACCTACATAACAAGGCATGCTTCTCCTAGTAGTATCACTCCCTTTGGGGACTTGAGGCAACTCCAGATCATGTCTCTAAATTGACCTTAGATTCTTAATATTCCATAAGTGGAAAGTATTCTATAAAATGAAAATTCCTCAGTCACTACAAACTCAAATATGTACTCTGTGAAGGAGCTACAATGAAGAAAAAGCAATGCTTTCAAAACCTACTTTAGCATAATGTGTTAAATTGTTTCAAGAGAATGTAGTGTTTACAGTGCTGGTTATACAGATGTTCTAAAAAGGGTGATGTTGCAACATTCTGAAGTGATTACACCCAAGTTTAGAATTCTCTTTGACCTCTTTTTATCAGGTTGTTTACTTAAGTATTTATCAGCCCTGGGAAAATATAATGAACATTAAAACAGCAAACAGAATTTTAAAGGAATCTGAAGTTTGTAGGGAAGATACCAACACAGTGGAAAGAATATTCTGCATTCTTTATTTACTAACTTTAAATGTTTCTCCCTTGGTACTAACACTCCCATTATCTATGTAGAAATACTTTGTCATCTGCTTTATAGACATCTTGTCTTTTTAGCCTAAAACATTTCTGCATTCTTCAAAATTAGGTTGCTATTTCCTGAGATCTAATAGGATTATCTGATTCAGAAAATTTAGTGTCAGCAACATTATACTATCTAATACACAAACCTTTACAAACTTTGTTTAATTGTCCTGATAAAGTTCCTCTATGACACTTTCTCAAACTAAAAACTGATAGAGTTTAATTCTTATCTACTATAAAAGCTTCTTTTTGTCTAACTCTTCCTCCATACTGGCTTAGCACACTTGAAAACCTTCAGGCTTTTGATACTAGTTGTTGGCTTCCAAAGTGAGGCTAGGAAACATTGCACTGAAATTGCTAAGCTACTAATGACTAGAGCTATTGATGATTTTAAGGGCAAAGCATTGATAACTTATTTCAATGTTACATTATTTGTTACAAACCAGACTAAATATTTATGCACAGCAATAAAAAGTGCCTTCTTCATTGGATAATTGTGGGGAAAAGTTATGTTCCTTTGAGAACATTTGTGACTGCTCTACATGTACTCATGATATCTTCCCTCTCTCATGTAATTCCTCTTCTGGTTTCATTCTGTTGCTGTGACAAACATGATGAGCAAAAACAGCTCAGGGGATGGAAGGGTTTATTATATCTTAACAGGTAACAGCCTATCACTGAGAGAAATCAGGCCAGAAACTCAAGGAGGACCTTGAAGCATAAACCATGGAAGAATACTGCTTGTGGTTTGCTTACAGATTGTGCACACACACACACACACACACACACACACACACACACACACACACACAAAATGGTGGTCCTGGAATGGATATATATGTATCCATCCCAAGACCACCTACCTGCCCAGGGAATGACACCCTCATAGGAACTGCATAGTTCCACATACCAACTTAATAAAGACAATTACTCAATTGAGACTTTCTTTTCTTTTCCTGTGATTCTAGGCTGCATTAAGTTAACATTTGAAGCTAACTAGGACAATTATGTAGTGCATTTATTTGAAACCTGCTTTTTTATAACAGGTCACTGGGTGAGGCTCTTTAAAATCAGCGAGTTGCAAACATTTTAGCCCCATAAGAATTTCACTTCCCTTTCAAAGTAGAGTTATAGTAGAAAGATTCTGACTGTTGGAGTCAAACTCATGCTAAATTTTGGTTCCAACTCTCCCAAGTGCCATGCTTTTGGTTAATAATTAAACCTCCCTCAGATAGTTACCTGTCAGTGTTGATAATCAGGAGGACCTTGGAGCCCAATTATTTGGTTTAGATAGATCTGAACTAATCGAACTTCCATAGTAAGGATAAGGTTTTTCATGCTTCTAAGTTAAGATAGGCTTTTTTTTTTTCTGTTAAAAGGAATTAATAATACCTACTCATCTAGATTATTCTGGTAAATGAAATAGTGATTAATGTGATTATTTAATCCAGTAGACTTTGGTTTATTTGCCTACTGATTATTTTTTTCTTTTTAATTATTTAGGTCAAGATTTACTATAAATAAGAGAACAGGATGGAGTAGAATGTGAGCCCCAAAGTTGGCTTAGAGTGCAAGTGAGAAACAGAAGTACAAATAATAGTAAATAAACACTTCGTTCCACTTAAGTGGACTCCACTTTCTCCAGCAGAGTTCACAGTCATTGTGATTAATGTTTCAGCTCACTGAGGCAGTAGGACTGAACAGCAAACAGAAGAGGGTGGGTTCAAATGTAGATAGTCACCCACTCTGATGTGAGTCATGTGTTGATTAATTCGCAGGCTCAGCCCTACAACCTCAATGGACAGGGTTAAACCACTGATAGACAAATGGCTTGCATTTCTGCCCTTTCACACAGTTACCCCTCACTCATGGGACCCCAAGTGTCAGAGCTGGAAAAATGTCGGGTGCTGTAGTAACTTCAGCCATGAAGTTTGTAGTAACAAAGCCACGGAGAAACCAGGCAATACATGAAGGATTACCAAATGATGAAGGGTAGACTTTGAAGATACCTTTGTTTTTTCAGATCTGAACAGGTCTCTTTGTTCCATAGAACATTATCAACATGCCAGTGATGCTTGGCAAAAATGTTCAATACCTGTGCATGCATTTTATATATTTGTATTTTAGTTTCATATCTTATTCATTTGTCTATGAAAGGAAATCACTATGTAATGTTCAATTTATATTTTACTTCTATGTATTTTATTAGGATTTAGTAATTTTATTGAAAGAAGAAACAACTTAATTTGTAGCTTCTAAAAGCCCTTCATTTTTGCAAGTTTATTTTAGTAATTTTAATAACAGTCTTGATAATTTAGTTACAAAGCTAAAACTTGATTAAGTTTATCAAATGATCAGTGAGAAGTCAAAATGCCACAGAAGGAATACTGAGCATCAAGGAAGAAATGAAGAGTGTGAAGTCCTTGTTCTAGTTGGGCTTGGTAGTGGGTAACATTCAGAGGTTATTCACTTAACATAAAAATGAAAGATTCTGTAGTTATAAAAGAAGAAAGTGCATATAAAACTATTTAATTATGATGTAGAGTGCATGCAGTATGTTGTGATTGCTCATAAGAAAAATCTGCAATTAATTGGATGGACAACACACACACACACACACACACACACACACACACACACACACACAAAACCCCAGATTTTGTATGATTTCATTACATAGGAATCATATTGCCTGGCCTTGGCCTCAAGTATAAATGAATCATCTGTAACAAGGAGAAATCCATCTCTAGCCCAGAAATGTGGAACCAAAAAGGGAAGGTGCATTTTGCATGATAAATGTCATATTTGTTTGCATCTCAAGCAAGATGGAAAATTGGTGAAGAGAACATAACATTGCTATATTCAAAACCAAGCCATAAAAACCTAGTGAGACAACAAAGACCCTAAAAATGAATGATAAATTCATTGAGGTTGAAATAGATTTTGCTTTTGCTCTTAAATAATTTTAGACTCATTATGTATTTATCTTCAATATAGAAAGGAAACCACATATATTGTACCTGTTCTCTCCAATTATAATGACTCACTAAACTCTGGCAGAATTCCAGTAGTGAAACACTGAAACCCTCACAGCCCAGGAACAGAACACTTCCAGCACCATATGGGTCCCTGGTGTTGGCTTTCAGGCAACACGCAAGTCCCTTGCCCTCATCCTTTAAGGCATGGCTAGCAAAATGTAATTTTGTCCTTTTGTATTAATGTTTCCCAAGAAGTCATTGGGGCTTTTCAGATTACGGAAATAGTATCCCTTTCTTCTCTTTATGTTAAAGGCCTGATCTTTCAGGTAAGTCTGTTATATTCTTAATGGTTTCCTCCTGCAACCAGATCTACTGAGAGAAGTCAGGCCTGTAAAGAAGAACTGTGGGAGAAAGCTCTCACTTTCCTCTGAGCACATTTTCATGCAGGAGAATAATGGTGCAACCACCATCTCTCTTATCATTTGCCCTAAAAACTCCAAAGGTCCCTGTGTTCCTCTGTCGTTAGAACAGTGATCTCCTGAGTGTCCTAGTTCATCTGAGGAGACGTGATTATGGAGTCTCAGTGACATTCTGAGATTGTGAGGGTTCAATGATGACTTCTAAAAGGAAAAGGACTTTGTTTTCCCAAACAAATTAGGGAATGGCAACTTTTTTGCAAAACAATTCTAGAGGAAAAGTGTAGAGGAGATAGGAAAACATTTTTAGAGTTGACATTTTCTTATAGTTAAAATATGACTAATAAAGAAAAACTAGACAGTGGGAAAAACTAAAATGTGGAAATAAACAATGGGGAAATAAAAATCAAAATAGGGGGTGGGTTTTGTATGCGCAGATACTGAATTTGGAGGAAGAAATTCACTTCATTAAGAGTTGGGGTTGTTGCTGACCCCAAGAACCAAGTCAGTAGTGAACTTAGCCTTGAAGTCTCCCTGCCCCCTCTTTCCTCTCCTCTTCTAGTTAAATGGATTTCTTGTGTGCCTGTGGCATACTCAGAGAATCTATTTATTATCCAGGATTTATTTTCTTGGCTGTCATCCTGTTACTTTCTCATTTTCACATGCTGGACTAAGCATATGACAAACTGAGACATGAAGACATTAATTTTACATTCTCCGGTGGATCAGAGATCCTAACTTCTCCTGAGTCCAATAACAAACAAAGAATGTCAAGTAAATCTATATCTTAACCTTCTGTTTTGTTTTGTTTTTTTTAAATAATGGGTGATCTTTCTAAAGTAAGATTCCCGTGTGGGATTTACCATGAGCCCAGTTTTTCTCTTCCTAAACTCTCTAAATCTGGGGACAATGCAAAGGTGTGGACATCCACCATCAGGAAGTAGAGGCTGAGGGAGATCCTGAGCCATTGAATACCAACTCTTGGGTTACTCATCACAGAGGCTGCAGGCAGATAAGAACAAGCAGACCAGAAACACACCTGCCTGTGCGTAAGGAGGTATCACATCCTTAAAAGAAAACTCAGCAAGAGCTTACACAAAAGAGTTGTCTCTGGTAATAAAGACTCGCTTCACAGAGCTACCCCTCCTCTTCCTTCTCCTCCTCCCTTTTTTCCTACTAAGGAGAAGGGTACTACTTAGGGTAAAAGAGTAATTACAGGTTTTCTTTTCCTTGTCGGATTGGTGAAATGAGGATCAGTAGCTCACCCTTCACAGGGTTGTAGAAAATAATCAATGTAAGGACATAATGCAAAAAATTAACAGAGCAGGCATGTCTGCCTATAAGACATGATTCATAGAAATGAGCAGTTCAGTTATACACTGAACATGAACATGATTGTGGTCTTTCGTAAGGTATTTTTACACATTATTATATTTGATGTGTGTGTGTGTGTGTGTGTGTGTGTGTGTGTGTGTGTTATTAGAGACTGAACGCTGAGTCTCATAACTGATAGACAAGCACTCTACAACAGAACTAAATCCTCAAATCAAGTTTTGCTTTTAAACTTTGTTCAGTGTTTCCTTGAACTCTCTCTGTAGCCCAGGCAGGCTTTGCTCTCAGTTCACCTGCCTTACCCTCCAATCACATGGCTCTAAAAGCCAGGTCAGGAATATATTTGAGTTTTATAACATGTCATATTGCATTGGGATCATCCTCCTCCCTCTCTTTTCTTCTTTCTTTCCCCCATGGAAAACATTTATTATTCTGTACCTGTTGGTTTTAATAAACTGTTGGCTACATGTTACAGCAAACTATTAACATATTTCATATTGTCACTGAATATATTTTCCCCCACCCACCACCCAAAATGTACTAATATATTTTTTGGGTATCAACCAGCTGTTTATGGAGGTGATGAGATCTTTAGGTCATCATAAGCATTCCAGAAGCTACAACTGAGGCAGCTGGGCCAGCACTGCCGACGTTTATGAAGACAGATGCTTGTTTTAAAAGTAGAAGTATCAAAGGAGTTATACAAATATACTATTTTTGGCTTTCTGAGAAAAACATGGAAGAAAAACATATTGTCATCCTACCAGACACCACATAAATAAAACACTGCACAAAAGACTCTGAACCCAAGGTATGTATCACAGGCATAAAGATCCAGTTAACTGAGATGATTACTGAAGTAATTTAAATGTTCTTTCACACATTGATACTATTTTAAATGCATCATCAGAACAGAGATTTAAGTTATGAATTGGCTTGGGTTGTAGTGAGTATTTTACTTTGTACTAAGACTCCCAAACACCTTAGAAGAGCTGTATTCATACTCATTGTAATTCCTCAAAAGAAATTGCATAGATTTAATACCTGCATACTTCCCTGTGGTTCTGATTATATATACTAAGCAATTCAGTAAATATTCAATATTTAAGGGGAAAAAAGTTCCAACAGCATATACTAGACAGATGGGTGTCTAAAAATGCCATAGTAATGAGAACCATAAAATTTAGTGCATTCATGAATCTACATTCATATTATGTATATATGTATAATATATACATATATTCATCACCAGAATAATAAAAAAAACCCTACACTTTGTGAATTTCACAGAGACTATTCATCTGACTTAACTATAGGGAAGAAACACTCAGGAAATATATCATAGCAAAAATTTTCCTTTATGTTTGAGGATTCCAAAGATAAGATCTTTCAAAAAATAAGAAATCTTTTTTAAGAATTCTTTTGTTCATTTTACATACCAATCACAGATCCCCCTCTTTCCTCCTCCTACCCCTCTAGCCTTCCTCCCCCCAGCCCATCCACCATTTCCTCCTACAAGATGGTAAGGCCTCCCATAAAATGTCCATACTCTAACACTTTTCAGTAAGCTCAGGGCTGCTTCCGTGGCATCGCTATAGACTTCATCTGCAAACTTTACCTATGAAACTTAACACGTCCAAAATCAGCTCTCGTTTTGCACATTCACCTCCAAACACCTTTTGCTTATACTAGCCACATTTCTCCCCTTCTCATATGTCTCAGATTTCTAACAACACTTTTAGAAAAGCTTGATTTGATCTACTTCCAAACAATACTCAGAGTCTAAGTCTCCAGAATCTCTATAGATATTAAGAAAATCCTCTGTGTGGGTGAAAACTCCTGAAAGGAAGCTGTGTCTGCAGAGACTGGTGAACTGATTAGGATGGCAGTGCTGTGGAGAAATGGGAATGCTGCAGGTCCAGAGGCTAATTGCCTTATCTTGGGCTAGTTCTAGCCCTCCAGAACAGCTATCCCATGCCTACACCATTGTGTCTTAACTAACATCTGGTAACTAATAGAAACTTTTTTGGAATCTGTTAACTCTGCAGACCACTAGTTTTCACAATTCCTAAAGCTAAGTTATGTCATCAGGCAATGTCTTGGGCCTATAGAAAGTTTTCCCCATCTCGCTGTAACCATCTCTGATGGATCCACCACTGTATTTTAAACTTGCCTTGGTTTATGAATTTCTTTGCTGCTATGGGATAGTCCTTCTGTATTCTGTGAATGTGTATTTCTCTAACCAGTTGATAATAAAGATGTTTTTACCTATGGGAAGACAGGATAAGGTTAGGTTGAAGAATCAAATTGGACTCAGAGGAAGAGGGGTGGGGTCGACACAGATGCTGGGAGCCACCCAAGAAGCAGTATGCTGGAGAACTGGTAAGTCACAGACCATGTGACAATGAATAGATTAACAGAAATGGGTTAATTTAAATGTAAGAGCTAGTAAATAATAAGCCCGAGCCATCAACCAAATATTTATAATTAATATAAGCCTCTGTGTGATAATTTGAGAAGTAGCTGCCAGGTAATTGGGAGTTGCTGGAGGCAAAGAAACTTCCATTTACACTTTGCTCTAAAACTTCATGAAACTGATTCCATATTGAACCATGGAATTTAGGGTAATGTAAATTTGTGTTCTTGGGCCATGGTCACTCAAAAGTGTTCCAGCATAAACTATTTTTTTTTATTCCCTTTAAAATGAGAGCTGTGGTTTTTGCATCAGCACCTGCTTATTATACATCAGCATCAAGCATTTTGCCTTAGCAATAGTGTGATGATACACACTCAGTAGAAACAGTACTTTGAATTTTGAGTACTCAGTCCATAGACATTTTATCCTAGGAAGAAAGAAGTTCCTATGTAGTGGTTAGCAGCAGCAGAAAGGTAGGTTCTCAGCTCAGCACCATGATGAGATCCTCACATTGGGATCCATTGCTAACCTGTGATGAATGTTTTATTTGATGTATCTGTGCCCTTTTTGTTTAGGGTATTTTCCTTTTACAGTATGCTTCTCAATGTGCTACACCATGATAAATAAAAGAGGAACTTGTTTCATTTGCAGCATAGGTCACGATACTTGCCCCTGAACTTGATTTCCTTCCTAACACACCAGGCTACTCCCAACATCACAACCAAAGTGATCAAGTTACCACACAAATTAAGCAGGTTAAGTCAAGCATGTTTCTTTTCCCCACAAACCCTCTAAGGGTATCTCAGGAACATTATTTGCTTTTCTTACTGCGTTCCCATGTTTCCTTTACTCCAGTCCTACAACTCAACATTAGGTGGAGCTTTTGGAACCCTAGGGAAGAGAGCAAGAGAAGATTGTAGGAGCCAGAGGGGTCAAGGACACCAGGAGAACACAACCCACAATGTCAACTAAGCAGGGATCATAGGGACTCACAAAGATCAATGAAGAGGCAAGAATGGAGCCTGCATGGGTCTGCCCAGGTCCTCTGCATGCATGCTGTGGTTGTTTAGCTTGGAATTGTGTGGGATTCTTAACAGCGGGAGTGTGAGGTGTCTCTGACTATTTTACCTTGACAAAAGTCCCAAGGAAATCATTTTAATGAAAGGAAGGGGGTTTTGCCTCCTCTTTCAGAACCTGGCAGTTCATGGCTGGTGAGCCCTGTTGCTGTTTTGGAGACCCTTTCCTCCTACTGGGCTGCCTTATCCAGCCTTGATATGAGAGTTTGTGCTTAGTCTTATTACATCAAGTAAAGCTGTGCTTGGTTGGTAGCACTAAGAGGCCTGCTCTTTTCTGAAGGGAAATAGAGGAATAGTGGATCGGGGGAGGGGAAGAGGAGTGTCCTAGTTAGGGTTTCTATAGCTTTGTTGAAAAACCATGACCAAAAGGCAAGTTGGGGAGGAAAGGATTTATTTGGCTTACACTTCAGCATTGCTTTTCATCCCTGAAGGAAATCAAAGACAGGAACCCAAACAGGGCAGGATCCCGGAGACAGGAGCTGATACTGAGACCATGGAGGGGTGCTGCTTACTGGTTGGCTTCCCATGGCTTGCTCAGCCTGCTTTCTTATAGAACCCAGGACCAGCAGCCCAGAGATGGCACCATCCACCATGTACTGGGTCCTTCCCCATTGATCACTAAATGGGAAAATACCTTACTGCTGGATCTTAAGGAGGCATTTCCTCAACTGAAGCGCCTTCCTCTGAGGACTCTAACTTATGTTAAGTTGCCACACAATACCAGCCAGTACAGGGGGAAGGCCTGGGAGGAGCAGAGGGAGGGGAGGCTATGATTAGGATGTATTGTATAAAAGAAGAACTTTTGAAAAGCCTTCTTGGTATTTTCCGTGCATGCTAGGCAGAAGTCTGCCTCAAGCCCTTTGCAATGGTAATAGTAGTTCTACTTTCCTGGACCAGTTTTCCCAGCATGGTGTTCATGACTGACTTTCATTACCTTCAGGGTTTTGTACCTATGTCAAAATCTCCCAAAAGCCAATAGTGAAATACCAAGTAAATCACAAAGTCACCCCTATGTCCTCCTGTAATCCCTTATCTTACTCAGCGTCTGTGGGGCATTTACTCACCAACCCCACAGTTCCCCAGAGTTTTCTTGAGTGTGAACAGCAGGAAATATTAGATAGAAGGATTTATTGTGGAGAACCTTACGGAGATAAACAGAAAATAAAGGATAACCTTGAGAGGGCCTGGAACCTTTTCCAACGGGCCCCCGACTGTTTCTGCCCCAGGTATTTATAGAGACGCCAAGGGGTGGAGCAAAAGACCCCCCAACCCCCTCAGCCCCCACCCCCCCACCCCTGCAGCACAGCCAAGTGCAGACCATCTCAGACATCTGCACTCAAGCTCGTGGTCCTAATTATCCTCTATGTGGACCTGCTGGGTAAAGCCACAAGGAACCCGAAAACAGGCTCCCACAAGTGTCTCCACAGGCCTTATCTCTTTCTGTCATGAATCTGAATTATTCCCCTGAAGCCTCCTCTGCTCTGAATGCTGGGTAGCAGCCTGTGGTGTTATTAAGAGGTAGTGGAATTTTTAGGAGGGAAGGCCTAGTGGAATGAAATGTAGTCACTGGGGTCATGCCCTTGAAGGAGATCCTGGGGGCCTGTTCCTTTCCTCTTCCTCCTTGTTTTCCAGCTACCATGTGGTGAACAGGGCTCCTTCCCCTTGTGGGACACCATAATATTCTGAGCCACCGCCTGCTCAGCAACAGGGCTCACCAGCCATGAACTGCCAGGTCTGAAAAAGGAGACAAAAACCCCTTCATTCCGTTGAAATGATCTCCTTGGGATTTTTGTCACAGTGATAAAAAGCTAACATGCCCATGTTTTTAAATATGACTCCCTTTTAGTGCATAGTGTTTATTCTGTGTACACTACATGAGGGCAGGGATTTCTCATCATTTGCATTTCTAGCACCTTAAGAAGTCCTATATTTGTGAAAGAAAGCATACGATTATGAAGGGAAGGGAAGGGAAAAAATAAGAAAAGAGGGGAGAAAGGAAAGGAGGAAAGAAGAGAGATAAATGGTTGGAGAGATGGTGTGAAGAAAGAGAAGCAAAAAGAAAATGCAAGCTAAGAAGGACATAATTGGGGACCACTTCCTCTGAGAGCTACCGATGTAAAATTTCACCCTCTAGACCTGAGGTTGATCTTCAGCCTCAAGAAATCAAAGCAGCTGGGAGTTGTGGATAAGCAAAAGTTTTATTAGTGTATCTGGACACTGCTATTGACAACCTGTAATCTTTCTCCTTTCCTCTCTCTGTAGATCTCTCTCAGTTAGCAATGACTCTTAAATCATTTGTTATGAAATATTTAATCACACTATGAATTCCGAGTTTATGTTTGCATTAATTAAACAAAATCAACCTTGGGTCAGGAAGTGGAGCCAGTGACTAGTTGGCAGAGAGTAATCATAGAGAGTTGGAGGGAATCTGGAAAAAGGATAGAGAGACTCACAGGAAGTACTAGGGAGGGATTTTGAGGGTAAAAGTCTTTCTTTTTTGGTTTGGTGGAGAAAAGGACAAGATAGAGAGAGGTTTTCTTTTCTAGCCACTGAAATGTAGTTGTTCTACTAATGGTAGCCAGTGTTTATTAAATTCCACATGGGTTTCTTTAATGCTTTTAGCAATATGTAAGGAAGTTACTAATCCACCATTCACAGGGGACATAACTGGGGATGTGGCAGAGTGGAAAGTACCCATTCCACACTGTCTGGAGAGGCCTCAGTCACAGTCACAGGTGGGGACACATTGAATGTAACAGTTACAGAAAAAGTGATGATAAAGAAACACTCCAGCAAGACCACTGGAGGGGAAAAGCAGTCTCCTGGTGATTCTGATATTCTCATCCTACCAGAAGACAAAGAAACATTAATCAAACATTTGCAAGTTAATCCTTTAACAATCTGGCTTCTGACTCCACCTGGTGGAAAGATTAAAAATAAAAACAAAATGAAGCTCCCAGAAGCACTATAGAAGCAACACTTGGGGGCAATCATTTGCTGGTTGCCCTTAGCCCCTATTCTACCCTTCTGAAAAACAGTTTACCATGTGTTTTCAGAGTCCAAAATCCCTTTGTAGCTCTTTCTACAAAGTGGCTTCCGGTTAGTTCATACCTGTGAGAAGTCCTGGCAAGGGACTGTATGAACTAGCAACAAGTTGTAGAAGGAAATATGGCAGAAGTGATCATTGGAATTTTCAGGTCCATAACACTCCTATCGTAAGAATGTCTCCATCTTATTTATTCACTCCTTATGGTGGAATGTCACAATGTCTCCATTGTTTCTACTATTGATTTTCGGGAGTGGCCAGGTTTTAAAGTAGTTCATAGGTGGTGCTTACACAGCGAGGACAACACTGTCCTTATTTTCTGCTCATCTTTTCATTATACTAGGCCGTTAGTTTCCACTTGGAGGGAATGGAAATTTCAAAAAGTGTCAAGCTTTTGCTCGGCATTTCCCTCTGCTAGTTTGGGCTCTTGCTTTTAGATCCTCAGATGGTCTTCTTGATTCCATTTATAGCAAAGCCTATCATTTCTCTGTTACATCATCTTGAAACCCTTGCTAAAAGTCAATTCACTCCAGATGTGTGACTTATTTCTTGGCTCTCTATTCCTAAACGATTCTCTGTATGTCTGTCTTTTATTTTTAAAAACATTTTATTTCTTTTGAGAATTCCATACATGAGTACTATAATTATATCCTTTCCTAGTTCCTCCTCTAACACCCCTACAGCCTCTCAAACTCATAACTTCTATAATTATTATCATGTATTAGTATGGACATATGGTTCAGGGATGACCACTCAGAATTGAATAATCTATCAGAGGGCTTGTCCCTGTAGAAAATTGATTCTCCCTCAACAACCATTGATTGTCTGTAGCTCTTCATCTAGTGGTAGCACCTTGTGAAGTACTCCCCATCCATATTTTCATGTCTACTGGTGCTGAGATTATTCGTGTCTAGTTTAGGCAGCCATATTGTTGACATTTCATGAGTTCAGCTTCCCTGGCATGTCTAGAAGGTGCAATCTAGCAGCAGACTTTGTGGTCCTCTGGCTCTTACAGTGTCTCTGCCCCTCTTCTATAATGTCCCGTGAATCTTGGATGTACAGGTTGGGTTGTAGATGTACCAGTCAGTTCTGGGTGCCCCAAGGTCACTGATTATTTGCATTTTGATCAGTTGTGGATCTCTGTAATAGTCTCCTATCCCCAAAAGCCATAGACTACCTTACAAAATGCCAGAGCTGGGCATGGGAAACATCCCTTTCAGCTGTTGTCAAGGGAGTCTGAATAGCCTATACTCTGATAGCCTTAAGAGTATAGGCTATCACCATTGACCTTGATTATCCCTAAGAACTTGAAGGTATGCCCTGCTGATGAAGTCACCACATATATCAGACACAAGACTTAGAGGAATCATATTGGAACTGACTTGGAAGCTTCCTCATTGAGGACTGCCTTTCACAGTATCAGAAGGAGCTGCACAAGATGAAGAGAAGGTTTAGCCATAAAGGCTAGGCTCACAAACCCAAAATACAGAGGGCACTGTGCAAGCTGCCAAAGGAAAAAAAAACATCAGTAGTTATACCTAGCTATAAAGCCTACAAACTCCAACAACCAGCTATGAAAGATATTCCCAATGGCACAGTAGTGACATTTTTATCTTGGTTGCAACCAATACTTGTCTAATTGGACTTAAGGCTCACCAAGAAGAGAGAATTTATGCCTGGTACAGTATACCTAATGGACTAGTATGGCTGGAAAAACTACAGACCCTAGCAGAGAACCTACTAATGCCATTTTCCTAAGCCAACACAATTCTAATTGTGCTCTAAATAGCCATAGATAAGTGTTCAGGATATTCAAGCATTGAGACATAGGTCAGAAACTAGTCTACATTTTCCAAAGGAAATCTAATGTGGGATTAGCTAGCGGGTATTGTAACAGTCCTATAGTAAAATGGGTAGATGCATAAATACAGGCCATGGATGGAGTCATCAGAGGCAAGGGTTATAGGGAGGGGACTGCTTATGTAAGTTTTAAAAAGGACAAATGAAGCATTTCTTATTGTAGATGCTAGGACTGCCACTCCGAGGAAGATGGAAGTCCTTACAGTAGGTGTGGGGAGTGGTATAAAGTGGTGGAATGATAGCTGTAACATCCAGAAAAACACAATCGAGTCTGTGGTAAGAAGCAAATCTCTTCTTTCATCTCTAACCTTCCAAACCTTTGCCAGGACTTCTACTGGAAGAAATTCTCCAGAAGCCAAGACAGACAATGAGATGTGTAAGGTCTTTAGTGCCTCTCTCTCTCTCTCTCTCTCTCTCTCTCTCTCTCTCTCTCTCTCTCTCTCTCTCTCTCTCTCTCTCTCTCTCTGCCTGTCTCAGTGTATAGCCTTTGTTGGTCTGGAACTGCTATATAGGACAGCTGGCCAGGAACCTACAGGAATTTGCCTATATCTGCCTTCCAAGTGCTAAGGTTAAAGGTATGAGGCACATGCCTGACTCAGAATCTTGGACCCTAAAGGACCTTAAAACTGTCTTTGAGAAGACCAGAAATGAGGACTGGGTACAAGAAGCAAATGACTGCCTGAAGTATTGTTACTGCAGAGCCTCTGGAAACTTGAATTTTTAAAAATTATTTCTTTTATTTTTTGAGATTATAATTACATAATTTCCCCTTTCCCATTTCCTTCTCTAAATCTTCCCATATACTCCTCCTTGATCACTTTTAAATTCATGGCCTCTGTTTTCATTAATTGTGGGTTATTTTTACAGGCTAGTGTATCTTCACCAGATGGAGTCAGAGACCAGTTTGCTAAATGGTTAGACTTCAGAAGTTCACGTGGGAAGGTCAGTTTGTTCTCGTATTTGATAGTTATGTCAATGTGACCTCATTTCTGGATATGACTTAGGATACTTCTGCTGTAAGGAAGGACTCATTACAGATGAGTCAAGAAAAATAATTTTATTTAAATACATTCAAGAATATCACAGACATTTTAGAACAAAAAGAAACAAAGAAACAAACGAACAGACAAAATGTATCCAGAACTTGCCAGAAACAGGGGTGGCTCTGTGGTTGCTGTATTGTGCACCCCAATAAACTTATCTGAGAGATCAGAGAAGCAGAATAAGCCACAGCTACCTCACCTTTCAGCAGATCCTGTTTCTTCAAACTGGAAGCCTTTGAGTCCTCATCCGAATGGGTCTCAGCTGCTAAAAGCCTAAAAGCTGAACCAGGCTCTAGTTCCTGGTCCTCACACCTTATATACCTTTCTGCTTCCTTCCATCACTTCCTGAGATTAAAGGTTTGAGTCACCATGCCTGGCTGTTTCCAGTGTGACTTTGAACTCACAGAGATCCTCTGCCTCCCAAGTGATAGGATTAAATGTGTGTGTGCCACCATTTTCTGGCCTCTATGTCTGTCTAGTGGCTGTTCTGTCCTCTGACTCCAGATAAGTTTATTAGGATGCACAATATATTGGTGGACACAATATATCACCACATGGCTCTATACATGTTCACTGTCAATAACATTTTACACTCATTTGTTTCATCCATTATATACTCTAGGTCACTGGAGCTGGGCATATAGAGGAGACAGGCGTTATAAAATAAGATTATACATATCTCTAAATGCTATAAAACAATAAATACATTTTTGAAAAGAATGAGGGACATGGGAACCTAATTTTAATTAAGATGTTAGTGAATAAAACTTGTAAGTGACATTTAAGTGTAGAACCGGCAATGTGAATAGGAGTTGGTGAGATTCAGAATTGGACAGATTTGGTCATTTAAAAGGTGTTGAACCAGAAATAATTGATCTATTTCATATGTAGATAATATTACTGGAAGTATTATTTTAATAATTTTAGGAATATTGAGTAAATATATATAATATATATTTAGAGATTTAGACATGTATGTATGTATGTGTGTGTGTGTGTGTGTGTGTGTGTGTGTGTGCATGAGGTAAATGGAGGAAACCTTAGCTTTGCTGCAGAAATCTACACATGAGCTTAGCCAAAAGGCTGAGACGCAATGCTGTCGAAATCTGTAAAATATACTTTGGTTAAATTGAGATTTGGCCACCATCTTTGCTTTGTGTAGTACTAGGAAGTAGATGTAATAGATCTGTGGTCAAGCCAATGTTTCCCACACTAATTCCTGATATCATTTGCAAGTACATGAAGAGAACTTACTTGCCTTGCATTTTGTTAGTTGATTTCTCTGTTCATAACATTAACTAGCAAATCAGGCAATTTTCTCCCCCACCAGAGTGGCACAAAGACGAGGAACTTAAGTTAGGCATATAAACAGTATCCTACCTATTAGAGACTTTTAAATCCAATCCTGGAGACCACAGGCCAGCACCAAGGAGTGGATCCATATTTGACTCTCAGAGATCTGCCGTGCATTCCCGATTCTTTCCGGCCCATTCTAATAGTGAAAGAGTGTGTCAGCCACTCAGACCCTGTACCTAGTTGACACTCTCATCACTTCGCACTTCACAGATCCTGCACAGTGACACCCATTGATGTAATGGTCTCTCTGCAATGGTTCCGGTAAATCTGTTGATCTTCATGCTCGACTAGTGGGGCTAGTGTATAAACAGACCACGGAAACAAAAGAGCACAGATACAATGGTCGCCAGAAGCAGGACTTAGTGGTCTACTGAAATGTGGAATGAATAGAGGGCTGTGTCATCCCAATGGCAGACTATTTACACCATTCCCTGTTTATGAAGGAAATAATCTACTGGAGGTTTTCAGAATCAATTGTAGAATATTGAATAGAAAAAAAAACACTCTTCTCATCCTTAGATTTCCTTGTTCTTCTCTTATTAAAAAGAGAGACAACATCTAGATGTTATGTTCTCCATCCCCTCTCCCTGTCACTCCTGCTTTCTTTACATGTGTCTTCTGAAAACACTTTAACAGAAATAATTGGTTGCACTTGATCATTGCTAAACCATTTTCTTACCTTTAGAGTTTTCTTTTAGGCTCTACATAGAAAGCAGCCTTCAGAATTAGTAGATGTTTCTTCTGGGTCCCTAGGTAAGGCTCACAAACTAAATCATTCAAAATAAGTTGCAGCAATAAGGCCCGTGAAGATTAACTACAGTATTTTTGAGTGGATATAACTATGTATAAAACATAAATTTTCCTTCTCTGTTGATAGTCCTAGGTGCAGCTGGGGGATATGGAGAGAAAATGAAGAAGCACAGAAACGTGTTAGGAACACTCCTCATGTCTCAGGGGCTGATTGACTAGACAGGCAGGATTTAAGCATCAACTCTCCTAGTTTGTATCAGTGAGTTTTGTCAGTTCAGCTCTTTTTTCTCAATGCCCTGACCTGTAAAATTGAAATCTTTCCATTTTGTACAGCTCAGGAGATTATTGAGATTGGAACAAGATGAGTTTTCTAAAGCAATCGGTCTGTAAATATTTCCTTATTAAAATCACATCCCATTATTAATAGCCTGTTGACTTGCTTGCTTTTCTTTGTTAAGATATGCCTCTAGGCACTGATTCTTAGCTGCAGGTGACCTTGCCCCTACCTATGGGCCACACTCATCAGTGCCTAGAGACAGTTGGGTTGCCATAGTGGCTGATAAGTGTTATGAACATGCAGTGACTAGACATGAGAGGCATTGATAAACACCCTGCTAGCATCTGCTTCAGCAAGGACTTAACATAGCCTGAAATGTCAACTCTACAAGTTAGTAGGTCTCTTTGCTACTAAGCACATGTTGTGCAAAGATGTGATCTTGTTTAGTGTTCTAGTTTACTCTTTATCATCTTCCTATCATTCTGGACTGAGAGCTCTCAGTGAAGGGTGAATTCACAGACATCACTACTATGGCCATGCCTTGAATGTTCAGTCCAAGGATAAAGAAAGTGCTTGTAAAGAATGTTCTAAAACATTCTTTCAAGAACTCACCAGCAAAGGGCTAAACTTGTCCTGGAGACCAATGCCTGAGGAGTGACCACTCTGAACTGAAGCTCAGCACAGTTGAGCTAAGGAAGCACAGACTGTTCACGGCACAAAAGTCAGAGCACATGCTGTGCAGTAAGAAGGGCCTAGGCTTGAATTCTGCCTTGATTTTAGCATTAAGTCTCTGTCTTTTGGAAATTATAAAAGACATTTCCCAGGTCAGAAAAGTGACTGGTTTTTACCACCTCTAACAATCAGGACACTTGTGACAGTGGGCAGCTTTCCATCCTGCCAAATCCTCAGCCAGTGTCTTCTATGAACAATGGAATCAGTAACGTCCTTGTACCATACTGAACAGATTAAGCAAAGCCATGAAGTTCTGAGCAGGATTTAATAAATCGTTACTATTATTATTGCAACTTTGAAATTTCAGTGGCAGATGTCGAGAAAGCAGTCCTCCGTCTTGTTCTACTCTACTCTTATCTCTTTCATTACAAAACAAAACCATGATGGGAAAAAAAGCAAAGCAAAACAAAGTAAAACAAAGCAGGAGTCAAAGAAAGCATTTAAACTATTCCTAAAGCCTGAGATGCCATTAAGTTTTGTGGTAGCCAAGGTGTGTGTGTGCTTTCATTCTGGTGGCCTCTCTGACAGGAGGAGGCTCTGGTTTCCTTCATGTGAGTTTCTGGACCAGACTTAAAAGTAATAGAGGATCCCAGAAGAATGTGTCTTTGTATATGACAAGGAAAATGAAATGAAAGGGATTACTATTTGTCTTGCCCTTTCCACTGTGGTGACTCATGGATGAAGCTGCCCAAACATTGAGAAAGGATGTTTGTCAAATATACAATAGTGAAGGAGAGAGAGAATAAAATTGAGATTGGAAGCTTGTAGTTCTACACACGTAATATAGAAGTCTTTCTTGATTGAGTGTGTGTGTGGTGTGTGTGTATGTGTGTGTGAATGTGTGTGTGTGTGTGTGTGTGTGTGTGAGAGAGAGAGAGAGAGAGAGAGAGAGAGAGAGAGAGAGAGAGAGAGAGAGAGAGAGAGAGAGAGAGAGGAGAGATTTATTTCATTGGTTCAAGCACAGGACTTAGGATGAAATCTCGGTTGCCTTGTGTTTTGTGCCCAAATCTGGGGGGGCGGGTTCTGAAGGAAAAAAGGATGTTTTTCTCACAGAAAGAGTTTAGAGTTTGATATATGTCAAAGAAGCTGGAAGGTAACATCAAGAAAAATTAGTAGCCATCTCCCCAGCAGCCCAATAGAGGGATAGGTACTTCCTTCTGGAATCAGAATGTTGAGATCATGGGAAGCAAATATTTGGTAGTGGGTTACTAAGAGTAATTGAGAGTGGTACCACTCCCATTTACACTTTACGAATCACTAAACTGGCTTACTATGGTATTGCTTTGCCTGTGATATGAGTTCTGTAGTTAGAGGGAATACCATGTGTGTGGTGATATATTGTGTCCCCCAATATATTGTGCACTCTAATAAAGCTCATCTAAGGATCAGAGGAAAAAGCCAGCCACTATATTAAACATAGATGTCAGGCAATGGTAGGACACACCTTTTATCCTAGCATTTGGGAGGCAGAGATCTATCTGGATCTCTGTGAGTTCAAGGCCACACTGGAGAACAGAGCCAGGCATAGTGACACACACCCTTAATCCCAGCACTAACCATAGAGGTCTGGAGGTCTGTACAGATAGACAAGAAGTGATGTAGCTGGGTGGAGAGAGAAAGTGAGATGCAGAACAGAAAGGAATACAGGTATGGGTATACAGGAAGTAGGTCCCTTTGGAGGCTGAGGGCTGATAAGGTGAGGTTGGATATTGTTTGTCCTATTCCTCTAATCTCTTGGTTTTAACCCCAATATTTGGCTCCAAGTTTGTTTTTTTATTAATAAGACTGTTTAGCAATTCATGTTACACATGTGGAATATTATGACGGTGGATAAGGCATTCTGTAAGTTCATGGATGATAATTTTTGTAGTAGCTTTCTGTGCAAAAAAAGGGCAAATCTCTACCTAAAATAAGTTTCTATTCCACTAAGGATGAAGTCCGGCACAAGAGAAATGCTCTAGTGTAGTCAACTCCCACTAGGTGGTTGGCTGGTCATACCAAAGAATGGTGACACATGGGGGCTTAGAATTGATGTCTGTTGCTGGCATATTTGGCACTCAGCAGCAGCCATAGCCAGCTCAGTATTGGTGAGAAGAAATCCATGTTGTTGAGCCAATGAATAATTGTCCCACCACCATGTGGGCAATGCCAGGGATAATCAGGGAAAGAGACGGACTACTCTCCAGCCACAATCAGACCCACTGCATTTTTAAGTTTTCCAGTTGAGCAGCCACATCTGTCACTGTAGGGTCTAGCATGCAAATAGGACAATGACAGAGCTCTTCAACAGTTCTGGTGCTGCCCCCCCCCCCCCCCCGCCCACCCAAATTTATTCCTTAAACTTTGGGGAAGAGCATGTCTTGGCCTTACCTTTGTGGAAGATTAAGTTGTTTTTATAGAAAATCCACTCTAGCATCCCCATGTCCCTGAGTCTTTGAATCCCTTCATCAGCACTATGCACAGCATGCTGTCCTTTGACCTCTAAGTCATCCAACCATTCAAATGATCTGTTAGCACTTTTTTTTTTATTTCTGTGAAAGCTGCAGCATTAAAGAATCAGATACTTCAGTGTTCCTGAGATTATTAGGGTCTTCCAACACGTATCTATTCCATGCTGTGGGCTCCTACTCTTTTTCAATCAGTGACAAGAATTAATCAGAGGTAAGAATTAAACTTGTATTGTAAATCAGCCAATTATATGATGTGGTTTGGATTTGGTTTCTGATGACTTCAGCCCTGTGGCTTCTGAAGAGAAGGTTCCTTCTCAGGACACACTTAGAAACTTTCAGTAAATATACATTATAAAATGATATTTTCTATCATGGCTTACACAAAAGAGACAGGGTAGTCCAATGATGGAACACCTCTCTGCTTGCTAGAGAGCCTGAGAATACAGTAGCTGCTTACTCCATAGAACTGTATGCCTCCAGAGTCCTAATCTGAGGTGAAGGACTGGAAGATTCCTGGAGTGCATTTGTTCTTCAGTCTACATTGAAAGATAGAAGAAGCTGAAACCTGATAGCAGTGAAGGGTTGACAGCAACAGCAGCAGCAGCAACAGGAAGAAATGCACTATCAACTGAAGGCACCCAGGTGACACTGCTTTTTCTCTGAGACCTTTTCATGTCTTGTTATTCCATTATCAAGTATATCCATCTCTGGAGGAGAATTTTTTCTCACTCAGTCCTTCCTGGAAATACTATCACAGATCTGCCCAGAAGTGTGCCTTTTAGTTGACATTCAGATCTCATTGGAGTTGACAATCAGAAGTATTCAGACATTTAGATCTCATTGAGATGACAATCAAAAGTAACCATCTCAGTAGATCTCCCCCCAGTTTTTTTTTCTTAAGCACATTTTTACTACATACTCTGAGATAACTTTGAGCTAGTCCTATAGTCCAGGCAGGCCTTGAGGTTCATGTCCCATGCTTCAGGCTCCCAAGTGTAGCTAGAGTTTTCCTGCCTTGCCCACAGTCAGGACAAATCTTTGTCACCCGCCAGTCCCACAGCCCTCAGACCCAACCAAGTAAGCACAGAGACTTATATTGGTTACAAACTGTATGGCCGTGGCAGGCTTCTTGCTAACTGTTCTTACAGCTTAAATTAATCCATTTCCATAAATCTATACCTTGCCACATGGCTCGTGGCTTACCGGCATCTTCACATGCTGTTTCTCATCATGGCGGCTGGCAGTGTCTCTCTCACCCAGCTTTCTGTTCTCTCAATTCTCCTCTCTGTTAGTCCCGCCTATACTTCCTGCCTGGCCACTGGCCAATCAGTGATTTATTTATTGACCAATCAGCAACACATTTGACATACAGACCATCCCACAGCACCCAAGGACTAGAATTCTTGCTGTGTGCTACCACATCAGAAAGAGCTGTGTCGAATTCAATTTTAAATTGTTTAGATTACATTGGAACTTAGGAAACTATATGACATATGTAGGAGCTACTACTTTTTTTTGGAAACAAAGAAGGATACCTCTTTTTCTGGCTTTATATTTGGATTCACAAAGGACATGGGAAGAGAAAAGAGAATACAATGATGAGATGAGTGATATCAGAAGCTGAGTACGTGTTGCATGAAAAGTTCATGTTGACCATGGTTTCCTTATCTCATAGGAGAAAAACAATTGAGGCTTATGCAAATTATTATTATTATTATATCAGAGGAGACAGGAGTTCAGATAACATCTGGTCATGACGTAAATATATTTTGTAATAAGGACAAAATTTAGATGAAAAGAAGCATCACAATTACTGAGGATAAAAACAAGAGAAAATTTCTAGAAAGAAGTTAATTAGATCATTTCAAGGAGAGTGCATTTGTTTCAAAGCCACCTTTCCTGACCTTTTCCTTCCAAATCAAAGTTTCTTAATACTGGCACTATAGAAACTTGGGGTAGATAACACATTGTTGCTGTTGCCTATTTTGTGAACTTGAAGGTATTTTATACCTTGTCTAGTCTTTATCCATTAGAGACCAATAGTAGCCCCCATGCAATTATAGCAAAAATAACAACAGAAAAGTGTCTTCACACATGATCATTGTTCTCCACAGACATTTGACAGTGATGGCTTAGAAGAGGAAACTGGCTTTACATGGAGGTTCCTTCAGCATCAACATCAGCATGAGCAACAAGCTTCTGTGTAGGGAGAACAGACAAAAATCAGGAGTTACCTGTAATGGCAGCCCATCTGGTGTATCCTGAGGATCCAGAAAGATCAGTCAGATGCTCACAAAACAAAATCCATAACAGGAGAAAAGACTGTCCAAGAAGAACTGTGAGATGTCGTTCCTAGGAGCATGATCCAAATTTGAAACTGTTTGCCAAATACAGTAACTTCATGTAATCATTACTAAACCTGTTCTCTCACATGCAATGGGGGCTAATCCATGATATATCAAAGTGTTTTGTATAGTTCTTGACATACAAAATTCATTTAATGAGTGTTTGATAACATCTTACATTTAAAATATTAAATAATACAGAAATGTATTAGTTAACAAGCCCGTTTGAACCAGCCTGTGTAAAGTATCTTTTACCTTCTAAGACCCATGGGTGGATTTCAGAGATGAATAAATGCCATCAAATTGTATGTAAATATTCATACTTAAGTAGGCATGGATTTCTGTAAGTGGAGTAACTCTCAGGTGTGAGTTATTGATAGTCTTTTATGTCATGATAAAGCATAGGCATAACAACAAATTAACAATTAAAGGTGTGGCAGCAATTGCAGTATTATACAGTATTATTGGAAAATGAAGGCTGGGTCACTTTTCTGGAATTAGTCCTACAGCCCATGTGCAAGGTTCAAAGTTGGAAGATTTTAGACTATGGTGTTTGCCCTACTGCAGATTGCTCTATTCTGTCTAGCCCTCCATAGTAAGACCTCAGCACTCAAAGACTCCTTAACCCCTAGGAATATTATTGCCTGCTCTTCTAACTAATGCAACCACTAGACCAATACTCCTGTAGCTAGCTCCCTAACAAGTGTGACCAATTTGCCAAGTATTAGATAAAAGCATGAAACCTACCTAACAATAACAGCAATACTAATGGATAAGTAGCTATTTCAAGACATTCATTATATTTTGGTGGAAACTTTAGAAACAAGGACACAAACAATGAGAACACTATTTCTGAAATTAGCTTACAAACTGGGCATGTGCAAAGGAAATGCCTACTCATATATGGCTGGTGGGCTAAAGTTTCAGCTGAGTATCTGAGGTTTAATCGTCACTGATATACAAAGGATGTGTTAAACTATATGTAGAATTTGCAAAAATTATTGAAAATAAGGATGAAGTGCTGCAAATCACCAACTTAGCGAGATGGTTTGGGTTCTATGAGGTTGGTATTACGAGGAAGAATACATTTTTTTTTTTTTTTGAGGAAAGCAGTTTTCAGATAAGCAAAAGGAAACCTGGAAGGAATCACTGAGACTATGTGACACATGTCCTATGTAACTGACTTCCCTTATGGCTTACCAACATCTGCTACTCCCCTGAGAGGCTGAGAATATGAGAAGAAGTTGATCATTTTCTCTAGAAGTAAAAAGGTGGAACCCTGGTGCTGTGTGAGGGCTGTCCACCAAAGACTCACAATGGGCACTAGTACCTGACATGGCTAGCTCTTGGGCAGCCACAGCAAAACCCTTCAGACTGGTATGCCCTAATCACAAACATTTATTTTCGCACAGTTCTAGAGGCTGGAGGAAATTTGGCTGTATACCTATGGGTTTGGAGGTCTTGTAGGTCAAGGAGAGTAACTCAGGGCTATTTTTCAGACCTTCTTACTATCCACAGAAGATCTTCTCCATTCTTTGCATTAGTCATCTTCATGGTTTAATGTTTTCTTATAATTGCACAAGTTGTATTGCATTAGGGCACACTCATATAGCCCTGTTTGATTTTAATTGAACTTTTAAGGCCTTGTTCCCTTTATTTTACTTATGTATTTCAACACTGGGGATTTAACATAAGGCCTCCCATATACTAGGCAATTCCTCTACCTATTGTCTCTTTTTATAGCTCCTTTTCTTTAAATGTGAACATTTCAGGTACATTATTTAGTTCATTAATATACTGTGTAAGAAATACATGTAGCAGTGCTCATCAAGGTAGTTATAGAATCATTCAATGAAAAAAGAATATTGACTTGTAGTTGTTTTTTGGCTCTGATGAAATAAATTCCTGGCATGATAAACAATTATTCATTTGTTCAAATATATCAACTGGTAAAAGAAAACTGTCATATTTTCACTTTTATTTCTGTGACAAATGCCCTGACAAAAAGCAAAGAGTTCATTTACCTTCCAATTCTAAGTTACAGTCTATCATTGCAGCAAAGTCTCAGATGAAGGAGCATGAGACATCTGGTCGACCACATTCACCATCAAGAGCAGAAACAAATACACTCATGATGGTTACTTGCTTCTGCTCAGCTGGATTTCTTTTCTCTTAAAGCTTCCAGGACCCAGCCTATAAATTGGTGCTGCCCATATAAAGGATGGCTCTTACCATCCGAATTAGTCCACTAAGAAAAAAATCCCTCATGGGCATGTCCACAGGCCAATCTAATATAGCTAATTCCTCATTAAGAGTCTCTTTCTAGGTAAGTCTAAAGTATGTTAAGGTGATATTTAAAACTGACCAGCATGAACCCCAACATTAGAAATATCTGAAGAATTCAGAGCACACATCCATGTCACAATAGTACTAGCCTTCTGAGAACTATAAGAACTGCAAACTACTTCTTAATCCTCTACCAAGGCTGTCTCTACAATAATTTCAAACTGAAGCATGAGAAATAGGCTTAGTCAATTGGGAGAAGGTAAAGGTACAGTCAGGGGAAAAAGAAAATTAATAAAAAATGTCCATCTTAATTCAAGCTATCTGTCTTTGCTGACCTAAGTTCCCATTTGAACTTAACAGATAGCTGTTCCCTTGAAGAAAGGTGGGCCATTATGTAAAATTAAAATGGCACTTGACATCTAAATATTATAACAAATTTTATGAGTACAAAGAATATTTTAGTCTATGTAGCTGGAGTTTTCCTGCAGGGCAAATCTCTGTCACCCGCCAGTCCCACAGCCACTCACCCAACCAAGTAAACACAGAGACTTATATTGGTTACAAACTGTATGGCCGTGGCAGGCTTCTTGCTAACTGTTCTTACAGCTTAAATTAATCCATTTCCATAAATCTATACCTTGCCACATGGCTCGTGGCTTACCGGTATCTTCCCATGCTGTTTGTCATCATGGCGGCTGGCAGTGTCTCTCTGACTCAGCCTTCCACTTCCCAGCTTTATTCTCCTCCTTGTCCCGCCTACACTTCCTGCCTAGCCAATGGCCAATCAGTGTTTTATTTATTGACTAATTAGCAACACATTTGCCTTACAGAACATCCCACAGCAAGTCTATGTGAATGAAATTAGCAGACATTGATTTCCATGCACTCTGAGGTATCATTCATTTTACATAGTTTTCCCCTGTGGATAATATAATACACTAATGTTTAAGTCCCTTATAGAAATTGTCATTTCATTGACATAGAATGTGAACACATCTTCTGCCACACCTGAAATTGTCTTTCAATACTTACAATAAGTAGTACAATGTGAATGTAGTATAGATTATACAGTATTGCTACTCCCTAAATAACAACAACCACTCTACTTAACCCCCTCAGAGCCTCTCTACTGTACAACGCTTGCTTTGGACTAAACATATATGAACTCTCTTCCCATTTACAAACTTAAACTTGCATAGATGGTTTCTTTGTCAATTTCTGGTGTGAAGGGTTAAACTTCATGGTCCGTTTATTCTAACCTCTCACTTACTTCTGTGACAAACAACCTGTCACAGTCAAAATGCCCTGGGGATTAAACTGAAATGAGTGACTTATTAATGTGATTTCAGTGCATTCCTGGTAGGTGAACACCGTTATATCACAGCTGCTTACATGAAAATCACACATAGTATTTTTCTCCCTATCAAATATGACTCAAAAGGACTAAAGTAAAAGAAAAAGGGATAACACCTCATTGCAGAAAATGACCTGCTATCCCTTACCACCCTTCCCCAGTCACTTTTTACCTACTGCCTTACTCTGAGGTCAGGGATCTCTGCATGCTAATAGCACCTCCCAGTGACAAAGCAGCACTGCCCCCCTTTTTTTTCTGTTGTTTGAAACATGCACTCATTTCCCAGGTGGCTTATAAGTAAACGTGTTATCTGTCTCCAGTCCTTTCTGCTAGGGGTAGGATGGGACAAACCTCTCAGCTAAGGGTTCCTTCTTCTGCCAGGCTGCAACTCTCACATTCAGGCTGTTCAAAATAGTAAGTCTTGGTTGCAGAAACACTCTTGATGCAATAATAATGATTCTTTTACTTCCAATGTTTGTTTATGTGACTTAGAAATCCATGTGTTATTCTCTTTCCTCACTATGAATGTGTGCTTTTGATGCCTTTGTCCACCCATTAGATGCAAAGGTAACTGGGGCTAGGCTTATGCACAAAGGAAGAACACAGTGGCATAGGTTGTTCTCTCCATCTCATCCTTTTCATGCCTGTGGTGCCTCTTTTCACCCTGCTCCACATGGTGTTCAGTGTTAAATATGGAAGAAAACCAGGCACTAGGTGGTCAAAACATGAATGTACGAATGGTAAGTGGAGTACATGAAAGCTGACCGTCCCTTTGGAAATGAGGGACATACCCTTCATAACATCCTGGGTGTGGCATTAGCTGTTACTTTCCCATGAACCCCTCCTTTGAAATCTCACTTTCCATCAGCATCTAAGCAACGCCATAATTCTTCTTTCCTGAAGTCTCCCTTGTGGTGATATACTGTCTACCCTAATGAAATTTGCCTGAAGATCAGAGAGACAAAGGAACAAGCCACTGCCACATCTTACCTCCAGGACTCCTCAGCCTGAAAAGGCTTCAGTTCCTGTCTCCTCATACCTTATGTACCTTTCTCTGCCCAGCCATCACTTCCTTTCCAGTTCTGGGATTAATGGTGTGTGTGCTTGGGGTCCCATCATCTTTTTGCAAACTTTGGAGATCACATTAAGTCAGATTATTTCTTTTCTTGGTAATTTTTTCTCTTGTTCTTTGGACGTTTATTTGTTGAAAGGTCTTTAAATTCTTCAAGATGGTTGTTCTTATTTTCCCAAAAAACAAAATGTGGTGATATATTGTGTACCCTAACAAAATTTGCTAGAAGATCAGAGGACAGAACAAGCTACTAGATTAAACATAGAAGCCAGGCAGTGGTGGCACACACCTTTAATCCTAGCACTCAGGAGGCAGAGATCCATCTGGATCTTTGTGAGTTCAAAGCCATCCTGGACTACATGAGATTGACTCAGTCTAGGAGAGAAACAGAGCCAGGCAGTGGCGGTACACACCTTTAATCCCAGTATTTGGGAAGCACATACTCCTATAATCCCAACACTAGAAACGAAGTGATAGCTGGGCAGAGAAAGATATATAAAGCGCGAGGAGACAGAAATTGAAGCCTTTTCAGGCTGAGGAGTCCTAGAGGTAAGCCATGGCAGTGTCTTGTTTGTCTCTCTAATCTTCAGGCAAATTTTGTTAGGGTACACAATGTATCACCATACTCCCTCTTTCCTGTTACTGGACATGGAACTATTCTTTTCTAGACATGGTCATGTGCACTGATGTTTCTATTATAATGAGAGGTGTGAAAATACTGTCTAGTAGCCTAGGGTGATATAATTAGGTTTTCTGTATAACCTTTACCTGTTTCTCCATTCCTGTATAAACTTGGACAAGTCACTACATCTCCTAGACATTAAGAATTCTAAGCATGCCACCATAACCTTAAGGATGCAGTCTTGACATGCTTACCTTGGCAGTAATCAACAGCTCTAATTGGACTTACGGCTCAATCAACAAGATCAATACATGTTAGTGAAAACCTAGCCAGTTCTCCAGGGCTAATACAGTAATGGACCTTGGAGGAGAACCTACGGTTACTACTTTATTAAACCACCACAATCCCTAATTGTATTCTAAATTGTTTACCTTATTCCCACAGATAAGAGTAGTTCTCAACCCTCATCGAGGAAACTTCTCTTTGCAACAGGTGGAGATCATGACAGAAAACTACAACTGATCAAAACGCAGAGTTGTGGAGCCCAGTCCCAACTGATTCATGTACAAAATGACTCTCAAACCTAAGGCTCAGGAATCATTATAGAACAGGGGTGGAGTAGGGGAATGTGAGTACCAAAGGAACAGTATGTTTGCTGAGAGATTGTGTCTTTAAGAAATACCAGAAGTTATACTTTTGAGGTCTCATCAACACGGTTGCAAAAAAGTGTTCTACAAAAGGCCTCATGTGTGTTAATTAAATGAATGATGGGGAAGTGCTGCCACTAAACCTGATTACATTTCTTCTTCCCTTTCAGTACCTGCATGCAACTGTCTCTTGTTTGATTCTTTATTTGCTAAAAATCTTCACTGATTTTTCCAATTAGTCATAATTTTAGTATAAAATATTTATTGAGTCTAAGAACTTTCTCATTTTCTCTCTACATTTTTCTTCAATTTTGTTTTCTTTTTAAAAAATTTTTATTATTAAGAAATTTTCTATTCACCTTACATACCAACCACAGATCCCCCCTTCTTCCCACCCCCAGCCTCCCCCCGAACTATCCCCCCATTCCCACCTTCCCCAAGTCAAGTTTTTTCATGAGGAGTCAGCAGAGCCTGCCGCACACAGCTGAATGAGGCAGGTCCCAGCCCCTCCCCGCTGCAATGCTGTGCAAGGTGTTATACCCTAGGCACTGGGCTCCAAAAAGCCCATGCACTAGGGATGAAACAACATTCTCCTATTTGTGGGAGGAGATGCAGCAAAGTAAATGTTTTTACTTTGGGAAATCATCAGAGAGTAATCTAATAATTTGTGGAAAACATAGCATCATCATAGTCACTTCTTTGGCCTTAAAAGACTTGGGCACTTGGGCTGTGAGTGTCAATGTTTAAAGTGAGAGGGACACAGAGATTCTTTGGTTCTTAAGACCATTGACAAGAAAGCATTCTTCCATACTTCTCTTCTCCAGAGTCACCTGCCATGGAGGCCAGTGCTTGGTTATGTTGTTACCACTACAGAGCATTAAGAATGAAGCAGATCTACTTGAGACACTTGGACCTTGATACAAAAAAAAAAGAGGAAAAATATATTTCTGTGAACTGAGAAACCACAATGGTTTTTGAGGAAACATTAGTGCAAAACAACAAAGTTACTTTTGCTGTCACCTTCCAGAGGTGAGGACAAGGGACATGGCGAGACCATGAAAGCCAACATCAGGAACCCATGTAATGCTGGAGCTGTTCTGCTCCTGGGTTGTGAGGACTTCACTGTCTCACAAAAGTCTGCCAGAGTTTCACAAATTGTTGCATTTGAGGAATTAGGTAAAAGTTCTGTGGTTGCCACTCTATTTATAAGATAAATACATGTGAATATAATTACTTAAGAGCAATAATATAATATAATTAAGCTTCAACATGTTATCATTAATTTTAAAGTACAGGTTTTTTTTGTCCCTCATTATTTAAGCTTTATGACTTGGCTTTGAATACAAGAATTCCTTGATCTTCCCAAACTGCCCATCTATCATTAAATGCCAGAAGCATAGGGCATTTGTCATATAAAAGGCATCTTACTAATTTAATTCCTCATTTCCAGTGTAGAGCTTGCTTCCTACTTTACCTGCTTGGACTGTACTCGTTCACAAGTCTAGCTATGATTCACCTTCCATAGAATCAACAACCACCACATCAACAAAAAAACATTTTCTTCCATAAGAACTATTGCAGATTATCTTACTGTAAGCACAAGACACTTTGTGCTTTCCGCTTATGACTGAACAGTTTAGTATGCACTCATCTTCTTTTCGAATAGATTGGAAAAAAAGCTTTGCGCACACAGGCTCTTTCATTACTGTGCAAAGCAAATAATCACTGAATGTTACTTGCTACCCAGCTGCCATGGATAAGAACTTCACCCCCAAGGTTTCACTGCAATGCTTAGGATTCCTCCAGTTTGACTCTTTACTAATCATGTAATAAATTGAATGGTGTCTTTAATTTTTGTTCCTAAATTATCAGGAGTGCTTTGGAAACAATGAGAACTAATTGCATTACCTAAGGACTAAGGATTTTCTTTTTTAGACAAAAATCAATGAGTACTAATTAATAAATACATAGAGGTAAAACAAAAAATGGGCATTATAGAACTGTTTCCTTTCTCAGACAAGTGAATAAAAAATACAAATAAAATACAAACAAAATGTGAATGGATGCTCCACATTTAATCAAGTACAGTGACATATTTACAGAGTTCCCATGGGACAAAGAGAATAATACAGAGGCAACAGGGGTCTCATCAAACTCTGCCTCTCATCATTTGGTAACTTCTTACATGTTGATTTAGTCACGAGTCTGTAAAAGGAAGTTACTGGTTACGGGCTAGAAAAAGAACATCAGGCTCCTTCCCAGGTCTGACACTTGGGGTTCCATGAGTGAGGGGTAAAGTCACAGTGGGCAGAAGTGCTAAGACCCCTGTCTTTCAGTCCTCTAATTCTCCCCATGGATTTCATGAGGCTCAGTCTCTGAGCTAAACAGTAGATGACCAGCATCACTGTAGCTGCTAGCTGCATTTGAAAGCAGACTCTTCGGTTTGTTGTTCTCTCTTGTCCCTCTATTAGTTTAAAGATTAATCCCCATGACTGTGGCGAAAGGCAGTGAAATTCATTTAATTAGAACAAAGTGTGCTTAGCCTACTGTGGGGCTGACATTCTTCTGCACCCTGTTCTTTCTTTGATAGTTAATCTTCCCTTTTATCTGAAGACAATAATTAAAAAGAAAGCAGCTTGAAAAGAACAGGCAAATAAAATGCAATTCTAGTGGGTTTAACTGAATTTACCTAACAATTTAAAGGAACGCTGAGAAAATGAGCAAGCAGAAAAAACAAAAATACAATGCCAAGGTCAAGAGGAAGATTTGGCATCTACGAGTAATGATTGCTTTTGTTGAATAACTGTTAGGTCCAGATTTTTATTAAGTAGATTAGCGTATGTATTATATATCATTAAGCACTTGTAATCTGAGGATCTTACTAAGCAAATGCTATTTCATTTACTAGAATAATATGAGTGTGTTATCATTAATCCCCTTTAGTAAGACTCAAATAGTAGTTTAGAAATACGGAGAAATGTTTCCCTAACCCCACATTCAGTTAGTTCGGAAGAGTTCATCTAAACCTTGGACTTGGGCTCCAAGGTCCTAATTATCAACAGCCACTCTCATCTACTGACGGTGACTATGCGAGGAAAATTTGATTCTTAACTAAAGTAATGGCTATTGTGAGAGCTGAAACCATAATTCAGCCACAGTTTGACTGCAAAGTTATACTTTCTTGTATAACTTCACTTTGAAAAGACAATGAAATTTCTCTATAGCTGAGTGATTTCTATCCATGTACTTTTAAGCAGTGTCCCCTCATGTCACTAGAAGATTGGTGATCTGGAGAATTTCTGGAAAGAACCCATGACTGCAAAGACTGAATGACTGATTAGGTGCAGCATGAATCTTAACAGGTCTTATTAATAAAATCAAACCCAGGGCCTGGTATTGGGGTGAATGCTGGAAGATCAGAGAAGCAGAACAAGCCACAGGCACCTCACCTCGCCAGTTCCTCAGCTGATCCTGTTTCCTCAAACTGGAAGCCTCTGTGTCCTCATTCGAATGGGTCTCAGCTAAACTGCTGCTCAAAAGCCTGAAACCAGCTAAAAGCTTCTAGTTTCTGGTCTTCATGCCTTATATATCTTTCTGCTTTCTGCCATTACTCCCTGGGATTAAAGGCTCACTTCTTGGGATTAAAGGTGGGAGTCACCGTGCTTGGCTGTATCCTTGAAAACACAGAGATCCAGAGGGATTTCTGCCTCTGGAATGCTAGGATTAAAGGCATGTACTACCACTGCCTATCCTCTATGTTTAATATTGTGGCTGTTCTGTTCTGTGACCCCAGATAAGTTTATTAGCATGCACAATATTTTAGGAAACACAATACCACCACAATTAGGTTGTCAATGATACTGAGAGATCAGAACTTTGCAAGTCCACAGACCAATTTCCTGGGAACATCTTTAGATCCTTTAGTAGCATTTTTGCCCTCCTCTGAACATGACCTCACATCTTTGTAATCATGGGGTAAGTCCTGTGGAATGTGACAACAGACCTCCGGTATCCACTAAACAAAGAGCCGAGCACGTTGTTAGATACTATCCAAGGCCTATAATAGACCTTTCCCACTGTCTATAACTCACCTACATGATGTACCTACTAATGTGTTTCAAGAGTGTGGTATTTTATGACTGCCTTCGTTCTGTTACTATAAAAAGCTCATGAAATTGCTACCTTATTGAAACATTATATGGGGGAATCTGAATCTGTGTTCCTGGGTAATGGTCACTCATATTCAGCCCAGAATGTATGCTCTCTTTTGTTCTTTTGAGGCGAGAGCTGTTTCTTTCATCATTAGTTTTCTGTGACTAAGGGACAGAGTTAGAATGAGTGTGCTACAGAATGGAATGAGAGAGACTTCTGTTATGAACACAAAGTACAGACACTGCTGCCCTCTAAGGAATATGGCTGTCTCTACAATTGCCCAAGAAGAAAAACACAGGTTTTTCCTCTTAATGTAAATATCCTTGTCTGGATTAGAGTAAATAATCAAACGTTTAATTTACAAAACTTTCCCCTTCAAACCGTGTATCTCCTTTGCCTTTTCTCAGTTAGTAACATTGAATTTCAGGTTTCTTAGCTTTCCTTTAGAGGCTGAGAGTATCAGCACTCTTACTGAAGTAAGTATGTGATGTATCCGTATCAAGGACAAAGAGTGAAACAGAAGCAGACCACAGGAAATAAACGCAATAAGTGATCTCCATCAGTTTCTATCATGCAACTTTCACAAAGGTTTGATGGGACAATTATGAAATACTGTTGAAGGCCTGGGTAGTAGATACCAGTAATCTGTTAGGACTCACTTATTTCAGCAGAAGGTAATTCCAGTGTGCTTTTGTGAAAGAAGAACTCTATTTCCAGGTCTAGAGAAGTAATTTGAGCTGGATTTCTGAGATCTACAAAATGTTCCTACAGGGAAATAAGTCTCTGTAGAGAGTGGGACTGACAGAGTCAAGGCTAGGAAACACCTAAATTAGTAAGTAAATGTGTAGGAGAGTTCTTTCCACTGCTCTGCCCTTTCCTCTATAAGCTTTAAATAGTTTAAAAATAAGTTAAAAAGTTAATTACTAGCTTAAATCTCTCCTATGCCTTTCAATATTTTCCTAGGGCTGATGAACCTTGGAGTCAATAATTTAAAAAACAAAAACAAAATCCAAACCAAATTCCTAACACTAGGTGAAGTCATTCACACTGATGAACACTGAGCCAGGGTGGGTGGCTCTGCTCTTGCCTTGCTGTAGATATACTACATGAGGTGAGAAACCTGAGTTTCCAGTGATGGGAATTGTCCTACGTGGTATGGTTAAGAACCATTTTTTCCCTTTGAGATAAACCAGAACTGAAGAACCAATTCCGAAACCTGCTTTAGAACTGCTTTGGGGCGGGTGAATTTCAACATTGAAGTGTGAACACATTGAAAAATAGGCTACTGGGCTTCTTAAGAGAGATGAACGGAGTGATAAAATAGGCAGAGAATATGGAGAGGGGACTCATGCTGCCTCAGGAAAGGGGCCTTTTAGGTAATCGTTTTTTTTTTTTTTTTTCTGAATTACAGGAAGAAATAGCTAAGATCTCTACCTTAAGTCAGTTATGCTTCGTGTTGATATTAATAAATATTCACGTCACTGCCATTCACACATTTCAATCTGGCTATTTCAAAAATAGTTTCAGAAGCACATGTCTTTTAAAAAGAATGGAGGAGAAATAAAGATACAAAAAGGAAAAGAGAAAAATTCCTGCAAGATTAAACCTTTGATAACCTGTATCTGAGGTCTGACATTCCCCCTCCTTGGATGGTAAATTTCCATTTCTGCCAATGAGCTTGGTATGTATGTGTGAAGATGAAAATCTCTCTGTTGCATAGACATTGTGGACAACTAAGTTATATTTATATAAATATAACTTACAACAGTAAAGCTAAATTCTTCATAAAATCGCCCACACAGGAGTTAATAAGAAAAGGTTTTAAGAATTATTGCCGGTGCGATTTTCATACAATTAATAAAACACAAAGTCCGGACACTTAGGAGAAGCTAGTACAAAGCAGAGAGTTTTTTGTTTAATCCTGTAATGTCTTATTTACACAAGGAAGGTTTGATTTTCAAATATTGAAACCTGCTTCTGGCTTTTGTCTTGTTCTGGGCTGAGCCTTCTCTGGGATATATGAAAAGTGTTCTGGTGAGGCGCATTGCCACACTATTCACACGCTTGCCTGCTGACAAATTTATGCATAACTTGAACGCATCTTGTGAAAATATAGGATTTGTTTTTGGTTTAAGAAAGTTAAAATTAAAAGAAAAAGTAAATTAAGATAAATTAAATAAGGACTGGGTGATGGTGGCACACACCTTTAATCCCAGCACTCAGGAGGCAGAGCCTGGCAGATCTTTGTGAGTTCGAGGCCAGTCTGGTCTACAGAGCAAGATCCAGGACAGGCACCAAAACAACACAGAGAAACCCTGTCTTGAAAAAACAAACAAGTAAAAAATTAATAAAAAAACAAAAAGGAAATTACGTCCTCTGTAATTCTTTTTTTCCCTAAGATCAAACACCTTTCAGCTTTCCCAAGACTTCCATTTCTACAGATTTCTAAATAGCAGTAATTATGTTGCAAATCTTACATTGTAATTTTAACGATGGCAAAACTAATAATTTTATAGAAGTCTGAGGACCTCAAAATTGGAGTTGCAATTACTTTAGATCTCTGGAGCCACCGACTTTTGGTGATTCTCACACTAGTATGTGAAGGCAGCTTTCAAAGTATCATAAATCACTGTCAGGGTGTCTGCTGCATGGCCATGATAAACTTTTTTATTTCTAATTGGAATCTGGAAAGTTTTGGTCTAGAGATCCCTAACTTCAAATTTTAAATCATCAAACTAAGGACATTTTAGAATACACACACCAAAGCACATAAAACTCTTGTTTTTATTTGAATCCACCTTGCTTTCCACATGGGAGCACAGGCCAGAAGGAGAAGGTCCTAGTTGTGGGTGTAATGGGTGCGTGGGCCTACAAAAAGGACATGATCCAGGAGCCTCCTTTGATCTTCAGGGTACTTCCTCTTCCAGCAGCAATGCTTCCTAATGCAAGAACAGCACCTTCTAACAAGGCTTCCTGAATGTACTTCATATTAAATGAGGCAATGAGGCAAGCAGAAAGGCAAGCTCAATGCTAAAATAAATTTGGGAAAATGTCATTATAAATCGAAACTAAGCATTTGGTGGAATTCTCCAAATCTGTAATCTAAGCTCAGTACAGAGTTGGAAACTGCAGAAGAGCATAGTGCATGGAATGTTTCCACTCTTTTTACAATGAATAATACTAAAAAATGATATTTCTTTCCCTTTATTCACTAAAAATTAGCTTATCATTAAGAGTCATATCTAGTTGAATTCCTTCATGAAATCATTCCCAGTTTCCTCAGAATTCATCTCTACTGTTTTGCACATTACTGAACTCTGGGTTTCAAAAAGCCTCATTTCCATTACATACTCCCTTCTTTTGCTATGCCAGGGAATACGTGTTTGTTCTCCAGAAGTAAACTACCTTGAGGTAACAATTATTAAGTGTTATAGTGGCACAGCACATCTGCTCAGAACTTTGAAGGCATTCAGTATCAGTTACTAATCATGTCTGTCTCAACTCTTTATCATCCTTATTTCAAGGATTATTCTGAAAAGTAAAATTTTTACTACCCCTTTGAGGAGGGGTAGATTGAACTTCTTGTTGTTGTTTTTGCATTGCATGTATTCACTCAATTTAATGCTTTTGACTGACCAGTAGAGTTTATCATCATAACCCAATTACCAAAATAATCCCAGAGAAACAAAATCATGCAAGAGTGCCTTTATTAAGCTTTATATTCTAATTCCAGCGAGGCATTTCATTTGACAAGTAGGCATGGCATTCTAGAAAACATTTCACAACACTCATAGGGGATAACCACAGGGAACAGAGCAACTTACTCTGCAGTCATTATGCGCGTTGAGTAATTCTAGGAGTCACTGAGGGACAGAGATTAAATCATGACTGGTCCTCTTTACCAAGTAAATATTCTAAGCAAGTAGCTACAGTGGAAAGCACATGATCAAGACAGTCACAGAGAGCTTGCACCTAAATCTACCTTTCAATCTAGGATATGAATTGGGGTCACATATTAGAAGGTTAATGATTCTTTCAGATTAAGCTACAGGTTTTCTATGCGTGACATTAATACTGATGAATCACTTATGTTTAAGAAATCAATAGAAGAAAGAGTTACAGGAAAACACCCCGATACTGGTGACTATAGGAGATGTGTAGCCATTACTGAAGGAGTTCGCTTCACTCTGCTGTTTTCTTTATGAGTTCTTCTGAGAGATTTTCATTGCAACTGTCTTGAGCTCAGTGTATTCATAAATACCATGCTCACCCCTAGAGAAAGAAGAAAAATTGTATATAAACAAGATTGAGTATTGCAGTGTAAACCAAACATAATCCCTGGTAATTTGGTGAAAATTTTTTCTTGCTTATCTGAGTAGAGACAATGTAAAATATTCACTGAATACATAATAGTTCATATAGTTGCTAGTTGACCGTAGGCTTCATGACCAAATATAAATTCCCCAATGGAGAGTGATATTCTAATAAGTCTTTTATTTTAAATAATTCTGCACTGTTTAATTTCACAGACAATATTCTTTGTTTACGTTAATCTAGTTGACCATATGACCTAAATTATAATTCAACCTGGTCAGATTTTTATCAGATCAATAAGTAAGAGAGGTATAGTTCACGTTGTACTGCATGGTCACTGAAGATCAGCAGACCATCCACCATCTGCACTAGAGCCTGAATTCATCATCTGCGTTTTCTCAGAAGTGGTGAGCAGCTAGAGAATGACCAAGGTCCACTTTCATTCAGGGTGCTCTGTTCTCTGAAGCTGGAGTTTTAACAAGGTCTTTTGACTCTGGACAAATCAAACTCCTAATCTTTCTTGGTGGAGTTTTCTATCTTTTGGATTGATTGTGTATCATTTTAGGGAGAAAAGAAACTAAAGATTGTACTGATTCAGACTTTTGGGGTTTTAGCAGAGGTGGGCTTTCTCTATTAATCAATTTCATATAATACATTCAGGAAACTTTAACGTCAACCCCAGGTGAACAGTATCTGAGAGGAATCTATCTGTAGGTACCACAGTTACTTTTCATCAGGGTTTTGCCCCGGACCAATTTTGGAAATTCTGGTTTCTTTCCACCTGGTAGATGATTTGTCTAGGCAGATTGCATGCAGTTATTCTCTGCATTGTTTTGGCGAGAAGATAAAATTACACACTCATAGGACCATTCTCAACATTATAATACCTACGCACACACAGGTTTGCAGAAGAGCAGGATCTTGGTCCTTCTTTACCAGCACTGCTCCTGAAACCCTTCTCCTCTATGTGTAGAGGATGTCTTATCCTCCCTAGAAACATGATCTCCTTACATTGATTATTCTGTGGGTAATTAAAGTTTTGAAAATGCCTCTTAAAGGTTTCAATGAGAATGTTTTTTCATAGTAACTAAAGTGTTTCAACTCAGCTCTCTAAATTCTATTAAAAGATAGTATTTTAATAAGTGTTTTGTCTCAAAGAGGTAGATAATGTAACTCATGATTTTGATAAGTTTTCCATTATATTTAGAGCTGCAATTTCACTCAGCATTCAATGCAGAATCATATGTGTAAATTGTGGTCACATTGAAGTTGACATTCTTAGGTTCTTGTACATGTACAGTTTCTAAGACAGAACTCAGGATTGTCTACTTACAGTTCTTTTTTTTTTTTTTTTTTAGCTCAGAAAGTTTATGCCTCAATGCTTACTAGTTCTTTACTTCCCATGCCTTACTGGTTCTGTGCTTCTAAGTCCTCACTGCACACATCAACTGGGCCTTTTTCACATGCTGCTGATTCTCATGCCCAGCTTTGGATGAGGTCTGGGACTGCATTTCCACTAAACTTCTGCATGGTCTCAAGCTTGTTGTCACAGAACACGAAATATGTGAAAAAGTGTTAGTATTAGGCCATGTCTGCTTTCCCTTCTGTGCTGAGAAATTAATAAAGTCTCAGGGAAACTGCTAGAGTTGACAAATATAATCAAGTAAAATAAAAAATCATTCTAGTTCTTGTTTTAAACACAATATTTATGAATATCTCCTTGTTCCTGTAGTGGGTAGCCATTCCAGCTTTGATCTGGAAGTTCCATCCCCTATTGAGGCTTCGGCAACTGTCAGGCCTACAAGGCGGGGCCAAGGGAGGCGCCTGGAGACCCGAGATCTGGATGGGCCAGTGCTCTCTCTGTTCCGGGACCCTGGACGGTGGAGGTTGACCGAGCAGAGCTCCAGAGAACACCGCTGGACTGTGATACACCTTCCTCAGACCCCGTGACCTACCTATCCCTTCATTTGTAAGTTACCCACTAAATAAATCTTCCTTTTAACTACTTGGAGTGGCCTTAATAATTTCACCAATATGTTCCCATTTTTATTAATTGACTGAAGAAAGCAATACCCTGTGAAGTACAGAGAGAGATTAAATTTGGAACATTCCCAAGTGAATTAAGTAAACAAATGTGAAGTGAGTAGGATTACAAAGTGCTAGATTTTTGCCACTTAACCTGTTCCAGTGCCAGACTGACCACAGATTCAGAAATCAAGGCTTGGGCTCCCCGAATTACCACTGAACACATTGGGAACTGCATATCCCTAATTTTGGCTCTTTGGCGCCCCTGTTTCCATCTGATTTAATTCTATTTTTCTGCCCCCTCCTTTTTTTTTTTTTTTTTTTACCTTTTTGAAACAGGATTTCACTGTGAAATCCTAGAGAGCCTGGGACTCACTATATAATCCTGAATGACCTGAACTCATTATGTGGACCATGCTAGCTTTGAAATCACAAAGATCTGCCTGTCTCTGTCTCCCAAATACTAAGATTAAAGAATAATCCACAATCTAATTCTCGGGGTCATTAGAGATAGTCACTTCAGTAATTCTTGGAGACATGATGCAGCAAATTCCTTGTTTAACACTTCAGTAATTCTTGGAGACATGATGCAGCAAATTCCTTGTTTAACACAGGCACTAGTATTTTGGTAGACTTCACTAGAAGCATGTTAGTTTGGGATAAGGCAACTTTAATTCATTTAAGGGCTATACTTAAATACCTAGAATGTTTTCACATTTATTCAAAAGCATCTCTAGACTACCAGTTTATCTTTTTACTTTCTGAAAAGTTTCCCAAATGGCTTATAGTCACTTATATCATAGGCAATCCTAAGAGCAGGCAACAAGTCAGCTACCAAGGTGGGGTACTTAGCAAGGTCCTTTATGGACACTTAGAGCTTAATAAAGTATATTCCTTCTGTTATTGTTTTTCTGCACTTTGGGAGTACTTCCAAAATTTTAAATGTTATTCAGTCGTAAGAAACTCTAAGGAAGAATGCAGGCATAGTTTACTTAAGGTGGTGAAAATGAACTAATCTCCTTGGAGTGATAATCCTTTTCACAAAAATATGTTTATAATACAAATTTTTACTCACAGTTCACGTCCGTTTCCAGACATCTTGAATCCACCAAAGGGGCACTGGGCTGACAAGACCATATAGCAATTCACCCTTAAGCAAAGAAGAGAAGGACATTATAGATAATACTTATCTTACCCCATAATTACAAAGTTAGAAATGAAAAGAATTAAAGGTCTTTATAAAACTCTATTATTCAGTATAATATACTATGGTGATATTTTGTTTGTGCTCTAACAAATAAAGCTTGCCTGAAGATCAGAGGGCAGAGCTAGCCACTAGTCATTCATAAAGGTTAGGTAGTAATGGCATACACCTTTAATCCAGCACTTGAGAGAAAGAAGCAGGAAGATCAGGAGTTCAAGGCTACCCTGGATTACATGAGATTGATCCTGTTTAAAAGAGAAACAGAGCCAGGCAGTGGAGGCTCATGCCTTTAATCCCAGCACATGGGATCTCATGCTTTTGATCCCAGTACTTGGGAGGCAAATGCCTTTAATCTCAGCAAATAGGGAGGTGGAGACAGGAAGTGATATGGCTGGACAGAGAGGGGAATATAAGGTGGGTAGAGACAGGAGCCTGCCCCCTTTCAGGATGAGAATTTGGCCCGATAAGTGGCTATGCCTTGCTCCTTTGTCTCTCTGATCTTTCGGCATTTACCCCTATATCTGACTCCAGGTTTTTATTATTAAGACCAATTAGAATTCGCACTGTAGTATACTCATTGGAATAAAAGAAAAAAAAGCAGTGCTGTAATTTAGAATGCAGAAAGCAAATGTGTGTATTACCTAGAAACAAATAAATAGTACTACTGTAAGTGTGAAAAGTTATAAAGCAAGATTTGTCTGAATCACAACATAGGGAAGAGCTAACATGCACTGAAAATAAGTTATCTGTTTTGCTGGAGGCTGGGATTTGTCTGTCCTTTCAGTAGGCAGCTTTATAATGCTTATGGACTTAACCAGGCTAAAATCAACCATCTTTAGCAGTTGCAATGAGTGTCCTAATACACAGTCGGTTTCATTAATTGGTCGATATATTGATTACTCAAAAGTGTTGGCAGAAATTGGACCGAATTATCATTTTAATAAGATTTTGTAAAAAAAAAAATCAAGTGTTTTTATGGAGAAATGTGTTACAAAAGCATGACTAGAATTAAAGAGCGGCTCAACGGAAGATCAAGGTAATAGGGGAGGGGTGGTGACAGTGCCATTTGCAGGCTGTAAACAATTACTTTATAGAAATTATATTAGAGAAAGCGGTGTTTTATGGGGCTGTTGAACTCTGTCAGATGACGCAGAAAATATGCTATTTGAAGTACATGATACATAATAAGCCTTCAGTAAGTATAAGTGATGAACATATGTGATATAGTAACTCTGAATTTACTAGTGTGCTTATTATAGTAAAAATATATATTAATCAATAGTCATATTTGCCATATGATAAAAGAATTTGATTGTTTTCATTAAGTATCAGAAAGCATCATAATCAAAACAAGAAGCAATAGACTTTGAAATGGTGCTTAATGCTAATTCTATAACAATTATATATTCTAAAATAATAGTATAATTACATGGAAGTTTAAAAAGTACTCTTTAAAAGAATTATACCCAGAGTCAATCCCAAGATATATTGAGATGTTTGACTAATATCCTCTATGGTCAAAATCATGTTACATGTATTTATTTACTTATTAACTCATTCATTTATGTATTTGTGTAGTGGATGCACGTATATATTTTTCTATGCATGTGGGTGTACTTGAAGGCCAGAGGGAAACATTGGATATCTTCCACAATTGCAGTCTTAATTTTTTATTAATTAACTTTTTTATTTCATTTATATCATAGTCAAGGGTAACATAAAATTCATGATTTGTTTTTCAAATTATTCTTTTTAAATTAATTTTTTGATAATTTTATAATTTTTTTGAGAACTGTGTTCACATCATTTCCAACCTTCCTTCAAGTAAATCTATCTTATCTAGTTTGTTTGGTGTTGTCCTATGTGTATGAGTACCTGTTTGCATTTGAATAACCTATTGGGGGGCTCTGCCCTGGAGAACACCTATTTTCCCTCAATCTTATTTTCTGCAACACAGTCACACTGAGACTGGAGTTCACCAATTCAGCTGGATTGGCTGGCCAGCAAACTCTTGGGAAAACTCCTGCCTCTGTGTGCCCAGTAATGGGGTTACAGCAATGCACCAAAGCTTCCAGGTTTTTACATGGCTGCAGGGAATCTGAATGCAGGATTTTATGTTGGTTCATGAAGCACTCCCTACCTGAGCCCTTGCCCCAGACCCAGGTTACGTGTATGTAAGCTCTCAGCGGACACAGGTTGAGCATCCTTATCTGAAGTTCCAGAGTCCACAAGTACTTTAGCTTTGAAGTTCTGCAAATTATGGAATGTTCACACAGATTTTATTAGTTGAATATTCCTATTATTTTTATGGGCATGTGAGTGTTCCCGGGTGTATGTACATATGCCATATGTGTACAGGCAGCTGCAGAGGCCAAAAAAATGTATCAGTAGAAAATCAGTTCCAGGTGGTTGTGAGTTGCCCAATCAAGTCCTGGGAGCTGAGCTTGGGTCCTCTGCAAGAGCAGGAAGTTTTCTTAACTGATGAGTCAACTCTCCAGCTCCATTCCCCTGTTTTTGCAAATTTATGTATGTATGTATATATGTATGTATGTATGTATGTATGTATGTATTTATTATGGGTATGTTTGTGTGTCTGATTGTAAGAGGACTTATTAGAGGGTGTGACGTCCTGGCTATCACTCTGCTGGTAATTGCATGGTCTTGATGAATTCCTTAACCTCAGCAAATTCCTGTTTTTTAACCACAGATATAGTTAATAAATAGTAGTTTTCAGGTAAGCTTAAATGATGAATAGAAGAAACATATTGCAACTTTGAGTTAATAGTCACTAATTAGTGACTCCCTTTGATAGAAAGAAAGATTTTTCAAGCCATCAAGAGGGTAAAGAATTGCTTGGTTGTGTTTTTAGGATGCTTTTCAGTGTCTGATTTTCCTTAACTGGACTAGATGAGAGAGTGGAAATAAGCTTGTGCTATGGCCAGGACTGAGGGAAGGGAGGATTGATGAGGAAAAGGTTGCTGAGGAGACAGTCCAGGAGATAGAGTTGGCTGGGCAAAGCAGTAGTTTGAGAGGCACAGCCTGGGAATTATCTAAGTTAAACTACAAAAAATCAAAGAACAGACTAGGTCAAAAGTGAGAGAAAATAGCTTCACAAAATTTATTATGTTCTTCTAAAAAATGACATATCTAAAAAAAAAATCCCAGAGTAAGAGTCTACTATATAAGTTGAATACCACTTTGCCTGGGATGCAGACTCATAATCCCAGTTTGAGCCTGAAACAGGAAGATGACAAGTTCAAGGCTAATCTGGATCAAAGAGTGAGTTCAAAAACAGAGTCACCAACTCAATAAGTTCAAGTCTAACATTTTGTATATATAATAAAGCTGGAGACGGGGCTGAGGGTTTGAATACTTGCCTTGACTGTGCAAAGCACAAGGTCCAGAATTCATTGTGGAAAATAATAATGACAACAGCAACAACAATATTAACTTTTGGCATACATAAGACACCAAAACATTGTCTAACATAATTAAACTTGAAAACAATTTTTTCTTTTATCTCCATTGTTCAAAATAGTGCCATATGCCTTGGAATTATCTAATAATTCTTACAATGTACAAAGTAACATCCATAAAATGTCTAAGACAGGTAACTTGGAAAAGTTGGATAAAGTTAATTTGCCCTAAAAAATAAGACAATTACTTTTCTAGTCAGTCAGATAATTTCAAATAAAAATTCAAGTCTAGAGGAGGTCAACTCAGCCTGCCCATGTGGCTGATATAGGAAGGGCCCCCCTTACTTCAGATGCACTTACCACACTACCCCAGCCTGCAGAGCAGAAGACATAGTTATGGCCTTATCCAGGTCTTTCGTGAAGACTCCTGCTGCTAGGCCATAGGTAGTATTGTTTGCTCTCTTGATCACATCATCTATAGATTTAAACTTCATGATTTGTTGCACTGGTCCAAATATCTACACAAGAATGGCACAAAAATAGGTTAACAGTATATTTTAAGTAGACTGCATATATTTCCCTAGAAGCCATTGTGCATTGGCTAAGATATTGTTTCTCATGTCAGACCTACAGGTAAGGATCAAAACAGATGACCATGACCAGTGAACATGGAAACATATTGTGATCATGTGTAACATTCTCTGTGTAGCAGACACCAATCATCATGGCAGCATTTATTCCTACATGCTGTGATAGAACTGCCCAGAATATAAGGACCAAACATCAAGTCACTAAGTGCATGATTTCCTTTTCAAACTTAAACCCTAAGTCTAGTTTTCTTCATTGTTCAAGTTACTGCACAAGACAGAAAGATCAAGAGTCCTTTGCTCTAAGAGTAACAAATAGACAATGATTGAGAACAATGTTTATGCTTTAAACACCAGTGTTCTTTGATTTAAGCATCTGCCATTCTACTCCATTTGCATCATTTTGTATTTATAAATATTGTGTAATATAGCACAGATTTTTTTTATTCATGTGTCACTCAATACTATACACCATTACCAAACAAAATGACTCATTACCTGAAGCCTAACTCCGGAATCACTCTGCACTAAGTAAAGCCTAAGGTCCCTGGCACTGACTATCATCACACTTGATTACTCCCGTATGAGCCAGTCTTTCATTTCTGCTGGAATCTAGTCAATAAAGCTTCCACACAACTCAGTCTGTATCTCACCCCACAGGTAAGAAGAAACAACTGGGTTTTCTCATAGATATAAACTCCTGTATTTGAAAGGATAGTAATCAAAATTAAATGAAAGAGAGGTTTCTTGGAATGTTAGTATACTTTCCTGGGAAATATGAGCATGGTTGGCAAAAACTCAGAGATGTCAAGTGGTTTTCTGGTTCTGAGTCTATTTGAGTGATATGGGACAGTTAATGGCAACTTCCTGAAGGCTGGGGCAGATGCTGGGGTTCTAAATTCTTTTATGACCCTGTAACTGTGAAGCAAAACAGTGTGAATACTGTACCCAGGAAACAAGTGAGTTTGCTAGGAGATGTAGCAACTTAACTGACACAGTATAGGCTCTGGGCTCCTATTTTGAAGCAGCAAATGAGCTGTTCTAGTGCACACATTATAGGGACATAATAAATGCTTCCATGAATAAATATGATTTTCTGCTTTATTGTTCTTGTATCCATGTTAATCAAGGTCTACAAGAACAACAGCTGTAACCAAAGAAGAATTGGCCAATAAGTGCATAAATTCAAAAGCAATTGAGGAGTGAATTGACACAAACTATCTAAGTGTGTTGGATGATCCACACACACGTGTTTTATTTCTGTTGTTTATACTTATTTCCTCTTCTTATTTGCTGACATTGGAGAGGTAAAGAAAATAACCTCTCAGTCTTCTGTCTTCTCAGGGACATGATTATAAATTCATTGCATAGGGAAATTGTGATTCTGTATAGTTGAATCACTATATCTTCTTATTGTAGTGTAGCACATAACACTTTCATTGTTTAAAGCAAATGCTCATATCTCTGCATATAGTAAAAGCCTTCATAATCAAGATGTATATTACTACTTCAGTTGCACACTAGTTCCTTTTAGTTATATGTGGCTTATCTGGTTACCATATTTATTGGACCTATGTAGGCTGTGCTCCCCAGAACTCAGCTCCACTTCTCTTACAAAGCCAGTCCACTATGCGAGGTTCATATTTTTAATGTTCTTTTTATAAGTGAGATCATTCAATGTATGTTGTTCAGTGCCCGGCATATGTAACACAACATGTGCACATTTACTCATATTTTTACAAATGACAGGGTCCTTTCCCTTTCCTTTAAGGCTGTGAATGGCACACCTATTAAAGCCACTATGGATTTTGTTCTGTGTTTGATACAAACTATTCGTAGGCCCATTGGATTCCTCACTGATTAATTAGTCATGATCAAAAATTACTTGAGTTTTATCATCAACTGTTTCAGGGGAATGCTATTCAAGTAGCTGAGAGCTTTAGGAGGACACAAAGGTTAAACACAAAAGAACATGGCAAGCCCAGAAACTGAACCACATGTGAGCATTACCTCCTCTTTGGCAATGCGCATCTCATCAGTAACATTGGAGAAGACTGTGGGCTGGACAAAGAAGCCTTTGTTCCCCCAGCGTCCACCACCACACTCCAGTTTGGCTCCTTCTTTCTTCCCACTCTCAATGAGCTCAAGTATTTTATCATGTTGTTCCTTGTCAATCTAATCAAAAGAAATCACAAGGAGAAGGAAAATAAATTAAATCAGTGTTTCTCAACCTGTGGGTCACAATCATCATACAACACATATTTCTGATGGTCTTAGGAAACGCTAGCTACAAATTTATTTTGATTGCTACTTCATAACTGCACTTTTACTGCTAAGCAGTGTCTCAGTTCCTCAGATCATCAGAAATATGCGTTTTCCAATGGTCACAACCCACAGGTTGCAAATTGCCGCATTAAATGATACCAACATCCAGGATACTCTCTTAAGTCTGTCAGTTTGGCAGAGGTTCAGCTCATTCTCCTCATCCTTGGGTGTGTCTTTCCTCTGAATTTCTTAGGATGGACAGCTTAAGGGTTTGTAAACTTAGTACATTTACTAAGCACAGCAACTGGCAAAGTAGAAATATGAAGCTTTTACATAGCTGTCATTATTCACCTTGGAAGAAGTTTGTTAATGATTTAGCACATATGCCTGGAAACTTGGTGCTTACTGAGATAAAGATAGGAAACGGAGGGCTTTGACTCAGGTCCAGTGGCTATGCTGGTTGAGAAGCAGATACTTTTGCCTGTAGGAGACCTTTATTCTCCAGAGATGGAATCTGCCTGTTCTTGGGTTATTCTACTGGTCTGGCTGCCCTTTTATATCATGTATTATCACAGGTTGGGGTCTTGCTCCATTCAATGCAGTAAGTTGCATCCCAGTTTCTAACAAGAAATGGTTACCAACTTCCTGCTCCATTAAATGGACCATGTCTAAGTATCATGATAGTTATCACTGAAGTATCATGTTTTAAATAATATTTTGCATAAGAAAGAATTAAAAAGAGATCAAATTTCTGGTTGGCAATATCAGAAGCTCTGAACACTCAACCCACTTGCTGAGACGTATCGGTTTCCTATTACTCTAGTTTTCACAGTAGGGGGAGTTGAATTATTGAGTAAATCTTATATTCACCATCATTGGTGCAAATAGCCTGCCTGAGGTATGACTGGGTTCACTTCAATGGAACAATTAGTGATCAAGGGACTAAAAAGAGGGGGTCAGGTTTGGGACTGGTTTATTTTCTGTCTTGAATTGACAACTGACAGTCTTTACATTGTTGGACTTTGCCAATCTTCTCAGTATTCAAAGGATCAGAAAAGCTTGTATGATGTGCTTTCCAACTGCACTTAACTCAGCCTCTACAGTTAGTTAGAGTAGATGCTAGCTACTATCAGTTACTAATTGAGAAAAGTTGACATAGTATTTGTCAACTTGTTGCTCCAAAACCTTTAGTATGCAATACTCAAAAGTAGTAAATGCTAGCTACTATCAGTCACTAATTGAGAAAAGTTGACATAGTATTTGTCAACTTGTTGCTCCAAAATCTTTAGTATTCAATACTCAAAAGAACATCCCTCAAAGATAATCTTAATTTGTAGTCTACTGTGGAATCCCAGGGGTTGGTTTAAAAGTCAAGACACTGACATTACTACATACTGGATAATTATAGCCAGGCTAAGTTGTTATGTAGATATGTCTAACTGAGATATTCTGGAGTCGGAGTACAGTCAGGGATTCTTTAATTCCATGAAAATCTCTGTTCTAGTCTCAGAATTTTATCAGTGTATGTCCTGAAAAATCACTATTTTCAGTTCTTTTTTTTTTTTGAAGATATATTTCCCAACTCACAGCGCTTCTCTGTCTTTGACCAAAGAATACTCCTAGGGAATCTGGTCCTTGAATATTTGCTTCAGAAAGAGGAAATGCTGAGGTATACCATACTAGATCATGGGACTAATAATAGTACTCAGTTATCAGAACAGTCTACGAATTGGTAAATGTCATGATGATGTTATAATGCTGGTAAAATATATGCATTGATAGTTTGACTGTGAGAATTTTCTGATTCCTTAAGTTTTATGAGTTGGAAAATCATATAAACCAAAAAGATACAAGTTCATCTCTGGAAACCATATATTCATACCTATATATTTAGAAAGAAAAGTTATCACAACAAAAATGCTAAGAATTACATCTTTTTTTTAACTATCAGATCAACTCAAATAGGGATTTGAGAATTAGCAATCATAAAAATCACCAATTACCTTTATATACTTATTGAAATCAATGATAAAAATTATATAATGAGCCCAAGACGATGCAGATAATTACTTCACTTACCAGTTATCTCAGGGCATTGCTTTTGTCCCATGTATTTCCTACATGGGTACTTTGACTAAGAAGAAATGCTAAGAGCTTCTTCCAAGTTATCTATATGATAAATTGTAAGACACCACTGACCATGTCCTCTTTGGGATTTATGGCTTTTTCAAGGTCTTCTCTCAACGGATAGCTAGTAGCAATGTCCCCTAAGTTTTCTCCTAATTAAATTTGGTTCATAGCTATTAAATAACTCAAGAACAAGGTTTTGTTCCAACTCAATAGTGAGAAACAGTGTAACATAGTTAATGTGAAAGAATAACAGCTCCAAGGTCAATGTCTAGTCCTTAGAGCACAGCTCTCAGGAACAGCTCTACTGGCTCTTGGGGACAGGAAGCTCATTGTTGTAAAGTTTTTCCTATGCACTGTTGGATGTTCAGCAGAGTCCCTTCCTCTGTTCACCAAGTGTCAATAGATTATGCTGGGGATGTCTTTCTGTATGCTGTGAATGTGTGTTGTTCTGATTTGGTTGATAAATAAAATGCTGATTGGCCAGTCAGGAAGTATAGCATAGGCAGGATAAGCAGAGAGGAGAATTCTGAGAACAGGAATGCTAAGCCAGGAGTTGCCAGCCAGACACAGCAAGAGGTGAAGGCAGAACTTCGAAAAGGTACTAAGCCATGTGGCTAAACATAAATAAGAATTATGGGTTAGTTTAAATGTAAGAGCTAGTCAGTGGTAGGCCTGAGCTAATGGCCGAGCAATTTTAATATAAGCCTCTGTGTGTTTACTTGGGTCCAAATAGCTGCAGGACTGGCAAGTGAAAGAGATTTGTCCTGACCATGGGCCAGGTGAGACACAGGAAAACTTCAGCTACAAGAGCCTCTTCACCTTGTTGTGACAACTTAATCTGTGTTCACGGAATGCCTGGGTTTTGATAACTACAGGGAGAAGCATGCCAGAAGCCCAGAAGCCAAGATCTTCATGAACACTTATGATATCATTACATTAGAGAAACTGAGGCCCCTGCAGAGGGTTCAGGAGTGCTTGACTGCTTATACTTGTGGAATGGTTGCTGAAGTAAAAGACTGGTTTTGAAGGAGAAATTAGAAATTGTTTCTAGACATATAAAAAATTTTACCAACACAAAATTAGAATAATTTCCTTACTATTGGGAATTAGCCTCTTTTTATTTGAGATCAGACTAATAATATCCACTAGGAAAGTGCATAGCTAAAAGGTAAAGTTAACTCTATCAAAATTATTTATCTAAGTGGTTCTTTATTCTTATATTGGAAATGCTTGTCTATTTTTAGGATTTATACTTGCCTGAGGGCCTTGATTTATTCCTGAGTTCAGAGGATTTCCAAGAACATATTTCTTAGCTCGCTCAACACTTCTCTTCACAAACTCATCATAAACTGACTCCTCAACAAAAATCCTGGATGCTGCTACACAACATTGGCCTTGATGGTAGAACACTCCATTGTGTGCAAACTCAACAGCAATGTCCACTGCAAAGGAAACATTCACATTAGAGAAAAAATATTTTCTAATGCATACACATGTGCACACACACACACACACACACACACAGACACACACACACACACACTAAAGAGATGGCTGAATGGTAATAAGCACTTGGAACTCTTCTAATGTACTGGAGTTGAGTTCCCAGTGTCCATGAGGGATGGGTCTCAGTCTCCTGTAGCTATTTCCTCAGGACCTCTGAAGCCTTCTTCTGGCCTTGGGAGGCACTCACACTCATCTGTACATGCCCCCCCCCATGATACAACATCTAAATCAAAATAAAATTTTAAAATCTATATTTTTCTCAGATGAAAAATGGTGCTATGGTAAAAAAGAAGAATCACCAGATAGACACAGATTCAACGTATTCTACCTCTTAGAAGCCAGGTGACAAAATAATCTTAGTGATCTTTTTATTTACAATGAAATAATAACAAAAAGAACATGGAAAGAGATTTTAGTACAGCGCAAACATAGACCTTACTAAGACTATAGATTCTATTTCAAGAACAAACAGCAATGCAAATAATTTTATAACTCTTTCTAAGGATTGAGCTATTTCTGATTACTTTCAGATTTAGATTCTTACTAGATACAAAAAAATGAAAACTGAACTACCTGTTGCCTTAAATAATTTCAAGACATTCATATACTTTGGTCAATGGGAAAATTTATCTTTCTGAAAATAACAATAAAAGCCTATTAGCATTCAGAACCATCACTCACCATATGGATTTTCCTCTAGCAAAACACTTGCAATCTGTCCATACATGCCTATAAATTCACTGTTTAGTTTATGTGATACAGTTTGCCTAGAGTTTTTACTAGAATACTGTTGGCTCTAACAAAAAAAAAGGGTGTGAGTGTGTTTGTGTGTGTGTGTGTGAATTTTTTAAATGAAAAATATTCTATTCAATATTATAGAAATGGGGTGTCAATCTGTGAGCCGATAGTAACTGCTTCAGTTATAGTAAGGAGAGTTTAGAGAGTGATAAACTAGGGACCTTGTGGTGTGTTGACTAGCAACCAGGAAGTAAGTTCTAAAATCTCCAGTGAGGATCACAACATTGACAATAGCAAATTTCATGCACTATTTGTGTTAATAATCTCATTGTAATTATGCAACTATTGAAGAAAAAGGAAAAGGAATGTTTGACCATGAATTTCAGTGAAATTACTCCTACATAAGAAGTAACCTGAGGATTTCATTTGTTAGTAAAACCAGAGTAGTTTGCAATTTTATGGGTACAGTCACATCCTAATGATAACATATTTCAATTTTACTAACATTAACTGGAAAAAAAGAAATTATTTAAACAGGTTTAATATCATTTATTCTTCTTATAAATGGTCCTGAGTGAAGGCAAAAAGTAATTATGAAATTTCTGACAGCTATACTTCTTTTGGCTCCAAATGTCTCAAGTATCTCATATCCTCAAGACAATTAAAGATACAAAGATATGGAATTATCAAAATCACATCACAGACCCTAGACACAGTCCATTTATACTGCCTCAGATTGACACTGGGAAGTAGCAAGCTATTCCAACCCGGGATAAAATCTTATCTTTGTTTAATTTGTCTAATATATGGAACAATTTGAAAGGTTTCCAGAGTCACCAAAGACTCTACTTAATTCCTTACACCTTGAGACAAAGTCACTTTTGAGACTCCAGGTGACTGTGACATTATCAGGCATCAGGAGGAAGAAGATGAGATGCTAACGGGGGACTTATACTCACAGTCAGCATCCGCAAACACAATGCAAGGGCTCTTTCCCCCAAGCTCTAGGGTGACCCTCTTCAGATTGCTTTTCCCTGCAGCTTCTTTGATTAATTTGCCAACCTGAAATCAAACATCACAGAGGAAGAAGATTAGTTTGTTCCCGTGTAGATAGGTTCATTTAATACTTTCCACTTATAGGACATTTGCACCACCATTTAATTTTATTTAGAAGAAACATGAAATGGTGTTGTTCAAGATCTGGCACCTTCAGGTGTAAAAGCCTCCGCCATCAAGTCTGCAAATGTGAGGCAAGTCAGAAAATGCTCGTGGACAGGAGAGTAGACACAGCAACTGTGGGAGCTGACTTCCACATGTGGGCTGGTAAGAGTTTACTTTTCATTTTCATCAGAACTTCTGCTCTGTATTTTATCAGAAAGATCCTGAAATACCTCTAGTATTGACTTCTCATCCCGCTGGTGACTTTTAGAGAGCTCAGTTCTTCCTTTCTTTGGGCTCATCTCTTAGCACAGATTCTCTTTGAGCTCTTCTCTGAGAACTCTAGATGGGAATGATTCTTTTTCCCTGGTCTCCCAAAGAAGCACATGAAAAGGCACCTGGAATACCCTAAATGGTATCATACATACCTGCAAAAAATTTCCCAACAGACTGCCATTTTCTACATCCCTGTGCGCTTATCACAGTATGCTAGTTGTTAATGGATCTCGGTACTCCTCCCCCCTTGCCTTCTTGGGTGCTGTGCTCTTTCTTGTTTCTCCTACACATGTCGCTCACTCTACACAGTAGACACAGAAGAAAAGATACTGGCCCTGAGCTCCGTGAGCTTCCTGCCCTTAGTTGGAATCCTGCCATTCTGGTTTCTTCCTTACCTAGTTCCTTCATCTACAAAAAGACATTGATTTTATTTTTATTTTACTTGCTGTTTTTGGATTCTTTCGATTGAAAGTTAATTTCTAAACAATAGTTTCTCCTTTACATCTCTAAATCCAGCTTTTACAATGACGTGTAGTTCATTATGTACACCACAACCACATTTTGCTGAAAAGATCTTTAACCTGGTATCTTGAGGTTCCCATTATATTCTGCTTCTTTAACTCCCTGTGTTCCTTGTACTATTCTACATGTTGAATTTTAATAGGACATTCCTATTGCAACCGAATGTAGAGACCATTTCTGTGCGGATACTGCATTTCAATTGTGCGTTACAGAAAAGATAATCATTCTACTAAGATTTTGATTTTATTAACAATTTTATAAGTCTAAATTTAATTCCTGAGCTTAGATGAATAGAAATAAACAAGAACCAGTCATGTCCTGGGGAAGCCCTACCTGAAATTTGCCTTCCCCAAATCTCTTTACGCTACTGTCTTCCTTCCTTTTTGTCCTTTACTTGATTTCTGACCCTGTGTCCCTGTATAGCTCAGTCTGGCTTCAAACTTGTGCTCCTCCTGATTTGCTTCCCAAGGGGTGGGGTGGTGTGTGCCACCATGCTGAGTCTCTGTGGCACAGTCTTTGTGACTATTTTCATTTAAGACATTTCCATTTTCTATATAACAAATTTTATCTTTTTGGAGTTCCCTAATCAGTTTAGTAGAAAAGTTCTGCTCGCATAGTTAACTTTTGTCTTGGTTTGTGGAGTAATACCAGAAGAAAATTTCTAAAGTTACATGTGGCAAAAGAATGAATAGAAAAGCTGGTTAAAAATATGAGGGAGGAATAAGGATTTTGTATATGTTGCACATTCAGGTAGACAATTTGAAGCTTGTTTGAATTTTCCCAGAAAACAAGCATGTAATTTTTATCTCATGATTTCATCCCTTTACTTCAAAAAAGTAAAATTTTGTTTCCTCAAAAAAGACAATGAGAAAGGCAAAAATCCAAACTGTTCATCTTCTTGTTGCATTCCGTGTAAAGCAGAGGTGACCAATGTTTGCGAAAATATGTCTTAAACAGTGTGGTTACAGTTTTTCTTAAAAGTGAAATATTTAAAATTCTTAATATCTAAATTATATTAAAGTTTTTGTTAGACTGTTTTATTATTGTGACCACAAGAGCAATCTATCATTTGCTTCTGGATTAAAAATGGTCCAGAACCTTTAGTATAAGTCAGGTAACAAGCCTCAAGAAAATTGAATAAACAAGCTTCCACAGAGCATTTGTGTTGGACTAATGCTATGTTTTCCCTCATCGTGGCTTCTAAAATCATGTTGTTACCATTTTGTTATTTAGAAGTAGTTGTACACCATTCTGTGGCTAACCCTGAACAAAAGAGTCTGTGAGACTACACAGACAAGAGGAAGAGATAAAGCCACAAGGACACACATGCTTGTGATTATGAATCTCGGACTGTGGGAACACAGAGGGAAACATTGTTTAATTCATGATTTTCTTAGAACTTCAGATAGGAGTAGCAAGACAGTGTGGGAACACTGGGGAGTTGGGTGAGAGGAGCAGATTCCCACAAACAAACCCAAACCTGGGAAAACGACAGTAGCCAGGACATTTTCTGAGTTCTCAGAGGGGTGCTAAATGTCTTAGTCTACAGGCTCTTGTTTTTTATTACGTAAAACTGAGAAAAGCAGATATTGCAGCCTGCTTTTCAAATAAAGTCAAATTTGGCAAAGATACCTAACATTTAGAGGTATAGTACTTAGAGAGTTAGATTGGGATTTGAGGCCAGATGCTGCCTGATCTCCTAATTTACATGTTTATTTTGGTGCATGACTCAGGATCAGTTGCAACAACTGAGCACTCATGCTACATCTGAGGTCAGGACCAGAAGCCTTCAATACAGATGGACTGGAGAAGTCAGCATAGGATTTGGACCCAGAAATGAACATGGGTTCCCCATGGTAGGGCGTGGGAAATCCCAAGATTCTATCTGCTTGGCTTTTCCTTCCCTGATAGGGTATCAACCTACATCATCACCATTAAAGACGCATGCTTTGGACATCCTCACATCTTTTTACCCCACAGGAAATCCTGAATACAGCATTTTTTTAAAAAGCCATATCTCAGTCACAGATTTTTCCCCATGTACTATTTCTCTATTGTCCGTGAAAAACAAAGAAAACATGTTCTAGAAGGCCACAAATAGGATAAAAATAGAATTTAATGTTTATCAATTCAACTCTCTGTGAAGTTTAATAAAATATTGAAGCAACTAACTATGATTATAAGAAAATCAAATTAATCTCAGCTCATTCTAAAGAATGTTCCTCTTGCTTCTCGGTCCTCAAGTAGTTAAAACAGAAACCATTCCTCAAAACCCCCAGCAAGTTCTGGCACCCATCTAGCTTCAGGTGAGTTTTCCTTTCCTTCATCTCCTGTAAATATCTGGTCACCTCCTCCATCCTATTTATTCTTGTAGGGTTGGCTGCTTTGTAAGGTATATTCTTGTTCACTTTTTACCCACACCAATGAGGCATGCAGCATCTTTTCTGTTGAATAACTAATAATGTGGTAGACGACCAAGTAGGATGACTCAAACATGACTTTGCTTAAAAGAGCATAATTTCTACACGTTTTGTTTATAATAGAAAGTCATGCAATATCCAGAAATATATCTTCTAAGCCTGTTTCTCGTCCTCTACCTGTAGCATCTTATAGTGTTTGGGGGCTGGTTCCTGGTTTTCAACTGTGTGCCAATCCATGGTGAAAACAAGCACACAGAACACAGGTTCTTCAGTAGAAACATTGAAGGAAATAAAATTTGTCTCCCTTTCAGGGTATGATGTGTAGACAGTCCCAAGTAAGATGATAAGGGTGAAATTCTACTATTTAATTTTCTTAATCTAGTGGTTGTACTTACATTCACTCATATAAATCACTGTGGTCGAATTAATATACATATATATATGTATGTATATATATATTTACCAGATACTTTACCATTCATCTGTCTGACAGGCTCACATACTATATTTTTCTTCCTTTCTTTCTTTTCTTTTCTTTTTTGTTTTTGTTTTTGTTTTTCGAGACAGGGTTTCTCTGTGTAGCTTTGCGCCTTTCCTGGAACTCACTCTGTAGCCCAGGCTGGCTGCGAACTCACAGAGATCCACCTGCCTCTGCCTCCCAAGTGCTGGATTAAAGGCATGTGCCACCACCGCCTGGCTCAGAGACTATATTTCTAAGAGATAGTAATAAACACATTGAAAACTTTCTTTTATCCTAAATTCATCCACTTGTGCTTGATAAATATATTTCAAGGATAGAATAACAAACCATTGAGGGCACTTTTGTTTTAAGAAGTGTTGGCTAAGAAACAGCTGCGGAGTGCCTGCTTTTTTTCCTTAGAGATGAGGCATTAGGAGATTGACACTACCTGTGTTGATCCTGTGAAGGCCACCTTATCAATGTCCATGTGAGAGGAGATGGCTGCCCCTGCGGTTGGCCCATAACCAGGGACAATGTTCACCACACCAGCTGGAAACCCTGCCTGCAAGTTAAGAGGCAAGCAGTCAACAGATGAAGAATTTAATTTGTAACACAGGTGAGTACATGACAGAAGCTGTTTCCTTATTTTAACCTTATGAATTTTTCTATCAAGAAAATTTCACTTAAATATTTGGCTTTTTTTTGAGACAGGGTTTCTCCATATAGTTTTGGTGCCTGTCCTGGATCTCGCTTTGTAGACCAGGCTGGCCTCAAACTCACAGAGAACCACCTGGCTCTGCCTCCCAAGTGCTGGGATTAAAGGCGAGTGCCACCACTGCCCGGCTAAATATTTGTTCTTTATTATTACTGTTTCTTTTCTTTTTCCATATGAAAATGTACTCAAAGGTGATATTATTGAGAAACATTTTCTCCTAAATCCAAATATTTCATTAATGATTTGTAGCTCCAATGATTAGCTCTACCAAATGTCAGAAGGGAGAACTCATTGAGAAAGGATCCAGAAAAGTATGATAAAGTGTATATATAGAAAGAAGGCATTCAGTATCATCAGCAAAGATAAGAGTGGTCACATTTTCAGTTTTTCACTGTTGACTTCCCAGGCAGAGCAGCTAATTTACAAACCCCTAGAGATATCTTTTAATCAGTCAGACATCACATAAGCAAAGCCTCTCTCCTCAGGATGATAGTGCAGAGTGATTCCTACCCTACTGAAAACAACAAAGACAGAGTCACTAATTTGATGGACATATTAAAATTTCAAGATATTTGCATCAAAATGCCTCATTTTGACAAAATGTTGTCCATTTTAATTTAAAATGAAAAATATCTTGAAGACATTGTTTCAGATTTCAAAATTCTAGGTTGCCCTTTTAGAGTTTTTGGTAGGATATTAAGGCCTAAAACCAGTAAATTGTTTTTAAAGGGTGAAATCACACATTTTGGTTAATTAAATATAAGTGTCATGTATTCTTTGCACTTTGAACAGGAAAGAAAATGAAAATGAAGCTCTGATAGACAAGTGACTATGAACAGCTATACGTATTCTTTGCATAATATGGCCCAATATTACAGCAAGTGTATTGGCACAGTGGCCTCTTCAGCCATATTCAAATTAAAATAACTGTAGGAATTCACAGAAGCAAGCAGGCCTGTTATAAGTGCAGACGTGGCAGCAAATATTTCAGCAAGTGAAAGAATGTTGTATTTCCTCAGGAATTATGTTCATGAGACTTGAACAACAGAGGTAACGAGTTACAAGGTGACTCGCTATAAGCCTCATTATTTAGGTGGAGACATGATTGTGCTGGCTGACAGAAGTCCCAGCCTGTAGTCCTGCTGCTTTCATCTGCATGACTGGGCAGGAGCCATGTGTGAACAATGAAGCTCACAGTAGTGTGAATGAGGCCTGTAAGGTAAACAAGGGACCCTGCGTGTTTAGACTCTGGAGACTCACCTCTTTTATTAAAGACGCCATGTGAAGAGCAGTGAGAGGAGTTTGCTCTGCTGGCTTGACAATCACGGTGTTCCCACAGCTAAGGGCAGGGCCTATCTTCCAAATGAGCATGACCAATGGGAAATTCCACTAGAGAGCAAAATTGAACAATGGACTCTTTACATTGTTTCAAACCACAGTTTCTAAAACAACCTGCCCTGATAGACGTGGAATAAAAACCCCTAAGTTCTGTGTAAGTATCTGGCACATCTCACTTACGTTTATTGCTAAAAGCAACTAGTAAATGATAAATGTTCTGAACTAACCATATAGAAAACACTCCCAAATTTATAGTCAAGTCCTGTTATTTTGAATTCTTATTCTACAAGGAAGACATTATTTTACGTTCTTCTATATAATTAAGCATGTCAAAGGTTACAGATGGTTTAAAAGACATGACATTCTCTCCCTATATATCCCTTGAGCACATTTAATAGAATTTACCCAATTATAATATCTTTTAGTATATATAGTGCCTAGGAGACTTTGTTTTTACTTTTTGGATCCTAGAAACTAAAACCAGGCCATGGGCATATTGAATGTGTTTTCCACAACACAGAGCTGTGCTTAGCCCAAGATAAACAATATTGTTAAAGGCAAAGGAAGTTCACATCCAGTGGGTGAATTCTTGAGTTTGGATCTCAGCAAACCCATGGGCCATGTCTCTATGTAATGCATTTACCACCTGTGAGTCCTGAAAACAGTCCTCTCTATTTTAGATGATGTCTTCAGGATTAATTGAGAAATCCAAGGCTGTGGCAAAGCACACACTTGTCTAGAATGTGTGAGGCCCAGGGTTAGATCCCCAGAACAAGAGAACAGAACAGGAGAAGCTAATGCTTAAATTAGCCAAAAGTCCTAGCTGCTAGAGTGATGTAGCTGTGTCTGAGTGTTTTTTAAAGCCTTTGAAGTACTAAACAGTTCTATGAAATACATTGATATGTTCAATCACACTAAACAGGAGTCACTGTCATTCTGAAAACTTTGGAACATTTCACTGTTTTTGACTTTCTTCTTAAACTATGTCAGCTGTGTCTGACCAGTGCCCTGTGTTAATCTTGGAGGAAATCTGGTTACATCCAGAACATGATTTTTTTCGGCAGAAGAATTTTGAGTACCCAAACTTGCTATTTAAAGGTACAATGCAGGCCACACACTCTTCCAGTTGTCATGGAGATTATTACTTCCATTTAAATCAAAAGATATTTTCCACTATTTGAACAGTCTTGCTGTAGTTACTGTCTACTGTGGGAAGTCTCAAGGAGGAGACAGAAGTGCTGGGAGTACTGGGCCATGCTGTGTCCCACTGAAATGCCCTAGCACAGATGAACCATGACAAACCTTTGTCATATACTTACAAAGCAGAGCTCATGAAACCAGAACATAGCACAATTTTCAAAACAACCCATGCAATAAACACTTAGGGCTTTTTAGGCAACATTAAAACACTCTCAAAGGGTACAGCAGTATATTGAGGGGTTTCTGGACCAGCTAGCTCATATCCAAGAAGCTCAGTTACAGGAATAATATGTGCTTCAGGCAGACATGCTTACTGAATTTACTTCACACATAACCACCACATAAGCTTCACTCGTGTGGTAATGGGCTTCAGATCAAATAGAATTTCCCCCATTGGGAATCATGAAGGAGAACTTACAGGGATGATTTGGCCACACACCCCAATAGGTTCACGTCTTGTATAAGTGAAAATATCTCCATCTGAAAAACATAACAGACACACCATTCATTAAAGGCAAATGTGGGATACACCCATGGCAGGATGATGTGAGAATGATATGAGAGGATCCCCACAGTGAATAGCAAAAGGGAAACAAAATAACCTCTCTACAAGGTTAATAACATAAACAATGGAGCCCTCAAACAGCAATTTGAGTCTAAAGACTGAGATACATGAAAATAAGTGACAAGATAGGGGAAGATTTAACAGGCAGTTAACTCTATTCCTCGTATTCCAAGATGGCTGCCTTCTACGTCACCGTTGTACACAGAGGGATGCTGAAAGGAGCTGGGAGGGGAGGACCTCTCTGGGTAAAGGCAGAGACACGTGCAAATGTTTCCAGCATCTCAAATCTCCCAGGAGCACCAAATTTTAAATGGTAAATGATTTAAAATAGTAAAGTATCTCCACAAAGTAAGCAGTTTTTCTACGGACTTGGAATAGTTGGTTTTCCTTTCACCTATCAAACATAAATGCAATGTTTTTCAGTCAAGGAAAAACAAGTGTTTGAAGTGAAATGTGGTTCTCTTCCGTCTGGGTTTGGCCTACTCCTGTGCCTTACTTTGATGTGGTTACCCTGAGAATTTTGTTGTTCTGTGTTTTATTCTGGCTTCCTTCACAGGAGCCTACTGCTACCACCACAGTATGTTTCCTGTCAAGACCTATGGGTACTTTAAGAAGCTTCTATGTTTCCTAAGAGTGGAGTAGGAGCCACAAAAGAGGCCCATTCGTGGTATCTCTGTTGTCTCCTTCTTATCTTCTTCCTTCTTGATGACCACCTCTCAAACTGACTCCTCCAGCTGGAAGTGCATATTAGGGTCAGAACTGGAAGTAGACTAAGTTCTTGATGTCATTCCAGTTATGGTCATAAATCTCACCCTCTATTTTATTACCAAATTGATTCTTTTTCCACTTCAAATATTTTTCATGTGTCTGTTCTGCTATAGGTACCCTGAGTAACACTTGCACAAACACTTCAATGCAAACCTTTGAACTCAGCTAGTAAATATGTTCTCATCTTGTTTTGTGTTTTGAAACATGTTAATATAAATTAGTTTGTTTAAATACACTGAGCTTAAAAGGGCACTGATAAGCATACCTGCCTCTTTCTGGACGGAATTTCTTAAACAATTACATTATAGGAAGAATATCAATGTTGTTATGGAAATGAAGCACAAATAAGTAATTTCAGTAGCCAGCTTTGCAAAGTTTGGGCATTTAGACACCTCACTTGAATTTTTAATTAATTCTATGATAAGGTTCTTACTTTAATGCTATCTATACTATAGTTTTATTTTCCTCATGATAACAAGAAGAAATGTTAACACAATAGTATTTTCTTCTTCAGAAATGTGGTTTTTCAAAGTCAAGGGGAAAATAATTTTGCTTTATTGGTTGACGTCTTTATCAGAGTTTGAAAGCATCATCTCTGTAATGGTAGCCTTGCCTCTCTCACCATCCCTGCTATTTTTCTAGGTATACTTACCACTTGGTATTGTTTGGCCATGGATCTTGTCTGCCCAGCCTGCACAATACTTTAGTGCCTTTATGCAGCCTCCTAGATCCGACAAGTATGCATGGGCGAAGACTTTCCCACCATTCATGGCTTCCATTGTCTAAAAAAACCAACACAAACCACAGGCTACAGTCTCAGCAAAAACATTAGTTTAGGAACATTGCTCGATAGAGCTGGAGAGATGGCTCAGTGGTTAAGATTGTGGACTGCTGTTCCAGAAGACCTAGTTCCATCCCAGCACCCACATAAGAGCTCACAATCATCCACAATCTTAGTTACTTGAGGTATTATGTCTCCTTCTACCCTCTGAGAGCAGCAGTCACACATATAGTACACAGATACACATGAGGGCCAAACACCCATACACATGAATTAAGTTAAAATAAAAATCAATGACCATATACTCATGTATGAATGAGCAGCATAATTGGACTCTGAAGTTTACTAATAAGAGTAAAAAGAAGATGTAAAAAGTAGGCAGTAGGTAGCATGGGGGTACGAGGAGGAATTTGTAGGAAGTAGTTGTGGATGGATATGATCAATATCCATTTTATAAATGTATGGAATGTTATAAGAATAAACAATAAATTAAAAGTATATAGTCAACATTTTTAGTAGTTATGTAAGAGAGCTTGGTAATTATACGTCGACTAAACTGGTTTTAAAACAAAGTGCAATAATTTGTTTATGGTCGCACAGCAAGGTCCTGGTAGGAAGGATAATGAGATTCTGATTGTCTGACCCTGTGTTCTTTCTGTCACATTCTGAATTCCTTCCAACTATACACTAGGCACAGTTTCACAGGTGCACAGCTGTGACGATGATTTGTAGCCTCCTTGTCATATGAGAGTTCTAACAGGATCTCACTTGCCAGCCAATGGTAGAGACAATCTGGTGTTTGCAACCATTCTTGATGCCTGAGTTATCATTGTCATATTCTTCGCAGATAGAAAGCCTGTTCATCCACACTTAACACTTGCATCTTTCACCGTGGATTTATGGATTTTCCTTAGCAGTTTTCAGTGACTGTTGTTTAGGCAACACGGTCATAACTATTTGGATCGTCAGAATATAAAGTTCCAGGCTTTCTGGGATTGCAATGTTTTCTCTTCTTTCTCTTTTCATTCAGACTATAAAGGTCTCCTTGGATCCCTACACTCTATATGTTGATCATCCAATAGCTAAAGCTCTTCCTCCTCTGATTTATATTTTCCACTCCCCAAGAATCTACACCCACCTATTTTATGTGTCTGTTCTTCATCCTCTGCAACGTTTCAAGCCAGCAGAGGCAGTTAACACTTTTCACACCACAAACAAATGAGAGAAGGCAAGTTTTGGAAAACTTCTTTCTTTTTTGTAGAATATTGAGATGGGGTGGTTTTGGAAAACCGCTTTCTTTCTATAGAATATTGAGAGGGTGTGGTTTTGCAACAGCAACTATTGACTGCATGTTTTTCATATTTTGAAAAAATTCAGCATCTTTGAGGCAATGGTGATTTTTTTTACCAAAAAAAATTGCTAATGCTTCTAGTAAAATGAAGATAATCAAACGTAGTCTGAAATCTAACTGGGAACCACGTCATTTTCAGTTGGATTTACTAAAATGCATAACTCAGAAGACAAGTACATGTTCTCCCATTCATATTCTATGCTGACATATCTAGCCACAGAAATGAAAAAGCATAGGAACCCCAAAATGATTCTACTCAATATTAAACCTGGTTTATATTTTGTTAATTCTTTTAGACCCATGAAAATGAAAATCACTTCTCTTTGTTATGACATTGTCAACAGATATATGACAGGAGAAGGAGGCATTGTAAAAAAAAAAAAATTGGGGGTGGATATAAATAAAATTTGTTTTAGAGCAATATTTTTGCACTTTTAAGAAATTCTAAAGAAAAGGCAGGATGTTTGTCCATGTGCTCTCTTAAGTTAATCAACTAGCTAGTTTGAGCAGTGAGTGCTCTTGGGAACTCTCCTGTGTATCTTGTTGTTGGCATTGGTTAATACTCACAGCCAGCAGCAGGCGATCTCTTTCTATTAAGTCAGCCAGCTTGTTCAGCAGTCGCCCCCTCTCTGAAGCATCCATGGTGCGCCATGGGGAGCCAATCTGAAAAGCCTGTCTTGCAGCCTTCACGGCCTTGTCAACATCTGCCTGGAAATCACACAGCATTCAATTCAGGATGGTCAAAACACTAGATGAGCAAAAACAACATCGCACCCTTATAAACTAGGACACAGTCCTCACAAACAGAAGCTAGGCCTATGTTAGCCCAAAGTCCAGAACATTCCACTCACAGCACCACAGTATGCTGAAATGGTTTCTCTTGAGTAACTGAGTAATATTTATAATAAACTCCAATAGTCTATCAAATAGTTAAACTCCTAGAATAGAGAGACTGTGTTTTAATAGTTGTTACTTTACCCTATTGTAATAGGACACTGAATGTTTATTTTGTTTGAAATAATGTTCTAGTTAGTTTATACACATTAGCTCATTTGATTTAGAAGTAAAGGAAACTATCTTCATTACCAAATTATGAGTTAAAGTACCAAATTTTGGTACATTCACATCATATCTTATTGAAAATGAGGGCTTATAGTATACATAGTGCATTGGTCTGCATGTGAAATGTTGATTTTGGCTCAAATGTTTTAACAGTTGCCACTCACGGGTTAGCACTGTTTTGAGAGGTTGTGAGACCTTAATAGACACAGGAAGTGAGGGGCAGGTGTGGAGCCACAAGGCATGGCACATGGGTTATAACCGGGATCCAGTGGCATCTTGAGATCTCTTTCTGTTTTCTGGTCCAGTAAGACACATGGGGTCCTGGTATCCCGCCCTTGCCACTGTGTTCTCTTCCTTTCCATCACCATCATGAAGGACTGTGTCCTTTCCAACTGTGAGCCCACAAATCCTCCTTCCTGAAAGTTGCTTCTGTCAGCTATTTTGTAAGGCAGATAAGAAAAGAAACTAGCACTCAGATCCTTCCTTCTGTGACTAGCCCACTCTTCTCACACTAAAGGAATGTACACATGTTTACAGTAACAGAGAAGTTATTCTTTACTCTTTTATTGGAACTCTGTGAGAGTGGACAGGCTAAAGCATCTCCAGAGGCCATCTGTTAGTTGAGAGCTTGAGCTGAGCCTGAAATACTCTTCCCTCATCAGCAAAGGAATAAAATGTGATGCACAACAAGACATCCACAGCCAGCCAGGCTCTCAGTACAACCCACCCAGGCACTTTAGGTTATTCAACAATTCACCATAAGGTCTTTCCCTTTGCTTCATTTTCTCTGTCAGTAAAATAAGGGATACATTTGTTCCATACTATTATTTGAGATGAAAGGAGCTACTTTGTATAAATGTATGAGAACTTTATTTCAAATAGAATACTAGGTGTGGAATTAACATAGAATAAAGCAACAACTACTAAAATACAGCATGGCCCTGAGAGATGGCTCACTTGAGTACAGGCCCTTACTGCCATGCCCTACATCCTTAGTTCCAGCTCTAACACTCCCGTGGTAGAAAGAGAAAACCATCTCTTTCATTGGAGGACAAGTTGTCCTCCAATGTCCACATGGGTGCCATGATGTCTGTGCATGTGTGTGTGTGTGTGTGTGTGTGTGTGTGTGTGTGTGTGTGTTTGCACACACATAGTAAATAAATATTTTTTGTTTTGTTTTGTTTTTTTGAGACAGGGTTTCTCTGGGTAGCCCTGGCTGTCCTGGAACTTGTTCTGTAGACCAGGCTAGCCTTGACCTAACTCACAGAGATCCACCTGCCTCTGCCTCCCAAGTGCTGGGATTAAAGGTGTATGCCACCACTGCCTGGCTCATAAATTAATATTTTAAATGTAATTAATTTTCAAAATTTTGTCTATAAGACTGGCATTATATGGAACCCCATCAATCCTACAGGCCAGTAGACTGCATCTTTATTTAGGACTTTTAATTCTACTGAGAATTAGAATATCAAGGAGACCTCCCCCATATTTTTTGAATTGCTTGCACTTAATTGAACCTGTTTTGCCTTCGCCTTAGAGAGGCATGGAAGGCTATATTAATATCACCTTCTTCAGAAAGCATTCCATAAGACATTGAAGAAGTCTACATGTCTGCAAACTGAGGTGGAAATAAACCATGTCAGTACAGATGCTCCTGCATTTATGAGAGCTACAACTGAAAATATGTTAAATGCATTCAGTACACATCACACAACAAACATCACAGCTTGAACTAAACTACCTAATATGGACTGTCTTCCTTAACAAGTATTGGATGTGTCATTTCTTGTATTAAACTCAGTATGCTGTGGATTATAGAACTGATGGCTTACCCACAGGACTGTGTGGCTGCTGGGGAGTTCCATAAGCATCACAAGAGACTACTGTACTACAAATCATAAGCCTGGAAAGAGTCCAATTTTCAAAACAAAATGTCCAGTTTCTATTGAATGTGTATTGCTTTCTTATGCCTGGTCTACACAGATAGTTCCAGGACAGCCAGGGCTGCCCAGAAAAACCCTGTCTTGAAAAACAAAAACAAAAATAAACAAAAAAAGACCTTAAAAGTAATAAATCAAGGTTGTAAAATTATCTGTCCAACCATATAAATCAAAGACCCCCTTTATTTAGGAATGGGCAGGAAGAATCCTTTTAGAAGTACATCTTGATTTAAACAACTGAATGTTTAAAGTTACACACTAATACCCATTTACTATGCTAATTTACACATTAGTGTCAAATCTTTTGAAGAATAATGACTATGTGGAATTAAGTACATGTAGTTTTTGCTTTGTTCCATTGAGAACAATGTATATTTTAGGTATCACATTGACCATATTACTACTTATATTTAGATTTTGTTTTGTTTTACAACAAATTTTCTAAGCTTTTCCTAAGGAAATCCAGAGAACACTGTTTGGAGAAGAAAAGAAAAAGCAAAGCTCAAAAATCTGAGTTTTCCCATGTGATTTATGGATGCTTTAACACACACACACACACACACACACACACACACACACACACACACACACATGCACATACACCCTTCTGTGTTAGACCTGTGAGATGCAGCTCTGGTGTGGATCCTTCTGTTTTACTGTTATGTCATTGGCCTTTGCTAAGTATGAGTTGTCTTGAGCCTCCTCCCTAAGGGTGGATAGAAAATGGTTTTGAAACAAACCTTACCATTTAAGAAACCCTCCTAGTGCTGAGGGATGTTCTGTATGGCAAATGTTTTGCTCTGATTGGTTAGTAAATAAAACACTGATTGGCCAGTAGTCAGGCAGGAGGAAGTATAGGCGGGACAAGGAAGAGAAGAATTCTGGGAAGTGGAAGGCTGAGGAGAGAGACACTGCCAGCCACCACCATGACAAGCAGCATGTGAAGATGCCGGTAAGCCACAAGCCACGTGGCAAGGTATAGATTTATAGAAATGGATTAATATAAGATATAAGAACAGTTAGCAAGAAGCCTGCTATGGCCATACAGTTTGTAAGCAGTATAAGTCTCTGTGTTTACTTGGTTGGGTCTGAGTAGCTATGGGACTGGCGGTAGACAGAGATTTGTCCTGACTGTGGGCCAGGCAGGAAAACTCTAGCTACACTCCTACACAGGGCTATCATAAATAAATTTGTTCTTATGTTTATATCTTTTGGGGTCATGACTCTTCTTCTCTCACATCATGTATATAATCCTGTAGGGCCATAAAGAGAGTAAGGACCGTGGATTTTTAGTGAAACAAAAAACTGAGCTTTGAATTCTGATTTTTCCTTTTAACCATGTAAGATTTGAGGGATTCAAACATCTGTGTGTTTTCCTAGCATTCTAACTATAGGTTGGCTAATGATAGGACCCTGAAGTAAAGATTTTGTTCTGAAACATCATTAAATTGGAGGAACATGCAACCAAACATCACCTTATCATTTTATAAATACATCCTTCCCTCAGTATCCAGGAAGAACTGATTCTCAAGTCCTGGAAAGATAGTCTAAAATCACAGATGTTAAATTTACATAGAATTTGCATATAACCCACAGACCTTTTAGGTTAGCTCTAATTTACTTCTGATACACAAAACAAGGCTAGGTAAATAATAGTTGTACTCTATTAGAGAATAATAGCTAAAAAAAGCCTGTGAACTCGGTGTCCACACAGCTGCGATACACTGTCTACATCAGCAGCTATACCTTCTGATCCCAGGGCAGTTTAATTTACCAACATGTGGATGCAAGTGGTCTACTCTGTTAGACAAGTAAGATATATTGTTTGAAGTTCATTGCTCTTATCAGGAACAGTTGTCTCACATTTTCTATGTGAATGACATGCTAAGTGTTCACTAGAGGGAGACAACTGTGGTCCCAAAAGAGAAACCAACATGAAAGTGAGTACAGTATCCTAGACCATTCTAGCATGTTCTTTCAGCCTTCTCCGTCCTCTTCCACATCAGTTCTGCTGTTCCATACTGTCAGCAGCTTCCTCTACAAAGCCAATATCCTTCACGTAATTAATCTTATCACTTTTGCATTCATGTTTACACCTGCTTGCTTCATCCACAGTCCTAAGGTCAAGGCTCTCCATTTGGTTTCAAAGTTCAACATTTTCTGGCCCCACTTTGCAGGCCAAGACTTCCTGTTAACCTTTCTCCTACTCAGTAGGAGCCATCCCTTCTCATCTTGGCTCCTGAAATTCTCTTTGAATAGTGAATGTTCTAGCAGCATGCCCCTTTACCTTTCAAAGTCCTGGTTCAGTGTGTTAACCTCACACAAAAGTCACCAGAAATGCAGCTCAGTGCACATGGTAATTAAGAGCCTCTTACTGACCTCCAGGAAGGAAAGTAACTTCTTCATTGCCACGAGTTAGTGCTATAGACAATTACCATGAACTTTTTCTATTTAGAATATCAAAGAAATGGAAGCAACTTAAGTGTCCATCAACAAATAAATGGAAATGTGGTTCACACAGAAAATAGAATATTATTCAGTTCTAAAGAAAAATGAAATCAAGAAATCCACAGGAAAAGGAATGGATTTAATATGTATAATATTAAGCAAGGTCACTCAAGCTCAGAAAAAAAATTGAATATTCTTTCTCATATGCAGATCCTAGCCTAGAATGTATAATGTTTGTATGTGGACAGTTGTGTGTGTATAGAATGACATGTAAAGGAGACAAAGAAAGTAATAGCAGTGAATGAGACAGCACAGAACACAGGCAAAAGGACCCTTGAATCGTGAGAGAGGATAAAAGCTAACTCTTTTTTTTTTTTTTTAATTTCAACTCTGTCATAGTCTTTGTGCTGGGCAAATCCACAAAAATATAGTTGATAGGGAAAGTGTGAAACCCCAAGTGAAGTTCCGTGGCTTCACAATGGCCCTTCTAACTGTGTAGAAATTCACTGAGATGCATAGTTTGGAACTAGGTAAGTTTCTGTTTGAGGGGTTTCCTTAATCTAGCTGTGTGAAGTTTTTCTTTGTGAGTTCATTTCAATAAAGTGATTTAAGAGAGAGAGGCTTTAAGCTTCTGACACAAAGGCAAGATCTTTATAGCCCCCAAGTTACTACTACAATTAAGTATCATAAACCTTGAAATGTAGGTAAATAGACTTTATACATGAGAAACAGCAGAAAATAGAGCCAAAATTTGATCATATACTGACCTCCATATTTACTTGCTGTATCTCAGCCAGGCTGTCTAACAAAGCTGCTTTGGGCAGCATAGTCGTTGCTCACTGTATTACAGATGGCAAGATTTCTTGCTATTCTTTTAATGCATATGCAGTATTTAATTTTTTTTAGCTTTACTATAAGTCTAACATGTTACACATAAAGGCATGCATTTTGCCTTATGTAATTTATTTTTAAATATTTATATAGTAATCATGGTTTAACTGATTTCATTATGTATCAAAACATTTGCATTACCCGATATACTAATCACATAAGGATTTTTTAAAAATATGTTTCTTTTCAAAGCTATCATTATGTATATTTTTATTCAAGGACTGGCATTTCCAAGATATATGTGTGTGTATATATATATATGTATTAGCCAGACAACAAGATTAACTGGCATTTTTCTATGATCAAATGCTGTGGCTTAGGGAAAGTCAAATATTCCAGTTTTGAAGTCAGAGCCTGCAAGCTGAATGTATGCAGGCAGTTTGAATGAAAGTGAGAAAGCAAGAGCCTCTAAGACTAGTTAGAGAGGTTCTGAATGCTTCCATCTCTCCTGGAATGTACACAGGCACATTAAGTTCAGTCAGAGATGGAGAAAATAGCAATCAGACCAGCTTCCTTTCACACCTGTCTGAAGCACTTACTTTAATGGACATTTAGTTTTATCCCTCCAATTATCAATTAGCTCATGCCCCAGGATTAGTCAGCAGCTCCTAAAGAAGCACTGAAGTGAAAAGAAAACACTTCCCACCCACAGGCATTCTTGGCTTTTGAACACGCATTTGCTCTGGCCCCTGCCCCACACTTGTGATACCATGAAAGGCAGGATATGGCCCGTTGGCAGCCCCATTCTGCTTGTGAATGGAATCTTCAAAACCTTTAGTCTTTGACCTCATAAGTCAGTCCAGCATACCAGGTTTCTTGTGACTGTGAACTTTACCAGGTTATGCTAGAGTGACTAAGCAATGCTAGACGCAGGTTATTAGATTCCTCACAAATTGTTTGAACAGAAATAATTCAAAAAGGCATTTTTAAATAATTTTTTTTAAAAGGAAACAGAAACAGGAATGTGGTTGTGAAGCAAGCCCTTGTTTCTCACAAATACTTTATATATCATTGACAATTGTCTTAGAAGACTCATCTGTCCCGCCAACCAGATTGGCACAGTGACTTGGCTTGCAGCTTGCGTGGATATGAATTCTTCTCCTTGATCTTTCTACAGGAGGGGCAGTTGTCACTAAGGACAGAGCAGATCAGGGCTCTCTGGCAAGGCTGCTGGCATGGTCACCAGCTTTCCCATTTGTGCATGAGGAAGAAGGTAAACCTCATTGATTCCCCCAGCAAAGTCCTCAGCCTGCCTGAGCTGCCAAGGTTTCTACTGAACCCAGGCAGAGAGCTTTGTTATCCTGATGAGACCAAGCCCAGTATCAGAGCAAGATGTCCCCTAGCAGCTAAATGTCCAAGGCTTCAGTGTCAAAGCAGCAATAACATGATTTTTGTTATCTGCCATCTACAGATTCATAGTCTCGAGTGTCATTTTTATCTACACGGAGAAGGCATAGGCAGCAGATGAGCTCTTAGTTTATCTATGTCTTACTGCATGTGAGGCTTAGGTTTCTGTTTCTTTCTTCCCAGTCTTGTTGGAGATACTCAGTGAATGAGGGTGGCATTTGAGGTAAAGCCATATTGTGTATATCTCAGCCTCAGGTAAAAAGCATTTATTAGCTGGGCGGTGGTGGCGCACGCCTTTAATCCCAGCACTCAGGAGGCAGAGCCAGGTGGATCTCTGTGAGTCTGTGAGTTCGAGGCCAGCCTGAGCTACCAAGTGAGTTTCAGGAAAAGGCACAAAGCTACACAGAGAAACCCTGTCTTGAAAAACCAAAAAAAAAAAAAAGAAAAAGAAAAAGAAAAAAAAGCATTTATTCCTCCTTTTCTTAATATAGTAAACACATCTTCACTTCCTTCTGGGATTAGCTCACAGGCTTCTGGGTCACCGCTGGCACATAGTTGTGGATGGTAATTTTATCTTTGCCTAAGTTTGGTCTTCTAGAAATTCAGGAAGATGTAGTGGCTAAGCCAGTAGTTCCAATCATCCTACCTTTGTACTAGTCCAAACCCATATTTTCCATTATGCACCTGCAGCCATTTCAATGTATCACCACAGACACTGGAGAAGAGCCAGCCTCTTTCCTACAGAGAAGCTGGAAAACTACATGAAGAAGAGTTAGTGTATAGCTTTCTCTTCTATGATAAATGGAAATTAACTCAAATGGACCAAGGACCTAAATGTAAACACACAACCATGATATTACTGAAAGAAAATGTGCAAAAGTAATTTCAAGATACAGTCTTAGAGAGCAAATGGGAGAACTGACTGCATGCAGGGGGAGATGTTAGACTGTTCTGTTCACCTGACAAATATTTGGTTTCCAGATTTTATAAGGGACTAATATAAAGAAAAATATTCCAAATAATCTAATTTAAATGGAAATTATCTCAAAAAGCGTTGCTCAAGATGTGTAAATGGCCAACAGGAATATGAAACCATGTTCTCTTTGCTAGCTATTGGACAAACTCCAAACAAAATGATAATCAACTGATATCCTCTTACTCTACTCCTAATGATTCTTAACAAAAATCAGAACATAAAAAGTACTCTCGGGAGGTATGGGAAAAAGAAACCCTTACATACTGCAGTGAGAATGTGGTTTTGCCACTATGCAGTATAGCATGATGTTCCCTGATCTCCTTGTTCCCAAATCAATGATTTTCAATAAAAATAACTTGATAATACATTGTTCTAAAAGTCCCATATCAACCTTTAGCCTCACTTAGCAAATGTGTAAGAACAACTGTAAGCTTATAAAATATTTCTCTCTCTTTTAGCCTAAGATGGATTCCTTTCTATGAGTCTGTCCGCATAGTGAATCTAGACACTATTTCAAGTGAAAAGCAGCCAAGGAAAAATAGCTTGAAAAAAAAATCAGCACCTCATCCAAGGCATCCGTTGATGGTGTTTGTCTTATGCCAATGACAACAGAACATTAACCCAACTGCCAGAGCAGCCATATTTTCATGTCTTTCCTTGAGCTTACCCTGGGTTTTGTGCTCAGAACAGTGAGAAGCAAATTGGACTTGTGGGTGCTAGAACTTACCTTGTCCCCTTCTTCCACATGGCAGATGACCTCCTCAGTCGCCGGGTTAAGGACAGGAAATTTCTTGCCACTCACTGAGTCATGCCATTCATTGTTTATGAAGATCTGTGGAGATACAGAGAAAGCAGATTAAAAACCGTAAATATGCAGTAAGTTTGAGGCTTTTTAAACTAGAGTTGAAGTATGAGATGATGCCTACACATTGCACGTCTCTCCCTGTCTCAAAATGCCCATCATTTGTTTCATTTAACATGTAATTAAACATACACACAAATATGTGTGCATACTAAGTAGAAAAAAAACAGTGATTTTTCATCTTGATCTTTGGTCCCAGTCCCTGAGCTCAGCCCATGAGTTCATCCCACTTCACGGTTCAGTCACCATGTCCTCCTCTTCTCTACTTTCTTTTATAAGGTTCTCAGCTTAAGTGTCACCATTTTCATGTTTTACTTCAAACCAATTAAGCAGCATCCCCCTATGACCTGTTGACTAGTTGCTCCAACTGAATGTAATTTTTTGCAAAGTAACGCATATCTCCTACTACAAAATTAGTATGTTCTTCTCTGTGTTAAAATTAGATATTCACAGCCTATGAGATTGCAAACCAGATTAGACATTATAATTGACCTTGAAAATTAACAAGAAATTCACTCACCATCAATAATAACCTGTCTTATTTCTGCCATAGGAATTGCACTATACCTTAGATTTTCATAAATAAACTAAGAGATCTGATGTCTCATAAAATGTAGATAGGCTCATAATTCCACCCCCCCCTTTTGAAAAATTGTAATTTCACTTAGAAATAAAGGAAAAGTCCCATGATAAACTGACCACATTTTGTTATGCTATTGTGAGAGCAGCTAGTTCTTGCCTGGGTCCTCTTGTCCTCAGCTGGTGAGTTCTTAGTGATATTCCTGCCATAGGTGACTTATGACCCACGATTTCTTTTGGGGAAAGAGCCATTACAAAATGTGCATGCCATTTTAGAATTATGCATCATGCATAATTAGAATTAGAATCATGCATCTAAACTGTACACTACTCCTTCATACTAAAGGGAGTAGATGCTTCGAATAATATTGAAGTTTATTTGGTAAGCTTCAAATAACTGAAGAGATAGGCTTTGGATAATTGTGTGACCACCCATGACTCAGCATTATTCAGATTTAACCTTTAATACCAAATAAAACTGTGAGTCCAGTGTTTGTTTAGCTTTATTTATATAACCAAATCCGGAATGACCACTTTAAATTTTTTTATTGAGTTGTTTTCTTTGTCAATTTCATTCAAGTACAAAGTATACTCTGATTAGTGCAACTCCTCACTTCTCTAGTCTTTCAACACTTCCATTAATCCTGCCAACCTATCTGTACACCCTTTCTTATGCCCATGGTTTTTACTTTATTTGTTTATTTGTTTGAAATCTGAATTGAACAAAGATCATTCGCGTGTCCGTGGATTTGAAACTACCCATTAGGAGCATGGTGGGCTCACCACTGGATAAACAAGTGAAAGTGATGACTGTCCCATCCCCAGAACCCATCAGTTGTCAATAATTCAAAAGAAAGGCACAGGGGCCAGTAAATCCTTCCCAGATCTGCGACTGCTCATAGGCCAAGTCTCATGTTGTCTCATTGTAGATAGCCACAGCTGCTGTTGGATCATGACTACACTGGCTGTGCCATGCAAAAATGATCACCATTTTGATCAGAGAAATATTTTGTCAAATAATGATCAAGTATGAGACATGCACCATGGAAGATACTGTGAGAAAGCAAGTATTTTAAGTATAGCTCTGTTCCTGGAGATTCATACTCTAAGAAGAGAGAATTTCTAATTGGTATCAGTCAGTAAACTGAAGATTTGAATAGCCAAAGTAGCAATTTCATCAATAAATTTCATGGCAAGACTTGTGGAAGAAAGGGGTATGGAATTAGGATAATGCATAGATCAAACCTGAGATACTTATAGCCCAGTAAAGGGGTTTACTAGAATCAAGTTGAAATGAAGTAAACATGTAGTGGACTCTGATGCCCAGAGAGGAAAATTTGAGCTACTAGATTCTAGAACAAAAAGTATGTTTTAAGAACTAATTAAAATAGCCAATACTGACATGAACTGGAGCAATCGTATCTAGAGGATTCTCCCAGAGACTACTTCTGCAAGCCAACAATGAGCTCATAAGGCTAGAGAGCAAATATTAGTGTCACCCATAAAGTACGACTCAGTAGTCTGCCATTACATGCATTCTCCACCAGACATATCAGTATTAAGACAGAACTCAACATAAACTATATAATTACCAATGTATCTGTAACAATTCGACTTGCAACATCTTTTCTTTCCTCTGTTATTAGTTATAGTGAATTTATTGGTGTGACCTACCATAATGCTCTCTCTTTCTAAGTTGTCTTAGACTTACATTTTTTATTGTCTTCTAGCTACTTGTAAGAACAAATATATTTGAATAACTACCCTTCCTATAATTATATTAAATGGGTATATGGAGAAATTTAGTTCAATGAATGTTTATTATAGTAATTATTAAATCCATTTTAGCCTGTTAAATGTCCTATCATGGAAAGAACTATACTTTCCTTTGTTGTTTGCTGTTGACGTGTTTAGTGGATAGGGATGATGCTATTAAAATAAAATATTTTGTCACATTTAATCATTAACTGTATTACAATTTTGAATGCACTCATGGTGCTTTATAGTATTGTATATGTACAAGAGATGTTAAGCCTAAGTTCACAGAAATCACTGGAATTTCAAAGCTGTCGTTTATAATCTTAGAATTCCAGGACATTTATTTTAGTGTTTTTTTAATCTGATGAAACAATCAAGAGTTTTTTAGTTGTCTCTGTAGGTTTTCCTATCGTGATCTTGACCCCCCCCCCCTTCTCATGTAATTCCTCTTCCCTCTCTTCTACTGGACTCTCAGAGCTTGGCCTGTGCATGGTTGTGGATGTCTGCATCTACTCCCATCAGTTACTAGATGAAGACTCTATGATGACAATTATGGTATTCACCAATCTGATTACCAGGGTAGGCCAGTTCAGGCACCCTCACCACTGTTACTAGTAGTCTAATCTTACTGAACCAAGCTCAAAGCAACTCATGAACTTCAGACCCACAGCTGTGGAACCTGCATGGGACCAGACTAGACCCTCTGCATACAGGAGACAGTTGTGTAGCTGGGTCTGTCTGAGGGGCCCCTGGCAGTGGGATCAGGATCTATCCCTGGTGCACGAGCTGGCTTTCTGGATCCCATTACCTATGGTCAGATACCTTGCTCAACCCTGATAAAGAGAGGAGGGGCTTCATCCTGCCTCAACTGAATGTACCAGGCTTAGCTGTCCCCTCATGGGAGAACTTACCCTGTTGGAGGAGGTGAAGAGGGGTGGGAGGGTAGCTGGGGGTGTGTGTGTGGGAAAATGGGAGGAGGGATAAGTGATTGGTATGTAAAATAAATTAAAAAAATTAAAAAAGAGTGTTTTAGTCAACTTAAACTTGATTTATACATTTCTACTTTGCATTTATCAAATTAAAAATAATACACATACTATCTTCCTATTTACTGGTGTAGTTTAGTGTCCCAACTTAAAAAAACAAAGGTGCCTATTCAGAGTCAAAGTTTTTAAGTCTTCCTGTACTTGGTGAAAAACAATTTTAAATAAGAAATTTCTGCACTCTGGTTTCTCTTCAGACCGTATAAATCTTTCTCCTTTTACCAAATATGAACTTTCTTCAAAATATTTCTGATTTAGATCAAAATGAGTTTTATTAATGGGCATAGGAAATATCTTCTCTTCTGATCTGTTGGTATGAGATTTGGTGGCCTACTGGCTCTCAACTTCCTCTAACAAAGTGACCTAAATTCAAGTTATCTCTGCGCAACAGTAACTGGGATATCAACTCGAAGTCCTTATAATGGAAGTCAATGTTTTTGAAGTCGCTGAGAAAGTATAAAAATTGCATTCTCAATGTACAAAGTATTTTAAGATTTTCTAAGCGAGAGAATGCTGAAAATCAGTCCCCACTCCAGATCACTTATGTATGTTGCCAACTCCGAAAGGCAGGGACACAGCATAGAGAGTGATGGGTGGTGATGTCAATGTGTAGGGAAATGCTAAATATTATAATGTGTGTATTTTCTCATCATTTAAAACCTGAAAATGTGCCACGACAATGAGAAATGATGAAAATAAGAAGATGAAAAGCAGGGTAGAATTAACAATAGGAGAAATGGAACACATCAAGTGGATCTTAAACATTAAAAAGGGGGAGGGCTAGAATTCTCACAACTAGTTTTAACCTAAGCCCTGAGGCAGCAAAGAAAAATCTTGTGATTCAAAATTGAGCAGGTAAAAAGAAATGAAAGAAGATCTATCATAAGGTAGGAAACTGTCTGCAGTCAAGGGGGTGAAAACAAAGTGAGAGCGGCCAACATAAATGGGGAGAAACGCAGACTTCCTCCTATTTCTGTTTTACATGATTCCCTTGCTAGTAATGTAACTGCCTAGTCATTTGCCCCTGTTTTAAAGCCCTGTAAGTCAAGTAGAAAGGAAGGATGTTGCTGCATTTACTTTGAGTTACATCATCTCTAAGTCCAATGGATGACAAAATTATATATATATGTATATGTATATGTATATATATATATACACAAACATATATATTATATGCATCATAAATGTTCTGAATCATAATTAATCTATAGAAGCATTAAAAGTTCTGTGTGTCTTTCTTTCCTCCTTAACAGTATTAGGCCCTCTGCCCTCTACAGAAAACACCAAGGTAGAGCAGAGGCATTAACTTAGGTTGGATTGCTCTTCAAATGGATCTACCACACTCTCTGAATGTTTCTCACATAGCCTTCTCATTTTGGAAAGGAGCAAGTGAAAAATTCAGTAGGTATACTCTATGCTTGAAAAGCCATGTGAACAGTCTTAAAGAAATGGAAACAATAACTTTCAAAGGTTATGTGCTATTTACTTTAGGATTTGTGCTGAGGTTTTCTTGAATGAGATTAGAATATCACTGTCTTTAGTAGTCAGGGAGAAAAGAATGGCATATATAAACACATTATCTGAAATGGTACAATCCATCATCTTTATATTCTGGTTTTATTTATTTATTCATTCATTTATTTATTTATGTTTTTTCAAGATACAGCTTCTCTGTGCTCTGTGTAATTGCAACTCTCTCAGTAGACCAGGCTGGTTGAATTCACAGAGATCCACCTGCCTCTGCCTCCTAAGTGCTGGGATTAAAGGTGTGTACCACTACCACCCAACTGGTTTTGTATCTTAAGAGCTGGGTAGCCTTGAAAAAGTCAGCATGTTCTCTGAGCTCTGCTTCCCAAGCTTGGAAACAGGAACATAGTAATATTTTCTGGTTTCTTCCAACTAGTTACTTATTAATCTCAAATGAGATAAACACTGTATTAAGTAATAAATTACAGATTTTACTGGCATTGAAAATTGAACCATTTCAGGACTCTAGGGTTCATCTTTGAAAGAATAGTTTGGGAAGATACCAATAATAAGTGTTAGATTTATAAGTATCAAATTAGACCTATATGTACCAAATAATAAGTGTTAGACATTGTCTACTTTCCATAAACTGTTACAGGCCACAGGAAAATATTATAAGAACTCAGCTGGTTATGGCAAAGCCACTACCTGAAGGGATCAAGGAATTCCTTAAGAGAAGCCAAATTCCAAGGAGCTTTTGGTGTTACTTGGCTTGTTATATATCAGCTGTCTTCTGTTATTAAAATCATGTGTGGTTTCATAGTTTTCCCAATTGATTTTTCCCTAAGAACTGCTAACAGTGTGGACTAATCACTCTCTGGACATAGACACTCAAGGTATTTGGAGAATAGAATCAGAAAAGGCTTCCTTCCCCCCAGCCCACCTGTTTCTCCCCTTTCAGCTATCTCTTTTAGCCACATTCTAGAACTAACAAAAATATAAGTCCAGTTCACCACAAACTAGTCTCCTGATTTAAGATAAATTCCACAAGGAGACACCACCTAGGTCAGGTGGACATTAAGTAATAGCTTTACACAATTTAGCTCGGACCCTCCTTTCTTACAGCCTTATTAACTTTATAGACCCCTAACTTCTTACCTAACCACTCCCAGGAATATAGATTGAACACATAAATTTCCATTTTGATATACTAACTGATATTAGCTCTCAGCTGACTTTCTTCCTTAACCACTCCATTTTCAGGTCGTAAAAGAAAGCCTGACAATCACTGCCTGAGGAAACCCTTACCTGCCTTTATGACCTTGCAGGAATTCAGGCCTGGTGACCTGGCTGGAGGGGAGGTTGTGATTGTTTTGGGTATAAAACTGTAAAGCTAGAGACTGAAAAGAGAATTGAGAATTAAAGTGAATGGGAATTAAAGTGAATGGACTAAAGAGCTTGACATGCTGAGATTCTATTTTCCAGAAAATAGTCCTCACCATTTGTAGTTTCTCTCCTGAGCCGCTGGGATGCGTAATATTAAGGCTGGTCCCTCTAATATTATACAAGAATAAACTACTTATTTAATTCTCATAACCACTTTCCAAAGTAGCATCTTTATTAAATGCTAATTCATAGATAGAAAAATTTAAGTCGAAGCAGATTAAAGCTTGGCCAAGGTTAGATTAAGAAATAAGTACAGACTCTGGAAATTGAATTCAAGTCTGTCTTATTAGACAACTATATATCACAGAAATTCAGCTATTTGTTCAACTGCTTCCAAACACTGAGAAAATAAAATATAGTTTTAATCAGAAGTTAGAAAAGATTTCTCTAAATGAAGGCAGCCGTGGCACAGTCAGCTTTATCTTGAAGGTAGTTCTGCCCCCCTTTGAGCATCAATATTTCTTCTGGACTCCACAAGCCATGTAGTCAAAGAAAGCACTGTCCGAGCCCATGTACTTTCCTCTTCCACTTTACCTCTTTTACAAATCTTCTCAGCTTTTCGCTTTCCTGTTTTGAGAACATTCCACCATTGAATGTATTCCAGCTACTTGTTTGCTGCCCTACCAATCCATTAAAAATATCATTTCTTGAGACAATAACCATATTAGCATTCTAATATCTGATTATGGAACAATCACACAACAAATGTATTAAACAAAGGATAAGGGGACACTGGAAAAAGGATGAGAAAATGGGAGAAATTAAGGAAAGCAGGGAGGAGTTATTTGAAATCCCAACTAGCCTGATTTTGTAAATTATAAAAATTTTAAAAGAGATAAAAGGTGGAGGTAAATAAAAATCTCAATATTCCAGTTGTGCCTAGCACAGAAAATTCAATTGTTCATACTTCTTTGTACATATATATGTATATACATGCACATACACATAGATGAGAGAGAGAGATTAATGAAACCAGACATGTAAGAATAAAATCACCTGTTGTAACCAAAATTTCATCCATAGTGCTTGAAGTAATGCAGTTCACATGGAAAGTGTGCACCTGTGTCTCAACTTCTTTCTCACAGTTTCTCCAAGCCCAGACACTCCTTTTCTGTTCAGTGAACAGAACTGTTTCCTTCTGCCCTCTCTATTGTCTCCTTTTCTCTCAAAACTGGTGGCCAATAGCTTCCTATGGTCTGAAAGAAGCATCCTGAAAAGCTCACAGTCAGTACCCTCCAGGATTTAGGAATGGGCAGATAAAAGTCAAAGCAAAAAAGTGCACACTATATAATTTCTATGTCCCTAAGTCATGGCAGTGGCCATAGCAGCATGGGGGTGCAGCTAACCAGCATTCAAGGTCTAGATTTGTCATTTACAAGCTGTGTAGGTTTTTATTACTCAGCCCCTTAGATTCTTCATCTCTAGAAAAGAAATCATAGCTTCCAGTAGGGCTGCTGTGAGCAAATAAGTGAAATTATCATAATACATTTTGGTTGTAATTATTTACTCTGTGCATGAGATATCGCTAGTAGTTAAAATGTCTTTTGAGCATGAAAAACTGTAAGTTAAGGAGTTAAATTCAATAATTACGCTAATTATTGATTAAGTTTGAACCCTATGTGAAAATGTTTGTTGTCTTGAATTTCCTATTATTTATTTGTAAAGGAAGGTGTGTGACATGAGAAAGAAAAATTGGAATTAGCAAATCCTATGAGAGAAAATAAACGTAGGACCCTAAAAGTCTGGGTAAACCTGGGAACTTCACACTGGTGCTTGGGTGAAGCAATGATGTAAGACAGACTAACAGAAAAAGTAGGAGAAAACAGGAGAATGGCACTGTGGGAACAGATCTGGGCAACGAATCCAAGAAATTCACAGGACTGTGATTGCTAGTGTTAGCCATTCCCCACGAGCCAGGCTCTGCCTCAAGTACTTCTTAATAACTAAATGCCGTGAGTGTTTCCACCTCCCCAGGAAATGGGACTCCTCATAATCCTATATCAACTGTAAGAAAGCAGAGGCAGGTGGAGGTGACAGAGTTTGATAAGGGGTCTTGTAACAGTCAAAGGAGCTCTTCATGCAAAAGCTCAGTAGTAGGGATGCAGGGCACATGTGGCATTTTCTCACAACTCCTGAGGGGGTGGGTAACGAAGACAGGGATGTGATGGGGGCTTTTGTATTTCCCTGCAAGATAGTTCATCAACTTTAAGCTTCATTTCATCTACCCCATCATAAAGGAACTAAACTAGAGAACAGTCCTAGGTGCATCAGTGAGTTGTTTGGTTTGGAGAGCAATACTCGAGGTTAAGATTATGCAGCTGTTGGACTATAGCTGATATTCTTTTAGTTTTTGTTATTGATTGCTTATTGTTTTCTCCTCCCCCAGCCCCAAACACCAACCTGCTTTAGAAAATAATAAAGAAAAAAGCAGTAGGGAAAATAATATATAAATTGTGACACTGGTCAGGAAAGGTAATTTGACAAATACTTCTAACCCCTGCCTTTCATGCTTTGCAACCAGGTGCTAACAGCCCTTGTTTCAATCCCTCTAGGGAATGCAAATCTAATACAATTCTTCAGCAGCACACAGTAAAAGGAACATGCACAGACATAGAGAAAACTCCCCACTGAGATTTAATGGCATACATAACTGGTGCCCTGCCAAGTGTGAAAATGCTGGAACCAGCACATCAAATGATATAATGCTCACTGAGTAGATGAGAATTATATAGAACATACAGGGAAAAATCAAAATTCACTGAGTGATGTTGCTTATTATTAACTAGAGAAGTATTTGAACACCAAACAAATGCATTCCTGACTCTTAAATACTTAGGCCCACCGTTCTCCCTCTGATCCTTATGCAATGTCTTTGCAGTGAAGAAGTTTCAATCTGGAAGCATCTGTGTTAAAGGACTTCTGATCCTGTCCTTGTACTTGGAACTTTAAGGAAGGCTTCATTTTTCTAGTACTTTCATTTTTGTGCTTCCTTAATAAGTACTAAATTAAACTTAACTCAGTGGGAAAATATTTCACTTAAAACTTTCTTGAGATACACACACACACACACACACACACACACACACACACACACACCACAGACTCAGCAAAGTTCATAGAAAACAAATTAAGTACAGAATTATAGGGCATCCCAACTACCAAAATCTATTCCAAGCTGGGATCATGTAAGCTAAACTCTTCATAGTGATTAAATTGTAATGATATAAAAAGTGTCAATAATTGCAACCTTCATGAAACACTGGGTGTACAGATTTTGACAAGAATTTCTTCCAAACAAGAAAAAGTGAGTGAGGGAGAGAGATTGAAATACGTGGTGTGTACACACATTTGACATTTGTGAGGGTTTGGAGCTTGTGGACTCACCAGAGTTTGCATCTACCAATTTGACAAAAAAAAGAAAGAAAAAGAGAGAGAGAGAGAGAGAGAGAGAGAGAGAGAGAGAGAGAGAGAGAGAGAGGAGAGAGAGGAGAGAGAGAGAGAGAGAGAGAGAGAGAGAGAGAGAGAGAGAGAGAGAGAAGAAAAAGAATAATTTAAATTGAAAAGCATTTTCTTTCTTTTAAAAGTTTGCAAAATCAGGCTTAGTACATTTCTAGCTGCTCCTCAGCCATAATCACAGCTCACTCCTCTCTGAAGACCTTGTCCTAAGGAAAGAGCATATAAGCCAGGCAGCTCCCACAGTTGATGTGTTTAGGAAAATGCAAAAGGCTTCAATGTTTCAAAGCCACCCAAGTTCATGCATAAGGAAATAAATGTACAAAGCTATCACTTGGGCCCTTTTCACCTCTTTTAGTACCCTTGGTTTGCATTATCTAACTCAGAAGATAACATGGCTCTCCCCAGAGTCTAGCGGGTCTCTCACTTTATTCTTTCAATCATATGACACAGCTATTTTTAAGTGGCTTTTCGTGTGTGTGTGTGTGTGTGTGTGTGTGTGTGTGTGTGTGTGTGTGTGTGTGTGTGACATTTATTTCTTAATTTTGGAACCCTGAGATTCAGAGTCTCTCAGGGCAACCCTAAACGGATCATTTTCTGACTCTCCCTGGCTCAAGTTTTTGAAGTCTTGTGTCTCTAAATATTTATCAGCTAACAATCACATTTGTTCCCCAACAATCTCCAACAATAACAAACTTTCCTGGAGAAATAAATAAGCATAGTTTCTATCTCAAAATAAATAACTCAAGTCCATTTGGGGGTTTTGGCAACAGCTTCCATTCGATGCTCAGGCTTAAGTCCAACCTCGACACTGTGTTATCAAACATATGGTCATGTTATCCGGTTTTAGTGTGCTATTTTTCCTTAAGGATGAAAGAAAGAAAGAAAGAAAGAAAGAAAGAAAGAAAGAAAGAAAGAAAGAAAGAAAGAAAGGAGGGAGGGAAAAAGCTGTTCCCACATGTCTATCTCCTTCCAGTAAGTTCCTCTGTTTGTCTGCCTTACCGTAAGAGTTCACCGCACAGGGTTAATAGAACTTCTGCTCACTCTGGTTCACTGCACTCTGGCACAGGAACCTTTCATACAGAATAAAATCCTTTTCCCTTGGACATATGTCAAGATATAAACTTACGAGAAGTTGTCTGATATGGCTTAGAATTCATCACTGAATCAGGCCACTAACAGCAAGCATTATATTTTTATGTTAGCAAACAGCTCTAACAGAAACTGCAATCGACCCATGCTTTAACCAGGCCCCCAGGGAAAGCCCCACTTGCAAGTGTCTTACCTTGGTATATTGGATCTTCAAGTTGGCCAGCGGGGCAGGGACTTGAGGTTGTGCAGGGGAAGACATTGCTGGTTTGGCTCCTGGAACACAGGTGACAGGCTCAGCAATTTGGTTCTGATAGAGCACTTGATCCTTTTTATGTGCATGCAGGAAGGGTCATTTGCATATTGGGATATGATTGGATGGGCAGTCTCAGGGCAGGGCAGAAAGGACACTACTCTCTTCTAACACCTAAGGTTGGGAGCCTTTGCCTTTAAATGTAAATCCTTAAGAAACCTGCACCTCAGCCCTGAACTTCCATCTGGAGATTGCTCACTATTTACAGATGAATTAGTTTACAAAGCCAAACCTGTGCTGAGGGTGTGTGTGCAGCTGCTCCTGACACTGGAAGCCAGTTATTATTTTTTTTTTCTTGCCTGTTCCTGCTTTGTTATGCTACGATGTAACTTTTCTTTCTGTAACAGACTGGGAATCAAAGATTTTGAAAGGAGGAAGAGTCAAAAAACAAAACAACAAAAATACCCCTCTGTTTTCACTAGGATCTGGGAAGTAGAGGACTATCAGTCTACAGGACATGGCTACTAGCAAAAACCATTCTTGTCCCAGAAGATCAGGGTGCTGTTAGGGAGAAACACCCTCTCTCGAGACTCTATCTTCCCCAGCTTAAAAAACTCAGCAACCTCATGCAATATCAGAATCCTCAAATTGTCTATGTTTTTTCAGTGGGAACAGACAACTGTGAAGGACTTTTCAATCAGAGTTCACCGTCACTCACAGACCCTCAAAGAGCACTGTGTCCAAGTCATCTGTGAAAATTCATTTAAAGCGAAAGTAATGTCTGATTTGGGAAACGTCTATGCTTGTAAATCATTGCTCTAAGCAGTGCAGAAGGAAAGAATGTAAATATCACTCCCTAAGGATTTAAATTCTGAATGTTTTAAGCTGGGAACTTTGTAAGAGGCAAGTTTTATCTCCAATGTTTTCATTTCGAATACAATGCTTCTCTGTGCTGACGCCTCAGCACAAGATATGGGAGGAACAAGATAACATTCTTTGGATGCTCTGGTTATTAAGAATTATCGATAACTTCTTTGTAGTACAGTTGCCATCTCCCCTGCATGGGGACTTAGCTAGGGGCAGGAACAGGAGTCTGGGAACCTGTTTCTCTTTCCACCCTGACCCAAGCTTCTCATTTTGTAAACACACAGAGGAATACAGTTTATGATCATAGACCTCACAGTATAAGGCAGAAATCTCACTCCAGGCAAAGCATCTCCAGTCTGTTACTCCTCCATTCCAGCTCTATCTTGATAGCCATAAGATGATCCCCACATAGTCTCAAGATCAGCTTGGGGTCTCCTCAGGAGTAGTTACATATACAGAAACCAAGTTTAACCTTTTATTCATCTGAGCAGGGATTGCCAAACTTTTTCTCATGGATCAGAAAGGAAATACTTTCATCTTCATGGGCCATACCAATTCTGTTTCAGTATGTTCTATGCTGATTAAAATGAACAACAGACAACAGACTAATAAATGCACACTTTAAAAAGTGGAATTGTATAGGTAAAAATAGGAAGCAAGCCAGATCCATGTCACTCACCATTTCCCTAGATTCATCAGTCCTTGAATACCCTGCTCTTGTTTGAATCTGGATTGAAACTTCTGCATTCTTTAAACATTCTCTCTCTCTCTCTCTCTCTCTCTCTCTCTCTCTCTCTCTCTCTCTCTCTCAAGTATTTTTTGAAAAAATTGAACTGTTTACTCTTTCATTAATGCTTTTTGAGTTAAATGTACAATTGCTCAACAGCTGTTACATAACACACAGAGTGGTACTCTCAGGCCAATGCCCAAACAGCTGTGTTTTGCAGAGTCACAGTTGTTTGTGGATTCAAAACTGGTTCATTTGGTGTCTAGAAGGGAAAAACACAGGCTGCACGACATACTTGACATACCATCCACCTTACTCTGTGAATGGGCAACATCATTCATTGTATTTTCTTGGATAATTATGTAATAATATGCTCTTCAAGTCAAGCATTATGCGTGTTGCTAAAGGAAACTTTGGAGACAGTTACCATGCCTGCCCATTTAGTTTCCCAAGTATTTACTAAGCAGTGTATATGCAGCAGGCATTTTTCAATCTTCAAAAAAGATCAGCAGAGCTGATCTTTTCTTTCCCCAAACCACAAGCCTGATAGACGTATTTTGGAGGCTTAGTTTTTAGAAAAGCTTATTCTTCAGAATGGAATCACAAATAAAGATCTTTTTCCCCCCTCTTTCCCTTACAGGGGAAAAACTAGCTTTGTTATGATGATGGGCACCAGGTTAGGCATATTTCTAAACTGGAGTCACATTTGGGTATTTTCAGCATATGCCAGAGCTAATGGTTTAACATGGGCTCCTCAGCAGGGAATTTTTCGTCATTTCTTTCCCTGTGACAAGCTAAATTGCTCTATCATATCCACTACACACAGACAGGGGAGAAAAAAAAAAGAAATTAAGGTAATAGTTATGTGATTGCTTCCAACTCTTCACAAAGCTGGTTTTTTGTTTGTTTGTTTTGTTTTGGGATTTATCTTTAAACTAAAAAAAATATGTGCAAGTGTGGGAAGGAGGTATGTGTACATGAGTACAGATACCTGTAGGAGATGTAACAGATCTCTTGGTGCTGGAGGGTCAGGTGATTGTGAGTCACCTAACATGGGAGCTGGGAATAGAGATCATGTTGTTTGCGAGAGCAGTGTGCGTTGTTAGCCAATGAGCCATCTCTGCAGCCTATGAAGCCTGTTCTTACCCCAAGAAATGTACAAACTACAACAATCATCCATCACTGAACCCAGTCTCATCAGACCGCACATCTGTCCATGGCTCCATTCAAGATGAAGTTCCTGACCAGGTGGAAACCTCTTCCTTACAGGAGTCCCTGAACCTCCTACTAACATGAGTAATTCAAATTAAAATGAGATTAGGTAACAAAAAGGAACTGCATGGTGAGATGAGTATCTGCAATGGGATGAAAGTTTGCTTCCCTTCAAAACGCACGTGCTGAAGTCCTAACCCACAATGACAAGGTGTGAAGAAGTGGCAACTTTGGGATGAAGTACGCCATGAAGGGGAAGCCCATTTGTGGTTGTAGGGATTGATCCCAGAGCCTCATGCACGCTAAGCAAGCACTCTGTCAGTGAGATATAGCCCCCGCCTCTCCTGCCAATTTCTTCAATGTGAAGATCTAACATGAAGTCAGGAGTCTGCTAGCCAGAAATCAGTGCTCACACTGCCTGACAGTGCCGAACTCTGATGGAGGACTTCTGGCCTCCAGACTTTAGAGAAACAATTTTTTCTTGTTTACAAATTAACCAAGTTCCAGAATTTTGTTGCAGTAACCTAAAGAGACTAGAATGACTTTTTTTTCTTTTTCACATAGTCCGATTTCAAGATCCAAGATAGTCCATGGGAGCTCAGAGTCTTGCTCAGATGGTTCATGGGTCTCATGCCCGACCCCTTGAGCCTCTGTTTCCTTCAGCATCGTTAAGTTAGCCCCATGGTAGATTTGCCTTTACATTTTGATGACTATAATTTTGTCTGATACAGTATCATTCTTGCTCATATTGAGGGTTTAGATTTAAATAATTGTAAAAAAGTAGCCCTTGCTTGTGTGTGATTGCCTGTATTAAATTAATTGTATGCATTTGTGGGCTAATTTCTGTTCACTTACACGTTATTCTCCATGTAGCCATAGTTCATCACTTCTGATTTCTCTGGCTCTTCACATATTCTATTATTGCTTTTCTGTTTGTTTCATGCAACTAAAATATGGCATGTATCCCTGACATCTGATGCAACCGGGGCACTTACAGGATAGTAAATTAACTGTGGATGAAAGACTTTATAAGATAACTGCTTGAGCTTAAATAGGGTTTTGTTGAACCTTATGGACCATGCCAGCCAAGATCCAGGAGATGGCCTTGGCCCATAAAATTTAGCTTGCCAACACAGCACTCAGTGTTTTGTCTACACTTTCCACTTTGTTTCCTAACAGTGGGGAGAGAAAATAAAAACACTGGACACACTTGTGAGGTCATCTGCTGTGGACAACTTTAAGATATTTATTAGCTGCCCTGCTCCATGTTTCCTACATTTATGTTATGCATAGATTACCCTTCAACATGTTCACTAGTTTACTAGAAGTAATTCTCCTTTCCCACTTTTGCACTCATAACTTAAATCACGCTATTTCAGTCATTTGAGTGAAGTATTGGGTGCAAGTGGTGTCAGGCTTGGTGCTGAGCCCCAGGAAACAGAGCACTGAGTCAAAACTGAGATTTCAAGACATGGTGGAAATGGTGGTCTTTCTCCTCCTTTATGATTTGCCAAACTCTTTAATACCTAAATGCATCACTTATAGAATGTTTAAAAACCATGAGACCACAGTTCAATGAGTAGCTATAAAATAAGAAAAGAAAATAACCACCACATGGACACGGAACCCTGTCAGAGCTTTACGGCTTACTGTCCTCAGTCAGGACTGCCAACCCTTTTCTACTTCCTCAAACTACCTCTACTCTAACCTCAAATGCATCCAATTATTTAATCCCTGATTATTTGAACTTGTCATGAATGAAATACACATCTGTATATTTTCACCAGGGAAGTGTGGGGTACAGGTTAACATGGTTGATTAGTTTTATCATAGGAAAGTTTTTTGTCATGGGGAAGCCTATCCTCAAATTCAAAGATGTATGATGAGCTACCCTGCAACAGACAGAAGCATAGCCCACACAGTTCATGTTTATATCAAGTGATGTTTCCCAGCTCAAGTACAGAGCACTCACAAATGCAGAGCACTGACCCTTGTCTTGTAGCATTTGCCACAGGACAACAATCACTGGAAAACTGAACAAAATGTCAGCATACTCAGATCATGGGTCCACATACTCTCATTTTAAAATTTTACTTTATGAAAACAATCGAATACATATTGGTTAGGAACACATATCACAATTCATTTTATGTATGTATTATGTATGTATGTATATATGTGTGTATGTATGTATTTATTTAGAGTGTGTGTGTGTGTGTGTGTGTGTGTGTGTGTGTGTGTGTGTGTGTATTCTCACGTTCTCCTGTTTGAGCAGAGAGTCCCAGGCTCAAGTACCTTGTGCTTTACACTCCTTAATAGAATAGCTGGCAAAAAAGTGTGCAGGATAAGTGACATTTCATGAGATTTAGTATCATTTTTAAATTTAAAAAATTCTAAGTTGTCCCATAAATTATACTTTTTGAAAAAAATAGGAAAATACTTCAAAGGACATGGTAATTTTTTGTGGAATTTGTTAATAAATTAGAAGAGGATATATTCACAGAAAAGCCTGTATTTTCTATTACAAAAGACAGAAACCCTTCCAAAGAGAGACAAGCAGAAGGATTTGAGTGCTCAGGTTCAAATCCATGTCCAGGAAGATAGGTATGTGATGGTTGTCCACTTGAGTGGACCTGAAATCAACTAAAACGAAGAGACATGCTTCTGGGCGAGTCAACTAGAATGTTTCCTGGAAGAATTAACTTAGAGGAAAGGTCTTTCCCTGGAGTGGAAAGTACCTTTTGTAGTGGGCCAGCTGCAGTGAGGCCTGAGAGGAAAGTCTCTCCTGCTGCTTGTCCCTGCCCACCTTCACTTCTTACTGGTGATGGTGAATACATCTCTCCTGGAAAGTGATTGTTATAGGGTAAAAGAAAGTTTTCAAATATGAGTCAGCATCATGAGGTGACATTCCTAGGTATTCACAGAAGGACCTTGCCACAGTTACTCTTTGTTTGCTGTGTAAAATACCGCTACATGGGCAACTTACAGAATAAAGTGTTCATTGTGCTGCAGATGTTGCTGGAGCAGTACCTAAAAGTTCACATGATGAGACAACCGTGAGGGGGTGGCGGGGGGTAGGGGTGGGGTTGGGGGAGGCAATGAAATAATGAAAAACGGCATAGGCTTTTGAAAACTCATAGCCCACTCCAAGTTACACACCTCCCCCCAAATGCCATACTTCTTAATCTTTCCCACCAACTAGAGACCAGGTTTAGATATATGAGCCTAGGGGCCCATCTCATTTAAACTACCATAGCCTCAAATGCAATTACTAAGGTTTTGACATGAGAGAGACAGAAATTTAACTATAGCAAACAAAGGCAGAGTGACCAATGAAAGAAAATGCTGTGCTGCTTGGCTTGAAGCTGGTTGAAGAGTACTGAACAAAGAAGTGAAAGTAATGCAAGCAAAAACATATAATATAAAAGAGGTAAAGATGTGGTTTCTCCCCTAGAACCTCTGGAGGGAATGGATGCTGCTCACAACTTTATTATCGTTCACTGAATTTGATGTCAGATCTCAAGGTTCCAAAATTTTAAACTCTATTGTCATACCACTTGTATAGCTCCCATATAACCCAAACTGTAAGAGAATACATCTGTTTTTTATTTTGGTCAAACTTACAATAGCCATGGGAAAAATAACACACTACTAAAAGGAAGCTCAGGTTCAGAGATGCCAAAATCACCTACTGTCCTTGATGATGAAAACTGAACACTAAAAAAAAAAAAAAAAAAAAACTTAGTAAATACTCTGTAGGACAGATTGACAGATTAAAAACAGTTGTTCATGGAGAATTCCAGTGTTGTAGGGCCAGAGCCAAATATCTTGGAACATTTGTTGCCATCCTACTTGTCTGACTTGACAGCTTGGAGATTTTCAGGTAACATTTCAGAATGTATTAACTCTTTCACCAGCCCAAACCTCAGGATGTCATCAGATAGCTCTGAGACCTATTGCAGAGTTTTCCCACTTTGCTGTAACAGCTTATATGATACACCCATCAATGTATTTGAAAATGCCTTGCTTTGTGACTTTCTTATTTTATATTGTTGTGTAGCAGATTCCTTCGTGAATCAAACAGTCCATCCTTCAGGGAAGCTCCTTAAGACAGAACATAAAACCACTCAAAATAGGAAGTCCCTGAAACTGATCAGATTCACCAAACTCCTCCCTCCCAAGAGTAAACAATATAGGGTGCAGAGAGTCACTTTCTGACAAGCTAAGTTGCAAAGAAGACTCTGATACAATACCAACTGCCTGGAAGAAGCAAAAATCGGCTGAGCTGCCTGAAAGAGATTTAGACCAACTGAGTCACTTGGAAAGGGCACTTTCCAATGTTTTGAACTGCCTGCAGGCTATGCAGTGTATTCCAGGTTCCCAGCTCTTGAGAGCTGTCATTCACGCTACGGTATGCTTTGCTGATAAACTGTCTATGAGTCATTTGTGCTCCTGTAAGTAACCCCTCACCCCGATTCCTATAAGTGATCTCAATAAAACTCATTGGTTCACCAAGTTGGACTTTGGTGGTATCTTCATGGTCTATCATGGGCTCCTTATGATATATACCTATAAGTTCACAAAAACATTTCCAAAATGGGGCTTGTTATTTGGGAGTAAATTGAATCCATGCTCCTGGGCCATGGTCACTCATGTTTCACTCAAGAATAACCTGTTTCTTATTTCCTTTGAAGTTATAGAAGTTTGGGGATAACAGTTCTGATGACTTAAGACAATTTTTCTTGACCTTAAGAGTCGCCTGGACCCAGTTACGAGAATGAGCCAATTGTGCACAGCTGAACACATTGTCTTCTCAGGGGGCATTGTGTTGGTAAGTTGTTTCTGGGGTCCAGTCTTTGTATGGTAGAGAGACAATTAGTTCATTCTGAGTTTGTTGGGTATCATTTCATTTTTTTGCAGAGTGTTCATTTTCAGCTGAATAATCCAGTAATCAAAGTAATTATCAAAGCAAACTTTGTTCTCAAAGGATTAAATCAGCCTAATGGGTTAAGAATAACATTTTGAAAAATAAACTATAGTAGAATATAATACATAGCCATGCACTACATGTACTGTAGGTCAATATGCTTTCATGATTTTTTTCAAATATACTTTTATGGTCAAAAGATGTGTGGTGTGTATCATTAAAAGTATATGTTGTGTTTATATATATATATATATATATATATATATATATATATATATACACATACATACACACATATATAAAACCTATACATTACCTCAGTAAGTATTTGTTGGGATAAATTTACTAGAAGTTATAACCTCTAGAAATCAGATGTCAGGTTGATTAACATCCCAGAGTAGGATTTTAAAAAGGAATCACATGACCCATTTAGCAAACTTCTAGAGAGGGATGTCAGACATCCATGATCAACATGGTATTCTGGGCCAGATGATGGTAATGCACACCTTTAATCCCAACATTTAGGAGGCAGAGGCAGGCAGATCTCTGTGAGTTCTAGGCCAGCCTGGTCTACAAAACAAATTCCAGGACAGGCTCCAAAGCTACACTGAGAAACCCTGTCTCAAAACAAACAAACAAACAACAACAAAACAAAACAACAAAAAAAACATGGTGTTCTGGAAAATTTACAAATTTTTCATCTGTGGAGACAGGTTCATAAAGATCTGTTTTATCTACAAATCTCACAGTGAAACACTTGATGTAAAGAGTTCTCATCAACGTTGTGTTCTTGGAGGATAAGTTCCAGCTTCAGAATCATAAGCTTCTTTAGAGTCTTTTCTCCACCCAGATCATATTGATGCTTCAGGCCATCAACATTTACAGATTTATTTCCCAAGTTCCTCTGTAATCTCATGTCTGAATCTATTGTGAATCAACCCATGCTGTTTTTTCCTTTGAAAGGAATAAATAATTATCCTTGATTTAGATACTGCTTGTTGATTAGAAAATAGATGAGTGGACAACTTTGGTTAATATTTCCTAGGGATTACACACTAATTAAACAATAATGCCAGAAAGATTATAGATTATTGTAAGAATTAACCTTAAAATAAAGGTTAGTTGAGTTTATGTACTGACCATGGAGCACAAAAGTACATCTGATGGATGTTCACACACACACACTACTGGAAGTTTACCTGTTTATTGACACTGGTAAATACTGGAGGGATGACAAAGCACAATACTTCTTGTAGAGGTCAATGGCTACAATAAGTAACTAGAATACAGATGATTTTTCATTGGGTTTGGTATCATCTAACATTTGTAAATATGATTTCTTTTTCAGAAAATTCATTATAATATAAAGTTGCCACTGATGTTCATACAATTTTTTATCCTGTAATTTGATTGAATTTATTTTTTATATTGTGTATGTGATTGTGAAGTTTTTGTGTTTTAAAATTTACAAAACCATGTTACTCACAAATGGTAATAATTTGACTTCTGCTTTTCTATTTGAAATCCTTCATTTAGCTCTCTTGATGGTGTTCTGGATAGGATTTTTTTCTCAGAACCCTTGATGAAAGGACAAAAGAAACTTGAGTTCTGTGTCTTTGTCCAGTTGACTTGTCAAGGCCAGTCTAGGGCTGGAAACAGTGCCTCAGAGGAATCATTGTGAGAGAACTAACTCTTCTAGCTGGGCTGTGATTATCAGTCCGTAGGCAGAGGTTTCTGAGGTATTCTGTGTTCTCTTTGCCAACATTGTATGAGTTAGTGCTCTGCTGACCTTGGGAATGTTTCCCCCTGCAAATCGTGTATCTCAATAAATGTACTTGGCAGAAGTCATCAACTTATGCAAGGCCTCTTGGTCCCTGATATTGCTTTTGTTTTCTTTACTTCTAGTCTTCATTTCTCATTACAGGTTCTCCCACTCAATACCTTGCCGTTTTGGACCCTTATTCTTGTGAGTTTGGGTCATCCTATATGAGTTCGGGTTGGTAGCTCACTCATGTTCTGGAAGAACAGTAAGTACTCTTAAATACTGAGTCATCTCTCCAGCCCCATGAGTGTTTTAAAAGTCAAGTTAAAACCAGTATGTAAAGTTGCATCAAATGGCTGAAATTCAACTTCAGTGTGTTTTATGGTTTGGGTAGGAACTGTCTCCCAGAAGCACATGTAGTTAATATTTAGTCTTCTGGTGCTGACACTGTTTTGTGGGGGGAGGGTCTTTGAAATTTTTGGCATGTGGATTCTGGCTGCAGGAAGGTGTGGACTGGTCCCTGGTCCCCTCTTCTCTCTATATCAGAAGGTGAGGGACTTCCTCTGCCACATTCCTGCTGCTATATTGATATTCTCTCCCAGTGTCCACAATCAGTGGATCCAAAGGCCTTGCTCTGAAATCTTAGAATCCATGTACCAAAATAAACACTTCCTTACCTTGACCTGTTCCTGTCAGATATGGATCACAGAGATGAGAAAAACTATTACAATGCTAATTCTGACATGTTGATCAATGCATGATCAAAGTGTTATGATTTATAATTAATTAATTAATTAAATATTTTCTCTAGGTTGAACGATGGCCCCAAAGGTATTACTGTAAACTGAATGTTGAATGGTAAGAGAAAGTTTCAGATTTGATTCTGAATCTTGAGATGACATGCCTGAGTTTTCATTATATAATTGAACTGCAAAAGTTTTGATAAGAGAGAGGCAGAGATTTGACCACAGCAGATAAAGGCAAAGTTCCCAGTGAAAGGACATGCTGTGCTGCTGACCTTGAGGCTGGTAGATGGTGCCAGGAGCCAAGGAGCACAACGAACAAAGCTCTATAAACTAGACTAGGCAAGGCCATGGATGCTACCCTACGGGTCCTGCAGGGAACAGGCACTGCTCACTGCTTTAATATCATCCATTGAATCTGATTTCAGATGTCTGAGTCCCAAAATTGTAAATCTATGGTCATGGTAACTGGAACACCACTGGTATCATCAAAACTATAAAACAATACATTTGTGTTGGTTTTAGACAAGCCTTCAATAGGCACAGGAAAGTAACTCCCTGCTAATTGGATGCTTGAGTTCAGAGATGCCAAAATCACCTCCTTTTCTTGATGATGATGTAAATCATTCTTCATATCATTTCCTTCATGATCCAAACTACTAAAATCCAAAACAAAACAAAACACAAAAACAAAAAAGTCACACCTACGTTAAAGTTTCCACAGAGCTGATTACGTATTAAAACTTCATGAATATGGAGAGTTTGAGTATGGCTGGGCCATTTGTGGTCCCCCATAATAGCCAGCCCTTGATGATCTCTGTGTCTAACCTGACGTCTTTGAGATTTCAGTGTATCATCTTTCAGAACTGTATTAAACTAGTAATCTGACACCAACCCACATCTCAGAATGCCATCAGGTACTCTGAGACCTAAAGGAGAGCTTGCCAACTTTGCTGTAACCACCTACATGATATACCCACCAATATATTTGAAAGATGATTTGGATTATAACTTTCTTGTGTTCTATAAAGGTTTATAAAACAATTTCTATATCAAAACCTGTTATTTGGGGCAAAGTGAATCCATGTTCCTAGGCCATTCACTCCTGTTTTACTCAAGAAGAGCCTCATATTTCCTTTGAAGTAAGTACTATTTCATGTTGACAGTTATTGCTGGATTTGAACTAGGTAGCATGAGCCCTGTAATGCTTAATCAAGCATGTTATCTTCTTGGGTGGACATTCTTTCTGTGGTCCAGACTTTCCTTTGATTTGACAGAAGTTCATTAGTTCATTCTGAGTTGGTTGAATACCCTTTTATTTGTTCACGTACTTATGTTTGTGTTCAGATCATTCCTTTGCTATAATCTTGCCATTCTGACCTGCCTCCTCTCCAATATCTAATTCAGTGTTTTCCTATGAGCTTTATTGCATACTGCAGCCTTGAAATCCATACAAGTTCTTGATCATAAAGATGCCATAGATAAGAGGCTCTTGATTTCACCAGCTCTACAGGGTGGCAATAGCAATGGAAACTCTCCAGGAAGTGTAATAGCCTCTTAGTGAAGCCCAAGACAGCAAGCCCTGTCCCTGGTTTGGAAAGAATCAGTTGGCTCAGCCAGGAAAGCTAAGGCACACAAGAGGTACTTCTGAGGCAGAGTAGGGGGAACCATTTTAGAATGAGACCTAAGGGAAATGTCTCTTAAGCAGGAAGTAAGTCTGCTCCCTAACACAAATCCTGTTAGCTAGCTTAGAAAAGAGTGGGATTTGGTGGAGAAAATGGGAAACAGGTTGAAGGAATGAGGAAATGTGTGGAGAAGAATTGCCTTTTGGTATTCCAGCTGGTGTTATGCTTTATAATTACAGTCATTCAATGTGAAATTGAAAATAGTGGTCAATGTTTGGTATTCTCAAATTGGTTTTTATAAAACCAATGGTGTTTAATAAAACACAGCAGTGTGTGTGTGCTCAACTAGAGGTACTATGCAATAAAACTCAAGATGAAAAGCTAGCAACATACTTTAACCAGAATTTAAGAGCATCTAAAGAGAACAAATTAAATAAAGTTATTTAAAAACCCCAAACAATTTAACCACGATGTAAAAAAGGTATATAAGAAAAATAAGAAATTTCTAATTTTCAAAAGAAAATGTGAGTTTTAGAAACCATTAAAAAGAGGTGTGATGTGACAACAATTAGGAAATTAATAAAGAAATTGTAGATATTTTGTCAAAATTAAGGTGAATTCTGAAGAATCTGACTTTTTAGCCCTTTCCTTTCCACTGACCTTCCTTCTTCCTTCATTTATCATCCTCTCCTTCTACTGTCTTTTCTAGTAATGTCCCAAAAGAAAAAGATCTTTATCAAATGAATAGCATGGCTGATTTGAGATGGCATCTAGAGGGAGGATGAACGGCCCACACTATCTAGACTCCTTAAAAAATTACAATTAAACACTTTTGTATTTACTAAAGAATTTCAAATCATGCTGTTGATCTGAAAAACAAGATTTTATGACATTTATTTCAAATTCCCATTGGTGAAAGAACCACAGATGGGCTCATGAGGCCCTATCTTCCTAGTGAACTACTGGCTACTAATAATTTTTAAGGAAAGATAGTCATTATTTTCCATTGTGTTGGCACTAGTGAATACAAGAAACTCTGACGGATAATCCCAATCCCAAGGCCACATAGACATCCCTGATTAAAATCAATAGATTATCAAACAAACAAACAACAAAAAAAAACCACAAACCCACAAATACATGAATGTGAGAAAAGGATTTGTATGGAGGAATGGGGTTGACGTGAGTAGGAAGGAGATAAAGGAGGGTGGGGGTGAGAATACCTAGGATGAATTCTATATGTATTGAAATTGCTAAAGTAGAGATTTAATAAAAGTTAGGAGAGAATTTCTATTTGTGAAGACCTCTCCTTCTCTGCCTACCAGCTCTTAAGACAGGGGTGATGCTGTACATGTCTGCACAAAAAGCTTCACATCCTGAGCCTTTACCATCTTTAAGGAAGTTCTGTCTCAGAATGCAATGGTTTACCACTTCTGCAAGTGCACTCTAATTTATTGTAATTGTGTTGGATGTGTGCATGATACCTGCATTTATGTCATCAGTTTTAAAGTGCTATTTTGTGACTGAAGTATTATGGGCAAAACTTTATAGAATTTTTCAAAATAACTGACTTGCAAACCTGCAGTAGGTTCATTTTTACTTTTATGTTTTTAACTTACTTTTCACTAAGATTATTATTATTACTATTATTATATCAATATCATTATTATGCTTGATTCAGCATGTATATATGAATGTGAATATAAACATTGTAGAGTTATTTTTAAATTGTAACCATGGCATTAATAGATAGGGCTTAATGTCTGTCTACTGGCATTTGCTCTGAGCCTGCCTCTTTTGGAAAAAAAAATCTGTATTCCATGACTCTTATTTTACTTAGGCCTGAAACACAGGCATTTAAGAGTTCATTCTAGAATTTACGACTAAAGAAAATGAAAAGAAAGGAAAAAAAATGTCATTTTCAAATTAAGTTTCTCTTGCCTGCTTAGAGGGCTACAGAAGATAACAGATGGATAGTGACCTTGGTTGGTTTCATTGCATCATAAGTATAAATTAGATTCTTATGTGCTTTTTAGTATATTTGATTCAAAAGCTTATATCTATGCCTTCAGATTTGAAAATGAGACAATTTGAGAAGACAATACTTTTTGGTTATTATGTTTACTACAGAAGTAAACATATGACCCCAAAGAAGTAGGAGCAGCAGCAGATAAGGGCAAACATGCCAGGTTTCTTCCTACTTTTGATCACCTTGTGGACCCAAGTGAGAAATCAATGATTTCTTCAAAAGGTAATTTCTCAGTGCTTATTATTATAATAAGACTTAAGTCACTGATGAATAGTTAGTGGAACATTTTTGGAAAAAGGAAGCAGAAACATCTCCAGGACTGTGAACATGTTTTGTCTATGTTATAAATGTCCCAGCATGTGCATTTTAATACACTTTTTTGTTGTTAAAGAAATGTTCTCTAAATTTTGTAAAGAAAAATGAGACATTAAAAAACATAAAATGATTTAAAAAGAGAGATATAGGTAGCTATAGATATAAAATATATTTTTGGTAAAGAGGCTTAAAGTAGAAATTAAATAAAGAAAAGAAATTCTTTTCTGGATGAGAAAGGACTTTAGATTGTAATTTAGTTTTGTTCTAAAAGTAAATGATTGTCTCAAAATGGAAACACCAGATAAGGACAAAAACTTGAAGGTTAACATACATCATACAAAGATTTGTAAAAGTTAAACCCGAAAGAAAAATGGTGTGGATATGACTGAGTTGGATGTAATGAAAGGTTATTCAAAATTCCTAAGGCCAAAATTCAACACACTGGCGTAGAACTGTAGCCTAACTCTGTTTACAACAAGGTTCTTAAAGCACTGATTTGATCTTAGCACTGTTTACAGAATAACTTTCATGAAGAACAGGATTTAAGGTCTCATCTCTTTACCAAATGGGCATTTAAACCACAGTGATTGGCTCTTATCCAGGTGCAAAGACTGTTTGATTTCCCACTGGTAAGAGCTGCCACCCTATCAGCAAGAAAGTTTCTATTAGAAAGAATTGTTTCTACTTGGGGCATTTTTTAAAGATTATATGGTGATTATCAAGCTTTACTTTAGCAGTTAAATATTAATTTATTATATCTTATTGATAATTTTAAAATATAATGCATCCAGATTTATGATTTCCTATCCCCCAGCTCCCAGATCCTCCCCACCTTCATACCCACCCAACTATATGCCCTTTCTTTCTCTCTCCTTTAAATAAACAAATAGGCAAACAAAAATAAATGAAAAAGAAAAAAAGAACACAAGACAACACACACATACATACACAAATAAAACCCATAAAAATACAAAATTGAAAACCATAACAAAGTACCAAGAGACCAGTAAGACAAACAAACAAACAAAAACCCAAACAAAACAATATGAGACAGAACATCTCCAAAAGTACTACTGAGTTCGTTTTATATTGGCCCTAATGCTGGACATGGGGCCTGTCCTGCAGTCTGTTTTGTATACCTGTTGAGACTCCATTGTAGAAAACTAACTTTTCCTTTACAGGCAATTGTGAATTGGTGACAGCTTCTTGGTAGGGATAGGAATTCATGTCCACTCACCCCTCTCAGCACTGAGATCCATCCGGCGTGAACCTCTGCAGGTCCTGGGCATGTTGCCACAGTCTCTGTGTGTTCATATATACATCAGTCTTGTGTCTGGAAGACACTGTTTCCTTGTTATTGTACATCTTCTCTGGTTCTTACAATCTTTATGCCTCCTCTTCCACAGAATTTCCTGACACTTGAAGGAAGGGGTTTGATGAAGAGATCCCATTTAGGACTGAATGTTCTAAACATTTCTGACTCTATGCATGTTGTCTAACAGTAGGTCTCTATACTAGGTCTCATCTACTGCAAGAGAAAGCTTCTCTGATGATGACTGAGTGAGGTCTGATCTATGGGTATAGTGAAATGAGTTGACAAATATTTAAATCTGCCTATAAAATCTGCCTTGTAATTCTCTTGATTGGTAGTTAAATGATCAAATATATACTTTTTAAAAGTAAAACAAAAATGAATAAATATGCTCATAAGCCAAATACAATTGAATTAGTTCTTCTAAATATAAGATCTGCCCCTTTTGGAAAAATTGTGTATATATAAAATAGTCAGTAGGTATCAAGAAAATTGAGGAGGGGACTGTATGAACAATCTTTGTTAAAAGGAACCATTACACACTTTAAAAACTGATTACTAAAAATTCAAAATTGATTATAGAATTTTTCTGCAAAAAAAAAAAACAGGAAACAGACAAACAACCTGCTCCAACAAAAAAAATGAATAAATAAAAGACAACAAAAAGCCCCCCAACAACAACAAAACTAAAGGAATTAATTCTAAAACCAGGTGGTTTTGCAATTAGAAAAGAAACCATGTCAATACCTCCTTTCAGCTTCAGTGCAAAGAATCCTATCAAGTACATTAAAGATCCTTCTATGCTATGAAACTCCAGTAGATCAACCCTTAGGGCCAGATTTCTCACCTTGAACACACATCAACTTCCGAGGACACACCCAAGCCGACTTCATAAAATTTTGGTAATATCCATCCTTGGTTACAATTGAGTACCCCTAGTAACAGAACTCCAAACCCTTTGCCAGAACTTTTAATTCTTTCTCTTTTGTAGTTCTTAAATCCTGTCATATTTAGGAATTTTAATGCTGTTTGAGATGTTGGAATTTCCAAATCATGAAAGTAATGATGATCTTGATTTTAGTGAAACAACAATAAAGATGATATTATATCCTCACACTAACCATGTTTTTATACTGACTGCTTGCTTAACTAGGTCTTTTACTTTATCTAATGAAGTTTTCATCTTTAAGAAGATTCGAATTTTCAATATCTTCACAAAATAATTCTTTCATTACTTAGTACAGTTTTGATAAAAAATGTACTTGTTTAAATTGACAAAGACCTATTTTAATTCTTCCAAGAGGAACTCCATTTGAGGCAGGGGAGTTGCCTCTACTTTAAATACAAATTCTTAGTGCCCAAAGCAATAAAATTTCTTCCTACCAAGAAAAATATTAACTGAATCAAATCAATTGAATTAATATGTTGCTGCTGATATTCAGCATATTAATATATAGCACACTGGGAATCCAATAACATATTTAGACTGATGTGTATCTGTTGGTAACCCTGACTCCATTGATTCTTCAAATATTTAAATTCCAATTATACAAAAACAATACAACTCTAATCACAATACCCATGACATTTATACCTTAAAAGCTAGTGTTTCCTGGCTAAATATGTCTTCGATTATTTGTCAATTATTTTCTTTCCTTATGATTGTTCTTCTGTCTACTCAACTTTTGATTTTAGGGAGAGAGCTTTCCTGCCTACTGAAGTGCATAAAACAACATTCGACCTCCAAATGCACAAAATATACTTGGCCAACAGGGAGAACTGTGGACTGAGGTTCCCAGAAACCATACCTACATTAAAGATTCTACGAAGCCACCCAAATGCTTAGAACTTCATAATTATAGAGAACTGGAATGTTGCAGGTGCATAGCCAAATTAGCTTCCTCTGACTTTGGTATTTGAATAGCCACTTATGCCTGCCTCTGTGTCTGCTCTGACTTTCTTGCTAATATCAGATAAAATCTTTCAGAATGTATTAACTTGGAAGACCAGTAGCCTCTACCGGCCTAAAAGCTAAGAATGCCAAAATCAAGGATGGCATCAAAGATCTGCAACAAAGATTTCCCTGCTTGCTAATTCCCACCTGCCTGCTGTTCCCACCAAGCTATTTGAAAAGTGCCTTGACTTATGATTTCTGTTCTATAACTTTAAGATATGATGGTGCAACCTGAACCTGTGTTCCTGGGCCAGGACCATGCATATTTGGCTCAAGAGTAATCTCATGTATTCTGCTGAGGTGAGAGTAAGGCGTCATGTCAACACAGTTATTTGCTAATATCCAAATATTTGTGTTCAGATACAGGTGAGCTTTTTATCTGTCCTTTGGAACAAAAGGCTCTTCAGCAGCTAGGCTTCTTGAAAATCTTGCAGTTCCAGTTGCAACATAAATGTGTATTTATTTTATTGCAGAAGTAAAACATAACACATGATATTTGTGAAAGCTATTAGCTATAAAAACAATCTTTGTATTTACATTTGCTTACTTAAATGTGTTCCCACGTTTGAAAATTTTCAGACATATCTAGATCTGTGACCACAATTCTAATGGTTTCCCAAGTTGTGGTTTTACACATTAGCTGGAGATGTTCTCTTTCTAAGCACAATATCATACCTAGTCTTGCATTTGCAAGCTTGTGGGCTACTTATTTGGTTTTTGTGCTCTATACACCCTCTCAAACATTAGAGACATTTACACAAGGAACCCAGATTTTTTGTGTCAGAAAAAGCTGAAGAGTGATTTTTCGCTTGTTTAGGACATCAGGATCATTGAGTAAATGAGAAACAACATATCCTCAGCTGCTAGGCTTGGTTTGAGCTCAGGTAGGAGGCTTCATCTGAAACATTTTGTGTAGGTGGAACTTGCAGCAGCAGCAGCAGCTCTTGGCCCATTTCCTCATGGCACAGGCAACCACTGAGGGCAAAGATGAGGCTCCCAAACTGGTAACCACCTTCACATCAGCTGGAAATCTTTCCAACACAAAGTTGCTAAGTCAGAAGCTGGGGCCAAGTCACCTGCAGAATAGCAAGTGTTCCTGAGGAACCTGGCTGAGAGCTACTGTGAGGCCACACACCACCGTGTGGTCTTGTTCTGTTCTAGTAGGCTGCTTTCACTTACTCATCTTCTCTTTACTTTGCGTTTTATATCCCTAAAAAAAAAAAAAAAAAAAGCTTAATTCCTCAGGCCTTTCTGTTTTCCATGAGTTTCTTCTTTCTGGTGATGACCAAACCAAAGCAACTAAACTTCAGCATTGCTGAGTTCTTATTGTTTTTTGTTTGTTTGTTTGTTTGTTTTGTTTTTTGTTTTTGTTTTTGTTTTTCCTGTACAACCAGTTTATTCAATGAAAAAAACTGGTTACTTTCAACCTACAGTTTTGTGTTAGATCTGGGTTTAAAGAACACATCATTGGAGTGTTCTGAATCTGAGATGTGTTTCTGCCTTTATTGCATAATTATATTTAACTTATGGTTAATATGTATTCAATATACATTTATATCTATCGTGATTACTGATGCACTTTGTGCTTTCTGTTTGTCTTTGATTAGCTAGGATTAGATTTCCCTGCCCAAAATAAATACTTCAGTTGGAAATGGGAGGGTTTTGTTTTGTTTTGTTTTGTTTTGTTTTGTTTTGTTTTGTTTTCTTAGACAAGTTCCAGCTTGGCTCTGGAAACCCGAGTGTCAAAGTAGATTCATACAGAGGTTTCTTCCAGCTTGCTGTTCCAGTATTTCTTAGGTACACTTGCCTCTTGACCCCTTATAAACAAAGGCTGCTATAACTCCTCCTATCACATCAAGTATTACAGGATTCAGAATGGGTAATAAAAAGAAAATGGTTATCTATGCTTTGAGGCTTTCCTTGAACTTGGAGTTAGTAGACAAAAATCTACTTACCTGTCCACATCTAATGTCAAGGGAAAATCAAAACTGTCCACTGCCCCTAAGCTCCGGGCTCATACACATGGAATTATCAAGGACAACAGAAAGAATGGCTATTGGAGAGGCAGCCATCAAGTCCTGCTCTATACTTATCCTCACTCATACCTGTGGCTTATGCATTGCTTTCTCCCCCTGGCCCCGTGTGTGTGTGTGTGTGTGTGTGTGTGTGTGTGTGTGTGTGTGTGCAGTGTATATGCACATGGTGTGCTGGTATTCTAGCTCTAGCCTGTGGCTATGCATGCAGAAACCAGAGAAGGATGTAAATTGTCATCCTGAATCACTTCCATCGTTTTGGGCCTGCTCTTGCGTGGAAGAAATACATTTTAGTCTATGGCCATACCACCCTGAACATGCCCAATCTTGTTTGATCCTGGAAACTAAGCAGGGTCAGGCCTCATTAGTACTTGGATGGGAAGAAATAGATTTTAATGATTGACCTAAATATTTAACAAGCTCATAAGAATGTTTAAATTCCATCACTATTCTTTTCAAAGAATGTGTAAGTTTTTAACCCTTAACTTGGATGTTCTTAAGTTCATTCTGTATACTAGAGTTGTCATTGTAAATTCTTGTTGCACTTTTAATTGTACCTTCTAGATTATTGCAAATTATATCATTATTATTCAGTTAATTTCTATTTACCTTACTTACTCATTAATAATTTCATACATGAGTACTGTACTTAAATCATTTTTATCATTCTTTCTCTTCTTTAATTCCTTCAACATCCCTCCATTTCCTCTCAAATTCATGGTCTCTTCTTATGTACTATATATGTATATAAGCCGCTAATATGTATATTTGTTTAAGACTGACTACTTGGGATTAGATAACTCTCAGGGGAGCTTGTTGCTGGAGATAATTGAGTCTTCCTCTCTTGGCACCCATTTATAGGCTTAGCTCTTCATCTAGCAGAGGGTAAAAATTTTCCCCTTCCATTGGCATGTTGACTTGTATTGTCATTTTACAGGTCTTGTTTAGGCAACCATATTGTTGAGATTTCACTGGTGCAGCTTCTCTGTTATGTCTAAAAGCAGATGTCCTGGTCTTCTGGCTCTTTCAATCTTTCTGACCTCTATTTTATAATGTTATCTGAGATTTAGGTGTAGAGATTCCATTGTAGATTAGCCAAATGAGGTCAGGCACATTATGGTCTTCTGCTTTCCTCTTTCTGACTAGTTTTAGATTTATGCAATAGTCTCCATCTGTTGCACACGCAAAAAGAAGTGTCTTTGATGAGGGGTGAGAACTACACTCATCTTTGGGGAAAAAGTATTCAGAATACAGTTAAAATTATATTGTTTTAGGAAAATGGCAGTAGTAGGTTCTCCTCTAGGGTCTTTGACTTCTGTATCCATGGTTATTTGGCTAGATTTACAGGACCAGGCATGATTTCTCTCCTCTTAGAAGGAACTTAAGTCCAGTCATACAGCTCTTGGTTAGCTCAAGATGAAAGTACCAGTATTGAACTATTAGGAATATATTGCCATATTGGTCATTGTTGTAGTTCATAGGATTTAGACCTGAATAGAACTATTGATAGCTTTTCTCTCTTGGCAGCTTGCATAACACCTTCAGATATTATAAGAGTTAGTCTCAGGGAGGAGGCTTCCAGGTTAGTTCCAACTTGATTCCTCCAAGTTGCATGTCTGAAGCATGTGTTTTCTTTTCTAATAGAGCCTTACCTTCAAGTTATTGGAGGTATCTGGGAATAAGGGCCAAGTCTATAATGTTTTTCAAGTCTCTTGGATCCCTCTGAACAACAACTCAAAGAGAAGATTCCCACATTTAGTACTGGGGCTTTTATTATGTAGTCAGTCCATGGTTCTTGAGGGGATCATTATCACCCTATGTAGAATATATTTATTATATATATATGAAATTTATAATATAAATATATGTATATATACACACAGATGTATTTTATATGTATTGTTATTAAGTTTATCAAGTAATATGCTTCCCTATAGCTTTTTAAAACATCCTAGGAGACAGAAGTATGATTCAATACACATAAATTGACAAATGTAGTAAGTCATTGAAATGGACTTAAAGCATCATGTTATCATCTTATTAGATGGAAAAAAGGCCTTTGACAAAATCCAGTACACTTTTATGATAAAAGTCATGGAAAGAAAAATACTAGACAAACATACTTCAAAATAATAAAGGCTAGATGTGATAAAACCACAGACAAATCATTCTAAATGGAGAAAAACCAGAAGGAATTCCATTTAAATCAGTAGTGACATGTGGCTGACCTTAGTCCCTTTCAGTACAGCACTTGAAGACTTAGCTAAAGCAATCAGACAGTAGAAGGAAATTACAGGAAGACCAAGAAGAAAAGAAGTCAATTATCTCTGTAGATGATATAATCATCTACCTAACACATCCCAAAAATTCTACTGGAAGTCTTTACAATTTGTCAGCAGTTCTAGCAAAGCAGCAGGATACAAAATCAATTTGCAAAAAAAAAAATCATCAGTAGCTTTTCTATATACTAATTACCAAATATAGTGTGTACAAGATCATAGATACACTACCATTCATAATAGCATCCAAAAAGTCCAGGAACAAACCTAGTGTTTTGAAGATTCTCCTATGAATTCCAGAGTGGCTACATCAGTTTGCATTCTCACCAACAGTGAATGGGGATTTCTCTTTCCTCATATCTTTGCCAGCACTTGTTAGTTATTTTTTGATTTTTTGCCATTCTGACCTAGATGAGCCAAAATGAAATCTCAGTGTTTTCAATTGCATTTCCCTAATTGCTAAGAAGGATGAGCACTTTCTGAGATCTTTCTTAGCCATTTTTATTTTTCCTTTTGAGAATTCTGTTCATATCCAGAAAGTTCTCTATAATGAAGACTTCAAGTCTCTAAAGAAAGAGACTGAGGAAGACATTAGAAGATGGAAACACCTCCCCTGCTCACAGATTGGTAGAATTAATATTGTGAAAACGACCATCCTACCCTAAAAAACTTACAGATCCAGTGCAATCAAAATCAAAACCTCCATAATATTCTTAACACAAATAAACAATTCTAAAATTCATATGGACCCACAAAAGTCCCTCAAGAGCCAAATCAATCCTGAATGAAAGAACAATGCTGGATAAATTATATTAGACTTCAATATACTGTAATATTAGACTTCAACTACTGTAAAAGCCAGGACCTGTCCTTGGTGCATGAGCTGGCTTTTTGGAGCTTGGTGCCTAGGCTGGAACACTTTGCTCAGCCTTGGTGTAGGGAGGAGGGGACTGGACCTGCCTCAGCTGAGTCTACCAGGCTGGGTTGTCTCCCCAGGGGAGACCTTGCCTTGGAGGAGGTGAGAATTGGGGGTAGATTGGGGGGAGGGCTGGGGGGTGGGAGGAGGGAAGATGGGGGAATCCATGGCTGATATGTGAAATTACGTTAATTATAAAATATAAAAAAATCTATAAAATAGTAGTGCTAGGATAATAAAAAGCAGTGTGGTACTGAAACAACCAGACATGTAGATCAGTAGAACAAAATTGAAGTCACAAACTTGAATGTGCAAATCCATAGATGTCTGATTTTGACAAAGATGCCAAAATTTACACACCGGAGAAAAGATAGCATTTTCAAAAACTGGTGGTCAGAAAAACTGGATGTCCACATGCAGACAAAAGAAACTAGACCTATGCCGAGCACAAAAACATAACTCCAAATGATCAAATGCATCATTATGAAACATAAAGCACTGAAACTGCTGGGAGAAACCTAGTTGGAACCCTATAAGATAATGATATAGGAAAGGTCTTTCAGAACAGGACTCCAGTTGCTCAGGAATGAAGGCCAACGACCAAAAGTGGGGTGTCATAAAACTTAAAAACTCTGTAAAACAAAGGAAACAACCAACCAAATAAAAAGGAAGCCCACAGAGTGGGAGAGAGTCTCTGACAGCTATACATATGACAGACTTTCTTAGCAATTAGGAAAATGCAAGTGAAAACACTTTCAGATTTTTGTCTCATCCAGGTCAAAATGCCAAAGATCAATAAAACAGCTGACAACAAATACTGGCAAGGCTGTAAAGAAGAACCCTCATTTACTGTTGGTGAGAATGCAAATTGGTGCAACCACTCTGGAATTCATTAGAGAACCCTCAAAAAAACTAAAATAAATTTACCATATGACCCAGCCATACTGCACTTTGGCATGTGCTCAAAGAACTTGACATCCTACTCCACAGATACTTGCTTAGCTCTATTCACAATAGGTAGGAAATAGAAACAACCAAAGTCCTTCAACTGATAAATGGAAATTATTATTTTTTCCCTCTCCAATTGGAGTATCCATTTACTTCATTTCATTTCCTGATCACACTGTCTAGAATGTTCAGTAAAACACTGAAAAAATTGATTTGAGGCTGAAATGATCATGTTTCTGATCGTAGAGAAAGCCTTTAGTCTTTCCCTCTTGCAGTGATGACTGATGATTTTATTTTGAAGGGGTGAGGGGAGTGTTCGCATTCTTAATTCTTATTTCATTCAAGAATGCATTGTAAATGTGTCCAAATGTTTATCTTTCATATAGTTAGGTAATATATGGTAGGCAAGTTACATTAATCCAAAGTCCAACTAATCTTCTATTTCTAGTAAGAATTACACTTTGTTATAAATAAATACCCTTTATTGTACTTTATTGACTTGATTCCTGAAATTTGTTAAGGATTTTTACATATTGTCAAAATAAATTTTTTCCCCTGACTATAGCTTTGTCCAGGCTTGTTCTGTCTTCTCTTCCCTTTCCTTTCAGTTTTCTTTTTTTCCCTTTTCTGTTCCCATCCTCCCCAATCTCTTGCTTCATGAATAAGTAACTCTAGCTTGGTTGTTATTTGGGAACATTAAACATTACCATCCAAGTGCCATTTTGTTCCCTTGGTTACCAAACTAATGCTTGGTCTTTTGAAGGGATTTTGTCTCTTCTATTGTTTCCTTCTGATGTGTTTTCTTTATTTTTTCTCTTATTTCTTTTTTAAGCTTAACTGAGATGTCTCTAAAATTCGATTTCTTTGGATTTTGTCTTGCTTCAGGGACACAGTTGTTCTTAAGTCTGAGTCCTTCATTCACTCCTGTGGAGAAAGTTTCTCAGATACAGTTTCTGCACTTTGTGTCCGATCCTTCCGGCATTCCTGTTTTGTCTTAGAGTATGTCACTGAGTTTATTAGTCATGTATCCTGTTGTCTCTACTTTTTGTTATTTTTCATTCTGTGTTTCATTGTGGATATACTTTCCCCCCTCACTAGTTCAATTCTATTTTCTAGAGCGTTCACACTATAATAAGAAATTTATTTACTGAAGTTTTTACAGGAGATCATTTTTTAGTTAACAAAATATTGCTACGCATTTTAAATTCCCAGGAACATTTCCAAAATTTGCCATTGTCTTTTTAACATTAGCATTTTAAAAGTTGTTTCTGATAATTCCAACCATATGTATTTGTATTTTCTGTAATTTTCTCAAGGTTATGTTGGTGTTTTCTTTTCCTCTTACTTTTCCAAAAAAGAAAAAAGAAAAAGCATTAGAAATTTAGCTTAAAATTGTGTTTGTGGAAGTGAGCAGAAACCTAAGATGATGTGCTCTTCCTGTATTTGATATTGCAAAACTCTTGGTATCTCCAGTCTTTTCAGACAGCTGTGAACCATCATATTTTTGGGTCAAAATAGGGGACACACCTCAAGACTACCCTATACTTTGTATACACTGTAGGCTATGTACCAGAAGGTAGAAAGTTTGTAGTGTCGCCTGACAGATACTCAGGTGGACCTTCTGCAACCAAAAGATGCCCTGAGAACTGTAAACCCAAACCCGAAACACCTCTTAACAGGCCTATGCAGCTGTAGGCTCTGTCCTGATGATATGTCACTATCTAATTTGAACACTTCATACACCTTAGAGATTTGTTTATATATAATTTTTTTTTTATCTTTTCTAGTCAATTACTTCTTCAGTGGAAGAACCAGTTCAAATGACTGGTTCTTCCATTATCAGAATCAGAAATTCTTCCTTTTGTTTTGGAATTCTCTGTAATAAAGATTTGAGAAAATGATAATTTTTTATTGTTAGTTTGATTTTTTGCTCAGTAATTTGCAAATGCTTTTTTCCTATGCTTTTCAGGTTATTATTATTTTTACTATCATGTGTCTAGCATGTAATTTTCTTCTTTTCTGTGTTCATTTTGATACTTAAATCTAGGTTTCATGACCTTTGTTAGTTTTGCAGATTTCTAAGTTTTTCTTTTCATTAATTGTGAGACTTTCTCAATCTAAACTCAATCTATTTCAAAACCTCCTGTTCTCCTGCCCTTGTTCTGCATCCTGATTAAGTTATTAAGCCTCTAGTTTGCCACATCTCTGTTTAGTTCTCTTCAACTCACTGCTTAGATAATCCATTGCAGTTTTTATTAATTTTCTATACATTTTATAGACTTTCAGTAATTTATTATGTTATATTTGATACTGCTTTTAAATAAGACAAATAATGTCATGCTTAACTAAAGGATTCAGGAGAACTATGGGTTGTATTATATCTTTATGCATAAATGGTAAAGAAGAAAGTCTGAAGTTCTCCTTTGGACTGACATTAATGAAAACTCTGAAGTATCTGTTTAAACAGTAGACTTGGCAAAGCCCATGCAGGTTCATTTGGAAAGGATATGTTTCACAAGACACAGCAGCAACCACTTCCAAAGTCTGAATGTCTTTGAAGACTCATTTGTTTAGATAATATAGCCAGAGATATTTTAGGGAACTGCACAAGACTACACAGTTTCACGAAGATCTCCATATGGGCAAGGAGATTGGAAATGAGATTTTCTAAGTGTCCTCAATTTATACTTTGTCAGAATTACATGTAAACTATGGAACTGTATCTGTTGCTGGACGGATGTACAGGAAGAAGGAACATTTCATCTGTAATTTCCTGATACTCCTTTCTTGGCATTTGGGAGTTACCACAGTGCTAAGTCTCAGTACTGGAACACCAGGAACACCGACAAGGGCATTTCATCTTTGTTTATCGAATGTCAAGAAAGGAAGGATCTTTTTTCATCCAGTCTTGGCTGAGGCTATGACCACACCCCTATCCAGTCATTCAGAGAAAATGTTTTTCTATTACATTCTTGAGTGGGTAGAAGTCATTGAAACCTGTGGGTCTCAGTCCTCCTCTCCAAGCCTTATCGCTCCTCTTTTCTGGCTGCTCAAACCTTGGTCCATCAAGGCTGAAAACCCTGAAAGGCAGGAGCGGCTTGATTTTCTCCAAGATTTCAGATTTCTCTGTTCTTTTGACTTCTGGGGTTTCCTCAACCTTTCTTACTGGGCCAATTACACATTTATCACTCTTACCTTGAATTTTCAGTTGTAAAGTATCTAGCCTGAGTTGAAGTCTCATGTAATCTAGCCTGCTATAATGAATGAAATGAAAATTATTTCTTTAATCATAAAAGAAAGAGCACAATCATTTAAAAAATACTACATTGGCTCATAAAACTGCCATGCTTTAATGATTTCTTTATTTTTAGTCTCACATGTTTTAAGGAGGTATTTTTCCTTATGAATAGCAATCAATTTCTGGAAATTTTCTTACTCTCTTCCATTACAGATTTTTTTTAAAAAAGACTTATAGATGTTCATGTTTGGAAATGTGTTTCCTGACTTCAGCCTGCTTCCTCTCCTCTTTTCCCTTTCATAGTTTCTCTTCATTAACTTTATGTCAAAAGTTATAAGTTAATCTTATTTGCTTCAATATTAAGTTTGATGCTACTATTTAGAGTTTCAAATTAAGCTAAATCAAGATTAAAAATCCACAAGTTCTCAGACATCTTTGAATGTGTCCGCAGAAAATTAGTGTTACTCATCAGGAGCACTTTTGCAAAAGGGGTTAAGACCTTGGCCAATAAACTCTGTCAGTGCAAATGGAAGCACCATTTAAATTTGTGTCTGGTAGTGTGTTAGTTGTCAGGGATGAGGGTTTAGTCTGATCACACTTCAACATCTCCTTCAGACATTTGCTTCTGACCCAGCCTCCTCTCTTCTAAACATGGTCTTTGATCATGCTGGTAGGGACAGAGGATGGTGAAATTAATTAGTGAGAAGTCCTTAACTAATTTTCATTTTTTTCACATGGACAGAGAAATTCAAGGAGTTCTCAATTTATCCTTGTTACCCCTGTGACAAAGAGAATGAAAAGGCGGAAGAGACAGACACGATACCTCACAGAGGCTTAGGGAAATGGGCACACTTTGAATCGCATTGTCATGGCTTTATCTGAAGACTGCTGTATATCACTCATAGCTACAGAGACAGGGCACAGCCATGACAGGTGACAGGGCAGCCAGGTAGATAAAATAGCGGACAGGCAGCAGAGAGGCGTTCGCAGTTTAGTGACCACAAAGAGAGACAGTGACCTTTGCTTTAGGATCAACTTAATGATGTTGGACACAGAAGCAAAGAGACAGTTTCAGGTTAGGTCACAGGCAGCAAAAGCCCTTGTGAGAACCCTCACATTTGGGATCAGGAAAGGGGAAACAGGTTGGCTGTCACGGGAGAGGGGAGCAAGAAGAAGCATCAAAGATGAGATTCACTTTGAGGTATAAGAAACGCTTTTCAGCTAGATAAGGGTAGTGGTACACCACAGTATGAATATAGAAAAGGCTAGTGAGCAGATTATATCAAAACGTTTAATTTTATACTTAAAAATTTAACATTTTAGAATGTACAAATTTCATTTCAATAAATTATTTTTAAAATACAAAGGGAAGCACAGAGAAATCCATTTGTGACATTGCCAGACAAGCTAGGTCTATTACAAACAATGGATGACTCTTTACAGGACACCAGACTCTACAACACCAGGAATTGTGAAAGCTTGAGGAACATGCTCCGACTTTATAAGTGAACATACTTTGATACTTTGAAGTGGAACCAGCAAAAGATGCCCTGTGGAGAGCTGAATTTGACACCATTCCAGATGTTCGTCTACAATGACCTGGACAGCACTTCCAGGATGGGCTACAGGGCCAGCTTTTGTGCGTTTTTCTTGTTTCTGAATGGTTTCTGAAGAGAAAGTTTCCCTCAAGTTTTCCTTCCTTCAAAGACTAAACCCAAAGTGGGTGTTAATTCAAAATGTCCGTAAGCTATCCTGGTTACTTATGAAAAGGGTTTGGACAGAATCCTAACTGTTAGGATTCATTTCTCACTGAAGTGAGGCTTCAGTAGCTCATAAAGCAGAACAGCAATTCAGCACACGGACTTTAAGCATTTTTGAAAGAGTGTGTAAACATGGGAAACAGTTCCTCTCAGGTGACTGAATCATGGTTCTTTCTAGAGCCAGATTTTAAAGACAGTCTCTTAATCAAGTGGAGTTACTGCTAGCTGATGGTCCAAAAACTCAGCAATGCATTCATACATGTTTCTCCACGAAGACCAGTTTCTTAGATGTAGGGGCCATATACTTCATAAACACCTACAGTCTACTAAAATGATCTGTGAAAAGTACAAACTCTACAAAGAAGTTGGTTTCCACATTTCAGTCTTTGAAGGACTCTGGCAAGTCCATCTAGAAATAATATTTTTGTTTTATTTTCCAAAATCTGAAGGGATTCCTGCAATTCAATCCCTCCAAAGTGCAAATTTCTAAGAAACAGTGGATACCCAAAATAGTGGTGTTGTGTTTTCAATACTGTGTGCATAGATCTCCCTCTGCTACATAGCATAGTGAGTTCTCTAGGGCAGGGCAATCAAAATTGACATAATAAAACTATTTTATGTTAATGACTACTTGAGTCCGTCAAAAAGTTGATCTAAATAGAAATACTCTTTTACACGTTTGAGTTAGGAGTTTTCTTTAATAAAGCCAAAAGGACATTTATTTTATCTTGATCAGCATGTAGAAAGAGGCTACTTAAAGTCTCCTTCCAAAAGGCAGACCAATAATTTTAGGGACTGAAATAAGCAAAATCATTGTTGTTTAATATAGAACTAAGGTCAGAACACCTTAGTCCCTTTTAGCTTCTGGCTTTAGAAAATATTTCACTTTATAAACCTGTGCTAACTCCTCTTAAATTCTGCATCCACACCAATGAAGTGCCCATCAGCTGTGATTCCAGTGCTGAGCACCTGCCACTGTTTTCAAATGTTAGGATATTGTTGCTTGTTCCAATCATACTTCTGGAGAGTTGTGCTGACTACCAGAAAAGCAGCAATGACATTGGGAGTGGTTGTGGTTTTTATGAGCACAATTCTGCTCTAACTGCTGTGAAGATCTAAATAGGAACAACTTCTGTTTGCCTCATGTCCAGAAGGAACTGGTAAGATTTGATGAGATCAGAGTCGTATCATCAGAGTCTTCCTAATGCTTCCTGACATCTGTGGTCCCTTTAGTCACCTGGATTTCCTACCATCTGTGGATATTTTCTTTTTTTTTTTCTTTTCGAATTTTTTTTCTTTTTTAAGAATAATCTTACACTGATCTGTAATGATCTCTCTTACCCATCCCCTGGCCAAACCAGAGAGAAGAATATGCTGTTTGATTTACTCTTCCATATATGTTTACATTTTATAAATTGTTGACATTAATATTGAAGGAAAGAACTGAGAATTGTGAGAAATATCTTGCGCTGACTAGTTGCATGTTAACTTGACCCAAGCTAGGGACATTTGGGAAGAAAGAATTTCTAATCGAGATAATGCTTCCATAGGATTGGCCTATAGGCAAGTCTTTTGATTGTTGATTGATGTCAGAGGGCCCAACAAAATATTGGTTGTGCCACCTCTAGGCAGGTGGCCCTGGATGGTATAAGAAAGCCGACTTAGCAAGCCACAGGAGACAGCCAGTAGTCAGCACTCCTTAATGACTTACCACATCAGTTTCTGCTTCCAGGTTCCTATCCTGTTTGAGTTCCTGTCCTGATTCCCCTCAGTGATGGAGAATAACTGTGGCATGGAAGAATAAACTGAAATAAACCCTTTCCTCCTCAAGTTGCTTTTGGTAAGTGTGTTTTATCATATCACTAGAAACCCTAACTAAGATATCTGTTTGATAGATTGTTAGTGGATCATGGTTTCCAGATCCCTGGATCATGTTTCAGTGTTAAGCTGAAAAACAGATGGTTTAAACTGATATGAGCCAGAATCTCCAGTAGAACATGCAACACAAAGATTTTCTTTTTTAATTTACAGTTACAATTTTTAATTATCACCCTAGACTTCCACCTTCCAAGTGTAGGAAAACCTACGAAGGAAGAGAATTCATGTTAACTTTTTGGTTAATGTTCAAAGATACTTCCCAGAAAATTAATGCAGTTTTGCCTCATGAAGCAGGGACTAGAGGCACACCATCTTGACAGCATTCCTGCTTTGGTACAGGTTCACTTTTACAGGTTCTTTCTTGTGTTCCTTTAGCCTCAGGTTAAAGTTAGTTTTTCTGTCATCATAATCATATGTTTTCATCCCAACTCCTTTTCTCATATCCCAAATAAATAAACACATAGACAATTCAGTGACTACAAAATATTACCTTCTGCTAACACTATGTGAAAGGGAAGGCTCTTTACATAATTCCCACAATTCAGAGTAGAAAGCCCTGAAGAATTTTGATGAATTTTTCTTCCAAGCACACATCTTTAACGTGTCACTTTTCTATATGTACCTTTGGACTCACCATCTTTATATCTCTGTAATTATGGCTCAGCTGGTGTCCTTCTGCCTGGTAGCCAACCATAATCCCATGTGAAGGAGAGACTCCTACTTTCCATTAGAACCCATCACTATCATCTTCTCTGACAGCAGTGTGATCTCACATGACTCAGCACATTTCCTTGAGTTCAGTCTGACACCAACTGCTCATAGACTTAAGAGACTACAGCATTTCCTCTTTCCCAGATAAAGTGAGAATTCTTTCTGCACCTTCAACTTTCTAGTACTCCAGAACTTTAGCTTCATTCCTTGTAGTAATAGTAATTATTATTCCTTAAATGGTCTGTTTTCCAGTTTCATCACCAGCTACATACATCTGGACAATCCATGCTGGTTGATGGCATTTGCGTTCTGAGTGCCACTGGTAATGACCACAACCCATGTTTGTCTTTACCCTCTTTCCCATTTTCCCCCAAACTCTTCCACTGAGTCATAATAGATGTAGATTTAATGTGAAATGGCTTGGTTACTCATGAGTTTAAGAACTTTTCTGTTTATTGGTTATTTATATTTTTTCATCAGTGCACTGTGTGTTCAGGATTTTGCCTACCTTTTATTTCTTTATATAGTTTGCACACTAACCATCTGTCAGTTGATGTTCTTTCTTCACAAGCTTGAATTTCTAGGTGTCATCTGAGGAACAGAACTTCATTATTTTTGTGAATTCAATTAATTATAGAAAGTTTCATCTTTTGGTAAAGTATATAATTTAAATGACTAATTGCTTCCTTCAAGACCAGAATGACTTATGTCTGTGTTCTCTTTTAAAGGTTTACCACTCACAGTTAAAATTTATTTAGCTGGGATTGGCTGTTTGTTGTCCAAACAGCATTTCTCTAAGAGATCTCCTTTTGTTCATCATTCTTAGTCACAAAACTAGCACAAGCCTTACCTTGTCTCCTTATTTGATTCAACTTGGTCCCTTCGTCTGAATGTATAGATTTTTAGCATGTAATACACACACACATGTTTATATACTGCTTCATTTCAAAAGTTATTACAACCACTTCCTACATTTCTTCACTAATTTTAGTAAGTATTTCTACATACATGTCTTAGTATTTTAGGATCTGTTTTCATCTTATTAGTGCACAAAACTTTCCTCAATAGATTTGATATTATATAGGATACTGAAATGAACATCTCAAGCATATATATTGTTCTTCTCTGAACTAATATCCCTATATCCCTGCATTAACCACCCATACTGAATAAACTAGGAATGGTGTCTCATGCTTAGCACTCAGAAGGTAGAGACAGGAAGATCTGAGACCATTATCAGCTACAAGGCAAATCTGAGGCTTGTCTGACCTAAATGAAACTTCACTGAATACATATATTACATACATACTTATGATATATGTTTCTGTTTCTAGGTATATGTAAACACACACACACACACACACACACACATATCATTAAGATACAAACCTAGAAACAAAAATGTTGGCTAAGAGAAAGGCTATTTTGTGGTTTTAGTATACCATAATTTGAAGATTGTTGTACTCAGTTACAAAATGATGATGTTTTTCAGATATGTTCTTGCTCTAAGGCATTAGTAATGAAACAACATTTCAGCTGAGTTTTTCTTCAAATTAATTTGAATGACTGTGAGGCTAGATAAGTCTGTCTTCAGTTTAGTGGTACATATGCATATACATAACTTGGGGAGCAGAGGCATCCAAGACTTTCTCAGAGGTTCTGAGAAAAGGACAAAGGGAACTTTAGTTCTGTGTCCTTGTCCAGGAATGAACTTGGCAAGGCCAGTCTGAGTCAAGGTGGTAGTATCTGGGGACCATTGGGTTTAGGCAGATGTGTCTGAGGTATCCTGTGTTCTCTATACCATCATTGTCTAATTTAGCTTTCTGCTAACCCTGGCCATTTCCCCCTCAATAATAGTGTATATGATGCTGTACATCTTAATAAACTTGCTTGGCCTAAGTCATTGGCTTATATAAGACCTCCTGGTCCCAGTTATCAACTTTTGTCTTTTTTATTTCTCATCTGCTTTATTTCTTATTCTCAGTCCTCCTGCTCCTGTACCTCACTGTTCAGGATGCTTATTTCTGTGAGTTCAGTTTGCATAGTTTATTTACTATTTGTGTGTGTGTGCGCGCGCACACACACACACACACACACACACACACACACAAGTGCGCACAGACATATGCACATTCACGCTAAATATTGAACTCAGAGGTTTGTGCATGTTAGACTACCTTATCCGTTTTTAGCCTTCCCTATTTTCCTCATGATATTATAAGAGAACAATCTTCCTAGGTTTGGCCCGAGCATTTGAATTGAAATGTTGGAATCCCTTTCCAGCTACAGACTCTGGCTCTATTTGCACTGTGTCTATGAAGCCACTGCCACTTATACCTCTGGAAATTACAGATTGAATTACTGTCATGCTCAGTGCTACAGGCAGAGATCAGCTTCAAAGAGGAGGACTTAGATTTCATCCCATTCACAGCAGTGGTGGGTATGGGAGTTAAATACAGAGATTCACCCTTATTTTACCGTGATGCTGAGTTCAGCTGGCCTCATCAGACCGTTTTACTCTACTAAAGGAGCAGCACGTGCTGTGTGGTCTGTGCAAACAGAGCTTGGATCTGTCTCCTGCAGACCTCAGAGTGACATGGTTACCACTTCCTCACATTGGGTATCCATCACCAGGCTAGAAACCAAACAGATACATTTACTCACACATCTAAGGAGGCACTAAGCCTTAGTCATCATGGACTCATCTGTCCTTCAGTTCCGTTGTCACATGTGTCCAAGGCCTTTAAGTATGACCTCCTTCTTGTGTTTTTATCTTACTATTTACTCTCTATTAGGAGATCTTTAGAAGCAAACACACACACACACACACACACACACACACACACACACACACACACACACTTCAAAACATCTTAACAAAACAAAATAGAGAGAAATTACCAAGCCAAGCAATTAAAAGAACAGAGACGTCTTCAGATGTAGCTTGATTCAAAAGTTCAAATTATACCACTGAAATTCTGTCTCCTTTCCATTGTCAGCTGTGCTATTTTATTTTTATTGGCCTGGAAATCTTGTCTGTCATCTCAGTCACGCTGATTTATGATGGGATAATGTACCAGGTCCTTATCTTGAAATTGGAACCACTCAAGACCAGCAATCACATCTCAATCATCTTTGTTTTCTTTCCTATATACTGTGCTGCCCCTGCTGAAGCCCAAACAAATACTGTTAATTGGATGAATGCACATGTGATATCAAATCCCAGATTTTTGAATTAAAAGATTATTGAAAGTACATTCTCACCTTCTAATGGAGTATAAATAGCCCATGCTGAGAAAATTCATCCAATAATAGCTCAGCAGAATGGTGGAAATGCACTGGCACATTCTCCTATTTGTGATGCAAGGACATTTTGTGGTTTGGAACCATTTTCAAATTGTGGAGGAAAAGATTTCATAACAGTACAAGAGATTAGAGACCTGAGTAATGAGTCATATTAACAGTCTTTCTGGCACTTGGATAGCCTGAATCCTACCCAAGACTGTATTTCTGTATGCATAAATGTAAAGATTTACTTAGAGTCTCACTCACATATTATAGATAACCTGTGATAGAAAAAGTTCTTGAAATATTACAGGTGTCATGACATTCTAAACTGTTTTGTGATATTTCCCTGTTTTGAATATACACAAATGGTTATTAATGAACAGAAGGCATCCATTTTTACAAGGCTTGGGCTATTATGATCAAACACACTCAGAACCACTTGTCCTCAAGTCCTCACTAAAGCATGATAGGCACTGGGGCACCCACTGGAATGTCTTAACAGCACCTGTTGAGAAAGCCAGGTCTGTGTTGTCCTGTGATAAACCACTGGAGCATGAATACGTAGAAATAGAAATCAAGACAGTTTACTAAGAAAGGGAACACACTCCTGAGCATAAGCATTAGACAGTGAGCTGAGGAAAAACTATGCACTCAGGTAGGCCAGGGGCCTTGCTACTTACCTTCCCTCTCAGATTTATATAGTGTATGCTGTTCCCAAGCCTGCTCTGCTCTCTATAGGAAGCCCAGGTAGGGGATGTTAATTGTGATGGCACTTTCTACAGTTTCTATTCTCCTGCCCTCAAAGTGGTCATTATTTCCATGAAGACTAGGACATTGTAGTCATAGAATTCTGAGGCCTGATTCACATGCAAGACACTGCAGCTACATGTCATTCATTGGTGTTTACTGGGTTTTGGTGTGCATTAGTCAAGCTCGAATTAAAGTTTGGTGCAAACAGCAACGCCTACCACAAAAATGCTCTTGTGGGCACTGCCACAGGAACGAAATACAAATAGGACTTGAGTTGTATACACAGGGAGTAGCCCATGTTATAAAAGCCCAAACATAAAGACCTTTTGAATTGTAAAGAGGTGGAAGGTTAAGAGAATATCATGGGAAATGATAAAGCTGTAATTTCAGTTTCATGGTTATTTAGCAGTAGATAAGGTACTTAGTTTATGTTCTCTATCAGAGCCCAAACTGCTGACTCACTGTGCAAGAAATAACGCTGACTCACTCGGCAAGAAATTCAAAGTCAAACTCTAAATGTAGAGTAAATCCAGAGAAAAATCACATTTCCCCAGGAAAAAAGATGGATTGGTTAATAAATGTAGGAAACCATGTAGCAATTTATAATTATTTTTAAACTTATTTTTATTTACATATAATGTGTGTGTGTGTGTGTGTGTGTGTGTGTGTGTGTGTGTCTGTGAGTATGCCTAGGCACATGCAGATGCCTGTGGAAAGTTCCCCAAAAGGGAGTTGGATTCTTTGGAACGGACCTTACAGGAAGATATGACCTACCTGATGTGGGTGCTGAGAACTGAACTCTGGTCCTCTGCAAGAGCAACACATGCTTGCGAAAGCTGAAAGATTTCTCCAGATGTGGCTTTTATTTGACATGCTACATTAGCCACCTGGATGGTAGAAGCATTCAGAGTTCCAGACAACTCTATGGGAAATGTTACACTTCAGACATATTTTATTTTCTGTGCATATATTTTTTCAAATTTGTGGGTATCCTTTCCTAAAGGCTTTGTTTTATAAAGAATTAAGGTTAAAAAGTGCCTTTGAGATGAGTCTGTTTTGTTTTTCTCATTAAAGTAGTAATAGAAAAATCTTCAGTAGAATCACAAACTACCAGGAAAACACCAAACAGTAATGATTTGTATGTGTGTAATGATAAAGTAATGATAAAGCTGTAGAATTCAGTTTAATGGTTAACACTAGATAAGATAATCTGTTTACATTCTTTATCTGAACCAAAAAATGCTGACTCACTATGCGAGAAGTAATGCTGACTCATGTACCAGGCTTTTTCTTTTGGACCACCAACTGGGTCCCAAATCATGACACGAAGACTTAATATTAGTTTTAAATACTCAGTCTAGTTTAGGCTCGTTTCTGGCTAGCTTTTTTTTTTTTTAACTTAAATTAACCTGTTTCTCCTTATCATATGCGTACGATTGGTCATCAGTTTGGCAGTGGTGGTGTGATGGAGATGAACATGTCTACAGGTATCCAATTGACATGGTGTCCATGCTTCAGGAGTCTACTTTAAGTTGGAAATGACTGGTTTTATTCTTTGTCCCTCCGTTTACTAGAAAGACAATCTTATCCTATTTCTCTTGGCTTCATATCCTGAGTCAATCTGAAAGACAGTTCTGATTTTGTTGTTTAGCTCTTTAATGACTAGATTTTTTGATACAAGCTCAAGTGTTCATGCTTTGATCCTCTACCAGAGACTGCTACACACAGAGTGTGTTATTGTGAAGGCTGGCTTTGGAGAGAAATTGTGCTTTGAATAACCTGCTCTTGTACTGTACTGTTCAGATCATTATCTTATGCTCCTTAGTGTTTTGTAAACCAGTTTCAGCTGGTGCCAGTATTATTAGGTGCTAGCTTAATAGATAAAGGGGTATGTGTTTATGAATAATAGAGAGTGTCATTCATTTTCAGCTTTGTCATGGTGAAAACTAGTTTTCTCAATAATTAGCCTAAAATGTTTTTGAAAAAACATATAAAGAATCAAAATGGAAGAAGAGGATGCCAACTTTTTACAAAACTAGAACCTTGAAAAATATATTACTAGAATCAGAGTCTTCACAGAGAGATCCACTTTGACTTAAAGGACTGTATATTTGTCTCTACAAGTTCATATTCTGCTAGAGATATGGAAAATAACTTTTCCCTCACTGTCACTAATTCTTCTCATTTGTACAGGTTAGATTCTTTAGAGAATTTTATACAGGAAGAACAAAATGGAAATTGATAGAGAAAATACCTGATAATGTTTCTCTCAAGAAAAATTTCATTGTTACTCAGAATCACAGTCTATTTCTCAAGCCCCAAGGTTTAGGATAACCTTTACACTGAGCTGGACATTACCGGCAGGATCAAGGGTCAAGCCACTGACCGAGAGTATGAAATAATTAGATAATGGAGTATACATAGTTAACATGCAATTTGGTTTTTGATCTTGAAGTTACTAAACTCCAGTCCTCCAGCACAGTGAATTTCACAACCTTCTTGTACAATAGCCCGGACCTTTGGCGAACTGTAAACAACATCTTCTGAAAACTCTGACATTCCAGTTGCCTTCTGACCATGCAGGGTAAGGATGAAATGAGGAGATTCTGCACTACTGTCCAGTGGGGAGCCAGGCCCTGAGCTGGTGGTTGACACCTAACATGTCCCCACCTCCTCCAAGCTATAGTCTGTGCTGTGGGCAGAATAATTTTAAATTGTCCAATAATCTCCCCAGTACTTTGCTAAAGCTTTTTGACAAATTTTTATCACGTATAGGCTAAAGCATCAAATCTTTCACATTTACCATTTTAAAAATATTTCATAAAATACAGATTCATTACAATGAAAGCTTTTTCATATTCTATTACTCATTTGCTTTTTTTCATAATTAGAACACTAAAAGTTTTAGAACATGCCAGTCACCTACTAGCATCTTTTAATAAATAATATTTTTAAATGAGAAATTGTGTATCCTGTAATATACAATTGGCTATTTGATATAGGCTTGGAATATTAAAACTAAAACAATGTTATATCAGGGAAATACAATGTTACATTTTGAAATTCTTCATATTATTTTAACTTTCTCAGTGGTTGCAGGGAATCATTTTGTGATGTTGTTAATAGATCTGGATATAATACTTACAGTTATAAATTAAATTTGATCTACTCAGGCTGCAATTTGACATGCTGTATGTAAAATGTTCTACTACATTGTTCCTCTCTGCAAAAAAATAATACCTTGTGAGAAAATAAAAAAAATTCATAAAATACAAATATACTTAATTCTTTACATTTAATTTCAAAATCAAATAACAGCTCAAATAATTATCAAAGCATTTTTTTCTGTCAAAGGATCAAATCAGCCTTATAGGTTAGGATCAGCATTTTGAAAAATAAAATAGAGTATAATATAATATGCAGCTGAGTGCTGTATGTATTATAAGTCAATATTATTTTATGAACTTTTCTTCAAATATACTTCTATGATAAAATATGTTATATGTGCCATTATAAATATATGTTCCATTAAATATGGCATGCAAATATATCATCTCATGCATTAGCCCAATAAGGATTTGTTGGAAATATGCTAGAAGTAATAATGTATGGAAATTAATTGTCATAATGATTGACATGACAGAGTATTATTTGAAAGAGAAATTGTATGACCCATTGAAATGAAGAAACTTCTAAGGAAGAATGTCAGGGCTTTGTGATCAGAACTGTGGTCTGGAATGTTTTCAAGTCTTCAGTCATGGCAACAGGTGCATAGCAATCTGTTGGACCTACAAGTTTTAAGTGAAAACATTCAGTGGAGAAGATTGCACTTCAATGTTGTGATCTTGGAGGACTCAGTCCCAGCTTCTGGATTAAAACTTTGTTGGGGTCTTTTCTCCACACAAGTCATGATGAAGTTACAGGCCATCAATATTCACAGATTAATTTTCCAGGATCCTCCATAATCTCAGTTCTGAACTATTGCGAACAACTCATGCTGTTTTTTTTTTTTCTTTAAGTTCTTTGAGAGAAATAGTCTTGTCTGGTTTAGCATAGTCATCCTTGACATAGTTATCTTCTGTAGATTAAGTGTCTGCACAGATAATCTTGGTTAATATTTCATTGGTATTCTAAACTAATCAAATAACAATGCACCAAAGATTACAGCAGAAGAACCAATGATTAATTAAGAATTACCCTTGCGGCCTTTCTAAAAGTAGGGGTGAGTTGAGTTTATGTACTGACCAGGGGGCACAAAGTACATATGATAAATGTTCACACCCTCTTGAAAGTTTACCTTGTTATTGAAACTGGGAACATAGGAGTGATTACAAACGTAGGTACTTTCAATAGAGGACAATAGCCACAGTTAGTAACCAGAATGCAAATGATTTCTCAAGGTGTTTGATGACTTGTAATTCTTAGGAATATGATTGCTTTAATAATTTATTTTATGAAAGTTCATTATAATATAAAGTTGCTAATAATTTTATGTTTATTATTTTTTAAATGAGGAATAATAAAATTTGACTTTATTAGTAACACAAAATAGCACATTTACAAAATTATTTATCTCTGGTCTAAATTACTGTATCTGTCTTTAGATTCTGGAGCTGAGATACATTTGCATACAGACAATACAAACCATTAAAGAGGTCAAAATACAGCAACATTTCTTTTGTTGTTGTTATTTGGTTATTTCTACAATTACATGAAAAATATTTTTAGCATCTATTTCATTTTTTGAACTTTTTCTTTTTCCTTTTATTGAAAATACCCCCTTTCTCATACTATATATCCTGATTATAGCTTCTCCTTCCTCTACTCCTCCCAGTTCCTTCTTCTCACCTCGTCTCCCATCCAGATCCACCCCCTTTCTGCCTCGCATTAGAAAAGAACAGGCTTCATATTTCATGTGTTTCCGTTTGTTTGGCTATTTGTCTCTGTGCTTTATCCGACCTTGGTCTCAACAATTCTCTCTCATATAAACCCTCCTCATTCTCGCTAATTGGACTCCCAGAGATCCACCTGGGGCCTAGTCATGGATCTCTGCCTCCAGATCCATCAGTAGTTGGATGAGATTTCTAGCACGACAATTAGGGTGTTTGGCCATCCCATCACCAGAGTAGGTCAGTTCGGATTGTCTCTCGACCATTGCCAGCAGTCTGGGGTCACCAACTGGATCAGGCCCTCTGAGTGGGTGAGACAGTTGATTGGCCTGATCTGTTTGGGAGGCATCCAGGCAGTGGGACCGGGTCCTGTGCTCATTGCATGAGTTGGCTGTTTGAAACCTGGGGCCTATGCAGGGTCCCTTGGCTCAGCATGGGAGGAGGGGACTGGACCTACCTGGACTGAGTCCACCAGGTTGATCTCAGTCTGTGGGGAAGGCTTTGCCCTGGAGGAGATTGGAATGGGGGGCGGGCTGGGGGGAAGGTGAGGAGGGCGGGAGGGGAGAACAAGGGAATCTGTGGCTGATATGTAGAACTGAATTGTATTGCAAAATAAAAATTAAAAAAAAAAAAAAAAAAAAAAAAAAGAACAGGCTTCTAAGGGACAATAATAAAATAAAATATAGTAAGATAAAACAAGACTAGTATATCAGAATAGAACAAAATAACCAAAAGGAAGAAAAAGAGCCCAAAAAAAGCTACAAGAATCATATATAGACCTAGAGACCCACTCACTTGCACACTCAGAAATCTCATAAAGACACTAAACTGAAAGCCATAATATATACTCAAAGGATTCGTGAGGTAAGAAAAAATATATATAATATACATATATTCTTTTTATATATGTATACATTTTATATAATTTAATATATGTAAATATATATGTATATGTAAAATAAAACAAAAAGATAAAATTAAGAAACAATAGGCCTGACATGACATTATGAGGCAGCCTCCAACGCTGCTGCTGAGTTAGCTTTCTGTTGGCCATATTCTGCTGGGCATGCAGCCTTCCCCTAAGAGTAGTTTGTTTCCATAGTGAAACTTCCTTGAAGAAAACTAAACTCTCATTTGCAAGTGGCTATCAATTGGAGATTGCTTCTGGGTTGGGGATGGGGGCATGTACCCGCTTCTTTCAGCTATAGGACCCCTTCTGGCACAGATCTGTGCAGGCCCTGTGCATGCTGCCTCAGTCTCTGCTGCATAGATCCTATTGATTTAAAGGGCCTTGTTTTCTTGGTGACCTCCATCCTCTCTGGCTCTTATACTTTTGTGGGGGCTGGGGGGCCCTGAGTCCTGATGGGAGAAATTTGAATGGAGACATCCTATTTATGAATGAATAATGCCTGGCTGTGGGTCTCTGCATTTGTTCACATCTATCTCAGGAGGAAGACTCTCTGATGATGGCTGAGTAAGGTTCTGATTTATGAGTATAGCAGAATGTCATTAAGAGTCATTTTATTGCTAGGTTTGTTTGTTTGTTTGTTTGTTTATGCTTTATGTTTTATGTCCTGAGGAGAATTTCTTTTTTGGTCCTATGCTAATTTTCTTCATCTTATATCTTGACTGAAATTGATTTTCACTGTGTGTGTGTGTGTGTGTGTGTGTGTGTGTGTGTCTGTGTCTGTGTCTGTGTCTGTGTGTTGTGTGTGTTTGATGTTTTCAGGTTTTAAAGTTTACAAAATCATGCTACTCACCAATGAGAATAACAATCCAACATCTTCCTTTTCTACTTGAAACCTTTCATTTGTTTCTCTTCTGATGTTCTGGACAGGACTTCCAATAATACAAAAAGGGAACTGTGGGATTCCACAGGTTTCTTTTGTTTTAATATCATGTTCTCATTATTTTATTTTATAATTTAATTTAATTTTATATATCAGCCACGGATTCCCTTGTTCTCCCCCCTCCCGCAAACCTTCCCTCCCACCCTCCCCCCATCCCCCCACCCCCTCCCCCACCCCCCACCCCCGCACATCCCCCATTCCCACCTCCTCCAGGGCAAAGACTCCCCTGGGGATTGAGTTCAACCTGGTAGATTCAGTCCAGGCAGGTCCAGTCCCCTCCTCCCAGGCTGAGCCAAGTGTCCCTGTATAAGCACCAGGTTCCAAACAGCCAACTCATGCACCCAGGACAGGTCATGGTCCCACTGCCTGGATGCCTCCCAAACAGATCAAGTTTCACTTATCCAGAGGGCCTGATCCCAGTTGGGGGCTCCTCAGCTATTGGTTCATAGTTCATGTGTTTCCTTTCATTTGGCTATTTGTCCTTGTGCTTTTTCCAATCTTGGTCTCAACAATTCTCGCTCATACAAACCTTCCTCTTTCTCACCAATTGGACTCCTGGAGCTCCACCTGACATCAAAATGCCCAACAGTCCAATTAAGAAATGGGCTATAGAACTAAACAGAGAATTCTCAACAGAGGAAGCTCAAATGGCTGAAAAACATTTAAGGAATTGCTCAACATCCCTAATCATCAGGGAAATGCAAATCAAAACGACTTTCAGATACCACCTTACACCTGTCAGAATGGCTAAGATCCAAAACACTGAAGACAGCTTATGCTGGAGAGGGTGTGGAGCTAGGGGAACTCTCCTCCACTGCTGGTGGGAATGCAAGCTTGTACAACCACTTTGGAAATCAATATGGCGCTTTCTTAGAAAATTGGGAATCAATCTCCCCCAAGACCCAGCTATACCAACTCTTGGGCATATACCCAAGGAATGCTCAATCATACCACAAGGGCACTTGCTCAGCTACGTTCATATCAGCAATGATTGTAATAGCCAGAACCTGGAAACAACCTAGATGCCCTTCAACTGAAGAATGGATAAATAAAATGTGGTACATATACACAATGGAATACTACTCAGCAGAGGTTCCACAGTTTTGTGTTTGCTTGGATTTTTGTTTTTGTGTTTTTTCAATGGAAGAGAGAGGACGCGCGCGCACACACACACACACACACACACACACACACACACACACAGAGAGAGAGAGAGAGAGAGAGAGAGAGAGAGAGAGAGAGAGAGAGAGAGATTTGAATAGGAAGGGAAGAGGGGGAGATATCTGGGAGTATTTGTAGGAAGGGCAAAACATGACTCAAGTATATTGTATAAAAATTCATTTAGATTTTTTGTTTTGAAAAACAGTGGCAAAAAGAGATTGGTATAAGTGGACATCCTGTCATGTCCCTTCTCTTAGAGAACAGACTTTACATTTCTCTATCCAAAATGATGCACATTGTGAATTTGACATACTGAGGAATGATTTTCGGTGCTTAATTTATCGAGGTGTTCGATCATTAAAAGGACGTTGAAAATTATCAAATGCTTTTTCTGCATCTAATGCAATGGTTCTTCTGTCCTTTTTCTCTTTAAGTGATATTTTATGTTTACTGCTTGTATACGTTGAAGCATTGCTGAATGTAGAAGCTCAAAATTCTATATCAAGTGGATAGTATTTTGATTCCAACCAGGAGCTTGGATTCTTAGATGAATCACTCAAAAGCAGAAAATACGGGGCTGGATAAGTGAAGGGCAGGACTACACTGATTCCTTTGTGCTTCCAGTTTTAATCAGTGCTTTGTGATGGAGTGCCTGCCATTTAAACTTGTCAATGTTTGCTTTCATGCAAACATCATATGCCCAAAATGCTCACTGGATACTTATTTAGAGTAAGGCATAGTAATTAGACTTCAATTATATCTCGAGAAATCCCAAATTAAACACTAACATATACTTTCTCATCTTCAAAACAAATTATTTTAAATGATTGTCAACTCGAAAAGGTTTAGCATCACATGGGAAGAAATCTTTGCTCTTGGCTCTGTGGGCTGTTGTCATAGGTTAGGTTAGTTGATGTAGGAATGTCCGTATTGAATGTTGGTGGCAACATTCCACGGGTTGGGTGCCTGAAGCTGAATGAAAAGGAGAAAGGGGGCGAGTAGCCACATTCACCAATCTGTTTCCTGAATGTGGATGCAGTGTGACCAGCTACCTCATACTTCTCCTGCCTCCATGTTTCTTCCATAATGAACTGTATCCTTGAACTCTGAGCCAAAATAAACATTTCCTTAAGGCCTTATTTGCAGTGTTTTTGTTTGTTTGTTTGATTACAACAATGAATAGAGTAACTAAATCAAATGAAACTGCTTTAAATTCAATCATTTCCCCTATTTAATGTAATGTAGTCAGCCAAACTGATCTGCATCTCCACACTCATGCGCCCATGACATTGTTTAGAAACTTCTTGCTTTCACTGTTAAAATTAATTGAAGTTAAACAGCTTTTAGCTTTCCATGAACAATCTTTGTTTCAAAGTCAAGAATCAGGTAGCTGATGATTTTCACTGGCTCACATTGTGGGCAGTGTATCTGAAGGTGAATCCTTCTGTGATCAGGCATCACAGTGATGTGGCACTGTCAGACAGAGAAGGATTGGAAAGCTGATTGTTTAAAAGTCATGCTACCTACTTGCTGTGAATATCGTTCTGTATAAATAAAACACTGATTGGCCAGTGGCCAGGCAGGAAGTATAGGCAGGACAAGGAGAGAGGAGAATTCTGGGAAGTGGAAGGCTGAGTGGGAGAGACACTGCCAGCCACCACCATGACAAACAGCATGTGAAGATGCTGGTAAGCCACGAGCCACGTGACAAGGTATAGATTTATGGAAATGGATTAATTTAAGATATAAGAACAGTTAACAAGAAGCCTGCCACGGCCATATAGTTTGTAAGCAATATAAGTCTCTGTGTTTACTTGGTTGGGTCTGAGCGGCTGTGGGACTGGTGGGTGACAGATATTTGTCCTGACTGTGGGCCAGGTAGGAAAACTCTAGCTATACCTACTAGCGTGGATGATTGCTTAATGGGAAAGCCTTGCTTCAGCTTACCATCAAGCAATATAACAGTCAAAGGTTTTATCAATGATTGGAGGTCATAATAGTCCACAGTTAAATAATTTTGTTCAAACATTCCTTTCTCCATTCCCTCTGAATGCTTAGTGATGGGCTGTTATTATATGATCAAGTTTCTTAGAGAAATTCTTTTAGTCTGAAAAGAAAACTAAGGAAATATTCAGAAATTTTTCTAGCATAGTATTGCTTTTTCATCCTAGGCTAAAGAGGAAGTTATTTAAAGTGATGATTTCCCAGGTACTTACTGAACACTTAACATAAAACATTTATAGGGGCGAGAAAATTCAGTAACAGGTGAGTGTGCACTCCACCAGTCTTCCCTCACTCCCCCTTTCTTTCTTTACAAAGTAGAACAAACTCTGTGAAGTGCAGGTCCATTGACTATTCGATGGCTCCCACTGCTGTCTGGAAGATAAAATGTAAGTTCCTTGGCATGTGTTAAATCTGCTTCATGGTAGGCCTGGCTCACTTCAGGCTCCTTTCTCAACTCCTTTCCCCATAAATGCTGAGCTTCATATCACTTCTGAGAACAACAGAAGTCTCTGTCTTGAGTATGTAAACCAGAATATGGTGTCTTCCCTGTATGTAAGCTGCCCACTTGTCTTCTATTTCCTTCCCACCATCTTTTGCTCCCTCTCTAGGTCTCTCCCTCTTCCTGGAATTAGAGGAGTGATCCATCATGCTCAACAAAGTGCCTCATTTCATCCTATATTTCTTTGGTTTTTCCCCTATTTTCTCTTTCGCTTTACTGTGTTAATTCCTACTTCATATCTTTAGTTTTGATATGACTTTATTTTAGGGAATCTTTCTGAGCCCCATTAATCTGATTAATCTGCAATCAATCTGTCTCCTTCAAGCCTTTATAGCACTGAATGATACCCAACCATGAATATTCTCCACATTTTGGTAACTATGAATCTATTACTTCCACTTACCTGTTAGGTAACTGAGTCCCAGAAGCTAACAGAAGGTAGATGTATTGACAATAAAGAATTCCTAAAATATGAATCATGTGCATCATCACAGTTCCTAGGAAGTGATTTGAGAAAATTTTCCTTTTATGTACTGAGTTTATAACTAATTTTAAAGCTGTTTCTTGTGAAAGCCGAGCTCACTAAATGGTTAGTTGTTATGATTTCAGACATTTAAATGTGTTTGAAGAGAACTATGGGCAGCAAGATATAGAATAATGTCAACTCTGTGGCAGTATCATTGTCAATGTGAAGTTTATTTAACATCACTGTAAATACTCATGAGGAATAGAGCTATAAAAAGTAACCGTGCTTCCATTTTTAGACAAGTCTCTTCTTTGGTATATGTGTCCCAAGCACATACTGTCTCTTGCTTTGCAACCCAGATAGGGTTACACCCGCTGCCTGGCATTTCATTCCCTTGAGTATTTACATAATCCCTCTGGCTGTGACTATCAATTTATAGAGCAAAAGGATTCCCATCATGAGTTCTTGTAGTCATATACTTGGCTGCATCACAAAATGTGTTTTCCCTGAATTATGCCTGGCAGTGCAAGCCCCCAGGTGATGATAATTTCAGGGAACTCGATACAGAACCTCTATAGAGATGTTGGAGAGTAGTCACCTGATGTTCAGTGAAATCAAATCTGCTAAGCAAAAACCACCTTTGACAAGCTATCTTCTTTCAACAACCTCTGGCTTTAGAAGGACATTTTACTACACAAGGCAATGAATCTTTCTGGAGCAAGAGAATGGTTCCTGTACCAGCTCCTTTGAAATCTCATACTCTATGACATTAGCCTACCGCGATCATTTTTCAATACTGTCTTTCAGAGGAACGATGGTGCAGGATTTTATGTTTTTACTTTTGTATAAAAACGATAAAGATTGCTAGCATATTTTAAGAATGGTAGAAGATACCATGTTAAGCTCTTTTAATGTATCAAGGAAAAGTTCATATTAGTTACTAGATGAAAATTATTGGGCTAGCTACTCTGTGAGTAAAGGGAGTAGAGTAAATCTTGACAGCAAGCAATAAAAACACCATGATGCTGCTCATCCTTCATTTCTTTATGCGTACATTTATAGTCTATAAAAACTAGAATACTGATACCTGTAATAATTTCAAGTCCCAAGTAACCTGCATACCATTTTATGGATGTTCTTTAGATGAGTTGCTGCTATCAAAATGAAAAGAAGGAAGAAAGCTATTTGAATATGGCAGTGTCCTTCAGTGTCAATGTTGTCCTTCAAAAGAATTTTTCCTTTACAAACAGAAGCACTGAAGTCACTCACAAAGATTCTCTTGGACATTTTAGATATCCACACTTGCCATTTGTAGAGGCTGATTCATAGAAATGGAAACTGCCAGAAATGTTCTGAGTACCATTTTCTTCTAGTGAACTTCCATACAGAACAGTATTAAATGATGGGTTTACTGATTTTGCTATATTTCCATTTTTTTTATAATTAAGTCAACCTTTCTATGTTGTCAGAAATTTCTTCAATTTAAGTATACTTCTAGAGAAATTTTGTTTCTGGCATTACCCAAACAGTTCTTAAATGCAGTTCAAGAAGAGTAGTAGTGATCAAACTCACCACTCATTCTACGTCGTAAAGTACAAATTGCTGTCTTCCAAACTCTTTCTAATTAAATAGGTTAGAATATAACAAAATAATTTTGATTTTCTGAAATGTTCCAAGACAGTAAAAGTTATGTTATGGTATGTGTTTTGTAAAAAAGAAAAACACATAATTTCCTATCTCTAGCTTTTTAGTTAAGTAAGAAACAGAGGGATTATCGGGAATCCAGCATAAAGATGTAGATTTTCTATGACAACGTAAGATTGATATTTATACAGGAAGTTACAAAACTTCTATAGCAAGTCAGCAAAGGGAAAAGATACTCATCTGAACCTAGTTCCCAGGGGAGGGAATGCTGAGTCATCTGTTGAACTAAGGTCCCAAGGGATGGAAGACTGAGTACTCACCTCAACCAAGTCCGCAATATTCTCAGTCAATTTTACTAAAAGAAAAAGGAGGGTGTGTATGATATGATTGGCTACATAGGTAAAAATGAAGAAATGAAGGGTATGTTGGGGAAGACCAACAAGTGTGTGAACTATGTGAAAAAGTTCAAACACATTCTTCAACTCTCCAGCTCTGCTTTTGACCATCGAACATTCTAAACTTCAAAAGTCTAAAGTAATACACAAATGTAGAAAGGCAAAGTTGACTTCCAGTTATGGTGTTTGTAGAGATACAAAAGTCTTCTCTAACATACAAAGAGACAGTATTCATGATCTCTGTTCAGAGAACAAGGTTGAATATGTCTTTCAAGGAAAGGTGCAAAGAATTACCGTACTTACATTTAATATTAAGCATGAATTGGAATGTTCTTTGTGATCCATGTAAGTAAACATTCATATTTACATGGTTAGGTTTGGCGTTATACACTTATAAAAATCTTTCCAGTAGGTATATTGAAATGTAAAAAAGATTTATTTAGCTCATAAAGTAGTAACAAAAATCAAGGAGTTACTTTTTATATTCTGAACCACAAATCCCACGGTAACTGTTGTCATTAAGTAAAAATATATGAAACAATGCCATTCTATGCTTTCAATGATGTATTACATATTACAAGTATCATTACACACAATAAAATTCTAGTACAAGATCATTAAGTGTGTTTAACAGACTTCCTGAAATGGAATTTGTCTTGTAAAAATTGTTTTCTTTTAAAAGCATGGTTCTGCATGTTTTTTTTATTGCTACATCATTTTATGCATAGAATAATCATTTATGAATGCAGTTTACTACCTCTTTATGGAGTCACTGGATAGACTAGCATGTTTGTCCTGACAAGCATTACATCATGGGAATAAATATCACAGTGTTCTGTTCAGAGGACATCATGAATAAGATAACAAGGAATCTGTTTTTTAAAGACAGGGAGAGAGGGGAAGAGAGAGAGAAAATTGCAAGAGTGCTTGGTAATTCTCAGTGAGAAGAATTTACAAATCTATGTAATCTTCATGAAGTCATCTAAGTGCCACATAGCACAAAAAAAACTTTGCAAACAGTGATTCAATAAAGAAGACACTCAATTTTTTTTCCCCCGAGACAGGGTTTCTCTGTTTAGTTTTGGTGCCTCTCCTGGATCTTGCTCTGTAGACCAGGCTGGCCTTGAACTCACAGAGATCTGCCTGGCTCTGCTTCCCGAGTGCTGGGATTAAAGGCGTGTGCCACCACTGCCCAGCAACATCCAATTTTGATGATCAGTTTCTGCCACCTTCTCACTGATTTGTCTTGTGTATAGAAATTCATACTAAACATTTTAATAACAAGATCATGTAATCTTGTCTTATCTTTCAATGCATGTTTTAGAAAATTGTATATAACTTTTAAAAGTAAAATTTGATAATTTTCCTTACATCCAAGTGTCAATTATAAGACATTGACTTGGAGATATTTAAATATTGGTATAGATTATTTAATTTAATGATTTAAGAAATAATGAAAATATTCAATTTCTGAAATATTTTGTAGCAAATTAGTGGAAAGTTTAAAGTTAATTACTCATTCACTTAGAGAAAGATACGTTATTATATTCAGTCTTGTTTTCTACTCAGTGATAACTAATGTACTATCAAATAACAATACATCAAATCTCCAAATACTATTTTTATCAAGAACATAAAAATAGTTTATCTCTAGAGAAAAGCTATTCTCTAGAACAGATGGAAAGGTTAAAAAGGAAAAAAATAGTGTAGTACACTTTCAACAAATATTGATTTTCTTTAAATGGATAGTAGACCTTTCAACAATTTGTTTTTGTTTTGTGTTCTCAGAAAACTGTTTCCTCAGAAAACTAGGAAAGTAAGTGGAGAACTGTGAATATTCATAATTTTATTTTCCAGTTTGTAACTGTATATGCATGTGTATACACACATACACATACACACAGACACATACTCACACACACCCTCCAAGTTGTCTTCTACAAAGTCTTCATTCTTATTAGCAGAGAATTAACTGTTTTTCCTTCTTCTTCAAAAGTCAAACATAAAAGTCAATCAAGTTGAGCTATGTCTCTTTTTAGTGAGGAAACATTTAAGTTATTCACCATTTAAACAGCCATAAATGTGACTGTTATAAATATCAAAGTTTTTTTAAAAAAAAGAAGACAGAAAAGTTAATTAGAGCGTAAAAGAACTATTTCTATAGTATATAAATATTTACACACATTCATGTATTAGTGTATAAAATCATCTGTGAATGTAAAAGTTTGTTATTTTTTCAGGTTTAATACATTAAAATACTCCAATCCACATCTGGTGAATTCATTAATTCACATTTAGGAAATCTGTGACAGCTTTATCATCTAATTATACTGTGTTGTACTGTACCCACAGATCATATATGGCCCCTCAATAAGAAATGTTCTAATTGTCACTGTGGAACAGGTTATTGAATTCTACTTTGAGAGCATGATAAATACGCCTGGTACCATTTTCTCAACTGTATATTTTATAGATCTAAACAAGATAAATTATTTCTGAAAAAAATGTAGTGATTGGATTGAGATTCACTTTACATGTGAAATACATAATATATTTCCAACTTCTAGCCATTTTAAACAAAAGGAAAGAGAGGAAATTATATTACTTCTCATGTTGTTTATGTATTTGTACAATATTCTGTACATGTAAAGCTAACACGTGACTTCACTTTTTAATGTATCTGTTTACATATCATTACTATTTTTTTCATTATATACATTGTTCTCACTATGTTTTCAGTTGGAAACACTGATAGTCGATGAAAATAATGGTTAAAAATTGTCATTGTTTGTAGTTTATAAAATATGCCAACAAGCATTCGGTTATGTAATATTGAACTTATTCATATACAATCACCCTTATATCTGGACTTTGAATGGCCAGATATTAAAACTACACAGAACAAATGTTTCTCTTTACCTGTGAGAACATTTCATTTATCTGTAGTATTCAGAATACATAGGTACTTTTTTTTTCTTAGAAAACTTGAGTTTATGGTATTCAAGCACTGTTGAGTGGTTTCAGTATGCAAATGTGCATCCTATTCACTAACAGATAGTTCTATGATCTCAGCAAGCCCCAGGATAGATATGCCTGAAGTAAAGGGCTTCTCACACACAAAAGCAAAGCATGGGCTACTTAACTCTGCAGTTCAAACACACACACACACACACACACACACACACACACACACACACACCCCAAAACAAAATTCCCAGAATATAGTTTTCTGCTCAAATCATCCAGGCAGACTGTTATCCTTAACAGTCATTAGGTATCATTATCCACACCCCACCCTCAGCCAATTTCTATATATGTCTCATCGGTCTTCATAGTAATACCTATCACTGTGTCAAACAAGTATCAGCCAATAAACTGGAACTGAACATACTCTCAGGGATTTTGGATAGAATGCAGTTTGATCTAAGTTGTGATTACAAGCAAAATTAAAGCTCGCAAATCACTAGGCATCCCATGGCCCTGCATACTGCATCTACAAATACGTGTAGAAGTTAGCAACAGACCCAACCAAAGGCCTCACTGAACTTTGGCTTCCAATAATAAAATGGTCAATCATGTTTTGTTATTTAACTTATGTTTCCAAAGAGCCACCAAAAATCCATGACAATGTAGTATCCCTCCAGCATAATTAGCCTAGTTAAATTTGTATTTCTCTATACCTTACCTAAGGCTATGCTAAGATTGTCCTTTGACTATTCTCTTAAAATAACATCTACTTGGTGGAAGCAATCTATCACTAACTTTTAAGAAGTAATTTTTTACTATAGTCAATGAAAACAGAGTTTTGTTAATACTGAACGATGTTCTAATGCTGTTTTATTTTGGAAGATGGTGAATCAACTGGGCTGCTGCTTCCATGAATCTCCAGCTGTGAGGAGGATGTGTTTAGGATAAGTCCTTAATATCCTTTTTGGAAGCATGTTTGTCGTTTCTTAGTCAATGTAGATTACCTAAGCAGCTGACATTTATTTTCTTTCCCATCGCCTGATCTCAGTACCTTAAAATCTGTTTTCATTTGTTTTGCATTTATTCACGGTCAAATGGTTCCTAGTGACTTTCAATTAGAATTTTCTTAAGGGGTGAATTTTAAGACCTTTCTTTTTATATAGTGGCTGTTAATGATACTTAAGAGTTAAAAAAGAAAAGCCTCTATTTGCTGACATCAATGACTCATTAATGTTGTTTATTTGTTTCTATTTTAACCATTAAATTTGATTATATAGTTTATTTGACTACATAATGTTACAAAAATATTTATTAAGCCTCATAAAGAATATATTTGTATATTGCATTCAGAGCTGACCTAGATCACATTAATTTTGAAGGGTGGAATGTCTTCCTTTATAATAAAAGTTGACTTTGGAAACTCTACGCTCCAAAGCAAAGTTTGACTTTGGGCTACCAACTTGTAATCTAGCTTCTGGTTTATACATGTTTTGAATATAAAAGGGTCACAAAGATTTTATCTTTCTTTTCTCATATTCATCAAATCATGGTGGTGGTGACCCAAAGAGATTACTCAGGCATGCACATCGTCCACACAAATATGTAGGGAGATTTTAATAAAACATGCCAGAAAAGAAATTCAGTTAAAGGTACAAATAAGAGTTCACCCATAACAATCCCCACTGCTACTCATTCCTCAGATCGTGTAATAGGCTCTGTCATTTTGACGTATAGCATGTTTCTTTTCCTCCAGCACCTTTGAATTAACTGGATTGTATGGGGAATGAAAGAAAAGGGGGACTGATGGATGTTGGGATTCCCAGTGGCCCCTGCTGCTATTTGTATCATTGAAACATTTTGAAATCAGTAGATGTTAACTTAATAAGGGAAATCCCACTGGCTTTTTGTCTCCTACAGACAATAAAATGGTGTGGTCGAGTCTGTGCCTCTGTTCAATCATTCTTCTCCAACACAAACTGGGAACAAATGACAGACTCCAATTAACTCAATTTAGACTAAGAAGAGAGATGCTAAGTACTGCAGCATTTTTTTAAGCTTCAAAGATGCTGGATACAAAACAGCAAATGTTAAAAGGAAAAAAAATGGCCGCTGCTTTATAAATGGTTTAAGTGACAACAACCAATCCAAGGCTTTTCTCTGTGAAATGAGTATTTCCAACTTTCTACAAGAAAGCATTTTACCATTTAACCCAAACCTAGCGTTTGAAATGGCATTTAGCCTTTGCTGGTTCTTGGTTCCACATTGTTTGTTAGCTTAGGAATGGGGAGGACAGTAGATAAGCATAGAGAAATTACTTACTTAAAAAATATGTGCATTGGGAAAATATTTCAAACATTTCTTTTTAATCTATGTAAACATCCAAAATACAGAAAGACATCATTACTGTGAATACACTATATACTATATAAAATATACTATATAAAAGATACATCTGAGAAATTTTACTCTAATTTTAACATATGAGATCACCAATTATGAAAAAATTTAGCTCCTCATTCAAATGCTTACATTTTGTATTTTCTCTTGATCTGCTCCTCAGGGAATGATAAAATGAGCTTTCAGTTTATACTTTGGCTTCTAATGCTCTCTAATTTCTTGAATTCTCACTACTATGAAATTACACTTGTGAAGGTAATTTCTAGTATTGCAAAATTATGTTACTGCAGGCTTAGTATTTAAGATCTAAATTACATGGGAAGTATAGTTGTAAGTTTGTTTGTATTTCTAGTCCTGTGGCTACATAAAAAATGTAAAGTACCCAAATCTATTATCATAAAATAAATCACAATTAACTAGAATTTGAAAATAAAGACCACATCAAGGAAGAAAGATAGAATGTAGGTCTTTGGATTAGCCTTGAGGACATTTGACCAAACATGGAAAGTATGTCAGGGTATTTGAAGGCCAATGTGAAAAGGCAGTAGAGGCTGTCTACCTGACTCCCATTATACAAGATGGAATGCCATCAGTTCCTCAAAGGAGTGATGCTTTACAAAAAACATATTCTTTAAGGTTTTCTGCTACAACACACTCAATAACAATTTCTTCAGAGTCTGTGGCTTACAATTGATGGCTGCTGTATTTACAAGGGATAAATCGAGTTTGGCACAATAAAGCAAACAGAATTTTGGTGAAATGACTTAAGGCATATTATTGCCTCAAAATCATTGGGCTCTTGTGGTAGACTCCTTCATCCCTGCCCTTCTCTCTCTCCCACATTGCATTAGAGCTGCTGGGAGCCCTAAGCTCCTTTCACAGCACACGAAGAGGAATGCTATGGGAAAGCAAGTTTCAATACAATACAACATGCATTATTCCAACCAACCAAGTATAAGAACAGTCAACCCACGTGTTATTTAAACAGGTGAAATTCAAGCTCTCCATAAGAATCTCTGGATACCTGTGTGACAAGAGTCTTGAGGAAGAATTAGTCAGCCATCTAGTCATGATCACAGGATTCTCCCATCATGCCTGTGTCATGGGCATGATCAGGAATCTTAGGAATAAGGAGCATCTGGGAAAGCAATCAAGGCCTACCCATTTAGGTCCTAACACCATCATGCCATAAGGAAATGCATTGCTCCCTATTGTATTGAAAATGGAGCAGTGATATTAGAAGTCATAGCAGGCAGTTTGATTACTATTTGGTTATGCAATACTGAACAGGCTTTTTCAAAATGCTTTTTACATACCTGATGAACATATCCCTTATTTCTGCTATAAAATTTTCTTCTGCAAAAGCTATTTAATTTATAAAATTAAAAACATTCTTCCCTTGAGTTCCCTATGCATAGAATTTTATGTTGCAAATTATGCATTTTTTCAAATTATACTTATATCTTTAATTTGTAGACAGAAACTTTGAAAATTGGAATATTTAGGTGACTGGCCTCACCACCGCATGAAAGACTGAAGGGCCACACTGGCCTAATGAAGAGTCCAGCACTTGCCATTAGTGCAGGTAAAGCTTCTGTTCTTACTTGGGGTCTTGCATTGATTGACTTTTTAAAATGCCTGTCTGTCATGGTTCCAGGATAGTCTACAAGAGAAACATATTCCAATTCTTTTACTTGATTCTCTTTTCATTAGCCAGGAAAACATTTTAAACATTTAATTTGGCTAAGAAGAAACAGCTTTAAAATGATTCCCAAATTCTTTAACTGTATATTAATTTTTTTCAAATAAAATTAAGTCCGAGCTTCACTAAAATTGTAAACACTCAAAACATACTGTCTTTTTTTTTTTGAAATGGAAGTGGAAAAGCTTGTCTATATCTGAAAGTGAAACTATGGATGAACATCTTACACAGCTTGTGGGCAACTGGGCTGGGATCTTCTAAGTTTTTCTTCTCTGGTAAAGTCTTACTCCCCCATGTGCGTGCCAGCCTTCCCCTCCCCGATGCTTTGTGCCCTTCCCTTCCCATCCCATCTCAATAGGCAGCTGCTGCTCCATTGTTCTCTGCTCATCAATCATTTTATGTACTGTGTGGACTGTGTGCCTAAGTCCATGCTCCTCCCACAAAGCCACAGTCTATGGAAAATAAGGCGACTGTATTATTCCTTGTAGGTTCACTCCAAGAGCAGTGCTAGATATGAAGTAAACTCTTATAAAACAGTTCATTAAATATGGGAATGATACCAATGTAATGGGGAAAATATTACCATCTGGCTTTCAGGGCATTTGTGAAAAATGAAAACCATTAAGGTGTGGTAAGTCAAATTTTTCAAACAAATAGCATGTTTTCTCTCAACATCACAAGCATTAGTAAATGATTGAGAAATTGCACTAAATCAAAAATTTCAAAACTGTCATACATTTTGGTCTACCACCTGCAATTAGTAAGTGCTGGCATTGCTTAAAGTAAATCTAAAACTCTGCAGTCCAATCACCCATCTATTAAGTTCTCCTTGTTTGGCCCAGGGCTTTGATGGGTTTAATAAGGGCTGTGTATATCTCGGACATAAAGAGATATGACAGGAAAGCCAACAGTAACTGCTGTCTGCCTTAGCCTTCCCGGAATCTGAGCTTAACAAGGTAGACCAGTCTCTGGGCTCTTTGGAGGTGAAATGAAGCGATGGGCTGATGCAGGTCACAGGAGGCCCCAGGTCCTGACAGGCCAAGGTGTGACTTGCTGAATCCTAACCATCCCAGACATCTTAGGACTAGTGAGTGGGTGCTGGCCAAGGGAAAGAGCTGTGTGCAAAGCCGACAGGGACTAAGGAAAAGAAAGGGCAAGGGAGATTACTGGTCATCTGGTCTCTCAGATCACATGCAAACGCCAAGCACAACAGCAAACACAACCTTTGGGCATTATTTCTCCAAAGCATATTTACCAAGTGCTCACTCGCTTATCTCTGAAGACTTGGTTAAACATGCATGTGTAATGTTGTGTTTCTGACTTTTTTGCTTTCTGTTTTTTTAACTGTTGCTGTTTTTCTATATTCAACTTTTGAAAATATATCACCTGCTTTGACAATGTAACTCTGACTCTCAGGAATAAATAAGGGGAAGGAGGAGGACACTCCCTTAAAAAAAAAAAAGAAAAAGAATTTTCAAAATGAAAAAAGCTGGAACTAAGGATTTATAATTACATACTCGATATATATTATTATGTGTAATATATTATTAAGTATAGCATATAATTAAATATATATTAAACATTATATACACATGTAATTATATGTTATTCCCCATTTTAAAATACTAATATTTAGAAAAGATTAAGCAATTCTTTTAATTTATGGCTTCTTTAGAGGCTTTTATGAGACAAGGTCTCACTGTGTAGCCATGACTGGCCTGGAACTCTCTTTGTAGGCCAGGCTGACCATGGTGGTACTGGCCTTTAATTTACTCCATTTTTATAATCTATCTTTTCTTAAAATAAAAACAGTGTCAGTAGTAATGTTAAAATTTATAATATTTTGTGAGTAAGACACACAAACATCTCAAAAGATTTATATACATTATTGTACCTAATTATTAAGAGGAATTTAAAAGATTTTTTAAAAAGATATAAAAGATGTTTTATGTATTTTTCTTGTGGCTATTTCTTTGCACCTTATCCCAGTTCTTTACTTGCATGACTTTTACTCCAGTTAAATAGAAACTGTAATTTGTTTCTCTGTAGAGGTTCATTACTGGGGACATATTTGAGGTATAACAAATTCTTAAAGATGTACTATGAATTATACATGGACACAATTAAGCATCCAGTATATAAAACTGAGCTACATAATTTTAGAATGGCAATAATTATTTTTAAACATATAACAGACCTCTAATTTTTCACATGTCGAAATTAATCATAGAAGTATAAAGCACATAAAAAAGGAACTTTTTCTTAAAAAAACTATTTTTATAGACATTCTACATTGATGGCAAAATTGAATTGGAAATATAAAGAATATCCATGTAGCTTCTTTCACAGCACACACAAAACTCAGCTGTCAACAGCTCATACCACCCATGGACTGTAGTTCATTCTAGTCTGTTGCTATGGACAGTATATGCATTTCTGATGGGTGATATTAAAGGTCCAGCCTTAATAGACTCATCTACTGCTAATCTAAATTCTGTCAGGTTGGGATTCATATTTGTGGATCCTCTATTTTGAGGTGCATTCACATTTCCTTAGAAAAGTGATTCCTTCAGCATTATAAGTCTCTCTTAACAATTGATAATTTGTCTATGTACACACTGCCTGAAATTATATTGATATTTACACTTTGAAAATAAATGATTGCCTTTTTCCTTACAAAACCCTTATTGAGTGTCAGCTCTGTGATATCTGAAACCCCAAACTTCCAAGTTAATGGGAATGTGGTGCCTATGAATGTTTTCTCTCTTTTATGTGCAACCATGTGTACACTAAGCTTAAGATTTTATTCATCCATCATAAGTAATATCCCAGATTGAGAGAAGGCAATGCAAGATTAGATGATGAAAAACATTAATGGCCAAAATAATTGAAACATCTCATGTTCATCTCCAACTCAATGATTAGCTGTTCACCTAACCTATGGCTTGTTTGGCTGCGAAACACCCGGTTTACAAGCAGTAGTTCAGTTCAGATGCAATGTCAGTATGATGGTCCAAGTTGGAGAATTCACTCTGTGTAAAGGTCAGAATTAAAAAAAAAAAAAAGAAAGAAAGAAAGGGAGATATGCCAAATATAACATAGATTTGTCCCCAAACACTGTTATCTCCTACCAACAGTAGCCCAACAGCCTATGAGGTCACCTATTATCCCTATTTACCATAGACTCTTAGAATCTTTCATAGCAACTGCTCTAGACCTGCAGGAGTAAGAGCAGCTTGCTCAGCAGTCTGAAACTGCTGTAGAAATTTCTCCACCTGTTCCAGTTTGTGTTTCTATTGCTGTGATAAAACACTGACCAAAAGCAACTTGGGGGTGAGGGGGTGGGCAGTGAGGATTGATTTGACTTACAAGTTCCAGTCCAGCACCCAGGGCACAAGGCAGGAACTCTAGGCAGAAACTGAAGCACAGGTCATAGAGGAACATTCACTTTCTGGCTTGCTCATTTTGCTTTCTCATAGTCCCCAGGCCCACCTGTTCAGGGATGGCACTTCAAACAGTACCATGGGTTAATCCAATGGAGATATTTCCTCAAATCAGGTTCAGTCTTCTCAGGGGTGTCAAGTTGTATTGTTTCTACTGTCCCCCTTTTAATTTTGGCAAAATTACATCCTGTACTATATGTGATCTTTGTAGCCATATGATCTAACATATTCTTATTCCATTTTATAGATAAATGTTATTAAATTTTCCTTTCTTTGAAAAGTTTTTAATGCATTTGTTAATATATTAATGATCTTGTGATAAATAATTTGATTGGAAAGTCTTTATAAAAACTTATTGATATGTTAAATTTGGGGGGGGTATATACTTCATTCCTACCAAGTTATATTTAAATCTTACAGATACATACTCTGTGAGGATATTTATTCTCTATATAAATTCTCTGGAAATTAGCTTTTAGTACATAGAGAAAGCAATTCCCTAAACGGTGGTTTAGTTCTAAACTCGTTCCCATTTCTTCTTCTCTAGTCACATCCCTTCCACTTCCCCTTCACTTTCACTTCTTCCCCTCTCCCCTCCCTTCCTTTCCTCTTTCTCTTTTAATCTCTCATCTTTTCATGATAATAAAACAAAGAAATATGGGATAGAGAGATGGCTCAGCTATGAACAGCATTTACTGCCTTTGCACTGGACCTCAAGAATTGTGTTCCCGCACCAGATGCTCACAGCTACATTTAATTCCAGTTCCGTTGATCTGACACCCTTTTCTTACCTCCACATGCACAAGTGAGACACACAGACAGACACACACAAATAAAAATGAAAAATACATTTAAAAAGAAGGGATTAGTTGTATAGTTACACATGTATTTCAGGAGCAGAAATTCTAACTAAACTGTCTGTGGGGAGAGATTTCTTTGAGTGTGGGTAGGAATAAGAACATCTGGGCTAGAGACTGCAGGAAATGGTGAGGACATTAACATCCCTATAAATGGAACTCTCCAGCACATAAGAAATTAATTCAGAATTTCTTGGGCTAGGAGAATAAATTTGAATTAAATATATTCTTTCTTAACAGAAATCAAATGTAAAAATCTTAAAACCATCTGTCCTCTTTCTGAAAGATTGAATGTTTAAGTTAGGTACATCAAAATAAAAATGTCTAGCATGTTATTGGGTTGCCAGGCAACACTGATAATCTGAGACCTCATATCCAAGTGCCAGGAAAATGTTGGACCCAATGAATGTGTCCCCAAAGCAAGTGAGTCAGCATCAGCTATTTCAGGAAGTGTTTGAAGGAGCCACAAAAATCCCCAATGAAGACGAAACTATCTTTGGGCTTTGTTACTTTTCTCTTGCAATGCGACCGCTCATACCTCCTCTCCCTGGCCTTCAAATGAAATATAGTCAAGAAGCCACGATGTATTCTGTTCCATCCTACCGAGGTACTGACAGTGAAGCTAGCACATCACTTCAGTGTGCTGAGACTGGGGGACCACACACTTATCCCCAGGGCAGAAGCCCGTGGTCACAACCTCCCAGCTGGGAAGCAGGAGTCTCTTCTGGATCACTTCAGACTGCGGAGCAGGAGGAAGAAGAGAATGCATGCCTGTGTTCCTGTACCTGGAAATGCTCCATGTAAATTGAAAAATCATGTTTTCTTCTTGGACAAAGGCCAGTTTCACCTGTAGTGGATTCTGGTTTTGTTTGTACCTTTGTTTTGTCCTCAGAGAACTGCTTTGAAATAGAATCTGTTGAAGACAAGAAGTTTTCTTTCTCTGTTTAATAAGCCTACACAGAACTCTTGTGGCTAAGAAACTTACACAAATGGAGATTTGTGCCTCTGCCCCACACATGAAGGTGTATTTGTTTAAGAGACTAGAACTTCAAGACTTGATTCCCGACAATGCTAAGATGGATGGACTGACAGAGACAAAGGACACTAAGAAATTATCATCTCTGACATTAGACCTGCCAAGAGTGAAGCTGAGCATGGATGACTATACTCATATTTGGGCACTGGCTGAAACATGATTTCTATTTTGTGGAATGAATACAGCGTTTTGAGTTGTTACTGAACGAAGATGTCAAAACCAGCTGATTTCTGACTCAGAAAGTATTGAGGGGATGAGTATCAAGCAGAGAAGATCTGTTCTCTGTCACAAGAACTAAATTAAATGTGGCAAATATTCAGGTTTTTAATTTTTCAGAAGGTAGGACACTTACATTTTAAATAGTTTTTTGTCCTTGATATAATATCTATAGTTACTTTCTACGTGGGTGAACTGTGTTATTTGGGCTAGTTAAAAATATAGGTGTGCACTTTGCTTACCTAGATTAGGGAAATTTTGTTGCATTGTTACTGTTGAAAACATGACATCAAATTCTAGAAACAGTTTAACAGTCTAAGGATCTTTTGTGGCTACTGAAGAATATTTGTTATAAATTTTAGTATTGCAGAAATATTGAGGTAGAAATGCTATAAGTGTGTTACTTACGTTATTAAGGGATAAAACTTATACACTGACTAATACATTTGGTATCATAAAGGTCATGCAGTTTTGAAGTTATTTAGTCATTCTTTCTTTAATTGCTAATGATCACAAATAAACTATTCTTTCTTTTTGTAGAATAATTTTATAACACTTTATAATAGTCTAAAGTTAGTACCTGGTTATTCTAGAGAATATGGACTCATTAGAAATACTCAGTAAAAACTGCGTTAGACACACATGATTAACTTCCTTTCAGTTTTGGATCCATTATAAACTATCCTTTTTTTCCAGTAATAATTTTAGTCTCTTTGTATATTAGACCATAATTTTTTAGACAAATATATATGTATAAAATGCTATATATAAAATATTATTTGTAAAATACATATCAGCATACAAAATATCAATATATTTTGTATTACATATATGAATAAAATATTATTGAATTTAAAAAATAATTGTTTCTTTTCCTTGGATGTTTCTGATAATCCAATAGTTATCTAATAATTAATAGATAAGTTTGTCTGTCATGGTTTGATACCACAAGTGATGAACTGTGTGTTTTGGCAGTACATATTTTGTTACCATATGGATGAGTTCATTTTTAAAAAGAAATCTAAAGATATCTCTTAGTTATGCACCACTTCGTTCAACAGCAGTTTCTTGACATTTAATTTTCTTTGGAAAATTATATTTTTGTTTCATAACATAGTTGTTTTCAAAAATATGGGACAAATTCCAAGTTTCATCATGATGAAATTTTTGCATTTGATCATCTTTTCTTTTCTTTGAACCCTGTAAAAAAATATTCTGCAAGAAAATAAGAAACTTTAAAGTAGTTTAAGACATCTGAGGAAGAATCGTACTTCTCTAAAATCAAATATCCATTCCAGGTTTCGGAAATTTGTTTTGCCAACTCATGCTTTAACTTAACTTATGCTTTAAAAATATAACAGCTTTAAATTTACAGAATTTTTAGCCAATATCCAATTCTGATATGCATTGTATTAAAAGGAGAGTAACTTAAAAATAATATACAGTAAGTAAGAAACTTGCTGATTCTCAAAGCCCATTTAAAAATTGATCTTAGTTAAATAATCACTGTTACCTAAAGACAAACGGCAGCTTCTGAGGGCTGCATGCTTTCACTGTTCTATTTTTCTAATTCATTATTATTCACCAATACTTAGATTTTTGTCTTATTTGGATTGACTAATTTAATTAACCTGAGACTTGTGCATATAAGACTATGGACAAAAGATATGTGTAGATCTATGTTACCTCACGGTGAAACATATATCTTTAATCCAGTGGTTCCCAACCTTCCTAATGCTGGGACCCTTTAATACAGTTCCTCATGTTGTGGTTATGACTTAAACATAAAATGATTTTCACCGATACTTCATAACTATAACTTTGCTACTGCTATGAATCATAATGTAAATATCTGATATGCAGGATATCTGATATGCAAACCCTGTGAAAGGTTTGTTTGACTGCCTAAAGGGGGTCATGATCCACAGGTTGAGAACCAGTGCTTTAGTCACTCAGAAGCCCTCAGTGAATGGTGCAGAAGTTGAAAAGCACAGATTTGGAGCAGACTGGTTCTGCCTTCGGCATTTATAAGGCGGAGGATCCTAGAACTGTCACTATTTCCACTTGTGCTTGAACCTCTCATATATAAAGTGAGAATACCAGGAACAGCTTCTTCAGGCATCAGATGAGTTTAAATGCTTAAAGACCTAGGCAGAGCATGTAACACTCAGTGAGTTATATGATAATATAAGCAAGTATTTGCTGCTCTTTACTTGGCACATTTCTGTGCATTTATGGGAATGATTAAAGCACCCTGGAACAGCTTTCAAGATAACACAGTGAGAAATATATTATATTGATATCCAATTTCCTTTAAGCTGATTTTGTTATTATGGTGTGTGTGTGTGTGTGTGTGTGTGTGTGTGTGTGTGTGTGTGTGTATACATGTTCATATGTATGTATACCTGTACGTGCAAGCATGTCTGCATGTGTGTACAGAGAACAGAGGTAGATATCCTTGGCTCTCTCTCCATCAGCTATGACTCCTAGCAACAGGGGAGGAGGTGTCTGAACTGGCCTTCTTCTGTAATCAGATTGGTGAATACCTTAACTGTCATCATTGAACCTTCATCGAGCAACTGATGGAAGTAAATGCAGAGATCCACAGCTAGGCATTGGGCTGAGCTCTGGGAGTCCAGTGGAAGAGAGGGAGGGGAGATTATATAAGCAAGAGGATCAAGATCATGATGGGGAAACCCACAGAGACAGCTGACCTGAGCTTGCGGGAGCTCATGGACTCTAGACCAACAGCTAGGGAGTCTGCGTTATGTAGTTTGATCTGTTTGTGGGGCCCCTAGCAGTGAAAACAGGAACTATCCCTGGCACATGAGCTGGCTTTTTAGAACCTACTCCCTATGGTGAGATGCCTCACTTAGCCTTGATGCAGGGAGAAGGAGTTTGGTCCTGCCTCAACTTAATATGCCATGCTTAGTTGACTCCCATGGGAGGCCTTATCCTTTCTGAGGAGTGGATAGGGGCACAGAAAGTAGGTGGGGGAAGGGAAGATGTGGTTGGTATGTAAAACAAATAAAAAATAAATGAAATTTAAAAATCTGATATTAATGTGTGCATAACTTGCATGTGCATATATATTTATATATAAGTTATATCAAATGCAAAAACCACTTTTTAAAAATACAAAGTATTTATAAAAATACATTTCTAATGAGGAAAGGTGGTCATGTTATATGTTAGAATAGAAGAGGGAATAATGTCTCTTCTCTCTTACAGGCATTTTTGAAAAAGAGAGAAACAGAGAGAGAGAAATTATTCATGAGAAAGGCTGTGTGAGAAGGCAAGAAGTAATGGGGTATAAGGACTAACTGCAGGCAGGAATGATTCCTCACTCTTGAGGTCTTAAGGTGCTATACAACATCTTTTTATGTAGGATGAATAGGTCTTCCTGATAGGTTTTTTGTTTTTCTTCATAATGTTACAAGTCAACTATTTGCTAACATGAAGAAAGTATTAGAATTATGTGAAAGTGGGGCCAGGCAGTGGTGGTGCACGCCTTTAATCCCAGCACTCGGGAGGCAGAAGCAGGTGGATCTCTGTGAGTTTGAGGCCAGCCTGGTCTACAGAGAGAGATCCAGGAAAGGCACAAAGCTACACAGAGAAACCCTGTCTCAAAAAAAAAAAAAATCAAAAAAAGAGAGAAAAAGGAAAGAAAAAAAAAGAACTATGTGAAAGTGGTAAATCTCTGGGGAATGATGAAAAGAACCTACTAGGGCCAGATACACAAGTACTGAAGATTAGATTGTCCCTGTGTTCTGAGTCCCTTTATGGCTGAGGGGCTTCTGTCCTCAGACACACATTTCTATGCCCCATCTCTTCTCTCTCTCTCTCCTCCCCCTCTCAGATTATGACACACACAATTACACACACACACACACACACACACACACACACACACACACACACACACACCCTTATAGCTTATTTGCTTTAATTAAGCTGTAAAATTGACCTTACAAAAACTCATAACCATGTAGTACTTTGAGTTACTTTAGTCAAGAAGACGTCAGCAATGGCTTTAGTGTTTTGTCTCAGCTCAGATTTGACCTGGAGACAAATTACTGCCTTTGCCTAGCCTTAGATAAGATCAAAGCCTTCTCGTAGAAGGAAGGACAGAGTGATTTTTCTGGAACCCTCTATAGTTTGGGCTTCACTGATCTCAGAAGAATTTGGGTAAATCACAGTGCTTCCTGCTCCTGTGAGCCATGCAACTCCTGTTATGGAATAACCATCTGCTTTAATATAAAACCTCACAGTGCACAAAAGGCAGCAGCCTGTGCTTATTACTGTCTTCACACTGCAGAGTCCACTTGGTCCCTTCTCAGCAGTCTTAGCACATGTCACACCAGCATCTGTGGCAGATTTACTTTCTCGAAGTCCAATTGTCCATTTCTTTTGTGTTAAAGTATAGATAATCTTGGGGAAATTATTCAAACTCTGCAGAGAAGCTGTGGATTTGGGAGGAAATGTTGAAGGCTGCTGTGTTTTTCCACTCATCTGTGTGGTTATGACAGTGAGTACAGGCCAATAAATGCCTTGCATCTCTCAGTAAGGATGGGATTTTATTTATCTAACTTCATAATTCAATAACATAACAAGACTTTGAAACTAGGATAAAATGAAAAACAAAATGTTCTTTCTTAAAACTCTTTTATCTGCGCATCACAATCTGCCTGCCTAGAAATTGGCTTGTAGTCTTAGACTTAGAGACAAACAGACTTGGTGTGGAAAGCCTCCTGAACACTCTGCTCCTCACTGAGGTGACTCCCTCTAAGAAGGAAAACCACTTCTCCCTCTAAGAAGGAAAACCACTTCTGAAATCCAGGAGCTATTACAATACCTTCCTACTGTGGAAAGCTAGCATGGTACTGGCAGCTAGGATACGGCGTTCCCCTTCTGAACATGATTTCAGGAAAAGACAAATGCAGACAAAGCCACTCTGACTTTGATGGAACAAAACAACAATCAGAGCACTCTGTAATCAAATCCTAGCATACAAAAGCAAGCACATTATCCAAACCACAAAAAAGACCAAATACCTTTTCACTAATTACAGCTCTGGCTGTGTGCCATTCTTTTCTACTGCCTAGATAATAACTGTTAAATAGCCTAGTCATAGAATTGCCTTTACTTCCTGATCACAGCAGTCAATTCAGAACAAAAACACTGCTTCTTTGAAATCTGCTCAGTGTTGCTAAGTGTAAATTCCACATCCTCAAAGCCTATTTATTGTCACTGTTTTTGTGTGCTCCAATGCTTTGTCATAGCCAGGACTTGGTGGCTTCAGTCATGAGAACAACTGTGCTCTGTTACAGTACTGGAGATCTTTGACTGGACTGATCTGATCCATCTACTTATTGGTTTGAGCTCACTATGTAAGGCAGCCATGTGCAAAGAACAGAGTCAGCGGCAGAAACTTTCTGAGCACTCAAGAAAGAGTGGTCTGGAAAGAGGGGTAGCGAAACCACCAAAACCAGCTTTGAAGAGAGGGATTGAGAATTAATAAACATGAATCACAGGAAAAGACTGAAGGTAGGTGGCTAGAGCGCCAAGGATAATCATCCAGGGATTCCTTCACTATCAAGCTAATCAACTAGAATTTACTGAGGGTCAAATATGTGCCTGGCATTGGGAACCCAGGATGCATGGACAGATACAGGAAATACTATTCTTTCCTTCAGCTACCTCAGTATTATGATAGTAGATAGAAATGAAATCTATACAAATAATTGCAGAGTTAGAAAGTATCACTGTATCTGGTGCTGTTGATAAATGAGGGTCTGAGAAACCATGCTAAAGAAGAATGGCTAATGATGATCTCCTCAGGTAAGAAGCTTTGGGATAAGAACTGAAGAATGAGAGCTAGCTGAATGAAGAGGTAGGTAAGGAGTGTCCAGGAAAATAGAAGATATATTAATGGATTTATCAACCCTTTCCATAAGCTCCCATAAAAATAGAAAAAAGAAAATACCTGCTATCGGGATTACCAGGCAAAATACAAGAAACTGTACATCAATATCCCTGATAAATACTAATGCAAATTCTCAGCCATGAGTTGGTAACATAAAGAGAATAGCATAGTAAAAGTATTATAAGCCACTGCCAACTAGGATTTATCACTGTATTGTGAGAATGATTCGACACATAAAAACATTCAACATACTATATCATATTAACAGAATAAAAAAATAAACTGTTTGGCTGTGTCAATCAGAGTGGGAAAGGCACTCAATGGTTGATTCTTTCTTATGTTAAAAACCATCAACACACTGGAAATTAGAAAATAACTCACCATGTTAAAGGTCACACATGCAAACCTTGTGACTGTCATCACAATCTCTAGTGAAGAACTGAAAACTCTCCCACCAAGAGAAAGAACAAAATAGAAATGACTATTTTTGTCCCATCTACCTCTCAGAGGAAAATTTCTAGTAAGAGGCAGGGGAGAGAAAGTCGCTAAATTCCAAATGAAGAGGAATCAACTATTAACCTGTATTATTGTGCATATAAAAATAACTGTATATATCTACCCCTCCAACTACTAGTAGTAATCATAAATTCAGTTAGCAGCAAGATGCAAAATCAACAGGAAAAAATCAACTGTATCCCTGTGTACTGACAAATAATCAAAAAAGATTAAGAAAATAATTCAATATGAAATAGCATCAACAACAAACTATGTGTAAGAATAAACCTAACAGAAAGTAAAAAAAAAAAAAATTGTGTGCTAAAAACTACAAAATCTTGCTGATGAGAATTAAAGAGGACATAAATGGAATGACTATGTTAATTAACTCAAACTATATCAAAAACTTACACATGTAAGAGCTGAAACTTACATAAATATAAGTGTGTGTGAATGAGCGTGTGTTTGTTTGTGTTAGGGAAAATCTCATGATATTGGATTTAGCAATAATGTCTTTCTTATGATGCCAGAAGATCAGGATAGGAAAGAAAAACGTAAATTGCCTATGTTGTTCTGGAATAGTTGGCAGATATTTTATTTTGGATCTCATGTATTTATTGGATATTAGTCCATGCAAGCATTTTTATATCTTCATGATTCAATTTAGAAGGGAATACTGCTTTTAGGAACTTTTGTCATTATGTAGAGATTATCAAAAATTTTGACATATGAAACTCACATATCATTTTGCAGTACTTTTATATCCAAGTCATCATCATTTTTAAAGTTTTTTTCCTTATTAGCTATTGGGTTTCCTCTACACAGGGACAGGACAATGACTCCTTCCATACCTAAGCTCAGTTGTACTCAGCTAGCCATTGGGCATGTCTTCTCTGAAACATTAGATCACCACTTATGACTTTTCTGATCAGAAAGTTCCTGGTGGGGATGAAGACAATTGAGTAGTTAGAAAAGTATTCAAGAAATAAAGTATCATGTTTCCAAGGGCTATGGCTGGTTGTGGACATGGGGTCTCCAACTGCATGCCAGAGAAACTGGAGGGACTTTGACAGCCCAGGCCAGCACAGTGCCTGCAGCTGCCATTCGGCTTTCTTCTATATGTTGGGGAAAAGGCTGGACCATGGTGGCGCATGCCTTTAATCCCAGCACTTGGAAGGCAGTGTTTTTGTTTAGTGGTACAGCTCAAATTCCTAAGAGAATGCAATTGGCAGACAAGTGATAAATAGGTGACAAATTTTGTTTATTAGTATCATATAAAAAGATAACAGGATTGAGGCAAAGAGATTAATTTCTTACTACTAAGGTCATAAATTTCGACATTGAGTAGTGGAGGAAAACTAATTTTTAAGAACCGAGACATTGAACACTGAAGAGTGGAAAACCTTAACCTGAAACTCTCTGAATATACCCAATGAGGAAAAAAAAGAGAAGCAAGCCTGCTTGGGATTCAAGGTTGTGTGTGTGGGATGAAAAGGACAACATTTAAAAGCAATGGGCATTCAGCTGTAAAGTACACTTTGGCTGATGAGAGATTAGGCTTCTGCTAGAGCCACATAGTTGAGGGACAGTTCAGAGACAGATTAGAGTTCTGGAAGCAGGGCAGCGTTGGGGACTTTTCTTTTTGGTAGAGTTGATAAATGAAGTCCTGGGTTTGAATAAGATCTCTTGCAGGATAAACTTCAAATGCAGTGAGGAAGAGTGTAGAGAGCTGACTGAAAAGATGCCTATTCATTCAGTTTGGTCTTATATATTTTTCCTTTTTTAAAATTAGATTGTTTCCTTGCTGCTGAGCTGTTCTGAATTTTTTATAAATTCCCATCTACTCAATGTGGGTTTTGAAAACATTCCCTACCATTTTATAGTTTTACTCCTCACTCTATCATTATGTCCTCTGCTGAGTAAACTTTCAGTCCAGTGTAATCTCATTTGTCTATTTTTGTCTCTGTTGCCTGTGGTGTTGAGAGCTTATCTAAAAGGTGTTGCCTGTACCAATGTCCCGAAGCATTTCTCAGTTCCTAGTATTTTCATAGAGTCAAGTCTTATGTGCAAATCCTCAATCCACTGTTCCTTCTGCATGTGCTTATTCAGTGTCTCTGCATCATTTACTGAAGAAATTCTTCTGTCCTCATGGTGTTCTTGGTGGACTTGTAAAACACCAGTTGGTTATAAGTATGCTGACAAAGCTCTGGGCTCTCCTTCCATTTCCTGTGTTCTGTATGTATTTTTTTCTGTTAATGCCATGCTATATTGGTTACTATCATTTGTAGTTTATTTTAACACCAGATCCTCTGAAATCTCCACTTTTATTTCCGTTGATTGAAATCATTTTGGGTATTTGGGGATATTTTATGGTTCTACATGTGCCTCAGCATTGATTATCTTTTCTCTATGCCGGTGAAGACAGGTATTTGAAGTTATATACTAGAGATCTCAATGAGTCTCAGACCCACAGTGTACTATGCGTCTACGGACATTTTAACAGCATCAGTTCTTCTAGTCTACGAATGAAGAAACCTTGCTATTTGTTTACATTTTGGGCATTTCTGACAGAGAGAGAGAGAGAGAGAGAGAGAGAGAGAGAGAGAGAGAGAGAGAGAGAGAACAGATGATTTAGAAACAACATTTAACTCTAACCATCAAGAAAACACAAGTCAAAACTGTATTGCAATATCACCTCATATGAGATAGGATATCTATTGCCATAAGGTAAGTAACAAATGCTGGTAAAAACACAGAGAAAGGGGAATCCATCCACTGTTGGTCAGAATGAGAATGAGTATCCCATTATAAAAACAGTAAGGAGATTCCTCAAAAAGTTAAACTACCCCATAGCCCAGCAATCTTACTATTCTCCAAAGGAAATCAGATGTCAGAGAAACAACATCAGCACTCCTTGTTTAGTTCAGCACTATTTACAGGAGCTAAGACATGGAATCAACATAAATGTCCATCAGTAGCAGAGTGAACAAAGAGAATGTGACAAATATACACAGCAAAACATTTGTCAGCCTTACAAAGAAGTCACGTAGCACTTTGCTCTAAATGAGTTAAGTCACGCAGAGAGAGACAAATTGGGCATGCCCTAGCTCACATGTGGAATCCAAACCCATTGATCTTGTAGTCAAGAATAGAGTATTGTGGTCACTTAGAGATGGGAGGGAAAAGGGAACCATGTATCAACCAAAACCAAATAAGTCAGGGAGAACTGACCTTAGGCCTTCTGGCTCACTCATATCTTTATTTATTCCACACATAGAAATTAAATATTGAATAATAAGCAAGGCATGAAGATTCTGGGAACTCACAATGCAGTGGGGAGACAAAGCAGACAGAAAATATTTACACACCATTTTATATAAATAAGTCGGCAAAGATTCAGTCAGCTGTATACCTGAACCTAGCAGATCTGATCATCTTTCTGACAAGCTTCTTTCTTATCTGAGAATTTATTATGCCTAAATACAGGACATTGATTAAAATCTATGGGCCAATTAAAGCAGTTTTGCTTGCCAGATTTACCTGGCAGCTACCCACACTGTCAAATCAATCAAGAGGAGGCCCTTTGTCATTCCTAGAATGTAAATTACACCATTTCAGTAAGGACTGTGTTAGTCTTATGAAAAGCTGATTAAACAGTTTGTTAAAGACTAGTGTTCTAGAAGAGTCCTTGCACACTGTAGACCACTCTTGCTGGTATGTCCTTTATTCATGTCACAGATAATGGTAGAGCCTCTGTGACAGGGTTGAAGCTCTATAGAAGGTGAGCACATCAAGTAGAAACTTCCCCGGGCAAGAAAAGACTTGAGATTGTTGCCAACGAAAAGGAAGAGCTCTGGTATCTAACAAGACTAGAATGTTGTCAGGGACTTCTGTATAATTCATGAGAAAGGTACCGATGGGAGAAGCAATTTCCCAGCGTATTGCTGGGAGATGGAAGAGACATGGCCAAAGTAGCCTTGTTAATAACTCACATGAAGAATAAGATATGTCACACTTTCAAATGTCAGTAATAACACCTAAAAGCAAGAGAAAACTAAGACACTTAAAACAGCAGTATTTAGGTTTTCTTAATCATATCACAATAAGTTATCTTCTCTATACTATATGTATCGGTAACACATATATTTGAGAATTCTTTTCTTAGCCTTTAAAAATATTTATTTTTTTTATTTATTTTTATTGTATGTGTTTGCTTGCATGTGTTTAAGTGTAAAAGATGTACGTCAGGTACATGCTTAGCCATAAAAAGGAATCTGACCCTTTCTCAACTGACATTGTAGGCAGTTTTGAGTTATCATATGGGTGCTGGGAACCAAACCAGGTCATCTGTAAGAGCAATAGATGTGCCTAACTGCTGTACCATCTCTTCAGTCCCTGTTGATGTGTTTTAAATCACACTGATTAAAGAAGAAATTATAAAAAAAAAAAAAACAACTCTGTTTTTACATCCTGGTTGGTTATATTTGTAATTCCAGATTCCAGCAGTTATCCCAAAAGTCATTCCAAATAACCCCCTACACCATCTGGGCAGGTTGTATTTATAGCCAGTGAAAAGGGGAAAAAAGTGGAATATGTAAAACAGAAGCGCAGAAGCCTGAGTTATTATGGCTTTGATCTGTTGTACTTGAATATAATTTGAAGAATTGACCACTTGAGATTGGTAGAAACTCAGCTGTTAAAAACAAGGTTAGGATATACATCAAGTTAGGTTACAGTTGACAAGTATAAAGTCATTTTTAACCTGTTTTGCACACAGAACACACACACACACACACACACACACACACACACACACACACACACGACACTACATGTGGCAACTTAAGATACTTTCCAAGCACTGGTCATGACCTCTACTGAGCAAACTCCAAGTATTTGAAAGCAGCAGCTACAATGTCATTTCTTCTGAGTCTTCACTTCTCAAAAGTCCACAGGTTTTCTGGGACTCAATGCTTACCATGTGTAGTAGCACCTGATGTGTGCGTCTTTTTGCTACTATAGAGTTGACGGAAATGAACCTGGTCACTACCTATTCTTCTCCACACAACCCCACACTATACTGAGAAATCATACATATTTTGAGGGAGTTCTCACATTGACCAATCAAAATCATGTCAGCTGTGATTTCAAAAAAGTACACAAACAAAATTTTGAGTAAAGGAGATACCTTATAAATGTATGTTTCTTATGGAACTTATATATGACCTATTTTCATTGAAGGACACTCATGACAAAATATCAGTAATAGCTTATCATATAAATTGATTGTTATCTTACATTTTTGATTTACATGCTAAGATTAGAAACGTTATCACTAAACAATCCTAACTAGTTCTTAAAAGGCAGAAGCTGGAAGATCTCTACTTTGGTCCCTGCCTGAATGAGATAGTCAAACTCTGTCTCAAAAAAAAAAAAAAAAAAAAAAAGAAAAAGAAAAAGAGAACTAAAAACTAAAACAAATTGAAATATTAAGCCAAACTATATGATGCTTTGAAAATATGTAAGTTATATGTAGGGTTTTTCTTATTTATTGTGACTAATACATAAAATTTTCATTCTATTCTGTCTGTTCTGCTAACCCAGTGGATCTTGTCACATGTCCAACAGTAGGGTATTAGATGGAAGTCATCACCTTTGCAGAACTGAATTTTATTAAAACATTTGCATTATGTTCCTTAGAAAGTGGCTAGTGTTGACTGAAATAACACTGAATAAAAAGTGGTTTTTATATTCCAAAAATACTAAGACTAACACCTTAAAATAAGTAAAAAGAAAAGAAAAAGAAAAGAAAAAGAAAATAAATGCCAGTAAATTGGCTCAGCAGGTAAAGGTGCTTGCTGCAAAGTCTTTTTTTTTTAATTTTTTAATTTTTTTTAAATTTTTATTTTGCAATACAATTCAGTTCTACATATCAGCCACGGATTCCCTTGTTCTCCCCCCTCCCGCCCCCCCTCACCTTACCCCCAGCCCACCCCCCATTCCCACCTCCTCCAGGGCAAAGCCTCCCCCGCGGACTGAGATCAACCTGGTAGACTCAGTCCAGGTAGGTCCAGTCCCCTCTTCCTAGGCCGAGCCAAGTGATCCTGCATAGGCCCCAGGTTTCAAACAGCCAACTCATGCAATGAGCACAGGACCCAGTCCCACTGCCTGGATGACTCTCAAACAGATCAAGCCAATCAACTGTCTCACCCATTCAGAGGGCCTGATCCAGTTGGTAACCCCTCAGCCATTGGTTCATAGTTCATGTGTTTCCATTCGTTTGGCTATTTGTCCTTGTGCTTTATCCAACCTTGGTCTCAACAATTCTCGCTCATATGAACCCTCCTCATTCTCGCTAATTGGACTCCCAGAGCTCCACCCGGGGCCTAGCCATGGATCTCTGCATCCAGATCCCTCAGTAGTTGGATGAGGTTTCTAGCACGACAATTAGGGTGTTTGGCCATCCCATCACCAGAGTAGGTCAGTTCGGGCTGTCTCTCGACCATTGCCAGCAGTCTGTTTTAAGACTGCCAAGTCTTAAAACCTGAATTTGATGCCTAAGGCCCACATGATAGAATGAAAGAACTGACTCTAGAATGTTGTCTTCTGATCTCCGCAGGGTTGCAAAATGGCACATGAATGTAGTAACAATTACAAACACACTCTCTCACACACACACACGAACACAAAATAAATAAATAAATATAAGATTTTTAAGCAGTATAATAAGGAAAACTGCAATAAACAATGCAAAGAAGTAAAATTACCGCCTTTAATCCCAGCAGAGTCAGACAGATCTCTGTGAGTTCAAGGCCAGCCTGGTCTACAGCGTGAGATCCAGAACAGGAACCAAAACTACACAGAGAAACCTGTCTTGAAAAAAAAATGAAGAAAAAACACTGTCATTAAGAAGCATTGACTAAATGTTCTCTGCTTAACTTTGGATACAGTGTGATTGGTTGCTTGTGGCTACTGCTGCCTTTACTGCCTCTCCGTGGTGGACTGCACCTCAAATTCTGAGCCAGAATCAACTCTCCTCAAATTGCTTTTATCTGGGTGTCTTATCAAACCCAGAGAAAAAGAAACTAAGACATGAGATAACATATACAAGCTGAGAATCTCCCCAAAGTGGCAGAAACTACATATTTCCGGCATAATACTTCTAAATTAAATAACATACACATTAATATGATTTATTAAAAAACCCAAACTAGACGCAGACCTCTCAAAACGTATATTTTCTAAGTGGAACTGTTGTGGGTTTGAAAGAAAAATGTCTCCTACAGGCTTGTGTTCTTGAACACCTTGTCTACTGTTGGTGGTGCTGTTTGGAAAAATGATGAAGCCTTTAAGAGATACAGCCTTGCTGAAGGACATAAGAGTATGTCATGTAGGGTGAGCTGTAAGGGTTTGTAGGCTTCCTTACTTCATTTTTTTTTGTTAAAAAAAACTAACCAGTGTACTGTGTGTGGATGAAAATGTGATCACCCACCTTTCTGTTCCTGAAGCCATGTTTTCCATAATTGCCATACCCTCCTCACCATGATGCACTCTATCCCTTTGGAAGCAGAAGCATGTAAGCCTTCTTCTCCTTTATATTGTTTTGACTTGAATATTTTATCACAGCAACAGTAAAGTAACTAATACAAGCAATATAACAAAAATATTTGAAGTTCTATGAAGAATTTAACTAGAGGTAAACTGTCAGTGTTGGTTACATGCAGTTCAAGCTTAACCCGGGCTCTAGATTTTATCTCTGAGACGTGGCTCAGGGAGAACCTTCCTCTTTAGGTTTGTAGAAATGACTCAATGAGGAAAGTGCCTGTAGCACAAGCATGAGGATCTGAGTCTGATCTCTCAAAATCCATATGGAAAAGCTGGGGTGAGTTGGGGGAATGCAGGGCACACATAATCCCAGTGTCGAGAAGGCAGATACAGCAAATTTCCCAGGATTTGCTGAACACCTTTTCTAGCCCAGAGTCAGGATGAGTGAGAGACCTTGCCTCAAAGCAGAAGTAGAATGGGTGAGAAAGACACCTGTCATCAACTGTTGGCCTCTATACACATAAACAGAGGAATACAACATACACATGTACACACGCACACACAGGATGAGATAGAGATTACATAGATAGAAAGATAGGCAGACAGACAGACAGAAAGATACAAGGGGAGAGAGAGAAGATTCATATTCAGTAGAAATGAGTTTCATTAAAAAATTCATGTATAGCCTCTTTAATCAACCACTCTTAAATTTTCATCAAAAGAGTAAATGTTTCTGTTGACTTCTAATTCACTTTTCACTTTACCAAATAGTTACCATGGGAACGTGGCCACCAACCAGCTACCAAGACACTGAGCTTGGCTGTTTCAGAAACTTAGCTACACATATTGATGGTGATTCTCTTTAGCAGGGAGTAAATGTATTCTTGCTTACTTCAAAACTTTCATTTACTGGCAAAATATCAATTTATTGAATTGAGCTTTTTAAAAAATGCTGTTTAATTAATGATATAATTAAAATTCTTTGGCAAAACATACCTTATATAAGAGGCTCATGCTACTCCCTAAGTAGGAAGAATAAGAGAGCATGAACTTATGAAGTATACATATTAAGAAAGGGAAATTTAAAGAATAAATACTGTTAATAAAAATAGAACTCAGCTCTTCTTTTGGAAGACTTAGAACAGTAAATAACACAAAAAAGCCATCTTCTGGTAATGGGTGAGTCCTTCTTAGAAAAGAGGATCTAGATAACTTCTTGTAGTGGTTTTCCGCCCACTGAATAGATTCACTCTATCCTGAAGTCAAATCTAGATCTAGTAGCACAAACACAGTAATTACTCTAATGGACAATTAATCATTAAAAGCAGAGTAGCTTTTATTTAATCTAAGAAAATGCCAAATATTCAAACATTATAATTTTTAAAGCCCCCAAAAAGAAAAGAGAATTCCAGATTACTTATTTCTAAAATATTTACAAGCAATATATGGAAGATTGAATTATAAAAACATTTTTTCTCTTTGCAATTATTGAAAAAAATATTTGAGGGAGATATTTGACCACATGTTTGGTATACACATACACACACACACACACACACACACACACACACACACACACGTGTGTGTGTGTGCCTGAATCCAGCACACACAAACAGGATTCGTCCTTTGACTGTATGCAAGAAATACACCTTAATTTCAAGGAAAGACATCATCTTAGAATAAAAGGAAGTGAAAAGATATTCGAAGCACACGGATCAAAGAAACAAACTAGTATGGCCATTTTAGTATCTGGCAAAACAGACTTCAGATCTAAAGCAGAAAAGAGAGAGAAGGACACCACATAGTCATCAAAGGGAAAAATCCACCAAGAGGACATTGCAGTTCTTAAAGTCTAGCCACCAAATGGAAGGGCACCAAAGATCATAAAGGAAACACTGTTATAGCTTAAATCACTTGTTGACCCTCACGCATTAATAGTTGGAGACTTCAATACCCCGCTCTTAACAATGGATGACTCATCCAGACAAAATCTAAACACAGAGAGAATAGATATGCAGATGTTATGAACCATAACATTTCATGCAAACATAAAAGAATATGTGTTCTTCTTAGCACCGCATGGAAAGTTCTCCAAAATTGACTACATATTGGAACACGAAACAAGTTGCACCAGATACAAGAAAATTGAAATACTAACTGCACTCCATCTGACCACCAAGGATTAAAGTTGGATACCAACAGGAAGCTTACAAACACATGGAAAGTGAACAACTCACTACTGAATGAAAAATGAGTCAAGATAGAAAGAAAGAAATTGAAGACTTTCTAGAATTGAATAAGAATGAATACACAGCATACGTAAGCTCACAGGGCACAATGAAGGTGGTTCTAAGAGGCAAGTTCATAGCACTGTGTGCCTACATTAAAGAAGAAAAAAAATGGAGAGATGTGGTGATATTTTATTTGTGCTGAAATGTGGTGATATTTTATTTGTATGTTAATAAATAAAGTTTGCCTGGAAATCAGAAGTCATAGCCAGCCATAAACAGAAGTCAGGCGGTGGTAGCATGGTCCCTTAATCCAATCACATGGCAGGCAGTGTCTCTGTGTGTTCAAAGATACAGCCAAGCATGGTGACACATGCCTTTAATCTCAGTACCAACCATAGAGACCTGGAGGTCTGTATAGACAGGCAGTGATGAGGAAGTGTGGTGGCTGGGCTAAGAGCCAATAAGAAGGCAGAACAGCAAGGCAATAAAGGCACAGGTTAGACAGGAAAAAGTTGATTCTCTTGGGAAGCTATGGCGATATGGTGAGCTAAGGTTAGCTGGTGGCTATCACTATTTCTCTGATCTCTACAACTTGTACATCTGTATTTGGCTCTGTGTTTCTTATTTAATAAGACTGTTTAGAAATTCTTCTAAAGAGAGATCTCATACTAGTAACTTAACAGCACACCTGAGAACTCTAGAACAAAAGGAATAAATCACACCCAAATGGGGTAGATAGCAAGAAATAATCAAGCTCAGGGCTGAAATCAATACAATAGAAACAAAGAAAATACAAAATGTCAATGAAACAAAGAGTCAGTTCTTGGAGAAATTTAATAAGAGTGACAAACAATAATCCAAATTAACTAAAAGTTGGAGAAGTAAGATCCAAATTAATAAATTTAGAGATGAAAAGGAAGACATAACACCAGACACTGAGGAAATCCAGAGAATCATAAGGACATACTTTAATATCTGTGTTCTACTAAACTGGAAAATCTAAAAGAAATGGATAATTTTCTTAATAGATACCACTTACCAAAGTTAAATCAATATCAGAAAAGCAATTTAAACAGAACTATAACCCCTACTTAAATAAAAACAGTAATTAAAAGTATCCCAACTAAAAGAAGTTCAGTGCTAGATGGTTTTAGCACAGAATTCTATCTAGCTTTCAAAAAAGAGCAAATGCCAATACTCCCTCAAATTTTTCACAAAATTAAAACAGAAGGAACATTGCCCAATTCATTTCCAGGAAATACATTCGAGAGTCGTGAGCAGGAGAAATTCACAGTAGCTGACGAGATGCATGTATGGACTATGAAGAGTAGATCTGAGGGAAACACCAGAGTACCTACTCCAAAATCAAGAATGGAAGAAAGGGAGCAAGCACAATCAAGTTCACAAAAGCAAGTGTGTTTTAAAGGCTAAATGGGCATATTTAGGTATACAATGTAGACTGAAAAGCACATATTAGATAAAAAGAACAGAAAATACTAAAAATGTCACACTTTCTGATGTGTTTTGTTGGGGTTTGTTTGTTTGTTTGCTTTTGAGACAAAGTTTCTCTGTGTAGCCTTGGCTGTCCTGAAAATCACTCTGTAGATGAGGCTGGCCTCAAACTCGTAGAGATCCACCTGCCTCAACCTCCCTAGTGTTGGGATTAAAAGCATGCACCACCATGGCCCAGTCACTATACTACACTTTTAAACTTAAAATTTGGTACAAAATTCTGTGTCCATATTGGTAACAAGAAGAGGAAATCAAAGCAGATATAATAGAAAATCTAAAAGTTTGCTAAGTTTGCTTTGTCTACTGACTCTGGAAAGTCAGCCAAGAGTCACAGATGATACTGAATGGCTGATGCGCAAAGCTAACACAACAGTGTGATTGAGTGTTTATACTTGGAAGATAACTAGATAATCAGAGTGGACTATGGAGACAAGATCTTCAGACACAAAGCATGATGTAAGCATTAGCTATCAACACTACAAACACATCCAGCATTCTGACTCTCATTGGGCCTTCTTCTATTTGCAGTGGCAGTATGGTAAGCTAAGAGTCTCATCTGTGATTAAATGAGGTTTAAGCAGGAGCATGTGAGTGATTTCTAGGAAATCTTACTTCCCTAATTATAGAATTGTACATATGTGACTTTCATCTTTTTTCTTGCTTTAATTACGGGTGCAATGATTAAAGATGCTGTAGCCATATAACAATCAAGAGGAACTATAAAGAGTAGCAGAAACATACCCCAAATGTCACAGGACTGCAGGGTCAACAGAAACTGTCACTTACCATTAGTCATTTTGTCAAGTTAAAATATCAACTCCAAGTTTTAAGCCATTTAAACTGCATTGCTGTTATTATTAATAATTCCTGAGTACCATCACAACTAAAACAAAATCTAGTGATATAATCTAGGAAATATTTCATGGGAATCCTACCAAATGAAGAAATGACAATTTGGAACAGAGCGACCAAGCCTATAAAATACATCATGGTTGAATCTCGAGGGTCAAGTTGAGGGATTAAAGATTGAAGGGCCAAGCCAGGCAGTGGTGGCGCATGCCTTTAGTCCCAGCATTCGGGAGGCAGAGCCAGGAGAATCTCTGTGAGTTCGAGGCCAGCCTGGGCTACCAAGTGAGTTCCAGGAGAGGCGCAAAGCTACACAGAGAAACCCTGTCTCAAAAAGCCAAAACCAAAAAAAAAAAAAAAGATTGAAGGGCCATTCTGAGGTTCCAGCTGATCCCCTACTAATCATATCTCATTTATTAATCAAAAAGTTATTTTAATCCTCCTAACCTTTTCAAGTGTTTTGTTCAGTTTTATAGCTTTTCATTCATATTCCTGTTCAGTAACCCCACATTTCCACTTTCAATATATTTTAAATATCACATTTTTTGTAAAGCTTCCTTTCAACTACTAAGCCATCAAAGCAAAATATTCTTGTCTGAAAACAAAAATACCATTTTCTGGATACCTTTGTAACAAGTGGTGTTTTGCATATATTATCAGTTTAACTATTTTAACTGGCTGGGGTAATTACGGTAAGATGGTCTCACTTCACTCAAGGCCCCTCCTTCAATCATTGTTCCATTATGGGCTACACCTTTGGTATATGAGCCTTTCGACTGAGGACACTTCATATCCAAATCACATCATTCTGCCATTACACCTTGCATTCATAAACATCTGACAACACACACAGAAAAAATGCACGTAAAGAGCTCATAAAATCTTAGAATTTTTTTCATTGTTAAAAATTCCAAGTCTTGGGTCTATTCTGAGACTCGTGGCATACTATTAGCTCTGGAGCCATGTAAGACTGAAAACAACAAGGTACCTCCAACATAAACACTGGTGGAAGAGGGTAAAAGTTTCCACTCTGAAGAGATGAATAGGAGCCTAGAAATGTGGGATGGGGCAAAGCAAGACTGAAATCCATCAGGGCAAATATGAGAACCTGTTGGTCTGTGTCTGACATTCAGGAAACATGGTAGACAAGCAAGCTGTGTGCCCCCAAAAGTTTGGTAAGCCTTATTCCTGTGTCCAGGTAGGCTGCAGCTCATAGGGATTCTCCTTTTTGTAGGCTCTGCTCACCAAGTGCTTTTTTCCATAGCAGACTTTTCACATCCTTGGAATCTTCAATTTCCTGGAATCTCCACTCAGTGTTTGGCTTCAACCTCACAACTTCATGCATCACCTGACTCTTTTAAAGTGCCTAGTATGCCTTGTCTGCCATGATTATTACTGAAGAAATGATTTTCTTCTTAAACAATGGGAATGTAAGGTAATTCTCATTGCCTTCTCCTAACAAGCTTTACTTACTACTACCTCAGGTTCATGAGTGGACTGCAATATAGGAATCTGCACATGCTGCTTGCTATGCCTCCTTAACATACATCAGTTAATTTGGTGTTGGGTGAATTGTTTCAAGGAGAGACTTCACTAAAAAAATATTCGGAGTGAAGTTTTTTCATTTATAAAATATGACAGAATTAAATGACAGTTATAAAAGATAAAAGTTTTTGTCAGTGCTTCAAGCAATTCTGAGGCTCCATAAACCCTGCTCAGTGTTTTTGGATGCCTAGCCTACAGAGTTTAGATATTTAGGAACCTATGTTTTAGAAATATGGTGATGTAGTTCAGAATCTGAAGGTTATCATTAAGGTGACTTGTTAATTTAACATTTATTTTGGAGACTTGCTTTCCTTTCTGTGTGAGAATGTTTTGGCTACTGAAAATCATTTGTGGATACTGTCATTAAAAGTTGACTTTGAAACCTCAAATACACACCAAACCCCAAACTCCAAGTTTAGAAAAGAAAAAAGCCTATTATGTAAGTTGCAGCTGCTCTGACAGGAGACAGTAAAAATATCACAAGTCATTTACTCAGTCACCTCCTGAAAACATGAAATTTATCCAGATATGGCAAAAGCACTCCTAACCAAGTAGAAATTATTTGTTAAATCAATGCTTTGACTCTACTATGCAGAACTGAACTTTTAGTTTTAGAGCTACAGATATGCACAGTTGGTGTAAACTCCTAGAGAATCTACTAACCCCGCTGAGAACATAGATCTACATTCCTTTCAATGTAACAGCCATCTTCCTTCTCTTGCACTGGCAGAGGCCACGGGAGGATTAATTTCCAAAGCCTACAATTCAGGTGATTTTGTACAGAGGGACTCTGAAGCTCACAGTAAACAGACATCTTGGCTCTGCTCTTCCTGATACCCTTCCTGGCTCCTGCTCTGAACTTCTCGACCCTGCCTGTTTATCACCAGCTAATTAAACAAGATGTTATCTTTCAACCTCCTTCCTCCTTCTTGATACTGTGGTCAGTTAAATCTCTACCCTTCCTCCCAATTCTTCTCTCCAGATATCATACCTCTCACTGGCTCCACTCATGGGGGCATTTCCCAGCTTCCTTCTGGTTGTAGAATCCACTCCGGCCCTCTTTCCTGTTCCCAAATTTCCCATCAAGCCCCAGACTCCTCCCCACACAGTTCCATCCACCCCTCAGCTTGTCTTCCAGGCTTGGATGTTCTCTCTTGGCCATTCCCCCAAGCAGGCTCAGTTCTGGGCTGTCTCTGTTGTGAGAAAGACAGTTCCAGTTTCTTAGGACATACTCAGCTTTGCCAAAATTCTCTGTCTTTGGATGCCTCCCCCAGTTTCCCCACTGAGACAGATGACATTTTTAGACCCAAGTTTTTCAGAGTAGGGAAGAACAAATCCATTAAAGCTGATGATCAGCCTTTGAAATTGCTTTTCCTTTAAGAAATTCTTCCACCTAGAATGTCCTGTCACATTAAGAAGGTGTTAAAAATGCGTTCGTCCCAAGAGGATCAAGTTTAGTTGATCTTTGTGCGTGGTGGAATTATTTAACAGCTCACAAGACAGAGCTGATGTATGTGTCTAGGTTTCTGAACCCAAGCAGACACTGTCCCCTGGTTTATTCTCACATACCTCTTTTCTGAAGGACTTAAGATTTGTGTCACCTTCCACCCCTTGTCCTCAGCTGTAGTTCACCCCACATTGACAGAGACACAGTGTGCCTTCATAGCTTTCAAAAACAGTTGCAGAGAAAGTTGGCAATATAACAAGGCCTGGAAGACTGCCAAAGACAGGTTGATAAAGAGAACTAGAAAGACTCAGACTAAAGGGAGCAATGCCAGCTAAATGGTCCTAGAGACCCAGGGAAGGAATGGTGGAGGTATCCTGAATGCCTTGCTCTGCCTTCTGTCCTGTTTTTCCTCTTACCTGTATTTGCAAAAGTATGAATCTGGGCTTGGCAATCTTCCAGTCAATGAGGAAACTGGGGCATGAGAGATTGTTACTTAAAAAAAAAAATGTTTCTTTATAAAGACAGAAAGGTAGTGGTGGGAAATAGTCAACTTCCTAATGAGATAGTGTCTTTCTCGTGAAACACACACACACACACACACACACACACACACACACACACTCATATGAATGCATGCATACATATTCACATAGACTCGTGTATGCATGTACATACAGACACATGCATACATATACCAACAAACATGTACATGCATACATATGCTTGTGTATACACAAACACAAGTACATATGCACATACACACAAACACATATACACACACATACATGCAAACATAATCACTCACATATCACCCACTCCATATTCTGCTTTGGAAATGCCCTTGAGTACCTTCAGTGTACAAGCCATGATGAACAAGATATTTTCAGTCTCATTAAAAAGCAAGAGGTATCCTTTTACCTATAGACATGTGTACCTCTCACCCCTCATCAAGAAAGTTTCTTTTTGAAGCAAAGACAATTCAGAAATCCCTAACTGTTCAAAATGCAGAGAACAAGGGACCATGGGGAACCTGGACCCAGTTGATATATCGACAATAAAACCCCTACACATAAGTCTCAAAGAACATCTCAGAAGAGAAATCATAAAGACTTTAAGGGACAGAGAACAAGGACAACACTGGGTTGGGACCCTTTGACCAACAATTCATATGTAACCTATTCCAAGTATTGAGCTTTCATTAGATGATGACAGATGTCCAGTTGGGGTTTGATCTTCCCCATTATTTGGCAATTTCATTTAGATCACCTTCGTATATGTATATAATTTAGGAAGCATCTACTATATTAAGTTTTCATAAGACCTTCAAATGGCCCTTAATTTTAATTGTACCTCCTGTGTTACCCCACGTCCTTTTCTTCCCTCCCCCTCCTTGTTTGGAGAATCTTACCTTTTGTCATTATTTGTTCTCTATATTAAGAATTCAGTTTCATGTAAAATTTGTATTTTAATATAATTCTCATATTTTCTGTGTTAAAATTTAATTTTTGAAGATGTTGATGTTTTTACTTTATTATTAATTTGCTTATCTATTAAGTACACATGTGTATTAGATTTTTATGACTGTCCTATGACAAAATGTAAGAATTTGGGTGACTTAAATAACAAAACTACTCTCATCATTCTGAGGCTGGATGTCCAAGATCAAGGTTTCTCAGGGTAGTTTCTTCTGAGCCCATTCTCTTGACTTGCATGTGTACTTCCTCATCTCTCTGGATTCCTGTGAACATTTCCGTTGTACACATATCTACTGACTCATATTGACACCAGTTCTTAATATCAAGATCCTTGTTTAAATTTCATGGCCATGTTCAAATACAGAATAGTCACGTTCTGAGGTACATGGAATTGGAAACTCACTATATGAATTTTTTTGAGGGGAAGGACATAAAATTCTGCTCATATTAGATATTTAGTTAGAAATGGAGATATACTACCTAGTGCTGTGCACTTCTTTAATTAAATTTGCCAGTGAGCCCAGATTCAAAAATAATCTCAAAATGGACAGAGATAAACTTGCATTTCAGGCTGTGACTCTAATGTAGTGGTTGTTGCCTTAAAGAGGACTTAGAATCCAGCTTGGAGTCCAGAGCACAGCTGGAAGAACAGCTGGAAGGTGTGGCCCTTCAGACAGGCCTAGCCCAGCCAGGACTTGGCAGTAGAAGCAGAGGCAGAGGCATTAAGCAATTCAGAAACCTTTGAGAAATATGTCGGAACTTGGTCTGAAAGTCCAAACACAAAGTCAACATTTTCCTTAAAAAGGAACAAATGGGATTGCTTGTGCTTTTCGGTAAAGCCTTTGGAAATTGTTTATATTATTTCACACATGTTGAGTAAGATGGTTGTCAAATCTCCTGTAGGCTCAGCATCAATGATGATAAAGTACTGCAGAGTGTCTTGATATCTGTCTACCTGGTATTTCCCCGAATTATGGGTATTTTAACCACTGTTTTATTAACCAGGCAAAGTCATTTCTAAATTTTTAACACATATTCTAAAATCTAATTTGTGTATTCATGGTGCTTCTCAGGCATAATTAAGTAGTATACTTTTGGACCTTTTCTATAATTCTTGTTTACATCTTCCATGTGTTAAACAATGTATATAAACATATACGAGAATAAAACTAGCCAAATTTTCTTGTTGGGGATTTTGCTCTTTACTCTTTGCTAGCCAGCTCTCAAATAAATCGCACACGGAGGCTTAGTCTTACTTATTAATGCCCAGCCTTAGCTTGGCTTAGTTTCTAGCCAGCTTTCCTTAACTTATCTCATTTTCTTACTTCTGTAAATCTTACTCTTACTCTGTGGCTTGCTGGTTGCGTAGCTGGGTGCCTGGCCACTGATGTCCTCCGCTTCTCTGGCTCCTTCTTTCTTCACTCTTTTTCCAGATTTCTCCTTCTATTTATCCTCTCTGCTTGTCATCCCTGCCTATCTTATCTCCTGCCTTGCTGTTGGCCGTTCAGTGCTTTATTTAGACAGGCACAATAACACAGCTTCACAAAGTTGAACAAATACAACATAAACAAAAGTAACACATCTAAAATTAATATTCTACTACAGGTAAATAAAGCAAGCATGAAGATAAAATGAAAATAGCTTTTCTTTGTCATTTTGTGTATAAATTAATAAATTTAAGTTGCATACATTATGCTTCATTCTTAACTAATAAATTATTTTATGAAATATAGTCTGACACATCACAATGTGACAAAATGTTCTGTCAAAACCACATATTACCATAAATATATTAATCAGTAGATCCATAGGATTCACTATAACTTAAAAGTGGTAAATAATCTATGTAGATGTGCCTAGCTGACCATCCAAACTGAGAGAGGTCCTTTAAGTCATAATATTTAAGACATGAAGACAGATACAGGGCTTAAATATTCCTTTACATTAGGATATCTGGCTGTATCTGTCTCCAGGCCCTTCTTATACCTGTCTCCTAGAGTTTTTGGTAACATCAAGAAAATGAAGACCAGTGAGAAAAATTGTTCATTACCTAATAAAAGTGGGCATAAAATCTTCCTGGACCATGCATTTTCCAAATAATATGTTTTCATTATAATTTTAAAAGTTTATGGCTTTTTCCTATGTTGTAATTCCCTGTTTTTCAAGTAAAGCTTATAATTTAGATGTGATATCAATGCCGACAATATTAAAATAGATCAGAAACATTTTTTAAAGGAAGGCAGAAATTAATACTCACACTGTAAACTCTAGAATGCTTTAAGGACTCCAGATACGTGGTTGTGCAATTGCTGCTTAGATTCACACGGGACTTCCCCACAAAATCTAGGATTCAGACTTTAAAAAAGCAAGCAAATACTGTGCTATAGCCAACCTGAAATGCAAATAGCAAAAGGGGTGTTTTGTAATGAAGCAGACAATGAAAACAAATGCCACAAACAGCAGCTTCCCACAAACGGGAGATGCAGGATACAGACAACTTTGGGCACACAGATGTCTAACACTGGGGACAACAAATAGAGTTGCATTTCTTTTCTCTTTCAAGTTGTTTTCCGAGACTAGAGACTGACATGAACCCACTGGAATAAGGACCGTAAATGGCAAGGGAAGGCTAGGGATGAGTAATAAAGACGATGAGAAATAAAGATGCAAACTGATGACTTACGCCAAGCAAGTTTATTAAAAAGCACAACATCATATACACTATTGAAGGGGGAAAACAGCCAAGGTCAGCAGAGAGCTAAGTCAGACAATGTTGGCAAAGAGAACACAGGATACCACAGCTGTATGAGGACTGATCATCACAGCCCAGGTGGATGAAATCAGGTCTCCAGAAGCCGCAACCTTGACTCATCCCAGGCACTGTCTCTGGCCTCAGACAGGACTTACACAGTCTGACAAGGACACAGAACTGAAGTTCCTTTATCCTTTCATCAGGGACTCTGAGAAGTCTTGGGTCTCTCTGGCTGCGTACCAACTGTCTATCCTTAATGTGACTATAAACACAATTATCTGGGCTCACCTAAAAGTCATGCATAAAGACTTTGTTGTTATTATCTCTGCTTAGTACAGAATGCATTTTACAGAAAGCTGTGATGAACAGGTTGCAGAATGTTTCTTTTTAATGACTCATAAAAATCCCTCTGAGTTCAGATGTTTAAAATACCATTACTGTATATACTGTTCTCTCTGTCATCCCTTACAGTGCTATTTATTTCTATGAGCCACTGGGCAGAGTTTGAATCGTCTGTTGCTTTCCTGGTCACATCCTCCATTTCTGCCTAATATGAGACTCATTCATTTTCCAAATACCAAGCCCCTCTCCTACTCTTTAAGCTTCATCAATACAGAGACCAAGTCTTCTTTTCTCTATCATATATATCCAGTACTTAACATTGGTTCAGTCATGCAGTAGACATCCAATGATCCCAACTACAATCATTCGGCAGTAGATTTCCCAGCTTAATTAATAAATATGTATATAGCAAAATCCCTAATTCTGCTAGATAGCACTGTCAGTAAATAATGAAATTAATGAGTAAATGAATGAATGTGTGAGAAAAGAGAAAAAGATTTAGGCAAAAGTCAGCTTGTCAAGACTCTCTGTTTCTAAGTCCATGGCTTCCTAAGTAAAACACCAGATGTCTTTAAAATTCATTTTATAATATTGGATGCTCATTTTATGGCATATATTTTGTGAAATTAGCCATTTATGTGTATGCTTGGGAACATAATTAGAGACTGTCCTGGGTATTTAGGAAATTTTGGAAAGAGAACGTTCTTAGTGCATTCCCAAAACATCACAATGTTTTCTCCTCTGACCTCTGTGTCATGCCAACAAAGAAGATTCAGCTATTGAATCCCATACAGGCTCCATCAGAAACCTCTGTTTCCCAGCTCTTATACCCACCAATTCCCATTAGAAATGCCTACTCTGGCTTACAAACATCTTGGGGCTCATAAATAAAGAAGTCAACTCACCTTCTCTCAGCCTTGAAGAGACATATCTTCTGACCTTGGTTCCACTCATAACTCCCAAACCTTCCTGCCTAGGATTGCAAGATGGATCCTTGAAGGCCAGTCCTGTAATCTCAACAGATACTCATAGAATTAGTATCCAAAGCCTAGGCTATCTAGCCTTGCTTACCAGCATCTTGTTACATTGAAACTAAACAACTATTCACCATAATACATTCCACTTTCCTTAAACTAAATTGCCATTTGTTTTCACTGACAAGACGAAGTCCTTAACAATATTTGGACATCCACAATGTAGTAGACAGTTCTAAATTCTTAATTTTGACAAATACTGGAAATACGTGTATGTATAACACTATGTATATGATATATATATATATATCATATATATATGATAACTTTTTTCAGTAAATGTCACAAAAATATTGAGCAATGGGTCAATCAAGATCACTCTACTCATAAAAATTTAATGCAGGGGCTGGAGAAATGGCTCAGTGGTTGGGAGTGCTCGCTGCTCTTCCACAGGACCTGGGTTCAAGTCCCAGCACCCACATGGCAGCGCACAACTGTCTATAACTCCTGTTTCAGGGGATCTGACACCCTCACAGAGACATAGATACATGCAAAACACCAATATACATAAAATACAAATAAATAAATATTTTTAAAAAATTTAATGCAAAATTAAAATCTGTATAAAGCTTAACTCAAGACTTACACAGTTTCCATGAAAGCAATGAGTTCTAAAGTACATGTCTGAACTCTAGAAAATCTTTGACAGCATCTCAATATATTTATATAAACTTGTATTCTAGCTGAAATAGATGAAGAGCCTAGAACCTTGCTCCTTTGTTCCTTACCACACTGACCTCTGCAATGAGTACCCAGAGGCAATATCCTTCAGCAGCATGTGTCTGGGGAAATTTCCAATGTCTATAAGAAGTAATGGAAATAAACTTCTAAATTATGCTATCCAGAAAGAAAAATTCAAGTAGATATCAAGGCTTGAATGAGAAAAAAAACACATTTGTTTAGAAGGGTAAGGAGATATTTCTTAAATAAGAAATAAACCAATAAAACACAATCTAGAACAATATAATTAACTAATTTGTGACATTGGCACTTTAGATTACTGGTTAATGGCATATTAATGAATGGAAACAAAAACAAGCCAGATAAGGGGAAAATGCATTAGCAACGCATGTGATGGAAAGAAAGGAATAGAAGTTACAACAAACAATCATTTTATTTAAACCAATAAAAAATTAAAGACCGAAGCCATGAAAATGAGGAAATGATCTGTGATTGCTAATTATAGATTCTCGTCTCTGAAATTCATGTTGAAATGTAAACTAAATTATGAGACACTAAAATAAGTGACATTAAGGTGATTAAGGGTTCTGACTTGATACATGCCTTAAGCTATAGATGCAATTGATGGACTAATGAGACATCTCGAGAAAGGGTTTACTAAAAGTAAAATTCACAAGGTATTTCATACTTCTTCTTTCACTGGATTTATCACAGAATGGTAACCTATGCTATCTTGATACTGCTAATTACAAAGCAATCAGTACGTATACCCCTTCAACCTTGGTCTAAACCACAACCTAAAATAAATTTCTCTTTATATGTTACACAGTCTATGCTTCTATGTTTTAATAACAGAAAAGAGACTAAGGTGATGACTTAAATATTTAGTCAACATAAAATAACATTTGACATATAACAGAATGGAAAAAATTTGAAATTTGAGCAACATAAACTATGAGTATCTGTTGGGTTTTTTTTGCACTTAATTTTTTTAATTTTTATTTTTAAATACAATTCAGTTCTACATATCAGCCACGGATTCCCTTGTTCTCCCCCCTCCCGCCCTCCTCACCTTCCTCCCAGCCCACCCCCCATTCCCACCTCCTCCAGGACAAAGCCTTCCCCGCGGACTGAGATCAACCTGGTGGACTCAGTCCAGGTAGGTCCAGTCCCCTCCTCCCAGGCCGAGCCAAGTGATCCTGCATAGGCCCCAGGTTTCAAACAGCCAACTCATGCAATGAGCACAGGACCCAGTCCCACTGCCTGGATGCCTCCCAAACAGATCAAGCCAATCAACTGTCTCACCCATTCAGAGGGCCTGATCCAGTTGGTGACCCCTCAGCCATTGGTTCATAGTTCATGTGTTTCTATTCGTTTGGCTATTTGTCCCTGTGCTTTATCCAACCTTGGTCTCAACAATTCTCGCTCATATAAACCCTCCTCTTTCTCGCTAATTGGACTCCCAGAGATCCACCTGGGGCCTAGCCATGGATTTCTGCATCCAGATCCCTCAGTAGTTGGATGAGGTTTCTAGCACGACAATTAGGGTGTTTGGCCATCCCATCACCAGAGTAGGTCAGTTCGGGCTGTCTCTCGACCATTGCCAGCAGTCTGTTGTGGGGGTATCTTTGTGGATTTCTGTGGGCCTCTCTAGCACTTTGCTTCTTCCTATTTTCATGTGGTCTTCATTTACCATGGTCTCCTATTCCTTGTTGTCCCTCTCTGTTGTTGATCCAGCTGGGATCTCCCTCTCCCCCAAGCTCTCTTTCCCTCGACCCTCGCCTTTCACTACCCCCACTCATGTCCAGGCTGTTCATGTAAAGGCTAGGCTCACAACCAAAACTATGAGTATTTGAAGAAATGAGAACTTAAGTATTTTGGGTTACATAAATGTATAATTGGTTGTATAAATGAGATTTTCTGGATCAGAATGATAGGCATGTCTCTGGGACATTAGCGTGATTATGTTAATTTAGGTGGCTTTGAAAGATGTAAGAGTATAGAAAGCCAGCTGAATGCACACATGAACACATTAATTCATCTCTGTTTCTTGATGGGACTACTTCAAGTCCCTACCACCTTGGATTCCCCATAATGATGCTCTATAATTAGGAACTGTGAGCTGAAATAAACCTTTTCTCTCATTAATGAGTTTTTGTCATTGTATTTTATCAGAATAATAGGAAACAAAGACAGTTTTTTCATTGATGTCATGCTTTATTACATGGTGTACCATGATGACTTAAAGACTATTTATAATGCTTTTCATTTTAATTTCCTATAAGTTTGAGATATTTCAAGCAAAAATAAAATAAAAAATTAGAATGCATGTAAGTGATCACTATTTCTAGTATTTAATTGCTTATAAAATATGTATATTGGTGTGGGATTAGTATATATATATAAATGGTATGAAATATGGTATATGGCTTTAACTGACTTTGTTGAAAATTCATTTATGTTGTTAAGGAAATTAGTAGAATATGGCAATACCTACTACTTAGGGTGTTCAGAGTCTACTCTTTTTTTCCAGGTTAGCTTAAGCTTGTATTCTAAATGTAGTATTGTTTGAGATTACTACGGCACATAAATGGTTAACAAAGGATTAAAGATGGCATCTATCATAAAATTTGTTTTAAAATTTGATCTGTGACAAAGTAAATTCTCAGTCTTTCAGAGAAGATCCCAGAACTGTGAGTAAAGATGCCAAGTTGTTAAAATTTTGCATTTATTAATTAAAACAAAGGGTGGTGTCTGAGAATAAAATGAGACTAAACTCTAAATGTAAAGTCTCAGAATTTCTAATTTAGTCACTACTAGTCAAGGAGTATTACTCCTGCATAACACTTTATTTAGTAATACTAGGAAATTTTCGTGTACTTACCCTAAGCCAGGCACTTTAGACAGCAGAGACAGAGGAGTTCATTTGAATGTAATTGCTAATTGTTCTTTAGGATAGAGACAAATGATGAAAAAAGTATATATGCATATTATATATATATGTGTGTGTGTGTGTCAATAAAAATGCATAGCATGTGTGCTTGTGTTACATAGATATGCAATTGTATATGTTTAGTTATCATTTCATAAATGCTCATGAAAGCTCAAGATTTATTCTACCTTTTGTCATACATGCAAATGAGATGTATACTTGAAAATTCTTTTGTAATACATTTGTGATAAGATCCTGACAAGGTAAATCTCTTTGTTAGCCTGTGACACTAGAATAGCTCTTAGAATCTGCTTCTTTGTTCAACTGGTTATTCTTCTAGGGTTTTCATTCCTTGACTCCTCTAAACACCTTGTCCACCCCTATGCTTTGTCCTAGCATTCTACATTAGTGAACATCACTAAATATCAGCATATCCCTTGATATTGTGCCTGATTTAAGGGTGGGGGATTTGGGCACTACAAATTGAAGCTAGAGCTTTCTGCTTCCTAGACAGTCACTCTACCACTGAGCCATATTCTCAGTCTTTCTGGCAGTCTCATCTCTGTCAAACTGCTAAACATCATGGTGGATTTTGCCATCTCAGAGTTGATGCCAGTAGGATAGTTAGAAATCTAGTAGAATATGAAGAGGTTGTTACATCATTAGAAGGTAGAACCAAGCTACCTAATGTCTTCATGGTACCTAAATATGTATCTGTTACATAAAGCCATTCAACATGGACTCAGTGTCCAAAGTACACTGTTAAGGAATAATCCTTCTGTACACTGTGAATATGTATTGTTCTTGTTGGTTAGTAAAGAACTGATAGGCCTACAGCTGGGCAACAAGAAAGTGGGTGGGAGAGCCAGACTAGGAGAAGGTTGGGAAGAAGAAGGACAGAGTCTCAGAAGTCAGGAGCAGATTCAGAGGAAGCAGGATGTGTAGAAAATGAAGTAACAAGCCATGAGCCATGTAGCACAGGGTAGATAAAAAATATAGGTAAATTTAAATGTAAGAGTTAGCTAATAACAAGCCTAAGCTATCAGCCAATCATTTATAATTAATATTGTCTCCTTGTTGGTTATTTGGGAATTGCCAGGTGGAAAAGAAAAGTCTACCTACAAATGGCACCCAATGTCTGACCACATATAGCCACATAAAACCCGAGAAAGCTTTTAAGAAGGTTCTACACACACAAAAGTGGAGCCAAATGCAGCTTTCTAGACTTATGTCTCTCATGCCATCTATGATATAGAAACATGTCTCCAGGCAGCTGCCTGTGTGCCTGAGCTGCCAGCATACCATGAACTAAACTGCATGGTAGTTAGTTTCCCCATAGTTTCCCACACAGGCAGTGGTACAGAGAGGCATCTCTCAGCTGCTGCCTCTAGGCTTGTGCTGCCAGAGAAAGCTCTACCAGTGTTCTGCATGGTGGGTTTGGAGTGTTGCTCATGTACACAGAAAGGGTTACAGATGCTCAGTAAAGACCAATCCAGATGGAAAAAAACAAAAAAACAAAAAACCTCTAAATGGGTAAATGGGTTACAGTGTGTTTAAAAATGTGCAGAGGCTTGGGAGAGATTATATATATATATATATATATATATATATATATATATATATATATAATTACATAAGCAGTCATAAAAATAGTTTAAAATAATAAAGTCGCCAGGCGGTGGTGGCACACGCCTTTAATCCCAGCACTTGGGAGGCAGAAGCAGGCAGATCTTTGTGAGTTTGAGGCCAGCCTGGTCTACAGAGTGAGATCCAGGAAAGGCACAAAACTACACAGAGAAACCCTGTCTTGAAAAAAACAGCAAAAAAAAGTAATAAAGTCTTTAAAGCAAGAGTAAAGTAATATAAAGAAAAAAGGCCATGCAAAGATGAAAAACATATGGAGAGTCTGGATTTTGTATGTTATCATGTTGTCTTTGAATTTTCTGATTGCTGACAAAGGAATAATAGCTACTAAGAGACACTGAATTATAAAAACTGCTGAATTAAACCAACCTATCTATTTTTAAAATGTCTTGACTTCAAAATGGAAGTCAAAATGACGTGTTACTTTGTGAATGAGTTATTCTTTTATTTCCACAGGAAATGAGGGATGTGGATTCATTCCAGGTTGACATGGATCAGGTTTGATCAGGGAAGACCCCCTGAAATTCTGGCTACAGATACAAAGAAATAAACCTAGAAAAACTACAAAACATATAATGTATATTTTACTGGCTCAAACATAAAGCAAAAAAATTATCTTTAACTACCTCATACATATCACATACTCCATACTTGTATGTTACATTTGAAAGTCTATGTATTTTCAAAACAAGAGGACTAAACACCAATGAAAATGGATGGCTCAGGTGATCCCACATCTCAAAATGCCACTGTTACCGTTTGTTAACAGAACAGCTTCAAGGAGAGACGATCCAGCCTCACAGACTACTCCAGCCAAAACTAAACCATTATCTCAAGGTTTTCCCAATATTTCAGTGCCCCCAGACAACAGGAAGTGATCTGTAAAAGACAATGTACACATTCACAAACGATGGGTTATAGTTTTTTTGTTTTTTGTTTTTTATCATTTAAGGGGTGTTGATTACAAGTTTTTATTGGTAATAGTCAGGAAAAACATTGAACAAAGGAGATTAGATTCAGGAATCTCATTCTGAAAAGGGGATATAGAGAGGATAGGAAAAAAAGATAGATTATTGAATCTACTTCAATACAAAAAGCAACTATTAATCTCAAAATTATTTTATATTGCTATGGATTTTGGTTTACTGATACAAATTTAAAGTTTTTTTTTATACTCTATGTATGTTCTACTATTTTGGAGATATTGTGTTTATGCAGCTCATTTAAAAATGTAATGTATAACTAAAAATATAGATTAATAGTCACCTATAATAGTCAAACTTATAGTCAAGTTAGGTATGTTTTCAAGGTCATAAATCGATATATTTAGATAGATAGACGGTCTTGAAACACTTCAAAGACCTACAGAATACAGTAAGCATGTTGTTAAAAGGAAAATGCAAACTCCCTGTATCATGCCAGAAGAAAGAGTCATCTTCTGATATGGAACAGGAGAAAAAGTACTGTGGATATCGCTCTGTATAAATAAAATGCTGATTGGCCAGTAGCCAAGCAGGAAGTATAGGTGGGACAAGCAAAGAAGAGAATTCTGGGAACAGGAAGGCTGAGTGAGGAGAAGCTGCCAGCCGCCGCCATGAGTACCAACATGTAAGATACTGGCAAGCCACGAGCCATGTGGCAAGGTACAGACTAATAGAAATGGGTTAATTTAAGATATAAGAACAGCTAGCAAGAAGCCTGAGACATTAGGCCAAACAGTTTAAATAATATAAGCATCTATGTGTTTATTTTATAAGCGGTCTGTCAGACTGCACAGGCTTGGTGGGACCCAAAGAGAAACTCTCTAGCTACATTTAATATGTTTGATGACCTAAGGCTTTTCATGATAGTGAGACACTCTGCTCATGACAGCACCAATTTACTTCAAAAGAAGATGATAAACATCAAAGAATCTCCATATGGAGTATGCTTTCTTTATGGCAAAGCTAGCCATTTGGGCAAAGAAACTGCCCTTGCCTCAATTGCTGACAGTATACTGTCCAAACTGGACCAGCAGGTTGCACAAGAGGTGACTGCCAAACTTTGCTAAGACAAGATAGAACAGTCCTTCAAAATTCCCTGCTTCTCAAAAATGTCTGTCAAATATACTAGGACAGTAGACCAAAGTTGGATGCCCCAACATTACAGCAGAATCTAGGGTGATTGTCTAGGCAGCCAGATGTTCCTGTCATAACATTTCACCCTTCTGGGGTCTTTGATGGAGTCGAAGACTAGAGAGTCATAGTTAAAGTTTCCTTAGTTATGATAAGAGGTAAACTAGGTATAAAACCTTAGAGTCACAAAGATAAGATAAATAATGGAGTATTTTATCTAAATTTGCCAAATACAAGTGGACTAGATATTGTAACTGTAATTCTTAATAACTATTTTTTAATATAGAGTTTTACTATGTTAAAGTTAAAACCTTTTTTATTAGACAAAAAAGGGGAATGTTATGGAATAATGTTTCTATACACTGTGAAGATGTGTCTTTGTCAAGGCATCTTTTGATCGGTTAATAAAAGAGCTAATTGGATGGTAGCTAAGCTGGAGGTATAAGTGGGACAGCAAGACACAGAAGATGCTGGGAGGAAGAAAGGCAGTCTCAGGAGTCATGGAAAATGCAGAGAGAAACAAAATAAATGTGCTGTGTTGAAAGAAGATACCACTAAGTAGTAGAAGGTAGATAAGAAATATGGGTTAATTGAAAATTTTTGAGTTTGCTAGGAACAAGCCTGAGATATTAGCTGAGCATTTGTAATTAATATTAAGCCTCTGTGTAGTTACTTGGGAGCAGCTTGGGGGACAGAAAGTTTTGCCTACAGTAAACACTGGAAGTCCTTTTCACAGACCCTCTCTGAATCATAGAATAGTAGTTCCAAAAGGATTTTCAAAGTTAAAATTTCCAAGGACTATGATATGACTTAAAGAATGATATCTCCTGAGTTAATATTCTTACTCTATACATTTCAGTAAACTTGGGAAATGAAGCCAAACTCATGACAATTGTTCTCTGGAGCAGGAGCAGGAACAGTCTTCTGTTTAGAGGGAGAGACCAGAGCTGTTGTTTTCCCTGCTATTAGACAAGATGGACACCAAATTAGTTGTACAAAGAAAGAATTGTATTTGGTTTACAGTTGGACATTTTTAGAAATAATTCTCTCCATTCAAAGAAAGTTAACTTGCACATTTCTCCCTAGTGATTCATGCTCCATCCTGCAAACACATATTCTGGGGAAAGTATTTTGTTAAAGTACAATATGCATACAGAAATTTGCATAAAACTTAAGGTTAAAGTGGATATATATTCACAGTCCTTGCACCACTAGTACCCCTGAGCCAACCATCCATTCCAGTGTCTGCTTTCTATGCCTCAAGCTGCATCATGGTCCTACTCTCCATGCCTTGTATTCTTTTGACTCTTCTGAGAACAAAGAAGCATACATCCTGCTATTTCTGGTTTCTTTTTGTACCACATTGCATTTACTAGATGATCCATTTTTTTTCAGTTTTTTCCACATAGAATGTAGATTAATTTTATTCACTTCCAATTCTGCAGAGTTCTTATAGATAGGCATCCCACAAGTAGTTAACTTTGCTGATAAAATCACTTTGGCATTTTCCAGTTGGTGTCTGCTTTGGAAAATACCACAGTGAAAAAAGTCTTGCACGTGGTGTTTGGTGACCACATACATGCATTTCTGTTCTGAATTGCTGAGTCACAGGCATTCATTCACACAGCTGTGGAACCACTAGCTAGGTGGTCAGCATTTCACTCTGCAAGCAAGATTTTTAAAGTTCTCCAGTTGATCTGCATATCAACATTTGACATTTTATATTAGTTTCTGTTTCTGCCTATTTGATACCAAATGTAAGTGTGCTCAATAGGCACATGATCAGAAACATCCTCAACCTGTTACCTTAGGTGAACTTGACCTTGGCAGCATTAGCTAATTTATTCTTTCATAATGAAATGCATCTGGGACAGAGTGAGATCACCCAAGAAGGCTTCAATAGTGAATAATTACCCTTGCTCCCCTGCTTCCTCAGGAACAGATTATCTTAGCTCTCAGTTGCCATGGTCTCAGGACAACAGGTTGGCCAATTTTCTTTTCAATTTCCTTTGGTGGAGATGCTACAGGATTTTCTCCATCAATTAGAACCAATTCCACTCTAAAAAATGTATTTTCCTTACTATGGTTTTGTTGTTGTTAATAATTGATAGCTAGTGAAGAAGAGGTTGTTCATTTGTAGCATGGCTCTTCATGTTTTTCAGAATTGTCTTTGCTCATGACAGTTGTTAGAGATGAAAAGCAGGATGTTTATTCTGTTGAATCACATTTCTAGAATTCTTCCTTGGTCAAAAGTGCAACTCCATTAAGCAATTTTGTGTTTGGGGACAAAAAAAAAAAAAAAAAGAAATCCAGGCAGAAACACTTTGAGATCTTACTAGCTACTCCCTCTGCCTTTGTATTTCTTTTTCTCTGTTTCACTTTGTGACATTTCTTATTTTAGTTTTGAGATTATAATATAAATACATCACTTTCCTCCATCCAAAATCTCCCATATACCCCTCCTTGCTCTTTTTCAAATCCTTGGCCTCTTTTATTTATTAATTACTGGTACAAGCTTAATATGTATCTGTATATATATATATATATATATATATATATATACACTCCAAAATATAACCCATTCAGTCTGTATAATATTACTTGTATACATTTAATTTCTCAGCTGATCATTTGGTATTTGATAGCAAATTGGTGTATTCTTCCCTGGGGAGGACTATTTCTCCAGATCTTAGCCTTTACTTCTTATCTTTTTTACCAAATACCTTTGGCCATTTTTTACTTGTTCTGAAATAAAGAACTGGAGTAATATTTCACATTCTTCTATGAGTATAATTGAATAAAATTCTTTTGGTGAATAGATGTTATTTTCACATTTTGTTGATATATATTAATAATACCAAATAAGATGACATCTCCATATAAGTCATAATGTATTTAGATCATATTTACCCACATTACCCTTTCTGGTCCCCACCTCTCCCACTGACCACTGATCATATTCCTCTTTTTAACTCCTCCTCCTTCTACTGTGTGTGTGTGTGTGTGTGTGTGTGTGTGTGTGTGTGTGTGAGAGAGAGAGAGAGAGAGAGAGAGAGAGAGAGAGAGAGAGAGAGAGAGAGAGAGACCCAGCGGGTTTCTTTCGATTTTTTTTTTTTGCAGTACCATGGGTACCTTTTCAGTGAGTGTCACCCCACTGAAGAAAGTGTCTCTCTCTCTCTCCCAGTAATCAAGGTTATAAATTTGAATTGTGTGATTCTTTTAGTCTTTTGCTTGAAAAGGCTTGGGAATTTTCTTACTGTCATATATACAGTGAGAACACAGTCATATACACAGTATCCTATGAATTTCCAAAGCAGATTTTATACTTAATGATCTAGTTCTAAATTAGAATAATGATTAATTCTAAATACAATGGTACATTTTCCACAAACATTTTATAGCTTTGAGTTTCTCTGTTTTTGTTAAAGACTTTGGGCATGCATAATGTCTGTAATTTTATAAAGAACAAATGGCTTTAAGTTTTCCATTACAATTTCCAAGATTTTTGTCATGACATGAAGGAACTTCTCCAAATTTACATAAATAATCTGCTGGATTTTATTCTGATGTATTTACCCTTTTTTGTATGTTCATGTGTGTGTTGTATTCATGTGTCTGCTTATGCGCATCTGGAGTTCAAATATCATCCTCTTCACTCTTCAACTTATTATTTGACAGGGTCTCTCATTGAGTTTGAAGCTCACAAATCTGGCTAGACTCACTGGCCAGCCAACACCAGGGACTGTCCTGTCTGCTGCTTCAGCACCAGGTGAACAGGCCTATGATGGTGAACTAGGCTTTTTGATGTGAGAACTAGAAACTGAATTGAGATGTTCATGCTTGTGTAAACTGAGCAATCTCCCCAGCTTCTCAATTCCTTTTCTTAAAAGAAAAAGTAAGGAAGCCATGCTTGGTGGAGCATGCCTAACATCCCAGAACTAGAACTGCAGGATGGAAGACCGTGAGTATGAGGGCAGCCTGGGCAACAGAGTAAGTGCCATATCTGGGGGTGGGGGGAGGCAAGAATCAAACTGTTTTCTTTTCATTTGGAAAAATAAATCCTGTTTCTTTTTAGATGAACAATTTAACCATATCTCCACAATTTATTATATTTACTATTTTTTCTTGCTGAGTTATATTTACAACCACATACATATTGACTCTTTGTTTGGATGCTCAACCTTATGAAGCAAACATATTTATATATTCCTGTGCCAATGTCATGTACTATTGATTACAGCAAATTTATATTTAGTTTCCTGGAAGAACCTTGTTTTCCCTCTACCCCAATATTCAGTATTCATAAATTGACTGAGTATTCGTCAACCATATTTTATTACAGTTTTTCAGAGCAATAGAAATTTGTGAGTTCACATGAAAGTTCTAAAGATGTATTAGACTGATTTGCACACTGAAAATTTAAAGGTCAGAATGTTTCCTGAATAATCCCTAGTTTATATCCCTTATCAAAGTCTGGGGAATATGAATTATGGTGTCTATGAGAAGTGAGAACAGCAAACAATGAAAAAATATACACTCCAAGAATTTGAGGATCAAGTCTATGAGGCTAAGACTCAGACTTAGCTATGAGTCTAAGGCTAGCTTGAATTGCATATTAATTTCCACGGTATCCTGGGGTGCATAGGAAGACTCCATGACATGTAATATTGGTTGTCAGCTTTACTGGTTCTAGGACAAACTAAGAGAGATGTCTTTGGTAGGGTCTATAAGGAAACTTCCTTGAAGGATTAACCAAGAAAGACTCTCGCAGAGTGGCCAGAATGTCTTGTGGAAGCCTACCTATACAGACGTCAGAATGAAAGCATACTGCTTTGGCCTGCCTGCCTTCATTCCTTGCTGGTGAGTACATTTCCTCCTCCTCCTTTCTGTTCCTTCTCCTCCTCCACTTCTTCTGCTTCTGCTGCTATTATACTTCATTAACTTCAGGACCTTGTTTGTACCATCTTCCAACATGAACTAAAGATTAGGGAGGGACTTTCCAGGAATCCCCCAGGCATTAAGAGTCACATAAGGACTTCTGAGACACCCAGCCTCATAGACAGAGCAACTACTGGGTTCTCAGCCCTGTAGAATGCAGATAGCCATTGCTATCTGCTGTTCATATCCTGGAAACTGATTTAATAATTCTTGTTAATGTTTATTAATTCTATCAGTTTTCTTTCTTTAGAGAACTCGGATTAGTTCACTCTGACTTAATCTTTTAAAAATGTCAAGTTTCTCCTGCCTTTTGTTTCATATTTGGGGAGGATTTTTCCTCCTTGGTACACTGATATACATGCCAGTCATTTCTGAAAATATTCAAGAACACACTGATAAGTGTACTTTGCCAGCTTTCTAGATTGTCTCCCAAGACCACCAGTCATGAAAGAGAAATGCTAGTATATGCATATTCTAGAATCATTTTTTTAGTTCCATATAAAGGCCCATCAGTGCCATAATTTGATTTATGTAACAGATTTGTATTATTTTTTGAAACACTAATGCATCTATGATAGTTCATGTCATTAAGATTATTTTTTTATTTTATTTAGATTTCATACTTGAATTTTTACGTATCTTATGCTATTACTATATTTATGTTGAATATCATGATATCTTGGCCCTATTGTAAATATATTATTTTTCCAGTTTCTTTTCAATCTTGTTATAGCTAGGTTAGAGATACAGTAAGTGAAGTTCCTACTGGATTCTGTCCCAGAGACTTGATGGGACTACTGGGAGGAGGTATTCTTTTTTTCTTAGAACAGAGATTTTGGACAATTCCTTGTCATCAGCTCAACATGAGAGACAATTGGATTGAGACAGAGGCACAGAAATAGTGAGGTTCTTGGAATATTATTTTCAAAACAGATTTAATACACTGTTAACTGTCCTCAATAACTCAACAATAAATTTATCTTCACTCAATTTAAATAAGATTAAATATGTCTTAGTTGTCTTCATTTTTTTAAAAAGATATGGAAATTAATGTTTGAATTTCCCCTTCCCAAGTGATTCTTATGCTGACATTCTTCGCAAGAATATGATTCTGTTATTTACTATCATCAGGAATGTATGAAAAATAACTCAGTGAGATAGAGCTGAGTACAGGAGAGTTGTTGAAATGTTATCTGAGGTGTGTAGGATAAATCTTAGATTGCTTCATTAAACAGTTGAATCCAGAGAGATAAAGTAAAAAGGGTGGATGGCTCCAAATGAGAAACTATAAAATGAAGAAGCAGTTGAGTGAGAGCAGAATGAATAATGAATTTTGCCATATTTATAGTTTCCTTCCAGAATGGAGAAAGACACTGAATAAACATTTTATTCAAGGAAATTTGTTAATTAAAAACTGATTATATCATGAGTAGCATATTTGTACTCTGATTCAAATAAACTATAGCTGAATCCATTACAGTGTTTTCAAATCTGCCTCTTCCTCATAATTTCCTGAGAAGTTAACTCTGATTTTGCCTTCTAACTTTAAAGTCACATTGGCACCCATCACTACCTTCCAAATAGTTGATAATATTTAGGAAATCCCTTTATTTCTTATTGAAATTTATGAGATTCAACAGTATCAGTATGATCATTTATCATTAAGAGAGCCCAGCACATAGTTCCTGTATCATTTGTCAATTATTTGCTTGTTATTTCATTTCCATCCACACATGTTTGACTAAATGAGACTATGATGTAGGGAGTTTTACAGACATAAATGATAAATCACTGGAAAATATAGAAAAGATTCTTGCTGTCATTAGGCTTAGATTCTAAGAAGGAATGATACCAGAAAAATCTACAGGTTGTTAGTATCTATCATAAAATAATATGAAGTGGTGGGAGGACAGTGAACAGTACTGGAAAGGAGTAAGACTGTCATTTTAGTTGGTAGACATATCCCCTTGGATATTTGAAAGAAGAGTAGTTAATATCTAAGGAAACACATGCCAGAAAAGAGAAAAGATGCTGAGACAGGAATCTGCACAGCTTACTCAAAGGGAGGCAAGACAGCCTGAAAGTCTAGGAGGTAGAAGATGTGTGATGAGAAGGTAGATCTTGAGATAGATGATATTTGCCTAGAAATTTTGCCCATTTCCCAAATATGCTACAAAGTGCCTATGGAAATAGCTTTCGTATACTGAAGACACAATTACTTGCAAATGATGTTTAGCTTAATTTTGTTTCATGGATCATGGGCTAAAATGTAGAGAATGAGCTTAGAGCAACAAAAGGAAGCCATCCACAATGACACTGAAGATATGACTTGAGCAACAGAACTGCATGAGAAACAGGAGAAAATGGGGTGCAAAGAGGGAGGGTGGGAGGAAGAGAAGGGAAGGGAAGGGAGAGAGAGAGAGAGAGATTTAAGATGGCAAATTGAAAGTAGATGTAAGAAAAATTATATAAATCAAGAGTATCTAGGAGAAGTTAGAATTGGAGCTATAATGTGAACTGAGAAAGTTGATATAGATAGTTTTGGTTCAAATGCATATGGCCACAATGTCCACAGAAGGAGATACTTCAATGGATATAAACAGCAGCAGATAGGATAGCAGGAGTTTTCCCTCTCCAAGAAAGAAGTGCATTACTCTTGCCAAAACAATGATTTCTGAGAAATGGTATTGAACTTTTCAGGGTAGAGATCATTAATTAACAGCGTTGGCAAAAGATAATTGTGGTGATATATCGTATACCCCAATGAAGATTTCCTGGGAATTAGAGGACAAAGCCAGTCACTAAATTAAATTAGACATAGAGGTCAGGCAGTGGTGGCACACACCTTTAATCCTGTCACTTGGGAGGCAGAGATTCGTCTAGAGCTCTGTGAGTTCAAGGCCACACTGGGAACAGAGCCAGGTGTCGTGGCACACACCTTTAATCCCAGCACTTGAGATCTCATGTCTTTGCTTGGGAAGGACACACACCTTTAATCCCGGGAAGTAATATGGTAGGACACAGAAAGGTTTATAAGGCCTGAGGAAACAGGAACTCTTCTTTAGACTGAGGATTTTGTAGAGGTAAGCTAGTGGCTAACTGAGCAGTTCAACTGAGACCCTCAGGGGTGAGGACTCAGGCTTTCAGTCTGGGGATTAGTGGAAACAGGATCAGCTGAGGAGTTGGCAAGGTGAGGTTGGCTGTGGCTTGTTCTGTTTCTCTGATCTTTCAGCTTTCACCACAATATCTGGCTCCAGGATTTTTCTATTAATAAGACTGTTTAGTGATTCATGTTACTAATAATGTTAGAGCAAACCAGAAAATTAAATGCTTTCTGGTGATGCTCTGAGTTACGAGATTCTGACTTTCTTCATTGTGTGGAGCGATTCTGTAACTTCATAAATGATGTCTGGATGGTCTTCTAGGCTCTCTGGTAACCCTTAAATTGAGGTTGGGAAATCCATCTTGTAGCATTGGCTCCTCATTCCAGTTTTCCTATTTCCCATGTAAGTTTCTGCTGATTGACTTTTCCTTTGTACCATCTAATTCTCTCATATTATTAAAATGCATTTTTTAATATGCTCATTTCTGTATCTCTAGAAGGGCCATCATTTCACTTTTTTGTATATTATATTTCAACATTATTTTTGGTAGAGTGGTGTGAACAAAAGACTAATTCAGATAGGTTTTATGGAAATGGTGTTCAACAGACTGATAATTTTCAAGAAAATCTTGTTTTTACTATTAATGTATGAAATCACAACACAATTTAGCAAACATGTCTAAGTACTGTGCTAAAGCAAGCCCCTGGCCTGAGAGGAGAAAACTGTCCCAAAGGCCAAGTGAACAGTAGATCTACAGGGACCAGAAGCAAATCACTCTGTCAGAACTGAGTTGGGATGCAGTTGCAGAAGGGTGACATCCATCAAAGGGCAAGGTCTCCTTTGAAAACTCTGCATTTTCTTTAAAATGGAGATGTATGGATTATTTATCTGTCCTGGGTCTGGTGTAGGTAAGGCAGAATAAAAGGTGGAAAATAATCCTCTGAGAACTCCTACCACAGAAGGACACACCCCTTGTTTGTTTGAAGAGCTGGAGGAAGGTGGGTGTGGAGAGAACAGGCTTTGTTAGCTCAAGGAGCTGTGGTGTGAGTCAAGGTCCATTTGATTTGTAGTCCCTCTTGGGAAACTGATCAGTTTTATTCATCAGACCTCATAAGATTCCAATGAAGACATTTCAGACAATAACTATTTTATTTCATTGGGTACCTGAGCTATGACAGTGTCTGTTGATTCCCATGATGAAAGCCCAAATAGCATTCTTTGCTGTAGTAGTGCATACCACACAGAGAACACAACGTTAAAATCTAGAAATATATCCTCTCCTTAATTCCCAACTCATCGAATTACCACATAGTAAAGACATTTGCTAGAGTTTTTGTTTTATGAGACATTAAACTTGTACATGGATATAAATATTAGGCAACATTTCAGAAACTATTTTAAAAATAAACTCATTTTTTTTCCAGTTCTAATTTTATATGTCTGTCCAGATCTATTTAGGTGGTCTTTTACTCAAACTCAGACTATGAAAAATGTGTTTTGATAGAAGCTTGTCCATATTTTATTGATCTGATTACAGCTGAGATGCCTTGTCTAAACTTATGAGAGACACTGAAATCTAAACACCTTGTGCTCTGGTTTCATCAAGAAAACATATGTATACAACACTAAAAAGACTCAATGGTGTGTGTGTTTAAGCAATAATAATTAAATAAAAAGAAGCCATGAGTTTGAAAGGGAATTGGAACAGGGACACTCACGTGGTTGGAGGGAGAAGAAGGGGGAAATTGTGTAATTAAATTTTTTTTAAATTAAAAGGAAAAGAAGGTAGACTAGGCTAGGCATTGTGGTGCTTGCCTATTCCAGCATACAGACAATACGAATAAGATCAGAAGGTCAAGGACAGCCTCAGCTACATGAAATGTTTGAAGCCAGCCTGGGCTACACAAACTTTTTCCTCAACAAACCAATCCAAACCAAATTTGAAAGAGTAGCATTCTCAAAGGAATGAATCTTAACCTAAACTTCAGTCACTCACACGTATCATGTAGCCATCCTGCCTTCCTGGTTGGGGATTTCCTTGGCCTCCAGGTGAAGGAACAAACCATAAGCCTTTGGGGGCCTATACCTCTCCTTCTCAAACCTGAATGTCTGGATGTGGATTACCACCCACCTTCTCTTTACCTATCTCGCTTTCCTGTCCCTGGTGTATTTTCCTCTAGAAGTACCTGGATATTTACATTATGATTTAGAAGAGTAGCAAAACTACAGATATGAAGTAGTAATGAAAGTAACTTTATGGTTGGGGATTTTCACCACAACATGAGGAAATGTATTAAAAGGTCACAGCATTAGGAAGGTTGAGAACCACTCTATTAGAATAAACTTCTATAAGATCGGAAGTAGGAGTTGGCTGCCTCCCTCACATGCATATGAGTAGAAAAACGTAATCAAGAACATATTTCAATGCCTCAATCTAATCCCCTATCAATAGGGTCTAGAAAGCCACTGTTCAATGCCGACTATGCTGAGTGATTGGCTTCAGAGTCTGTTTTGTTCTGCCTTCTGTGTGTGGAGATTAGACTCCAAGCCACCCTGCCAGGATATTGGAATATGGATCTCTACTACCACCTGCTGGTCAGTGGCTTATAGTGCTGCCAAGTAATAAATTCAAGGAAAAACCCAGTTCCTTAGTTTTCCAACTTTCCTTCTTTGTTGTCTTCTTATAAGCTTTCATTCTTGCTAATTGTCCACTCATTTTCTTCATTTCACTTTCCATTTATAATTATACCTGCTCTCTACATAAAAAAGATATTTTATACACAACACTGTGAAACATTCACGTTGGCAAGAACCTTGCTAGTCTAAATTCATCCTGAGTTGCGGTGAGACCGTGTCCTAAAATACACATTAGTGGTGGATGGAGAGATGTCAGAGTTAGTAAAATGCTTTTCAAGCAAACTTAAAGACCAGAATTTAATCCTCAGCACCCAAGAAAAACTGAGTGCAGCTGTACACACTTGGAATCCTAGCACTAAGGAGACGGAGACAAGAGGATGCCTTAAGCTTGCTGAGGAGCTAGCATGCTGACTCAGTGAGCTCCAGGTTCAGTGAGAGACCCTGAGAGGAGGCTCAAAAAATAAGGTCAACAGAAATTGAGAAAGACATCCAACACTTGACCTTTGGCCTCTACACACACACACACACACACACACACACACACACACACACACACACACAGCTTTGAATACGTATATATTCATACACATAACAAAACTTGAGAAATACTTCTATGGCCTATGAAAAGGCTAGTGATAAACTAAAACAAAACAAATTACCAAACAACAAACCCAAGTCCATTTTTCTATCATGTGTCTTTTCCTTAAAATGATGACCGAGGGCTAATTGAACTTACAGTTACATGGTTTTACAGCCAGCATTATTAGTGCTTAATATCTGCAAACCTATAGAATGGTGATTATTCTATTAAATAGCTATGTGATTGTCCTCATCCTCTTACTTTAAGGAGATAACCCTAAAAACAGGTAACTGATAGGAATATTATGAGGATGGAGTGGTGTGCAACACATCAGTCCATGGCAGAGAGCATTCAGGAAGCAAACAGGAAGTGCATATTTTCTATTATTGTTGTTGTTTTATTGTCACAATGCTGCAGAAGGTAAGAACGGCTTTCACTCATCTTTACAACATGGTACTAAACAGTAGGTTTGTAGATTTTCTTCAGTGTCTCTTAGTATATAGCAGAAAATGAATAGAATACAGTAGAAAATATAGCCATGTGTAAGCCACAGTGCTGGCTAGTCATGTTGTAGATTTTATTTTACTGCGTTGAAAGAGGGTCCAGAGTAACGATTTTCCACTCACAATTTCAATATGAAGTTTCCTTGTTAACATATTTACTGTTCCCTAGAACTTAAGTTCCTAAGAGGGCTTTGTATTCTCTCAAATTTCTTTCGAGTCTGTCATCCTCATTTGAATTCTTCTGACTTCGTAAATGAGGTTTGAAATGACACAATTCAGCATTTGTATGGGCTGTCATTCTGCTTCTGCCCAGCAGAAAATGAAAGGAGCAGGATGGTTAGGAAACGGTTTTCAGAAGGTGTCTAGACAACCCACATCCACTGAATGACAGAAACTGAAGAGAAAGGAAGGCAATGGTCCCCAGTAAGTAACACTAGCATAGTCACAGGAGGGTTTAGGTAGAGGGTATGCAGGAGGTGACAGACACAGCTTTCACATCCTATTGTTTCTCCAGGATCGAACAGGAAGACTGTAGCAAGAGCAGAGAAGTGTCTGTGTCCTTATAGGTGATGGTGGATGTTTGTAGATTACTATTTGTGAACCACAGACCTTGGAGGTCTCAGAGTTCGAAGCCATCCAGTTCATCCCATGAACCTCCAGAAATACTCTGAGACATCCGACACTGAAGTGATTTTTGAAATAGTGCATCTTCTTTCTTCCCTTTCAAGAAAGATTTGTTCTTTTTGATTTTATGCATGTGTTTTACTTGCATGTATATCCGTGCACCGTACACATGCCTTATGTCTGTAGGAGTTTGAAGAAGGCGCCAGATACCCAGGAAATGGAGTTAGATGGTTGTGAGTCATCATGTGGGTGCTGGAGATTAAACCCAGGTCCTATGAAAGAGTAGAAAATGCTCCAAAGGCTGAGACATCTTTTCAGCCCCTCTTTCTTTTCAATTTAAATTTAAATTACTCTGTAGTACACTTGGAAAGCATCAAGTGATATGTGACTGCATGATTCTGATATGCACTTTCCCAGCTTTTTGCGTTTTCATTAATGTATATTATCTCTGTAATCATAATATGCATAAACAGATATGTTATTTGATTTTGATTCTGTCATGTAGTTACTCTGTCCCTGTACCCATCAAGTGCTTGTAAAGTTCTTCCTAAAAAGTGACCCTAACATTTATTTAATCTCTATCTATATTGTCCAGCATAACATTACCTTACTTTGATTAGAAGTTTCAAATAATACATTGTATCCCCTCCTTCTCTGATTTGGGTTCCTTCTGTTATGTGAACTCTCAGAAAGTTGTCATATTTCTTTATCCAATCACAAAGTTATCATGTGGCAAAAAAATAAAACCCACATAGAATTTAACAGTGTTACTAGTAACACAACATAATACAAATTTGTTCCTTTAAAATTAAAATTTGTTCTTTTAAAAATGACAAATTTAATATGTATTCATACCTGTATATATTTATATATTGAAACATATATGTTTTGAACAAATCCACCCTCCTTTTGGTTCCACTTCCTCTATCTTTGTTGTTGTTGTTTTTTAATCCTCTCTATGTCACTGTTATATGTGCACAGAGTCGGAAGATCTACTGGAGCATGAGTAGCCTTTCAGCAACCATATCCTCGAAGAAAACCGACGCTCCCTCCTCCTTCCTGAAAAGCTCCTCTGATAAGGAGATGGCTTTGTGAAACTCTCCCCACTTTGTCCTGGGATATGGGCTTGTCTAATATTGTCTAAGTCTTGTACACTGTGGGTGCAGTTCCATGTGCTATGAGTTCATATGTGCAGCTGGGATGCCATGCCCACCAATTATTTCCTTACCCACTCTGGTTCTTACAGTCTTCCTGCTTCTCTGATACTTAAGCATTGGTGAGAGAGGGTGCCATGCCATGTCCACCAATTATTTCCTACCCACTCTGGCTCTTACAGTCTTCCTGCTTCTCTGATACTTAAGCATCATTGGGGAGAGAGGGTATGATATAGATGTCCCATCTGGAGCTGAGCACTCTACAGTTTCTAATTCTCTACACCTTGACTAGTTGCAGGTCTCTGTTATCAATCATCAACTACTGCAAAAAAGAAATTTCCCTGAATGAGGAGAGATGCACTAATATATAGCTATAAAGATAAGAACTTAGGAAGAAGTTTATCACTATGTTCAGTTGTCAGAATAATAGTATCAGGTTCTCCCTTGGGGCCTAGGAGCTAGCTAGCTATGGTTTTGGAGGTCAGTTAACAGTGCCAGGCATAAAAATCTATCTTATGAGGAGAGCTTTAAATCCAATCCAAAAGTTGTTGAGTACTCCCATAACATTCATGCCACTATTGCGCCAGTGGGCATGTCTTGCCAAACCATGTGTTTCTCTAGCGTTCAGTGTTCACAATTGGGCAATACTGTTGATTGCTTATCTCTCCTATTAGTATGCATAGCACCTTCCAGCACTATGAAAGCTAGCCATTAGAAATGAAGTTTCCAGGTTGGTACCAGCTTGATTTCTTCACATCATATATAGAAAATGTCTAACTGGCTAGAAAGTTTGGTAATTTTACAAGACATGAGTCACAGGACTTCAATTGTTTTAAGATGTCATTTGAGTTATTATCGTATCCTTCAATCTACTGAGTTTTCAGGATGTGATCTCTCTCTCTCTCTCTCTCTCTCTCTCTCTCTCTCATCTCAACATGCACACAATACATATTTTATTTTCTATTTATAAAACACCCAAGTCGTGTTTTGCAATTTGTAAATAAATCCAAGAAAGTAATCTGGAACTATGGGGACATGTGAATCTCTGTGTTGTACGGATGCCAGGCTTTTTACAGCTCACTCAGGCAGTTTGAGTCATGCACTGTCAGAAAACATCTTTTAAAAGACTTGCAAAATTTTAATTGTGTTTGTCAGTGTGTGTGTGTGTGTGTGTGTGTGTGTGTGTGTGTGTGTGTGTGTGTGTGTGTATAACTGCAGGTGCCCATGAAGGCCAAAAATGTTGGCTCCCCTAGAGCTGAGATTGCAAGTGGTTATGATCCACTGAACATGAATGATGGGAGCGAAACTCAGGCATGTGTACAAGACCCTTTCTTCAGCCCCATAACATAGTTTTTATTTCTATAAATGTTTTGTCATCATACTCATATTTTAAGACAACCTATCATTTCTAAAATATTAATTTTCTCTTTTGCATGAAATAATAAAGTTTTCATGGTGTGATAAAACTTTGCTGTATTACTCATTTTCCCAAGTGGGTAGCTTTTGACAATCCATGTGGATGAATTTTATTTTAACAAATAATTCAATTGTTTTAAGATATACTTATTGTTGAAATTCCCCCAAATAAAAGTCATTTTGACCACGAATATCATCCAAGCTCAAACTACTTAAATTATCCAGACTTTAGAGCTCACTACACTGTACTTAGGTAATTAGAGTCATAATGCTAACTTTAAGAAAAATACACCATTATCTTGACATTTACCATGGCCAACTTTAAAAGAAAGAAGGAAGGAAAAAATGGCGTATATACTAAAATGGAATCGTGACATTTAAGTGTTGATGAAGACATTCATAATAACTATAAGATATTTTATAAACACTTCATATATAAAGTCAATAGTGGCCAACATAATTACAGCATTTGTTTTTAATGGCCTTTTAAGACTGAAGATAATAATCCATCAACAGTTTTTTTGCCTCTAGGATTTGAAAGATAATTAGCTGCTTTAATTAAAGGCCAATGAGAGATTTGGAACAGGGAGCCCACACAGAAATTAAACCTATGATTAATTCAATGTGCTCATCAACTGTGCTAAAGACAGAAAGCACAGCCTTGATTGCAGTGAAGAGTGCAAAAAAAGAGTGTGTTAAAAGCTTTGCCATGCTGCCTATCATCCTTTCTTATGCATACATTACTGTCCAGATAGTCCCACGATTTATGATGCTTCAGCTTCCTTCTGATTTACTTTACAATGATGCAAAAGTCAGTATGAATTCAATTACAAAATGCCATCCTTTAAAGACTGAATTCTGACCTTGGTCCTGGGTGGCTTCATATGGTGTGATGTTCTCCTTCAACACTGGGCAGTGGCAGAGCCACAGCTCCTGGTTGAAAATGGGTTCATAAAGAAACAGGCAACACTGCACAGTCTACAGTCCCATGGCATGGGACAGGTAATGCACATTAAAATTTTGAGTTACAATGGTTTGTGTTTAAAATGGATTTAATGGGATATTAATAGAGGAGCATCAGCATTAGCAATTTTCTTAATAAAATAAGGATAACATGTATCTAAGTTTTTTTCCTTGCTATAAATGACATTTGGATTTGTGAGTGTAAATGGGCTGTCTGGATGTCAGCTACCTGACTATGCTGAAGAGGTGGAATGGAAGTTGCAGCAGAAAAGGAGTAGGCAGGAAGTTCCAGAACCTGCTTCAGCACCCACAAGCTACGTCCATGTGGGTGATGGTATGTATACTTTTAGTCTCCTGAATTGAATAAAAAGATCATGCAAGAGTTTGGCAAGCAGTGCAGGAGACTTGTTCTGCACAAGGTTTCTAAGCATTTATCTCACCTAGGGCCCTGATTACACGAGCCTAGGATCAAGAAGGCTGCTCTCACTTTCATCACACTTTCTGATCCAATAAGTTCCATATCTAGGGTTTTAAGAATAACATTTTACTCATGGGGAAAAGTCACTATGCAGCTTAGAAGGGGCCTTCTTGACGCTCCCAGGTCCACTGCTCTGGGCTATTCTGATTGTGAACCTTTTGGCTAGTGCCATACATAAGGCAACTAAGACAACGTAGCTACAAAAACAAATAGCTAAGCACCATTGTTTCTCATATCCTCACCACCAGAGATTCAGACAGTTTCATGCATAGTTTTGCTTACCAAAGTAGTAATAAACATTTTTGAGAGCAATGCAACCTTCTTGGTTCACTTTTACTTTGTGAATTCTCTTTGATAGCTCTTTCTAATTTGGATGAAGCTTGTTTTATTTATAATCCTTCCTTCTGTCACTGTGTTAATAATCTGAAAGAAAAGTCAAAGTTTAGTTTAAATTGAAGACTAACAATGTTTTGCCATTTAATCCAGAAGGCAGAGCCAACAGTATTGTGACACCATATGCTAAAATCAACATTAAAGTTCACCCTATTAAAAAGACAATTATAAGATGCCAAGTAAATTCCGACATATGTTTGGAAAATAATATTTTGAAATACTCTAGAAATATTCTAGGGCATGGTCTGGGGATATAGCTAAGGGTGGGTTACTTTTATATGTTAACCTTTTAAAGGTACTCCGTGCTTCTTTGAAGAAGAAGGTAAACTCTTGTAATTACTTTATATGGCACTATACACAGATTTTAAATGATATTCAGATACATATTCCAGAGATGCTTCTACTTGTTCTCTATATTCAAGAAATGAGTCAAATATTAAAGAATACTTTATTAAAGAGAATTCCCCCATGAATGGTCAACACTGACAAAATAAATGAGTAGGTAAGACCCCTATCTACTTCAAGTAGCTCTGATACATGAGTTGGTAGTCTTCTGACTGAGAAGTGCAATGTCCATGGACCAGCACAACTGACAAGGGCCTCCTTGATGTCAACCTGTGAAAAAGAAAAATTGCCCATTTGGAAAGTCTTTGTGTTACTTCTATTAAAGCATTAAACCCACCCAGGAAAGCTCTGATGGCCTGATTGTGTCTTCAAAGTCCTATCTCTACATACCATTACAGTGCCAAGTAAATCTCAGCATGAATTTAAAGGAGAAAAATATGCATATCAACCTTGAGGTCTTTAAATCCATATTTTGACTGATCAGGGACAATTTCAGGATGTTTTTGTATTTGATCTTAGTTAACAGCAAGTATCATGGAACCAAAATAAATTCCAGATGTAACATTAGATTTTTTCATGCTTCCTAAAACACTATTTTACTTAAAAGAACACAGTATTATTTTAAGAAATGTTTTAAATGTCACAGGACAATCACTGCATCACTGCACATTTTGGGTGCATAGAATGATAATATAGTCTATGTTTGTAATATTTTCAGCAATTATTTTTGTAGCCCACAAAGGTTATAAAAATGGTAGCATTGTTTTTCATGAAATTGAGTAGCTGCCCCTTAAGCAACTGCTATCCTAATCGGCAGTTACGATTTCACAGCTACCAGTACCGGTTCATCCACACTGGCCATAGCCAGGCAGGAATTCTGTTCTCTCAGGCACCAGCTGTTTCACTAAAGGGAACGTTATCTAGATCTCTATCCCTCTGCAGAACTCAAGATTCAAAGGTTGAAGTGAAATTCTGCTTGCTCAGAGAGGCTGAATAGCAAATAGTTAACCTCCTCTCCTAGCTCACATCTCCAAAAACCCAGCCCTCCTCCTGTTCCGCCCCCACTTAAGAACCCTAGCTACATGTGGTTCCTTCCTAACACTTCCTGTCAGCTGGTTGCTGACTCAGCTTCCTGGCTGCAGGTTAATTTTATTTAATCAAACAAATGTAACATGTCTTTGCATCATTAAACAAATATTTCACAGCATAAACAAATGTAACACATCTTAAATTAATATTCCACAACATGGTAGGCATGTGCTCTATCCCTGAGCCACATGCTTAACTCACTCGGTCATGTTTTTATGTCTCTATTATTCATATATATATATATATATATATATATATATATATATATATATCTGACATTTTGCTATAGTGAATCCAACTGATTTTATTAGGTTGGTACAAAAGTAATTACCATTCAGAATCCATGAATTTTAAATGATTATAATGAGTGTCAAACACATATTTATTAATCAAAATGAGAATCATAACAATCATCATATATTTGTCAACTAGTGATGTTCAATTATCCCTGTAACATAAACACCAGTGTATCAGGAGTCAATGAGTTCCTGAAAGCATTTTCAGCATCCTGCTGATTATAGATGAATCCTTCCCTGCAAAAAGTTCTCAAGATTCCTGAAGAAATGGAAGTTTGTTAGTAAGAAGTCTGGTGAATATGGTAAAGGAGTGTCCTAGCTGATTTTTGTCAACTTGACACAAACTGAGACATAGCTGGGAAGACAAAATCTTAGTAAATCAAATATCTCCTAAGTTGGTCTATAGGTAAATCTGTTGGAAATGTTCTGATTAACATCTGATGTGCTAGGCTTACCCCACAGGTGGAGGTGCCACCCCAGGACAATTGATACTTAATTATATAAGAGATGGACTGAGCAGGCCATGGAGAGCAAGTCAGTAAGTAAGCAGCATTCTTTATCCTTCTGCTTCAGTTCCTGCCTCTAGGTTCCTGCCTTGAGGTCTCTCAGTGATAGATGGTTACCTGGAAGTATAAGATACAAATAAACCTCTATTTTTTTAACACAGCAATAGAAATGTTAACTAATACAACAAGGCAAAACTTCATAACCAAATTCACTCAACATTCGAAGTGTCAGTTTTGTAAAGTGTTGTCTTGTATCATCACAGAGAAGAGTTGAGTCATTTCTGTTCATCATGTCAGCTGTAGGCATCACAGATTGGGGGAGGGGGGAATCTCATCCATTCACAGAGCATCCACCTCAGGTAATGGTTTCAGTGAGATTCAGAAGCTGTAGTGGATAGGATGGGCAGAAGACTACCAAACAGTGATCATGACATTGCTGGGTATAACTTTGGTTCTGGAAAGTTTATTTTAAATAAAATTCTGGCTCCAACCATTAAGGCAGCCTATGTGGAATATTTTACACAAGCCACTTTTTAATTACACTGTACAGTATGATGGAGAAATAGTTCATTGTTGTACAGAAGAAGAAAGAATCACAGTTCAAAACAATGATTTTTAAATTTTCCGTCATCTCAGTCCATACCCATTTGTTGAGCTTTTTTTTTTTAACTTTTCCTATTTGCTTCAAATGCCAAATGACCATTTAATCATCAATATTGAGTTCCTTGAAAACTTCTCATGTTGCTGTAAAAGGATTAGCCTTAATGATCGTTCTCTATCTGTACTTGTTGATGGTGGATGAACAGTCACTATGCATCTTTTGGAAACAAAAGAACATGGAAGTTTGTAATGAAAAGAATGCTGTTATCAGTATTATAATACTTGACCTTAAAAATACACCACAGAGCCAAGTGACAAGGATTACACAGTAATGACAGAAAAAGACATGTAGACCAATGTCATGGGATGTAAACCTTGTAGCTAGAGTGGTCTAATTTTTGAAAGAACTGTCAAAAACAGACTGAAAAAGAAAACGAATTCAACAAATGGTGTATAAAAACTGGATATCCATATATAGGAGAATGAAAACATTCACAATTTCACCCTGAACAAATTGTCTCAAGTTAGATAAAAAGTCCTAATTTAAAAGCTCAAATGTAAGGGGAAAAAAAAGCCTAAAGATACGGACATAGGCAAGAACTTCCAAAATAGGTATCCAATAGTACAAGAAATGGCCCCAAGAAGTACAAAATGAGGTTGCATGGATTAAAACATTTCCTTACAGAAAACTATCACAGAGCGAACAGGTAACCTGAAAATTGGGAGACAATATATGGCAGCTATACATCTGGCAGGGAGCACTATCTAGACTATATAAAGAACTGAAAATATTAAACAACAAAGCACAAAGAATCTGTCAATCAATAAACTGATGACATAAATTGAAAGTTCTCAAAAGAAGAAACACACTGTCCAATATACACTATTGAAAATGTTCCAAATCTTTAGCAACAGAGAAATGTGAATTAAAATTATTTTGAGACTGCATTTAATCTCAGTCAGAACGGCTATCTTCAAGAGAAGAGATAATAATAAATGTTGGTGAGGATATGAGAAAAAAAGTCTAGTACACGCCGACTCTGTGGATTTCCCCTTGAGCCCTGTATTGCTGGAGGCTGGTCCCCCAGGCAGCATTATCTCTCTTCATGGTGTGTCCCTTAGAATAGACACACCCACTAAGTGCAAAGAGGAGCTAACCAAGGTAGGTTACAAGTATTTTTCTTATCTGGGCTGTGGAGGCCAGCTCCCACCTTTTCCAGGGTTCCTATGAGGAGGAGAGAAAGATAAGAAAATATCAGGTAGAAAGACAGCAAAGAGGAGAAAGACAGAAACACAGGATTGCTTCAGGAGGACTGGGGTCAATACCCAATGGCCTTTTCCATTTATTCAAACGGATTTTTTATCACAATGCCAATGGGTGGGGCAAAAGACCTCCCCCTTACAAGATCAAAGCATATCTCACAGCCAAGTGTAGATCCTTCCAAACACCTAGTAACCACAACCACGACTGTGGTCAAATCATCCCCTTATGCAGCTCTGCTGGGTAAAGCAAGCTCAGATTTTCTGACCCTGAGCAGTTTGGGCCTCCACACTGGGCCCACTTTCCCCTGATATTTTCCAACAGGACACAGTGTGGAGTCTACAGCAAATAAAGAACTCCCTAATATTAACGCTATTCCTAATTTTCCTGGAGAACTGCTTCATTCTACCCACAGCTTGACTCATATTTTCTCACCATTTGGAACAAAGCTTAACCATCTCTCTGATTCTTGAACGAGTTGTGTTTTATTTTAATGGATTCTTTTTTCTTTTCCATGATGGATTTGTGTCCTTTCTTTTTTTCCCCTTTCCATTCTTCTGCTTGAGACAGAGTCTCATTATGTATCAGGGGCTGACTTTAAAGTCATGATCCTCCTAAGTCAGCCTACCAAGTGTTGGAATTACAAGTACACACCAATAAGCTTGGCTCTACATGCCCTTTCTTGGTGCATTCTTAATAGTCCACAGACTCTCTTAAGAGTCTTCTCTTTTTTCCCCATCCTAGAACCTAGCGCTTCACTTTATAAAGTGTAGTTAAAATGTGTGGATATGATATATGAAGACTAGAAATGATATTTGAGCCATAACATGGCCAAGTGTGCACAAAATACTCTAATTTGCCCTCTCCCAGGTTCCACTATGAATAGTGAGGCCTATGTTTTCTAGGCCCCTTTTCTCTTTTCTTGGTGTGCTTTGAACAGATTTTTTTCTTCTTCTTTTTTTCCCCATAAGCTCTTTGTTTCTTTCATGAAAACCTGTAGATGTTAGAACAGAAAATGAAATTTCCATCATTATATTATTTCATTTTATCATTGTAACTACTTGTTTTTATTATAGAAAATGTTATTTTAAAATCAGCTGTAGTCTCACAATTTTAAAGTGAGTTTCTAGAGGTTATAAAAAAACAAGCTAGAATATCCACTGAGTGAATGTGGTCATGAAGAAGAGCAGTTAGCAGTGGTATGCAATCAAATTAGTTGATGTCTAAAAGGAGCCATTTATTTATTTATTTATCTATTTATTTGAAATATAGTATGTGTATGTGTGCACACCTATATGTGCACATGTGTGCACATGTCTGTATGGATGAAAACATGACAGCACTGTAGGTGCAGAGGTCAGAGGACAACTTGCAGAAGTCAATACTCTCCTCCTGTAATGGGTCTCAGGGATTAAACTCAGGCTGTCAGGAATAGGCAGAAGAAGCAGCCCCGAGTGAGTGAAGTCATAAGTTAATGTATGTTGTTGAGATAAGACATGGCCATATTAAGGACCCCATAGTCTCAAACCCAATGATAAAACAGCAATGCCTTTCCCTGGGATATAGCTCAGCGGTAAATGATGAAGACTTCTTAGGGGACCAAGTGCAAATATTTACAGTATACAGGAAGTGTCCACTATAGCTTTCCCCCCCCTGGATATTTATGGACTGAAGACTGCTCCCCTACAAGACAAGGTTAACCAAACTTGTACCCTTGAGCCAGCTATACAAAATAAACCCTGTTCGTTGTTTACCTGAATAGAATATAACCCCACTGCCTTATTCAGTTGCTCACAATAACCCCATCTTTTTGTTCAGCTCCATATAGTAAACATATAATAACACACTGAGCTTCTACGGCACCGAGTCTTCTCCATTTGAAGGTCAGACTACCTGATCCCAGATTTCCCTGTACCTGTCTGTTTATCTGTTCTTCATTCCCTCACTGTCCCTAGTCAGGTCCAAGTACCTGGAGCCATGCTTAGTAGCACACCTGCTTACCTAGAACTATGCCACGGGCCTGCAAATGAACCACTGAATCACATGATAACCTGGAAGTCAAGTTCAAAGATTTCACTCCTGTTTATGTTTTGCTGTGTAAACTGCCCCCATTTACTAAGTAATCCCCTGCCATTGTCTCTGTGCAAAACACCCTTAGACATGAAATAAATTCACAAATATTTTTAATTTAAAACAATGAAACAGTAGCAATAAAAAAAGCATGGATCTCTCCTGCTGCCCTCTGGAACACACTCCATAGCATGAAAACTCAGCATGAACTCTTATTGGAGAGAAAGAGTGACTGGTAAGGACACTCATTTTCCAGTGTTCTATTACAGTGGATCAGGGTGGCGAGGGACATGAAATCACACACACACACACACACACACACACACACACACACACACACATAAACACAAACACACATAAACACAAACACACCCTGTGCTTGTTAAGTTGCTTGGCTGCAATAATCAATACTCTCGAAGAAATGGCAACCAAACAGTATCCCGTGGCTAGTTTTTGAGTTATTATGTAGAAGCTCCCGAGTCTGTTTCAGAGAGGTTACTGTTGGCTTCAAAAGTCTCATCTGAATAGCTTAACCACTGGAGTGTAGCAGAAGGTCACCTCAAACAAAAGTACATGCCAGAGTCAGTACAAAGCTCTTTAGTTCTGATGAACTTTCTTGCTCTTTCCAAGCGTCTGGGGATTCTGCAAATCATGCATTGCTTGGTATTTCTCCATCATTCTCTGTAAATGACGGCATGAGAAGTGTCATGAAAATGATGCCTCATATTTGGATGATTGGATGATCTTAAAAATAGCAGGAAGTCTTTTATGCAGGCATATCTGACTCTGACTTACAGCTCATAACCACCATCGAATGTCATATTTTTCATATAACACTGTTTTATTTTCACAGCATCTCTACCCATTAGTTTTTTTTTTATTTGACTCACTTGAAAACACCAGTGGAAGTTACAAAGAGAGGAGACTTAATAAGGAGTAGAACAAGCACTGTATTTAAGCAACGGTAACGCAGTAGGTTCACATAGCTCAACAAATGATTAAGGCTCATTGGGAATCATGTGACATGTCTTTTATAGCAGACATTCCAGAGAAGTGTAAATTAAGTTGAGCCTTCCCCTCTCCCCTCTAGATTATTACCTCTGCGAAGTCAGGGGTCTTGCTTGCTTCATTCATTTCAGTGTCTCTAGCAATTTGCGCAGTGCCTGGCATAAGGAAGACGGTTAATTCCTATTAGTGTAGTAGCTCAAACAATGAGGAGTTTGAAAGAAGTGATTGAAAAGCGCATTTGCATTGGAGCTTCTCATGGACATTAGTTATTTCAGTAAACCTCTTGCCTTGATGAAATTAAAATACAGTAATAGAGCCCTAGAATGAAAACTGTGTGCATAGATAATTGAACCAATTCCATGAGCAATGCAAAAATGCCTTTGAATACATCATTTTTCCTTCTTTTCCCTTAGATCTTTTGAAGGTTATATGAGTGGAACAGGAATGAAGATTCAGATGGGTACTGTGTAGTTTTTTTGTATGTCTAGATGTGTTGCCAACCATAGAGCTACAAAGGAAGCCCTCCCTAGAAGAAATTTTGAAGGATGTGGCCTGGCATGCATAGGCTCATGGATACTTTTGGTCAGAAGGGGGAGCTGTCATTTAGCACTACCATATGGTATAACCTCTGGGAGGATCCATGAGTCAATCATAGTGTTTACTTCTAGGAAAACAAATGTAGATGTCAATTCCTAAATATGTCAGGGGGGCAGTGGACAACTTTGAACCATATAATGTGCAACATGGCACCCTTTATAATACACACTGTAGCTTTCAACAGAAAATTAATGCCAGATACCAAGTTGGATCAATTGTAAGTCCTCAGCACTTATGTCATACAACACTACCAAAATAAAGATGTTTGTCACAATTTCTCTGCTTGTCTTTTCTCATAAAATCCATTTGTTTGATTATTTTGTTGTTTTGTGTGGCATTTGGTTCATGTCCTTTGTCACTGCTAAAAAGCAGTGAAAATAAAAAAATGGAAAAAAGTAGAAAAGCTCAAATGACTACATAAGTTAATTTCTTAAATACAACAGGATAGTGTTCAAGAGTCACCTTAAAAAAATTGGGGTGAGCTTGAGTCTGAAGTGAACACCTTATTCATGTCATGCAAGTCTTCCCAATTTACTATACACAAGTCTACGGTACAGATTTGAAAACCATCATCATAGTTTTCCTTAGCCTAAGTTTTCACTCTTTGGAGAAGAAAAATAATTCTTCAACAGCTAATAAATGGTTAAACTTGACATTTAAAAATAGTCTTTTAATTCTAATACCTATGTAATCCTCTGTTTCTTTAAGTTACTCTTGAAATCAGATATTCACCCAACCTCCAGAAGATATTCAGAATATACAATCGATTTCTCTTCTTCATTCTTATGTCCAGCATTTGAAAACAAAATCTTGCTCAATTTCATAACAATTACCTTGTGCTATAGTCACTGATACCTTACAGAATATTTTTCTCATTATTTCAGGAAGTCTAAGCTCTGTTTTGATCCTTTCTAGTATGGTCTAAAGCTGAAGGTTCTGGAGACCTAAAGTAGCCAGTGGTCTCTTAAACTCCCTGGAATAGTGATAACATACAGAGATTAAAAGATTACATAAAAGTGAGGCCAAAAAAAAAATAATCTGTGAAATGTAGTGCCCCAGTGACTTTGGTAATGAAATTTTCTCTGCATTTACAACAGAAGCAAAAGAAAATGTTTTCTATTTGCATTTTGAGTCATGGAGAAAGACATTTTAAAGATTTTTTCAGCAGTTATGTGTATATGCATCTGTCTGTGTGTGGGTATTTATGCATGGAGTACAGTGCCTGCAGAAGCTGGGAGCTGAAGTGACAGGCAGGTGAGAGCCACAGGATCTGCTGGTGGGAATTGAACTGTGGTCCTATGGAAGAGCAGTACACACTCAGAACCGCAAAGCCATCTCTCCAGTCCCAAAAAACATACTTCGAACCAATCACTCAAGCTTTTATTAACCCATGTGTGTTATTCAAAATAGGTGATAAATTATTAGATTCTTTTCTTTAATTCTTGGGTAGTTTTTTCCAAATAAATTTTAACAAAAAATATGAAGCAGAAGTGTAAGCCCCATTTAAATGTAACTACTAGTCATAAACTTTTTGTGGATGTTTTAATGTAATTTCTGATAAGACCATTTAATGATAAATTTATCTTATACTTCTTAGTGTGCATATTGACAATGCTTTTACTCATTTTGTTTATTTAGATACATTTTAATGTATTTATGTAATATGTAACTTCCAAGTTAACATCATGTTAATTTTGCCTAACAAATCTTGGTTAATCTGACCCATATCATGCCAGTTGGGTTGAAAGACAGTGTCTTGCAGATAGTTAGATAGTATATTTTTTTACTTGTTTACTTGAAACTACAATGTTCCTCAGGCCTTCATGGCTGCATCCTTGGACTCTAATTTGACAGTTAGTGCTTGTTTTTGATTATTTGTTGTTTTTGACAGTGTTAGCATGATACAAGCTAGAATCACTGGAGAGGAGGGAGCCTCAGTAGAGAAAAATATCTTCATAACATGGGAGTATAGGCCACCTTGTAGGAAATCCAGCCCATTATGGGTGGGGCTACCCCTGGGCTGGTGGTCCTGGGTTCTGTAACAAAGCAGGCTGAAGATGTGAGGGCAATCTGGCTGTGCCATCTGTCACCCCATTGATCACCAGGGTTGATTGGGCTGTTCTGGCTGGCTAGGTGGGTATCCCCTTCTTCCTTCACCACTCCATGTGTGTCCCTCCCAAAGCTCCCTGAATAGAGGCAGAGAGAGCGCTAATTGAGAATGGCATAGGAGTATGAGGGTCTGCATTGGATGTTATCAATTACCAGTTCCAGGCCAGTGTAATAAAATAATGTCTTAAAATAAAGAGTAAAAACAGAGAGGTTTAAAAATAGGCTTTTGGGCCTAGAGATAGGTCACTGGTGAAAAGCCTTTTTGCTCTTCCAGAGGACTCAAATTTGGCCCCCAGCAAGTCCTGTGGTACTGTGTTCTGTGCCAGTGTGGGATGGGTCCTGGAAACTTGACTGGGGTGTGAGAGAATGGACAGAAGGAATCTGTACACAAAAGTAGAGGTCAGTCGGTGTGTACACATTCTGATGGAGTGGCACCAACTGTCTCAACAACCTTGAACATCAGAGAGTCAATCATGTACAGCACAGAGGGAGGGGTTAACTAGACTTACTTAATAGTAGATCTCTGTAGGCCCCAGTTGCAGGCTGTAAACATCCAGGAGAAGGAAGTTGAAGTTGCTAGTTTTTGCTGGCATTGCCAACATTTACAATAGAACCAGAGGAAGGCTTTGCCACCCCTCTGAACCTCACCCTAGGGAAGCTTTGCCAAATTCCCGTGGATCTGAGGCATAGGTCCTTGATAGGGCCTTGTCCATGGCAGTACTATACATTCACTAAGAACTTCCTCTTCTCCCCACAAGGTGGCTCACTGCTGCCTATAACCCTAGCTCCAGAAGATTTGATACCCTTTTTGGTCTGCTGACATCAGCGTGCACTTGAACACAGACACAGGCACACAGAGGGAGAGACGGGGGAGGGTAAGGGGAGGAGAGGGAAGAGGGGAGGGAAGGGGAGAGAGGAGAGGGGAGAAGGGAGAAGAGAGAAGGGAGAGAGGGAGAGAGAGGGAAAGAGAGAGAGAGAAGAAAATAAAGCCCAAAAGATAGCTTTTGACTTTTTGAAAACCTGAATTTTGTTACTAGTGCCTCAACATTTTTGAGTTTGCACTTTAGGATGCTATAACCTCCTTAGGACCAGTCTTCCCTTTTGCAAACTGCCAAATGCCATACCTGCACTGAGACTCGGCAAACCTGGTGTGTGAATGTGAAACTAAATTGTAGTTCAGACAGCACAGCAGCTATTTATTAAGCCGTTCTGCAGATATTATTATCAACTTCATTTTTATGTTAGCCATAGATGAGAGAATTTGAGGGGAATCTTTTTTTTGTAGACTTATAATCCGTGTAGGAGTTAAACACCCCTTCTATCAGATTTACTTTTATCAATATGTCGATTCTCGTCACCTTTATACATTATCATTATAGTACAGAAGAAAACTCCCATTTTGAATACTATCTGCTAAAAGGGAATTGAACAAAGAGACAAAAGCAGCCGATCCACCAGCTGAGAATTCATCCTCTCCAGTGGCTGAGCAGGGCGGGGCTGAGTAAATGCCAGCTTACCATCTCTACCATCATCCAGTTTGGTCATCTAACAAGAAGAAATGATATGAAATTCCAGCAATAGGAAATGAACAAAGACTGGAGCTGAAGATCTTAAGTGCTTGTTTTTTGCCTGTTGACCAGGTACACTAGAACTATCTTCATTATCTGTGCAGCATGGGGTTTTTATTATTTTTACCTAAAGATGTCTCTTTTTGATAATGACAAATTTTTTTTTAAAGGTCTGGTTCTTTTCAATACACTTTTAATGGTTTTTAAATTGTTTCATGTCTGGTCAAGTTGAGATTTTTAAGAACTTCATCTTTAATTTTAATAAAAGTTTACAACTTGATTTTTTCAAAAAAAAAAAGGCAACTATAAGCACCTGTTCATAAAGGTCTTAAATAATAAAAAAATAAAAGGGAATTGAAGCATATTGTCTTAGTTACTTTTCTATTGCTGTGGTGATGAGACTCCACGACCAAGGAAACTTAACGAAGGAAGACTTTACTGTGGACTTAGGGTTTCAGAGAGTGGGTCTGTGACAACCATGGCAGGGAACATGGAAGCAGGCAGGCATGGGGCCAGAGGAGTAACTGGGAGCTTACATCCTTATCTGCAAGTAAGAAATAAAGAGAGCTCATTGGGAATGACATAGGCTTTTGAAATCCCTGGAGACACATCTCCTTCAACAAGGCCACACCTCCAAATCTTGCCCTAATTTCCAGTAACTGGGGTCTGGCCATTCAAATATATGAGGCTTTAGGGACCATTCTCATTCAAACTACCACACATATTCCTTTTTATGTTACAATTTTTAGAAAGAATGTAATGTGCTTTATATTTTAGTCTTAAGTTTATTATCTAAATTAATCTAAAGCTAATAAAAACAGATACTATTTTGTACACAGTTGTTAATTTTTTTCTTTTTCTCTCCACCCAATGTACCACCTGTAAAAACAAAAACAATAACCGCTCTGGTTACTGTTGATGCCAAATCTGTCCACAAAAGGCACTCCCACATTTTCACCTTCAAGAGTCAGGTCAATACTATTGAAAAGAACTCAGAGAAGTGTACCCAGAGAAGGGATCAGATTCTAACCTGAAGCCAAGCTTGCATGAGAGAAGTGATACTAAGTCCCACACAGAGGAGGGTAAAGTCATTTCTCTAGTTCAGGATTCCCCAATGTGGCCTAGGATGTTCATTTCATGCAAGATGTTCATATCCACCAAACAGGAACACACACGAATAATCCTAGAACACCACAAGGAACCATTTCATGCTGTGCTAAGTTGAGTATTAAAATCTGTAGTATTTCTTTGCACACACCTCAATATGCGTTTGGCTGGCAGGAACATCATATACGTTGTTCATTCATGTCTCTGCTGAGGTGAAAAAAATTTTTTTTTCTGGTTTTTCGAGACAGGGTTTCTCTGTGTAGCTTTGCACCTTTCCTGGAACTCACTCTGTAGACCAGGCTGGCCTCAAACTCACAGAGATCCGCCAGGCTCTGCCTCCCAAGTGGCGGTGGTGGTGAAAATCTTTTAATGTCTCAGATTTCCAACATCCATATGAAAACATGAAAGGTTTCAGACATGGGTGATGAAAACTGAACTCACATTTATAAAAATTTTATTTCTTGATGTTTTTAGAGATAATGATTACAAAATGTCGTGGATATCACATATTACTAATAAAGTCTTCCACAGCATGCCTTTGCCTTGTTACTGATAGAGGAGATAGTCTATTTTGACAAGTAAGTAACCTCATTGTTTTAGTGGTACAAATATACACCAAATAGCTTAGATTGATAATTTTTTTGTAAAAATAAAATAAAATAATAATAATAATGTGGAAAACCGTAAGTGGGAAGGATAAGTTATGCCTCGGAACCCTCTTACTTCCTTATTCACTAACTGATTTCAATCTGGTATTGAAAAGCTTAGTTGGCAATATTTGATCACTGAGGATATAAACAAGAAAATCATAAAATATAGCACTCTATAGAACATTTATATATGTCTGTCTTACTTACTGTTCTATTGCTGTGAAAAGACAGTATGACCAGGGCAACTCTTATACAGGAAAACATTTAATTGAGGCTGGTTTACAGTTTCAAGGTTTTAGTCTATTATCATCATGGAACAGTGGCCATGTATATGGTGCTGGAGTGGTAGTTGAGAGCTACATCCTAATCTGCAGGGAGAGAGAGAGAGAGAGAGAGAGAGAGAGAGAGAGAGAGAGAGAGAGAGAGAGAGAGAGAGAGAGAGAGAACAGGGCCTAATATTGGCTTTTAAAATTTCAAAGCCCACCACCCCCAATGAGAAGGCCTTAAATCCATACAGGCATGGGAGCCATATAAAGGCCATGCCCCAAAGATAGTTCTGGCCTTTTTTACTTGTCTTATGGGGTAATCATCAGTAGTTTTTGGTATAGTACTGTTCACAGATAGTGTAGCCTCATCATCTTCTGGTGTCTGGATCCAAAGCTCCAAGTTAGCCTTTCCATATAGGGGACAGGGTACAAAATCGGGAAGAAAATGATTATTTAATAGGCATTTCAATCTTGGTGGTATATTCCCCCGAAATTAGACAAAAGGAATCAAACGGTTGTTGAATGCCTTCAGTGATGTTTCTTCCTTTTTTTTTTCTCAATAGTGGGGCCTGTTATATTGATACTCTGTATAACTTGAAGTTTTTTTATTGTGCAGGATTTTTTAAAGCTATTTTTTTTTCATATGAAAGGGGGGATTATTCTTTCAATGTCTGTAAAGAATTTTGTTGGAATTTTGATGGAATTTTCACCGAATCTTTTGGTTAGATTGTCACTTTTACTATGTTAATCCTACCAATCCATGAGCATGGGAAATCATTCGATCTTCTGATGTCTTCTCCAATTTCTTTCATCAAAGACTTAAAATTCTTGTCATGCAGGTTTTTCACTTGCTTTGTTAGAGTTACCTTAAGATATTTTATATTATTTGTGGTTATTGTGAAGGGTGTTATTTCCATGATTTTTTTCTCAGTCCTTTTATCATTTGTATATAAGAGGGCTACTGATTATTTTTGGGGAGGGGCGGTTAATCTTGTATCCAGCCACTTCACTAAAGGTGTTCATCAGTTGTAGGAGTTCCCTGGTAGAATTTTGGGGTTGATTATGTATACTATCATATCATCTTCAAATAACAATACTTGGAAACCTGATAGAACAGAAAGTGGGAAAGTGCCTTGAATACATTGGTATAGTGTTCCTCCTGAATAGAACACCAGTAGCATAGACACTATGATCGGTAATTAATAAACGGGACCTCGTGAAACTGAAAAGGACACTGTCAATGGGACAAAACAGCAGCCTATGGAATGGGAAAAGATCTTTACCAATCTTATACCCAACAGTGGGTTGATTTTCAAAATATATAAAGAACTTAAGAAACTAGACATTAAAAAAACTAAATAATCCAATTAAAAATTGGGGCCAGATCTAAACAAAGAATTCTTAACAGAAGAATCTCAAATGGCTGAGAAACACTTAAGGAAATGTTCAATATCCATCAAGGGAATATGAATGAAAATGACTCTGAGATTCCATATTAAACCTGTCAGAATGCTTAAGATCAAAAACACAAATGACAGCTCATGCTGGGGATGATGTAGAGCAAGTGGAACACTCTTTCATTACTGGTGGGAGTGCAAACTTGTACAGCCACTTTGGAAATTAATATGGCAGTATGGTGATATTTTATTTGTATTAAAATGTTATTTGTATGTTAATAAATAAAGTTGTCCAGGGGTCAGAGCTATTAGCAAGCCATAGGAAAGCTGGGTGGTGATGGCATATGCTTGTAATCCCAGCACTTGGTAGGCAGAGCTAGGTAAGTCTCTGTGTGTTCAGGGATATAGCCAGCATTGGATATACACGCCTTTAATCTCAATACCATAGAAGACCTGGAGGTCTGTACAGACAGGCAGTGATGAGGCGGTCATGTGGTTGGGTTTACAACCAATGGGAAGGCAGAACAGAAAGTCTATATAAAGACTTTAACACAGGAAGTAGCTCTTTTTCAGAGAGGTAGGACCATCGCAGGAGGAAGGGTAAGGTTTTTGCTCTTAGCTCTGACCTCTTGGCTTTCTTCTTTGCATTGGTTCTGTGTTTCTTATTTAATAAGATGGTTGGTTACATCTACATGGCAGTTTCTCAGTAAATTGAGAATTGATCTACCTCAAGACCCAGCTACACCACTCTTGGGCATATACCCAAAAGATGTTCAATCATACCCAAGGACACTTGCTCAGCTATATTCATAGCAGTTTTATTTGTAATAGCCAGAACCTGGAAACAACCTAGATGCTTCTCAATTGAAGAATTGGTAAGCTAAATGTCTTACACTGACACAATGAAGTATTACTGAGCTGTTAAAAACAATGGCATCATGAAATGTAAAGACAAATGGATGGACCTAGAAAAAAATCATCCCGAGTGAGGTAACCCAGACTCAGAAAGACAAATAGGTTACATACTCACTTATAAGTGGGTATTAGTTGTAAAGTAAAGGATAACTATGGTAGAATTCACAGAGTCAAAGAGGCTACGTAACAAAGAGGGCTGAAAGTGAGATGCAGAGAGCTCCCTGGGAAGGAGAAATAGAAGAAATCTCCAGGGTAGACTCAGGGTGGATGGAGATAGGTGCATCAGGGATCAGGTTGGGAAGTGAATGGAGGGGGTGATTACTGAAATAGATGACTGGAAGTGAGGGTATTCTTGGGTCAGATAGAAATCTTATGCAAGAAAACTCACAGGAATCTACAAGGATGACTCCAGCTAAGACTCCTAGCAATAATTGATATTTAGCCTGAACTAGCTATCTCCTGTGACCAGGCAAGTCTTCCAATGGAGGAACTGGGACACCAACCCCCACAAAGAAACTTTTAACTACAGTCTGTCCTGCCTATGGAATGTGCTGGAGTAAATATGGTTTAAGATTGTGCGAGTGGTCAGCCATTGACTGGTTCAGTGTTAGACCCATGCCGTGAGAGTGAGCCCACCCCTGACACTTTCTGGAGTGCAAGGACCAATAGGCTGGATTGCCTGGAGCCTTAGGATAGAACCAAACATGAATGGAGAAAAAAAATATCGCCGGGCAGTGGTGGCGCACGCCTTTAATCCCAGCACTCGGGAGGCAGAGCCAGGCAGATCTCTGTGAGTTCGAGGCCAGCCTGGGCTACCAAGTGAGTTCCAGGAAAGGCGCAAAGCTACACAGAGAAACCCTGTCTCAAAAAACCAAAAAAAAAAAAAAAAAAAATCAATGTAATGATGCCTAATGATATTCTGCTATACTCATGGATTAAAGACTACCCCAATTGTCATCAGAGAACCTTCATCTGGTAACTAATGGAAATAGATGCAGAGACCCAAGACAAAACATTAGGCCAAGCTTAGGAAATCCTGCTGAAGAAAGGGAGGAAGGAATGTATGAACCAGAAGGGTCAAGGACATTGCACACACACATACACAAACACACACATCACACACACATACACACACACACATACACAAACACAAAACAAACAAACAAACAAACAAAAAAAAAAAACCCAAAAAACCAAAGGAGAAAAAATCAGAAACAACTAACCTGGGCCCATAGGTGCTCACAGAGCCTGAACCAAAACCTAAGGAGCCTGCATGGGACTGACCTAGGCCCTTTTCATATGTGTGATAGTTGTGTAGCTTGTTCTACTTCTGGAACTCCTAACAATGGGAGCAGGGGCTGTTCCTAACACTTTGGCTAGCGTTTGGGAACTTATTCCCCATATTGGTTAGCCTTTCACAGCCTTAAAACAAAGGTGCTTAGTCCTCTTGCAACTTGGTATGGTGTGCTTTTTTGATACCACTGGGAAGCCTGTCCCTTTGTGAACAGAAACAGAGGGCAAGTGGATAGTGCAGGAGGGGAGCTGGTAGAAGGGAATGGAAGGAGAAGAGAAAGGAGAAACTGTGGTCAAGATGTTAAATAAATAAATATGTTTAATTTTGGAAAGAAGACTAACATGTTCCTACATATTCAAGAAATATAAACAAGGCAGGACAGTCTCATTATTGTTAGTCACTTGAGTGCATAACTGGTATTTCCATATTCTTAAATGACACCTTAACTACATAAGTTGCTTTGGGTGTTGAAGTTCTTAGTTTGGAATAGACTAAAGGCTACTATAAATTTCAAATAGTACTTAGTCACTTTGTTTCCTACTCTGGGTTTTAAAGGAGAGTATTTGATGGCTCAGGGCTTTTCTTTTTGGTAATCTATGCTTAGCTCTGGCCAACTCCCCATTCCCTTTGACTCATTGCGTGAGAGGGAAAAACTAAGTTTCTGAGTCATAAATCTGACTTCATGCATCCTGACTGAAACCCAAGGACTTAAAACTAAAAGAAAACATGTATATTCACAGTTTCCCTGACCTCATATTCCCAGGACCTATGCAGACTGTGTACTGACAAAGATATTTTTGTCCCCTTAAGTAATTTAATATTACACAGAAAATGTATGTAGATATTAAAATAGTTTTAGAATACTAAGAATATGTAATATGAAATTTTCCATGTCTCATGGAGGTTGAGCCTTTTTCACTCTGAATATTTGTGAACATACAAGAAATAAACACATTAAAATTTTTAATAGTAGGTTGTATATTATGGAGAATAATATGCTGAGTCAACAATTGGTTTGATCTACATCATGTCCAACTTAAAAGTATTTTAATCTCATCCCAAAGGCTTGTATGTAGATTATAAATAGATAAGGAGGAAACAGGTAGGTGAGGAAAGATTATGGGTCTGGAAACTCACTTCCTCTCCTCTTTTCTTCTAGGCTGCTATCCGTAGAGATGTTTATTAAACAAAATAATGGTATTTAAAATTTAGATACTTTTCTACGTGTAGAATATGTAATTCGGAATACCTATATTTTAATATTCTTTTTTATTTAGAGTGTGTGTGTGTGTGTGTGTGTGTGTGTGTGTGTGTGTGTGTGTTCCATGTGGCTTAGGAAGATGTCCGGAAACAACAATTTGAGGAAACTGGTTCTTTCCTTCTATAACGTGGGCCCCTGAAATCAACCTCGGATAGTCGAGATTGATGGTAAATATCTCATCAGGAATAACCATTTAAGTAAAAAGAACTGGATAAATAAAAATATTTTATTCACTGTGAAAAAAAATGGTCACTTAGTTTCACTGTGAATGTATCTGTTGATCATGAGGGGGGAAAATCTTGAGTAAGGTCTTTACAGGAAAATAAGTAGGGATGAAATCAAGCCTGTTCTTGAGTGAATTAGCTGCAAAATTCAGGCATATTTAATTCAGGAGATCTTGTCTTTATTGGTGAAATTATTAAGGGCACTCCACGTAGTTAAAAGGAGATTTATTTAATGGCGTAACTTACAAATTCAGGGATAGGTAGGTCACGGGGTCTGGGGAAGGTGTATCGCAGTCCAGCGGTGTTCTCTGGAGCTCTGCTTGGCCCACCTCCACCGTCCAGGGTCCTGGAACAGAGAGAGCACTGGCCCATCCAGATCTCAGGTCTCCAGGCACCTCCCTTGGCCCCGCCTTGTAGGCGTGACAGTTGAAGAAGTCTCAATGGGGGTTGGAACTTCCAGATCAAAGCTGGAATGGCTACCCACTACATCTCCCCCTTTTTGTCTAAATAAAAAAGTTCTAACCTAATACAAGGCTATATACAAAGGAATGGTTATCAAATATTGTCCAGGAATAATGAGGGATAATGACCTAGATAAGATGGAACTACTACATAGTCTACTGTTTGTATCATTCCCTCAAAGTCGTTATAAATGCTTATTAAATTTTCACTGTGTATGTATTCTCCAACTTTGTCTTGGTTATTTGGTTCAGTGTTTCATGGCATTTAAATTTATTTAAAGAAACATGTTTCCATTTTTGGAGAGAAGCAAGAAAATATTAATCTAGCAGCCTAGAGTGAAATTGTATGCCATCAAAACTAGTGATAGGAGATTATTATCAAAATATAGTATTAATTTCTCTAGAATTGTATTGTACTTCTATGAATGAAAATTCTTAGAAAAGAAAGAATAAACACTACTTGAAACAATGATATTGAAGATGTATAAAAGGAAAGAGATCATTTTAAAAGTTAACATTAACTCTAACATTTGCATATACTGTTTGAGTTTCATCCCATTCAGCAATTAATCATGGCTTACCCAGGCAATATTCTTCATCATTTTCAATGCCTTGACTCATCAGGGTGGGTGAATTTGTCTCCGAGGGCCAATTCCCAGCAGTGGAACATCCAAGGCAGACTTCCTGTGCCATGGCTCTGTTGTCAAGCCTTTTAAGGTAATCCTCAGCTTCTTGAGAGATTCATAGTATTTCCTCAAGACTCCAAGATCCTGTAAACATATTACAGTTGCATTATTTAAAAAGGAAAAGTATATAAATTCATAGCTTTCCTCATAAACAGCCAATATATTAGCCTTCTTTTGAATATTTGCCTTTAATTCAATAAATGAGCAAAATGTCTTAAAGTTTAAATCATTATGCTACATCCTTTGAAAATTAAAATGTTATTATAGTACTTTATGTCTTTTTCTTTATTCACTCACATGTTTAAATTATGTATAAACAGTTGCAATTATAAAATTATATCAAAGCTAATGAAAAATAGAAAGGATATCACAAGAAAAGGGAATTTTAATCTCATACTATCCTGCTTTTAGCAAAATGCATAGGTTTTACATGTTGTGTAGTCATTGGGACATCATAGAATGATGTAATGCTCCCTTCCCACAGGCATCAGTAATGTACCTTTACTCCTGGTCTGCTAGAAGTCAGGGAGAAGACAGCCTTTTCTTCGCACACTGGAAACATCATCTTAGTTTGATGACTAACCCAAGTTGGCCTCAGGTGATAGAGTCAGATACTCTACTTACGTCATGATCTGAATTACTCCATGCTTGGATTCTGGAAACAAATGATTAGGGTGTCATCTCTCACTCCCCAGAAACTTCTTAACCTCATAATATAGTCCTCAAGATTTTGGTGACATCAAAGTAGATTTTTGTGTCACCTCCCTATGTTAAATGAAAATTACATCACCAGATTTTTACCCTACTGTAACAGAACACAGAAATAGTGTTGGTGAGTGAAACCTAATTGTTGTAATTGGTCTATTCATAGTTACAAGGTGGAATTTATAAGTTCTTTTAAGTAAGAAAACAATGAGGTACTGTGCTATTTCTTAGGAACAGCAACAGCAAAGAGGCCAGAGAGACAGTTGATAGCGACAGTTATCAGAAACAAGAGAAAAAGCAGCTATACAAATATGTCACAAAAAAAACACCTTTCACATTCTCCTTTCCTTTGAGCAAACTCAATAAAAGATTCTGAACACAGGGAATAATCGAAGTAGCTACTAAATTCTCTCAATTCCCCCAAACAGAGAGCAGAGTGAAAATGTATAGAAGTTAAATATGACTCGCTGAAGTAGACTTACGTGAGAAAAGTGAAAACAGGAGAAACTTTGGTAGTTACAAAGCATGAGAACACACGAGTAAGTAAGGTTCTCTTGACTTGTGTTAGACAACGCATTTGTCTTTGCACCACACAAAGAGCCATCATTGCAGAGTCAGGGAGGCTTCTTATTATGTTATTTTCATGTTATTCACATATCTCAGATCTAAGTGACCTCAGACTACTGGTAAAATAATTTTTAAACACTCCACTTGGCTTGGAGAAAACAATTCCTAGGAAAGTGTGGTATCACTTAAAGAGTGGCTAACACTTTGCAGGTCATCTTCCCATGCAATGGAGAATATCATCTATGGTCAGTAAGATGACTGAGTGGCTTCATAACAGCTTTGTCACAGCCCAGGTGCACATATTTTCCAATTCCGTGTTCAGCAACTGCTGGTAACATGGAATTGTAAATGATAGAAAACATAACAACAAATCATTAATATTATTAATAAAACATTATTTCTCTCCCAGAAATCTGGTTGTGAAATGCTACTAGGACAGTAGTAAGTCTGCCATGATCTTGGTTTCCAACTGATTTCATCATGGCTTAATTTTTCTGTATCCTCCTTCTGAGTCATTCTATGATATCTTGTTTGTTAACATGTAGGATAAACTCATTTAACAGCCAGGCGGTGGTGGCGCATGCCTTTAATCCCAGCACTCGGGAGGCAGAGGCAGGCAAATCTTTGTGAGTTCGAGGCCAGCCTGGACTACCAAGTGAGTTCCAGGAAAGGCGCAAAGCTACACAGAGAAACCCTGCCTCGAAAAACCAAAAAAAAAAAAAAAAAAAAAAAAAAATTCATTTAACAAGATCACATCCTTTGAAGCTTGCGGAACAAAGGCATTATTGGGAGGAGTAAGAATAACAACCCTCAGCACTTCCCATAGGTTGACAACTGGAATCTTAAGACATTTGGAGATGTCATTAGCGTCCTTTGTTCTCCAGAAATCATATCCCAAAGAAGCCAGCACATTCCTGATAAGAAAAATAGACTTCTCGCCGGGCGGTGGTGGCGCACGCCTTTAATCCCAGCACTCGGGAGGCAGAGCCAGGCGGATCTCTGTGAGTTCGAGGCCAGCCTGGACTACCAAGTGAGTTCCAGGAGAGGCGCAAAGCTACACAGAGAAACCCTGTCTCGAAAAAACCAAAAAAAAAAAAAAAAAAAAAAAAAAAAAAAAAAAAAAAAAAAAAAAGAAAAATAGACTTCTCATAAAGTACTATTGTATTAGATATTTACCCTGATTGCTTTTCTGTCCTAAAGGATTTTAAATATCAATCCGTTCATACAGTCAGCAATTGATTAGCCAAGCATGAATGCTTTGAAAATGAAAATATGGAACTGGGGGTGGATTCTTTACTGAAGGTCCCATAGACTACAAAGAGAGGCAAGACTGGTACATAAATAATGAAGCCAGAGTTTGAAGGCCAAGAATGATGAGGACTATTTTAAGGATCACCTTGGAGACAACAGGTAGAAAAAGTCTTCTTAGTTGAAAAAATTATAAGGAGTTACGTGTAGGACTGGAGTATAGATACTTAAACGAATGGCAAACACACTTTAAGTTGGGATATAGGGTTTATAGAGAAGTATAAGAGGAGGAACTAAAACTAGAAAGAGGAAACAGATGTAGATGCAGGTCTTGAATACTTAAAATAGGAACTAATTAAATGTTTTGATCAACACTATAAATGGACCAGAGGTATTCATTTAGGACATTAAATTTGGTGAGAACACATAATTTTTAAGAGAGGAAACATCACATTAATAAAGGGAAGATGACTGAATGGATATTAAAAGTCTAACAAGGTAAAAATGATAAGATTTCAAGCTATATTAAGCACAGTTCAGAGATTATATAGGTAGGTTGTTTTGAATGAGAAATGTTCCTCACAGGCTTTTGTATTTGAAGATTTTGTCTACTAGTAGGTGGTGCTGTTTGGGGAAGTTCAGGAACCCTTAGAACATGAAACCATGATGGATGAAAACATCACTATGATGGGCTTTGACAACTTAAAATCGTCCTCACTACAAGTTCTCTCTCTGCTTCCTGTGTGCATTTTGCTATGCTAACTCTCAGCCTCCTGCCTGTACTGTCATGCTTCACCTACTATTATGAGTGTTTCCTCTAGAAACTTTAAGGAAAAATAAGCTTTTTTTCATTAAGACACCTCTGGTCATGGTGTTTTATCACAACAACAGAAAAATAACTTACATAATAGTTGTCTAGCTAGTTACAATGATTAACATTTATTTATCATTTACTAGGTAAAAAAATTCTGAAAAGAAGTTACAACAAGCTTATGGGGTAATATGGAAGAATAAAGTTGGTCATTTTACTCAGAGGCAGAAAATACTCAGAGTGTCTTTGATAAAAAAGTAAGGTGGCTACTGGGATAATTATTGTCCTTTATGTAAAAAGTTTCAAATTCATTGAAAAAAATTGCAGGAAGAAAAAGGGAAAGAGAAAAACAAACTCTATTTATAAACTGATTGATAAATTTTCTAAACAAGCATAGTATTAAAATGAGTCCTGATGACCTATTGTTATACTCATAGATCACAGCATCTCTTAACCATCATCAGAGAAGCTCCTTCTTCCAGTAGATGGCAATTAAAAGGGAGACCTTGCAAAAGTGGTCAATGTGCAGAGAATAAGAGACTGTGATGTTTTCAACCCTAAATATGACATATATATCATATGGCCACTCAAGGGAATGGAAAGGTTCTAAAAGTCAGAGGTGGTCAATAACATCAAGGAAAGTGTTTTCCACACCAAGCGAGGCAGTTGCACTTATGAATTTATAGTTGCTGTGACAATTTGTACAAGATCTGTGCAAGCTTCATCCAGACAAATTTCAGCACACAGGGGAAGATGGGCCTGAAATCCCACCACTAGATGGGAAGATACTGCTTTTATTAGCTCCTGGGATAAAGAGACTCCATTTTCTTTAACAGTGTAACTCCTGGTAAGTCATCCATACCCCAGTAAAGTGTCTACTCCAAAGAGCAGCTCTGCAGTTCTCCATGAGAAAGAAACAGACAAAAAAGAAGAAATCTCAAAGTTAGGTAGAATGGGCTGGACAGCATGGGAGGAGTTGGGAGGCCATGAATATGATCAAAATACCATGCATGAGATTCTCAGAGAATTGATAAGGCTAGTGCTTAAACAATAAAACCCTCAGCCTTATCTCCTCTGTAGAAAAACAAACAACAAAAATAATAGTTTGTGAAGTGAACTAATCAAATGATCTTTACAGGAAAAGCTTAAGCTTACAATAGGTTAAGCTTAAGAAATCACTATTAATAGGACTGAGGAGATGGCTCTGTTAGTGAGAAAGAAAGCCAAGTACTGCAGCTGTGCACAGTCCTATGTGGAGAAGGCAGAAAAGGAAACAACCCTGGAGCTCACTGGTCAGCCAGTCTTGCTGAGTAAGCGAGCTCTAAGTTTAGTAAGAGACCCTGCTCAAAAAAATTCAGGTAGAGAGCAACTGAGGAAGACACACACAGCATTAATGTCAGGTCTCCATATATGCATTGATCACATGAATACCACACATGAATATATATATATATATACACAAATACACATATGGAAAAAAATTCCTGGTTTTTGGAGTTGATACAAATGATAGCTTCTTAAGCAAAATGATTTGATATGATAAATGAGCTTTATCATCTTTACAAGGATTGTCAAGAATGACAAAGAATAGAGCAGTAACTTATAATAAAGAATGGGACATCCTTTCAACACTTGTTAGGCTGAGGCAGGAGAATTACCAGGAGTGTTTGGCCATCCTGGACAATGCTGTGAGTTCAAAGCCAGCCCAAGCTACAGAGTAAACCCTGTCTCAACAAAATAAATTAAAAACACTAACAATGACAACAAAATTAAACAAAATAAATAAGAATAGTATGTGTGTTCTAATTCACTTTCTAATTAATTATGTGTACAAAGCAATTTAGAATGAAATGTATGAATAAAATTTATGCTGAGTTTGATTTTTACCTGTAGACAGGAAACTATGCTGTCTATTGCTTCAATGTCCTACCTGATTGTGATTTATCACATCCTCTTAATGACAACTAATTTGAATCTTAAGGAAAGATATCTTCATGTATAATATATTCTTTTGTGTATATGCCTGTTATGTCTATCCCATGAGTGGTATCATTATTTCCATTTAATAGGTTAAAATATCCTGAAATCTAGTAGGTTAAATAGTTTATTTAAGTTTTTACAACAAAGAAAGGAATCATAACTTTAGATTTTGTTGAGTTATCTTTTACTTATGAATGTCACACCAATGAGGACATCAGCCCAATGAAGTTAGGAATAGGAACTGTTGTTCAGTACGTAGATATTAACTGGCTCAGCAGCTACTGACTAAATGAATGGGGCCTGGAAGGAAGACCTTGAGTCACTCTTCTCAGTGACTGGACTCCACTGATTGCCAGGAGTCACTCAGCTATACTATGATGAGGAGCAAGGATGAGGCCCTTAGGTAAGAGCAAACTAGTAGGATAGTACACATGAAAACACAAATAAGTATAATTGAGGTGACATTATAATGTATGTTGACTCATGGGTTCACACTGTTTGCTGTATTGGCTCATTGTCCAATTATGTAAACATTCAGATGAATTGTTTGTTGTTTCTTCTTTCAAAGAAAGAATCTGTAAGTTAGTGCATGTCTTTCTGCACATGTTCATGGGAGGTGGCCTGAGTTTGTAAGTTAATATTTTATGTTTGTATCCAGTGTCCAAGCTCAGAGCACTGAGTTTTGCTTTTGTAAAGAGAATTATCTATTTTTGATATTATCAAATAAAGTTTTGCTTTCTCACAGGGTTACAAGTTAACTAGTGTTGGATCTGAGTAGAACCTTTCTGAAATTAGCATCAGAATTTTCCACATTGACAAAAAATTCCCCATAAGATTTATTTAGATATTTATTCTGCATCTGAAAAGCTATTGAATTATGTGTGAAGTATTTTTTGTCCTCTGCACTACCTCCAAACAGATCATCCTTGTATTTAATCCATTGACCCTTTTGCATAAATGTTTTCATATAAATCACATTTAAAAACTCAGCTTATCCAACAATAGTACTAATGACTTTATCTTCATTCTTATGCCTGACAAACATCAAAAACCCAGTCACCTGAATTTATAAATATTTACACTAAGTCTGACTAATTTGGAAAAAGAAAAAATTGTTACAATACCCCATTTTCATAATTTTTTTTCTAAGAAAGAACCTGTATCTTCCCATTTTATTTCTTATAATATTAAGGACTGCCTTACCATTGTGATGTTTTTCACTAAGCATATAATGAAGATATTTGGTATAATAATTTGTGAATTAAAGATCAATGGTAAATCTTTCCTGTAGACAACGGACATGTCAGACCATAATCTCAGGTAATGATACAACTGTACAGAGTTCACGTAAGTATTAACTAAGATCGACATTAACCCCACACTGTATGACAGCTTATCATTTCATTGAAACATCATATATACTATCTTTGCAAACATAAAATCATAAACTACCAGATGGTATTATTAGCCTTTCATGGAGACAAAGAATTCTTGTCATTTATGTGGTCTGTCCATTTGTTCCACCAGCAGGCAATCCACAAATGTGACTATGAATTTTATTTTTGTATCTATGATATTAATTCCTTGTGTGTCCAGATAAGGAAACAAAATTTAATAATACTAAAGTAGACATCATGAAATCACAGAAGCACAAAGCAGAGAAATCCATGCAGACACAAAGTCAGAAATTAGATGCATGTAAAGGCAGAGGATTGCAAAAGCCAGCCAACAAGTAACGAAACGGGAGATAAGAGACAGATTCACCTTCACAGCCTAGAAGGAGAAAACCCCATTAGCTCCTTGGTTGGGAACTTCCAGACTCCAGAAGTGTGATTATTTTACCTTTCTGTGGTTTATACCATCAAGTTTGTTATTCTTTCTTAAAGCAATGTTAGGAAAACTAATGTGAGACCCAAATGAAATAGATCATTTCCAAGTGGTTCTAGGAAGCATAATCTTTAGGAAATGATCATAGAATCAGGTTGTTGTTTTTGTTTTTGTTTTTGTTTTTTTGTTTTGTTTGTTTGTTTGGTTTGGTTTTTTGAGACAGGGTTTCTGTGTGTAGTTTTGGTGCCTGTCCTGGATCTCCCTTTGTAGACCAGGCTGGCCTTGAACTCACAGAGATCCACCTGTCTCTGCCTCCCGAATGCTGGGATTAAAGGCGTGCACTACCACCACCCGGCGAATCAGGTTGTTTTCAGCCTGTTAGCTATATACTTCTAATTTTAAAGACAAATTAGCTCTTAGACATGTCCTTGTTGTTCTTGCAGAGAACCCAGGTTTGGCTCCCAGAGCCATAAGGTATCGTACAACTATCTGTAATATTTTCAGTGGATATGACACCCTCTTGCTGTTGTGACAAACTACCTTAGAAAAACAATTTAAGGAAGCAATGAATGAAGAGTTTATTTTGGCTTACCTTTCACAGATAGAATCTGTTATGGTGGGAATATCACGGTGGTAGGAACTTGAGGTGGCCAGTCACATTGCATCCACAGTCACGAAGCAGAGAACAATGATTGTAGGTCCTCATCATTGTCTTCTTGATGCAGTCCTGTAGTTTAGCTATGGAGTGGTGGATCTTCCCATCTCAACTAACCCATATACAAAAGCTCTCACTGACATGTTCAGAGCTTGTCTCCTGTCTAGTTGATAGTCAATATTATCTGTCATTGTGGCCTTGTGACGATGTCTCAAGCCTTTCTGAGGTATGAAGAGAGAATAATCACCAGGACTCTTAGGTACTTGGTTGTTGCTGAATGTTTCTATTTTGTAGGAGAAGGAAATTGACACATTGGGCAGTTTGTCAATAATCAACTGGGAGATGGTTTGGAAGTCAGAAGCCTTCAAGATAGCATTTAGAGAAATCTATAGTTTTTAAAGAAAAAAAAGATAGATTGAACTGCAGATTAAATGGTAGGATGCATTCTAAAAATTGTACAAGTATATGAGAGCTTAATGTTCATTATTAGAGTTGCCTTTGTTGCTTAATGAATAGAACTCTAAAACGGAAGACGTGGTACACTAAGACTGAATAAGAATCATGGGTGTGTTTGCTTAAGAATGTGAGCCCACTGGCCTCTTAACTCCTGGGCCTCCAAGAGGAGCTTCCACTTTCTTGATACATGAGCAGCCTTCTCTGAGCGGAAAACTGTGCTGTTGCTTCAACTTAGGTGGAAGACCTGCAAGATGATACTTATCCTCCTTAACACATGGCCTCTATTCCTCTCCTATCTACCTTTTGGTTCTGTAATTAGGGTAAAGACGGCATAAATCAGGGAAGTTAAAAAAAAATAGTATTACTCACCAAAGGAACCTCAAGACATAATGAAGGTGTAGCAAAAGAGAATCGTAAGTGCATGCCAGAGAGTATATCTTGATAATGTTAGACAGGAGCAGGGGTCGATGATTGTGAAAGATGAATGTGATAAGCTGGACTTTTTCTGTAAGGAATCCTTATCCCATGGCTGAAAGCTCCCTGGCAAGGGTAAAGGGAATAGTTCTAATATTCTGTTTGAATGGTTATCACAAGCTTGGGGCTTGGGAAGGGGAAGCCTCACATTAAATGAAGTAGAAATGACAGAAATGCCTTGGCAGAGTTTTGAGTAAGAGTTCAAAAGACTCAGAAAAGCAAATAGCGTGCTGGAGTTATTCGGTTGTGTAACACCAGCTGACTAATTAACTGGAAGGATTTGAGACCACGCTTATCTCTAAACTGACTAGGATTGCACCGGGATGGGGAGTGATATTGTTGAGAACCAGGGCCAAGGTTCCAGAAGGGTATAAATGTATAAGGTAGAGATTTCAGCACACAGAACTTTACATATTCACATTTAACTTACAATTTAAAATTAAACTCTGTAAGTAAACTCAGTACTTTTTTTTTTTTTTTTTTTTTTTTTTTTGCTTTTCAGCTCTGGAATATTTTGGAATTTTACTTCTCTATGAGTGATGTTCTGTATGTTTAGCTTTCAGAAAAAGCTTCTCAGGTTGTCCCCGACTCTGGGTAGTCACCCTTCCTACACACAGCTTTCTTCCTTTTCTACTGCCATGTTCTGTGTGGTTGTTTTCATTTACGTCTAGAAAAGTCAGTTTTCCTAAATAATTGTTTAGACTCTTAGAAATGGCATCAATATCTTATGCCTTAGAATTTATTATGGTGTTCCATGCTGAACAAATTATTTGTTAGAATTTTCCATCTATTATTTTCATATTTCCATTTATTAAGCATAGCATACCTGTTTATCATTAATAATCAAAATGTAAACATTACAACACTCATGCATTATCTCTTTAATTGGCTGAATCACTTTAAATCCTTGAGATACGCTTAAGTAGAAAGGAGATTTAGTATGGAATGATAAACTGTGATGTGTAAACACATATAATAAAGTAAATTGTTTACTTTGCAGCCTGATAATTAAGTTATCAAAGTCAGATAAATGAAAAGACAAACCAGTCACAGCAACAAAATACACACTCTTAAAAGATAGGCTCGTTTGTAGTAATTTTGTCATCTAGTTCTTCACAATGTCTAAAATAATACTGTTGTTATCCCAGGACCCTTCCATGACTCACCACAACCAAATGAGAAATATGAAACATTTCATAAGGAGATTATCAACATGTCTTAGCCCAGCGAGACTCTAAAGACTGTTAAGATTGCACACCAGATAACAGAATTTATTGCAGAAGTGAAAACACTGTAGTTCTCATGAGCAAAGATAGATGAAACAAAGTGTGTGTGTGTGTGTGTGTGTGTGTGTGTGTGTGTACTCATCACACATACATGGAATTTTCAGGAATAAAACTTGTATGTAAATAATCAAAGTGAATATGCTGTTAGTAAGGAGGTGCCTTTAAATTTTTGAGTACTTCAAACAAAGAAGTTCATTTGAAGATTGATATCATACCTTCAAAGGAGTGCTTATCCCTAGTTCCTTGATTAAAATCTGGCCATTCCCCTCTTGACTGGCCTCGACTTCCTGCTTCCTCCAACATTTGCAATTACTCTGAGGTTGGAAAAGAGCCACTAACTTCACTTTCCCCCTCAAGTGCAGTTCCCGGGTTGATTATGGGACTATTATTAGATGTTCAGTGTTGCAATTTAATTTTATCTGCTTTTGTGATTCTAGGGCACTGAGAGCAAACAGAAAAAAACAGTGCTTCTGCTTTAAGGTTTGTCCGCGTCTGAAACCCAGAGTCCTGTAGTATAATTATTTCTATGGTAACCACACAGGAAGTGCCAGGCCCTGACAGTTTAGACACAGAAGAAACAGTCACGAGTCTGTAGCTTTTCCAGTCCCCAGTGGTACACATCTCAGTTACAGAATCCAAGCCGCTGCCTTTCTTGCCTTCTTAGTCTTAGCATTGGAATTTTGGTCTTGCAGTATTTTTGGTAATTTTTAATATTTTTGTTTTTATTTCCATCTCTTTTCTTAAGGACAGGCCTTTCAATCCTCTTTTATCACATAGATTGTTGGCCCTCTGTATAGTACGCTTCAATATCCAGTTTCTGCCGACTGTGAACCAAAAACAGAAAAAGAAAACTCAATCAGTACTAAAGAATTTTTTATTATAATTATTCCCTGAGAAATGTAGCACACAACACTGATTCATGTAGCATTTAAGTTCAATGATACATTGTAACTAATCCAGAGGAAGATGTGTAGAGGGGAGGGGAGGCGGTCTATGCCTGCTTGACAAACATAGATACAGGAACTGAGGATATTTGGATAGTGTTATCTATAAGGGGGTCTTAGAATCAAGCCCTCCTAGCTATGAAGGGTGACTGTAGTCTTCTGTCAATAAAATTTTGTGTATTTTCCATGTGCAGTGTGTAGCTTAAAACAAAACTTAGAAGTGGGATATAAGTCACTTATTTTCTTTCAGTTTATTAAAGTGCCATCTATTCTGCTTGCATGAAGGGCCAAGCTCTTAGAAGGGGAATTAGATATGTCAAACCTTTATTTCTTTTGTATCTTATATCTTTAAAAACACAGAAAGAAGTTCAGAAACATCAATGAATGAAGAACCCGCTCATTTTTTTCCTCAAATAACTTCATATTCATCATTTAAAATATAAAATGATGAAATAAGTGTGCATAGATGTATTCGTGCTGAAAAAAAATGCAGTGTGACCTTTTGGTGAATACTCTTTTTGATTTACTTTATTTTTGTTTTTATTTAATGTCTTGAATTGGATTATAATTTTTAAAATACTTCATGGTTCTGTGTTTTATTGTGGTGGACTTATAGCAATGTTAGTTTCTTGCTGAATGAGTTTATTCCTCCTGCCTGTAAAAGAGTAAAAAGCAGGCAAGATACTCTCTCTGCTTAAAACTCTTTGAACAATTCATAAAAAACAGTACAGTGTCAATAAACTGAATTTCCTTAATGAGCATTTGTGATTCATTTTGGACACAGCTCATCAACCTAAGGTATTATTTTTTTTAAGATACTCAAGACAGTGACCAACAACTATATTGCTGTTTGAGCTTGTGTGTGATGTAGAGGTGACTATGCTGATGATTATGGACACGCCCTGATGAGACAGTGGCAGCCAGACCCACCTTCTGTACCCAGAAGTATTCCACTTCTTTCTCACCAAAGAAGTCCTTGGTATTCATGACACCTGAGGTAGCTGTCCACAACATAGCTGTGTCAGAATGGACTTTCCCACCAGAACTCCCTACATTTCCACACATGTCCACTATATACTCAGAGACCAGTCACTCACTAGTATTGGGGTGCATGCATTGTGTCACATGACAGATTTCCCAAAACATTTTTTTCCATTAAAAATTGAAAATATATTGAGATCTAAGCCAGTGACCACAGCTTGGGAGAACAGAGAATCTACACCAAAATTTTTAAATTTCACATCATTTGAAAGTGATGAGTGCAGAGAAGATTTTATTTTCATACTAACTTTTTAGGAGAAAACATAGTGCTTACTAATTTTAAAACACAATTTCTAAAGTTTCAAAAGCAAAACCTACTTAAGTTGACTTTAAAACTATCATTTTTTAATATAATATTATCATGGAAAAGATGAAATTTTTTTGTTTCTAGCAATTAGGAAGGCCTTAAGATGGAATTCATGATATTACCTTGAAACTATAATAGCAAAGAATTTCATACCAAAGGGTTTTCTAAATTTCTAAAAATGAATAAAACACTACTCCCAATCCATATTGTCATTGATTATTTAAATGTATGTTAAGCACATAGTGTTAGGGTGCTTGTTTAGAAGGTCACTGCATTCTACTTTGCTCTAAAACATGAGATTCAAGGAAAATAGCTCACTAATTCATGATTCAGTATTTTTCTTGTTGGTCTGTTTTGGAGATGATATAATGGTATTTGTATTACATTTGCTATGAACAACAAGGATTAATGTATGACCATTTCCTGGGATTTGTAGACTAGTTGAAGCCACATGCAAACAAAACAAATTGTCTATACAGTCAGCAGATTTATTTTTCTGAAGAACTCTAAGGAAGTTGGAATCAAAGTATTTATTCAGAGTTGGTAACCTCAATGAATACAACCAAAGAAATAATGAATGAGAATATTTTTCCTAAGGACTGAAAGGTGAAAGGAATAAAAGAGATTCAGAAATTAATTCAAAGGAAGTTATATTTAAAAATGACAGAGGTCAAGGAAAATCTCAACAGAGTACTTTTCCTCCAATGGACAAAAGTAGGTGTGCTCGAGGCCTGTGTATCGACTGTGTTTCTTTCATTGTAAGAACACAGAGAAGAACACACTGTTGATATTTCATCATTCCAATTGCTTTGTTTCACCTGTCAGGCATGAAAAATTACAGAGAAGAAAAGTTTTCAAAAGGAAAGAAACGTTTGAAAACCACGAACACATTGTGAGTGCTTAATCCAGAAGAGCTGGTTTATCAAGAGCTGTAAAGGAAACTGAGTGACGAAGAAACACACTGTTAGGATTTTCACACCCTCCTAGAGAGGGGATCAAAGTGCATGCCTGTGGTTTGATGTACTGTGAGAATGAGTTTGTAGGTATAGGAGTGTCCATGAGTTATTTTCCAGCATTAGAAGACAGCTGTGTGTAGCGTTATTGTCACTAAAGTCCTTTCATTTGGGCCCAATTTTTTTGTTTCATACTTAGTGGTTTTCAATATAATATTGTGCCTTCAAGTATTTCAGATCAAGTTGGCAACATGGTAAAGAATGCTGTACTCAAAACTAGAACTGGATGCCAGTCATGGCATTCTTGTTTGCTTGTCATTGATTTCAGCTTTTGATACGTGTACAGCATTTCTGTTTTATGCTCTGCCTTTCCTAATTGTATAATTGTGAGAATGAAATAAATGTGTTAGGGACTTTATAAACAAGTTTGTGTAAAACAGATTGAGCACCTCACTGTTGACTATGTCGTAGAGGGAATTTTGTTTCTTTAGCTTCAATTCAAAAGACATTATAGTGATGTGCTTGAGGAGGAAATGCTAGGCCATCAGCTAGGACCCTGTCCTTGGTGTGACTGCATAGCACCAGCTCAAGATTCAGATGGTCAGAAGATACATTCCCAAGTGATCAAAGAGAGCCTTCACTGCCACAGTGACAGAATTCTTGGCACAAAGACACTTTATCTATTTATCTATACCCTCAAATAAGCATACATTCCCAAATGCACACATTTTATTCAAAAAAAGAAAATAATTTTAAGTATTCCTTGTTTGAGATCTCTTATAAATGGAATGAATTATTCCAACAAGCACAATTTCAGTATTCTATTTTGTTTGAATATATACTATGATTAAGTTTACTTTCTGAATCAACATTTGCCTTCCTATTCTTGGAGTTATTTATACAGCATTACTCAGCAAAGTGGCAATGAAGTACCCATTCAAGAATCAATGGAAATAACATATGGCATAGCTATGGTCCTACCATGGAGATTTAATGAGATACCTACTACTACAGAATGCTTAAACTGTTTTCAATTAAATGTTGCTAAATGTCATTTGATTAAATATATTAAGAAGTTTGAGGTATTACTGTCTAAGAGCCTTAGTGTGGAGTGAATATGAAATGCATACACATACATTCACTTCCACGTGTTCATCTGCTCTACAGCAAGACAGAGCCAACTCAGTTTTACAGTGTATACGACCAAACGTTATCACACGGGGTAAAATATATCTATTCTGAAGAAGAGTGGGTCATGTAGAGTGTGAGAGTTGTTCATAGCCTGACATTTACAGGAACAAGCTGGGCTTCCTTAGTCTTTATTTACCCTTTTTAGAGAAGTTCATCCTTGCCTGAGGGATCTCAGTGTGTGTGGGCACACACTAGATGGTGAGATCTGCTGAGTTTCTGTCTTGAACCGCAAAGAATGCAGCTAGTCAACCAAATACAAACACTAACACACTATGTCCTTACACCTGTCCATCTGGGCACAATGCCATGTAAAGTTTTGCTGTAGAGTTGAGGAATTATGGATACAGAAAGATTGTTGATTGATGGGATATGTAGCCAGAGCAGTGAAGAAACAAAAAGAGATAATTCAAGTTTCTGGGGCGCTCGCTATTCACTCAATGATTTCAAATAGCCTTGCACTGACCCCAAGTAAGTACCTATTCAGGAACCTGTCCATGCCAGGCAGGTACTAACAGTGGTGCCTTTGTCTTTGATCACTTAGTCCCTCACCTGTCCTGCTATCTCCAGCTTTGTCTTTTAATTACACTCAGAGTTATTTACTTTTTTATTTAATGAGATCATTCTAAATCCCATTTGCTCACCACTAAGGTTGTTGTTTAAATAACATGTCCACAGCAGATTATTAAACTAGAAAGAGATTTTTTTCATTATTGTCATCAGATCATTAACAGAGGGATTTAATTTTCAGATAGGAAAAAAGAGGGGGAGTGAAGAGAATGTTAGAATGCAGAAACCAACACTCCAATGGATTGCACAGATAAAATTTTCCATATCTGTTGCTCAATCATGGAATTTAGATTGTATTATGGGACTGCTCAGTATCAGCTCCAACAGTCATGGAAGATTTCCTTTCAGGAAACATCAGCTTCCCATTAGTGGAGGGTAAACCAGATAGTCCTGTCTGACTATTTATTACCACTGACATCATGGCAAATGAGCTCATTCTAAGAGAGAAACATGTCTTCATTCACTGTACATTTAATAAGCATTCATTTATTTATTGTTTATTTTTAGGGATGGTTTCATGTTGTTCTCTCAATGAGATTTACTACCACACCAACTTTCTAAGAAGCTGTGCTAAGCAATATTTTTCTCTGTATTATAAACAACCCTATCTTCTTTAAGGGCCAAACCAATCAGCTGGTTCTACTGAGTTCAAATAATAGTACATTTTAGGTACATATTTTGTATCAGTTACAGGTCATTATCTATACAATAACATCCAAAAACTTCTTTGGAATTTTACTTTTATCTCTTCAAACAGGAGATATGTCACTGTGAGATGCAAGAACAGGAATACTAGCTGCCATATTGTCTGTTGTGACGACAAAAAAAAATGGTCTGATAAATACACAACAAGAGGAAAACAAAGAAACTTCTAGCCACATTCTAATTTCTGGTCTCAAAGTAGTCTGGGGGCCTATCTAAAACTTGAGTCATGAAAGACACAAAGTAATGTTCTAGAACATTTTCCCTAAGGTTGCATAATGCAAAAGTATCTTCCTACTACAGAGAGATGTAATCTGCTAAAACTGTTACCTTCTGGTTGTAATGATGTCCTCATTTCTCCCAGGAAGTTGCTGAGGACTATCTGCAAGAATTTCAATCTGTCTTGAAATCACTACTCTACCTTCCTCCTTATTTACCATTGATCAGTCCGTAGTGAGAGCTCAATAAATAATAGCAATAATTCTTCCCATCCATGTCATCCTATCCCATCACACAGAGTGTGAAAGATGTGGCCATGGATGCTGTGTTGTTGAAAGACCCTACTGCTAGAAAGACCCTACTGCTAGACTTAGGTGACTTACCTACTGCTCTATCTCCTCTATGCTCCTACATCTATTGTTCTTATAGAATGAGAGGTCAGTTCTCAATTTTAATTTTATTTTTATATATTATATTGCTAATGTTTTGTTTTTTCTTATTTTGAGACAAGGGTTTCATTATGTACCCTGGCTGGCCTAGAACTCACTCTGTGGACTAGGCTGGCTTCAAAAATACAGAGCTCTTGCTGCCTCTGCTTCCAAGTTCTGGGACTAAGAGTATTTGCTAATATGCTCCATAACTATAGTTCTTTTGAAAGCATTCTTGTTCCTTCCATAACCCTTTCCTGGACAATCCAGGATCTTCATACCACGACTACAAGGGGCAGGGAACTGGATCCTGATGCTTACAAAAGTCTAATTGTCATTAGCTTTATGTTGTAAAGTTTCTGTGAAAATTGAAGATTTGGATAAGAATAGGAATGATTCTAAACAGAATAAATCCGGTGGGGGAAGGAAGACAATAAAAAACAGTCTGCAAAATCTAGGTAATGATTCTGTGTTCAAGGTCCAATGAACTATCTGCTTTCAAGAAAAGTATCTTCCTGTAGATTGGCAAGAAGTTTGCAAAAGACTGGCTTTTTAACTAAGTCTTAAATATGAAAAGGGTCTCAGCAGAGGAAGATTCATGCCAGGCAGTACCCTGCCTAGGAATCACCTTAAAGTCTCTTCTGAGCCTTGTAAGACACACAGATGTAAGAAATATTGTGTTTCCTAGCTGGAGTGACTGCTGTCCTTTACTAAACACTGTAGCTTATTCACTATGTAAGTATTTATACAACTTGGAGTGACCTCCCTTGGAGAAAATGTGGCTTTATTACTCTTCCTTAAGGAGACATTTGAAAAATGTGCGTGTATATGTGTGTATGTGTGTTTAAGAGTTCATATTTCAGTTCAAGTACGTGCAGTTTCTTTTCTTCTTTTTTTCTGGTTGGGTTCAGACAGAACTATTCAATCTTCCACAAATATCCCTCCCACTTCCCTACCTCTGGGCAAATTTTAAAGTTGTGACTCATCAAACTTCAGTTAGACAACCAAGTTTTGTAGTTCTGTAAAGCAAGATTGCTCACAAAATGACCCCTCACTGATTTTTCTCAGAAGGCTTTATTTATTTGAGTGTCCTTCACTATATAATAAGTCTTTGCAATAAAGTGCTTCTATTTCAACAAAACTCAGTGTATAGAGTTTTATTTAAAGAATATATCTTATATTACATTAAGCTTGGTACACTCGAACTGCATAAAACTCTAACTTAGATGTTTCAGTTTAAAGAAAGTTCAGGAGACCTTGAGATTTAAGAAGTACATGAAGCAGTTTTTCTGATCTGAATTTCATTTCCATATTGCAAATATCAAATGCTGTAAAGAATATTTGCCCAACCCATCGTTTCTAATCCCAGGGAGTTTTCTGTGTTCCCTCTTTGCCCAGTTAAGCCTTTATTCTCTTTACTCTTAGCGTCCTCTGAGCCAACCTCCCTGTGTCCACAGCAAATAAGCCCTGGCCCCAGGCAGCTGACTTCTTGTTCACCCAGATGGAAATTAAACTTCAATGTGCATATTGCAAGCACCTGCCACCACCTGTTAAAAATGCAAACTCTGGACCAGGAGGCAGGCAGAGCTTCCGATGGGGAGGGGGCCTCTCTAGCAGCCTAAGATGCTTTAATTCTCAGGATGGCCTCCTGTAAACCCACAAGCTGAATTTGAATTTTCCAGTGCTATTTTGACCCTGGTTATCACAGGTGGAATTTAGAATTGTTCCTTTTTTCACATTTTGCTTATTTTAAGCCTCTCCAAAAAAGATTCCTATTTATGTATCAGATTTAGGGAGAATGTTAGAATTTGCATGTTTGGCTTTGAGCTTAACGATGATCATATTTATGAAGAGAGTGTAAGTCATCCCCCTCTGCTATGTTATATTTTGATGCTCGTTTCTGGCAGTCTCAAGCCCTTTCATATTTGTATGGATATATAAAAACCATAAACACATGAAAAGTGAAGAGAGTGAATTTTATGTACTAGTTGGTTATACACAAGTTATCTCTAGTATTTCTGGGATACTGTGATGGCACTCTGAGATCTTTTGAGTTATCTAATTTTTTAAAACAATCTAAAATGTCTGCCCTTATTTGCTGCAAAAACTAAAACTAAAAAGAAAAAGAAAGAAAGCAAGAAAAAAAAAAGGTAGCGTGTTATTGTAAACCTCAACTCATCTGTTATCCTTAAACAAGAGTGTGCCTATCTTTAGACATAAACATGAAATGAGTTGCTATAAGAAACTTGTCAAATCACAGATAGCCATATCCCAGAAAAGATGTTTAATAATAAGCAATTTTTATGATACTCCAAAATGGAGATCAAGCAAAAGGTTACTTTTTCCATTTATTCTTTCTGAAAACAACACACCAACCTCTTTCCTCCAAATGTATGTAAAGTCTTCCTTCAGCAACAAACAGCTCCAGGCCTGCACATTCCTGGGGGTGCACAATACTGGATATGTTGGGGATCTGTACCTACTATTCGACAAGTATGGCAAGATAAGTACTTCCTGGAGGAATTATTCTGACCTGCCATTGCCTCCCAAAGCAGTCGGGGAGCATTTGGCAACAACCGCACACATCTCATAACCTGCAGGGATGGTTCACTCTCAAAGCTGTAAAGGAAGGGTTTCTCAGGGCCACAGTCCTTGGCTTGTGGGAAGCTCTCTTCTCCCTGGTCCTTCTCATCATCCTATCTCTGAGTCATCTCTCCACTGCCCTGTGCTGGCTTCTGTAAACTGGACACAACTTAGAATCTAATGGGAAATGAGTGTTCCCGAGGGATTAATAGACCAGACTGGCTTGGAGGTCTGTCGGTGGCCAATTTTCTTGCTTGTTAATTGATGTAGGAAGACCAAGGCCATTGCTTTTGGTTCCTTTCCTTGGCCAAGGGGTTATAAATGGCATAAGAAATGAGAAAGCTGCTGAGAGCAAGCGAGGAAGCTAGCATGTTTGCATCTCCCAGTGTCCTTGACTACGGATGTGCTGTGATAAGAAGTTAAGTTGCTGCCAGCTCGACTTCACTGCCATCATGGACTGTCACCTAGAACTGTAAAATAAAAAGAAACTATTTCTTCCCTAAGTTGCTTTTGGTCAGGATATTTTGTCAGAGCCACAGAAGTGGAATTATAATGCAAACATACACCTCGGCTTGTTCAGGTCCTTTGCACTCCTCAACACCCTTTCTTCATTGTGTTTTCCAAACTCTTACTTCTTGAGTCTAGCATCTCAATGTCTAAATTCAGAGCCCATTTTGAAATCTTTTGAAATATAGCCATATTGTTGCCTTTTGTTGATGCAAAACACCCACGTCTCAATTCAAAGGGGATAAGAGACTTTATTCTGAAATCAAATACCAGTAACTATGGCCTGGAGAACACAGATTTAGGTCACCCCAAATTCCGTGGTCCAGTGTAGAAGCAGTTTGATGAAGTTCTGATAGGAACAAAGCAGAAGAAGTTAAAAATCAAGATACTTTTCAAACACATTGCTACATACTTTAGGAAGGCAGGTTAAAGTCAAGTAAGGCAACCTCTGCTGTAGGCCTCAGAGACTACCTGCCTTTGGTTGGTTAGAAACCAGTGTTCTGCCTGTACATTCCAAGTGATTTATCTAATGGTCACAAAGTCGTTAGGTCAGGCACAGAGGAGGACGAGAAATGACTATGAAGAGGGCTTGAAAGATGGCCTATGAGAGATAATTTGGCTCTGGAGTTGCAACATTCCAAATTATCCCCAATCATCAACAGTCTAATCAGTTAATCAGCCTTGTAGAAGGTAGAGCTGAAGACTGGCTCACACACTCTCCACATACTATTTGTGTCTTAATGACATTTGAGGTTTCCCCAGTATTACTTTCCTCTACCACCTATGCCTCTCAATTACCCTCCTCTGTCTGTTTTATTTTACAGATGTTGGCAAAGGTCAACACACACAGGCTGTGTATAGGACTTTTTTCTTCAGTGCGGAAGAATAAACCCATCCATGGTTTTATATATATTAGACGAGCTCTGCTATTTCCAATACATCCCCTGTTTAAGAGAACCCGTAACTAAGTCTTGCCAGTAAAGGTGGTATAAACAGTCTTGCATATTCACCAGTCTGGTGTTTTTGTTAATTCTTTCCCCTCACTTCTTTTTTTTTTTAAAAAAAATATGTATTTGTTTTTATGTGTATGTTCATGTGCCTAAGTATATGTATGTACCTTCAGGTGCTAGTGGAGGCCAGAGACATGAGATTCCCTGGAATTGGAGGGAACTACTCCTGACATGGGTGTTGGGAACAAAACCTGGATCCTCTGCAAGACAATCAAGGGCCCTTCTCTTCTGAGCCAGCTCTCCAGCCCCCAGGCTACCATGGTTTCTTTGTACAGTATTTCCTTCACTACTGCAAATTTTAATCATTTTGTTTATTTTAGCATTTGAATTTGCATTTCTGAATATTTATATTTTCTTCATGTTTGTTCTTCAATTTGCTATTTTAGTTAGTATCAACAATTCCTAAGAGATCTTAGGATATTGTCTTTATTATCATTTTGAGTATGTAAAAATTAGTTGTCAGTTTGAAAAGAATCTACTAATTTTGTTCATTTGCATATCTCCACAAGGGATTTCCATTTTTCTATTTTTTCCATCCAGAAATTATGCTTCATGAGAATATGTAATACCCATATTATATGCTTTCATTTTAATCGTAGATCCATCTAGATCCACATTTTGGTATAGATTAAAAAGAGATCCAGTTTATTATAAAAACCACTCTATATCAAATTATTATTATTTTTTTTTGGTGTTTTGAGACAAGGTTTCTCTATGTAGCTTTGGTTGTCCTGAAACTCACTATGTAGATCAGGCTGGCCTCAAAGTCACAGAAATCTGCCTACCTCTGCCTCCCAAGTGCTGGGATTAAAGAAATGCACCATCACTGCCTCACTTTAAATTACTTTTTATCTTTTTAATACACATCATCCCTTAACCTGGAATTTCAATTCTCTTTGTAGCCTGAACCAGTGGAGCTGACAGTCTGTCTTATAAAAGATATGCATGTCTTTTTAAGCTGTAGACTTTGAAATTATTCTTAATTACCGCATTAGGAATTATATAGCACTAATATATCCTAAGAATAATGCAGTCAACTGATTTTTTTCTTTAATAGACTCTAGTTTCTAAAGAAAACTCAAGTTTCTAGAAAACTTAGGCAGAAAGTACAAAGAGTTCTCATGGGCTGCATTCATTCCTGCCCCTGGTCTCTCCTCTTATCTGTAGCTTGCAATGATGTGGTTGACGCATTTGCTGTATTTGTGAATCAATGCCACTACATTATCCTTAGCTGTTGGCCCCATTTTGGTTATAACACACTTTTTTTTTTCTTTTCCAGAGCTGAGGACCAAACTCAGGGCCTTGTGCTTGCTAGGCAAGCACTTTACCACTGAGCTAAATCCCCAACCCCATAACACACTTTTAATGTTACACAGTTCTGCTTTTTGCCAAATGTCTGATGTGTTTATGTCATCACCATCTCACACACAATAGTTTTATTTCCCCAGTGGGGACCTGGCCCCTCATTGCCCAATCTTTTCCTTTTATCATTTACTTTCTGCAGAATTTGTACTGTTGAAATTCTGCATCTTATGCATGTATTTCTCTCATATTGGCATTCTTCCAATAGCAACATGTACATTAGATAGATTTATTTGTGTCTTTTTTGGTTTGATACAATCATGCTGTATAGCCCAGGCCAGCCTTAAACTCAAAGCAACAATCTTACCTCAGCTTCTCAAGTGCTGGGATCAATAGCTCACATATTCATTTTATCTTTGAATAGTATTCTGTACATGAATGTACTGCAGTGTTGTTGTTGTTGTTGTTTTACTTATTCATCTCTAAAGAACACTTTGGGTTTTTTGTTTTTGTTTTTTTGTTTGTTTGTTTTTAATTGTGAATGTTCTTGTGTGGAGTTGTATGTAGACATGTATTTGCAGACTCAGTTAAGAAAAGCCAGGCTCACAATTGCTAGACTTCAGAGTTTGTAAAGAGTGCCATCCCACTGTCCACAGCAATGTGCCCCTTTGCATCCTTCCCACAGTGAATGAGAATTTCTGCCAAGTTAGCAACTGAACGAATAGGAAAGTGGATGGAACTGGCAATCACCATGTTAAAAGGAGTAAGCTAGAACAGAGAGACAAGTATCATATATTTTATCTCTGTGTGGAGATTGTGTTTTAAAAATGCATACATGGAGGACCTGAAAGTAGAAGAGGACTGTTTGGAGGAGGAAGTGAAGTGGTATGAATGGGAAGTGGGTACAAGAGGGAGCTATGGGCAGATAGTAAATGTTGCACATATGAGAACATGTCATAGTGAGGCTCATCATTTTGTAACATTAACATATGCTAGTTGAAATGTTTTTAATTAAAGAAATCTGTTGATCAAACAAATAACTGCCTGCTTTGAGTTCATGTATTTGTTAATTTTTAATCAAAAGTTCTGTCACAAGTGGATTGAAATATTGAGGAGAAAAACTCTAAAGGAACAGATTATTAAATGTTACAGAAGAATTTATATACAGGCTCTGTGGAACTAAAGCTACCACTGAGAAAGTTAGAATTCCCCATTTCGGACTTGAATAACAGTTTTGTTCTTGTAGAACCAAGAAGCTGAATTTGACCTCTTGGCCTTAACACACATCTTACTTTTTCTCCCCAAAAATTTTCTGGGATTTTATCAGAGATAAATTAATCCTAACACTGCATGTGACAAATTCAAAATGTACAATGGGAAAACAGGGTAACACAATCATGTATAAAGAGACACTAAGCCGGGTGGTGGTGGCGCACGCCTTTAATCCTAGCACTCGGGAGGCAGAGCCAGGTGAATCTCTGTGAGTTCGAGGCCAGCCTGGGCTACCAAGTGAGTTCCAGGAGAGGCACAAAGCTACACAGAGAAACCCTGTCTCGAAAAACCAAAAAAAAAAAAAAAAAGAGAGAGACACTAATAATTACAGGTCCTTTCACGGTCCTGTGTATAGATTCTAATAAAAAAAAATCATTAAATCATTTACTGTTATCTCCTAAGATACTCCATAGAAGGCACTAACTTGTCACTGAACTTTTATCTTCTCTGATATTCTTTATATTTTCTTACCTGGAAAAGAAATTCACAGACATAGAGAGACAAGATTTAAGTACAAATGTATTAGTTATTTTTATTTGGTAACAATTTAAATTGTATAATTAGGATAAAAGAAATGCAATATTCCTTTAATATATTAATGAATTTAAAGTTACTTTAAAACTGGAAAACTAAGGATAGCAATAATCTCAATAGAAATGAATTTCCACTACTATTATTAATTATTGTTATTATTTTGCTTTATATCACAACAAATGCTAGGTTCCACAAACAACAACAACAATAAAACACTTAATAAGATGGGAGTTAGAACAACAACAACAACAACAACAAACCAAAACCTAATCTTGCTTCAAAATGTTCTAAGATGCTGGTTATAGCTTGTCAGGGACACTCATGCTGAGGGCTGAGACTCTGGGTTGGTGGCAGTCATCACACACTGTGAATGTGGTCTCTATTGAGACAACACTGGAGGGAAGGCACATGAAAAGGTTCAAATGTACTCAAGAGAGTTTGCTTTATCTGTCTATCCTAAAGGCCTAGGATTGCACCACCTCTGTTACATGGGAAAGTAAGCTTTTACAAAATGGATACACTGCTGTTAAAGTATCTACACTCAAAACCAGAACCTTAACACAGCTACACAATTACCTTAGTGCTAAGAAAAAGAACTGCCAATCTTATTGCTAATGTTACAGGTAAATTTTACATCCTTATGAACATTGCACAAACCATCTAGAATACACCAGATAAACAATCTGTAAGAAAAACAGACTGAAAACTGGAACTGTCAGTTCATAAAAGGAATATAGCCAATGGTGGGTATTAGTGACATATGTGTTTGACATGTGTGTGAGTACATGTGTTCCTGTGTAAAAGAGTGCTTGCCTACTTTAGTTGTTGGAGAAAGACAAATTATTACAATGTCTGTTTCACAACAGAATACTTAACGTGAAAAAGAAAAAGCTAATAAATAGCCAGATTTCTCATTTATAATGATTGGATGTACAACTTGTTACAATAGCTTTGAGAAACTTTATGATAGAATTTACTAGAGTTTAAAATATATATACATAACCCATTACTTGGAAAAATGCCAAAGATATGCATCAGACTGTTTATAGCAACATAGTTTATATTAGTTAGAAGTTAAATGCTGCAAGTGTTCAATGACGGAAAAACGTATTGAATAACTTGAGGCTTACTCTTGAACAGGAGCCATAAAGAAATGGAACATTGAAGACATACTGGGCACACCATAATGGTGTTCAAAATAATCATGTATACACTCTCAGAGTTCATGAATATACTGCACGGAAAAGTCATATGGGATGTCTAATTCCCTTATCATATAAATTTTTGGATTTAAAAAATATGTCAAACTACAGAGAAAGCTATAATGAACACTTCTATTGAAGAGCAAAACATACCAAATGTTGCTTAGTGTTAAAATGTTTTTGTTTCTTTTTTAAAGAAAACAAATATGTAAATGTGTTGAAAAAGCCATACTCATACTCTATGTCATTCTTCTTATTCTCAAAGTTAACCTGTATCCACAGTTGGGAAGTCTCTTTCTCATGCATACCGTTGAGGTATTACTTAAATGCTCACAATTCTGAAATATGTATCCTTTTATTTTTAGAATTTTATGTGTGTGCTAAGGATGGAACCCAGGGCTTCACATGTGCCAGGCAAATGCTTCCCTAATGAGCTCTGTTGTTGTTTTGATACTTTAAAGTCTTTTTCAGCAATAGCCTACTTATTTGTTGCCACATGACCTTTTCAAATGATTTTGTATCTTCAGGAATTATCTTCATGTTGTTTATTCTATATCTAGTTTATTCATACTATGCCAACTTTATCCCCAGTTGATGAAATATACTGAATAGAACTGAATGGAATTATGGACAAATACAAAACTTAGTATAATTATATTCTCTAGATTTTGTATTAAGAAGAACAAAACTGTAGGTGGATCCACTTTACTATCCAATTGCAAGTCCAAACTGGCGTTGAACTCTCTGTGTAGTGGATAATGATCTCGGATTCCTAAAACTGCTACCTTCATTTTTCAAATGCCAGGATTATAGGTGTGAGCTTTAAATACTTTTAAACACAAAATTTAGTTGGAAAAAATTTATGAATTTACAACACACATTATTGTAAAACAAAATTTTACAGTATAACACATCACTGAGTGATTTTTCATTGTTTCATGCTATTCCCTTCCATTTTGTTTTGTATTTTTAACCAATTATCATTCTAAAACCATTATTAATTTTGAAGTACATGTTGGAATACTTTGTTCTTTGTGGATTTCAGCATTCTAGTCTCCTTCTAGTCCCCTTGTCTTCTCATGATCCAACTTTAATGATTTTTTTTTTTTTTGCTTGTTTGTTTCAAGTGGTCAAAGTCCAGCTCATTTTATTGAATCTATATTAGAAAAAGAAGAGAACTTATCAAAGGACCATTTGACAAATTTTAAAAAGTATTCTTCACCCTTCAGATTTGTTTATAAATGAAATTTTCTTTCTTTGACTCATTTGTACACAGGTCAGTTTGTCTTTTTTCTTTTTTTTTTTTTTTGTTTTTTTTTTTTGTATTTTTTTGGTTTTTCGAGACAGGGTTTCTCTGTGTAGCTTTGTGCCTTTCCTGGAACTCACTTGGTAGCCCAGGCTGGCCTTGAACTCACAGAGATCTGCCTGGCTCTACCTCCCGAGTGCTGGGATTAAAGGCGTGCGCCACCACCGCCCGGCTTGTCTTTTTTCTTAAAGAGAAGACCCTCCCAAGGCCTTAGCTATGTACATGTTATTAGCTTAAAAAATGTTCTTTATTTTATGCGATGTTGATAAAACTTAAGGATAATGATAATTATAGCTTCCCTAATTAATTCTGATGGGGGGAGGAGAGAATAAGAGAGGGAATTATTTGCCTTATATTTGACATATTCAGAAACCCATTTGTAACGTTAGTTCTCAAAACTACAAAACTACTTTATCTAGGAATGTTAGAGACTAAAACAACAATTTTCATTGGTTGTCAACAGTGGGTAAGAGGGGGCTGTGGGGCATTTGGGATCTGGGTGAATTAATGTTCTTAGTGGTTCTATATGCATTTCTTGTTCTACTGGAGACATGAGGCTCAGAGGAGCTCAACAATAGTCAGGAAGCACCTAACTAACAACCCCTCCTTTTTTTAACAGCTTTGTTTCCTTGCCAGGTATTACATTAGAGGAAATGAAATAAATATGCTGTGGAAAGGCACACATGTGGCTGCCCTCAAGTCTTCTATCCCGCCTTTTCCCCCAGTGTTTTGCTTTCTAGCTGTTTGTGAGTGTGTGAGGCTGATGAGTCATTCTCTTCAAGAAACAGAGAGACTGGTGAGTCATAGCTTTGGAACTGGGGCTGTGCTTCACTCACAGGGACTGTTTAACCCATGGTTGTCCCTTAGCTGTCAATGAGAACATCTTTCATATGTTCTTTTATTTTCAGAAATCCATTTGACAGGACCAGGGAATGACTGGGTCTGTCCCAGCAAAAGCTCCAGTAGTGTCCACAGGACATCACATTCTATATGACTAATCTTTACCCCTTTATGTTTGGGAGTTTCCTGCCTTCACATTATAGCTGGGAACTGTTTGGGGAAGTATTTCTTTAAAACAAATTTTTCCCTTAATTCTATCCTAATAAGTACTATGTTTAGCTTTGCTATTATGAGTTTCCTACTGCATCACAAACTCAAGTATATAAAGCATTTCAACTTGGTTTATGCCATAGGAAACAAAAGCTAAACAGAATGAGATTATGTATCCCTTCTACAGTGTCAATTCTATTTTAAATACATGGATGTTTTCATTTCATAAGGCTTTCAATATGCATGAATACTCCAACATTTCTGTTACCGAAGTTAGACATATAAATAAAAATAGATTAAAAATGGAAATTAACTAGAGTTTATATAATTATCTTTTCCCTTCTCAGTTGACAATATAAATATGATGCTGAAGAGCTAGTTTACATGTGTCAGGATCAATTTTCCACTATGTCAATCATATTAATTAGTATCCAATTAGTTGACTTTTATTTTTAACACATACATGCAGCATGTATCAAAAATATAGATTGACTTTCTCTTAAGTATTTACATTAAATGGCCATAATACTTAAGGTAACATTGGCTTCCTTGGAATTGGTGTTAGTATTCAGTAATGTGCCATAAATATTGCCAATCTTAAGATAATATCTCCATGGACTTAAGTTTCTCTCTTTCTTTCTCATTCTCTTCTTTTCTTCCTTTCTTCCTTCCTTCCTTCCTTCCTTCCTTTCTCTCTCTTCTCTTTCTTTCTTCCTTCCTTCCTTCCTTCCTTCCTTTCTTTCTTTCTTTCTTTCTTTCTTTCTTTCTTTCTTTCTTTCTTTCTTTCTCTCTTTCTTTTTTTTTCCCCAAAGATCTTTCACTATAGTTCAAGCTAGACTCTTAGTCACTGTGTAACCCAGGCTGACCTTGAACTCATAGAGATCCACTTGTTTCAGCCTCCCCAGTGTTGAGATTGTAGATATGAGTCACCATTTCTGGTCTACTGATTGACTGGTGTGTGTGTGTGTGTGTGTGTGTGTGTGTGTGTGTGTGTGTGTGTGTGTGTGTTTGTATGTGTGTCCGTTGTGTTGTGTATACATAACTTATGGAGGTCAGAGATCAACCTCAGCCTCAGGTGTCATCTCCGTTGGTTTTTGAGACAGGGTCTTTCACTTGGTTTGGAATTCACCAATTACACTGAACTGGCTGATCAAAGAGCCTCAAAGATCGATCTGTCTCTGTCTCTCCACTGGTAGGATAATAATTATGCCATCATGCCAAGTTTTTAGATTGAGCTTCTGGGAATCAAACTCATGTACATGCTTGCATGGCAAACACTTTAGTGATGAGCTACCACTCAGTAACTGTTCACTGACTTTTATAAACATGACATATATAATCACCTGAAAGACCTGTGAGGAAAAGAAGAAAAAAGGACAAAATATAAAAGAACAATGCAAGCAAAACCTTCCTGTGCAAAGTTCAGAGGAAATAGCAGATACTCTTTTGTGAGGTTTTGTGAAGAATGAAATGAATCACTATTGAGGTTCCTGGAAAAATTTCCCCTCCTTATGTCAGGTAAGAAGTCTCCTATGACACCTGTTATGTGGTAGTTACTAATCCATTAATCTTTACAATTCACAGTTCCAGGTCTTTGCTTATTGCTCAACTCTTCTACAACACCTGGCCTCTATTTATACTCTAGTTATGTAGCTTGAGTCTATTCAAAAATTAAGAAAATAGGCTCTCTTCTAATACCAACATTTTAATTAAATGTCATTATAATTAAATTTTTAGCATTTATTATTCAAAATGTTGAAGCAATCTGGAGCTTTAGATCTTTCCTATTTCTTATTTTATGCCAGTACAAAAAGTCTTGCTGGTGAAATATAAAAAATTACTCATTACAGCATTATTTCAAAACCTACAAATAAGTTGTATCTCAATTGTCTACGAGTTCTTGAGAATAAGTATAGCCTTAGTGATTTAACTCTTCATGCAAAAATGGTAACAAGTTCAGAGAAATAAAGTAAATTCCCAAGGTCACATAGTAGAAAGTGTTATGGATGAAATTAATCCCGAAACCCCCACCCCTTTACTTTTCTCTTTTAGTTTTGTAGTTAATGTGCTTATAATTCTATAATGTACTTAGTATGAAAGAAGTTCCAGTACGTTCCTTAGGCTAGGGCTGGGAGCTCAACAGAGCTGAAACTCAATGCATTCCACCACTCCTGGGAGGAATAAAACCACAGCAGGAAGAGGGGGAGAAAATCCATCCTTCCTTTTCTGTTCTGTAACTGAGTTGGTTCCGGGAGGAGTTTTGCAAGACTCATTTCTCCTTCGTTTTGACCAGGGCTGAGCCAGTTCTTCAAACAAAAGACAGCCAGTTACTAACTTCTGGTTGCTAGGTGTGGCCTCCCTTCATTTCCTATAAAATCAGAAGTCCAGCCCTCCACTTTCAGACTGAAACCGTCCGAACAGAGCCTCTCTTCAGTTCCTGGGAAGACAAGAAGATAAAAAGGTAAGACTAAGCTTTTGTTTTACAGAATTCTGCTTGGTTTAGAAACTACGAAATCGGGTGAGCACTCCTTGCTTGGTTTGCCTGGGGCTTCATAGAGAAGTGTTGTGACTGCTGAACTCTACTATAGTTATGGCTCGTTGCATTTAATATAGTTTAATGACTCTTGCTGTAAAATTGCATTGTGTTTTATCTTTTAGACACCAAAAATCATAAAGTTTTGCCTTTCTTAGCTAAGAAATGCAGTTTTGAAACTCTGGCAAGTTTACTTTATTATCAGAGGAGAGGAAGTGTGCTCCTGTCTGGCAGTCATAGATTGAGGTTTTGCTTTCCTCCCCTTCAGAAAATGTTGTCTCCAGAGCTTTATGTTTTGTGTGAGTGCATCGTTGAGTGGGAGGCAGGATGGAGGTGGGGGCCCAGAGAAACCAGATGTGGCATACTGTGAAGAATTTTTCCAAAACAGAAGGCTTTTATAGCTAAAATATTTTTCTTTAATAAAACTAAATGAATACCAGCGTCAGAGTAGTCTCCATGCCCTTTTTAATTAACGTTTTGAGTGAATGTTATGTTTACTCGTAGCTTAAGATGGTCCGCTTATTACTCGTTTCATTTAAACAGGGTGTGGCCACATTCCCTCCCTGTAATCTCTGTGTCATAGACAGGCTTTTCTGGTGCTCATTTGAAAAACCTAAGGGGAAAGCAGATTTTTCCTGGGTGATGTCAGATAAATCATTCCACTGAGTGCCAGAGGGGCCCACAGAAACTCTCCTGCCTAGTGGCTTCTTGGAGGTCACATATGCCAAGGACGTAAACTTCCTAGAAAAACAAAATGCAGATCTAAAGTCACACATCGTTGGAGAGACTTGCAAGACAAACGTGGCATATTACAAAAAAACGTTCCTTCCGGGACTTTCCTCTTAGCCCACTTTAAAAATATAATGAAATGCCTTAACTTCTAATTTTATGGGAGCCAATTAAGAAAATTGTCCTTCTTCTTGCCATAGAGGCCTACAACTGTGTGAATCCTGAGAAATCAATGCCCCCTAATACTGAGTGAGGAATATATTCTGCTAGCTGCAGATAAGGCCTGTTTCAGCTGATTCATATGTGGTAAAAATGCTGGTTTCCTGATTCAGAAGTGGCCTCTTCCGCAGAAGTTACATGGTTACCAGAGGCCCAGAAACACACCCACACCGCTTAGATACCTGATATGAGATTGATGCTGACAAGACTATAGCAACACCCTTATGGAACCAGCTTAATTTACATGCTTATTAAATACTTTCCCTTCCTCCCTCCCTCTCTCCTCTCTTGAGACAAGGTTTCTTTGTGTAGCTCTGGAAGTTCTGGAACTAGCTCTGTAGACCAGGCTGGCCTTAAACTCACAGAGATCCTCCTGCCTCTGCCTTCTGAGTGCTGGGATATCAAAAACATCTGCATAGTTGATTTATAAGCTTGAAATCAGCACACTGGCTGACTGTCTTAGTTTTCTCTAGACCTATTAATTTGTTACATATTTAAAGTCAGAATGAAACAATTTACTGATCTTTAGTGATGAGCCATGAGCAATTCTAAAAGTCAAATATGTCTTTTTCCTTCAAACTTGCACACATTTATCAGAAAGATCAAATACTCAAACTACTTAATATCCCTTTCCTTTAGGCTAATTCTCTCCTATTTGTATTGAAGGTGAAATGTAAGATACGTGCTTCAGAGCTACAATGGATGTTAGAAACTTTATTTCAACATCTTCATTTTATAAATTAAGTTTCACGTTTTTGTGAAGTCAGATTTTTTAGTTAAAGAAACTTAAGACCCATGACACCATGATTCTTCTATTTAAAATACTATTGATATGGGCCAAATTTGTTGGTTATATTTGTGTAGCTGTTTGTTTATTCAGTAATGATTATTCATTTATTTATTAATAATTCATAATCCTTATGAATGTGCAGAATGACGGGTACTTCATAAGGTATTGGAGATGCACAATGAATGGGCTCTGCCTTCAGGGAAGACTGCAGGAGGTACAGACGCCAACATGAAGGGATAATGCATAATGGCATGAGGTTATCGGATGGGTAGAGACAAGATGCTTTGGAAGGTCCCTTAGTGTAATACTGAGTACCAGTGAAGGCATCATGAATCCTCAATGCATAGTCTTCATCAAATAGCAGTGAGTCAGGCAAAAGATAGTGGTGTGGATGAGGTCAGAGCATTCCAGGCAACAGAAACTCCCTGTTCAGAAGCCCGAAGCAAAATATCCAGGAGCTACCTTTTATTAAATGGCTTTTTTAAGTGACGTCATTATATAATCTAATTATCACATCATGTGCTCATTGAACAGCCTAATTATCTTCTGCATGTGGGTAGTTGTGGGAAGAACTTACAAAACACATATTCAAAGAACAACTGTACATAAGACAAAAGCGTGCAAAAATAAATACCCTCAGGCTACAGTGAAACCTGAGTCTGCATGGATTCTCTTTAGTGAATCTGATTCTCAAGTATATTAAAAATAGTGTTGATCTTGTTCTCATCTCTTTGTTCACTAATTTAAAGGAATATATAGTATTTTGCAGCCAGGAAGCATGTATTTACATTATGATACTGACACTACTAGCAAGATGTCTATCTGAAAAGGACAACATGTGCAAGAATAATGAGGATGGTGACCAAGTTATTTTGTCAAGAAATGGCTAGTGATTGCTAAAATCATTGTGAAACTGGTGTTCCCTAGCATGTAAGCGGGACATAAGCCACATAGCTGTCTTCTCTAGGGATACTGTCTTGTGTTAATAAGTTACTCAACAATTTTTTCTTCATTTTGTACTTTGCAATTAATACAGAAATAATGTTGAAACCAGGAAGAGTTGTTAAACCAGGAAACTCAGCTGCTTTCCACACAGATTCTGGAAGTCACATTCCATGACACTCAGAAAGATAGAAAAATGAAGATGACTACATACATATAAATATAGAAAAAGGCTAATCCTTAGAAGTTTCTCACTTTATATATAAGTAGAAATTAATAGATGGTGCATATTCACAAAAGAGATTGTCAAGTAGAAAAAAAAAATGTGAAATGGTGTCAACTTCCAAGGGGGTTATCTTCAAATGAGCACATTTTAATCCTGGAGATTAACTTGGATTGAGAACTCATTGCTAATTAATTGAAATATATGTTGCGATGAAACAACATTATAGTAAAAACAAAATAAGATAGAAGAAACAAATCTTTTTGAACCAATTCAATTAAGTTCGTGTCCATGAAGAATGTAAGTGCTGGGCAGGCAAAGTAGATCCAGTGTGAATCTGCCTGACATTCTTCCTGTGGTATTTGAGAAGTGCTTTATATGTAAGTCATCCTGTTAACGAGGGTTATTATCTTTGGCACTTAACAGGCTGTGAATAAATGAATTTTCTTTTACAGTCCTTGCATCTTTAAACTTTTCTAAGAGCTAGAAGCTGACTTTAGAATCCAATTTCTTTTGTTGACATTCATGAAGACCATTCTGTTCTGGATGCTTTGCTTTTCTGGACCATCCTTCTGGGTTATCATATACATCAGGCTAGAATGTAGATGCTCAAAAGACATAAGTTCAAAACTGTCTTCTCTAGGGACACTCTTATCAAGTAAATCACTCAACCTACTCTTTCTTGTTCGGTTGCACAATATAATTAACATAATCATCATTATTACATTACACTTTCTCAGTTTTCAAAAAGAAAGCTGTGCACTACGCAGTTCATTTTAATAGCAAAGAAACTGTGAAAGCATAGTACTTTCATGAAATTCCTAAGATCAGTGTTGAGTTGTCATATTCACTTTTGATATTATATTCTCCTCTAGTTTAAAGAATTTTTTCTCTCTCTTAACTGAAAACAACGAAATTACTGATTTTTTTTTTTTTAAGCAAGTGATCAGATCACTCATTTTGAGGACTCCGTTTTGCTAGGGGCTTGGGTGTGGTGTCAAGATAGCAAGTCTGAATGCTGAAACTGCCAGTGGCTATGAGGCTGTAGTTGTGCCAACTTGGCAGTCAAACTGTGAAATATCGTGTGGCAACAGCAATTGCACCAGATTTGACTTTAGTGGGAAATACAATGTCATGCATGATTGTATATCTTGACTTTACCTGAGGGAACAGCTTTAAATGTGTTGGTTATGGGAGAGAGTACAGGACATTGGTCAACATCCTTCATACAAATGACAGAACACTAATTTGAACCAGCTCCATGGTGATCAGGTGTGGCCTGTTTCTCTTTTGAGTGATTTTCCTCTGGTATTTAATCTTGTTACTTGGGACTTAGTCATTCTTCTAGCAGATTCAGACTGAAATACTGTGTCTGGACATGTTAGAAAGGGACCAGTTTATGAGTTTTACTCTTCATAAGTCTTACGGCTACATACCATGAAATGAAGTCCCAGAGCTTATATTTTTAGCCTCACTCAAAGGTATTGATCACTATGAAATCTCCAAAGGGTGTCAGAGATAGATCAGTGTAGACACTGGACAGTGGCTCCTAAAAATGTGGACTAGACAAAAGGAATCACTGATGACATTTGGTGTACATGGAGAAAACAGATTGTTTACATACTTCAAGTTTTAAAAAGATTTTGTTCCACCGCTGGTGGTGGCATACACCTTTGATCTCAGCACTTAGAAGGCAGAGGCAGGTAGATCTCAGTGAGTTCCAGGACAGCCTGGTCTAGAAATTGAATTCCAGGACAGGCAGGACTGTTACACAGAGAAACCCTGTAGCAAAAAAAAAAAAAAAAAAAAAAAGAAAGAAAGAAGAAAGAAAAAAGAAAAAGATTTTGTTCTATTAAATTCAATTTAAACACTACCAGGCTGCAAGCTATTCAGGCAACTTAAGAGGCATCCTCTAAGATAGTTGCCGAAAAGTTATGCATATTGCAGCATCACCTAAGTGATTGTTATGGGGCATTACAACAATAATATTCAAACAACTCAAATGTGAAGAACGTGATGATAGTTATTTACTCAAATAATTTTACACATAACAGTGGGGAAAATAAAGAAGCTATATTATTTAGAATGAAATATGCAGAGTTCTGAGTTGATCCAGTCTAGTAGATGGCCCGAATTATTTTACCTTATAAAAGTAAACATATTTTCTCTAGGCCTGCTTTTGGCACAGGCCTTGATTAATCCCACACAGGTGCTGGGATGACTACTAACTGGTCTCACCCTTTTCTCTGTACCCTTTAGCATGCTTCCCATGATGCAGAAATGATGTTTCATCTAAAATGCTAAGGTTATTACACTGTTTTCCATTTAGAGACCTAATGACGTTGCTCTTAGCGGTGGACCTACGTTTAAATTCCTTGTTACAATTTCTATCAACATTTCTGTCTAGTGAACTTTGCTTTGCTTCTCGAATATGATGGGCTCTCTTCGATTTTTTTCCCCCTCTGAAGCTTCCTGTCAGATTTGTTTTAACTCATTTCAGGAAAGCCTCACCTGAATCGGCACTTTCCTCGGAACTTTCCTTAGCCTTTTCCCTTTCAGTCTGAGAGCACAGACCAGCTCTAGATCCCCCAAGGCAAAGGATGTCATATCAAAGCTTTTGTACCCTCTTTGCTTAGCATCTGCTGGATGATTTGTACATTTAGATCTGAGACAGGGCACCCCACTCCTCTCCTCAGACCGTATGCTTACATGCTGTAATCCTCTGTTCCTTAGAGGGTAGGGCTGTAAAGATGAAGAAAACAGCCCCATTTTTTTTGAGTAGAGGCTGTGGGTTTCTTTTTAACAGTAAGAGCAGTCTTAAAAAGTATTTACACCTCACACTTTATTATGCTCCAAAGAATAATCATAGTAAGAACTAGTATACTGTCTATGGCAGTGTCTCATGTACATAGGGTAATATTTGTGGGTGTTGTGTTTGTTGTGTTAAAGCATCTACCCATTTTCTTTCCAGATACTTCTTTAAAAATGGCGATGGTATCAGAATTCCTCAAGCAGGCCTGTTTTATGGACAGTCAAGAACAGGAATATGTTGTAAGTAGTCAAAATATTATGACATAATAGTTAGCATGTTAAAACAGACACCAAGATGGATGAATGAATGGAGACTAATTTATGTCTCTCACATACACAGCAAGCTGTAAAATCATCCAAAGGTGGTCCTGGGTCAGCAGTGAGCCCCTACCCTTCCTTCAATCCATCCTCGGATGTTGCAGCCTTGCACAAAGCTATCATGGTTAAAGGTGAGTGTGTATCCATAGAAGTGTCTCCTCTTGAAAATTTCATAGAAACTACTTGAATGGTTATCGGGAAATAAACCTGAGTCATGTGAAGTCTTTTCCTGGGGAGATAAAGTTTTTAGTCAGCTGTAACGGCTTGTACCTATACTATCAATACTAGAGACTGAGGCAGGACGGTTGCCATTTGAGGCCTACATGTGCTGTGTAGTCAGTCTCTGCCTCCAAAAGAGGAAGGTATTTGAAATGAATGGTAAACGGCGCAGGTTGTGGCACTTACCGCATGGAAAGGTCATGGTCATGACAGAGCCCAGTATTAGTTTCACAGTTTTATTAGGAGGAAGGGGGTGGGGTAGCATGTGTGGAGAGCAGAGGGAAAGATAGTGGGGTGGGGGGAGAGATAGCAGAGCAGAGAGAGGGGATGGGGTCTGTGTCTGGCTTTCTAAAGACTCCTGGTGAAGTGGTGACCACACTGCACACATGTAGTCGCCAGCGCACACTGATGACGTGAGACCCTTTGCTTAACTCCTGAATTGTGCCTTCGCAGTCATATAGCAGAATTCTAACAGTCCTTCCTTTCAGTACATAGGAAATTTTGGTCAGTGATGAAATTCCTGTTGCTATAATAGATGTCCTTACTGTCTGTTTCTAGTAGAAATCAATGCTTAAATCAGCACCTGTGATCACATTTAGGGTTTGAACATACATCTGGAGTACTAGTGTCCAGAAACTATTAATTGGCTCTTCATTTTCCATTCAAATTAATGAGATGTTGTTATACCCAGATCGAGGGGACCCCCAAAAGACCACCACGGAGACAAATCCTGTATATAAAAGCAAAGTTTTCAAGGTCAGAGCTTGGACTCTGTCTGACGCACCAGAGAGAGCAGAGAGCCCTGAGCCTAGGCAGGATGGGGTTTTTATCATAGCAGAGGTTGGAGTATAGGGAATGTTTGGAATGTCAGGTATTTCCCCTCAGATGCAGGCCTCCCTGGGTGGGGCTGGCTTAAGGCTTTTCTAAGGTCCACATGTTGCCTGCCAAAAGCTGTGTCTGGGCTTCTAAGCCTGTCATGGTAGCTGCAAAGTCAAGCTGTTTTGGGCTCCTCCACAACGTCACATTACATTTTTCAGCTTGTTACGGGGCACCTGGCATTCATTTTCTAGGCTAATGCAGTTCCCTTTCTCAACTTTATTATGATGGGCCTTGATAGTGAATCATTTCATGGCAATTGCTGATGACTAAGAAAATTGATGTTAAAGCCTCAGATTCTTTCTTTCCAGGTGTGGATGAAGCAACTATCATTGACATTCTTACCAAGAGAACCAATGCTCAGCGCCAGCAGATCAAGGCAGCATATATGCAGGAGACTGGAAAGGTGAGGAGAATGATGAACTCAGATGTTTAGTGTGCTCATGTTTATGTTCCAATGTGATTCTGAAGCACAATTCTATCTCTTTCTGCTTTATACACAGTTAACTCATCATTTCCAAAACGGGAATCACAGTATTTGTCTCCTTTGTTGCAATAGGACCACTTTTAGCAAATTTGTTCAGCTCACACACTGGCCATCTTGCTGTAAAGTTTTCCAGAGGTGATGTTCTGTGTTGGAGGCAATCCGTCAACTTAAGCAAAATACACATCAAAATTACTGTGGGGGTACAAAGAATTTGTTCTGATTGAAGTGTATTTTTGTTGTTGTTTTTGCTAAAACTAAAAATGAGCTGCTTTATGAAGAAATTAAGTATTTTACACAACTCTGTGTTGGAAGTGAACTTTATACTTCTCACCGCAAGTGTGGATAGCTTATTTTTAAATGGGTGCAATAAGAAAACTGGAAGATAGCAATTTTTTAACTATAGTGTTTAGTAGACCAATGAAAAGCACGTAACAGCTTTGTGTTTTGAGCTTTATGACTCGGTTCCTGTAAGAAACTCTGAGAACATGGTCCTGGGGGAAGTTTGTATTGGATGCAGTAAATTTCATCTAATTTCTCTAGATTAAAATATTGAGAAGACATCCTAAATATCCAGCTTGTTTTCAGCATGGAAGGAAAGAGCTATAAAAGATGACTGAAGCGAGAACTGTCACTGGGTGCATGACAGTTAGGAAGTCACTCTGATCCCTTTGTTTTTCCAGCCCCTGGATGAAACTTTGAGAAAGGCCCTTACAGGCCACCTGGAGGAGGTTGTTTTGGCTCTGCTCAAGACTCCAGCCCAGTTTGATGCAGATGAACTCCGTGCTTCCATGAAGGTAAATGGTTGTCCTCCCCTGTTCCCCAACAGTTTTAAAGATTTGTTTTATTTGTATGAGTGTTTGGCTTGAGTGTATGTATGCATGTCCCTGTGGGCCTGGTACTCTCAGAGGTCAGAAGAGGGCATTGGATCCTCTAGGATTGGAGCTATGGATGGTTGTGAGTCACTATGTGGATGATAGGAATCGAATCTGGGTCTTCTGCATGAACAAATGCTTTTAACTGCTGAGCTGTCTCACCAGTTCCTAAATGAACTTTTTAAAGAAAAATTCTTTTCCTCAAAACAATGTGCAGGATAAATCTGTGTGTTACTATGGCTGTGCCTTCATTATCCAGTGCAGGACTGTCAATCAGTCCAAATTCAGTGATTGAACAAGTTAATAATTTAATAAATCAATCATTGGATACATGAAAAATTAAATATTGGAACTGACATTCTTCATGCAATTTAAATTCATAAATCAAATAGCTACATTTTAAAATCTTCACCCCAAATACTGAACATAAACTACTTTGTTTTGAAACAATACATTTTGTTAAAAATATGGACAAAATTGACTAAATGACAAATTACAGCACACTTTGTTTGGACAAATCAAGTTGATTATCTTGAATGTAAAAATGTAAACGTATTTTCTTTTCTTTAAATTCAGGGACTTGGAACAGATGAAGACACTCTCATTGAGATTTTGGCATCAAGAACTAACAAAGAAATCAGAGAAATTAACAGAGTCTACACAGAAGGTCAGGCCAGCATCTGAGTCCCTAGACGGACAGGAAACCAAATAGAAATACTTTCTGAAAATCAGCTATGGGTGGTAACTGTGTGTGATTTAGAAAGCCTAAGTTTTAAAATGTTTCCTTCCTGGTTGGTACACATCTCTGGAAGGCAGGATGAAATGCCAGCAAGAAAATACATTTCCCAACCCACCTGCAACTTGCACCTTAATGAAAAATGTCTTGTGGAGATCATGAGCACAAACTGTTACAAAGAGAATTGAATTCAGGAATTCAGAACATTGGATTTAAATAGCTTTCTTAAAAACATTTCTATTGTTCTGAACTAACCTGTACCTTTTATTTTGAAAAGACTAAATAATAAGAGTAAATATTTCTGATCAGAACACTTTTCATTCATCTTTCTGATCTTTTGTTGGGAACCTTAACTTTACCATTGAGAACATAAATGATTCCTCTTTCTCTGTGCTTAGACAAATACTTGACCTGAAAGACTTATCAATGGCTCATTGTACAGTGAGGCCTTCAGTCAAATGACTCAGTCCTCACTGCACAGGGGACGGCTGCACATCTCTGGTGATACTCTAATTCCTTTGAGCTGTTGACTTCTTTGTTTTGTTAAACTACTATGTGACCTCATGCAGCATCTTTGTGTCTGACTCATTGCACACTGTTCTCAGTTGAGCACCTGAGTCAAAGTGAGACAGTTTTCAACCACATTTTCTCTGATTCTTACTCCAGAACCAATACTTGTCTTAGATCCGTTTCTCAGTAATAATAATTCAAGAGACATAATTATTAATGTGTTTGATAAAATGTGGTTTACAAAGGTAGACATCCACATTTCCCTATGATCTTGAAGATCCAGATGGTCCAGAAATAGCTTAAGGTGTTGTTTTTACTTTACTATAAATTTATTATAAATTCAGTTATTTTTCCTATGAAAGCACTATATTTTACAGCCAGTTTGGTACCTGTTGACATGAGTTTTAAATAAATGTAACACATATGCCATTGACCATATTATATATTGAATATTTATAATTTTAAGGTAAATAAATAGCCACTGTTAAAGCAAGTACTATTTTTTCCTTTTAAATCCTGTTCTATTCATTCTAGTGATTAAATTTTCACATATTTCAAAATGATTTGGTACAGTATGTTTAAACAATTAATTTTTGTTAGCAAATATTTATGACTTAGTTTTCATACATGGTATTATTCAGTTTTCTTCCATTGATCTTTAGGAAATTATTTTATATCTTGATATTGCAGCTGCTCTAGTTTCTTCATTTCCATAAAAATATTTTGAAATATGTTACAGGAGTCATTCCACTTTGTAAACTACAAGCTAATGCAAATATCATTATTTTTTCATGTTTACTAAAAAATTATTTTCTCATCTTGTAGAGCTAAAGAGAGATCTGGCCAAAGACATTACTTCAGATACATCTGGAGACTTTCGGAAATGTTTGCTCTCTCTGGCCAAGGTATAACTTAAATGCTCTGGAAATGTCTTTTCTATTATAAATAATAAAGCCTTAGATTTGTAAGCATTTTCTAGGAACAAGAGACTCTTTCCTTTAAAATTAATACTGCTTAATTGATGAATAATACTTATATGTATTTGAGGGAATAGTGTGATATTTTGATATATATGATTTAAAACTAACAATATAAAAAAAACCTTCATAATCTCACTTCCTACCACCTTTTCAGGTGAGATATTTGAAGTTTATCTTCTGGTCATTTAAAAATACCCACTACGTTTTGAATATGTTCATCTTACTATGTAGTAATACCACAATGTACTCCCCTTGTCTATTAGAGACTGCGCCTTTTCATCAGCATCCTCCAGTCTTTTGATCCCCACCCCACAATCTCTGGTCATTATCAATGTACAGTCTGCATCTGTGGGTTCAGGTGTTTTAGGAAGCACATCTAAGTGAGATCATGCAAACTTGCTTTGTTCTGTCTTGCTTATGTTCCTCAGAGTAACATTGCTGCAAATGATAGATACTGTTTTCACTGTTTTTTTTTTCCTCAAAAGTTATGTCTGATTTTAAGAGAATTAAGTGTATCTTGTGATTATATCCTATAGACAATCTTACAATATGTTGGTTCATTTTTCAGGGTGACCGTTGTGAGGATTTCAGTGTGAATCAAGATTTGGCTGATACAGACGCCAGGGTAAGCAAGGGAGAGACAATATCAATGAAGAAAATCTTCCTACCTTCTTACTCCCTCTATGTGGAAGCAGATCTCAGGTCCTGCGAGAATCCAGTGTTTTGTTTTGTTTTGTTTTTATGTTCATTTAATTTGACACAGATTCTTGTAGCCCAGGAATGGAAAATAGTCTTTATGTTTCCAATTTATCTCTCATTGTTTAGAAAGCCAGAGATGACTGAAAGAACAATGAGACTCTGTCTGTCTTTCCCAAGAACTGCTGGATTGAGAACACTCCAAGTTTTGACTCTGTAATATAAGAACATAACTATATGCCAGTCAAACCCCTTGCTGGGTAATATAAGTTGCTACCAATTTGAGATCCTTTTTTCGCAGTCTCTCAATTGCTGGGACTAGAGACATTCACCGTGATGCCCAGCTGGGAAAGAAAATCACTGCTGAGTAAAGTGAAATCCCAAAACACATTACAATTCTGTTTTAATAGAAATTGTGCAAACAGATCAAAAACAATAATGATGCATAGTTGCCTGTACTAAAAATTACTCTCATCTTTGTGAATATGCTTTCCATTTCTAGACTCTTAGGGCCCCTCGATGTATATTTATAGAGACTACGTGATTAGTCTGATGAAGGACTGTCATAGAAATTATTATTTTAAGGTGGGTGGGGTGGTACATGCCTTTAATCCTAGCTCTTGGAAAGCAGAGGCAGGTGAACACTTTGAATTCAATGCTAGCCTGGTGTACAGAGCAAGTTCCAGGACAGCCAATGCTACACAGAAAAACTCTGTCTGGAGAAAAAAAAAAAAAAAAAAAACAAAGAAACAAAAGGAAGAAAGAAATTAATATTTTGTAGTTAGTAGAACATACTTTTAACAAAAAGACTGGGATTATTATTTTCATTCACAAATGAGTAATAATTGCTTTTAAATTATTTCCTAAGATTATATAGCTTTCAAATTTCAGAGTCAAAATTTGTGTACAGAAATCATAGCATCAAAATGGCATTTCCTTCAGTAGCTAATAAATGTGTATTATACATGGGGAAAATACAAGGCCTAGGCAGTTGTTAAGTTTTGATTTATAGATATTATTTGCTAATAATTTATTTGAGCAATAAAAAGTAGAAAAAGGAAATCTGTTTTAATGAGTCCCTTGAGTTGTCTTTATCTACAGAATAATTTTAAAGCAATTGATTCAGCAAACAGATATCCCATATTCTGTTTGTCATATTTACAAAGCTCCTTGAGAGATACTGTCCTCATTTTCAAGAAGGGCTTACCCCAGTGATGCCTACTCTGATTGTATTAAGTACACCATAATTGCTTATATAACCATAGTTAAACATGCATGTTTGCGTGCTTGTCATTTCCACATATGGGCACATGTTTACTTATTCATTTCTTGACAGGCTTTGTATGAAGCTGGAGAAAGGAGAAAAGGGACAGATGTGAATGTGTTCATTACAATTATGACAAAGAGAAGCTTGAGTCATCTTCGCAGAGGTAACAAGAAATTAGTTTTTATGGAATGTGTTTATGCAAGATCAGATGTTCCTTATCTAGGACAAGTGAGAGGAAGGAAAGAAAGAGGTCTTTCCATATCAAATGGATGCAGTGATATTCACTACTTACTGCTGTGTGCCTGATTGTTAGCCTTGAACTGCCGCCGTTCACACCACTGGGAACATACTCTGTAACTTTGGAGTGCGTAACATCATTTATTTTCACTATTTCTATTCTTTCAAAGTTTTGGTTATGACAAGAGATGTAAATAAAACATAACTAATGAGAGAAAAAAGAAACAAAAACAACTCTAGAGTCTAAATGAAGGAAAGAATATGTAGATGGTCCAGAAATAAGAGAGAACAAAAGAAAAAACCTAAATTCCCAAAGATTCAGCATTACGACTTAGGTTCTGAATCTCTGGGAAGGCAGAGTGTAAGGATAACACAAAGTTCATTACTGTATACCAACATAACAAGTTCCTATATAAACAAAGTGAATTTGCTGTGCTGAGATTACAAAGGAATGAACTATTAATACTGCTGTAGAAAGCAGTGAAGTGGTTAATCACCTGGCACTTCTGATAAAAGTTGGCGCTTGCAATATGAAGATGAAGTCTACACAGTATGCGGAGTCATGCAAATAGCCTTTAAAATGTCACTGAAGTCCAGTGTGCCTGAGGAGCTCCTTGAGTCGGTTACCTTAATTTTACTAAAGTATACCAGTAGACAGGCTGCTTTGCACAAATCTTAACCTCAATTTCCTCTTCAGTGTTTCAGAATTACAGGAAGTACAGTGACCATGACATGAACAAAGTTCTGGATCTGGAAATGAAGGGTGACATCGAGAAGTGCCTCACAGCCCTTGGTATGTAAAAGTTGCACAGGCGAAGCTCTAACCTCAACTTATACACCTGCATATCACTGCTTCCCTATAAAAAATATATATAATAATATAAGACAAAACCCCTGTAAATATGATACATCTATGTATCTATGTTCAGACTGAGGCAATATGTAAGGCTGATGAAGAAATAGGAAGGCCTTTTTAATTCAACAGATGTTCTTCAAGATGTGGAATTTGCAGAATATATTTTTGAGCACCTGTTTATAAGGCAATGCACCAAGCAGGCCATACCACCTAGGCCACTATGGATGCATATGGAGAACAGCATAACCACTTATACAATCTTGGGCAAGTCCTGCATGACCTAATCCAGTAGGTCTGGGTTAACTTGTGAAAATACGAACCTGTTACATGTCTCCTAGGGATATATTCTGCTTCTGCAGGCCAGGCTTCTGAATTTGAAGCTCTGATGGTTATCAGTCTTGCTGTCCACAAATCCCACTTTGAGTAGCAAGATAAAGAAAGGACTCTACAAATATGTGCTAGTATTTCATTTGGGCAGCTGCTTTATACTTAATCTGCTGCTGTGCTGCTTTGACAAGTGTTTGTATACAACATGAATCAGGTTTTTATGTGCCTGCTCCTTACATTTGTTTCTCCATACCCACAGAGAGTATAGATAATATATTGGGTAGAGTCACTACTGAATATTGACAAGGGAAAGAACACTGATAACTACCATGTAGAAAGTAATTCTCTCTTCTAATAAACCAAATATCCCACATTAGACAGGAGGGCTAGAACTCTTTGCAGAGTTATTTCTTATTTATTTAATATATATCTTTATTTTGTGATGACTACTTCTACTGAAATATGCATCTTTTACAGTGAAATGTGCCACCAGCACCCCAGCTTTCTTTGCTGAGAAACTTTACGAAGCCATGAAGGTACTGTTCTACTTATAGGTTTTACTTAGAGAATAAATTATCTGTGGAAAGAAGAGTAGAGAACCTAATGTTGCTTGAAAATCACAATACATATCTTTAAAGAAAATTACACTTTATTCAATTTGAGGGGAAGCATGTATTAGAATAAACTCTTTGAATTTGGTGCATTTTAAAAAGGTATATGTAAATATGATTATAAGGTGAACTAGCAAGAAAAGTTTATAGGTGATTTATAATTTGCTTAAAACCTGAATCACCAGAACAAGGGTGGTGCATTCCCCCTTTTAGTGTGCTACTTTAATAACCCACTTCAACTGAGGTTGTGAGCTTTATGCTTTTGTCTTCCTAATTATGCTGTCTTTCATGCCACAGACTAATAGTGGTCTTTTAAAATGTTATTCCATGGTTAGAGAAGTAGAAGGTGGTATTGGGATGTATTTGAGGTTTCACTTGTACTTTATTTTCCTGCAAGGAGGTTGCCATACAGGAGATTGCCCCAGTACTTACATTTTGAGATCTCAAGACAATAGTTATGAGGTGATCTTTCCTTTGTAAGCCACACATAACAAAGCCTTAAGAGAAAGAGAGAGTGATGAAAAGAGCTAATAATTTAAATAATATTGAGAAGCTTCTGTGAAATGATAGACATGTTCCCAGTGCTTGTCAATCAAGACAGGCCCAATAGGTCTAGCTGAATAATAATTAACCCCCTCTCTGTCCCTCTGCCCACTGTTTTCTGTGTGATATTCAGATAAGTAATGATGGTGTATGAAAGAAGAGCATTATACCCAAAACTTCAGAAGTCAGTATAGCTTTTCCTGATCTACTTTAAAACCTTAAGTTTGGGCCAATGAAATGACTCAGCAGATTAAAGCACTTACCATCAATCCTCATGACCTGAATTTAATCCCTGGGATGCACATGGTTGAAGGAGAGAACCAACTCCTGAAAGTTGTTCTCTGATGTCCTCATGAACACTGTGTCATGTGTGTCTATAAACATGCCCAGGAGTGCACACACAGAGATAGTATAACAAATAAATAATAAAATACAATAAAAATTTAAAAACTTGAGGTTTAAGTAAGAGTGAGGTATAAGTGGGTTAGAATGAAGGAAGAAGAGAAGGGGGGATAAAGCAGGGGTGACTCAAGAGAAGAAAGCAGCATACACTTGGAATTGAAAGCAGAATCATCCTTTCAAGACAGTAGGTATGATTGGCTTGACAGCCGAATGGCTATGGAATTATGCAGGACACTATAAGAGAAATGGGAGACCACTGAGATATTTATAATGGATAGGTTAGATTTATGATTTCAGGAAACAAACAAACAAACAAACAAACAACACTTTGTTATTATTGGATAGTTCAGATACAGCAAAGATTGGATGGTGGAAAGCCCGTTAGAAAGCTCTAGAAATCCTTTACACCTTCTGCTAATATAACTCCCATTCTCTTCTTTCATTACCACTGTTCTCTCTCTTTACCCTACTCTCTCTGTCACTGTCTCCACTCTGTGTGTGTGTGTGTGTGTGTGTGTGTGTGTGTGTGTGTGTGTGTGTGTGTTATAGAGAAAGACAAGCGGTGGGAGGAGAGGGAAAAGAGAAGAACATAGAGGGTTGATTTTTTTTTCCCATGCTGTGTGTGTAGAATGATAAATGGGCCTCATTTTAAAATCCAGTCTTCAGTGAGAGATTTTCTGCATGTAATGAAACCATGGTCTGTCTGCACAGGGAGCTGGAACTCGCCATAAGGCATTGATCAGGATTATGGTCTCCCGTTCTGAAATTGACATGAATGAAATCAAAGTATTTTACCAGAAGAAGTATGGAATCTCTCTTTGCCAAGCCATCCTGGTATGTTGTGATTTTCAGTAATAGGACCTCTGCAAAGAAAAGTTCTTTATGCAACAATTTCCAAGAGCAGAGCTGATGTGATATACTATAGCTGTACATTGCATATATAAGATTAATTCTGCTTCTTAGGGTAAATGATTCATAAATAAATTAAGCTTCACATAATTAAATCTAGTCTATCAAAGAACTAAGTGTACTTTTGAAGCACAGAGAAATGTTCAGTCTTTGTGAATAAACAGTCCTGGAATATTTCAGAGTTCTTAGAAGTATTGATACATATCATATTTATTTTGTAGTTAAAATTGAAGGATTAAAAATGTAGTACTACAATTAATTTCTAGTGTTTTACCTGTTACTAAATATGTTTCCTCGTAAAATGTTTCAAATATATGTTCAGGTCATATTATTAGAGTGTTGGAAAAATAACACATAACAAGAAGTTAAGGGGGCTGATCCTATTGAAAGATAATTATTTAAATTCACATAATTTGTATTTGACAATTAAAATATATGAAGACACAAATGAGAAAATTACAGGCCCATAATTTTCACCCCTATTGAGTGACTCAGATATTTCCTTATGTAGAGTATCAGATTATATAATACTTCAATTAATTATATGATATATTAATGCTTAGAAGTACTTGTTCTAATAAATAATTTGTTGAGAATTGACTTTTTTAAAAAAATATTTATTTATTTTTTATGTATGAATGCTCTATCTGCATGTTTGCCTTCATGACAGAAGAGAGCATCATATCCCACTATAGATAGTTGTGAACCACCATGTGGTTGCTGGGAATTGAACTCAGGACCTCTGGAAGAGCAGCCAGTGTTCTTAACCATTGAGCCATCTCTCCAGCCTCTAGACTTGACTTTCTTTGATTCTTCAAAGCTGTTTATTCTCCTCTGCAGAAAGTTTAATTTAGCCTTTTTTTTTACACAGCTATATCACACACTGTAAATAAAGTATGACCTGCTTTGTTGCTGACTCTAAAACTATCATGCTTCTACTACAACTAAAATACCTTGTCTTTGTTATGATTTTGCATCATATCACTTATACTTTCTTTTTTAACCAACAGGATGAAACCAAAGGAGACTATGAAAAAATCTTGGTGGCTCTGTGTGGTGGAAACTAGATGTCCCTGCTGCTCTGAAGCACTGTAATGAGGACATCTCTTAGCTGTGTTCCCTCTATCACATAGGCTTCAGTAGGAGAGAGTTGCTTTAGCAGATAACAATCTAATTATCTAATTATCAACTTTGAATAATATAGCGTATAAGTTTTACATCATACCTCTGTATAATAGAGAAACACTTGTTTTCTTAATTATCTTTATCCCAAATTATAAATCCCTGTAAGGAATTCACTGTGTTAGCATTCCTGAGAAATTAGTTTATGTAGACTAAAATAAAACAATTTTATAAGACAATTGGTGTGTTACTAGCTCTTATAGTTTGATTTTTCTTTTTTTGTGTGTAATCAAATGGCTTAGTTTAACAAAGAACAGAAGTTAGGTTTTCCTATTTGAAGATTATTTTAGTCATGAAATCACAAAGTTCTACCAGAAATTTTCTCCAGATAATCAAGAATTTCCTCAAAGTATTGGGATACAAAATCAACATACAAAAAGCAAGGGCCTTTCTGAATACCAATATCAAGCACGCTGAGAAAGACATGTGAAAGCATTCCAATTCACAATAACATCTGAAAACTAGGAATAAACCTAACCAGGGAGCTAAAAGACATCTGTATGAAAAATTTTAAATCTCTGAAGAAAGAGATTGAGGAAGATACTAGAAGGAGGAAAAGCCTCATTATGCTCATGGATTGGTAGAATTAATATTGTGAAAATGGCCATTCTACCAAAAGCACTTACAGATTCAATGCAAACTCAATCAAAATCTCCATTCCATTCTTTCTCAAAGGGGAAGAAACAAAACAAAACTAAACACACAGGGAAGCACGAAAGACTCCCGATAGAGCACTTCCAAGCAGTAAGCAATAATCTGGAAGGACTACTTACTATACCAGATTTCAAGCTATGTCACAGAGCTATAGTAGTAAAACCATCATTGCATTGGCATAAAAATGTACTTGTAAATCATTGATTCAAAATAGAACATTTAATTATGAGTCCACACAATTACAGACACCCGATATTTGAGGAAGGCACCCAAAATACACACTGCAGGAAAGACAGAATCTTTAACAAATAGTGCTGTCACAACTTGTTATTCAGATATGAATGAATGGAGTTAGACCTGTATCTGTTACACTAAAAAAAGTGAGCTCCAAATGGATGAAAGAGCATCATGTGGAGCCTGACACACTGAGACTGTTAAAAAGAAAAATAGGCTGTGCTCTATAAGGTGCAGGTACAGAAAGGATGTTCTCAGGGCTTCATTTGCTCAGGAATTAAGGGCCAACCATTGACAAGTGGGATCTCATGAAGCTAAGAAGCTTTTGTATAGCCAATGAAACAATCACGTGGAAAGGAAGATCAGAAAGCTGGAGAGAATATTTGCCAGATACACATCTAGCAGAGAATTTATATATAGAATATGCAAAGAACTCAAAAGGAAAGAATTCAGAAAGAAAATTATCCAACGAAAAACTGGAATACAGATCTGAATGGAGGGATAAAAAGAAGAAATAAAAATGGTTACAAAATATCTTTAAAAGTGTTTGATATAATTAGCTGTTAGTGGGAAAGCAAATCAAAACAACTTTGGAAGTATATGATGTCTGTTCATGACATCTAAGAATTATAAAACATTCCTCATAGTAATAGTACTTTTTGCTGTAATAATTAGCAATTTTTAACAGTGTTAATATGAAGAGAATATAATGCATTTTCATAAAACAAATGAATATTCCTTTTGAGAGAAATAAAAGCAAATCAAAATAAAAATTGTATTGACATTTCATCTTACATGAATAATAATGACCAAAATAAAATAACATTAAAAATGATAGCAAATGCTGTCATGGATGCACAAAAAAAAGTGACCATAATTCACTGTAGGTAAAATTGAAACTGATCCAACTCCTGTGGAAATCAGTATGAGGAATTCTCAAAAAGCTAAAAGTAGACTCATTATATCATTCAGCTATTTCACTCACTGGTGTGTACTCAAAGAACTCAACAGCCTACTACTTGCTTAGCTGTGTTCATTGCTGCTCTATTCGCAATAGGTAGAAAATGAAAACCTAAACAGCCCTCAACTGATGGATGGATAATGAAAATGTGGCACATAAACACAATGGAATTCTCTTCTGATGCTGTGATGATTTGAATGAGAAAGTCCACTATACTCTCCTATGTTTGAACAGGTGGTCACCAGTTGGTAGAATTATTTTAGAAGAACTAGAGGGATAGCCTTGCTAGAGGAGGTGAGTCTCTGGGGGTGGGCTTTGATGTTTTTAAAGCCCACTCCCTTCTCAGTTATCTCCTTTTGCTTACCCTGGGGTTGTAAGCTCGCAGCTCTGGATCCAGTGCAATGCTTTTCTGCCTGCTGCCATGGCCCCTCCCCTCATGGTCATGAACTCTAACCCCCTGCAACTGTGAACCCCAAATTAAATGCTTTCTTTTACATGTTGTCTTGGTTATGCTCTTTAGTCACTGCAATAGAAAAGTAACAAGACAGATGTAAAGAAAAAATGATATCATAACATTTGTAGACAAATGAATAGAATTGCGAAATACACTGGATGAGGTGACAAAGACTTAGAAAGACAACTGCTGCATGTTCTCTCTCATTTGTTGATCTTAGCTCCTAATCTTGAGATTTGAGTGTATAACCTGGAGTAAACACTGAAACCACAAAGTAAAAAGACCCCATGGAGAAGGAGGAGGAAGTGGAGGAGGAGCTCTAGAAAGGGGGCGGGTATAGAAAACAGGTGTTGTGAAGGTAGAAATAGTAAAAATTGGGGGACTTTAACTGGGGAGGGGGAGGGTTGTAATACAGAAGGAGAGGGAAGACGGGGAGACAAGTGACAGTAAGAAATGTGAAAAAGCCACAATGATGCGTATTATTTTATGAGCTAACTTATGAACCAAATGGACTTACAGCCTACCAAGTGACCATTACAGAAATTCACTTGTCAACATGTAGAGAATAAGTGGCCACTGAGAGTCCAGACCCAAATGATACATCTACAGTGCAGACTGTACACCCGAGGCTCTAGGGAACATCACAGAGCAGGAGGAGAAAGAGTGTAAGAGCCTCAGGACCTTTCCTGTATAAACAGCAGACAGGATGTCTGCAGGAGGATACTGCTCTGTATCCATTTGAGTTATCATGGCATATTCCTGAGCCCGTACGGTTAAGTCTAGGCTTTCACATTCCCCCCTTCACAAGTATCAATGACAGAACTCAAACATGAGTCCTACCTGTCTAGAGTTCAAGGGTATTGGGATAATCCTCCTGAGCAGTCCAGATAATTCTGTTCAGCAGGTTGTGGTTTTGTGCTCAAAGTCTAGACCAATAGTTTCAAAAAATCACCTTGCCCCTTCTACCCATTCCCAAGTTGCCAATTCCTGGCTTGTGGTTTTTCCCTATAAAACCCCTCTACACCTGGGCTCGTGGCCTTAGCCACATTTCCTTCCATCTGCCATGCAGCAGCCCAGGTTGAATGTGAAAAAAAGGACCCTTATGTGCCTGAATCGAAAAAAAAAAAGCCACAGGGCCAGGATGCTGGATTTGAGATTTTTGTCTTTTGTGTGACATAGAAGCAGTACTCCTGAAATCTCCATGATATAGTTCCTAAACAAGAACTACGAACTACATTAAGATAACTCTAGTTGACATGACTACATAAATGTAGGAAATTTCATAGATCCCACTTCTAGATGAAGGTCTACAGGCAATCAGAGGTTGCTGAGAGGGAAAATCTCTCCTTCCCACAACTATCTCTTGATAGATGATCCAATCCCAAGTAGTAAGCCTTAAACACACACACACACACACACACACACACACACACACACACACACACACAGTGTTGCTATTTAATGTTCCTTATATATACATATATATTTACACAAGCAGCACTAAGTAGATTCAGTAGGTTGTATACACATATATGTACATACACATATACATATACATATATATGATACATAAATCATATATATGTGACAATGGACAATGAATAAAGAAATAGAGGTCATGAATTTGCTAGGGAGTGGGGGAGACACATGAAGAGTTGGGGTGGAGGAAATGATGTAAATACATAATTGCATATGAAATTCTTAAAAATATTAAAAATGAACAAAATAAAATAATATTTGAAAAGAGGAGAGGCTCCCTTTCTACAATGTAGGCTAGGATTGTCTTCAGGGACCCATCATGCTGTCTGTCTGTGGCACTGGGCCTGTATTCTTCTCTAAGTCCCCACCATACTGTTGCCTCTCTGTCTGCCCATGGCAGACAATAAACTCTTCTAAAAAGTTCCTTAGACCCCAATTATCTGTCTCAATGTTCTTTCAAACCACCCCTGTCCCATCCAAATTTAATAGTTAGTAGGGAGACAGGCTACTCCTGTGGACAGAGGTATATCTGAAGGGGCAAAAGAGATGTGGTGTGGAGTGGGCTGACTTGGGTGGGTGACTTGATTGTCACCAAGGGCCGTGGTGATGTCTTGGCCTGGGCTGCTGCTGGGGCCCACGTCTGGGTTCATGGCTCTGATACAGCTACCTTTTGTGTTGGCATCCAGGGCTCCTGATACCACTCGGGCTGACAGGATAGGGCTGTACAGAGTTGCTCCTGCACCTCACTGGTTGCAACCCTAGGGAGAATTGGTCCTGCCCCTCATCGGCTGAAGCACCCAGGAGAGAGGATCCTACACCTTTTCTGGGCTGCACAATAGAACTGACCCTGGTCGCAAGGGCATAGGCGAATTGGCCCCGAGGGCATGAGAATGGGAGGGCAGGTCACGTCTGCCATGCGGTGAGGGAAAGATGCCTCCTCTCTCCTCTCACTGCCTGTAGTGGGTGGGGAACCACACACTTGCCCCTCACCAGCTGCAGCACTCTGGAGAACAGGCCCTGTGCCGCTCCTGGGCACCACAGTAGAGTTTGATCCTATAGACAGGGGTATGAATGAGCCAGCCCTGAGGAAGTGAGAGGGCATAGCTAGTACTGCCTTGCTCATCTGTGGTGTAGTGGTGGGGGCGAGGGAAAGGTGGCCTCCTCCCCTTACCTTTTGTCCCCAGCTGACAGAAGAGCTGACTTGCCTCTTTACCAGCTGCAACACTTGGGAAAGCTTGCCCTGCACCTCATCTGGGCAACACAGCAGAAATTACCCTGTTGACAGGAGTGGGATGGGCAGGCCTGAGATTGTGAGCATGAGAGATCTGGCCCCACCCCTCATCTGCCATATGGCAGCATGGGTGGGAAGAGATATCTTACACCCCCCCACACACACACACCTGAGGCTAGTGGGAAAACTTATCCTGAGGTCAACAGAGCAAGAGAATGGCCCCTGCACCTCACCTGGGCAACGCAGTAGAGACAACCCTATTGGCCGTGGTATGGGTGAGCTAGCCTGGAAGTTGTAAAATGGGAGGGCTGTCCCCACTACTCGTCTGTTAGGTGGAGGCATGGTCAGGAGAGAGATGTTCCCTTACCCCTTGTCCCTCATCACCTGTGACCCTTCCCCTTACCAGCTTCAGCATCAGGAAAGCAGGCCGTGGTCCTCACCTGGGCAGCACGGTAGATCTGACCTTGTTGGTGGAGGTCCAGGTGAACTGGCCCTGAGGATGTGAGCATGGGAGAGCTGTCCCATGTTATGCGGAGGCATGGACAGGGAAGGATGCCCTCCTCCCCTTTCCCCTGCGACCTGTGGTGGGCAAGGGAGTTGATCCTCCCTCTTACCAGCTGCAGCACTAGGGAAAGCGAGCCCTGTACCTCCCCTGGGCAGCAGAGTAGAGCTTACCCTATTGATAGAGGTGCCTGTGAACCTGCTCCGAGAATGTGAGAGTGGAAGATCTGGCCCTTTTCTATGCCCCACCGCCCCTCACTGCCTGTGGCAGGTGGGAGAGCTGGCCCTGAGTTCCTAAGAGTGGGAGAGCTGGCCCTGCTCCTCACCAGCTGCAGCACTCTAGGAAGAGTGGCCCCTCCACCTCTGCTGGGCAACATAGTAGAGCTGACCTTGGTGATGTAGTTGTGGGAGAGCAGACCCTGAAGGCACGAAAGCAGGAGAACTGGCTCTGTCTCTTGCTCTTTGCTGCAAGGGGTGAACTAATCAGAGCAATTCTGGAGAGCTCACTCCGAGAACAGGGGAGAGCGGGCAGGCTGACCAACCCTGCAACTACCCAGGCCCAGAACTAGGGTTACAAATTGGCCCGCCCCCGACATTCAATCCATCTACGGTCTGCTGGAGCACATGAAGGGGCTAATCCTGTAGACCCAAAGCTGCAGGACCTTCACTACACAGGGCAGCAACAGGATATCCAAGAAGACTCTTAGTGAGGGCCCAGCATCAATTAGTGTAATAAAAACCAGAGGCCTCGAACCAGACCAATAGACTCTTTGCAATGAACACTTGCAAGTAAAGATATATGGATAAAAGAGTTTACTGTGTGACTCACTGAGTCACACTATAGTTTCCATGACGAGATTGATTTTCTTCTGCTTTTTTTCTTCTTTTTCTCTCTTAAATTTTATTTTATTTTTGAGGTGGAGGTTGTAAGGGCAGAGAGTGGATATAAAGGGACAGGGAAATGATTTGGATCAAGACCCATGATGTGAGAGACACAAAGAATAAGTAAAAAGAAAGTTGGAAAATGTATAATCTTTACTATAAAATACTTGCAAATAAATAAAACCACCACATGCTAAAATTAACCAGACCCAAAGTCTACGCAACTTAATGATTTATTTATAGTTAGAACTCCCATTTGAAGTGGAAACTATGAAACTTCACATTAAATCTTACTCTTTCAGTACTAAATATATTGGATGCACTTATCTACCACCCAAACTAGACTATCCATTATAGAATTAGAATTAGAAAAACAATTAGCTTTATGTTCTCACTTATAACTCATGTCACTGGATACCTTGAAACTATAATTGGTGTCAGAGTTGGGATTTTATGTTTGATATATAATACCTTATAGCTCAGAGGTATGTGAAAGCTGCCTGAAGATTAATCATCATGTATTTCTCTACAACCATCCATGAAGATGGAGAAGAAAAGAGACTTTTAATACTTGTTAAGAGTTTAGTATTAGGGGGCCTGGGGATGGGGCATTGAGCAGAAGCTTTCTCCTTCAAATTGAAAATTTTCCCTCTTGCAGAGAGGAAGGAGGGAAGCTCGTAAAGACTCAGACGGTAGACAAAACAGACAAGACCAAGAAGTAAACCAAACTAACAAGTTCAGGAAGTGCTTGATACTAAGTCTCCTCCTCAAGGTTAGAAAATCAGTGAAAAATTGTTGAGAAGGAGATCCAGTCCTGCTAGGTAAGTTTCCTGATCAGGGCGCTCTAGGGATGTAGCTTTTGAGAGTGGCCACCTTTGCTCATGATATGTCTCCCCTTAAATCACTCATGCCCTTTTAAGTGACCCCAGTAAATTTACAGGTTGACTAAGCTAGACTTGAGAGTCGTCCTTCTTTGTCATCAGTGTGTTATCTGGGATAATGGACATTTATTCACATCTTCCCAGGAAGTCACACAACGGTGGCACTGGCACTGTACTCCAGTTAAATCTCTACTGCTTATTAGTTTAGTTACTGCTTTAGTTACTGTTCTGTTGCTGTGAAGAGACAGCATGACCAACGCAACTTAGAAAAGAAAGAATTTACTTGGGGATTTGTTTACAGTTTCAGAGGGGGAGTCCATGACCATCATGGTGGGGAGCAGGCAGGCAGGTCTGAGGCTAAAGCAGCAGTTAAGAGCTTATATTTGATCCATTGAGCAGGAAGCAGAGGGTGAGATTGGGTCTGGAGTGGGCTTTTGAAACTTCAAAGGCCACTCCCAGTGACACCTCTCTTCCAACAAGGCCATGCCTCCTGATCCTTCCCACTACAGTTCCAATAACTAAGGACCAAGCTTTCAAATATAGAAGTCTATGGGGGGGTGGGTGGGGTTGAACACTCTCATTTAAAAATCACAGAAGCTGCCTATAGGTAGCAATTTTCTTTTCTAAGCTACAGTGTCCATTAGTAAAACAATGTGTTTATGATTGTTTAGAATTCTGTAAAGGTTACATGTAGTGGTGCTCAAGTGACTGATACTTAGCAAGAAAGTGAAAAGAATACCTTATATTAAACTAAGTAAGAGAAAAGGAAGAAAAAAAATCTATGTTTTGAAATGATCAAATACTTTGTAATAATGGGTCAACCAATATAATTGGTCAGTTCTTATATATCCACTTTGTTGTAGATAGCACAGACCCTGGAATGATTAAACTTGGCTCCAGACTGAATTAGCTTGAAAATGGTGCATTGTCCAAGAAGGAAATTTTATCCTGTCCTATGTACCTTCTACAGTCTGGGCCAGAAAGACAGGGCTAGGAATAGTGCAGGGAAGCCGCAAATGCAACCAGTCAAATGGAAATGGTCCTTCCCTATGTACAGCACTGTGTATTAGGGTTGTTGGCTCAGTGGCCAAAGGGTCCTCCTTTCCAAATCTTTTCATTGGTCTTGGCAGGAAAACAATGTGCCTTCTTGCATTTACCATCCTGACTACTTTCTAGATCTGAAAACTGGCTCTAAGGAGAACTTCTTCACAAATGTACTCCATTCAGTTTGGAAATTTGATTCATACTGAGGCCTCTTCTCATTGACGAGGCCCCAACCCAACCACTCACTGTCCATGTTTTAGTGTGATATGAGGACAATGGTGATTATGAATAAAAAAAATAAATAAATGAGAATATCAGCATCCAGAATCTAGAAAACCCTCAGTAAATATTATAACATACAGCTGCCACTGCCTGGGGCGATGTCACATTCTTAAGCAATACATTGTCCTTTAATATGATAATGCATGACACAGCTTATAATATGAGAAACCTCACATCATTTCCTATTCCTAGGAAGACAAATGTGATGCCAATTTTCATATTTAGTAAAATGCTATGGGTTATATGACCTTTGTTCTTACTTCTGCAGATTGTCAAATCTAATAGTTCTAGTTTTCATAGCAGCGTAATGATTACCCAGCAGCTGTCCTTTTTTTCTGACAATGTGGAATACAAATGAAGACAATGTATGAGCAGGAAGAACATGAAAAATAACAGAAGAAAATGGAAATATTAAATATAAGAGAAAGAAAGAGTAGCAAAATGCTTGCATGTTTCTACATAGCAAGAATTGCTGAGGTACTGCTATTGCCAATGATGTTGAATTCAGAGCTATAAGTAGACATGGTACTAGAGAAGGAAAGGAAGATGCTGGCTATGCCCAGCGATGCCAGCAAGATAGATGATGAATGTGGTGGTTTGAAAGAAAACGCCCCCTTAAAGGGAGTGGCACTATTAGGAGGTGTGGTTTTGTAGGAGTAGGTATGGCATTGTCGGAGAAAGTATGTCACTGTGGAGGCAGGCTTTGAGGTCTTATATATGCTCAAGTCACTCCCAGTGTCACAGATCACTTCCTGTTGCCTATGGGGTCAAGAAGTAGCTCCTTCTCCACTCTCAGCTCCTTCTCCAGCACCATGTCTGCCTGCATGCCACCATGTCCCGCCATGATAATGGACTAAGCCTCTGACACTGTAAGCCACTCAGTTAAATGTTTTCCTTTCTAAGAATTGCTGTGGCCATGGTGTTTCTTGACAGTGATAGAAACTCTAAGTAAGAAAAATGTGGGACCCAACAGTGTGAATGAACAGAAGAATTTGTAGGACCTGGGCATGATTGGAGCTCTGAGACACACAGGTATCCACCTGGAGGAAGACAGAGGGGATTGCAGAGAGGAGGTGTTTGTTGTCTAGCATGCAAGTGGCCCCAGCACAGCATAAACCACTTTAATAACTAGAATGAGAGAGGGAATGTGGCTTCCCTCTCTCCAGCCTTCGTCACTCACATAGCAGCTTATTTTCTTATTATATCGGGCATAACATTTGTTTCTTATTTGCGTGACAAAAATTCCATATGAATTTCATAGATTTTGGCATAAACATGTAGCTTTTATGCAATTAGCAGTGATTCCAGCTTAATTAAGTTGTGTGATTGAACAAAAAAAACCCAACACACACATACACAGAGACAGAAAAAGAATTGCACATATTTGAGGCCCCAAAGAGAAGTCTACACAAACTCAGGCATAGCCCCAGGCTGAGTCATTAACCAAACTATCCTTCTGGAAAAAGAGTGTTTGGGGCAGTGCACTGGAAATATAATTATAGGCTCTTTTCTCTATCTGGAAACAATGAGTGTGGTAGCACTTTTGTGGAGACCGTGACCATTGGAACATTTGTGTTGGCAGTATATAAACCAGCTAATTGATTTCAAATGTTTCAACTCTTGTTTTTTTAAATACCATCATGCCACGGATATGGTATGTTTAACATCTACATATGTTGCTTTCAGATGTCTGAATTTTGAGCTCTATTTTGGTCTTTCCAAATCTAATAAAATCTAAGAAACTATCAAAGAAGTGTGCACGAAACTTATCTACACCTTCATAGAAAAGCTGTAGTTTATGCTTATTTTCAAATGAAAGTAAAGAAAAAAAGAGCATGAAGGAGGGAGGGTGAAGCAAGAAAAGATGAGGCACAGTACATGGAAGGAAAAAGCGCAAGGGCGTGGGGAGAAGAGAGGGAGGGAGAAAAGAAAGGAAGGAAGACTGGAGGAAAGTAACTGCCTTTTCTGCACTGGGAGAGTACACTGAAGTCACAGAATAATTTGCAATGACAAAGGAAGCACATGTTTGCCACATGTGCTGGTTAGTTAGAAGGAGGAACCTCCTCTGAAGAATGGGCCAGATCAGATTGAATTAGTGTTGGACGGCCCAGCTCACTGTAGGTGTGCTGGGATGGATAAGAAAGGTAGCCAACTGTATTAGGCAGGAGGAAGAGAACTGATTTCATATACATATACATATATACATTTTGATGATGATATAGTAAATATATGAATTTACTATAAAGGGAATTGACTATAGTGGCTTACAGGCTATGGTCCAAGTAGTCCAGCAATGACTGTCTCCTGAAGGGAAAGCCAAGGATCTGGCTGTCCCATTCTGCTCCTAAAGTCCCAGAGACATCCTAGAGAACTGCTGGCAGTACAATGGCATCCTGAAGAAGTAGATTCTAGCACCAGTGAAGCAAAGTAATGCCTCTGGAACAGGGTAAGTGAACTTGCTAGTGAGAGTGAGGACAAGAAGGCAAAAGGCAAAGGCTTCCTTTTTCCATGTCCTTTTATGTAGACCTCACCAGCAGGTGTGGCTAAGATCAGCATGGGACTGCCTGCAGAATGATCCAGGCTAGAAAATCCTTCAGAGCCGTACCCAGTGGCTTGAGTTTTAGTTAATTCTGGATGTAGTCAAGTTGCCCATTGTTTCTTCTTTCTCCATTGTTATTTGATGGATTCAGTGGAACACAGCACTTCCCAGACTGTTATGACCATCTATACTTTGTATCTCTTTATTGGTTCTTTTCTGTCTTCACTTAAAGAGTCAAGAATTTTCCAAGTTCAAAAATACATAAAATCAGAAATAGTGTCTAGTCTAGTCTGTATGCACAGTGTTGGACACAAGAGAAAGCTATTTTAAGTAAAAGGTTGGAGAGGTGCCTCTGAAGGTATTTGCTGTTCTTGAAGAAGACCTGGATTTCATTTCGAGTACCCACATGGAAGCCCAGACCAATCTTTAAGTCCAGTTCCAGTGACTCTAACACCCCTTTCTGGCCTCCACATGAACTACATGCACAGGTTGCACATATCTATGTGCAGACAAAACACTCATACATAAAATAAAAATTAAAACAATACAATTTAGGTAATAGGTAAATTATCTGTTGACTATCTAGGTGGGCAAGGATTAAAAACAGGGTAAGAGCTGTATGTTGAGCTGTCCCACTTCCATGGTTCTTTCCTGTCAATAAACATGTTCGCTCAAGTACTACGGGATCCTCAAGAAGTTCTGTGAAAGTTTGTGGAGCTGCCTGGAGTGCTGAGACAGTGGCTAAAGTTCCCCAGATTATCACATACATTTAAGAGCAGCACTAACCTCTCTAGAATAAAATGCTGACAAAAAAAGTGAGCAACTGGGGCATTATTTAAAATTTCCAAAATACACTACTAAATATATTCAGTTATAGATATTCTATTAGAATCATTACAAAACACCGTAATGTTGTTTATTCTATTCATGTGTTAGAGGAAGATGGACGAAAGTGCCGGAAAGAAAAAGGCTAAGATACAAAGTAAAGAAACCCCACCACGTTTGTTTGTTAGCGATCATGTGCTGACCGAGGGCAGCATTGAGCTGTGCTGTGTTAGGTGTGATTCCCTCATGGTGCAAAATGCTTAGAATCCTTTTAGAGGGCTTATGAAAACACAAATACAAGTAAGCAGGTGGCTCATTAGGTTTTGCACTTTAGCACCTTGGCATCAACATTTCCATGATCTGTTTTTCAGCTAATCTGCTTTTAAACACTGACATTAGGACAGTGCATATTTTTAGAAAATTTCTAGCTATGTAAGAAGGCAATGCGCTACTTATATTGGTTTCTGATGGACACGTTTGTAATTTATTTCAAAATGATTGATTACTTCTGTTGGAAGACTTTGACTCTGGCTTCATCCATCTTTTGATTTTTACCACCATCTAGTGGTAACACTGTAAAATTTCCCCTCAATTCACATAGTGTAAAGAATCATACTCAATAAAACGCAATGGAACTAGAAAAACTGCTCTGTATCTTTCTAGGGTTTGCGATCTAGCCCATGACACAGTAAAAATTATTTTTGGAAAGTATAATACCTCTATGGAAAGAATGTGGTAGAAAAACATGAACAGGGAGAGAAATTACGCATTAAAATTGAAATGAATATTTATTATTATTATTGCGTGTCTATATATGTAGATGTGTATATGCATTTGGGACAGAGGTTATGGAGGTCAGAGGACAACATGTTAAAGTCAGTTCTCTTCTTCCACTTCTTGGTTCAGGACATGTGCTCAGGTTGCCAAGCTTGTACAGCGAGGGCTTTTACCTACTGAACTATAATGGACTCTAAATTACATGTCCAAATATATGCACTACTGAAATAGAAAACAATGATTTCTACACATTTATAATCTTTTAAGAGGTGAATACAAGCTTATGATTGTATTGTCTTCATAACAAGATCAGTTTAGAACTGGATCACCTGGCCCTTTCTCTTCTTATTGCTTCCCAGTTCAAAGTGCCTGCATCTCTTAATAGCCAGCATCCTCTTTGATCTGCAGTTGGGCTCAACACACTCAAGTCTCAGCACAATCATCTTTGTAGTTTTATCCTTTTTGCCGAAAATAGGCTTAGTCTGCCCACCATAACTGCTCTGTTTCCTGTCATAGCGCCGCTTTCCCTGGGCAGACAAAGAATCCTTACCCTTCTTGTACTGTGTCACTTTGTGGGGGTGGTGCTTGCCACATTTCTTGAAGAATGTCTGGCAGGTCTCAGGAACATTCACCATGTTGGCAGGAGTGATAGGCACAGAAAGAAAGAGGCAAGGCCAGCAACAGAAGTTCCACATTCATCATTTTTACTTGAAAAAAAATTATCAATAAACTCCTGTCTAGTTTCCCTATTTAGGTTTACATTGTGTGGTGTTAAGATTTTTAGAAACCACCTTTAATCCCAGCACTAGGAAGGCAGAGGCAGGTGGATCTCTGTGAGTGCGAGGCTAGCCTGGTCTACAGAGTGAGGTTCCAGGAAAGGCGCAAAGCTATACAGAGAAACCCTGTCTCGAAAAACTTAAAATTAAAAAAAAAAAAAAAAAGATCTTTAGAAACCACATGAGCTATTCTTGTCATCACTATGAAAATCATCACACCAGTCACCAATGGGAAGACAGCAAGAACAGCTGTACCAATAATTGAACTGGACATGAGCACAAGCAGGGCATTCAGGGGCTCCACAGGTACACTGTCAATAAAAACTCTTATTAACTCTGCCTAGAAGTCATCAATTTCAAGGGTACTTTGGCAGAAATCGTTCCAACCCTTGGATACATACTTCCTGCTCTGAATACTCTTTGTTTCATACTGGGAGACCTGTGTCAACTGCCTCTTGGATTTGCTGCAGACTGTCCTGTAGTTGGAAGGTTTCCTGTGTCCTGCCTGGCCCATGGTTGGGACAAATCTCTTACCTACAATCCTGCAGCCTTGTATAAAATAATCACCCAGAGGCTTCTATTAATTATAACTGCTTGGCCATTAGCTCAGGCTTATTACTGACTAGCTCTTACACTTAATTTAACCCATAATTCTCATCTATGTTTAGCCATGTGGCTTGATACCTTTTCTCAGTTCTGCCTTGTCACCTTGCTTCCTCTGTGTCTGGATGGCAACTCCTGACTCAGCCATCCTCTTCTCAGAATTCTACTCATCTGCCTGCCCTGCCTATACTTTCTATCTGGCTACTGGCCAATCAGCATTTTATTTATCAACCAATCAGAGAAACACATATTAACAGCATAAAGAACGACATCCCACAGCACTGTCCAATAAATAACAGGTCACAACTAAAGGCAGCCTCCTAAATGCTCAAGAGTTTTGGCATCAAATCCAGTGTATACGTCTGATTCTAAGGGAAGAAATTTTGAAAGAGCCATGAAAATGGAAATGCAAGGGAAGAAATTAGCCAGGTAGAGCCTCATAAAATCAATAATTACTGCCTTTGCTTATTTCTAGGAATCTTTGCATTCAAACATCTGCTACAAACACTATGTTTTCTTTGCATATGTTTGATTTATTTGGCCCATTCTTTAGAAATAGATTATAAAACAAATCACAATATCCTAAGGAATATAGAAAATAGTTATAGTAACTTCTTTGAGCAGGTAAATACAGACATGATAAACTGACAGAGTAATAAATGTCATCTAAAATTTTCTCTCATCTCATATGAAGTTCTTTTGACTTATTTGTTGTTTTTTTTTTAGTTTGTTTTCCTATGGCATTGTTTAATGCATTTCACATATTCATGATCTTGGAAAGTTTTGAACTTACCATTTTTCCCTAACAATCTACAGATCTATTGCTCAGTTAATTAACTATAGTAAATATATGCTAAGGTTCTGACAGTAAAAGATGAAGACAAGCCAGGCAGTGGTGGTGCACACCTTTAATCCCAGCACTCAGGAGGCAGAGGTAGTTGAGTCTCTGTAAGTTAAAGGCCAGCCTGGTCTACAGATCAAGTTCCAGGACAGCCAGGGCTACACAGAAAAACTCTGTCTTAAAAAAAAAAAAAAACCACGAAAAAATTTTTAAAAAAAGATGAAGATAAATCTTATTCTCCTTAATATCACCTGCTCTACAGATATCTTATAATTATATCATAATTTAATTTTGAGTTTTTCTGATAATTGCATTTGCATATATAAATGTGGACTGTGTCTTTAAATGATTTTAGGTCCTCATGAAAGTAAATCTGGTCTTATTATTGTGGATTGAACACGTAAGGATTTACTTCCTGCTCATAACAGGAAACTTGTAGGTCTTAACCACGGGTTCTGTAAAGGATGCTGAGTTTGAGTAAGCCCCAGGACAGTGGCTCTGCTGCCTCTTGTGTTTGTCCTCTATGACTGAGTGGATAACAGACGATCCCCATTTTCTTTTGTGCATTATTGGAGATGGTGTAGAGTAGCCATCTGGAAGAACACAAGCTCAGCAATCCTAGCTTCAGCTTACACTGTGTTTTGTGACTGAAGTCCCATCTCTCCTGACTCTCACTGTCTGATTTAACTGGTTTCTCTGGGGTGTCACATGAAGAAACAGTGTTTGCCCCTTTTCTCAATCTCCATAATTTGAATTACCTTGTATATTCTAATTTGTCAATCAGTAGATGTTATGATTTTTTAGTACTGTAGAAGTTCCACATTTATGTGACCAGTTGATGTTATCTTTTCTTTCTTCTAGTATGTAAATAATACTTGTTTGAGTGTATTTACTACAATTTCATGAAGATTGATAGAGGGCTAGAAGAAAAATTCCCATTTTTTTTCTGCACACACACACAAAAATGCTTCTCCTTGTGAATTAAAAGTTGAAGGGGATTTCTTACTTAGTTTACCACACCCTTGAGATTCAGTCCCATTGTTTATTGAAAATTTTAATTCTAACTTGATATTTATGATAATTTAAACATACTCATTATTTTTATTTCTATTTTATGTGTATAGGTGTTTTGCCTGTGGAGGCTGGCAGAAGGCATCAGATTCAATGTGAGTGGAGTTATAGAAGGTTGTGAGCCACCATGTGCTAGTAATCAAACCCAGTTCCTCTACTAGTACAACCAGTGCTTTTTAATGGCTGTCCACTTATGAAGATTTTACTGCCAGGAATTGTATTTAGTACAACTCTTCAAACAATATATTTGTAATTTTTTCTTATTTTGAACAATTTCAGACATTCAGAAAAGTTGTAACTCTAGAACATAAAATTTTCAGGAAGCTTTACTTCAGATCCCTTAATTTTAAGTTTTTTTTTATCCTTTCCATTTCCACACAGATACAGATCCCCCCCCCACACATACAGAGAGAGAGAGAGAGAGAGAGAGAGAGAGAGAGAGAGAGAGAGAGAGAGAGCACTCCTATTGTTTCCCCTCTCCTTTCATATCACACACACATGCAAGACTTTTTGTATCTATATAAAACTTAGGTCCACAAATGAGAGGAAATGTGGGCCATTTTTCCATCTTAGTCTGACCTAATTCACTCAGTATGACAATCTTCATTTGCCTCATTTTTTTCCTAAATAGATAATTTTATTCTTCATTATGGGTCAATAAAATTTCAAGTATGTATCACATCTTCCCTTCTGCTGCTCCACTTCTTCCTCTTCTTCATCTTCTGAGACAAGGTTTCACATAGTTGGCACTGGCCTTGAACCTGCTACATAGGCCAAGGAAGGTCTGTAACTCCCAACTTTCCTGCCTCCAATTCCCTAGCACTGGGACTACAGGTGTTCACATCATGCATGGGTTGTGTGGTTCTGGGGATTGAAACATGCCAAGTATTTATCCATTCCTTTTTTGGCAAACTCTTCAGTTGGCTCCTTAGCTTAGCTGTTGTGAATAGTGCTGCAGTGAATTACCTCTGTGGTATTTTACCTTGGAGTCCTTTGGACAAATAAAGTAGTGGCTTCTTTTTCAGCCAGTCTTTCAGTTGAAGTATTTGCAATGTTCAAGTGAGAGTATTTTGTAGTAGCCCTCCAGGACTCTTTTACCCCCATGGACTGGAGGAATTCAGCAGTCAAACCAGACTTGGCTGCACATCACATCTGCTGGACGGTCTTAGTGTTTAAATATTTAATATCCAGTTAAAATGGTCCCCTTAACTTTAGTACCTGGGAGAGGGAGCATAGAAGAACAAGGACAGTAGAATAGTCACAAAGATGTTGACATTACATCTGTTAAGGCCCAGTATGGGAAAACTTTTTCCTTTTGGTCAAGTGGGTGAAATCTCTGGCATAAATAGAGACCTAACATTCCTGTTAAGAAGGTCAAAGACATAGTTAAGCCACTACCTCTCAGAAAGGCAGAATCATCCCTAGGAAGGTAGGTGTACCTTAAGTTATGCTAAAACAGTGGGAAGAATAATTAATCTTTAATGAGATAATATATTTTTCCTTCCAAGAATTCCAACCCTCTCAGCACAGTCCTTATAATTCTTCATGAGATTCTGCTGAGTTGGTCTGCCTTTTGGAGTAATGCCCCAGACAGGTGCTTCTTTCTTTCTTTCTTTCTTTCTTTCTTTCTTTCTTTCTTTCTTTCTTCCTTCCTTCCTTCCTTTTTTTCTTCCTTCCTTCCTTTTTTTCTTCCTTCCTTCTTTCCTTCTTTCTTTCTTTCTTTCTTTCTTTCTTTCTTTCTTTCTTTCTTTCTTTCTTTCTTTCTTTCTTTCTTTCTTTCTTTCTTTCTTTCTCCTCCTCCTCCTCCTCCTTCCTCTCTCTCCCTCTCTTCCTCTCTGTGTGTGTGTACATGTATGCACACATGTGCACATGTTTATTTATCTATGATTTATTATTTATTTATTTTCCTGGCCAGACCCTACAAATGCTCCTTCTGGTACTTTGGGCTCACTTACTCTTCCTCTAACACTCACACACTGCACTATAGCTACTTGTCCATCATGTTTCTGACCTCTGTGCCAGCTTAACTGAAATGGCATGTATTTCTTCTTGTCTTCTTCTCTCTCTTCTTTTGAGCAGCTGCCTAGATTTACAACTTGCCAGACTTATGGTCTTTCTTTCAGACACTAACAAATTATCCGTAAGCTTCCATTTAAGTCCTTTCTTAAATTCCTTTATTAAAAGATCATTAAGTCCAAGAGAGAACTCCATTTTTCCATAATATTATATAATAACTCTTGTTGGATTCTCTCAAATTTTGGGTACCAGTATTCATTATTATTAAAGTTAAGAATGGAAGGGAAACTATAAGGATGAGAGCTAGCCTTTGGACATTAAAAAATGGATGACAAAAAAAAGATAAAATGATCATGTTGGATGTTATTGGGGTCTGTGGTGCTGAAAGATTAAGGAAATCATGAAATGTTAGATGTCTGTAGTAAAAATAAAAGGGGGTAGGGAAAAGAGAAAGGGGAGAGATGAAGTTAGGCAAGTCAGAAAATAGATGGCTTGTACATAAGAAGAAGATGTGGGTCTCCTTTTCCTCGCGGGTCATTGACCACCATCAGGGTGAAAAGAGCAGAAGCTTCAAGCAGGGTGTGGAAGGCCGTGAGCATGATGGAAAGAACTTCAGAGAGACAGCTCATTTTATCATTCCAGGGGTAAGGTATATAAGTGTTCTTAGGGTTCTGGGAGTGTAGGGCTGATTGGCCATGACACAGCACCTAATTATCATGTGGATGGGAGTAAAAAGCAGGCCTTGTATGTTGAGTCATACAGCATTTGCAGGGAGCTCTGTGCAGGGTCATCCTCCAAATAAGGTCTAGCATCTGAGCTTAGAGACATTCTTCAAATAAGGTTAGTGGAGAAGAGGAAGACCCGCTGAGAAAGGAAGTCCTCCATTTTGCACTGAGCTCGGAGAGCTATCTGGACATGGTAGACTGCAACCTTAATTGCAGGAGTTCTCCAACAGAAGAGTAAGGAGTGTAGAAAAAATGGGCACAGAAACATGAAGAACAGTCATAAGACATAACCATCAAATATAAAAACTAAAGCAAGGTCATTAAGGCATATCACACAGGAGTGATGATACTTGTAAATAAAAGGAGAAGTAAAAGACTAAGTGAAATGATAAAGTACAGATTATCACACCAGTCAGTACCCCTTTTAGTGGAATGAGTTTGAATTTTGTCCTGACCCATGATGATTCCTGTAATAGACTGAAGTCATGGGGCCGGGGGGGGGGGGGGGTACAGGTTGCAACTCCAGTTCAGGCCTGTAAAAGCAGACTCCTGGGTGTGCAGCGATCCAGTAGAAGGGAAGCAGATCACCCTTGGCCCGAGTTTCTTGCACAGGTGGTTTTAGCATAACAGTGTGCTTTGCATTATCATTCCCCCTCTCCCTGAGGCAGGGACAGGACCCTCCATGGTGCCCTGGAGACTAACTGTTAGGCTCACAGCCACAGTCCTGTGCTGGTCCTGTATCTCTCAGCCCACGTGTATCCAGTCATGTCTCTGTCTAACCAAATATTTGCTTACAAAATCATAGCAACCTAACATTTGGAAATTAATATTGACAAAATGTGTTATTTTATCTACAAACCCACCTCGAGGAGTCATCTCTGTTTAATTCAGACACAGTGAGAATTAAAGTGATAGGGTCTTTTGTTTATTACACTGTAAGTTTTTAGTTTGAGATTTCGTCTTTACTAAATATCAGAGGGGACTAACCACATTCTAAAAGCTGGATGTTCATCAGATCTTGACTGATTTTTACAAACTTCTAAAAACTATTTTAGGCCATTGAAAACACATTAGCTTCTTATTACTATACCCCAATGGTTCCCTCTAGTAGATTGTCTCATTAGTATATTCTCTTCATTCTCTGCACTTCTTAGAGCTTACAATAATTTAAATTAAATTGTTAATTTGTATAACTTATTAATTAATGTATCCTCTCAATTAATACTCCAGAACTATTTCTTCAGACTGAACCAAAAGAATCTAATGTAATTGCTAGAAGATAGAAAAAATCTCACTAATTATTGTGAAAAATACATTGAGCATGAACATTTCTTGTTCTGGAACTATTATGTTTTTTTTCCACCTGAGAAATTTTAGTTTCTATTAACTAATATACTGAAAATATTTATTTAAAAGTTTTTATGTTTTTTTTATGTTTTTCTAGGGATAAGAAAATTTTAAGTATACCTTTAATAATGCAATAGAATCTTTCAAGAACATCTTCAAAGTTGTAACTATGAAGCAAAAGAAACAAATGGATTTCTATCATGTAGCTTAAAGGCTGTTATTTCCAACCTGTATTCAATCTACCTTTCCTCTTTCATAACTATGTCAAATACCCCATCATAATGTTTACTATTTTTTATACAACCTAGCAATAGAAGACAGTAGATTGGAGGCACAGGGTGTTAAAAGGCAGCTAATAAATAATATCCTAACTGTTTTAAATTTATTAAAAAGTAACAACATTTTTATATTGGGGATTGCATATTCCTAAAACCACTTAAAATATATTTTAAATCTCACAAATTTTTCTTCTAAAATATGATGTGTTATTTCACATGTGAGTATTAGGTACTCAGGTATGTAAAAAATCTCCACAACTTAAAATAAAGATGATAATTTGTGAATAGCAGATAAAAGTGACCATCTCTACAAGTACGGCATTTGTGAATATGTACCTGAAGAACTAGTCTGGTAGATTTTCATCTGATGGACATAGAGCCCAGGGAAGCAGGGTTAAGGTATATTATTAAGATAACTAAAGTCTAATACTTTTAGATTTTGCAAAACAAAACTAAGGAGAGTATAAACAAAACTTCTTGTTCAAGAAGTACATGCAAATTGAACTCAGCAACAGCTCAGACAGGCAAGACAGCAGATATTTATTTGCATATTTATTAGTTAAGGGACATGTTCTCAACTTCTTTTCTTTATTATTTATTTTATTCTTTGAGAATTTTATACATGTATAAAATGAAATATGATTATATCCACCCTATTCCCCTTCTCCAATTTCTCCTATAGCCCTTCAACACATCAACTTCATGTCTTCTATATTTTTTTAATAACCCATTAAGCCCAATTAGTGCTTCCCATATGTGCATGGGTGTGGGGACATGCACTGGAGCATGGGAAACCTACCAGTGTCCACGTCCTCAAAAAGAATGGTTCTCCCTCCTCTAGCAGCTACCAACTGCCAATAGCTCCTCAGTAAGAGGTGGGGCCTGTAGAGCACTTCCATAAACTATTCCAGAGTATTGACTGTGTAGTTTTGATCTTGTGTAGGTCATATGAAAATAGCCACAGCTGCCCTGAATTCATAATTTCACTAGCATGTCATAGCCCATATTCCAGCTCTTACATTCTTTTCACCTCCTCTTTTGCTGTGTTCCTGAGTCTTGACAAGAGGGTATGGGTGGGAGCAGTGAGGTTGGTTAAAGATGTAAATTTAACCTTGAGCACTCAACTTATGACCAGTTTATATGTCACTGCATTGACTGACTACTGCAACACGGACTCTTTTCTGACAAAGGTTGAGAGCAGCCCAAATCTATGAATATAAACATATGTATTTAGAAAGCATTTTGAAAGCATAGCCAATTTAGCAAAACAACACTAGCAGATTGTATGTTAGAGAGTATGACCTCCCCAAGCTGTGATCTTTTGACCAGAATTGCAGTACCAGACATGGAATTCTCTCCTGTGTAGCATGCCTAAATCCAATCAGAGAGTATATAGTTACTCCATAACAGTTTGCCACCATTATACCAGTGGACTCATTTTTACTGGCAGGCTATTATGGTAGCATGCAGGGTCCAAAGATGGATAAGACCATCAATATGTGTTCTATCCATTAACCTGCACAGTACCTTATAGCATTATGAAAACTAGCAAGCAGGGTGGAACTACTCAGGTCAGTTTGAGATTTATTTCTCTATGTCTTACAGAAGATGACAGATCTTGAGTATACAGCTTCTTCATGACCTAAGCATGCATATACACATTCAAGTACTACATAGACACATGTCAGTCAATAGGCAACACATACATATTAATACAACCGACTCACCTAACAGCATTCTTTTAAAAATGTATCCTGTTGAGGTTGGAATGTATTTTCCCAAAGATCCCTCTGTTTATACACTTGGCTTCCAGCAGATGGTGCTCTTTTGGGAGACTGGAATTTTGAGGAGGTGGAGCCTTGAAGGAGGAATTGAGTCAGAGAGACCTTGAATTATCTAGAGTGCTGTACTTCTAGTTTGGTCTCCACTGCATGTTCTATTATGCTTTGAGAAGATGATGGGTATCAGACACATGCTTGTGCCATTATGGAGCTGCCTGTTGCTAGGCATTCTACTCCATGATAGACTTTATCCCTTGACATCATAAACCAAAGCAAATTACTCATACTCTTTCTATTTTTAGGGGGGATATAAACATATAAGAATATGTTTCTGATTTTATTTCAGTTTCATCCTTAATGTAGTATAAGTTCAAAGTTCACTGTAAATTAATACATTGAAAGGTTCCCTTGAACAGACTAGTCCTCATTTTACTCATCTGTAAACTCAGGTTATGAGAGAGAGGTGAAAAACTGTTAAGTGAGATAATCTCACCAAGGTGTTCTGAATGAAAGCTGAAAAGAAGCTGTGTCCACAGGGATTGATTGACTGATTCAGAATTTCAGTACTGTGATGAGATTGGAATGCCAGAGGTCCAGAGACAAAACCTTTCCTTGGGCTAGCTTTAGATCGTGGCACCACTGCTGTGCCAGAACTAATATCTTGTGATTAATAAATAAAAACCTTTGGCCTTTGGAATCTATTGGCTTAGCTTGCCCACTGGCTTCCACTAACCCAAACGCTAAAAATGCCAGCAGACAGCATTTTAGGCCTATAGACTTGGCTTCCCCATCTTGCTGTAACTACCCGTCTGATGTTTCCACAAATGTATTTTAAACTTGCCCTGATATGACTCCCTTTGTTCCATAAAACTGTCAAACTTCATGAAACTGCCTTGATGTTCAAACATGGACTTTGGGGTAACCTAAATCTGTGTTCCGGGGCCATTGCCACTCAAAATGTTTACAGAATAAGCTGTCTCTTATTCCCTTTAAGATGAGCGAGATCTGTGGTTTTTGAGTTGACAGCATATGCAAGTCTTATAAAATCCACTTATTTATATCATTTGCTGATGTTGCTTTTAACATTTTCAGTGTTGTTACTTTTGAAGAAATGAAGCCAAAGATCAGCCCCAGGGAGAAGCTATGAGGAAGAAAGAAATAAAGAAAAGAAGGAAAGCCACCAATGTCAGGGAAAATGAAGAGACAAAAGTGTTATAGAACTTTGGGTCACAGTCTGCGTCCCAAAAGTCAGGTTAAAAAAAAAATACAAACACTAAAAGAAGAGCCAAAATAATAGTTAAAAGCAGAAAAAGAGAATTAGTTAATGTGTCTACATTGGGAAGAGGGTCAAAAGGATCCAATGACTCCCTCCAGTCTGTCTTTGGGGTTCTGAAGTATAGTTTGAAGAGTAGGTCAGAGATATACACATCTAATCACGCTGGCTAAGGACTTTATACATACTTCAGTTTTACATTGACCAATCAGCATTCTGGGCTTCTCTGGAGGGACCAAATCTCCAAGTCTACCAACAAAGCCCGGGGGCTGCTATGGTAGAGAAAAGATCTGTTATGTGCTGAGCGGGTACAGTGCTGCCCCCTGGTGGTTCTGCTATGCACAGAGTGGCTCACTTGTTTCTTGATAATTCCTCTGTTCATATAAATACATTTGGCACAACAAGATGTTTAACTGGAGCAAAAGATAAAACAATCTTGAATTTGCATTAACAAATAACAATAATGTAATCAAGACTATTTGTGAAAGAACTTTAAATTACTGCCTTCATACCACAACAGCTTGGAGACTACTGTTGTGATAAACTATGAAAGAAAAAAAATTTCTCAGCAATCTGCTTTAGTTCTTATTTCTCCCAGGAAAATGTGATTTGTTTGCTTATATGTGCATAATAGCTATTAGTTTATTTGGAAGTAATAGCTGGGAAGTTGATGAAAGATCATTTAACAAGAGATGTGAGATTTGTATCTTCTCGACCACATACAAGACTAGTAAATTAATTTTTGGTATTTTATTGCATTTGATAACTTCTTGCCTTACAATGCACGTAAAGATTGCCAAAGACCAAATTTGTACATGTAGTATTGGGAAGGATAACTTCCCTCTAAACAAGTGTCATTTTCTTTTTTTTTTTTTATTCCCTTGTTCTCCCCCCTCCGCCCCCTCCCCTTCCCCCCAGCCCACCCCCATTCCCACTTCCTCCAGGGCAAAGCCTCCCCCGAGGACTGAGATCAACCTGGTAGACTCAGTCCAGGCAGGCCCAGTCCCCTCCTCCCAGGCCGAGCCAAGCGACCCTGCATAGGCCCCAGGTTTCAAACAGCCAACTCATGCAACAGGACCCGGTCCCACTGCCTGGATGCCTCCCAAAGAGATCAAGCCAATCAACTGTCTCACCCATTCAGAGGGCCTGATCCAGTTGGGGGCCCCTCAGCCATTGGTTCATAGTTCATGTGTTTCCATTCGTTTGGCTCTAAACAAGTGTCATTTTCTTTTCTTCTTTTTCTGACCAAGCTACGGACGGGATCCAGTGTCACTTGGTGAATCATGATTCTTCTTAGGAAAACATTTTATTGTAAAGGTAAATCACAAAGTTGCATCTGAGATAAATTTGTTAACACACTGCTTTCCTCATCAGATGGTAAAGTAGAATGTGGTCATGTGACCACTAGATGGCGATATTGTCATTTGTAGAAGGCAGCCATAACTGAAGGGCTGGGCGACTTATTTTTTTTGCCCTATGAATAAGAAAATTATATATGTCCTCTGTGACCCACAGCATACATTTACTGTCACCTACCATCCCCCAACACACACACACACACACACACACACACACACACACACACACACACACACACACACAGAGAGAGATAGAGAGAGAGAGAGAGAGAGAGAGAGAGAGAGAGAGAGAATATGAGCTCATTTGAGTGGCACAGAGCAAAGCTAGAAGACAAACACCATCTTAGGAGTCAATAATGGATTGGCCACAACAGAGCTACAAAATAAATTCAGAGAGAAATATCCAGCTCAGAGTCTGACATTGTAATTACAGGAGTGGAGTGAGGTTTCTCTTGAAGCATCAATGCATTCTACATGGGTAGGATGGAGCCATAATCCGATCAGCTGCAACTGCCACAGCAACAGACGGACACTAAAAATAGGCCCCCTCTGGTAATCTGTCTGGATTACTAAATTCAGTGATGGCTTGGCAACAAATCAGGGAAATGTTTGCGGAAAAGGATTTAAATATATCATGAAGTTCTATCTGCTTTACCGAGAAACGCACAAGGCCCCGATTCAGAGTGACTGCATCAGGGCTGCTTCCAAACAACCAAGCTCATTTTGTCAAAACATCACCTTGCAGTCCTGCCTTTTGCAATTTAATCATCTTCAATCCATTAGTGGGGGCAGAAAAAAACAGAGATTTCAAAGGGGTTCTGCTGATATTGGCACCTACATTATATATTACAATCGTAGGATAACATTTAGCATTATTAATGCTGTTAGGGTTAGTAACTGGGAGATCATATGGATTTCACTCGAAACAGTTGAAGGTAAGATTTGTTCTTAACTGTACCAAGATGCCTGTGACGCAGACTCTCGTGTATAAACAGAAAGTAGCTAATACTTGGCATGTATGCTAAGTAGTACTGACTGGAGAGAAAGACACTTAGGTTGACAGTGACTGCAGATTCAGAATTTAAAATGAAGCAATGGTAAGTATTCTTGGCGGACATAGTCCTAAGCATTTAGGGTTAATTATTTTATGGGCTGTCATGACAGTTTTTTAGCACGTCAATACAGACCTTTCGTCAACATAGCCCCACATTCTTTTTCCAGTTCAGGAAAGTACTTTGGGTCTGTAACATTCAGACTATTCTGTCGTTTTGTTTGTTTGTTGTTGTTGTTGTTGTTGTTTTGGTTTTCTGTATTTGGTACTGATAGTCTGTCCTTTCTCCACTAAACGCCGCAATTGCCCACCTTAAAAACAATGTCACCCTCTTCTACTCTAAGCTGTTGACAACAAAGTCATCCAGGAATCAGGGAGTAAGGAAATAACAAATGTGAGGATGCTTCAGAGGATGCAGGTAAGAGTTCTTTCTGTTCAGCATCTTCCTTCTGCCTCTGAGATGACTGAACTCTTCAGATCCTAGCATTCTTAAAACTCATAATTTAAAATAAAAAACAATCAATAAGTAGTTTAAAAATAGCAGCTATTCTACAATACATTTAGTAAATATATCACACAGAAGTTACAAATACTAAAAAACTTTTTTGATTCAAAACTATGATAAAATGATGCCTTTATGAAAGCCAGAATAATAGCTTGTAAGGTTTACAATGAATCAGTGCCATTAGTTCAGAAATATTTGCCGAATCCTCTTGCTGTCCTCTCTCCGTAACTATGTAGTTTGTACCATTGATCAGGTAGCCTGGGAAGTTACGTTAGATACACGGATGTTTTATTTTTAAAATATTGCATAGAACATAACTTTTGGTATCTGTACTGTTTCTTTACCTACCTAGGTGACATATGCCAATAATTTTATTTGATCCTCAGAAATTTATAAAGTTTATAAAATGCAGGGGACTCTGAAACATCAACTCTATTTAGCACTTAAAATATGTGTATATATTTTGAAGTCTTTATTTTGAGATTTTTAGAGGTTTCTTTTGTTAATCAGGAATCATGTCCTGTGATTAACACTACCTTTGATTTAACAAGCTCACCTAGTTTTAGAATCTTATCATTGGAAATTCTGATAGCAGCCAAGGAAAGTGCACTCATCATTGATAGGAAATTATACACATGAGAGGCAGGATAATGAATAACTAGCAAGCAGTACAAAGTATAGCCAGGCTATAGTAAATTTTCTTAAACCCTTAATTTTAATTTTATTTATTATTTTAAATGTTTTAAAAATTTTTTGAGATATCTATACCTATGACATATATATGTAACAATAGTCAAAGAATAAGAGACCTATGATTTTTAGTATATCACAATATGTATAACTTTTGACATTGCTTTAAGTAATAATATGAAAACTGGTGAGTTTGTACAACATAAAAATCTGTTGGGCAGCAGCAGTAAAACACTGGAACAGTGTGATGTTAGAAGCAGTGATGAATTTGTCTGTGTGGTTACACAGTGTACACAGGAAAACAGCCCTATACACAAAGCAACAAAATTGTTTGCAGTAGTAGGTATATTCTGATGTTTGTTTCTTCACTAAGGTAGTTAATCTCTTATGATTTTTATCCAGTTCAGAAAGATAGCTTTCTGGTGACACTTCAAAAGATACATCATACTTTAAACATTGTTATTATTAATTCTAGTTAACACCAAAACATATATTGCCTAGGAATAGTGACTGCTTATTTGTTCTTCTTTCCTTTGATCCTGAAAATAAAGATGGGTTGTCCATTCATACTGGAAAATACAGAAATTGGTGAAAATCAAATCAAATTTATGCAAATATTAAAAAAAGTTTTAAGGTATGCCTTATGTTAATAAAAATGAAGAACTCCAAAGTCTTCAGTTTAATGACTGATAATTACACAACATTTCTAAGGGGAAGAGAGAGTGTTAACTAATGTGCACAAACACTGCAGTTTCTCCTGTGCACCAGGGTCCTTCCTCTGCCTTGTGCAGCACTGCTAGGTGTCAGTTTTGAGACATTGTATTCACTTGTAATTTCCATTGTATATTCTCCATCACTTCCAACACCTCTTGGTTCATTTTTCATCTTGTAATCAAGGTTCTGTATTTTACAGAAACACTGTCTAGACTCCATGTAATGACAGTACCATGAGCACAGATACTTTTCCAAGCCTGTACTCTAGAATGCCCACAGAGCATAGTCTTCAGAAGGTTTTAGCCAAATTAAATTCACTTCTGCCTATAGACATATGCCCATGCTAAAGTAAGGTGACCATAATGACTGAGGATGTAAGATTGGATTTCAAAGTTTAAAGTTACTGAATATCTATGTAGATCATTTTTATGAACAGAGCACCAGGAAGAATCAAAACAATAACAAATAATCTTTGTCCTCAACACACTTAAGTTGCACAACAATGACCATATTACAGCAAAGAATACTCTTAAAGTTGTGTAAAAAGTAGGAAAAGCAGTATGTAGGCACATGTTCAGGGGGTGTTGACAGTGCTTTTGGAAGCAAAGGGACCTGTTGCAGACCCCTGATGATTCAGTTTGTACATACAACCATAGGGAACTTTCTTTGTCTTCGCATCATTACATGCAAGATCAGCAGGACGTCCAGGCAGTACTTTGGTTGCAGATTTGTGTGAGCATATAAACTTGAGACTATATATATAATTTTCACAGTAGTAAAATTTAAAGTTGTAGTACTATTATGTACGTGCTAATTCACACCCATTATCCAAGCATTCTGGGGGCTAAGAATTACAAATTTGAGGCCAGTCTGGGTTATATAGCAATATCCAGCTTAAAAATGAATATTTAGATACAATTTTTGTTCTCTCTCTCTCTCTCGTGTGTGTGTGTGTGAGAGTGTGTGTGTGTGTGTGTGTGTGTGTGTGTGTGTGTGTGTGTGTGTCTATGATATGTATGAGGTGGAATATTCTCATTCATGGCTTATGTGTGCAGGTAAGAGGACAACTTTGTGTACCTTAACATGGGTTCCTGGGATTGAACTCAAGTTATCAGTCTCTACTTTTTATGCTATCTTGCTGTACCTCCTAATTTTAAATCTCTTTTAAAATTTTAATAAACAGTTTTAAAACTGTGTATATAGTTACCTCGCTCATTGCTACGAGCAAATAACTGACAAGAAACAATTTCATGAAGGCAAAGGTGTTTCTGCTCATAGTTGAAGGTATAAGAGCAGGGAAGACATGGCTGCAGGCTTGTTCACATCTGAGCTGATCGGGAAACAAAGAACGGAAAATTTTGATGCTCATTTGGCTTTCTCTCTGGCCCTCTTCTTTTTTTTTAAATCCTTGGCCCTAGTCTGTGGCATGTTGCCACCCACATTCATATTCTCCTCACTGTAAATACCTTTAGTGCCACACAATGCCCTAGGCATTCATTAATCCCTTCAATGAAAATTAAACTATTATAATGTGGAAGGCAGCAAGAATCTCCAATGGAAAAAATATGAAAAAGTAAAGAAAATATGGTGAAGTTTTAATAGTTCAGCAAAACAAATTGTTCTCAACTTGTGTGTACCTTAACGACATATCCTTCAGGTTAATTAGCAATGTACCTATACTTCAGAAGGTTTATAAGTTTACTCACAAATTGACTATAACACAGACACTTTAAAAACTGCTTAAATGATATGAAATCTTCATAGCGATGTTTCTCATTAGAAAGCAAATTATCTGGCTCATTTTTCCCCTGCTCCTATCCTAAATAGTCTACTAGAGTTCTTGACTAATCAAGCTTGACTAATCCCCTGCACCCCATCTCCTCTTTTATATTTTCTTTCCTTTTTGACTTTTTTCTTTTTGGATACTGTCTCACATTATAGCCTAGGCTTTCCTATAGCTCACTATGTAGCCCAGGCTGACCTTGGATACTCTGCCTTTCCCTTCTTTGTTTTCTTGAGTGCTGGAATTACAGGTGTAAGCCACCATAGCCAGCAACTGTAATGCTCTTTGTCTGACTTGGAACTTTTCTGTGACTTGGAGAGTTGAAACTATAGTTTCATTTTGAACTTAATGTTCTTTTAAAGGAGCCCTGACATGAATTCAAGCCTGTGACAGGTCAATAGGCTAGTCAACAGTCCCCTGTTATTCTCTGCCTCTTATTGGTAGATGTTGAAGATAAAATTGAAACTCTGTACTCCAATGTGTTTTCTCTTTACTGTGAAACACTTGGGATTAGAACCCTTGATCAACTGAACTAAAGTTTTGGTAGCTAGGAAAAGAGAAATATTCTGCTGCTTTATTACCTAGGTAAACCCAAACTTAGTGACTTGAAATATTGGTTTTAGCTAATGTCCTAGATTTGGTTATGTGGGCTATGTTCAGCCAGGAACTTCCTCCCTATGTCTCAGGTAATCCCCTTCCTGTAGAATCAGTCAGCTAATAGGAACCTGCAGCTTCTAGTCAGTTGTGTTATTGTTTTCTATGGTTTCAAGCAATACCAAGCCATGTGTCTCCAGAATCTACTGAACCCATTCTCTTCCAAAAAAGCTATAAAAGCAAGCCCCAATGTTCAATCACTTTTAAGCCTTTGCTTGGAGCATGCTTACTAACATCTGAGGAGCTAAAGTAAGTCACAAAGAATGTGTAAATTAAGGGGAAATGAATCATACTGGCTCTAGTATTGACTAACAAATACTGAAATCATGTTCAGAGATTTGGAGGTCATGTTTTGTGTTGGTCATCTCTGCTAATTTTAATGTTTTCAATTTTAGTTTGCATTAAATTGGGAAAATTTTTCCTTGGTTACTGTGCTGCACATCTTGAGAAGTACATAAAGTAGACATTCCAGTAGAATAAGTAAATATAAAGTAAATGTCTATAAATCCACCACTTAAATTAGGAAGTACCTTTATTAATAATTGTCCTAGAAATACCTCATGAAGCAATGCCATTCATTCAGTAGTGAAGCCACCAGCCTATCTTCTCCACTAAACCATTTATCTGTGATTTACATAGAAATAGACTTTGTTGACCTGTGCTCATACTTTATGCATGCTGAAGTACTATGTATTTCATGTTGTGGTTTGGTTTGTTTACTATCATTTGTATTGTATACAACTACAGTTCTCCAACTACTTACAATACACATTTCTATATGCCTGGCAATTTGATGGATATTTGGGATGCTTTCATGTTTTCATTGTTATGAACCATGTTGCTATTAGTTTAGTAAGCCTTGTTAAAAGACATTTAAAATTAAAAGTTTTAACTAAACAGAGCTATCCATAATGTTTGTGACTGGTAGTGTATCATTTCAAAGATGTCAACTTCTCCAGATCAATTTCTCAAGAGACCATCTCATTTCTCTCTAGAAGTCCTTAAATAACACTGCCAAATTCGTGCACCTTAAAGTCAATTTGCATCCTATTTTTCTCTCCTAAAGCTTTTGAGATTTCCCACCCATCAATAGCCTTGTATGGCCACTTAAATTTAAAATTTAATTAATTAAAGTTACATAAAATTCATATTCACTTTCTCAGTTGCATTAGCCACATTTCTTTTTTTCCACACTTTTTTATTTATTTATTTTTCTATTATCAGCTTGGTACAGTATAAATTCTTATCCTAATTGTGAAATGTTTCCTTGAGGCATTAGCCACATTTCAAATGTTCTATAACAACGTGTGTGCCTACAACATGGGGCAAGACAGATATAGATCTTTTGCCATGTCCTAGCAAATTCCTTTGGGAGTATCCTGTTCTAACAATGAGTATTCTCTCAATCCATATCTTTCACACCTAAAGCAGACCAGTCAGATGCACTCCTCTCCTTTGTCAGTCTGAGTCTGGTAGGGCAGTTATTGCTACTCATTTCTTATTTAGTGGTAAACTCATATTTTAAACAATAATGATAATCATCTTCACCACATTTTATTGATTTATTTTTGTTTGTAGACTGTGTCTTTAATGTGTGCTGGTAAGATCTGTGCCACTGTCATAAAGCCAGGAGGAACTCAGCTGAGTATACAATGGTTTGAAATTCATGTGTTTTCCAAATAGGAGAGGAGGTAAACGTTGCTTCCAGGTCTGCATTATTGTGAACTAAGCTCTTTTAAGTTTGCAAACTTGATGAGAGATATTTCAACAGTGAAAAGCCTAATTAAGTGGCACAAACCACTATGGTCATGATTAGCAGAGTACTATCAGAAAGATGCCTACCTCCTCCAGATTCAGTACAGTCCCAACAACCTAAAAAAGAAACATTTTTTTTTTTTTTTTTTTGCCTCGTGGTGTCAGAAGTTTCACTTGGTTTTGTTGTCTTGGACCAATAAGTAGCAGAATACCCCGATGGTGAGAATATTACAGGAAGAGGATGGCAAGGAAAGAGAGAAATGTGGTGGTGGGAGGGCAGAGGAAGAAGGAAGGAGAGACAGAGTGAGAGGGACGGGGGGGGGGGGGGGGGGGAGGAAGCTGGAGAGGGAAGGGAGAAAAGGAGTGTGAAGAGTGGGGAAGCAAAAGAGACTTGAGAACACTCACTCAGGGGTTAGGTTTCTAATATCTTCTTCAAGGATACTTTACCCACTAGGCTCCACCTATTAAAGGCTCCATGCCCTCCCACAAGTGGTACCCTGGTCTCCAAACTTATACTATAACATATTGCCTTTGGGGGCTTTTGAGTTTCAAGCCTCACCTAAATTTCTATACATTCTCGTGGATTTTTTGTTTGAGGGTATTTAAAGTGGGTTAGTTTTGTTTTGAATAGAGAAATTGCTGCCTGTGTGCTGTTTGTCTACTACCTTGTCTGAGTTCAACAGTTCTAGCACATGACTAGCAATGCCATGTAGCCATTGGTGACTTGCTTTTCCACTGAAAATGGTTCACTTTAGCAGTAATGCTCTACATTTCTCCTGCTTCTACGATCTTCATCTTCTGTGACTATGGTGTGTATATGTGGAGACCCTGGAAAAATTCTGACAGTGCTTCCCTCCATAACTCCAGGAAGAACAAAAAGCTCTGCTTCTTCACACTAAACTCCCACATTGAATTCCTGCTGCTGACAATGGTGGCAATCTCTTCACTGACTGTGTCACACTCTATTACTTGTGTATTGCTGCTAATGTTAAATAATAAAAATTGTTAATGGGTTAGTATGCCCTTCATATCTAATTTTCCAAGTTGAATTTACATCCGTCATTATTGGCCCAATGTCAGAAGTTGATACATGCCATCTGTAATATATTCAGAAAGCTTTGTTAAATGTTGGTTTAAAAGAATGGGTATACTCCATCCATTTCTCAGCAACTTAAGTATCCATGTCACTGGCAATTTCACTGGAGTTGATAGTAACACAGGCTGACTGTCTCCTTTATCATTCTGAAAAGACAGCCAAGAGAATATACTTAAAGCCTCAAAATATATTCTCTGTAGACTGTCTGCAGTTTATTGTTCTTTATTTGTCTCTCTTCTTTTTGTCTTTTATGACACAAGATCTCACATTTTCCAGGCTGGCCTGAAATGCAAGTGGAGAATGTCCTTGGACTCTGGATACTCATCCCTGTCCACCTCTTACATGCTGAGATTACAGATATGCATCACCAGGCTTGATTTTTTTGCCATAGGGACATCAAATCTAGGGCCATACATGTTAGGCCGTCATGCCACCAACTGACCTATATCTCCAGCATTTCATCACTTATGATTCTGCCACATACATGAGGGAAAAAGATGCAAGTCTGAACTGCAATGTGCTTGTCAACTATTATTCTGTGTACCAGAGAAAAAGCCACTGGACCAAGTTTTAGACAAAATATCAGGACAGCCTGTTTTAGTTGAAGATTCCTGTCCCATGTTGATGAGATCCAGTCAATTATGTTTCCTTCTGCATCTTATTGGCCTGCATGCTATGTAGACTCCTCTGAAACTCAAATTAAAATGGGAAAAAAAAACCAAAATAGAGAAAAATCCAGTGGTTTTAGAAAATACATATTTTTAAGAATGCATAGATTTCCCCCAGCTTAAAAACGGATGACTAGAAGCTTCCAGAGGTGAAAGCAAATAAATTGAAAGTGTCCTTTAGGTATTTAGTGGCATGTGATTCTGATCAGTCCAGTGACAGCTTCTTGCCAAAGGAAGATTTTTCATTATATGATGTGTGCGTTGAAATTACCTTGTTCTTTAACAAGAACATCACAGAAAGGGCGAGCATCAGACCCTCATTACCTGCTGTTTGTCTGTTGCCCAGCTTCCTAGTTTGATTAGTAGAATCGTGTTTTCAAAGACGTTGCCTTAATTCTCACCTCATCTCTAATCTATCTTGAACTGAACCACCAGTATTTGACTGTAAATAACTACATCATGACATGCTCTGATTTTTGTATTTGCTATTAATTGCATCCCCAGACAAAAGTGTATTTAAAATTGTTCTTTAGTAGTTATAAACCCTAGTATTGGTTTTATTTTCCATTTTTATTTTTTTTTCCTCCTGGAGGAAAGTGTTTGTGTTTAAAGTTCTGTTTGGGGTATTTTGTTTGTTTGTTTGATTGTTTGGAGAGGCCTTGATTTGCAACACTTAAAATATTCTTTTTAAATAAACTTTACTATTAAAAAACTTGTAAATAAAAAATCACGTTGGATCATTTCCTATTGGACAGTTAAAATAGTCTTACAGGATCTGGAAAACAGGAACAAATAATGTATATTTATTTCTTCTTTGATAAGTATTAACAAATGCTTCATACACATACATGTATATTTCTGTACAGAGAATTGTCAGTGTTTCTTTAATTTGGACATGTGCTAGAGTGGATATGGTATCAGCATTATGGAGTGGAATCCTTATTGTAGTGAAGTGTTTGTGGTAGACTTGCTGTGTGAACATCCACAAACTTTTGCCGTATTGTTCTGCAGTGATAGGAGCCCATGGCTTGGTTTTATCAGTGAAAGCAAGTTTGTTGGGTTTGTCCTTAATTAGTTTATGTAAATTCTACTTTGAAATGATCCCTTAAAACAATCAATACACTACAAATTGTGACTCTTTCTTATTTACATTCTTATTTAGTAAAGCAGTTTCTCTAATGACAGCTTCCAGGCAACGTTTTATTAGTCTAGTGTGAGGTCCTGAACACACTCCAGAGGGAAAAAAAGATGGTATTGACTTCGACATAGTCATTAATTCTAGCTACTTCCCTTTATTTAGTATGAATTGGGGAAGTTTGCTACACCCGTTATTCATTCCCCTACCTCAACACACAGAGTTAAGTCCCCTGAATTATAGCTACACAGAAAACTTCAAATGTCTTCCCTTTTTGAAATACCAATAGGAAATAGTGCAAAGTGTAAAGTGTCTGTGAGTTTGACTATATTGAGTCTAATAAATAGATGGAAATGAGTTTGTTTCTGCTTTCTAATAGATATGTAAAATGGTAAAAATTTTAAAACAAAATGAAGTGAAATATATAAATATCATTAAAAGGGATATTCTTAGTATATTTTAATTGAATGACCAGTATTGTTATTAGGCAATATAAAAACCCAATAATTAGCTTAGTACCCACCATATGGATACCACTCATAATTACTTTTGATGATAAAAACCAGGGGAAAGAAGCTAGAAAGAGGAAGATGGCTGGTTCTAATATAGTGCATTAATGGCAATTCACCCATTCATTGTCTTAGTTTGATTTCCTGTTAAGGAAGACTCGGAGAGTGGGTACACATTCACTGATGGTGTGACTAGGTGATTCCAGGTATCTCTAGAAAGAGAACAGAGAAACTAAACAGAAAGATTACCTTCTGATCAGAAAGCATGCTACTAAACAAGAACACACTGTGACTGACTCTCTTAATTCTGTTAGGGAGCTCTGGAAGATAGACAAAAACAAATTCTGCAGACCTATTTAGTCTAACAGGCAAGGGAACTGGGTATTGATGCATTATCTTAATCTGGTCAGACAGCTATAGCACAAAAACCATGAGCTGGAAAGCTTTTAAGTGATAGAAGGTTTTTTTTTTTAATTTGTTTGTTTGTTTGTTTTATCTCAGTTATAGAGAAATCCAAGACAAAGACACTAATAATTTGGTGTCTGGTAAGGAGTCACTCTTTGGTTCATAGATGGAATGCTTTTCATAAAAACCTCCTGTGGAAGAAAGGATAAGGAATCTCTCTGTGAACACTTCAATAGTACATCAATTCCATCCATGAGAGCTCTGCTCTAATGACCTAATCTCATCCAAAACCCACTTTCTATCCCTATTTTGAGAGTTAAGTTTTCAACATATGGCTTCTAAGAGAAGCACAGATGTCAGGTCATAGACTGTACACCTCACCATAGGGAGTATTTTGTCAGATATTAATCTCCAAATCTAAAATTCTCTATCAAAGGCAACAGGAAATAGGAGTAATGTGAGTTGTCCCACACAAAGTACAACACCTTGTAAGTATTTTTAAGAAACAAACCTATTATGTTTCATTGACATTGGGGCTACTGTTACTTTCCATTGTGACTATCTTGGGAGAACACAGACTCTGGTTTCTAAGTTTAGACACACTACTTAGTAAATAGAATGCAGATATGCTTTTTTGTTGTTGTTGGTTTTTATGAGACAGGGATTCTTTGTGTAGTTTTAGTGCCTGTCCTGGCTCTCGCTCTGTAGACCAGGCTGGCCTTGAATTCACAGAGATCCACCTGGCTCTGCCTCCCAAGTGCTGCTCCACCACCACCCAGATGCTTTAGTTTTGTATAAGAGACCTTAAAGTGTTAGTAAACACTAAGGGTTCTGGTAACAAAGAAAATTTGAGAAAGTACTAATTATTTCTTTTAAAAGCTGTGTGGATAAGTAAGTACCCTTTTCATGGGTGAAGTCCATAATTGTGGGAGTCTATAGGGAAAGCCAGAACTTTCTTCTGATATTACTTCTTTGAAATTTCATAAGCAGGAGCAAGCTCATGTGACCTTCCCTGTATTGCAATAAAAGTGACAACCACATACCGATATATCGCTATAACTTTTACTTCCGGTAACAGAATAGAGTTTTATAGACATTATGGCCCAAATTGTCTCCAGATTACCTTGGGTCCTCAAATGGTCTAGAGGATCATTTTTGGCTCGAGAAGAAATTGCCAATTCCTTCCCTGTCCTTTATTCTCAGATTAAATAGGAAATATTTTGGCTGAAATGTTGTCATTTCTACAGTCAAGACAAGCATCTAGATTGTCATCTATTTGTATTGCTTGATACTGTTACTCTAAGTTTCTGTCTGTCTCTTTCTTCTCTATCTCCCCATTTTCCATATCTAAATTTTGTAGATTTTTTTTTGGTTTTTCTTTTTGGTTTTTTGAGACACGGTTTCTCTTGAGACACGGTTTCTCTGTGTAGCTTTGGAGCCTTTCCTGGAACTCACTCTGTAGCCCAGGCTGGCCTCAAATTCACAAAGATCCACCTACCTCTGCCTCCCAAGTGCTGGGATTAAAGACGTGCACCACCAATGCCCAGCTGATTTTGTAGAATTTATTAGAAGTACTAAAATAGACTTCTATGACAATAAAGAATTCATTGAAAAGCGCAGAGATGATTGTATATAAAATGAGCATCCAAGCCAACAAAACATTTTATCATAATCATATTACTTCAAGCCATAATTTAATAAATATTATTGAATCAGGCCTTAAGTGTCTTGTATATGTATATCTAGAAGGTGCTAATAGAGCTCTAATGATAAAGGTTTTTATCACTCTCCCGTTTGAGCCAATTTTTAGTTATTTACCTCATATTCTGCACCCCTTTTTTCAGTTATGTGTGTGTTGTATGGGTGTGTTTCTGTCTCTGTGTGTATGCATCTGTGTGTATGTGTCTATGTGTGTGTCTTTGTGTTTACAAATCTCTATGTGCAGATGTGCTTGTATCACTGTGTTTATGTGTCTCTGTGTGTGCTTGTGTGTTTGTGTCTGTGTATGTATTTGACTCTGTGTGTATGTATCTCTGTGTGTCTGTCAGTTTGTGTGTGTGTGTGTGTGTGTGTGTGTGTGTGTGTGTGTGTAGCCAGACTTGCCCCTTCCTCAGTTCCTTATTTCACCATGGTCTTCTGGAGGATCTCAGGCTATGGCATCTCTGTGAATAGACCCATGAATGTAAAGCTTCCTGATGTCAGATCAGAACTGATACCTGGAGTTGAGAGAGCACTGTTTCAGTCTTGTGTAATGGGATTTCCTCAGAATGGGACATAAGAAATGAGAATGGATTCCATCTCAAGACAAGGAACTCACTGTACAGTTTCAATTAGGACAAGTAGTCAAATCTGTTTAAGTCCTGAGTAGAGAAGCCAGGAGAAGGAAAGGATGACTGCCATGCACAAAGGCACAGCTACGCTCTCTGTTCACACCCAGAGAAATAGCAGTGGTGGTATTCAGATATTTTTGGATTCTAGATTTTCTCTTATTGGTTGGCAAAATGACGTGGAGAGATAACAGGAAACTAACTGAATTTTGAAGTATTCAGATTTGAAAAGTTGTATTGTTGTAGTGAGTATCGGGGGGGGGGACTGGGCAACTTATTTATATGCATGTAAAATAAATGTGCACTTGAGGGACTAGAAGTTAGACAAATTCTCTGATAGGCTGAGAAAAGGAGAGATGGGCCATGAAAAGATAAAGATGGTGAAACTCCAAGAGGGCTAGCTTCTTCTTCAGCCTCCTGACCTGACATAGAAGCCTGGTGGATTAAACCAAAGGCCTGACAGTCTTTTTTCTCTGCCAGTTGTGTTCCCCAAAATATTGTGCACCCTAATAAACTTATCTGGGGTCAGAGAACAGAACAGCCACTAGACAGATATAGAGGCCAGAAAATGGTGGCACTCACACCTTTAATCCTAGCATTCCAGAGGCAGAAATTCGTCTGGATCTCGGTGAGTTCAAGGCCACACTGGAAACAGCCAGACATGGTTACTCACACCTTTAATCCCAGGAAGTGATGGCAGAAAGCAGAAAGGTATTTAAGGCATGAGGACCAGGAACTACAGGCTGTTTAAGCTTTTCGGCTTCCAACAGCAGTTCAGCTGAGATTCATTGACTCCAGGCTTCCAGTCTAAGGAAACAGGATCAGCTGAGGAATTGACGAGGTGAGGAAGCTGTGGCTTGTTCTGCTTCTCTGATCTTCCAGTGCTTACCCCAATAACTGGCCTTGGATTTGTTTTTATTAATAAGACTCTTTAAGATTTGTGCTACAGCCAGTAAGCTCCCCTGCCTGTGGACTAGTCCAGCAAGTTCAAGGCCAGACCAGCAAGTTCAAGGCCAGTTCAGGAAGTGTTTGTCCCAAAGCTGTGGCATTACCACTCTAGCAGCCTTCCTGTCTGTCCAAACTTACTGACAACGTGAGGAGGAAGACCACCTCAAAACCTTTAAAACCCCCCAACCCTCAAAGAGAAATGGTGCTGCAGCTTCCCATGTGATTGGCAGAGAGTCTTTTTCTCTATGTACTTTGCTGTGTGTGTATTTTTGCATGAATAAGAGAAGCTTCTTTTTACAGGACAATGCTGTATATTGCTGTATGCTCTGAGATTTCATCTGCTGTTACCTGTTACACTTACGATATTTTTCCTACATTTTAATTCTTTAATTGGCAAATAAAATGAATCTGATCAATGTATAAACTGAAACCCATGTATACATAGGAGTAGATCAACCACTGTGTCTAGTGACAATATGAAGAACTGTGCCCTGTGCTCATGTCACTACTGTATCTTCCTGATGGCATGCCTCCTAGGCACTGACATTCCCATAAACTGTGATTGACAGCAAATTTCAGTGAAAGTATGGCTTTTCTGACTCATTTGGATTTGTTTAACCTTTAAAACTTTTTTGGGGGGGTAAATTTCAGAATTTACTTTCTTCTTCTCTGACTACACTTCTGTTTTATTATAATTGAAATTAGTATTGTATGACAGTGGTATGTGTGTATATTTTAAAGCAAGTTAATGATAAATCATTATTTAATCTATGGTAGATTGAAACTAGGTATAATCTTACTTGGCAAGCTGCTCAGGTCTGAATGGAAGCTCTGTGCTTCTCCATCAGAGTCATTAGCATGCATGCTGCGAGTGTGAATGTTCATTAGCGTATTATGGAGCTATAATTTCTGCTTTTTGAAAAAGCCATGTGAAGCAATTACCCAGGGTGGTAGGAGCCCTGTTTTAATTCCAACACCCTCTCTAGTTTACTTTCTCTCAGTCGCTCTTCACTGTACTTGTGTATATTTGTGTGTGTGTGTGTGTGTGTGTGTGTGTGTGTGTGTATGCAGCACAGATATGTATGCCTGTTCATGCATGTGCATGTGAAAGTAAGATGATAATCTCACATTATTCTTCAGTCACAGTCATCCTTTTCTGTTTGGATGCAGCTTTTCACTCATCCGGAGCTCACCAAGTAAGCTGTGCTGTCTGGCCAATGAGACTCAGAGTTCTGCCTGTCTCTACTTCCCAGGCACTGGGATTACAAGATCATGTCATCACCCTCAGCTTTTTACATGGGTTCTAGGGATAAAACATAAGTTCTCTTACATTCAAGGCAAGGACTTTATCCAATGCGCTATCTCTCCAGACCAACTGTTCACATTATTTTTTTTCTTTTTATTGAAAATACACTCTTTTCTCATACAATACATCCTGATTATAGTTTACCCACCCTCTTCTCCCACCCCCAGTTCTTCCCTACTTCCTATCCCATCCCCATTTAGATCCACTCACTTTTTGACTTTCATTAGAAAAGAACAGACTTCTCATCATAGGTGCTAGGCTCCAAAAAGCTGGCTCATGTACCAGGGACAGGTCCCAAACCCACTGCTTGGGGCCCTCCTAAACAATTCAAGCTAAACAACTGTCTCGTTTATTCAGAGGGCCTAGTCCAGTACCGTGGGGGCTCCTCAGCTATTGGTCCACTAGTTTGGCTAGTTGTCTCTGTACTTTATCCAATCATGGTCTCGATATCCCTTGCTCATAGAATTCCTCCTCTCTCTGATCGATTGGACTCCTGAAGCTCGGCCTGGAACCCAGCCGTGGATCTCTGCATCTGTTTCCATCTAAGAGATGACAACTGAACATGACAAAATAAAATATAATAAGACAAAGCAAAAAGTGTATTGAAATTGGACATGGAAACTGAAAAGGAGAGAAAGAGTCCCAAGAGCAGGCAAAAGAGCCAGAGACCCACTCTTTTTCACAGTCAGGAGATCCACAAAAATACTAAACTAAAAGCTGTAGTATATATACAGAGGACTTGGTGCAGTCCCATGTAGACCATGTGTTTGCTGCTTCAGTCTCTGCAGATCATATGCTCCTTGCTTAGTTGATTCAGAGGGCTTTGATCTCCTGGTGTTCTCCATCCCCTCTGGCTCTTAACAACCTATACTGGATTCCCTAAATGCTGAATGGAGGGATTTGATGGAGATTTTCCATTTAGACTCTCTCTCTGCATAATGTCGAGTTGTGGGTCTCTGTGTCAGTTCCCATCTGCTGCCTGAGGAAGCCTATCTGATGACTGGGTAAGGCATGATCTATGACTATAGCAGAATATCATTAGAAGCCATTTTATTGATACTTTTTTTTTTAAACCTGTAGTGTTTCATTTTACCATAGGTATCCAGGTTATCTAGTCTATGATCCTTGGTTACCCTAGCAGTGTTGGGTATGGGTTCCTTCTCATGGAGTGGGACTTACAACAAATCAGATATTGGTTGGCTACACCCATAAGTTCTGTGCCACCATTGCCCTAGCATTTTTGGCAGACAGGGCAAATTTTAGGTCAAAGGTTTTATGTCTGGGTTGGTGCCCATGTTTCTATTTCAGTAGCCTGTAAAGTACTTTCCCACACAAAGACACTATAATGTAGGGGTGTAGGCTCCATGTAGGTACCAGATTGTGTTCTCCATGTTCAGTGAATTGTGTGAGTGTTCTCTTTGGGAATGGACCCCCTATGTCAGTTTTCAGTGAGCAACTATTTGCTTTAGCAATAGCCTGGGTTATTTAGGAATTTCCAGGGGATACTCCTGGCCAACAACTCAGTTGAATGAAACCCAGCCCTGCCATTGGAAGCCTCACGTGGCAACAAGAGATGAACAGCTGAGACTCCATATCCTCCATTATCAGGAGTCCTCATTAGGAACACCTTCATGGATTCTAGGTAGATTCCCCTGCACCAGATTTCACCTCCACAAAAAAAGCCCACCATCTCTGCCTGCACTTTGCTCCTCAATCTCATTGCCTCCTACCTGATCCTCCTGATCCCATCCCCACCTGTCTGCTCCTTAAAATCTATCCTATTTCCCCCTCCCTGGGAGATCCGACTTTCCTCCCAGACCCCTCTACTTTATTTAACCTCCCCGAGTCTGTGGATTGTACCTTGTTTGTCATTTACTTAATGAGTAATATCCACTTATAAGTGAATAAATACAATATTTCATATTTATCTTTCTGGGTCTGTGTTAACTCACTCTGGGTGATTTTTTTCTAGGTCCATCCATTTGCTTCTAAATTTCATGGTGTAATTTTTTTTTAACAAATGAGTATTACTCTATTGTGTACATATACCACATTTTCTTTATCCATTCTTCGATTGTGTGACATCTAGTTTGTTTCCAGTTTCTGGTTATTATGAATAAAGCTACTATGAATATAGGTGACCAAGTGCCCTTAGGATGGGGTATCCTTTGGGTATATGCTCAGGAGTGGTATAGCTGGGTCTTGAGGTAAATCAATTCCCAATTTTCTGAGAAACTACCATATTGATTTCCAAAGTGGCTGTATAAGTTTACACTCCCACCAACAATGAATGAGTGCTTCCTTGCTCCATATCCTCACAAGAACGAGCTATCACTCATTCTATTATAACAGGTATAAGATGAAATTTCAAGATAGGTTTGATTTACATTTCCCTGATGGCTCAGGATGTTGAACATTTCCTTAACTGTTTCTTAGCCCTTTGAGATTCCCATATTGATAATTCTTTGTTTAGATCTCTACCCCACTTTTAAAATTAGATTATTTGGTTTTTGAAATACTTAGTTTCTTGAGTTCTTTATATATTTTTGGATTTTAGTCTTCCATCCACTGGTAAAAGTCATTTCCCAACCTGTGTGCTGTCACTTTTTCCAATTGATGGAATCCTTTCCCTTAGAGAAGCTTTTCAGTTTCATGAGATTCTATTTATTAATTGTTGCTCTTAGTGCCTGCACTATCAATACTCTGTTCAGAAAGTTGTCTCTTGTGCCAATGCATTCAAGGCTGTCCCCCACTTTCTTTTCTTCAGGTTCATTGTATCTGGTTTTATGTTAAAATCTTTGATCCACTTGGATTTGAGTTTTATGCATGGTGATATAGATCTATTTGCATTCTTCTATTTGCAGACAACCAGTTTGACAGGCCCCATTTGTTTAAGATGCTGTCTTCTTTCCAGTGTGTATTTCTGGTTTCTTTGCCAAAAACCAGGTGTCCATAGGTGTGTGGATTTATGTCTGGGTCTTCAATTCCATTCCATTGGTCAATGTGTCTGTTTTGATGCCAATATAATGTTTTTTGGGTTTTTTTTTGTTTTTTTTTGTTTTTGTTTTTTTTACTATTACTCTATAGTACAACTTTAAATTGTGAACTGCAAGACTTCCAGCAGTTGCTTTATTTTTCAGGATTGTTTTAGCTATACTAGGTTTTTTGTCTTTTCCATATAAAGTTGAGAATTGTCCTTTCGAGGTCTGTAAAGAATTGTGTTGGAATTTTGATGGGGGTTGTAATGAATATGTATATTGCTTTTGGTAGGATGGTTGTCTTTACTATGTTAATCCTACTGATATATGATTATGGGAGATCTTTCCATCTTCTGATATCTTCTTCAATTTCTTTCTTCAAATGTGAAATTCTTGCCATACAGGTCTTTCACTTGCTTCATTAGAGTTACCACCAAGATATTTTATATTATTTGAGGCTATTGTGAAAGGTGTTTTTTCCATAAGTTCTTTCACAGTCCACTTGCCATTTGTATATAGGAGGACTATTGACTTTTTTGAGTTAATCATACATTCAGTTACTTTGCTTGAAGTATTTATCAGCTATAGGAGTTTCCTGGTGGAATTTTTATGTTCACTTATACATTTTTATTTATACTATCATTTCATCTGTAAATAACCGTACATTGACTTCTTCCTTTCCAATTTGTATCCCCTTGATCTCTTTCAATTTGTCTTACTGCTGTCCCTAAGATTTCAAGTACCATAGTGAATAGATATGGAAAGAGTGGACAACTTTTTCTTACTTCTTATTTTAGTGAAATTGCTTTGAGTTTCTCTTCATTTAATTTGATGTTGGCCATAGACTTGCTGTAAATTGCCTTTATTATGTTTAGATATATCCCTTGTATTCCCAATCTATCTATGACATTATTATTATTATTTTATTATGAGATTTTCTATTCATTTTACATACCAACCATAGATTCCCTTGTCCTCCCTCTTCCCACCCTCAGCCTTTTCCCCAGCCTACCCCCATTCCCACCTACTCCAAGGCATGGTACTGGCCTAAGCCTCCTCCATGACTTTTATCGTGAAGGGGTGTTGGATTTTTCAGAGGCTCTTTTAGCATCTAATGAAATGATCATGTAGTTTTTTTCTTTCAATTTATTTTTGTTGAGGATTACATTTACTAATTTTTGTATATTGAACTGTCCTTGCATCTCTGGGTTGAAGCCTATTGATCATGGTAGATGATCTTTTTGATGTGATCTTGTATTTGGTTTGTATTTTTCTTTTTAGTATTTTTGAATATATCTATGTTTATGAGGGAAATTAGTCTGTAATTATTTTTCTTTGTTGAATTTTTACGTGGTTTGGATATCAGGGTATCTGTGGCCACTTAAAATGAATTGAGCGATGTTCTTTTTGTTTCTATTTTGTGAAATAATGTGAGGAGTATTGGCACTAACTCTTTGAAAATCTGGTAGACTACTCGGGCCCTAGGCTTTTTATATTTGGGGTTTTAAAATGACTAACTACTTCTATTTCACTGGGGGCTATAGGGGTTATTTGAATTGTTTATTTGATCTTATTTAACATTGGTAAGTGGTACCTATTGAGAAAATTATCCATTTCTTTTAGATTTTCTAGTTTGTTTGAATACAGGTGTTTGAAGTATATCCTTACGATTCTCTGGATTTCTTCAGTATCTGTTGTTAGGTCACTCTTTTTGTTTCTGATTTTTTTTTTTTTTATTTTGGATATTGCCTCTCTGCCTTTCAGTTAGTTTGGCTAAGGGTTTGTCTATCTTGCTGATTTTTTCAAAGAGCAAGCCAGCTCTTTCTTTCATTGATTGTTCATATTGTTCTATTTGTTTCAATTTTACTAATTTTAGCCCTCAGTTTGACTATATCTTGCTGTCTACTCCCTTTGGGTGTGCTTACTTCTTTCATTCTGGAGCTTCCAGGTATGCTGTTAAGTTGCTGGTTTTGATCTCTCCAATTTTTTTATGTGAATATTTAGTGCTATAAACTTTCCTGTTAATATCACTCTCACTGTGTCCCATAAGTTTGGACATGTCATTTATTCATTTTCATTAAATTCTATAGTAACCTTAATTTCTTTCTTTATTTCTGTCTTGACCTATTTTTTATTCAGTAGGGAGTTGTTCAGTTTCCATGAGTCTGTACACTTCCTATTGTGGATGTTCAGTTTTAATCCATTGTGATCTGAAAGGGGTTTATTTAAATTTTCTTGTGTCTGTTGAAAAGTACTTTGTGCCTAAGTATGTGGCCAATTTTGGAGAAAGTTCCATGAGGTAAAGAGAAAAAAAAATGTATATTCCTTTGTGTTGTGTTTAGTAAAATGTAAATATCTGTTAGGTTCATTTGGTTTATAATAACTGTTAGCTCCAGTATTTCTCTGATTAGTTGCATCTGAATGACCTATCTGTTGGTGATAGTGTGGTAGTGAAATCTTCCATTATCAGTGTGTGTGAGTCAATATGTGATTAAAGCTGCAGTAGTGTTTCTTTTACAAACATGGGTACCCTTGTATATGGGGCATAGATGTTAAGAATTGAAATGCCATCTTAGTAGAATTTTTCTTTGATTAATATATAGTGTCCTTCCTTATCTCTTTTGATTAGTTTTTGTTTGAAGTATTTTGTTGGATATTAAAATGACTACACATGCTTACTTCTTAGGTCCATTTACTTGGAATATCTTTTTTCAACCCTTTACACTAGGGTAATATTTATATTTGATATTGAGGTGTGTTTCTTGGATGCTGCAGAAGGATGGATCCTGTTTTGCATCCATTCTGTTAGTCTTTATCATTTTATTGGTGACTTGAGACCATTGATATCGAGATATCAATGACCAATAAATTTTTATTTCTGGTATTTTGTTTTTGTTGTTGTTGTTGTTAGTATTGTTTATATGTGTGTGTGTGTGTGTGTGTGTGTGTGTGTGTGTGTGTGTGTGTGTGTATCACTGCTTTTGATTTTGCCTGTGTGAGATTATTTGTTTCCTTTGTTTTTATGGGTATGGTTAATCTCCTGAAGTTGTAGTTTTTCTTCTAGCACCTTCTGTAGGGCTGAATTTATAGATAGATGTTGTTTAAATCTGACTTTATCATGGAATATCTAATTTTCTCCATCTATGGTGATTGAAAGTTTTGCTGGATATAGTAATCTGGACTAGTGTCTGTCATGTCTTAGAATCTGCAGCATATCTGTCCAGGCCCTTCTGTTTTTGAGAGTCTCCATGGAGAAATCAGGTGTAATTTTAATTGGTCTGCCTTTATATGTGACTTGGTCTTTTTCTCTTGTAGTTTTAATATTTTATCTTTGTTCTATATGTTTAATTATTATGTTGCAAGGGGACTTACTTACCTGGTCCAGTCTATACGGTGTTCTGTATGCTTCATATACCTTTATAGGCATCTTCTTCTTTAGGTTAGGAAATTTTTCTTCCTTGATTTTATTGAAAATACTTTCTGGGCCTTTGAGCTGGGATTCTCCCTCTATACCTGTTCTTCTTAGGTTGGGTCTTTTTATAGTGTCCCAGATTTCCTGGATGTTTCATGTCAGTTTCTTAGATTTAACATTTTCTTTGATGAATGTATCGATTTCTTCTATCATATCCTCAATGCCTGAGACTCTCTCTTCAATCTATTGTATTCTGTAGGTGAAGCTTTCCCCTGTAGTTCCTATTCACATTCCTAAAATTTTCAGTTCCAGAATTCCCTCCATTTGTGTTTTCTTTTTTTATTCCATTTCTGTTTTCTTGTCATGAGCAGTTTTATTTGTTTCCTTCAACTGATTCTTTGTTTTCTTGTTTTTATTTAAGGGATTTATTCATTTTCTCACACTGTTTGTGTTCAAGTGTGTGTGTGTGTGTGTGTGTGTGTGTGTGTGTGTGTGCATGCTATCCTGGATTTCTTTAAGGGATTTATTAATTTTCTCTTTAAGGAACTCTATCATTTTCATACAGTTGGTTAGCAATTTTTCTTGTGCTTCAGCTATGTTGCAATATTCAGGGCCTGCTGTGGTAGGATAGCTGGGTTCTAGTGGAGTCATTTTTCCCTACCTATTTTCCTGGCCTGCTAAGCTGTTAAGCTGGTATGTTCACAAGGAATGCCTACTGGATTGGAGACTGGGTTACTGGAGTGAGTTGAGGAAAGGGAGGTTAGAGGAGAAATTCTTTGTGATCCCTTGGGGATGGGGTCAGATGGGAAAAGGAGACTGCAGCAGATTTCCTGCTTTAGAGCTGGACATGAAATTGGGGGCATTAGCTTTCAGGAGCAGAAGATAGATAGATAGATGATAGATAGGTAGATAGATAGATAGATAGATAGATAGATAGATAGATAGGCAGATAGACAGACAGACAGATATAGGGGTGATCAATGATTCTCCTTGGCTGCCCTGCATTCTTTTAGATCATTTTGCTACTTTTAGATCATCTGAAGTACTTAGAGTCCTATGACTCCTCTGGTGCTGCATTTTATCCTGACATCTCTGCTTCACTTTCTAGCCTCTGTGAAGCATCAGTTCTCATCTATGTGTCTGTTTGTTGCTCCTGTATGTGGTGGACTCTAGTTCCACAAAGGTCTTTAGGGAGAATGCTGCTCAATAGATAGGCTGAACCTAGATTTTCAGTAATTTTTCATTGCTCCAGCCTTCAGATTTTTTAACCTCAATTTAAAAATTTATTTTATTTTTAATTAAAATGTGATTGCATTAGTTCCCTCCCTACCTCCAATCCCTGCTATGCCACCTTTGGCTACCTCCTTTTAAATCCATGGCCCTATTTTTCTTTAATTAATATTGTTACATATATGCAAATAAATATATAAATATAACTTGTTGAGTCCATTTAGTGTTGCTTGTATGTACATTTTTAGGACTGACTACTTGGTATTGGATAACATTTTAGGGGACTCATTCCCAAACTAATTCTCCATTTCTCCATAGTCATTAATTGCCTATAGCTCTTCATCTAGGGGTAGGGCCCAGTGGGATTTTTTTTTTTTCTAGCCATGATGGTATATCAACGGGTGATTTGTTTAGTCTTCTTTTTCCTTTAAAACCTTCAACTCTTGTCTGCTTTTATTACTGTTTCCAGCCCCAAATGCCTGCCCCTTTCTTATGGAGAGGACATTACGAATCCCTTTTTGCCCTTCTTTCCTTGTGTCTTTTTCACACCGAGGTCCCTGACACATGAGCTCAGACTGGAGTAGGCTCCACGGTGGGAGAAAGAACATCTACCATTTCTAGCCTGTGTATCTACCATCCACAGGTACGAGGGGAAGTGTGCTGGTTGAAAGGCAGTACACTAAAAAAAAAAAAAAAAAAAAGAAAGAAAGGCAGTACACTAATATTAAATATGACTTGAATGAGTGCATCAGGGTATATTCCCAAAGGGAAATTGAAAACCAATTAGAAAGTCCATATTCCTCATCTATATATTATTCTTAGCCCACATATTAAACTAGATTTAGGACAAATTCTGATAGAATTTGAAGCAGACATCTATGTCTTACTAAAATCATTTTTAAAAAATGTATTAGATCTCTCAGGACACATATATTCCTTTCTTGAAATGAAGTGCTTAGTGCAAGTTCACTGATCTATTCCCATTGTTTTTGTTTTCCTGCCTCTGTGCCCTGGAGCTTATTATGCTGAGGCATACCAAGAAATGTCATGTAAAAATTAATACACGTGCTTAACTGGGAAATAAAAGCTGCTGTATTTTCGTGGACACTGGACAGATTTCCCTTGCTCAGACTCACCCTCTGATTCTTTCACTTCAATGCACTCTCCTTCGAATTGCTTGATCAACGACAGTGTGTCTCTTGATGAAAACAGACTGTTCCTCAAAGAGCAAATTAAGGACTCTCCGTCCTGAAGGTAAAACACTGTGAGTTCATCACGAAGTGCTGTAAAACAAATGTGTTGTGTGCCTGGCGACTCTGCCACACAATCAACAGGAAGCCTCCAATTCTGAGATGGGCAGCTCTGCACATTTTCATCAGGTACTTGCAAATGCAATCAAAATAAGCCAATAGCATCTAAGACTCCTTGTCATGACTCAGCCTGTTGGATTTCTCTCCCCTTCAGCAAATCATTTATTTCGAATTAAATGAACGTGCTGTATTTTTAAAAACATGTGAAAGCCCATAGTGTATCTGAGGGAGGAAAAGTGTTTTACTAGGAATCACCCCTCAGGTAGCAGCCTCATATAATGAAGAGAATGGAGGCTTGGCTGCCATTTTAATCCTGTCTGCTCTCTCCCTTCTACCCTCCTGTTTGCCTTTCTCCTACTTTCTGTTTTCAGTGTTTCTCCTTTTCACCTGTTCTCCCTTCTTTAGTCTTCAGGTCAGGTTTTATGCACAGTGAATGAATGCTTCTAAAAAAAAAATAAAGGCAAACAAATATCGATTTCTTGGTAAATAATTTTTAATCATTCACCATACATAGAAAGATACAATTAGATGCTAACAACTTTTTGTGCATACATGGTTTTTAGTCAACCAAGGTCCATATTGAAATGTGGCCCTATAAAAATACACCTACAGTTTCTATGACTGTTTCTCAAGTACAGCTCTGTTATTCTACGCAAAAAAATGCAAACAAAAGCCCCTCCCTCACATTGCCCACTAAATTCTATATATTCATGTAAGGAGTAAACGATATTTTAATTTCAGTGTTTTATGTGCATGGGGGTTTTGCCTGCATGTTTGTCTGCACGGCTTGCATGCCTTGGTGCCTTCAGAGGCTAGAAGACGGCATCAGATCTTTCAAAACTGGAATCACAGATGGTGGTCAGCTGCCATGTGGATGCTGGGAATTAAATCTGCATCCTCTGGAAGAGCAACCAGTGCTCTTCACCACCGAATGACATTTTCAGCCCATAAATGCTTTAAAATTTAAAGAATGTGCAGTATCTGATTAAGGAGGTGGAAGCGTACATTAAACTCTTATCTTTATGAAGCATGAGACAGAAGATTTAACAAATTATTTTATCATTTATTTATTTAACAATTTAGCTTATCCGAATCTGTGCTCATGCACTCCTATTTTACACCTCAGTTTAGACCTTTATGCATCAAACAGTGTGAACTTTTACACAGACTGAGAAGTGTTCTTGCTTTGTTACTGGTGTTGTATGCAAGAATCCATTCTTTGCTTGTAGTGTTTTAGAGTTGCTTGGATACAGTGTAATCCTGGGTCTCTGCTGAAAAGTTAAATTCTATTTCCACTTTTACAAAAAGATTATAGTTAATGTGTATCTTTCCTGTGTTCCTCTGGGTATCACTTGGAGCCATGGGAAAACTTCCGTCTACTAGAGACCCATATCAAAACTAGTCTGTTGGAATAAAGTAAAATTAGGCACTCACTTATAATGTCTACCATAATTTGTATGTTGGACCCTTAGTCCCCAGTCTCAGAATATGACCTTACTTTGAAAAAGGTCTTTGAAGATATAATTGATGAAATCTGAATAGTTTTGGGTCCTAATCAATATGATGGTGTTCTTGGACATAGAGACAGACATGCAACAGGGAAAGTCTAGTGCCATTTTATGCCACCCTTCCATAGATGGGGTAGCACTAGAAGAAGAGAGGCCTGAAACAGATCTTACTCAGGCACCCACAGCTCTATGAATACATTGAACTGAGATGTCTGCATTAGGATTGTAACACGGTTACATATCTGTTTCAGCTACATTGTTTTTTTGCTACTTTTTGTTATCTTTAGGAAATAAATATAATATTGCTACTTGGATCATTTATTTTTTAATAAAGAAGCAATATATAAAGATTTTTAAGTAGAAAATGTAAATAGGAAAAGTCCATGGTTTTATAGTCTCTTAAAAATAGCATTCAGAAGTAAGGTTAGGATAAAGATTAGAACCTACTGACTTCAAACTGAACAAAAATAGCAACTCTGAACCCAAAATGTCTCTGTGAAATTTATGAATGCCACCAGAATTCCTGAGTGCTCCAATCCTGATTTCAGATGCTGAGGGACTCTACGGTAAGTCAAGTTTCAAACAGTCAGCTTACCAGTGAGTGTGCAGCCGCAGAGCTTGAATGATTTTATTTGTTCTCAAGGATTGTGAGCACCTCATTCTAACAACATGCCTGGTTAGTTAAATGAATAAAGCTTTTGAAACAGTTGATAATACAAAAGCAGATGCAATTCTAAGTCTGAGGGTCTGAAAATAAATTTTTCAAAATGAAGTACAACAAAAACCTAGCCTGCCAGCCTCCTTCACAGTCCAGAGCAACAAAGCAAACAACTACAGAATCTTAAGAAAAGATGATAGAAAGAGAAACACAGCAAAACAGGAAAATGTGGAAACTTAATGAACTGCATTAATAATGTAGTTATTTGGGAAAATATGACATTTCTAGATTTTAACTGCAGTTTCAAATTTTCAAATTGACCTTGACTGAGCATGTACAAGACAATGTAATAACAATGACTTGAATCCTACATGCATCTGTTGCTTTTCCAAGCATTTAATTTATCATTTAATGTTTATATATACCTTTATCACCGGTCTCAAAATCTGAAGTTTAAAAAAAATTGTATCAAAGAGAAAACAATTACCTGGAGTCTGGATTGGTCAGAAATGTGATAGTGTGACTCTAACATCAATGAACTTAACTACAGCTGCTTTAGCAGAATGGCTCTGCTAAGAGTTGTAGACAATATCTCTTGCTAATAGAATCCCTCCTCTCTCTCATCGATTGGACTCCTGGAGCTCCACCTGGGACCCAGCCGTGGATCTCTGCCTCTGCTTCCATCAGTCACTGGATGAGGGTTCTATGATGTCAGCTAGGGTACTCAGCCATCTGATCACCAGAGTAGGTCAGCTCAGGCACCCACTCGACCACTGCCAGTAGTCTATCAAGACCATGATTGGAAGGAGTGCAGAGACAACTAGCCAAACTAGTGGAAATGCATGAACTGTGGACCAATGGCTGAGGAGCCCCCATGGTACTAGACTAAGCCCTCTGGATAAGTGAGACAGTTGTTTGGCTTGAACTGTTTAGGGGACCGCCAGACACTGGGACTGGGACATGTCCCTAGTGCATGAGCTAGCTTTTTGAAGCCCAGTGCCTGTTGTGGGACACTTTGCACAGCCTTGGTGCAGGGAGGAGGGGCTTGAACTTACCTCAACTGAATATACCAAGCTCTGCTGACTCCCTCTGGGAGATCTTGCCTTGGAGAGGGTGAGAGTGGGGGGTAGGCTGGGAGGGAGGGCTGGGGGTGAGAGGAGGGAGGACAGGGGAATCTGTGGTTGATATGTAAAATGAATGGAAAAATCTCCTAATTAAAAAAAAAGGGAAAAAAAGTAAAAGAGTTGTGGACAAATTTCTAAACAGTTTTATTAAATAAGAAATACAGAGCCAAATACAGAGGTAATAGCCAAAGAGATCAGAGCAATAGGCACAACTAGCCTTAGCTTACCACCAACAGTAGCTTCCACAGAGAGAGCTTCTTTCTGTGTAACTGGTGTTTTTATTGCCTTCCTATTCTGCCTTCTCATTGGTTCTAAGCCCACCCACATGACTTCTTTGTCACTGCCTGTCTATACAGACCTCCAGGTCTCTATGGTTGGTGCTGGGATTAAAGGCTTGTGTCACCACACTTGGCTATGTCCTTGACCACACAGAGACTCTGCCTACCATGTGATCGGATTAAGGGCATGGGCTACCACTGCCTGACTTCTGTTTATGGCTATTTGACCTCTGGTCTCCAGGCAACTTAATTTATTAACATACAAATAAAATATCACATTTCAGCACAAATAAAGTTTCACCACAAAGAGTTGTCCATTTTAGTGGGACAAGAGCAAAAACCCCTGTGTAATGTCTGCTGTGGTTTATTGAGCTCATCAACTACTCAGTGTAGTAGTGGTGTGCCAGAATTTTCATTTTTTCACCTAAAATCAACCACAGATAAAATATTGAATGTGTTTTTGACACAGATTGAAGTATGTCTTTCTCATCATTGTTATTCATCTCTATTTCAGAAATTTGAATGTTCTCTAATTCATAGGTGACAGTAGCTAATGAGACTGCTTTGAGAATCTCCTTCTGTAAAGTTATCGCTACAGGCCAAAGCTTTAGCATATCCCTCTACTTGGAAAGGGGAGAGGAAGGGAGGAAGTGAAAGAGAGAGGGAGAGAGGGAAGGAGAAAATGAAATGAAGGCTCAGATTAAGTTATATAGATCATTACACACACACACACACACATACACACACACACACACGCACGCACACACGCACACATGCACACACACACACATGCATGCACACATACACACACACACGCACACACACACAATGAAGCTTTCTTTTTTGTTGCTAAAATTACTCATTCTTACTGAGGGAAGCTCTGCCAATTTGGACACCTGTCGTAGTTTTGCTGGAGTTGGTTATTATTAGACAGGGATGCTGTAACCAAATTGTTTCAACAATGCTTGTAGCAAACAACTTTTGCAAGCATTCTTTGTCCTAAGAAGCTGTATATAGCCTTACTCTTCCTATTTGAAGAGGTGGAGAATAATTTTATTTAAAACAAGTGAGACGTTGATGTCAGTATTTTGAATTTAAAAACCGTAGTCTATTAACATGTTCGCCCAAATCACATGCTTAAGAACACATGTATGAAAGTCAAACATGGAGGGTGCCTGCTAGGTAAAGTCAAAGGTTTTCCTTACAACAATTACTCATGGGTCACCTTGAAGATGTTTGCATAGTACAAGCATGATTAATGATAGTGCATTTTCTTCCGGCCTGGTACAGTGAGCATGCTCAGACCTGAAGACGTGAAGGAACTGCTGAGGAGCTGCTGAACCGTTGTGGAGGAGCAGCAAATCTGGAAGAAGAGAAGTTATACAGTTGCCCAGCAGAGACGCCTCTTTGCTGTCTCAGGCTGGAGGCCTGTGGCAACAGTTACAGTAGGAACATCCCACCTGGAAGTCTTCCAGTGGACATCATTTTATCCTGGGAACCCACAATTTCCTGGTCTTCACCAAGTTCTGGATAGCCAGACTTCCCTTCTGAAGCACAGCTCCCATCTTGCCGTGGATTTCCCATCTGGAGGAGAGAGAGGGAGAGAGAGAGAGAGAGAGAGAGAGAGAGAGAGAGAGAGAGAGAGAGAGAGGGAGAGAGAGAGGAGAGCACCCATCCTCCCCCGGACTTCCCTTCTGAACAAGAGCTCCCATCCTGCCCCGGACTTCCAATTTGGACAAGAGAGCTCCCATCTGGACAAGAGAGAGAGACTTCCTGAATCTGTCAGCTCTGTCTGAACCAAGTGTGCGGATAAGGCCAGGAACGAACCACAAGGAGATGGGCAGACGTCAAGGCAGAAACACATACAACAAAATGAATAGTAATACACCATCACCAGGCCCTAGCCCTCCTCCAACACCTAGACCTGAACATCAGAAATTGGAAGAAGCAGAAGAAAATAGCCTTATGAATGTCATCATGAAGAAGCTAGAGGCTCGTGTAGAGGAAAAGACAAAAAAATGTGAAGAACGCTGTAAACAACTAGAGGAAAGGGCAAACAAATTAGAAGAAATCAAAAAAGTCCTGGAAGAGAACAATAAAATACTGAAAGAAAATCAAGAAAAATCAATGAAACAAATGAAGGAAACAGTCCAAGACCTGAAAAGGGAAATAGAAAAAATGAAGAAGACACAAACAGAGGGAATGCTGGAAATAGAAAATCTGAGAAAACGATTGGGAACTTCAGATGCAAGTATAATCAACAGAATGCAAGAGATGGAAGAGAGGATCTCTAGCGTTAAAGATACAATAGAAGAAATAGATTCATCAGTCAAAGAAAACACTAAAGTCAACAAAGTCATGAACCAAAATGTCCAAGAAATTTGGGACACCATGAAAAGACCAAACCTACGAATAATAGGGGTAGAAGAAGGAGAAGAATACCAACTCAAGGGCACAGAAAATATATTCAACAAGATCATAGAAGAAAACTTTCCCAACTTAAAGAAGGAAATGCCTATGAAGATACAGGAAGCCTATAGAACACCAAACAGACTAGACCCCCAAAAAAAGTCCCCTCGCCACATAATAATTAAACAATTAAACGTACAGAATAAAGAAAGAATATTAAGAGCAGCAAAGGAAAAAGGCCAAGTGACATATAAAGGCAAACCTATCAGAATAACACCCGATTTCTCAATGGAGACTTTGAAAGCCAGAAGGTCCTGGACAGATGTAATGCAGACATTAAGAGACCATGGATGTCAGCCTAGACTAATATACCCAGCAAAACTTTCAATCGTCATAGATGGAGTGAACAAGACATTCCATGACAAAGCCAGATTTAAACAATATTTATCCACAAACCCAGGCCTACAGAAAGCACTAGAAGGAAAATTCCAACCTAAGGAAGTCAGATACAACCTCGAAAACACAGGCAATAGATAAAGCCACAGCAGTAGACCCCAACGAAGAAAAGTACACACACATCACCACCAAAAAATAACAGGAATGAACAATCACTGGACATTAATATCTCTCAATATCAATGGACTTAATTCACCTATAAAAAGACATAGGCTTACAGAATGGATACGAAAGCAGGACCCATCTTTCTGCTGCATACAAGAAACACATCTCAAATTCAAAGATAGACACTACCTAAAAATAAAAGGCTGGGAAAAGACTTTCCAATCAAACGGTCTTAAGAAACAAGCGGGTGTAGCCATCCTGATATCCAGCAAAATAGACTTCAAACTAAAATCAATCAAAAGAGATCAAGAAGGGCATTACATACTCATCACAGGAAAGATCCACCAAGATGAAGTCTCAATTCTGAACATTTATGCCCCAAACACAAGGGCACCCACATATGTAAAAGAAACATTATTAAAGCTTAAATCACATATAAAACCCCACACATTAATAGTGGGAGACCTCAACACTCCACTTTCACCACTGGACAGATCCCCCAAATCGAAACTTAACAGAGAAATAAAGGACTTAATTGATGTCATGACTAAATGGACTTAATCGACATCTACAGAACATTCCATCCTAACAAAAAAGAATATACCTTCTTCTCAGCACCCCATGGAACCTTTTCTAAAGTCGACCACATACTTGGTCACAAAGCAAATCTAAACAGATACAAAACAATTAGAATAACCTCCTGTGTTCTATCAGACCACCATGGTCTAAAGTTGGATTTCAACAACAACAAAAACTACAGAAAACCTACAATCTCATGGAAACTGAACAATACCCACCTGAATCACCAATGGGTTAAGGAAGAAATAAAGAAAGAAATTAAAGACTTCCTAGAGATCAACGAAAATGAAGACACCACATATCCAAACCTATGGGACACTATGAAAGCAGTACTAAGAGGGAAATTCATAGCACTAAACGCCCACATAAATAAGCTGGAGAAATCTCACACTAGTGACTTAACAGCACACCTGAAAGTTCTAGAACAGGAAGAAGCAAAGTCTCCCAGGAAAAATAGATGCCAGGAAATTATCAAAGTGAGAGCTGAAATCAATAAAATAGAAACAAAGAGAACAATACAAAAAATTAATGAAACAAAGAGTTGGTTCTTTGAGAAAATCAACAAGATAGACAAGCCCTTATCCAAACTAACCAAAAGACAGAGAGAGAGCATCCAAATCAACAAAATCAGAAATGAAAAGGGGGACATAACAACAGACATTGAGGAAATCCAGAGAATCATCAGGTCATACTTCAAAAACCTCTATTCCACAAAACTGGAAAACCTAAAAGAAATGGATAATTTTCTGGATAGGTACCACATACCTAAATTAAATCAAGACCAAATAAACTATTTAAATAGTCCAATAACCCCTAAAGAAATAGAAACAGTCATTAAAAGTCTCCCAACCAAAAAAAGCCCAGGACCAGATGGTTTCAGTGCAGAATTCTACCAGATCTTCAAAGAAGAGTTAATACCAATACTCTCTAAATTGTTCCATACAATAGAAACAGAAGGAACATTACCAAACTCCTTCTATGAGGCTACAATTACCCTGATTCCCAAACCAAACAAGGATACAACAAAGAAAGAGAACTACAGACCGATCTCCCTCATGAACATTGATGCAAAAATACTCAATAAAATACTGGCAAACAGACTCTAAGACCACATCAAAACAATTATCCACCATGATCAAGTAGGATTCATTCCAGGGATGCAAGGATGGTTCAACATACGAAAGTCTGTCAATGTGATACACCATATAAACAAACTCAAAGAAAAAAACCACATGATCATCTCACTAGATGCTGAAAAGGCATTTGACAAAATCCAACACCCCTTCATGATAAAGGTCTTGGAGCGATCAGGAATACAGGGAACATACCTAAACATAATAAAGGCAATTTACAGCAAGCCAACAGCCAACATCAAATTAAATGGAGAGAAACTCAAAGCAATTCCACTAAAATCAGGAACGAGGCAAGGCTGTCCGCTCTCCCCATACTTATTCAATATAGTACTTGAAGTTCTAGCCAGAGCAATAAGACAACATAAGGAGATTAAGGGGATACAAATTGGAAAGGAAGAAGTCAAGCTTTCCCTGTTTGCAGATGACATGATAGTATACTTGAGCAACCCCAAAGATTCCACCAAGGAACTGATACAGCTTATAAACACCTTCAGCAACATAGCAGGATACAAGATCAACTCCAAAAAATCAGTAGCCCTCCTATATACAATGGACAAAAAAGCGGAGAAGGAAATCAGAGATACATCACCCTTTACTATAGCCACAAATGACATAAAATACCTTGGGGTAATACTAACCAAGCAAGTGAAGGACCTATATGACAAGAACTTTAAGTCCCTGAAAAAAGAAATTGAAGAAGATGTCAGAAAATGGAAAGATCTCCCATGCTCATGGATAGGCAGAACTAACATAGTAAAAATGGCAATCTTACCAAAAGCAATCTACAGATTCAATGCAATCCCCATCAAAATACCAACACAATTCTTCACAGACCTGGAAAGAATAATACTCAACTTCATATGGAAAAACAAAAAACCCAGGATAGCCAAAAGAATCCTGTACAATAAAACAACCTCTGGAGGCATCACGATCCCTGACTTCAAGCTACAGTAATAAAAACAGCTTGGTACTGGCATAAAAACCGACATGTGGACCAATGGAATCGAATTGAAGACCCTGATATTAATCCGCACACCTATGAACAAATAATTTTTGACAAAGAAGCCAAAAGTGCAAAATGGAAAAAAGAAAGCATCTTCAACAAATGGTGCTGGCAAAACTGGATATCAACATGTAGAAGGCTGCAAATAGATCCATATCTATCACCGTGCACAAAACTTAAGTCGAAGTGGATCAAGGACCTCAACATAAATCCAGCTACTCTGAACCTGCTAGAAGAGAAAGTAGGAAGTAGTCTTGAACACATTGGCATAGGAGACCACTTTCTAAATAGAACACCAGTAGCACAGACACTGAGAGAAACAATCAATCAATGGGACCTCTTGAAACTGAGAAGCTTTTGTAGGGCAAAGGATACGGTCAACAAAGCAAAGCGACAGCCTACAGAATGGGAAAAGATCTTCACCAATCCGACATCTGACAGAGGACTGATATCCAGAATATATAAGGAACTCAAGAAATTAGACATCAAAATGCCCAACAGTCCAATTAAGAAATGGGCTATAGAACTAAACAGAGAATTCTCAACAGAGGAAACTCAAATGGCTGAAAGACATTTAAGGAATTGCTCAACATCCCTAATCATCAGGGAAATGCAAATCAAAACAACTCTGAGATACCACCTTACGCCTGTCAGAATGGCTAAGATCAAAAACACTGAAGACACCTTATGCTGGAGAGGATGTGGAGCTAGGGGAACTCTCCTCCACTGCTGGTGGGAATGCAAGCTTGTACAACCACTTTGGAAATCAATATGGCGATTTCTTAGAAAATTGGGAATCCATCTCCCCCAAGATCCAGCTATACCACTCTTGGGCATATACCCAAGGAATGCTCAACCACACCACAAGAGCACTTGTTCAGCTATGTTCATATCAGCGTTGTTTGTAATAGCCAGAACATGGAAACAACCTAGATGCCCTTCAACTGAAGAATGGATAAACAAAATGTGGTACATATACACAATGGAATACTACTCAGCAGAGAAAAACAATGACATCATGAGGTTTGCAGACAAATGGATGGATCTAGAAAAAATCATCCTGAGTGAGGTATCCCAGACTCAGAAAGACAAACATGGTATGTACTCACTCATAACAGGATACTAGATGTGGATGACTGGACTGCTACTCACATCACCAGGCAGGCTACCTGGAAAACAGGACCCCAAGAAAGACACAGGGATCGCCCAACGACAGAGAAATGGAATGAGATCTACATGAACAGCCTGGACATGAGTGGGGGTAGTGAAGGGCGAGGGTCGAGGGAAAGAGAGCTTGGGTGAGTGGGAGATCCCAGCTGGATCAAAAACAGAGAGGGAGAACAAGGAATAGGAGACCATGGTAAATGAAGACCACATGAGAATAGGAAGAAACAAAGTGCTAGAGAGGCCCACAGAAATCCACAAAGATACCCCCACAACAGACTGCTGGCAATGGTCGAGAGACAGTCCGAACTGACCTACTCTGGTGATGGGATGACCAAACACCCTAATTGTCGTGCTAGAAACCTCATCCAACTACTGATGGATCTGGATGCAGAGATCCATGACTAGGCCCCAGGTGGATCTCTGGGAGTCCAATTAGCGAGAATGAGGAGGGTTTATATGAGAGAGAATTGTTGAGACCAAGGTCGGATAAAGCACAGAGACAAATAGCCAAACAAACGGAAACACATGAAATATGAACCAATGGCTGAGGGGTCACCAACTGGATCAGGCCCTCTGAGTGGGTGAGATAGTTGATTGGCCTGATCTGTTTGGGAGGCATCCAGGCAGTGGGACCGGGTCCTGTGCTCATTGCATGAGTTGGCTGTTTGAAACCTGGGGCCTATGCAGGGTCCCTTGGCTCGGCATGGGAGGAGGGGACTGGACCTACCTGGACTGAGTCCACCAGGTTGATCTCAGTCTGTGGGGAAGGCTTTGCACTGGAGGAGATTGGAATGGGGGGGCGGGCTGGGGGGAAGGTGAGGGGGGCGGGAGGGGGGAGAACAAGGGAATCTGTGGCTGATATGTAGAACTGAATTGTATTGCAAAATAAAAATTAAAAAAAAAATGATAGTGCATTTTAATTATTTACTTCTTTCAAAATCATAGGCAATACTATATTTGAAATCTCCATACTTTTGCTTCTACCACCTGAAACAGGACAGAAACTGTCACCCACTGAATGGGAAGACACTGTCAACTTGTCTTCCTATGTCAATCTCAGGACCTGGTAATCTGACCCAAACACCCAAGAAAGATTGTGGAGGATTTTTCTATTGGAACCCAATTCTTCCAAAGAATTAGCTGTCTAGAATGAAATTTCCCAGTTAGATCCCATACAAAGAACCCCACACAGTGACATGTGATGTCTAGGAAGACAAGTACAAATGAACCAATGATCTGATATAAAGAGGTGTTTGAAAGAAACCTCAACCCCCAAAGACTAAGATCAGATAAACAATCTGACCATATACAAAAATAAAGAATTTCTAAGAAACACAATTTGAAATAATAGATCATATTAAAGCACTAAAACGTGGTGAATGTGCTCAGAGATTTGAGATGCTGTAGTATTGAAATAGCATGGAATATGATTTTAAAGGGTACAACCAAAGCAATTGTGCACTTGGAATTTAAAGAATACATGTGGAGCAATAACAGAAAAAATAGAATGAATGGAAAATAAGTTAGTGATAGTCAGAAACTCCTATCTTTAGAACAAAAGACAAAGAACTGGAATAAGAGAAAATATAGGACAATTGTATTAACTGCTCTTAACCATTGAGCTATTTCTTTAACAATCTACTTCCTTGTTGTTTCATGTATTCTTTCTCTGTTGTAATAGCTAACTGAGTCCAATCAGTGCTGCTTATATATTAATGGTTATAGAACCATTTACATTCAATTGTGAGCAATCTACCATGGGCCACATCATTAAAACAAAACAAAACAAAACAAAACAAACAAACAAACACACAAATGACTCTCTCACCCACAGTAGCCATCAATTGCTAACATTTTCACAGTTAAGTCATTTTCTCACAATTCTGTCCATGCTGGAATATTGACTAGTTTGACTTTATGTAGGTCTTGTGCCTATAACCACAGCTGCTGTTAGTTCATGAGAGTAATGCCCCTGTCTCGTAATATGGCTTTTAGCAGCCATCAATCAACAGGTTTCAGTTAACTAGTTGCCTTTAGGTATATTTTATTGAGTTATTACAAAAAAGGCACAGAGCTTACATAAGTAAACTGCCTATGAATGTCTAATTTTCATTAAATTCCATTAAATAATGGAAATTTTTGATATAAGGAAGAACAATGGTTCCTCTGGGGTTTCTATAACACGAATATGTGAGATAAATTGATTATGATGTTTAATCTAAATTGTCAATATGATTGGATTGTGGAATATGCAAAAGATCAGTAAGACACACTTTTGGGTTTGTATGTGGAAGTGTTCTCAAGTCGGGTTAAAAAATGGTGGAAGGCTGGTTCTTAATGTGGCCTGGGCCCCAGATGTAATAAAAGGGGGAAAAGAAGAAAGCCAGATCATAGGATGCCCTCTCTGCTTCCTGGGATCATGATGTGACCTGTTGCTCTGTTCCACTGTACCATCCACTCACCAGGGAACTGAACCCTCTTAAACTATGACACAAAGTAAATTCATTCATCCTTATGTTGTTTGTGTAGAGTATTGGACACAGAGATCTGAGACAAGAGCAACAGGTGGGTTAATAGGACAAAGGACACAGAATTTACTAACTTGCACAAATGGGAGAGTCATACACAAAGTATAGGAATCAAAGTTTGACCACACGGTTGAAATTTATCCTCTACAAAGAGAAAGGGAGTCAAAATATAGGCATTTTTAACTGCCGTTCTTAGTTATTTTTATGGTTAATGAATGGGCCCGAAGAATAGGTAATGGACCAGGACAAAGTTCTTCATGGCTCTAGACATGATTTTAAATTTCAGTCTTCCTCCCAACAGTATGAGTTTAACCTTGTCATGTTCAAGAGATTTCAGTAAACAGACTGAAGGCAACTGTGTTCCTTTTTTGGAGAGTAGTAAATGATAGATAAAGATAAGAGGGCATAACTTTCCCCAGCACTTCAGAGGAAGGACAGAGAGATCTTGTCTCTGAGACCAATTCTAAGGCTTCTCAACAGTCACATCACCAGTCTCTGAACATCAGTTTCTCAGCCCAAACAGGAAACACTGGGCTGCCTTTTGTACTGGACAATTACTTACAATTAAGTCTGATGTCATTTCTTCAAAGGATATCTCTTCCAGACCCACTGGAAGAATGCTTTATTTACTGGTGCTACCTCTATTTTTTCCTGAGGACATTTGAATCTCTGCATTTTGAGCTAAATGGACAGAATAGCTTACCTTCAGTTTCTTTCACCTGATATGTGGGTATATTCTGTTGCCTCTCTAGCCCTGGACTAAGACAGAATGCAAACTTTAATTGTTTGGAGTAGCAGACTATTTTACTAAGCAGAAAAATACCTTGGCAAAACCACCTCCTGTACATAAAGGCACCAGACAAATCTGCATCTAGTTTACTGCTCACTGATATCATCTAGCTCACTTTAAGTGGTAGCAGAAGAGTAATATCCTCGATTTCTCTCTTGGTCTGTCTGATGAGAGTGACTTATACATGATGACCAAAAGCCATATTTGCAGGTATGGACACTTCTATTTTTATAGGTCTTTTGAGGCCATGCAACTTCTGCTTCTTGGGACAAATGATATTTCATCAAACAGCAAGGAGAAGAGGACAAACTCTTGTAGTCAAGGTATTTTGGATGATTTTGTAGGAAGAAATGTCTTACAACTGCCAAGGCTCACTTTGAAAACTTGCATTTTGCTCCTTGAGATTTCTAATGCTGTTTATGGAGCTCTCCAAGCACGGTACTTTCCACCTGAACTTTCAGGAATGCTATCTTACAAGTATTGATGTGCCTGCACAGCAAGTATTGCCTAGAATAGCTTTGTCAGGATGAGAGAGATCTTGAAAATTCAAACCAAGATTACTCTGGCAACATGGTTTTATGTCTACCGTGAACTTCAAACTGATTAGGAAGCATGTATAACAGAAACATATTTTAAATGTTTCATGGGATATACTATAGTAAAAACATGTATTCTTAATCTGAAGTTCAAATTTTGCTGATGGCCTGTTTTCATTTGCTAGATTTGGCAGTCTTAAACTGTTGTGCCTTGGATATGAAATGCACTCAAAGGCTAGGATGTTAAGAACTTGATTTCCAGCCATTGGAACTATTGATAAATGACTGAATCATAAAAATTCTTACCATAAACAATTAATCAAAATGAGAACCTGGATAAAATGGCCTTAGGAAGAGGGTCCCGGTTGGAGGAAGTGAATCACTGTGTTGAGGTACATAATACTGGATCACTTGCTTTTTCTTTCTGTCTTTGTTTCCTGCATGCCATAATGTGAATGTACTTCTCAGCCACATGATCCTAATGCTGTGACATTCTGCTTCACCACAGCCCATGGTTATGGAACTATCCAAACACAGACTGAAGCCTTTACATCTATGAGCCAAAATATAACTGTACTTAAGTTGTTTTCTCAGGCATTCTTTTTTATCTGTGAAAGGTAACTGATATATAAATGAAACCTGCTTTGGGATATCTAAGGCCAAAGATGACATATCTGTTCTTAGTTCACACTCCTGGGAACAATCAGCTAAACAAGAAGAAAGGTTAGCTTTATTTTGGAATGTAGGTTTGGAAATTCCAGGTAATGTCTGGTTGGCTCACTGCTTTTGGGCCTGGGGTAAGGAAACACATCATAACTAGAACACATGGAGGAAGAATGTCTGTACTCAGTGCAACCAGGAAGCAATGGCCCAAATGATATCACATCTTGAAGGTCCAACCACTTTCAAACAGCCCCCATAAGTAGCCCAGGATCTCAAAACTATCCCTTTAAGGTGAAATGTATTCAAGCCAGAACAGCCATGTGTTGGCTTAGCTGTTTAATTACTAAGAATCCCAAATATAGTGAATAAAAAATTAGGACTCCCTCCATTACACCTTTTCAGACCTCCCTGGATAGTGGTATTTAACTCAGCTCCATAATAACCTTTAATTTATTCACATGTGGGGGAACACTCTCAGATCTAGTCCTATGCATGGAAAAAAACATTCACATATAATCTTACAGAAATATTGAATCTAGAAACTATCTTGTCAACATGGAGCATTGTTCCTAAAGTGAAGGTATAGAATATAGAAACATGGAAGGAAACCATTTCAATTCTTACTGAAACATTGAATTTTTTCCCTTTTCCTTTTGCTCACATTTCTAGTAAATCAGAGTCCCAGCCACAATGCATTAAGTGATGGCTTAATCAGAGTTTAGAGATGGTCTGAAGCTTGCTTCAGTGAGTGAGAAGCTGGCACTAAAGGCATTTAAGCATCTTCTAGCCATTTCACACAGTTGATTGTAATGATTGTTGATTGTAATGATTTTTGAGCCATTCTATATTATGGGAAATGTCAAAATCAGTATTGTCCAAGAATCGACACATTTAAGAGAGAGAGTATGTAGGACGTGGGACTGGAAAAGAAACCACTAGTTGTGGACAGTAGCTGATCCAAGAGCTGCATTTTTGCTTTGTTAGATTGAAGTGGCTCTTTATCACTGCCAACCACTCCCCACTGCTCTTGTCTGTCTCCCTTCTTTCCCACATCATCACTTCATATTGATTATTCTGACTGCAGGGTTCTGTTTGTGAAGTGCTTTGTCATTTGTACTAGTAGAAAGGTCACTATTCACAGCACTTCCAAAGCAGAACATCCCTTTATTGGCATTATGCAAATTGCTTTTCACCCATGTTCTACAAGGCAGAGGCTGTCAAAACACTTGGCCAGTAGCCATGGTAAAACCAAATCTTCCAACTGTCTTCTTACTTGTCTATGTCTGAGACAGAGTCTATTGAAACACACTGGCTTTGGAAGGTACAATGTTGTAATTGTTCTTGTCTTACCATTTTATCCTTTTCATTTTTTTTCTAGTTTCTTCTCTACCATTCCATCAAAGGACAGTTATAATGTAGTGCCTTGATTGTGCAACAGAATAAGTTCTTATCAACTAATTTCCCCAGTGCTGATGCTAACCTGACTGCTCCCACCCCAGAATATTTTTTAAAGTCACTGTGTTTTACCAGTTTTGCTTGGACTAAAGTGTGGTTCTGTGGGTTTCTTTGAATTCATATGCCAGTGGACTGGATGTTCCCATATCAATTAATAATCAAGAGATGACATAGGGACTTGCATATAGACAATCTGATGAAGGCATTTTTTTTTTTTTAAATTGAGGGTCCTTCTTCCTAGATGACCCTAGCCACTTTCAAGTTGATATAAAAACTGTCTAACAAGCAGGTAGCTGTATGACACTAGAAATAATCATTTCAAGTGAGGTAAGCCAGACTTGGAAAGGCAAGTGCTGAATGTTCTCTCTCATATGTGAACGCTAGCTTTGAGTATACATTTGTGTTTAAATTGGAATGCCTATAGAAGTTATAACACTTGTAAGAGGCCACCAGGAGGTGAATTAAAGGGAAGGAGAATAGAATGCAGTTGGTATGGAGGATGAAATGGGCATAACAAAACAGAAATGACTAACTGATGTGGGACAATGGGGGACAAGAGAGAGGAATGACTATGGGGAGTGATAACTAACACTAAAGACCTTTGAAAATGCTACATGGAGATGTTATATTGTGGGCGTTTCATAAATATATAAAAAGATACATCTATCTATATATAAGAAGTTTCATAAGAGTTACCTTCTAACATTTTGGCTATGCCTTAGAAAACAATATAGACTATCAAATAAAAGTTTAGTGTCAGTAATGAGTTACTTGTTTTGAGCTTTTAGTTTGTAAGTTCTTATTGACTTCTATCCCATTTCAAACATTACAGTCTATTGGTTACCCTCAAGTAATTGAAGCTAAAACTTCATAGCAGAAAATACTACACATTTGACTCATAGACACTGAGAAATCAAGTTGGTACTGAGCTAGAAACTTCATCTGTACTTGCAGGTTTTTACAATGCTGCAAAGTTCTTTGTATGCTACTGGGGGGTAAGAGTAACTAGAAGTCTCATCCATCTGTGAACCCTGTAAGCTATAATAATGATTGACCTGACAGTGTAGACCTACTCATGCAATGTTTAGGAGATTATGCTTGTTAACTTTTATGAAATTTACTCTCTCATACACTAGAATGACATTAGAAGTGGGGAGGGGAATCTCAATTTAAGAATTAAATCTACCAGAGGGGCTTTTGGGTATGTCTGTGGGGCATTTTCTTGCTTAATGATTGATGTTGGTGGGCCCAGCTCACACCAAACGCCCCAGAAAAGGTGTTTCTGGGTTGTATAAGAAAGCTATTGTAGATGTAACCCTCTTGTTAAATAAGAAACACAGATCCAAATACAGAGTTAAAAGCCAAGAGGTCAGACCAATAGCTAAGAGCTGAGATTAAAAACCTTACCCTTCACTGCCTCTGCTGTCCTACCTCTCCGCAAGAGACCTCCTTCCTATGTCTCTGTCTTCTTATAGACTTTCTGTTTTGGTTCTCAATGGTTGTAAACCCAACCACATGACCTCCTCGTCACTGCCCATCTATACAGACCTCCAGATCTTCTATGGTTGGTATTGAGATTAAAGGCATGTGTCTCCATGCTGGTGTTATCCTTGAACACACAGAGATCTGCCTGTCATGTGGTTGGGTTTAAGGGCGTGTGCTACCACTGCCAGACTTCTGCTATGGCTTGCTATTAGCTCTGACCCCTAGACAACTTTATTTATTAACATACAAATAAAATTACATTTCAGTACAAATAAAATATCACCATAAGCTATCTAAGTAAGCAATGGAGGGTCAGAAAATATAGCATTCTGCCATGGCCTCTGCTTGAGTTCTTACCTTAAGTTCTTGTCCTGACTTCCTTCAGTGATGGACTGTGATAAGTAAATGTAATAGAAATAAACATTTATTTTATTTTTTATTTTATAGAAATAAAGTTGCTTTTAATCGTGGTATTTTATCACAGCAATAGAAACCTTAACTGAGACAGTCATTGTATTTATTAAAGCAATAAAAAGCAAACTAGAGCAAGTAACCAACCACTTTCTGATTGGATTAAAAGCCCATCCATAAAACAGATCTTATAGCTAGTACCATTAACTGGGCAAAAAACAAAACAAAACAAAATGTGGCTGGCTAGGTCAAAGGCCCTAAAGGAGAATCTAATACTATCATGCTGCTACATGCACAAAATATCAAGCTACCTCCTAAGATTTTATCTTTATCCCTGCAGGTTAGTGTGTCTTTCTATGTTCATCAAAGAAACTTCTTTTTGTAGTAGACAGAGATTAATACAGAGACCCACACTGGGTTAACATGCAGAGATTAAGATCTACGGAATTCTCAGTTCTAAAATGGACGTCTGTATCACACTCCTTTCCACCAAGGCACAGAGATTATTACGGAAAAGGTGTGGAAACATCAAAATAGCTAGGGTTAATTGTTCTCTGCAGTGAAAGAGTTGATGAACATCAAAGACAGTGTTGTCACATACATGAGCTCACAGTGGCTGTGACTGTATGCATAATACCTGTACTAGATCAGGACAATGAGAATTCCATCATGGGTAAGAGATTGGCCTGTGAAGTCCCACTTCTAGCTGAGGAACTCTAGGCAGCTACTGCTAGAGGAAGGACAGTCAGTATTTGCAGGGATGCAGCCCCTAAAGAGTAACCGTGCTCCAGCCTATGACCCTCTCCCCATGTACATACATGTAGCACTTTGTGGATTTAGTGCATTTCAAAGAAAAAGCTCATGAAGTTGAAAGGAAGAAGTAAGTTAGATAGAGGAGGAATTGGCAGGGAGGGATTTGATACAGCTTTGATCAAAACACATGTATGCATGCATGCAATTGTCAAACAGTTAAAAAATCAAATGAGACATAGAGTAAAGTGTAAAACATATGCATAGTCTATTACAAAGTGAGTGGGACTCTCTCAAGGGGGAAAGTAGCCAATGACTAAAGAAGCCATGGTGCCCATTTCCATTTTAGACAGTTGTACAATTTCTAAAATTTCTGGGGTAGATAACTTTCCAGATGGATGTTTTCTTATCCAGGATGTTGACAGTTCCACTTACATTTACTCTTATAAGATGTGATGATGATATGTAAATTCTCCTGCTAGACAGTGACTTTACTGTACTGGTATTTGCTCCGCCCATGACCCTGGGCTATTTGCTCCAAAGGAAGCGATGCTTGCTGCTGTGGTACATGACCTCTGATAAGGAGCTGGAGAAGGGACACACACCCCTTCTCCTGGCTTCGAGGTGGATTTGCTCCTGGTCAGACTGCATGTTTAGGGCTCTAGAAACCAAAAGTTTCCTAAGTTAATGATGTTCTGGTCAGTTTCTTATATCACATTTCCACCAAAGTACAGCAATATTTTCAGGTTGCATTCCTATGGCCAGTATTTAGAGTCCTGTGGTTCTAGTCTTCAGTTTTATAGGCTAGTGATTATGAGGGAGCAGTCTAGCACAAACATCCTGCAGGACTATTGATAGCTACTTAAAATGCATTATAAAGGGGGGATTTATTGGATTGGTTTACATAGAGTTAACTTGGTAGTCCAACAATTGTTATCTGTATGCTTGGGAGGTATAATTTAATAGCCCTTTCAATCCAATAAGAAAGCTTGAAGGGTCACAATCCATTGCTGAAGGATATGTAGTTCCCTGGAAAGCTGCTATATACTCTATGATATCGAGAATGATGACAACAGCCATGCATTCCTTTTGGAAGAAATGGAACTGCACATGTAAGCCCATGCTACCTTCTTCATACTGCTTTCCTTTCTGGTGCAACTTTAGAGAGTGCTCCTCACATTCTAGGCAGGTCTATCTTCTTACCATGTTACTGTTTCATGTGCCGATGCTCTCTGGAAACATTCTAGAAGCCACATGTCTCAGCAGTCCAGATAGTCTTAGTCCAGTCAAGTAGACAATCATGACCAATCTTCACAGAACAGGATCAAAGATATAGGTGAGTTACTATTTACTAGCACCACAAAAGAATAGACTGGCAATGTTAAACATGAACATTCTACCAAAATGTCACACTATCATTATCTCTAGTAATTTATAAATTTGTCATTGTCTTGAACATTTTGAACTGTATTTTGTTTTTGTTATTTTCATGCATTTAGAATGAATACCAACCATTTGCCAAGGGAGCAAGGGAAATAGTGAACTGTTCATATGAAGCTCACTGTGTTTATCAGGCCTTCAAATATGTTTCCAGGCCACCAGAGGTGTACCTAGTCCCTCCAAGTTATTTTGTCTCCCTGTACGCTCATCATTTTGCTTTCTTGGTGATGAGTGTTTAAGAGAGTAAATACCAAGGCCAAATAGAAGACTATTCCACACTGTCCTCAAAGGGACACATGCTTAATACGTCTTTAAGGCCACTCTAAACATTGCTTTTTTTCAGCATTAGCTGCCAATCTTTACACAGTACTTTTTGGCAGAGAGATAAGAAATAGCAGGTTGCTAGAACTGCAAAATAACTTAGTAAAGATAGACAACAGGTTGTTCAGAGTTTTGGTGTTCTCCACCTTGGCAGTGAAAAGTCTAACAGCTGAGGTAAAATTATTACTGGAATAACATTTCTTTCTCTTCTTTTAGAACATGTGTTGGAGGATCCTTGAGGATTCTATTGCATCAGAATTTGTGTCTTTTTCAGGATTTGTCTGTCTCATGAGTCACCATGGTCAATGAATTATTTTGATATTAAAAAACTAACTTGCTGTACACTAAGTATGTAGTATGTAATCTTGAGTTAAATGTGTTCTTTACACTTTCACACATCTATTCCTCATGTCACATGGTGCAGTATAACAAGCCCCCATTGCCTGGCAGTAAAGTGTCGTGGTGAACCATAACGACAAATCCATTTTTATTTTGGATTCTAATCAAGAAGACTTTTCTTGTCTCTAAAGTTCATTATGTTCTCTTTTCTGCCCCCAAAACAAATCCAAACCAACTAACCAATGGATTGACTGAAAAGCAAAACTCACAAGGCCCCAAAGACAAGATATGACACAATTTGCCACAATTAGAAAGACATTCCTGGCATAAACAAAAGATGAGTCAAAATTCAAGCATTATCTTTTCAAGAAGTTATCATGAAAGGTCCTGCGGCTGAACCCATATATCCAGGTATAGATCTGTTGGGATCAGAATGAATGTCCCAGAGTAGCTGTCAGAGAAGATGGACAGTGGTCAGGTACACTACCTTAGCTCTACTGCAGAGTCCTACTAAGAAGAAATGCTATGGTGTTTTTAATCCACTTAAACATTTATATTGTCTTTGGCTATGTCAGTAAAATATATGCATAATTAAAAAATAAATAAAATGAAGACCCAGTTCTACACAGTTCATGGAAACCAGAATTATGTTGGTTTTAAATAGTTTTCAGTATAGTGAAGATTTATTTTTCTTTCGTTTTCCATGAGGCTTTACATTTTTTAAATCGCTGTGAACCAAGTGAGAGCTAAGAGACATGTCAATATAAAGAGACAAATTACACATACATATGGTAATGTGCATGTGTATATGCAGGCATGCATATATGTGCATACACACACATACACACATTTCTACTGGCTCATGTTAAAGATATTACAATGTAATGGGTAGCATTAATTTTGCAGTAAGGTTAAGGCAATAGTGTTATCAGCAATACAAGAAGGCAAACAGAGATTCTTGACACAGTCAGAATTAAGCATTAATAATGTCTTCATTCATGACTTAATTGGCTGTGATTTGCCTTTGATAGCACCTTTCATTATCAGTACAGCAGGACACCTATGTGTTGCATTTGAGGTGTCCAATACTCTAATTATCCTTACGTGCAGGCCACCCTCTATGCATGTTAAGTAACACCAGTAATGCATTTTGAAAATAGGCAATGTGCTTAAACATATTCCAGGTACTCTTTCAGCTCGGGAATACATTTTACTCTCTAGATTGTAAAGCTACATGGCTGTTTTGCATTGATAGGCATTTGTATTGATTGGAGGGGGGAAAGCAAGGGCTCATTATAGAACTGCTGGCAGTGTAATTATCAAATAGCACCCGTGCTGAGGTGTGTTAGGAATCACAGTCCTCTTTAACACTGTGCAGCATGGAATACTAGTCACCCAGTGGAGTCCACTCTTTGTACTGTAATTGCTCACAATTAGCAAGTGAGGGCAGCAGGTATCCTTATTACCTTTCCAAATTCTGATGCTGGCTTATGTGCACTGACTGCATTTACTTTCATACCTTAACTTAGTTAATTGTGAAAATATTGTATCTTACAGCATTGCTTCTTTTTAGAGTTTGGCTTCGTAGTTAAAGGATTTAATTTGAATCTAGTCTGTTACACACTAGCTCTATGGGCATAGGGAGATTTTTTTTTTTTTTTTACCTCTCAAACCTACCTTTTCTTATTTGAGAAATAGTGCCAATGACAGATTTTCTGGAATATTTTAGAAGTTAAGCCTAGCTGAAGAGTAATCAGTGCATAAAAATATGATAACATGGTGATTATGGTCTGGGAATCAATCTACTTGAATCAAAGTCATTTCTCATCATGGTGTACGGCCTCTTCCCTGCTGGCTGAGCCAAGCGGCTTGGTTAGTTCTAACAGACATGGGCATGGAAGTTCACATTTGTAACTTTAAATGCCTGTTGTCTGGGTTCCCCTTATGTATGTTCTCAATGTGTCAGCTGAACTTTCCCACCACCACCCCGTGATTGGTTTTCTGTTCCTTTTTAAAAATTGCCTGTTGCCTGTGTGAAGAACAAATTTTGATGCAGACCCAAAACAACTTCATTTTCAGTCTGCTCACAGCCTTCTTCTATGGAAATGTGGAGGGAAAAGAAGGGCATTGTCTCAGAATGCAACAACTCTGGACTGAATCTCTCGAATATTGTCTCTTTTACAATGTTACAATAAGTGTGGATGTGGAATTAAGGTGGAATATTTGCATAGTCATGTGTAGTATTAATATTTTCCTTCTTATGGTCTAGATTTAGTGCTCTAACTTGGTTCTAAGAGAGGTGCCTGAATTCTCCTTAGAGATGTCCTGAGTCCAGGGCCAAGTGTCAACCCTGAAGACTCTGAAGAATTATGCTTGCCACAGCCAGTTATTTAAGTTCTTGGAGATTTGGTACTTTTCACTTAGGCAGTGATTTTGACCACAGATACTTCCAGGATGTTTGGGGATGAGAAATGAATTAAAAAATATTATAACAAAAGTGAATATTATGCTTTTGCTTCTTTAGTAGGATTTTTTTCCCCCAATTATAAAGAAATCTTCTAAGAAGTCTCTCCCTGCAAACAGAATAGGGACTGCAACCTGAGAATCTGGGAAGTGTGTGTGATTAAAATCATCTCAACTTTCTCTCTTTCTGTCTCTGTCTTTGTCTCTCTCATGTACACAGACATATAAATACATGTATGTATGCATATACATGTTCATGCACATATATGTTTTGTTTTTATGTTTATAGGCCTATGTGCATGCACACATATGTTTATAGGCCCATTCATGGAACATAGAAAGCTATCTATGTTATGTTTTTCACTTCAATGTGATGCTTTTCTCTGAATACTGACAAGATTCTTGAAAACATATTAATGTCAAAAGACAATGTTTCAAGAAATTTTTTTCTACTCCTACTCCACAATAAGTCATGTAGTGAGTCGTTCTTTTCCCAGAATAGAATTATCACTCCCTTTATCTTAAAAGAGAGTCACATTAACTTCCCACAGGTGAAGATTCAGAGTTCCTCTTGAGGACTCTGTCTTGCAGACTGGAAGATCAGTCTGTGGACAGGACAAGCTTGAGACCACTTTGTCCTGCAGCAAGAGGGCACAACCTCCTCTTAGAGTCTCTTCAGGCTACAGAGAGGAGATGGCTATGAGGAGCAGGTAGACATTTGAGGTCTACTTCTCACTGCAGGGTTTTGTTTAGGATTGGGACAAAAATCACAGGAAAAAACTTTAGATTATTGGGAAGAGTAGGATGTTTTGATGTAAAATGTTCTAAATGTAAATTTGCATTTGACACATTCTGCTGAAGAGTTGATGACTCTTGGAAAGTTCCTGGAATAAGAGGTAAAGTCATTTAAGGCTTTTATCTTCCCAACTAAGAATCCTCTAGGCACATAAAGTTATTTTAAGCCATAAAATGAAAGAGTAACATCATGTGAATGTGGATATGAATCAGATGAAAAAAAAGTTTGGTTATTAGGGACGCAGTGAGGGGAATTCTTCAATACTAGAGTGTGAAATATTACATTTTCTTTAAACAAGGAAAGAACACATGAACATATTTTATGTGCTTAAGGCATAGTAGTTTAAAATGATATGATATTCTTTCTTAGACATTCAAAAACATATTCCACAGTAGCAAATATTGAAAGCAAAGTGAACATACACTAAATGGGAAACATATTATATTACATAGAAACCATTGAATATTTTAACATATAGATGTTAAGACTTAAGGATGATATCTATGGTGGTTTTATTGGGATACATTGTAAGTGCTAATGTTGGCATAGATAAATAAGATTTGGGAATATTTCTTGGAACATAAAGCTGTGTGTGCATGTATTATTGAAGACAAAATGTGTACATAATTAAGGAAATAATTGTACTACTTAGGCCACTGAAGTAAGGAAGCTCATTCATGATGGACTTTATGGAAAAATTTCCCCCCACACACGAACAGAGGGCAGAAATGGATCATAGTCTTATAAACAAAAATGTAATAAAGAGAATTCAGAGAAGGTCTGAGGTGGATCTCTGAGGTTATGAATGCAGATATGGTAGAGTTTGTTTTCCAGAACTGCATTCAGCACTGCATTTAGGAAGGGCAAGTCAGGAGTTCAACATCGCTTGTAGGTGCACATGAATCTACACATGTGCTTACCTTTGTAATTGTATGCACACACAGTCATCTATTACTTAAAACAGCAATGCAGACTGAGAGGGCCTCCCTCATTGATTTTTTGGTTGTAAGCATCCACAGAGCATACTTGTATAAGTTAAGATGGTCACCATGACATCAGGCTACGCAATCTTATGGGATTATAATTTTTATTTATATGTATCTAGTAGATATGTCTGTTATGGAGTGTTTGACAATACATGAAACAAGATAAAGAGTATTGAGGTTGAGTGGAATAATCAAAAAAGAAAAGAGAAACAAAACCCTGCTTTAAAAGTAAATAAATGATCACATATAGAAAGTGATTGTAAAATATAATAGATATATAATGTTTTTATAAGTAAATATGATCAATTTATGAATGTCTGTAAAGAACATTGATAATATAAATATATTACATCAAATAATACATATTTTTCTGAGCACTAAAACTAATACATAGAACAAGTAGACAATACTCAAAGCATCTGTATATTTAATTCCCTATCAAGAGTAATTTACATACACATGCTTATTTTTATTTTTTCAATTAAAATGCTTTATTCATATATGTATGTGTATGTTTCTGAATGTTATCATGTTTATGTGCATGTGTGTGTACAGGTGCTCGCAGATATCATAAAGGGATATAGGATCCCTTGGAACTGGAGTTATAGCATTTGTGAGCCACCTGATATGGGTACTTGGAACCGAACTTCTGTCCTTCAACAGAGCAGTAAGTGCTATTAACTGCTAAGCTATCTTTCTGGTCTCATGCTTATTTTTAATTATCTTTGCAGACTCAAAATTAATATTTATTTTCAAGAATACAACAGTGTTATATTTAAAGGAATACGTTTCAAGCTTTCCGCTACAAAAATTCTGTAAGCATCGAATTGTCTGCTACCAAGCAAATGTTCACGTAACACTTTATCAAAAAGCCCACAGATGTGGTAGCCATTGTAATTTTGAATATTATTATTTTCTAACGAAGATTGTCTGAGAGCTCAAGAGTTTTGGTAAGAGACCTAACTTAGGAACCATCTCTGTTTCATGTCACCAGCATATACTTTTAGACTTTTCCAGCTCAGAGCAAATGATGCTGAAACTGCAAGGAGCCAAGCCTGCAAGCCTAGCTCGTACTGGGCCACAAGGTTGGTAGCGACCCATAAGTGCAGTGATGCATGTGCCACGTTTTGTTCATTTCACTTCTTGTACATCATTCTGAAGCCGTTTTCTACAACATTCAAGAGCACCACATACTGTAATGCTTCTCTGGAAACTGATTTATTTTATTCACCAATTTAAAGATAAAGTACAGATATGAGGACAGGTGTCTTTCCTCTGAGCATGCCCTCCGAATGACATCGACATTAACTGGAGAGGACCATGAGAGATTTTTCATTATGTAGTCAAGGCGTCAGGGGCAGAAATTATTCTGCACTTTAAACAATTTGAATATGCTTAACTAATGAACGTAAAATAATGAGGCCAAGGTAACATCAAATATTCAAATCACCTAGATCATTCCTTTCACAGAGCCACCATTTGGCTTTTCTTTTAAGTAGAATGGCTACTGAAACTTTTAGTACTCAGTTTTTTCAACACGCTTTGGTGTTCTTGGGTATATAGTTATTAGAGGGGATTATTAGATTATCATAAACGATTAGAAGATAGATAGGAACACAATGATCAGTGGCAAGCTAGTGAGCTCAGGAAACCAGGAGTTGATCAGTCCTAACCAAGAAAACCAGTGACCTGGACCCAATAAAATTTTAATATCTTAGAAGCTTCGTGGAAAGACGTAGGTCCCAATACTCATTCAGTCTGAAGACTTTCAAGTCTAATGTTCAAGAAGTTCAGCAAAAAACAAGCTAAAGAAAGCTGAGCTTGTATATTGGGAAGATATACACTTCATGTTATTTGTCTTTAGAGTGCATCCCTCAGCAGCAGAGACAATGCGAGATACGGGATCCTTCTGTGTCAGTTTCCCGTGTTCTGGTATTACAGACACTCCTCACCACATATGTTTTTTTTTTTTCCCTACTTTTTTGTTCTGTGTGGTATCTGAAGAATCCTGGTCTAATTCTGCTATCCACCTACATGGCAAGTCTTTCCTCCTTAGTTGCTCAGCTCCATGCCAATTCTCTCTGGAAGTGCTCCTACAGGTACACCTGGATGTGTGCTCTACCAACTCCCTAAACATCTTTCAATATAGTCAGCTGATGACCAATATTAACCATCAAAACACATGCATCCCATAAACTTCTCAGTTTTTCTTTTTCTTCTCAATATTAGGATGTTACAGTTTTTCTGTAATAGTATATTTCTTGAGATTCTAAATATTACACAAATGCTGCAGAAATGAAACAGAAAAAGAAAAAAAAACAAGGAAAAGACAAACTTGAAGAGTAGCTATTATCCTATGAATTGAGATTAACCTAGGAGAAAAAAAATAATGATCTGTCTTTCAACAAAATAAAGCTGGTTCCCACCTGCCTACACCTCTTACTTCTTTGTCCCTTATTTACAGTACAGTGAAATTTGAGTGAAGGAATTGGCAAACAGCTAATAAAACCTTTGATGGGTATTAATTACTTTCTACTTAATTACCTGCCATGTGGATCTTGTTGAGCTATTGATTACTGGCAAACATACATCCCACTGGGGATATATGTGATTTAACTTCATCCGAAGAGTCAATTAGTCCAAGTAACAGGGAGAGAGCTGGTGCTTCGCTTCAATAGCTGGGGTTTCTTGCCAAGAAGGGTAGATAAGCCATTTATTTGTTCATTAAAACACAGTACTACTATCAACAGGAGGCATTTACCTGGTGTTATTGAGATTGGTAAAATGTCACTCTGTGTCATCAGACATTAGCTGCATTGTGGAGAAGGAATATATGGGCAAGGGGACTCTTGGCTGCAAGGGGGTGGTGCTAAAAGAATGTGAACTTGCTAGCGTTGAGCCTAGAGATATAGTCCTGACCAAGTTCTCTGTCATATGAAACTATAACCAAACAATCATATCAAATATCTCTGTGAAGCTGTTTGTGAATATAATTATACTTTCTGCTGAATGACTTCCAGGAGACAAGACTCTTTTTCTTTGTTTTCCTAGATGACAAGGGCAAGGTATTTTCTGAAACTACAGTTAGTAACTTACTGAACTGGATGAATTCTAGAGAAAGCCAGTAGGTGGACTTGGAGCAAAGGGGAAGAAAAGGAGAAGTGATGTATGGAGAGGGGTGAAGAAAAACTATTCCAATGACCAAATCTTGATATCAAATTTTACCCTAAAGCTCATAAGAAAATTCATGAAGTTGGCACTCTTAACACTTTTTAACTTCAAATTATACATATTTTAAAATATATGTTCATGTATGTTTAAGTGCATCTGTACCTGTGTGGACATGTGTCTGTAAGCCAAAAGACAACCTTAGATGTCCCTCAGGCAACATTCACATTTTGTTTTCTTGAGAGAGGGTGTCTTACTAGCCTACCTGGAACTCAAGAAAGTCAAATTGTCTGACTAGTGGGCCAAGTGTTTCTGTCTGTTTCTACCTTACTAACATTGGCATGATAAGCATATAGCTTTTAAAAATGTATGTTCTGAGGATCATACTCAAGTTCTTATGCTTGCAAGAGTAGTAGTTTACTGATTATCTTCCCAGGTCTTCAAATTAGAATTCTAAGGACCTCCTTATTATCCTGCTTTCAATAGTACTCTCATAAATTAATCTTGTAAAAGATGACTAACTGGAGGAGTTGGGGCAGGGTGTCGAAGGATATACTGATCTCGATTTAATGCTTGAATTTGATAAATAATGTTAAACAGACCTTTTGCTTCAGTTTTTATTGTTCTTTTATTTTTTAAAACATTGTCAATAAAAAATATGTCACACACTGAAATTAAACAACTTAAAGACTATTTAGTTCAATGAACTATTCAGTTAGGGTAGTCATTTAGAATGGAAGTTGTGGAGCTTCACTTCAGATTTTATACTTTCACTATTGAAGGTATTTTTATGCACTTATCCAATGCCAAAACAAAACAAAGAAACAACAAAAAACCCAACAGAGTTAGAACTAGAAAAATAATTAGCCTTATATTCCATTTCATAGCTTATATTTATTGTCTGTATTTACTCCTCCAGGATCCCCTAAAGTTTAGTCTTTCTTGTTCTCTTCTGTATATACTTTACTGTACTCACATGTATATTTGTTTACACATGTACATATGTTATTGACTAGATTATGCATGTGAGGAAGAACATGTAGTTTTTTCTTTCTGAGGTTGTGACCTCACTTAATACTATAAATCTGAGTAAATCCATTTTCCTGCAAATTTTGTGATTGCATTTTTTCTTTAGAGATGAATAGTATTCCATTTTAAATATATATCAAAATTTCATTACCTATTTATCTTCTAATGGACAACTAGAATTATTCCAATTCTTTGCCACAATGAATAAAACAGAAGTAAACATGGGGATGCAAATATATCTATGGTAGGGTATGGAATTTCCTGGGTCTATAACCATGAGTGAAATAGTAAGATTATATGATAGTTTTATTTTTGGTTTTTGAGCCCTATCCAAACTGATTTGCACATGGCTGTGTTAATTTGCACGCCCCCAGCAACAGGGAAGAAGGACTTCTTTCTGTCCATGTCCTTTCCAACACTTGTCAGATTTATTCATAATAACCATTCTAATTGAGATGAGGTAGTATCTTAAAGTGGTTTCAATTTGCATCTTCCTTATGGCTAGGAAAATTGAACATTTTATTAAATAGTTATTGACCATTTGATTTTTTAAAATTTATCATTTTATTATTATTAAGAGATTTTCTATTCATTTTACATACCAACCACAGATTCCCCTGTCCTCCTCCTCCTGGCTCCCCAGTCTTCCCCCGCCCCAAACCACCCCCCATTCCCACCTCCTCCAAGACAATGTCTCCCATGGGGAGTCAGCAGAGCCTGGTACATTCAGTCGAGGCAAGTCCAAGCCCCTTTACCCTGCACCAAGGCTGTGCAACGTGTCTCACCATAGGTACTAGGCTACAAAAAGCCAGCTCATGCACTAGGGACAGGTCCCGATCCCACTGACTTGGGGCCTCCTATACAGTTCAAGCTCAATAACTGTCTCGCTTATCTAGAGGGCCTAGTCCAGTATAATGAGGGCTCCTCAGCTATTGGTCCACAGTTCATGCATTTCCACTAGTTTGGCTAGTTGTCTCTGTACTTTTTCCAGTCATGGTCTCGATATCCCTTGCTCATGGAATCCCTCCTCTCTCTCATTGATTGGACTCCTGGAGCTCTGTCTGGGATGCGATCATGGATCTCGGCATCTGCTTCCATCAGTCACTGGATGAGTGTTCTATGATAACAGTTAGGGTATTCAGCCATCTGATCACCAGAGTAGGCTAGCTCAAGCACCCTCTCGACTATTGCCAGTAGTCTATGGTGGAGTCATCCTTGCCCAGGAATCCACAAGGATGACTCCACCATTTGATTTTTTTTTTGAGATCTGTTTATTCAGTTAATTTGTCCATTTGTTGAGTGGCAGTTTTAAATTCTTTAATTCATTGTAAATTTCGGATATTAGCTCCTCATCCTAAATGTGACTAGTAGCAATTTTCTCCAACTATATAGATTGTTTGGCTGTTCTGATGAAAGCTGTCTTTTTATTGTGAAACATTCTGCTAAAACAGAAGAAAAAATAAAATATTTTCTTTTAAAAATCATCCTTTAATTTTGATTTTAAGTAACTTTATTTTTAGGGAATTTAATGCTATTAAATAAATATTACCGTATTTTATTTTATGGGTTCTTCATAGAATCTGTACGTGATGCAGTCATTGTCACTGGAGATTCGTAGTATCTATGGGAGATACAGTCACTATTATTTACTGCTTTTAGGAAGTTGGAACAGAGGACTAAAAAGGTTTAAGTAACCCAACAGAAACATCTAATTTTTCAAATTGGAATTTGATCTAATGTTTCTTGGACTGGAAGTCCTTCTACTCCCTCTCGGTAGTAGAGGGATGATACTTTAAAGACAGAAAAGTGTCTACTTAGAGCTTATGTGATTATTAGCTCATGGGACCTGTTTCAATGTTTCCTATGTCCTTGGGTTCATGCTTATTTCCCCCTCTCTCCTTTTGTCTTTCTCTTTCAGGTGTCCATTTCATTTTCCTTAGGTTTCTTTGTGACACTACTACATATTTTCTAGAGGAAATAGATTCATTTCTAGCATATAGATACAATTAAAACTTCTGAAGTGAGAGCCTCACAGTTGTTTACCATCATACAGAAGCAGTTCCTTTAGACTGAAGCAGGGACTCAGGCAGGGGAGAAGGGACTTCATGCTTATCATCAGATCTCAGTGTAGGGATGTAATTGTTCTAAAAGGCACTACCACTTAATGGCACAGACATTGCATATCCTCACTGTTGGGCCCCATAAGGCCCGGGTGTAAGGGCCAGTGTAATGTCTCAAGCCTAGCTCAAATTTAGCGACCTGTCCTTGGACATGACTTCCGCATAGGAGTGGCTCAGCGCTACCCAATCTAGAATTGCCTCTGCCTAGTAACTGCTGAGATGGCATCATCTCATTGACTCGCTATCCTCACCCTATCCCTCTGTCACCCCAACCTAAGTCCACTCTTGATGCAATAAAGTGAGTTCCTACTTTGACAAGGCTCCAGGCTCAGTGTGCATCTCTCTGGTGGAATGGGGAAGTCTGGGCCATTGACACTCACCATCCCACTCAGCCCCAGCGAGAGACCAGTTGGAACAGTCCTGTCTTCACCCTACCTGTTGGTCAGACTGACACTCACTGTCCACTATATGGGAAATTTTTTCAACAGAAATACTAATATATGATGCCTAATTGAACTCTTAAAAAATGTAACATTTTAGACTAAATATTTCTTGTGTCAACATTCTTTTATAATGTGTCAAAACATACTATAGCTTTCAAAAGAAATATGACTATGAATACAAAGACTTTAAAATTTGAAGTTTTTGTTTGACTTTTAAAATAAAAATAAATTAGGATAATACTGTTTGAGAAATGTACATTTAAGACAATAAAATGTGAATGACAGTCAAAGATAATTGCAATATTTTTCTTTAGGATCAGTTTCTCATCTACAAAACCAAGGACAAAGTAAAAGAAAACATTGTAGCTAGAGTTTTCCTGCCTGACCAATGGCCAGGACAAATCTCTCACTCGCCAGTCCTACTGCCTCTCAGATCCAACCAAGTAAACACACAGAGACTTATATTGCTTACAAACTGTATGGCTGGGGCAGGCTTCTTGTAATCTAGTTCTTATATCTTAAATTAACCCATATCTATTAGCCTATAAATTGCCATGTGGCTCATGGCTTACCGGTATCTTACATCTCGCTTTCCATGGTGGCTGCTGGCAGTGTCTCTCTGCCTCAGCCTTCCACTTCCCAGAATTCTCCTCTCTGCTTGTCCCGCCTACACTTCCTGCCTGGCTACTGGCCAATCAGTGTTTTATTTATTAACCAATCAGAGCAACACATTTAACATACAGAACATCCCACAGCAACAGATACATACAAGTATAGAACTATATTTGATTGACCATGTGGTTACATGTGTAAAGGAAAAACTTGTCTAGATCTGGTGGTGATAGTACAGGGAGAGAGTAGCAAATGTCTAATGATTTTCATTGTGGTAACACACACACATACACACACGTACACACACACACACACACACACACACACACACACACACCTCTCAAAACAATTCATTTGGGTTGGAAATTTTCCAACATTATTTTAATGAAAAAGGTAGGCGCAAGAAGAAAAGATATGATTAATGTGTCATATTCAGGCAATGACTTAAATCCATAGAATCATGATGAAAAAGCAAAATAAAGTAAAATAAAGATCTCCTTTCCATCTTCCTTCTTTCTTCAGAAGTGTCTTCTAAGCCCACCAAGCAGTTTTCTTGCACATATCTCCAAAAACCATGGGCTTGGCAGGTGAACCGCAGAGCCAGCAATCTCCAACACATGCACTGCTGCACTTACTTTGCCTTTGGTGTTTGGCCATCTCTAGGCTAAATGCTCATGGAAGATACTGGGATTTCTAAATTAAAAAATGCAATATTTGAAATAACATTTTTCTTAGTTATTAACAAGGAGTATTGGGATTCCTTCAACATACATTTTGTAATTTTTTTAAAACATTTTATTTTTCTCCTTCTTTTCATTAAAAACAGTATTTTCTCATACAACTTATCCTAATTACAGTTTCTCTTCCTTCTATTCTTCCCAGTTCCACCCCACCTCCCCTCCCATCCAGATTCATGGCCTTTCTGTCTCTGATTGAAAAAGAACAGGCTTTTAAGAGATAATAACATAACACAAAATATAATAAGCTAAATTTAAAAAAATGACATCCAAGTTGAACAAAGGAATTCAACTAATGGAAAAGAGCCCCAAGGGAAGGCACAAGAGTCAGAGACTCACTCTTTCTCACACTCAGGAGTCCCACAAAGAACATTAAATTGAAAGCTATATAATACATATGAAGAGTACCTGTTATAGACCTGTGCTTGCTGCTTCAGTCTCTGTGAGTTCATATGACCTTTGCTCAGTTGATTTAGAGGATCTTGTTCTCCTGGTGTCTTCCATCCATGGCTTTTTCATTCTTTCCACCTCTTCTTTCTCTAAGCTCTGAGGGGCAGGCTTTGATGGAGACATCCCATTTAGAGCTGCATGTTACAAGATCTCTCTGTGTAATGTCTAGCTGTGGATATCTACATTTATTCTCTCCTGCTGTAGGATGAAGTTTCACTGATGATGGCTGAATAAGACACTGATCTGAGTATAGCAGACTATCATTATAAGTCATTTTATTATTACTTTTTGTTTTTGTGGACCAGTAGTGTTTGGTTTTACCCTAGTTCTCTAGGCTATCTAGTCTGGTTCTTGCTCACCAAAGTAGCGTTGGTTATGGGTTCCACTTCATGGGATGGGCATTAATTCAAATTGGACTTTGATTGGTTACTCCCACAAGCTTTTTGCTGCTATTGCCCTAGAATATTTTGCAGACAGGACAGATTGTAGATCCAAGATTTTTGTGGCTGGGTTGGTGTTTACATTCTTCTTTTGGTAGCCTACAGAGTACCTTCCTGTACAAAAGTCATTAGAACATATGGGTGAAGGTTTTATGTAGGTACCAGCTCAACCTCTCAGTGTTTAATGAATTGTGAGGGTATTGTCTTTAGCAATGGGGCCTTGCTGTGAGTTTGGATAGAGCAACCTATTCTCTTAGCAACAGCTGAATTGTTTGATAATTCCCATGGGACCCCTTAGGCCTACAACTCAATTGAATGTAACCCAGTCCCAGTACTAGAGACCTCATTTGTTGACAAGAGATGGTCAGTTGGGACTGAATCTCCCTCATTATTTGGAGACTTCATTAGCATCACCTTCATGTACTTTCGGAAGTTTCCACTGCACTAGATTTCTATACTACCCCTCAAACGCCCCCTCAATTTAACTGTTTCTCCCTGTTTTCTCTCCACCTACATCTCCCATTCCCACTCCCCATATGATTCTCCTGTTCCTGTTGTGCCCCCCACCCTAGTCCTCCCATAAAATCTATTCCATTTCCCCTTCCCAGAAAGATCTACATGTCTCCCCTAGGCCCTTACTTTATACCTAACCACTTTGGGTCTTTCGACTGTAGCTTGGTTATCATTTATTTAATGGATAATATCTACAAATACATGTGGTGATACTTTATTTGTGCTGAAATGTGATATTTTATTTGTATGTTAACAAATAAAGTTGCCTGGAGATCATAGTCAAATAGCCATAAACAGAAGTCAGGCGGTGGTAGCTCATACCCTTAATCCAATTACATGGCAGACAGAGTCTCTGTGTGGTCAAGGACACAGCCAAGCATGGTGACATGAGCCTTTAATCCTAGTATCAACCATAGAGACCTGGAGGTCTGTATAGACAGGCAATGATGAGGAAGTCATGTGGCTGGGCTTAGAACCAATGAGAAGGCAAAATAGGAAGGCAATAAAAACACAGGTTACACAGAAAGAAGCTCTCTCTGTGGAAGCTACTGCTAGTGGTAAACTAAGACTAGTCGTGGCTATTGCTCTGATCTCTTTGGCTATTACCTCTGTATTTGGCTCCATGTTTCTTATTTAATAAGACTGTTTAGAAATTTGTCTACAAATACATACCATATTTATCTATCTGGGTCTGAGTTACCTCACATAGGATGACTTTTTCTCACTCCATACATTTTCTTGCAAATATTATAACGCTATTTTTTCATAACAGCTGAGTAATACTTTGTTGTGTAAATGTACCACATTTTCTTTATCCATTCTTCTGTTGAGGGACATCCGTGTTATTTCCAATTTCTGGCTATTATGAATAAAGCCACAATGAACATGTTTTAGCAAGTGTCCTAGTGGTAGAATGAAGTATTCTTTGGGTATATTCCCATATAGCTGGATTTTGAGGTAGATCAATTCCCAACCATCATACTGATTTCCACAGCTTCTGTACAAGTGTGCACTCCCTCCAGCAATGAATAAGAGTTCCCCTTCTTTCACATCCATACCAGCATGAGCTGCCACTTTTGCTATATAGAGATCTTAGGCATTCTGACAGTTGTAAGATGGATTTTCAAGGTAGTTTTGATTTGCAGCCATTTGAAATGTCTCTAATGTGAATTCTCCATTTAGATCTATACTCCAGTTTTAGTTGCATTATTTGGTTTTGTGATTCTCATTTCTTGAGTTCTTTATATATTTTGGATATTAGTCTTCTATCAAATGTAGAGCTGTTAAACATCCTTTCCCATTATGTGAGCTGTTGCTTTTGTTAGAATGACTGTCCTTTGCCTTACAAAAGCTTTTTGGTTTCATGAAGTCCCATTCATTAATTGTTGATCTTAGTACTTTTTCTCCTAGCGTCCTTTTTAGGAAGGAGACCACAAAAGGCTAACTTCTGTCTATGAAGTTTCACTGAATAGGATAACTAGTGTTTGCTTTTAGTACTACCTAAATAGGGGCATATATAAATATCTATCTATCTATCTATCTATCTGTCTGTCTGTCTCTCTCTCTCTCTCTCTCTCTCTCTCTCTCTCTCTCTATATATATATATATATATATATATATATATATATATATATATATATATATATAGCTAGAGTTTTCCTGCCTGGCCCACAGTCAGGACAAATGTCTGTCATCTGCCAGTCCCACAACCGCTCAGACCCAACCAAGTAAACACAGAGACTTATATTGCTTATAAACTGTATGGCCATGCCAGGCTTCTTGCTAACTGTTCTTATATCTTAAATTAATCCATTTCTATAAATCTATACCTTGCCACGTGGCTTTTGGCTTACCGGCATCTTCACATGCTGCTTTTCATGGCGACGGCTGGCAGTGTCTCCCTCCACCTTCCTGTTCTCTCAATTCTCCTCTCTGTTAATCCCACCTATACTTCCTGTCTGGCTACTGGCCAATCAGTGTTTTATTTATTGTCCAATCAGCAACACATTTGACATACAGACCATCCTACTACAGCACTATATATATATATATATATATATATATATATATATATATATATATATATTATTTCAATGATTCAAAACAAAAATGATTTCTGAGTGACATAACCCTCTCATCATACACAGCTAGGAAAAGGAAACAAAAGATTTAAGGCTGCCTTTCGGTGCATGCAGCAAGCACTACAAGGCTGCAACTGTGAAGTGAAGATAATGAATACAGTGAACTCAGCACTTACCAAAGCTTTTTGAACCTTCTTCATTATGGTGCAGTACTGTGAGGCACAGTGTCCTTAGCAGAAAGGAGAAGTGTGCGCTTCAAAATGTGCCAACATAAAGGAGGAACTAGTGTGGAAAGAAATAGCAGTTTTTGCATAATACACTCTTGACTCATAAGCCAAATGTTTGCTGTCTGCTCATGGAGCAAGACTCTTACTGGTTTGGCAACAAATGACTACATGGGGACTATGAGCTAAATAGAACTGTGCCAACTGACATTGCTGGGAGATGTTGCAAAAAACATATGAGCAATCATAGTGTTTCTTTTCTTAAGTTTTCTAAATAGTGATTGTTGGTCAAGGCAAAGTTACAATATAAATATGTTCTAAATGTATGTTGAAATATTTAGGGAAATAATATTTCTATTCTTTACTGGAACTGGTAAAATGAGGACACAAGTAAACTGTAATAAGTGAGATATGTAGTGTTATATCTAGAAAAACAATTAAAAATAACAGGCAAAGATGTCTAAGGGGTGGTGAAAAGTAAATAGGGAATTGTAAAAATGCTTAAGAAACACACAGAAGGGGAATAAAAAGGAAATAGAGAAATAAAAAGCAGGAATATCAAAGAGAAAGCAATATTAATGAAACAATTTGTTTAATAAGCTATCAATAATCACATCAAACTTCAGTGGTAGAAACACAGCCACTAAAAGGCAGAGATTGCAGAAGCAAGTTAAAGAACAGAACTTGAACACATGCTGTCTGTTAGAGGTTTATTTCAAATATAACAACAGGGTTTCCTACTTCTGAACAGTTGGCCTACAACTTTTTGAGCTTAGCTTTGTTACAAAATGATTGTCATTCAAAAGAATTTAAGTGTTGACTCTTTCTTCAGTCTAAGGATATATAGTATCTTACTTTGTTATGAGTCTAGAAAGAGACAGAGAAACAAAATCTGTATTTATCTACATCATTATGAGGATAACCAATGGATAGTCCATAATATCTGTGTCTTAAAAAATGATCTTGATAAGTTTAATAGACGTATTTAGCTTCAGATATTTTACCTAAAATAGGTTCATTGGGATGGTATCTGATCACTGGATTTTTCTACACTGAAAAATCCTGTCAGGTTTTCAAAGCTATTGTGATTGTTTATATTGATTGTCAACCTGACTGAATCTAGGAGAAAAGCCTCTGAGGATGCCTGCAAGGAATTATTTTATTCATTTATTTTAAAAGAAGGGTTTTTTTCTTTTTTACATATCAATCCCAGTTTCCTCTCCCTCCCCCCCCCCCCCCGCTCCTCCTGCCCACCCCATCTCCTCCTCAGAGAGGGTAAGGACTTCCTTGGGGAGTCAACAAAGTCTGGCATATTAAGTTGAGGCAGGGCTAATGCCCTCCCCACCCTGCCCTGTGTCAAGGCTGAGCAAGGTATGCTATCCTAGGGAATGTGGTCAGAAAAGCATTTCATGCATCCGGGATAAGTCCTGGTTCCACTGACAGATTCCCCAAACAGGATTCTTCAGGTTAGGCTAAATGGAGATGGGAAAACCTGGCCACTGTGAGTAACGACATTCTTTAAGCTGGGGCCCTGGACTAAACAAAAACAGAAACAAGAATGAGGGAGAGAGAGAGAGAGAGAGAGAGAGAGAGAGAGAGAGAGAGAGAGAGAGAGAGAGAGAGAATACATGTATATATATATATATACATTTGTGTGTATAGTAATGTATATGCATACATGCATACACATTAATATCATCAGTCATCAAGGAAATGGTGATCAAAACCACAGGGAAGTACCACTATAAGTCTATCAACATGAATAAACTTGTTAATAGCAACAATAGAAATTATTTCCAAGAATGAAGGATAAAGGGAAATTTATACATTGTTGGTCAGAATATAAATGATACAGTCTAGGAAACCATAGTTTCTTAAAAAACCCAAATATAATTTAAAAATTTCATCATTCCATATACTCATAACAGTATATATACTAGAGAAATGAAGTCATTTCACACATAATCTGTTTGAATATCGACAGATTTATTCATAGTAGCTCAAAGTGGACAAATACACAGGTATGTTTCAGTAGATGAACATTTAAGCTTTCGTGCCTTACATAGGATGTGACACTACAAAACACTCCCCTTGCAGAAAGATATAAGAGTCAGAGGATCAGAGAGTTTGCTGTGAGATTTCCTACTAATGCCAGAAGCTACATCCATAATATTTCACCAGTGTGACTGCCCAAACTGAATAATTACGATACCAAGGGACATGCCAAACAGGATAAGGGAAAAGTCCATGAGGCCTGAAACCTACACAAAAAAACTACAGGCAGTTGAGGAAAGCTGGGAATCGGAGAGATAGTTTCCCCAGAAAACAGCACGCCAATAAGTTGTGGAGTGTCAGATGGTTAAATGAATATATATGTGTGTGTGTGCGTGTGTGTGTGTGTGTGTGTGTGTGTGTGTGTGTGTGTGTGATGGTCAAGTGAATATATACACACACACACACATATACACACACACACAAGTAATACTATATGGACTGAACAGGTTGTATTTAGGAATATGTATGTATGTGCATATACATAGACATATCTAGTAATATTAAAAAAAGAGGTCATGAATTTGAAGGAGAGTGAGGAGGAGTATGTAGGAGGGTTCAGAAGATGGAAAGGGAAGGATGAAATACGTAATTTTATTATAATCTCAAAAAATTAAGCTGGGCAGTGATGGCACACACCTTTAATCCCAGCAATCAGGAGGCAGAGCCAGGCGGATGTCTGTGAGTTCGAGGCCAGCCTGTTCTACAGAGCGAGATCTAGGACAGGCACCAAAACTACAAATCTTCTGAGAATATGTTGATTCAAGAACCTAAAACCCATGGGTTGAATACTATGTGATCCCATTTATGTAACATTCTTAAAACAAAATATTAAAGAATGAGGATTGGATTAATTCCTGACCATGATGAGGGAGTGAGCTAGAATGGGATAGAAGTTGGAAGTGCTGAAAGGAGCAATTCTGTCTCTCAATGCATATGATACTGGGGTATGGTGTCACAAGATGCTGTCATTGGGGAAAACTGTGCAAGACACATGGGTTCTCTGCAGTCTTTTTTAAAGCTTTACCTACAATGACCTTAAAACAAACAAGCAAAAAAACAAACAAAAGACAGTTTAAGGTATGTCAAAGGTAAATAGAAACTTCAGAAAAAAGATGCACAAATGGTCAGCAAGCTGATAAAAATAATTGAAATCATTGCTCATCAAGGAAATGTAAATTAAAACTGCATCTAGACACTAAAACTTCTACCAGATTAGTTTCATATAACACACATAGAGAAGAGTACGGGAAATAAGCAAGAAATGCTGCTACATACAAAGACAACATATGCTATGAAGTTTTGTATATAATCAAACTGAAGCCACTGTGCTCAAATTGCTTCAGTAGTTTGTTTTTGTGGGGAGTGAAACTGATTGAGACACAGCACTAGATGAAACACATTTATATTAGTCCCCTTATTCTATGTGTTTCTAGACTTAACAAAAAGCCCTTAACGGTAGATTATCATCATGATATGTATAACTCTAAGGATATTTTAGTTTAATTTAAATAAAAGTCAAGAAAACATTAAGAAAAAGTAAGGCTTTATTATAGTTCAACTTACTTCTTTTATCAGTTAATTTTTTTTCATTTATTTTACATACTGACCACAGTTTTCCTTCCCTCCTCTCAGCCTATTCCCTCCCTTCGATCTACCTCTGCTATCCACTTCTGAGTTTCAGTTCAGAAAGGGGCAGGTCTCCCATGACTGTCAACAAAACATGGCTCACCAAGTTGAGGCAGGACCAAGCTCCTGCCCTGCATCAAGGCTGGGCAAGGCAACCCAGCCTGGGGAATAGTTTTCCAAAAGCCAGTTCAAGCGCCAGGGACAGGTCTTGATCTCCTTGCTGCGAGCCCCACAAACAGACCAAGTTACACAGCTATCGCACACATGCAGAGGGCCTAGGATGGTTCCATGCAGGCTCCCTAGCCTGTTGGTCCAAACTCTGTGAGTTCCCTTGAGCTCAGGTCAGCTGTCTCTGTGGGTTCTCCCATCATGACATTGACCCAACTCCACCCCCTTGTACAATCCCTCCTCCCTCACTTCAACAGGACTCCCAGATCTCCACCCAGTGATTGTCTGTGGATCTCTGCATCTGCTTCCATCAGTTACTAGATGAAGGCTCTCTGATGACAATTAGAGTAGTCAGTCACCAATGTGATTACAAGAGAAGGCCAGTTCAGGCACCCTCTCCACTATTGCTGGGAGTCTTAGCTGGTGTCATCCTTGAGGATTCCTGGGAGTTTCTATGGCACCAGGTTTCTCTCTAACCCTGAAATGGAACCCCCATCAAAACATTTCTTTTATTACTTTCCCCCAGTCCTGGCCTCAACCTGTTCAATCTGATCCCTCATGTTCTGATCCCCACCCCTCCTTTCTCTACCCCCTAACCCCCACCCTCAGTTTACCCAAGAGAGTTCTTCAATTTCCCATTACCAGGGAAACCCATGCATCCCTTTGTTGGCCCTCTTTGTTATCTAGCCTCTCTGGGACTGTGGATTGTAGCCTGGTTATCCTTTACAATTAATATCCACTTATGAATGAGTATATGTTTATCCTTCTGAGTCTGAATTACCTCTAGTTCCATCCATTTGCCTGCAAATTTCATGATATCACTGTTGTTAAATGCTGAGTAATATTCTATTGTGCAAATGTGCCATATTTTCTTTATCCATTTTTCAGTTGAGGGGCATCTAGGTTGTTTCCAGGTTCTGGCTATTACTCATAATGCTGCTATGATAGTTGAACTTCCTTAAAAAGTATCACTTGTGCATTGATGTTCCTGATAGTTAGGTGCTTGACACATTACAAATAATAATTAATTTACCAGCTCAATAAAAAGTGAGCCATGGTTAGATTAATGTTCAGAGTTGGTGATGAATAAACATTATAATTAAGCCAATCTCACATTCCTCTCATGTTCTCAGATACTAAAAAAATGCTTTAAAAGCAAATGAGATAACCATATAAACATGCCACACACCAAGTTATTACTCAGGAAATATAAATTTATATAATTGCTAATGTAAATATAAATCTATACTATCAATTATAGATAAAACTACTGTTTAGGGAACCAAAAAGGTAGTAAGTGTAATTCTAGTAATGAAAACTGTTATCAAATGACACAAAATTTCCACAAAAGTTATTCATAAAATCTCAGTGCCTAAGTGCGCTTCATTCCAAGCCTTAAGTCCTGAGTTACATCCCCACAACCCACATGGGAGGCAGAGAACTGACTCACTTAAGTTGTTCTCTGACCATCACATGAATGTCATGACAACTACACACACACATACACACACACACACAAATAAATAAATAATCAAAATTCCCAATAGTAGTCCACATCTCATATAACTGTAAACATGGTAGATTTTTATCATGTTTATATATATATATATATATATATATATATATATATATATATATATATGCTATTGGCAAAATTCTAAATAATATTGAAAAAAAAAAACAGAACAAATGCCCTTCTGTATGAAATTAGTTAATATTAACTACTTGAATGTTAGGATCACAGCCTGTTGAAATAATAACTATCTGGATCATCATAATTAACATTAATCACCTCTTCTATGTCAGGTTCATAATTATTGTAAGGTCAGTCATGGTCCATGATAATACAACTATGCTCTTGTTATACAGACGATAATTACTTTCTCTCTTACTTCTACAAGTGGGCAATTGTTCAATATCTTTAAAAGGAATATAAGTATATCTAGATGAAACTAAAAATCGTCCAACACTAATTTTTCCCTTACACATTTGAATTGCTGTCATGCTTGGTTCTGGCAGTAGATAGATTTTACATGCATATTAATAAATGAAGCCTTATTTTAAACTCACAGAGCTTAAAAAATATATCCAGTGAAGCAATCGAAGATGTAAAGTTAATCAAAGCTCTAAGAGTCCTGCTACTTTCAGCAGGTTTTTTTCAATGAGTTTTAAAATAGTTTAATAATAAGTCATACCTCAAGAATGAAATCTGAAATCTGTTAGCTCCTCTCATACAGAATCTCAAATTTTAACTCATTCAAGTAGAAAAATCTCAAAGTTCAGAAGGAATGTAAGTTGGGCTCCTTTTTACAGATTTATTTATTTTTATTTCATGTGTATTAGTTTTTAACTTGCATATATGTGTGTGGATCATGTGTAAGCCTGGTGCACCCAGAGGTCAGAAGAAGGCATCAGATCCCCAGAAACTGGAAGGAGCCAAAGAAAGTTGTAAGCCACTGTGGTTTTATTTATTTATTTACTTGCTTTTAATTAATTAATTACTTTTTCCCAGATTAATCATGTAGCTAGAAGTTTTTCCAGTCCTGCCTGGGCCCTGCAGTCCTATGGTCTGCTTATAAAATAATCACACAGAGGCTTAATAGTATTTATAACTGCTTGACCATTAGCTCAGGTCTACCACTGACTAGCTCTTACATTTAAACTCAGCCCATTTCTGTTAATCTATATGTCTCCACGTGTTCCATGGCTTTATTTGTGTGCCATTACATGCTGCTTCCTGGAAGGTGGGCTGGCATCTCCTGACTCAGCCTTCCTCTTCCCAGAATTCTCCTTGTCTGCTTATCCTACCTATACTTCCTGCCTTGCTACTGGCCAATCTCTGTTTTATTAAACCAGTGTACAAAAGTATTATCCCATAGCATAATCACATTTTTCCCTCTCCCTCCTCATCCTTCAGTCCCTCCCCTCAACGTACCCCCTGCCCAACAATCTGCTCCTTCTCCCTTCTCTTCAGAAAACAGCAGGACTCCCTTGTATATCAACCAGCTACGGCATATCAAGTTGCAATAAGACTAGGCACCTCCTCTCTTATTAAGATTGGAAAAGGCAACCCAATATGAAAAACAGGGTCTCAACAGCAGGTAACAGAGGCAGAGGCAGCCCCTGCTCCCACTGTTAGGAATCCCACAAAAAGACCAAGCTATGCAACTGTAATGTATGTGCAGAGTGCCTAGGTCAGTTCCATATAAGCTCCCTGGTTGGCAGTTCAGTCTCTGTGAGCCTCTATGAGCCCAAATTAGTCAGTTTTGTGGGCTTCCTTCCTTCCTTCCTGCCCTTCCTTCTTTCTTCCTTCCTTCCTTTCTTTTTTTATTTATTTTTTATTTTACAGTCATGTTTTGTTCCATTCTAGGTCTCTGGGCTGTCCAGCCTCTGGGTCTTGGCCCTCCAGGCAGTGTCAGGAGTAGGCTCCCACTCATGGTATGGGTCTCAAGCTGGACCAGTTGTTGGTTGGCCACTCCCATAATTTCTGTACCACCTTTACCACTCCCTAGCATATTTTGTAGGCAGGGCAAATTGCAGGTCAAAGATTATGTGGCTCATTTGGGGTCTCACTCACTCCACTAGAAGTCTTGCCTGCCTACAGGAGATGGCTGGTTTAGGCTCCATATCTTCCATTGCTAGGAGTCTTATCAAGAATCACCTTCATAGATTCCTGAGGGTTTCTATTACACTAGGTTTCTAGCTGATCCCAGAAATGCCCTGCTGTGGGATAATGCTTTAGTACACTGGTTTAATAAACACACTGATTGGGCTGTAGCCAGGATAGTATAGGCAGGATAAGCAGACAAGGAGAATCCTGGGAAGAGGAAGGCTGAGTCAGGAGATGCCATCCCGCCATCCAGGGAGCAGCAAGTAATGGCACACAGGTAAAGCCATGGAACACGTGGAGACATATAGATTAACAGAAATGTGCTGAGTTTAAGTTTAAGAGCTAGTCAATAATAAGCCTGAGCTAATGGCTGAGCAGTTTTAAATAGTATAATCCTCTATGTGTTTACTTGGGTCTGAGTGGCTGCGGATCAGGTAGGACACAGGAAAACTTCCGCTACAATGCCCTTGATTCCAGTTGTCTTTCTCCATTCATCTTCCCCTCACCTGATCGCTCCTGTTCCCATGCCACAGCACCCCCATGCAAAACCCTCCCCCAATCTACCTGTGATGTGTACTCTATTTCCCTTTCATAACGAGATTTATGTGTCCCTCCTTGTTACTTAGCGTCATGGGCTCTGTGGGTTGTAGCATGATTATCCTTTACTTTATGGTTAATATCCTCCTATAAGTGAGTACATACTGCAATTGGCATTTTTTGGGGCTGTCAACCAGCTCACAAATAAAGACATAGGGACTTATTATTAATTATAAGTGCTTGGCCTTAGTTTAGGCTTGTTCCACTAGCTCTTTTAACTTAATTTAACCTATTTCTTTTATCTGTGCTTTGTCTCGAGGCTTTTTATTGGTTTATTTTCATTTTGTATGTCCTACTTCCCTACTTTCTCTGTGTCTGTCTGCTTGGCTCCTGGTATCTCTCTGGCATCTCCTTTTCTTTCTTTCTTCAGCCTAAATTCCTCCTCTTCCTTACTCTCCTTGCCTGGAAGTTTCACGTATACCTCCACCTTCTCTATTGGCTATTCAGCTTTTTGTTAGATCAGTCAGGTGTCTTAGGCAGGCAAGATAAAATAGCAATACATATTTATGTAGTTAAGCAAATATTCTGCAACATAAACAAATGCAATACATCTTTACATAGTTAAACTAATGCAACACATTTTACATAGTTAAACAAATGCAACCTATCTGTGCATAGGGAAACAAATATTTTGCAACATTTCTGCATTTTTGTTTAAATAAAAAGAAAAATTTTAGCTTTAACATATAAGACTATATACAATACAAACAATTATCAAGTAAAAATTACATTTACAATATCTAATTCATTTACAGAAAAAATACTCTATTATCTATCCTATCTTGGTGAGTCCAATGATGTGTACTGAATTTACTTTTTATCTTAACTTGTATTATGAACCCCAGATTATATTTTTAGACCTCAAAACATTTTCTTAGGTAAAAAATTTAAGCTTTATGTTTCTCAACTTTGTAACTTTACATCCTTTATGTAAGTTTCTTTTTTGAATTCAGTAACAAGAAAAACTATGACTATAACTATCTCATCTTCAACTCCATCAGAGACCTGAGAAGGACATAATATTACCTGAGTCAACAGGAAGTGCAAAGCAAGCAACTTCCAAAGCTGTAGAAATGACAGAAGCAACTGGTTGCTTGGGCAGCCACCCAAGGTTCCTTTGTAATGCTGGGTCGTCCATCTACAGGCCTAGAGTATCTGACAGACTTTTCTGGGAAGCAGGAATTTTGAAGAACTGTTCTGTAGCTGGAAAGTTTCTCCAGTCCCGCCTGGCCCCACAGTCATGTAGCTGCTTATAAAATAATCACTCAGTGGCTTATATTAATTATGAACTGGATGGCCTATGGCAGGCCTCTTGCTAGCTAGCTCTTATAGTTTAATACAACCCACAACTATTAATCTATATATCAACGTTCTATGGCTTTACCTACATCCCATTAGGATAGCAGTTTAATTTCTCCCACACTCTGCCTTTCTCTTTCTTGTCTCTTCTTGGATTTCTTACTTGCCTCTAAGCTGCCTTGCCATAGGCCAAAGCAGCTTATTTATTAACCAATGGGAACAGCATGTATTCACAACATACAGAAAGACATCTTCTAGCACTTCCCCCTTCTATCTAATCAAAAAGGATAGTTTTAGCTTTAATATAGCAAAATTATATATAACAAACAGTTATCAAGAAAGAATTACAGTTATAATATCTGGTCTATTTGTATTTAGCAAAATTAAAGAAAATATTTTATCATCTACCCTATATTTGTGAGTCTTGTTTCATATCTAATTTATCTTTTATCATAACCAATGAAAATTATAATTATAACTATCTAGTCTTCAACTACATCAAAGACCCCAGAAATATATAATATTATCTAAATAAACAGGAAAAGCATTGTAAGCGACTTCCAAAAATCTAGAATGACAAAGACAGCTGGCTGCCTGAACAGTCACTCAAAGTTCCTCTGCAATGTTGGGGCATCCATCTTCAGCCTATAGGCCTAGAGTTTCTCAGTTGCTTCTCCCTGTGTCTTTCAGAATGCTGGCAGTCTCCTCTGCAAAGCAGGAACCTGAAGGACCATCTCACCTTGTTTTGGCAAAATTTAGTGGTCATTTTGCTATGAGTCTCACATGTCCAGTTTATATAGCATACTGACAAGCATTCCAGGCAAGAGCAGTTTCTTGCCCAGATGACTAACTTGTACCATAAGGAAAACAAAATCCATATGGACTTTCTTTGATGACCATCATCTTGAAGTAAATCGGTGCTGCCAGGAGCAGATGTGTCTCACTGTCCTGAAAGTCTAAGTTTTTAAAACATTTTAAATGCCATATTCTATAGGTCTTTGACATGTTTGAAGATTGCCTGCCTAATTGAAATATACCTATGTGTATCTAGAAAACTTAACTAGCATGACTATAAGCTTGATTATCATAGATGACTAATTATTAATCTGTATTTATTTATTATACATTACAACTTCAAATGAGCTGTACAAACATAATACCTTAAACAAGAGTAAAAATATACATACATTATAACAAAATTAACTTTAAATTTGTATAAATAAACTAAAATTCATAGCAATGTAAAACATTTCAAACAAGTTGTTGCTCTTTAAAATTAGATTTAATAATCTACCTTTTTTATCCTATCATATCTATATCCCCTTTTCTTCTTTAGAAAGAGATTGCATTTATAATCAACTCCCTTTAAATAAAAATGAACATTTATAAACAATATTTTAGGAATTTGAGTGTAGCTTCTCCTACTACTTCTTGATGACTGGGGGTGCTAGTAATCTTACGGGGATCCTGAGAAATCTAAGTATTATAGTTAAATCTTGGCTGCAGTAATCTGTGAAAACTGGATCATCTCAGCCAGTTGCTTTGAAGCAGATTTTGGATGTTGGATCATCTGGGCCCCATGGTGTCATTGGAGACCTTCCAGGGGGTCTTGGCTGATCAAACCATATTAGCCTGGAAGCAATCCACAGGTTCTCATCTTCTGTGGAAACAAAGGCAGAACCTCTTTTCCAAAGCAATGTATCCTTAGACACAAATTTTGAAGTCAAGATACCTTTAATATCTTGATATATATATATATATATATATATATATATATATATATATATATATATATATATATGTTTAACTCAGCAGCTTTTACAATCAAATGTCTTTCTGTAGTTAAAAATCCCAAAGACAATATAATCCAGACTCTCTATGTGATTTCCATCTTTACGTGTTTATTTTTTACATTACTTTTATTGTCTCTTTAAAGACTTTTTAAAAAATTATCTATTTATATAACTGTCTATCCTCCTTTTCCTCTTTCTTCCAAGCCTATGTACATTTTATACATTATGTAAACTATTTAGAAGTTAATTCCATCTGAATCTGTCTTTTGTGTATCTATAATCTTTTTCTGATCATTGCAAACTGCAGCATGGCTAAGATTGAAGCGGTAGTCCTGGCTGCTGACTCCACCCACCTATTTCAGCTTCCTAGGAGAGTCAGCTTATAGTACCAACTCTAAAGTCCGTGCTGCCACCAGGTAGTGTGCAGCTGGCCCACAAACCCTTTCTGTCTGTATGAGTATAAGCTAAATCCATCAAGCATCATGCTGCACAGTTTGGAGACACCTCTGTGTATCGAGGAGAGAATCTGCTATGCTAAGCTTAAGCCTGAATGCTGCAGTGTCTTCTGGCCAGCATGAGATATGAAGTAGGAAGCTGTTTTGAGCTCTATTTTAAGAATCTCTTATTAAGTTCTCTCAGGATTTAGTTGGAAACTCAAGCCAGCACATTGGGCAGCCAAATGTAGCCAAAATGTTTCTCTAGTCCTGCCTGGCCCTGCAGTCCTGCAGCTGTTTATAAAATAATCACTCAGAGGCTTATATTAATTACAAACTGAATGGCCAATGGCTTAAGTTTCTTGCTAGATAGCTCTATCATCTTAAATTAACCCATTTCTATTAATCTATTTCTTGCCATGTGGCTGTGGCATTACCGGTCTGCTGGCATCTTGCTTCTCCTTTGTTGGCAGCTGGCATCTCTCTCTCTCCTCTCCTTTCTTTGCTCCATATATCTGCTTGGATTTCCTGCCTGCCCCTAAGGCCAATGAAGCTTTGTTTATCAGCTAGTGAGAGCAACACATATTCACAGAATACATAAAGACATCTCACAGCACTGTCCCACCTTGTCTTGGCAAAGTTTGGCAGTCTCTTTCCTTTGTGTCCTGCTTGTCCAGTTTTTACAGTATACTGTCAGCACTTGAGGCAAGAGCAGTTTCTTGCCCAAATGACTAGCTTTGCAGTGAAGCTATTTCCATATGGAGGTTCTTCAATGCCCATCATGCTTTTATGAAGTGGATTGGTACTGTCAGGAGTAAACATGTCTCATTATCATGAAAAGCCTTAGGTTATTAAACATCTTAAATGCCACATTCTGTAGGTCTCTTAAGTGTTTGGAGATCGATTATCTACCAAAAATATATTTGTTTAACCTTGAAAACATACCTAACATGACTAAAAGTTTGATTGTTATAGATGACAATCTACTAACATGTATTTTTTTAAAAACTATCCTAAATAGTTTGTAATAATAGCTTTCAAGGACTAGAACTTTTATTACATTTTTAAATGGTCTGCATAGTTCCAATACCTTAAATAAGAGTAGAAACACACACACACACACACACACACACACACACACACACACACACACATTTTGATAAAAAATAATCTTAAATCTGTGTCACATATAAAAATTTATAGCACTGTAAAATATTTGAGATGAATAATTGTGTTTTTTATCCTATATTCCTATGTCCCCCACTAAATGATATCGGACCTCCATAATCCAATGAATGACCAAAAACAACCCACTCCACCTCTTGGGAATGTGAATGTTGTGCTCTCTAGACTGCTTACTGTTATCTAGGGGTGATGGCATCGCCAGGGGACCCTGAAAAATTGAGATAATGGTTAAGCTCTAAGAAAACTAGCTGTAAAATTTGTTGTTCAGTCTCTGTGCAATAGGAATGTGTAAGGCTTATCTGAAGTTCTGGCTAGAATAGTCTGTGAGGCTGGGCTATCTTAGCCAGAAGTCTTGAAGCTATTCTGGATGCAGAACTCTGAAGAAACTGTAACAGAGGCATGCTGCAAGGCTGGATCCCCTGGGTCACTCATTTTCACTGGTGTCTGGTCTCCTTGCTCAGAAAACATACAAACTTTTTAAGATAGTATACATATTTGTATTGACACAAGTATGGACTGTGCGTTGTACACAACCCAGATGAAGATGATTTTTTGTTTTATGTTTGAGCATGTAAAAGACATTTATCAACTTTATAAGTTTGTTTGGAGTATATAACCAAATTTCTGTTTGGTTATATATTAAAGGATGACATGTAATAATAAGTCATGAGGACTCTGTGACCAACAAACAAGATTTATCTTGTTTCATCTAGTCTCAAAGTTATTCTCATGTCAAGGGATCAACATATATATCATTGGCCTTGTAAGGTTTTTTTTTTTTGTTTGTTTGTATTTTTACGTTCATTTTTTTTATGTCTGTAGCTAAGGTTTCAGGGGGTATCCCCTAATCAAATCTGGTCTCTATTAATTTTGATGGGATCCACAGCCTTTCATTTCCTGTGAAAACAAAAGTATAGCCTCTCCCCCATTTTCTGAATTTTATTTTAAAGTTAAGGCATCCCTAGCGTATCTAGGCTGGTTGAATTCAACAATTTATTTTACATTCCCATGTCTATAACTTGTTTAAAGCTTTTTTTTGTTTTTTGTTTTTGTTTGTTTTGGTCTGTACCTGTTTTATTGTACACCTGTAGCATTCTCTGACAGTGTGAGCCAAAACTTAAATTGTTAAGTGGTAGCTAGAACCTCCTCTGTGTGGCTCTGGCAGTTGTGAGAACTGGGCCTTAAGCCCACAGACCTGGCCAAGAGCTGCATTTAACTAAGAGCTGCATTTAACTGCCCCAGCTCTAAGAAGTTGGTGCCCACACTGTAACAGTCATTTTTAGACAGCTTGCTGTTTTTTACTTAGTATGCTGGCTGCTTAAGTGCTTTGCTAGACAGCAGTGCCTCTTAAATGAGCTGTATCTCTTTTTGTTATGTTTTGTTGGATACAAATGGTAAAGGAAGAAGTCACAGCATCACTATTTGCATATGATATGATAGTATACATAAGTGACCCCCAAAACTCTATCAGGGAAACACCTTCAAAGAAGTGGTTGGGTACAAAATAAACCAGAAAGAATATCAGTAGTTTTCCTATATACAAATGATAAATGAGCAGGAAAAAGAAATCAGGGAGACAGCACCCTTCACAAAGGCCACAAATAATATAAAATATCTTGGTGTAACTCTAACCAAGGAAGTGAAAGACCTGTATGACAAAAACTTCAAGTCTTTGAAGAAATAAATTTAAAAAGATATCAGAAGATGGAAAGATTTCCCATGCTCATGCATTGGTAGGATTAGCATAGTAAAAAATAGCCATCTAACCAAAAGCAATATACAGATTCAATGAAATTACCATAAAAATTTCAACACAATTCTTTACAGAACTTGAAAGATCAATACTCAACTTCATATGAAAAAACAAAAAACCCAGGATAGCCAAAAAATATCCTGTCTAATAAAATAACTTCTGGAGATATCACCATCCCTGATTTCAAGCTGAACAATAGTAATAAACAGAACAGAGAAATAGTAATAAAACTGCATGAAATTGGCATAAAAACAGATAGGTTGATCAATGGAATGAAACTGAAGACCTAGATATAAATCCACATAACCATCGACACCTGATTTTTGAAGAAGACAGCAAGAACGTACAATGGAAAAAAGAAAGCATCTTCAACAAATGGTTCAGGTCTAATGAGATGTCAGCATGTAGAAGAATGCAAATAGAGCCATATCTTTCACCCTGCATAAAACTCAAGTCCAAATGGATCAAAGACTTCAACATAAATATAGATACACTGAACCTAATAGAAGAGAATGTGGGTAATAGTCTTGAAAACATTGGCACAGGAGGCAACTTTCTGAACAGAATACGAATTGTGCATGCACTAAGATCAACAATTAATAAATGGGACCTCATGAGAGTGAAAAGCTTCTGAAAGGCAAAGGACCCTATCAATAGGACAAAACAGCAGCCTACAGAATGGGGAAAGATATTCACCAACTCCACATTTGACTGAGGGCTGATTTCCAAAATATATAAAGAACTCAAGATACTAGATATCAACAAACCAAATAATCAAATTAAAAATGTGGTCCAGATCTAAACAGAATTCTCACAGAGAAATGTCAAATTGCCAAGAAGCACTTGAAGAAATGTTCAACATCCTTAGCCATCAGAAAAATGCAAATCAAAAGGACTCTGAGATTCCATCTTAAACTTGTCAAAATGGCTAAGATCAAAAACACAAGTTTCAGCCCATGCTGGAGATGATGTGGAGCAAGGGGAACACTCCTCCACTGCTGGTGGAAGTGCAAACTTAGATAGCCACTATGGAGAGCCACTGTGTTTCTAAGAGGCAGATGTTACCCTTTCTAAGGTATTGAACATTGCATATTTGTAGTTTGAGTTTTCCTGGTCCTGCCTGGCCCATGGTCAGGACAAATCTCTCTTACCCACCAGTCCCACAGCTGCTCAGACCCAACCAAGTAAACACACAGAGACTTATATTATTTACAAACTATATGGCCATGTGGCTCAGGCTTCTTGCTATCTAGTTCTTATATCTTAAATTAACCTATTTCTATAAATCTATACCTTGCCACATGGCTTGTGGCTTACCAGTATCTTACATGTTGATATTCATGGCAGCAGCTAGCAGTGTCTCTCTACTCAGCCTTCCTGTTTCCAGAATTCTCTTCTCTGCTTGTCCCACCTATACTTCCTGCCTGGCTACTGGCCAATCAGCATTTTATTTATACAGAGTGATATTCACAGCACTTCCCCTTTTCTTTTTTTAAAAGGAATATTTTAACTTTAACATAGTAAAATTATGTATAACAGAACAATTATCAAGCAAGAATTATAGTTATAATATCTAGTCTATTTATAATATCTTGTCTATTTGTATTGGCAAAATTAAGATATCCTATCTATCCTATATTTGTGAATCTAAGGTTTTATATCTAACTTACCTTTTACCATAACTAAGGAAATTATAACTATCTAGTCTTTAACTACATCAAAGACCCCAGAAGGATATACTATTACCTGAGAAATGGGAGAAGGATGCAAGCAACTTTCGGGAGTTTTGCAGGGTAGACAGAGACAGTTGGCAGCCTGGACAGTTACCTAATGTTCTTTTGTAAAGTTGGGGCATCTGTCTTTAGCACACAGGCCTGGAATCTCTCAGCCATTTTTCTCTGTGTCCTGTAGAAATGTCTGGCAATTTCCTCTGTGAAGCAGGAACCTGAAGGACCATTTTGTCAAGCAAAGTTCAGTGGTCACCTTCCCATGGGTCCTGCATGTCCAGTCGATCAAGCAATCCAGGCAAAAACAGTTTCTTGTCCAAATGGCTATTCTTGCCAAGAAGAAGATAAACTCCATATAGAATGTCTTCGATGCTCATCCTCCTCTCTGAAGTAAATCAGGTGCTGCCAGGAGCATACATGTCTCATTATCTAGAAAGTCTAAATTTTTAAAAAACATTTTAAATGCCATATTCTGTAGGTCTTTGAAGTGTTTGAAGATTACCTATCTATCTGAAATATAACTGTGTATACCTAGAAGACTTAACTAACATGGCTACAAGTATGATTATCATCGATGACTAATTATTAATCTATATTTCTTAATTATCCATTACAATCTAAATGAGTTACATAAACATAACACCTCAAATGAGAATAGAAATATACATACAGTATAACAAAATTAACTTCAAATTTGTATCAATAAACTAAAATCCATAGCAATGTAAAACATTTTAAACAAGTTGCTCTTTAAAAGTAGGTTCATTCATCTACCCTTTCATCCTATCATATCTAAACTTCCCCTTTTCTTCTTTAGAAAGAGATCGCATTTATAATCAACCTGATTTAAATAAAAATATTGTTTTTTTTCTGTCCCACTCACTTTCATGTGGAATTGGACCAGAGGAATTTATGAACTAGTGACAGAATAAGATCATCTCTTGAAAAGAAATTTCAAATACAGGAAACTTGCATTAGATAATCATTTTAATAGTCCCCATATGTGATTTTCACTGCTATGTAATATTCCATAAACCACTTATAAGGAACAGGGGCTGATTTTGGCTCATAGTATCAGAAGTCAGTACATGCATGCTTGTCTTTGTTGCTTTTAGTCCTTGAGGCAGACATCATGTGAAGGACTGTGTGGCAATACACTAATTAGCTCTTGTTGGCCAAGGACAAGGAGAGAAAGAGATAATGAATATAAAGGAGAGGGAAGGGTGATGTGGAGATCCCAGTTTTCCCACTCAAGGTATGCCCTAAAGACTTAACTTCCTTCCACTTTCTAAGGGCTCTACCAACTGCACCACAGGCCCACGAGCAGGTTTTCAACACAGGGCCTGTCCAGAAGCTGGAAAATTATAGCAGTAATCTTTGAATCTGGGAGAAGACAACTCTTTTATTATTCCTTTAAGTGAAAGTAGATTATTTTCTCATACAATATTTACTGGTTACAGTTTTCCCTTTCTCTAATCCTCCAAGTACCTCTCCACCTTCCCTCCTATCCAGATCCATTCTCTTTCTGTCTCTCATTAGGAAAGAACAGGGTGATATTTTCTAGTTCCATCCATTTGCCTGCAAATTTCATGATGTCATTGCTTTTTAATGCTGAGTTGTGCTCCACTGTGTATATGTACCACATTTCTTAATCCATTTATCAGTTGATGGGCATTTAAATTGTTTCCAGGTTCTGGCTTTTACGAATAATGCTGCTATGAACATAGTTGAGCATGTGTCTTTGTAGTATGATTGAGCATTCATTGGGTATATGCCCAAGAGTGGTAGAGCTGGGTCTTGAGGAAGATTGATTCACATTTTTCTGAGAAACAATATACTGATTTCCAGAAGGACAAACATGGTATATACTGACTCTTCAGTGGATACTAGATGTAAAGAAAAGAATAACCAGACTACTACCCACAGCTCCAGAGAGGATAGCTAACAAGGAGGACCCAAAGAGGGATGCATGGATCACCCTGGGAAGAGGAAATAGATGAGATCTCCATGAGTAAACTGGGGATCAGAGAGGGGGCAATGGAGGGTATGGAATGGGGCATGAGAATATAAAGGAGCAGGACAGTCGAGATAAAACAGGGATGGAGTGGGAGAGCAATGAAAGAGATACCATGATAGAGGTAGACATCATGGCAATAGGGAGAAACTAGATGCTAGGGAAGTTCCCAGGAATCCACAAGGATGACCCCAGCTTAGCAGTAGTAGAGAGGGTGCCTGAACTGGCTTACCCCAGTAATCTGATCGGTGAATACCCTAACTGTTAACATAGAGTCTTTCTCCAGTAACAGATGGAAGCAGATGCAGAGATACCCAGCCAGGTTGAGCTCCAGGAGTCCAGCTGAAGAGAAAGAAGAGGGATTCTATGAGCAAGGGGCATCAAGATCATAATGGGGAAACCTACAGAGATAACCAAACCAAACTAGTGGGAACTCATGAATTTAGACCAACACTTGTGGAGCCTCTACAGGACTGGACTAGGCTGTCTGCATAAGAGAGACAGTTGTGTAGCTTGATCTGTTTAAGGGGCCCCCTGGCAGTAGGATTAGGATCCATCCCTGTGTATGAGCTGGCATTTTTGGAGCCCACTACCTATGGGGGGGCACCTCACACAGTCTTGAGGCAGGAGGAGAGGCTTGGATCTGCCTCTAGTGAGTGTACCAGGCTCTGCTGAATCCCTATGGGAGGCCTTACCTTCTTGTAGTAGGGAATTGGCGGGGGGGGGTGTTGGGTGAGGGAGGCTGAAGGGACTGGAGAAAGGAAGAAGGAGATCTGTGATTGGTATGTAAAATGAATAAAAACTTCTTGAGAAAAAAAGAAAAGAACAGGCTTCTAAGAGAGCAAATTACACACACACATACACACACACACACACACACACACGCACACACACACACGCACGCACGCACGCACAGTAAGATAAGACAAAATCGAAATTGAGCAAGGAAAACCAGCAAAAGGAAAAGAGCGCAAGGGAAGGCACAAGAATCAGAGATCTACTCGTTTACATACTCAGGAGTCCCATAAAAATAATAAACTGAAAGCTATAATATACACAGAGAAGCTGGGGCAGATATATGTAGGCCCTGTGCTTGTTCTTTGTGAGTTTTTAAGTGCTTTGCTCTGTGGATTCAGAGGACCTTGTTCTGGTGTTCTTTAACCCCTCTGGCTCTTCCACTCTTTCTGCCCCTTCTTTCATGGGGTCCCCTGAGCTCATATGTATAAATCTATATACATACATGTTTATCTATCTGTCTGTCTATCTATCTATCTATCTATCTATCTATCATCTATCTTCTATCATCATAGTACCTAATAGATTATCCTCTAATATGTACGTTAAGTAGATTATTAAAGATTTTCTTAGGGTATTTGATAAACATTCCATGTTATTCCCTATTCTCCACTTATTTAGATAAAACATTATGTAAAATAAATATTTCTTCCAATTCATCCAATGATATGATGCAGAAATTAACTTTTGAAAATAAGAATGTTTCCTTTTAGTTTTCTAGTGGACATCACACATTTGCTTATTTAATAATTTTGTACACTCATTTTGCTATTATATTTTGAAATTATTGAATGACTTCTATGTGCTGAAATCTGATATTGATACCATGTCCTGGAAATAATTGCCTCAGACGGCTTATAAATTGCAGAAGGCAACAAAAGTGACTAAATAATAATACAGAACTCTCAATTTAAGCTCAAAATCAAGAAAGTGTGGCAAAAGAGAGGCTGGAGTAGTGGGGGAAAGGTGAATTTGGGCAAAGTACAATGATATGCATGTATGAAAACATCAGAATAAAATTCATCATGTTGTATGCTGAATGAAAATACTAATTAAACTGAATAAGGGATGTGACAACTTCAACAAAACATGCCACTTCTGTGCCTCATCTTGTGCTTTCTCAAAATGCTCAGGACTTCTTTTTTTTGTTTTTAAAATTGGAATCTAAAGAATTTGGGCTATGAAATTTTACACGTTTCAAATGCAAAGTATTGTAAACTTTGGAGTATTTCCATATCACTGACAAGGCTACATAATATGTAGTTTGAAATTTAATATGGAAGAAAAAGTATTCATAGTTTACACAAAGATTACAACAAAAATTAAAATATACAAACAAATTTTGAGTAATATAGAATATCATTTGCATCTGTACCAAATATAATTATAAACCAGGTTTATAGTTATTGATGGAAGTTAAGTCAACAAAATTGAGTATTAATAAGCCATGTTGCAACTAAAGCCAGCTTTGAACTTGGGTGGTAAAACATGAATCTATTTGTAAAATATAAAAATATATAATGCCAGCTAAAATGCAAATGCTTATGTTGACTTAAAAATTGTTGAAGAAAGATAATGTTTTTCTTAGACTTAAAATGTAAGATAGAACTTCTATAATTTTTAGTTCTCCTCATAGCAAATTATAGATAATGTCTAAACAGATCATTGAGTGGTTGACTATATTGTGATGATGAAAGTACTCTTGGATATTTTTGAAGAGTAATCCTCACAGATTTTATCAAGTAACTGCTTCTGTTCATATATCGCTCTTGGGGGAAAGATGGTCTATGCATAATTCAAAATAGCTAATATAATGCCATGGTAAGGCATTGTAATATTACTGAACCCAGGTAAATAGTCCTTTTAGTGAAAACAATTAAGTTGCAGGTTTATGATATAGTGGATAACAAGAAGCTCATTGTGCCTATTTGTTTATGTTAATTGCTATTTACCTAATGATCGCTACGTAACTACCTTAGACTTCTTTTTTTCCTACCAGTGTTTTAATGCCTACAACTTACTAGTTGTAAATACTTTCTGTGTGGCTGAAAGAAGTAAGAATTGCTATTTAAGCTAGGTGGTGGTGGCATATGCCTTTAATTCCAGCATTCGGGAGGCAGAGCCAGGCAGGTCTCTGTGAGTTCGAGGCCAGCCTGGTCTAAAGAGTGAGATCCAGGACAGGCACCAAAACTACACAGAGAAACCCTGTCTGGAAAAAAACGAAAAAAAGAGAATTGCTACTTAAGCCTTGCCTCTTTATAAAGCTCATGGCTTAAAAGGGTGTCTGTTGAGAGAAAGAATTGAGTAAATAGTGTTTTGAGTTTGCTCACGTTCCTGCAAGTGCAAAGCAAGTTGGGCAGAGGGCATGTTGAGGCCAGTTTTATGGTTCTCTGACAGGATCCTAAGATGGGTAAGTAACTCAAAAAAGGATAGATTTGTTTGGCTCTTCATTGAGAGGTTCCAATCCATGGTCAGTTGGCAAGTACTTGGTGTTGACATCAGGCATGACATAGAAAGCTCCTCACTTCACAGCACTCAAGAAACAAAGAGAAAGAAGAGAAGAAAGACCCAGAAACAAAATATACCCTCCAAAGACACATTCTCTAGCATTTATTCACACAAAGTAAATGCAATACCCTGAATGAATTGCTATTCTCAAAAATTCACCTATCAAATTATGAACCTTCCAACGACTTTATCCATTAATGAATTTTAAGTCCTTATGACCTAACTTTCCTCTATGCTCTAACTATGAGTATGTTGCACGTTTTGGGTGTATGCAAGTGGGGCACAGTAACATAATTGCCAAAATGCCCACTCCATTAGTGGGAAGTTTTTTTTTTGTTTTTTTGTTTTTTTGTTTTTGTGTGTGTGTGTGTGTGTGTGTGAATGAGAGAGAGAGAGAGAGAGAAAATGTCCAGAGACACCTTGAAGAGTCCAGAGTGGAGAGAAAGAGAAATAGACAGCACACGGGCTGTCTTCAAGAGAAGTGAGAGAGCAGGAAGGAATTGTGGAAATGGCAAGAGATAGAGAAAAGACAGAGAGAGAATAGGGAGAACAGCAAGAGACAGCAAGCAAGATAATAGTGGAGATAACAGAGTTATAAGAAGGTTAGATAGCTGGAGATGGAGCAGGAGGCTAGAGTGGACTTTGGAATGTATAACAGGTACCTGTAAATAGGGACTGAGGAAGCTTCAAGGCCAGCATGGGCTTTGACACAGTGATAGAAGCTCCAGGTAACCATATGTCCCTTCTGTCAGCTGAGGGAAATAACTCATTTTGGCAGATGGGAACTGGTTTCACAAATTCCTAAAGAAGGCTGGCTTTTATCTAACCATTAGAAACCCTTCAATAGTCCATCTTGAGCCCATTTCTGGATATATAGATTATCTGAGACCTATTATATGGGACAGTTCAGCTTTAAACAGTAACAGGGGTGATGAGTCAAGTTGTGGAAAGAATTAGGAAGTCTGAGTGATCTGGGGGAAAATTAGAAGATAAGTTTTTGAAATGGCCAGAAAACGTCTAAATTACAAAATATCTTGTAATTGATTTAATGAACTTTGTGAATTCTGTAACTCTATTGTCTATTTGTCTGTCTCTTTATGTATTTAACTATTCCCTACCTATAATCTGTCCCTCTGTCTGTCTGTGTACTGTTGTCATCTTTCACTATCCTAGTCTGTAAAGTCCTCAATTTCTCCAAATGTGTCTTCCATATTCAAAATTTATTAGTTATAAAGTTGACATATATGAAAGGAACAGGCTGACTTCCATATCTTAGAGTAGATATAAGCAAAGAATAAAATCTCAGGAGAACAAAAGGCAGAAGCCTAGATTTGAAGCTTGGTATGAGATGCTAAGTACTCTGGAAATTTGTAGCAAGTGAAGAACTCTCGGACTTTTTATAATTTGCTAGATGAAATCTTGTGCTATATTGCTATAGCCAACTTAGGGTAGTAGCCAAAGAAAATATTAGATTATGTATATATAGTCTTGTTTAAATTTATCTTTGGATTGAAGCCAGCACATTTGATTCTACATACTGTGAAATAAGACAACCGGTATATTAACAATCCAGCTTTAATATCACATTTACATGAACATTCTCAGAGCTCCCATTTCCCTTCTTCTCATGAAGAAAATATTTGATTGTTTGCTTTGTGGTCATTACAATTAATTGTTTGGGGAAGAAATTTTCATATCTGCTTTGTCCTAAGATACAGACATAGAGTCTAGGGTGAAGCCCAGGGATGTTATCTCACCGTATGTGCAGAATGAATTACTTCCCAGCATCACAGAAAAGACTGGTATTCTTTTTCTTACAAAATCTTTAACTTTTAGCACACTGTCTTCTATCTAGCAAGATCTCTGTAAATGGTTTTTTTTGTTTTTTTTGTTTGTTTGTTTGTTTTTTTAGTTATGGAAAGGTAAGGTATGTATGGGATAAGAAGGTTATATCTAACTTTATTCTTCTGGCAAAGCAGTTAACTTTATTCAGTGGGATGGGAAAGATGCTAAGTGTTCACCACCACACCATGATTTTCACAAAGACGATCTGTGTAATTAAAGAAAATGCGGAGTGCTGTAACAAGATGGAACACTCATTAGCTGCTAAGCCTGGGAAAGCCTCTTGAACGATATTGGCAGATTGAGTTGTGAACAATTTAGAAGACAGCTGTGGGTTTAACTCAGATAAAATATGTTCCCATGCCTGGAAGTACTACTGATACATAGAAAAGATGGTAAAAGAAGGGAATCCCTTTTATTTCCCAAAATTTCATTAGAGCTCCCAGAATAAATATGAAGATGTTTTCACAGTTTCTGGGGGGTGGTGGTAATTTTAACACTTTTCTAAACTATCCAGTATGTTCAGCGACATCAACTGGAAAACTTCATATTAGTTAGCACTTTCCCAACTTAGAATATAGCTGTCTATGGGCAGGACCTGATGAGAGATATATCCTCTGGTAGGGTTTGGGGGAGTATAAAATCACCCTTGAGGGGTATGTAAACATGGCCACTACATTCAGAGGAGGCTGGGTAAGGCACAGAAAGTACATGAGTGGAGAGAATAGGTTTGTAAAAGATCAGAGGGAAACTTGATACAGCGCAACACAGTGCTATTAACAAAATAGCTGAGTATATGACTGCTTTTTTTCTTTAGTAGCCCCATAAACTCCTCCAGAATCCCTGTGCTCCAAGCAGTCTTTAACTAGCTTGAGAGCAAAACTTTTACAAACTCCCAACAAAGACATATGGAAGAGCAGTCTCCCTACCTCTTTAGCATGTAGAGCTGTGGTTGCAACTGTATGGATGAAAGAAAAAAAAAAAGCACGATTCTGGAGGGGGAAAGAAAAATACATGCTACCATTATGTCTTCCATGGCCTGTCTCCACTTTAAATAACTTCCTGCCATAAGGTGGAGCTATATCCTATCCACACAAAAGTATCTGATATAAGATCTGCCAAAAGACCACTTAAATACTTTCTTCACTTGCCGTGTGTTTTGCACTTTGAAAAAGTTAAAATGCATGGCAGCCAACCCTAACACACCACCAACTGATAGGAAAGGGCTTGTTATTTTAGTCCAGCTCAGATTTTAATGTGGCGAAAAGGTGTGTGAAAACAAGCAGGAACTTTTTTTTTTTTTAAGTTTAGGCTGTAAAGGCAGCTCCAGGGGGAAGCCTTTGAAGTCCTGAGATCTGAGGTGGAGGGTGTTGAACCCCCTGAGGTAGCAGAGAGAAACTGCAGGTATCTGATAGTGTTTGCTCTGGGTAAATCATCCAGAGAATCAAACACACAATTGACAAACAAAATGGGTGCGGGGGAGGGGAGAGAAAAGAGTGTTTTCTCTCCAAGAGTGCATTGCTGAATAGACTCAGGTTAAACAGGAGATCCGGAGAGTTTACGAGCCTGCATTATAGCAGTGCTAGAAGGTTTTGTTTCTGAGTTTGTGATTGTAAGCAAGCGGCCTGGCTTCGAAAGCCCCCAGCTGAGTTATCTGTAAAACCCCTACCATCTCCACCCAAAGGAAAAAATGATCCCCTAAAGAGCAGGAGCTCCACAGGTTTCCTGATAACACATCAAGGGTAATGGAGATAAAGGCGAATGGCTCAACAGGAGTGTGTGTTGCCCGACTCCCTGGGCAGTGCTCTCTATCTGGAAATCAATTAAAGGGCAAGGTACATCAGCTCATGGCTGATTTGGGATTTCCGTAGTAGAGATTTGCATAAAAACCCCTCCAACAACTAAAACCTCTTGTCGAAGGATAAGTTTGACCTTGGTGGAGAAAAATTTCTTTCCATTTCTTTCCAATAAAAACCACTAATATTGGGGACGATGTGTTATCTACATATCCAATTGAATATACAAGTCTGCTTTTCCCTGTTGACAGCACACACTAGTCATCCCTCACAGTGTCTGTGTTCTTCATGTTTTTTTCCAAGCTAGCTGTCGGCTTTCCTTCTAAGGACTCACCTTCTATGCCGCCGAGTCATCTCCAGTTCCTCAAAGAGCCTGGCATGTAACAGTTATACAACAAACAGTTTCTGAATATGTAATCCTCAGTCCAACTGGGAAAACTGCACACATAATGACTCATCCTTTCATTTATGTAATTCTCCTTTCCTCCTACGTCTTCCTGTCCCTTTGTGTCTTCATTTTACTCTGACAAATGCATGTTGGATTTTATGTGCTTTTGTTGTTGAAATAGGGCTCTCACCCATTCACCCATGTCTTTTGTCTCACAACTTTGGAGGACTTTCTGCTTTCTTCACTACAAAGCACATCTCAGGCACTTCGAATCAAGCTCCCCTGCCCCCGAGTTTCTAAGGCACAGACTCACACTGTTGGGGATTGTCCATCCATCCAGAGCACCTGGGGTTTAAGGTGTAAGCAATTTTACTGTAATTGCTTCTTCTCAGCGGTTATTCCTTGAAGTGGTGGAGGGGGACGTTTGGTTGGTTCTCTTTTTCCATCTACATTAGTAGATATTGGAACCAAATCCAAAGAGCATGGCATGTTTATCTAGAAATAAATGTTACCCCCCATGAAGAGAGGCTTTAGCTACGATTTTATTTGTCTCTTTCTTTTTCTCAGCTTACATGTTAGCAGAAACTTAATTCACTCTTCCATTTACATTTGATACTTTCATTTTTGTGGGTAAGATCAAACATAAATTTTACACTTTATTACTTAAATAAGTCACATCTTTTTTCTTTTTCTGAGCTTTCGGTGTTGATTTGATGTGCTGATAACACGAATATGTTATCTTGGACTCCGTGCTAGTTACTTAAATTGTAAATGAAAAAAGTAAATTAATTCAGACACCTTAGATATCCTCTTCTAAGTTTTTAGGTTCCTCAAACGTCTTTACTGGTTTTTGGTAAAGGAGAGCAAACCTCCTAGTTTTCACAACAGAGGACAAATAGATAGGAATCTAGTGACTTCTACTTCAATCTGTGCATCGTTTCAGTTTCAGACAAAGAATTATGCTACTGGGCCTTTGTTCTCAAAGGAAAATGTTGCGTGAGAAACATACCTTCACGAACACTTTAATGAAGTATCAGAGTTTCAAAGGCAAAACTCCAGTGCAGTCCAGAAAAGCAATAGTGAAATGGGTCATTTCTTCCTTCAAAGTGAATTGCTCCACAAGTCACTGTATTCCAGTCAGCTATAGTGTTATGAAGATCGGAGGAGTGTGCCATGGTGACCAGAGCAGAAGCAGGAGAGAATATGGGCTTCTTTTTCTAGGTATTAATGTGCTACGAGAGGATTTTTGACTCCTGTGAGAAAATAAGTCATCTCTTATAAAAACAATATGAGAATGTATCTATGAAGGACCTACATTGTCTTTTGGCAAGTTTCATTTCTTAAGGTAATAGGTAAAACTTTGTGATTGTCCCACAGTAAAGATACAATTTTATTTCTAAAGTAATTCATAAGAGGTCATGCTAATTTTTCATCTGTTCCTTTTCAACATCACACTGTTCACATTTGCTGTCAACGTGTAGAGAAGATTAGAAATCGACTAGAATGTAATGCTAGTCTGTTGAAAGCACTTACTTATTTGAAGAGTGTGCTTTCACAGTGTGCGTGCAGCACGTGTGCTGTACTTCTAGGTAAGGTAACCATACAACTGATCATCTAAGTCGGGACAGTTTGAGGGATGAAATGGAGTCCTATCAAGAAAAACACTATTTTACGAAAAGGAAACTGAGATTTTCTTAGGAGACATGAGGCAAGTGATTCTTGTTCTTATGGCCAGAGCTGAAGTCACACATAACATTGATGTGTCAATTTCTGAGGTTTCAGTGGTCCTACTAGAAGTGTCCAACCTGTAGCTTATAGATCACAAGGGCCCTAAAGAGCTATGAATGTGCCCAACACTTTATCATAAATGTACTTAGAATGTTATGAAATCCTGTGTGTGCATGTTTGTGTGTGCTTTTCTTTCTTTCTTTTTCTTATCTTTCTTTCTTATTTTTTTTTGTAAGCTAATTGTAAGATTCTTGGGTGTGAACTTTGTAGATGATAATGCCATGCTCTATCACAATGCCCAAAGAATTTATACAGCAAGAGTCTAGAACTAACTTCTTAATACATTGGCACTTCTAGAAACTGGAATAAATCCAATCTGTATTTCAGTGAAATGTTTTCATATCATTTTAAGGATGAAAGCAACATGTTAGTTAGATAAAGAGTGTCTAATAGCCAAAGGAATCCAGATGGAACCTGAATGGAATGGTCATAAGATTGTGGAGGAGTGAAGTAGTTGTGTAACTGAATCTACAATGACCCATTTCTATCCATCTCTGAGAATCCAACACCACAGGAGAAAAAAATCATGCTCTTGGATGACTGGGCTGTCCCTTAAATGGCAGTTACATCCGTGTCCCTTGCCTATGTTTGTTCCACGACTATGTCTGGGCTGAGTGATGAGCATGACAGAAAACTGCTCACACCTGTTCACCCTTAGGTGGTAATATACTTCAGCATAGTTAGGAGAGAAGTGGTTTTCCTGTATGTAGGAGAGCTCAATCTTGCTCCTGGGCTTTAGTGCCTTCTAGTGGTATCAATAAGGCACATGTGTGCTTCTTCCTGCCATGTGTGAGGGAAGAATATGGTCAATTATGACAGGGAAATTTACTAAATGTGATGATAAACACTTTTAAAAGCAGCTCAACAAATGATTATGGATTTCACACTTTTACTAATTGCTTCAATTTCTGACTGAAATAAAAAGCTACTTGCTTTAGTATTGCAGGGTAGCAAGCACTAGAATATGGTACAAATAGTCTCAAAGTCTCATTCTGCACCTTACCATTTTATTTTGGACTCTTTAGTCTTATAAATTAGGAATTTAAAAATTTTTCACATTTTCCACATAAAACTTCAATATAAAGGTAAGTGCATATAGCCCATGCCATATATAAGTATATATGTATGTATATACCTATACCTATTAAATTACATACAATTATCCTAAATGTTTTTCTATTACCAGCATTCTTTGTTGTTTCATAGAAATGTCAGATTTTGAAATCTTTGTCATAGAAATATAGGTTTGACTTTCTTCTTTCTTTATGTAACCTAGCAAACCTCCAGCTCCCACATTCAGTCTCAAGGGAGTTACACCCACCCCTAGCCTGAAGGTGGTTATGTGTTACACTGACTCTGGCTACTGCCTATTTACCCTTTATGGAATTTGCCACTTTGTACCTTCTCTTTGTGTTGGTTTCAGGTTCTCTTCCCAGTAGAAGGCAATTTTAAGATGTCAGTGAGTGTGTTACCTTGATAGACACTTTTGTGTAGACAGCAGAGTAGATAGTAAATGTCTAAGACTGTGTGAGAAGAAGAAGAAAACAAAGGCTGAATGGGGTACCTTTTCCTAAGTTTTACTCCCAGCATTCTGAGTAGTGATGTCTCCTTCAACGCATGGTCATCTTCCCAGATAAGTATGATTATCCAGCCCTCGGCTGAGGTGTCAATAATCAAATATCAGTTCTGTGTCATTTTTAAGATTTTATTATTTTTATATTAAATTGTGTGCATGTGTGTGGACAGGGTGGAGGTCAGTAGGCAGCTGGTTGGGGACTCAGTCTCCTCCTTTCATATTGTGGCTCCTGAAGATCAAGTTCAGACTATCTCACGGGCCTCAATTTTTTCCTATTAGAAATAAAATTTTACATTTTTCTACGTTTTAACTTTCCTCACCTTTAACGTTTACCTCCATTCCTCTCATAGGATGCTTACCACACCTCTCTTTATCTTGTTTGATTCATATGCATTAAATAGGTGATAGAGGCAGCAATTTGGGACCAAGGGCACCATACTGAGTAAAGTCTATTGCTTAGTGCTATTACAGTGATGTGTCTGTTAGTCTTTCTACCATTTAGCAAGGTGCTTTGATGAGTATGGCTTGTATTGCTTCTGCTGTATACCTATCCTTACTTCCCCACGTACAATCCTTACATGCTCTCTTCTGCTCAGTGTTCCAGATGCATATGCTTGTGTTCAACTGGCAGGAGGCCCAGGAGGTTATCTGAGACAGTCTTGCTGGCGTTGTCTCCTGGTTTCGAAAAGATACCAGCTCCATTTGCCATTGTGTATGTTCAGGTAGCTGCCCCTCTTCTTGTTCCTGTCTTAGTTCTAGAACTGGGTAAGTCTTCTCCATACTCACAGCTGCTGGGTATAGAAATGCTATGTCCTCTATAGTGCCTTAATCCAGGTCTTCTTTCTCCAATTTGAATGTGCTGTTATTCATGTTTATTTTCACAAGCCATAGATTCTTTTGAATGAATAAAAGCACATAATCCAAAATTTTATCTCATCACCATGATTTCTGATAAGTATCTAAATTTCAGAAATAGCTGAAATTATAAAATGGAAAACGGATTAACAATCTCTAATTACTCCATAAAGTATGTTTGTGAGAATCCTTACTCAAGGCACATGTTCCTTTAAATATAAATGCAAGTTAATTTTTTTTTTTTTTACCATTTCCTGACCATGTGTCTTGAGAGAAAACACCCAATCTATCTGAGCCAAACTGTCTTCAGTTTTTCTTTGAAAAGTAGAACATACTGAATCATATAGATCTTTCCCAGTGCTACTAAAAGGATAAAGTGTTGGAAATTTCATCTCAAATGCAAGTTGTAAGACTGTCATTTTGAACTTTAACTTGTAACCTTCTGTAGGGTGTGCTGTGATGTTTAGTCTTGGTCACAGTGTTTTGTGTCATTCTTTTTGTCTGTGGGCTCTATTTGTTTGCTAACAGATGAATGTTTTGCTTAGAGAAAGCTAACTTTTGAGAGACGGGACTTCAAATGCCCTCCTGATTTTGCTGTTCATATGCTCCTACTGTCAACACAGGTTTAGCCTATTTTCTTTACATACTAAAACGAACCACGTGGATATTGACTTTTCACCATTATACCCATGCTGTGGATATCGCTCTATATAAATAAAGCACTGATTGGCCAGTGACCAGGCAGGAAGTATAGGTGGGACAAGGAGAGAGGAGAATTTAAAAAGGAGGAAGGAAAGGAGACTGGCTGGAGCCACCACCAAGACAAGGAAGATGTAAAGTACCGGTAAGCCACGAGCCACGTGGCAAAGTAAAGATTAATAGAAATGGGCTGAATATAAGAGTGAGAGCTAGACAATCATAGGCCTGAGCTAATGGCCAAGCAGTTTAAATAATGTAAGAGTCTGTGTGTTTATTTTATAAGTGGGCTCCGGGACTGGCGGGTCTTGGAGGTGGGAGCTGGAGAAAAATTCTCCAGCTACATACTCATTTTGGGGCACAGCAGCCCACCAGGTTGTTTGAAAGTCTGACAAACTCTAACAAACTTTTCTTCCTTAAATTTGCTCCTCATTAGGACACTCTCTACAGCACGTTCAAAAGCTGTATTAATAAGAGTCACTGATGAACACATGATAATCATAGCAACTGCGTTCTTTTTTCCAGGTGCTCCATGACAAGAAACAGTTCTTGTAATTTTGTGCTTCATCTGGAAACTTAGTGCTCACAGGACTGTGGAGGGCATACATGCAGCTTCGCTCAGTTTATTTGTAACTACTATAACTGCTATATTTTGCTATTGTAATGTAGACAGGACAGCCAGAAATTCTTTGTGTAGCTTCACCATATTTCTATTAAAATTAAGCTCTATTACTTCTGGATCTTGGATCTCTATAAATAAATGATAATAATAATATTTACTAATAGTTTTGAAGCCAAGAATTAAGGTAAGTAAACCCTTAGGAATATTGTTTGGCATTTAGTGAGTATTGAAATATGCAGGTGTTTTTATTCTGAATCCAGTATTGCTTTCTATATATTTCAAAATACATAAATAGTACTGTTTCAGTTATTTTTAGAAAGTTTATATTGTATTTATTTAATCTCTCAATAGAGAATTTCATATCTGATTTATACCTTCCACACATTTTTTATCAAAAAAATGCTTATTTTACCAGGAGTGCAATAAATATTTATGCATATATAAAAGTAAGTATATTGCAGTGAGTATATGTAAACCTTACTTAGCAGGATAAATGATAGCTGTGAAATTTTCTAGCACGTATTTCTGAAATAAAAATCATCTTATTGTTTTGAGGAAGTGACTCAGTGAAAGCTACAGAGCCTCCATCACATCTCAGAAGACATAGCCATTTTTGTGACCAGTGGGTGCTGCCTGAGGATGGATATTTAAGAAGAGTAACTTAAGAGACAATGAAAATTATAAAAAATTATAAGCAAGATCAAGAAATTCATCTTCCAATACCACCTCTGAAATTGTCCTGCAGATCCTGGATGCCTTTTAGAGATTAGCAGTCAAGGAAGAGTGGGACAACGGGAACTTCAGTCTTCCTGTTCTCTCCTTCTGTGAAGTAAAAGTAAAGAGAAAAACAAAACAGAAAAGCACAACTTACAGAGTTAAGATTGTGTGAGAATCTGCTAGAAGCAATAAAAGAGCTGGCTTGCTGCAGACTTACTGAGCTTTTCCCTTCTCCATATGTTAGGAATTTCAAAAAATTTAAAAGTAGCTTTCGACAAGATATTTGTTAGCTGCCTTACAAGTCTAGCAAACTTTAATTTTCATCATTATGCTTTCTTCAGCCCAAGATAGACTACCTTTATTATTTTCAGTTTTTGCATAGCAATGAGGCATAAATGTAAAACCTAAGGAATTTACTTAACGTTATCTCTAATTTTGTTTCTAATTCATTTCTTTTATATAACAAAAGATAGTGATTATAAGGTTGACTTAAAGGACAATGCTGGATATTTCCATATAGTTCTCAACGCCACTATGCAGATAAGGAAATTTCAAGTTTTGTGAGATTAAATATATATGTGTGGATATATATGCATATAATGCAAATATATGTAAAAGTGTGATACCCCGAGTTCAGCTGCTCAGCTTGCAATATGTTAGCCTATAATTTACTCTCTGATTGTAAAAAGTTGAAAAACTACGAGTTTCAGCTTTTACATGGGCCCTTTTCTTTGCAATGCTTAATTGAATTGTCAGGACTCAGAGTATTAGTGGAAAATGTTTTGATTTGTGGCAGGATTAAAACATTTAATTTTTTTCAACATAAAGAGCAAACTGTTTATTTTCTACTGAAAATATCCCTATGAAGAGATATCCTAAATTCAATGCCGAGGAGGGCATATACTTGTATAAAGCAAGTTTGTTAGTCCACAGACTTAAGATAGCTCTAGAAGAAGAATGAGGAGATGAAGAGGATGAGGATGAGGACAGAAATCACAGTAGTATTGCAGCTTGCTGTGTGTTTCATTTTAGATGCTAGAACTATCATTAAGAAAAAAATGCTTAAAAAAACTCTGTACTGTATACTGTAAACTACCCTCCAATCTCTTGTGAGCATTCCAGTCCCTATACCGAAACATTATTGAAATTGCCATCATCAATGGCTTTGTACACATGCTAAGTTGTTCTCCATCTTCTATGTTATCAACAAGGAGACCCAATTGAGATAGTATGCAAAGTATCTCTCCTCTGGTGTTCATAACTCTTGAAAGGGGAAGTTTTATTTTCCAGTCAAGATTCCTAACATAAAGGTGAAAGTGTCGATGAATTCCTCAGGATGGTGCAATTCTTCGGGATGCACTGCCCTAGCCCAATTCTCATTTTGATTTATTTAAGTTTAGAAATAACAGTATTAAATTAGCAAAGACGAGCAATGAACAAAGCCCTGGAGATGAATTAGCCATTGTCTCTGGTCCATTAATCTCCTCTTCAATTCAAGAGAATTGTGGCTCACCCAGACCCGAAGATCAAATAAAATGCCTAATTGGGAAAGTCCTAAACAAGTGTGTCCTGGGGAGCTTGAATTTATTTGTCACCGCTCAAACAACTGTGTTGTTTATATAAGTCTTTAAAACCCTGATACTTTCCTGCTACTATGTCTTAATCCCTGGTTCTTTATGCTCAGGAGGGCAATTGAGAGTTGTTTTCAATTAACTAGAATGGAGAGGGGCACTTATTCCAAAAACAGATAGCTGTGTTGTGAGTATTTTGCCAAACATGCTGAGCAGTTTAGAACTAAGCATCAGGTTTGGGAGATGCTTTGGGATCTCCTTGAAGATAATGCTATCTGCGTTTTGGTGCTTTTAATATCAGTAATAAAGGGTTGAACGGAATCGCAATTAAGAACGTATGGCAAGGAAGGTTGTGATGTTACAGCTAAACACAATTGTGAAGCAATGAGCTAAGATAATTATCTAGGCTGGCAATCCAGACCCAGCAATGCTTTCATTAGAAATATGCAGATGATATGCAGATAACAGAGGGCAAACTTTTTAACATACTGCTAAATAGAATGAAAATTCGTTTCCTGCATTTTATTCACCCAGAGATGGAGGGCTTTTTTTGGCGGGGAGGGAAGTGGGTGGTAGTTGTAAATGCAATCGTTTTTAAGTTTGTATAAAAAAAAATCAAATGATTGGAAACTAGAAGTCAACTAACAGTAAAGTAACAATACGTAGTATACATTTACACTGATTTAGTCTCAACAATCACTTAAATGCAGTGTTTTTGGTTTGTACTGTGTTACAAAAACAATGCTATTTGATCTTCACAGTGAATAAGAAGCAGATAATGTTATTAGTTTTATCATCTTATAGATGAAGGCATGGGAGTATCTATGGGCTACACATCACCCAACATTGGTTAGCAGGTGTGTTGTTTGGTGAAAGTCCACACTCCAGCTGTTCTGCTTCTAAACAATATGCCCTTAGTAAAAACTGCGTGGCTATTATCACAAAGATTGTAAAACCACTAGCAGAGTTCGTTGGAGAAGTTAGTTAAATAGAGTAAAAGTTAAAATAAATTCCGGAGCCTCATGAACCCAGTAGAGTTCAAGAATACATAAAGAGATTTTCTACTTAGCAATGTCTTTGCCACAATGAAAACCCACTGAACTTTCACTGTGGCCTTGGCTTAACTGACCAGCTGTAGGATAGCTAAGTTGTATTCTATCCCTACAGCCTAGCTTCTCTTTTCTGGTGTTTTGGGGCACTTTGTCTTTAGCTGCAGTAATTAACTGAAGCAAGATAGCAATGTGCTAGGGAATGTCACATATGGATTAAGTCAACTTGAGCATTGTACTGACTTTAGCTTCTCTATTATTAATCAACTCTACATTAATTTATTTTAAATAAATATTCATTGAAGCAGAGCCAAAGCAGACTTTATTTAAGATGACAAATAGTTTAAAATACAGGGATTATGAGATGATAATTAGCCTGATAATCTAATCATTAAAAACCTTTCTATTATTTTATGTAGGCTTGTGCACAGTTATTTGATTAGACAATAACATATCAAATTGGTCATTTAAAATAACTAATGTACAATAATAGCATAGCTACACAGTTAGTACTTTCAGTAAAGGGACTTAAGTATAATGTTTTACTCATCTCTCAGAATAATCTTGTGGCTTATGTATTTTTACTTTACTATTTTAGCAAGAGAAAAATAAAGACATACATAATTTACATGGTTAGAGTAGCCATAGCTGTGAAGTAGCTGCCTACAGCAAAATCTAAGATAGCAGGATGGGAGAGATAAAAAAAAAAAAAAAAAAACAGTATAGTGTAATATTGAAATGTTTTACTTACATGGTACCTTTTATGTGGTTTTCAAGCAGACAAATCCTTATGTTCTCAACTACAAAGTTTGCTATATCTAGGGAGAAAAAAAAAACAAGAATATTTTTCAATCTTAAAAAGTGAAACACTTGCTTATTTCAAGACATTTACTATTAGCTAGTACATTTTAATTATGTAGATCCATGGCTATCTGTGGTCACCTGCTTTAAGTATAAGAAATCTTTTTCAGACTTTTTCCCAATCCTTCCTCCTGTTCTCTCCTCTCCTCCTCCCTTATGTCTGCTTTTCCTCTCCTCTCATCCCAGTACTGGAACTATCAAAAGATATTATCTATTTGATGGCAGGTTGTATGAAAGAATTATCCTTGTTTGATATTTGAAATTCTCACCATCCTGAGACCGTGCCTGTAAATGTATAGGCAGGTGTTCATGCAGAGTCCAAATATTCATAATATATTACAACTTGACTCTCTTCACATTTCAGCCTGGTTATTTTAGCTGTTGCATACTTTTTTTTGGAAACATTCAATAAAGGAAACAATATTAATTGCTGTATCATAAATTAATTTACCTAGTAAGATAACAAAAAGGTATCATTTAATTTCTATATACCAGTCATTCTGGTATAATTACAGAGTATAAACTAAGCAAAATTAGACACAATATCTGAAAGATAGTCATCAAATCATTTAAAATAAATATGAAATTTGCTACTTTTCTAGGAACCAGAAAAGATAACACTTTCTTTATTCCATACTAGAGAAACACATGACTAGAAAAACTAGTCTGAGAGATCTGGAAAGGTTTCCCTGGAAATCTACACATGAGTGGAGACTGAGGAGGAGATGGGGGAAAGGGATGCTGTAGTTGGAGATATCTCCAATCCTGCTGGGGCCCACAGCCACTTAGACCCAAGTAAACACACAGAGACTTATATTACTTATAAACTGTATGACCATGACAGGCTTCTTGCTATCTAGTTCTTATATCTTAAATTAACCCATTTCTATTAATCTATAAATTGTCATGTGACTTGTGGCTTACTGGTACTTTACATCTTGCTTCTCACAGCGGCAGTGGCTAGCAGTGTCTCCTGACTCAGCCTTCCACTTCCCAGCATTCTCCTCTCTGCTTACCCCGCCTATACTATACTTCCTGCCTGGCTACTGGCCAATCAGCATTTTATTTATCAATCAGTCAGAACAACATATTCACAGCATACAGAGCAACATCACCCATCAGGATGCACAGTGAAGAACTTCCAAATGCACCTTCAGAAGGAGCCTGGCATAATAGGTTGACTAGAGCCAGAGGAACAGGCTATTATGCAGCTTGTTGACATGTTTGATGATTAATTTTAGGAATCAGCCTTGGTGGTCACAAAGCCCAGATGTTTGGAAAAGGTAATTGTGGACATTTCTGGGTTTTAGCTGAGGTCAGCTTGTAAAATGATGGATAGTCAATACAGTCATTGACCTTCCAGAATATAGGTGAGCCTTGGTCAATCAGTGGAAAGCCTCAATAGCACAAATACTCACCCCTCTTACTCTCTCCTCCCCACCTCCAGGAAAAGACATTTTGCTAGGATACTGCCCCTCCCTGGCCTGGAGCAGTAGCTTTGCTCTCATCTCCAGCCTGCTGGTCTACCCAGCAGATTTTGCACTGTGAGAGCCATAATGGACACCCAAGACAATTCAAATCTTCAAAATAATTACCACTTGGCACAGTTCCTATATGAGTCCCCAGGACTCAATGCAGAGAGCAAAGTCTTTGCTATGATGCTATAATATGGTCTAGGCACATGACCCAGAACATTTTCAATTCCTTCTGGCTTACCTATAATACTTAATGTAAATGCTGCAACGTGTTGCAATGCTTATGATAAAGGACAAGGAAAATTATGTAGGTTTTCAGTGTATACATCACTTAAGAGTATTTTATTCTGTGAATCTAAAGATGTGGAACTCATGGGATTGGAAGGAAATAGTTGATAGGCAACAGATCAAAGAGAAGAGATGGCAGACTGGTAGATAAGCACAGAGTAGATATAGAGACGGAGAGATGGAGCTGTGGGTGGTGGGGAGAGGAAGAAGAACAAGAACAAGAAGGAAAGAGAAAAACAATAAGTTTAAATCTTATGAATATCAATTTTATTTCTTGTTTCTCTAGGGAAATCTAATTAATATACTAGGTTATTGCCATGATTAAATACATAGATAACTTAAGCAGATTTTAAGCGTGCTGCATGGAGAAAGTGAATACAATATACAACTGAGACAAATGTAGGGGATATAACTATCACTGTTAAATGAAGGGGAGTTGTGACCAACTAGGCAGAGAGATGGCTTTCTTGGGAAGTAATATGAGCTCATGGGACACAAAGGGTGGTCCAGATCCTGCCTAAGCAACAGAGTGAGGCAGAAATAGGTGTGAGCTGATGGCCAGTGCCTGAACCAGCAGGAGTCAGGCAACAAACACTGGAGCCTGCCATCTTTCCCTGATTTAGAAAGGAGAAGGATCAGAACTCAGAACTGCCTACTTCGCAAAAAGAAGCAGACACTGTATAGAGCAAGATGATGTGAGGCCACCTCCTAGGGAAAGCGAGCTGCTAAGAGCATCTCTATGAATTATTTAGAAAGAGGAAATTAAGTAATGAGCCCCGAACAACTGGCTAGCTCTTTCTGGGTTGCTTTCTCCTCGCATGGGGATATAGAATAAGATGAGTAGAGGAAAAAAGAAAGTGAAATAACCACTCAGCCAAATATAGCTTGAGAAACAGTGCGGTGGACTCTCAGCATGGGGACAAGAGGAGAGCACTCCTGAGGGAGCCTTGCAGCCAGCCTCCTGCTCCTGTGATGCGAACCTGCACCAGCGAGCCGCAGCCCAGCACTGCTCTTTATGCAACTAGGTTAATCTTCTTGTTTCTTTCTTTCCAGCTTTCTGGAGAATTTTACTGTAGGTAATGTCTGGGAAAGGCTTTCTTTTGAGAGTACCTTGATGCTGGCTGCCACAAAACCAGACAATGAGTTAGTCAACAGTTGAAAGCTTCAGTACTGATTTGCCACTCTAATAGGTTCATTTTGGGGAAAAACCAAGCTTTGCCAATTTAGGGGCATACAGCGTGTATTTTGTATGGGCTTCCTTGTGTACAGGGGTCCATTTATTCTGACTTCTCTAAATAACATATTAGAGTGTTTATATAACTTATACGCAACCCTCTGCATTGATTCAAAGTGGCAGCTGGGTCACTTGGGCAAGTTGGCAGAAAAAGGTAGGGATACTTTTAGAGAGCATGCTGTAAAAATCTTTAAAAAGATTTTCGCATATTTATGATTTAGGGAATTTTTTAAAAAATGAGACTGACATAATATGAGGGGGGTGGAGAAATGCCAAAGCTCTGGAAATTTAGCAGACTCTTGCATTCAGTTGCTGAGGTGGTGAGAGAGGGTAGGAAGTATATTGTCCTTATTCAAGACACTCATGTTAAATTTATAGACTATTCACACACTGTGTGACTGTATAATTGTATATTTATCTCAGGCAGTTTATTGAATACTTCCTTTGTGTCTGTTGCTGGGCACACAGCTGTGGGTAAATCTGACCAGGTTCCCTGTGTCTTTCTTTAATTGTCCCACTACAGTGAGAGTGATTAAAAGTAGAGGGGGGATTGCACACAGGCAGGCCCAAGCTCCTCTTGCAGCACTGTCAGGTCAGCTAGAACACTACCCGACAGAGTGTGTGCTCCATGCTCAGGTTAAAGAATGGAAAGGGCTCCAGGAAAGGTAAAGCATTATGTTCTTTGCCCAACATCTCTGTACTGTGATCTTTACATGCCCGTGGAATGGTATTTCTACTTCAAAACATCCTACTTGTGTTCTGTCTCCAAATATTGACATTTCTAAATGTAAAGGTCAAACCTCTGTTCTTTTTGCCTAGTATTAGCCCCACCCCTGTGTTTACATTCCCTCCCTCCGAGTACCCTTGCTCCCTCCCTTCCTCCTCCCTTCCTCCTCTCTTTCTTCATTCCTTTCTTCTTTCCTTGCTTCCTTCCTCTTTTTCTTCCCCTTTGTCATTGTTACTTGTACTTCAGGGTATAACTTTCCTTTATTTCCATTAAAACCGTTATTTTTAGGTGTTTGAAAACCTCTTGGCATTCAAATGGTTTACAAAGCTTTAAATACACAGCACATCCCTTTACATGTAGGAGGCACAAAAAGTAACCAGTAGACCAATTCTTGCCTGTGCTGCAGACGGGGAGACAGGAAATAAAGAGGTAAGCATGTAATTGAATATGACAAGTGACACTTAAAGTACAATGAAAAAAGACAATGCTGGGAAAAGCAAGAATGGGACAAGGAAGTGAGTGGCTCCAGAGGACCTTTCTGAAGTGGCAACAGTTGAATTGAGAGCTGGATGAAGAAAGTTTCCTAGACTGACAGGAAACTCAGAGAAGTACAATGAACATGAATACTGTTGGGTGGGAAAGATGCTTCATGCTAGCAGGACGATTATGATTCAAATGGGCATGACAACCCAGAAGGCTTATGCATGGCAGGGAAGAGGGGGGCATTTTTGGATTTTATTTAATTGAAATGTAAGTTTTCACTTGGCTGTGTATTGATGAATGAAAGGTCTGTTTTATACTTGGAAAACCACCCTGGTGTCATGGTGGTGGACAGATTGACAAACAGGAGGAATCAGAATATTCAGGAAGAAGTTGCTTTAATATTTTAGGTAAGAATTAGTGGTGGAGGGGTTGGAATGATAGCTCAACATTTAAGAGCACTGACTACTCTTCCAGAGGTCCTGGATTCAATTCCCAGGACCCACATGGCAGCTCACAACTGTCTGTAACTCCACTTTCCTAGGATCTAACACCCTCACACAGACATGCATACAGGCAAAACATCAATACATACAAAATGAATAAACAAATAAGGAAGGCATCTAAAAAGTAGAGTTAATGGTAGAAATAAGGGGAAAGATTTTGTTTAAAGATAAATATAGCCAGGTATGGCAGGTATATCTTGACCAAACTACCAAGTAGCCTTTATAGGTCATCATTTGGTCTTAGGAGTTACAGACTAACCTGGGATGTGTAAGGAGGGAGACCTCCTATGTAACAAAAATAAGAAGGCAGACAAAAATTTAATGGAGTGGTGAACCAAAGCAGAGAAAGAGAAATCAAAGATGATCCTAAGGTTTTGTGTTGTAGTTCTTGTTTGTTTGTTTGCTGTGGTTTGAAACAGGGTCTTACTCTGTAGCCCCAGCTTGCCTGAAATTTGCTATGTGGATCAGACTGTCCTTGAACTTACAAAGATATGCTCACCTCTACCTTTCAAGTGCTGAGCTTGAAGATGTGCACTACCATGCCAATCACTCAGATCCTAAATTTGAATAACTGGTTCATCAATTAGTTGGCAAGAAGAGTCAGAAATCCTGAAGAAGTTCAGAGAGTGGGACGCTGCATAAATGTGCACAAGGTGGATCAGAAGAATTTCTGTATGTTTTTGTCTCCCTTGAGTTTCAGTAGTATTGATGTCAACGAATTATCTTAATACACCGAGATGAACCAGGCATTGACATCAGATATAACAATTTTAAAGTCATCAGTGAATATGCAGGAGTTTAGTAAGAGCTTGAGAGCTCAAAGCAGTCCTGAGTAGTAAGAAATGAGTGATAAGGTCTGTGAGATTTTGGGGGTTATTCACAATGACAAGCTTCACAGCAGAAAGAGAGGAAGAAAAGAGATGTGGATCGAATATCTCAGGAAGAGACATACTTTCACTTGCAAAATATAGATTTTGTGTCACTATTAATGTGGCTAGTCATGCTTTGGGAAGGGATATCTTCGCAGGACAAAGGAATGGATAGAAACAAAGTTTTGATTATTTTAAGTCACATTTTAGTATACCTTTAAACTTCTTCAATGAGTATCTCTTTTGATTTAGCCATGGATTAATTTATTTATTCAATGAATAAACATTTTGACTGGCACATTAAGAGACCTATCAAGAGCCCTGGAGACACACACACACACACACACACACACACACACACACACCCCTAGATTCTTTGTGGATTCAAAAATGCTAGAGTTTTAAGAGTAAATGCCATCATGCACAAGCATAGTCATTTGTATCAATGAGAGGAGCATATTCACAACTATTTACTGAGTGCTGACATCATCAGGACCTGTCCAAACACTATGGAATATCCATTTAATGATCTCACCGTTTTCAGATGTTTCCTATCTACCCTTTACAAATAAAGAACTGGGAAGTTATTTGCTCAGTGTCATGGTATTAGTTACCTGTTTCATCGCTGCACCAAGACAGCTGACAACAGCAAATCAGCGACGGAAAGATTTGTTGTCTTTTAATTGATGCCCAGTCAAAACACAAATGCTGAGCTTTAAAATGGGGCGTTTCTATAAATAGGAATCTTTATGTGATAGGCTTGTTAGTGGACTCTTAGATACAACACTTTTGCAATTTGTAGGTGTAGCAAAATGGCCAGAAGCCATTTAATGTGAAGTAATGAGATAATTATTTTAGCTAGACTGTACATGAGTGAAGCCGATGACTGGGACTAGGCCTGAAGAATGCCTCATACACACTGAACACATATGTTTCTACAGAGATGGAATAAAACTGGAGGAACTGGTGACCTGGACGGCCACAGTGTTTATGTAGAAATCCTGGTCTGTCTATCCTTTCACTGAGGCTACTTCTGCCCCTTTCTATTGGTGAAATTATTAAGGCCACTCCACGTAGTTAAAAGGAGATTTATTTAATGGTGTAACTTACAAATTAAGGGATAGGTAGGTCGCGGGGTCTAGGGAAGGTGTATCGCAGTCCAGCGGTGTTCTCTGGAGCTCTGCTTGGCACACCTCCACCGTCCAGGGTCCCAGAACCGAGAGAGAGTGCTGGCCCATCCAGATCTCGGGTCTCCAGGCACCTCCCTTGGCCCTGCCTTGTAGGCGTGACAGTTGCTGAAGTCTCAATGGGGGTTGGAACTTCCAGATCAAAGCTGGAATGGCTACCCACTACACCTTTCCATCCCACTGTTTAAGGTATTGAATTTGGTTGGCAAAATCGGAAGTCCTGAGTTAGATAAGGCGGTGTTTAGAGAACGGTCAGTGTATCTCAATCAAAGTCCTGGGATGAACCTTTCTGAGCACAGGGGAGAAGGGTGATAGGAAGTTTGACAAGGCATGCACTTGTGACCAATGCTACCAATAATGAACCTAAATAAATCCATTAGCTTATCTGTAGACAATACCTCTGACTAGAGCCACCCCATAAATTAAAACCTAAAACGTTCCTCCACTCTAAGAGAGGTAGTAAGTGCGCTCTCTCTCTCTCTCTCTCTGTTATTTTGGAAAATAGCCACTGGTCTTTCTTTTCTTGTACTTGGGGAGTGGATGGAGGTGGAGAGTTAGCCTTTGTAAACTACTAACTACAGAATTACCTGTTACAGGGCGAAAGGATCAGAAAAGACATGGCTCATAATACTTTTTTTTTTTTTTCAGGTATAATTACTAGCAGGGAAATTTTTTTTTTAATTTTTATTTTGCAATACAATTCAGTTCTACATATCAGCCACGGATTCCCTTGTTCTCCCCCCTCCCGCCCCCTCACCTTCCCCCCAGGCCGCCCCCTATTCCCACCTCCTCCAGGGCAAAGCCTTCCCCGCAGACTGAGATCAACCTGGTAGACTCAGTCCAGGTAGGTCCAGTCTCCTCCTCCCAGGCTGAGCCAAGCGATCCTGCATAGGCCCCAGGTTTCAAACAGCCAACTCATGCAATGAGCACAGGACCCTGTCCCACTGACTGGATGCCTCCCAAACAGATCAGGCCAATCAACTGTCTCACCCACTCAGAGGGCCTGATCCAGCTGGTGACCCCTCAGCCATTAGTTCATATTTCATGTGTTTCCGTTCGTTTGGCTATTTGTCCCTGTGCTTTATCTAATCTTGGTCTCAACAATTCTCACTCATATAAACCCTCCTCATTCTCGCTAATTGGACTCCCAGAGATCCACCTGGGGCCTAGTCATGGATCTCTGCATCCAGATCCCTCAGTAGTTGGATGAAGTTTCTAGCACGACAATTAGGGTGTTTGGCCATCCCATCACCAGAGTAGGTCAGTTCGGGCTGTCTCTAGACCACTGCCAGCAGTCTGTTGTGGGGGTATCTTTGTGGATTTCTGTGGGCCTCTCTAGCACTTTGCTTCTTCCTATTCTCATGTGGTCTTCATTTACCATGGTCTCCTTTTCCTTGTTCTTCCTCTCTGTTGTTGATCCAGCTGGGATCTCCCGCTCCCCCAAGCTCTCTTTCCCTCCACCCTCGCCCTTCACTACCCCCATTCATGTCCAGGCTGTTCATGTAGATCTCATTCCATTTCTCTGTCATTGGGCGATCCCCGTGTCTTTCTTGGGGACTTGTTTTCCAGGTAGCCTCCCTGGTGATGTGAGTAGCAGTCCAGTCGTCCTTGTTCTATTTCTAGTATCCTGCTATGAGTGAGTACATACCATGTTTGTGTTTCTGAGTCTGGGTTACCTCACTCAGGATGATTTTTTTCTAGATCCATCCATTTGTCTGAAAACCTCATGATGTCATTGTTTTTCTCTGCTGAGTAGTATTCCATTGTGTATATGTACCACATTTTGTTTATCCATTCTTCAGTTGAAGGGCATCTAGGTTGTTTCCATGTTCTGACTATTACAAACAATGCTGATATGAACATAGCTGAACAAGTGCTCTTGTGGTGTGGTTGAGCATTCCTTGGGTATATGCCCAAGAGTGGTATAGCTGGATCTTGGGGGAGATGGATTCCCAATTTTCTAAGAAAGCGCCATATTGATTTCCAAAGTGGTTGCACAAGCTTGCATTCCCACCAGCAGTGGAGGAGAGTTCCCCTAGCTCCACATTCTCTCCAGCATAAGGTGTCTTCAGTGTTTTTGATCTTAGCCATTCTGACAGGCATAAGGTGGTATCTCAGAGTTGTTTTGATTTGCATTTCCCTGATGATTAGGGATGTTGAACAATTCCTTAAATGTCTTTCAGCCATTTGAGTTTCCTCTGTTGAAAACTCTCCGTTTAGTTCTATAGCCCATTTCTTAATTGGACTGTTGGGCATTTTGATGTCTAATTTCTTGAGTTCCTTATATATTCTGGATATCAGTCCTCTGTCAGATGTGGGGTTGGTGAAGATCTTTTCCCATTCTGTAGGCTGTCGCTTTGCCTTGTTGACCATATCCTTTGCTCTACAAAAGCTTCTCAGTTTCAAGAGGTCCCATTGATTGATTGTTTCTCTCAGTGTCTGTGCTACTGGTGTTCTATTTAGGAAGTGGTCTCCTATGCCAATGCGTTCAAGACTACTTCCTACTTTCTCTTCTAGCAGGTTCAGAGTAGCTGGATTTATGTTGAGACCCTTGATTCACTTGGACTTAAGTTTTGTGCACAGTGATAGATATGGATCTATTTGCAGCCTTCTACATGTTGATATCCAGTTTTGCCAGCACCATTTGTTGAAGATGCTTTCTTTTTTCCATTGTGCACTTTTGGCTTCTTTGTCAAAAATTATATGTTCATAGGTGTGCGGATTAATGTCAGGGTCTTCAATTCGATTCCATTGGTCCACATGTCGGTTTTTATGCCAGTATCAAGCTGTTTTTATTGCTGTAGCTCTATAGTAGAGCTTGAAGTCAGGGATCATGATGCCTCCAGAGGTTGTGTTATTGTACAGGATTCTTTTGGCTATCCTGGGTTTTTTTGTTTTTCCATATGAAGTTGAGTATTATTCTTTCCAGGTCTGTGAAGAATTGTGTTGGTATTTTGATGGGGATTGCATTGAATCTGTAGATTGCTTTTGGTAAGATTGCCATTTTTACTATGTTAGTCCTGCCTATCCATGAGCATGGGAGATCTTTCCATTTTCTGACATCTTCTTCAATTTCTTTTTTCAGGTACTTAAAGTTCTTGTCATATAGGTCCTTCACTTGCTTGGTTAGTGTTACCCCAAGGTATTTTATGTCATTTGTGGCTATAGTAAAGGGTGATGTATCTTTGATTTCCTTCTCCGCTTCTTTGTCCATTGTATATAGGAGGGCTACTGATTTTTTTGAGTTGATCTTGTATCCTGCTATGTTGCTGAAGGTGTTTATAAGCTGTATCAGTTCCTTGGTGGAATCTTTGGGGTTGCTCAAGTATACTGTCATGTCATCTGCAAATAGGGAAAGCTTGACTTCTTCCTTTCCAATTTGTATCCCCTTAATCTCCTTATGTTGTCTTATTGCTCTGGCTAGAACTTCAAGTACTATATTGAATAAGTATGGGGAGAGCGGACAGCCTTGCCTCGTTCCTGATTTTAGTGGAATTGCTTTGAGTTTCTCTCCATTTAATTTGATGTTGGCTGTTGGCTTGCTGTAAATTGCCTTTATTATGTTTAGGTATGTTCCCTGTATTCCTGATCGCTCCAAGACCTTTATCATGAAGGGGTGTTGCATTTTGTTAAATGCCTTTTCAGCATCTAGTGAGATGATCATGTGGTTTTTTTCTTTGAGTTTGTTTATATGGTGTATTACGTTGACGGACTTTCGTATGTTGAACCACCCTTGCATCCCTGGAATGAATCCTACTTGATCATGGTGGATAATTGTTTTGATGTGTTCTTGGAGTCTGTTTGCCAGTATTTTATTGAGTATTTTTGCATCAATGTTCATGAGGGAGATCGGTCTGTAGTTCTCTTTCTTTGTTGTATCCTTGTTTGGTTTAGGAATCAGGGTAATTGTAGCCTCATAGAAGGAGTTTGGTAATGTTCCTTCTGTTTCTATTGTGTGGAACAATTTAGAGAGTATTGGTATTAACTCTTCTTTGAAGATCTGGTAGAATTCTGCACTGAAACCACCTGGTCCTGGGCTTTTTTTGGTTGGGAGACTTTTAATGACTCTATTTCGTTAGGGGTTATTGGACTATTTAAATAGTTTATCTGGTCTTGATTTAATTTAGGTATGTGGTACCTATCCAGAAAATTATCCATTTCTTTTAGGTTTTCCAGTTTTGTGGAATAGAGGTTTTTGAAGTATGACCTGATGATTCTCTGGATTTCCTCAACGTCTGTTGTTATGTCCCCCTTTTCATTTCTGATTTTGTTGATTTGGATGTTCTCTCTCTGTCTTTTGGTTAGATTGGATAAGGGCTTGTCTATCTTGTTGATTTTCTCAAAGAACCAACTCTTTGTTTCATTAATTTTTTGTATTGTTCTCTTTGTTTCTATTTTATTGATTTCAGCTCTCACTTTGATAATTTCCTGGCATCTATTTTTCCTGGGAGACTTTGCTTCTTCTTGTTCTAGAACTTTCAGGGGTGCTGTTAAGTCACTAGTGTGAGATTTCTCCAGCTTATTTATGTGGGCATTTAGTGCTATGAATTTCCCTCCTAGTACTGCTTTCATAGTGTCCCCTAGGTTTGGATATGTGGTGTCTTAATTTTCGTTGATCTCTAGGAAGTCTTTAATTTCTTTCTTTATTTCTTCCTTAACCCATTGGTGATTCAGTTGGGTATTATTCAGTTTCCATGAGATTGTAGGTTTTCTGTAGTTTTTGTTGTTGTTGAAATCCAACTTTAGACCATGGTGGTCTGATAGAACACAGGAGGTTATTCCAATTGTTTTGTATCTGTTTAGATTTGTTTTATGGCCAAGTATGTGGTCGATTTTAGAGAAGGTTCCATAGGGTGCTGAGAAGAAGGTATATTCTTTTTTGTTAGGATGATATGTTCTGTAGATATCGATTAAGTCCATTTGAGTCATGACATCAATTAAGTCCTTTATTTCTCTGTTAAGTTTCGATTTGGGAGATCTGTCCAGTGGTGAAAGTGGGGTGTTGAGGTCTCCCACTATTAATGTGTGAGGTTTTATATGTGATTTAAGCTTTAGTAATGTTTCTTTTACATATGTGGGTGCCCTTGTGTTTGGGGCATAAATGTTCAGAATTGAGACTTCATCTTGGTGGATCTTTCCTGTGATGAGTATGTAATGCCCTTCTTGATCTCTTTTGATTGATTTTAGTTTGAAGTCTATTTTGCTGGATATCAGGATGGCTACACCTGCTTGTTTCTTAAGACCATTTGATTGGAAAGTCTTTTCCCAGCCTTTAATTTTTAGGTAGTGTCTATCTTTGAATTTGAGATGTGTTTCTTGTATGCAGCAGAAAGATGGGTCCTGCTTTCGTATCCATTCTGTAAGCCTATGTCTTTTTATAGGTGAATTAAGTCTGTTGATATTGAGGGATATTAATGACCAGTGATTGTTCATTCCTGTTATTTTTTGGTGGTGATGTGTGTGTACTTCTCTTTGTTGGGGTTTACTGCTGTGGCTTTATCTATTGCCTGTGTATTCGAAGGTGTATCTGACTTCCTTAGGTTGGAATTTTCCTTCTAGTGCTTTCTGTAGGGCTGGGTTTGTGGATAAATATTGTTTAAATCTGGCTTTGTCATGGAATGTCTTGTTCACTACGTCTATGATGATTGAAAGTTTTGCTGGGTATATTAGTCTAGGCTGACATCCATGGTCTCTTAGTGTCTGCATTACATCTGTCCAGGTCCTTCTGGCTTTCAAAGTCTCCATTGAGAAATCGGGTATTATTCTGATAGGTTTGCCTTTATATGTCACTTGGCCTTTTTCCTTTGCTGCTCTTAATATTCTTTCTTTATTCTGTACATTTAGTTGTTTAATTATTATGTGGTGAGGGGACTTTTTTGGGGGGTCTAGTCTGTTTGGTGTTCTATAGGCTTCTTGTATCTTCATAGGCATTTCCTTCTTTAATTTGGGAAAGTTTTCTTCTATGATCTTGTTGAATATATTTTCTGTGCCCTTGGGTTGGTATTCTTCTCCTTCTTCCACCCCTATTATTCGTAGGTTTGGTCTTTTCATGGTGTCCCAAATTTCTTGGACATTTTGGTTCATGACGTTGTTGGCTTTAGTGTTTTCTTTGACTGATGAATCTATTTCTTCTACTGCATCTTCAACGCTAGAGATCCTCTCTCCCATCTCTTGCATTCTGTTGATTATACTTGCATCTGAAGTTCCCAATCTTTTTCTCAGATTTTCTATTTCCAGCATTCCCTCTGTTTGTGTCTTCTTCATTTTTTCTATTTCCCTTTTCAGGTCTTGAACTGTTTCCTTCATTTGTTTCATTGATTTTTCTTGATTTTCTTTCAGTACTTTACTGTTTTCTTCCAGGACTTTATTGATTTCTTCTAATTTGTTTGCCCTTCCCTCTAGTTGTTTACAGCATTCTTCACATTTTTTTGTCTTTTCCTCTACACAAGCCTCTAGCTTCTTCATGATGTCATTCATAAGGCTATTTTCTTCTGCTTCTTCCAATTTCTGATGTTCAGGTCTAGGTGTTGGAGGAGAGCTAGGGCCTGGTGATGCTGTATTATTATTCATTTTGTTGTATGTGTTTCTGCCTTGACGTCTGCCCATCTCCTTGTGGTTTGTTCTTGGCCTTATCCACACACTTGGTTCAGACAGAGCTGACAGATTCAGGAAGTCCCTCTCTCTTGTCCAGATGGGAGCTCTCTTGTCTAAATTGGAAGTCTGGGGCAGGATGGGAGCTCTTGTCCAGAAGGGAAGTCCAGGGCAGGATGGGAGCTCTCCTCTCTCTCTCTCTCTCTCTCTCTCTCTCTCTCTCTCTCTCTCTGTGTGTGTGTGTGCTCCAGAAGGGAAGTCTGGGGCAGGATGGGAGCTGTGCTCCAGAAGGGAAGTCCAGGGCAAGATGGGAGCTGGGGGCCGGCCTCTAAGTCTCAGGAAGAGGCTTGGGGCTCGGGCGGATGGGCATGGGGGCAGGGCGTGGAGACTGCAGGGTCTGCCAGGGGTCTTGGAGAAGGGGATCCTTCCCAGTGGGGCTAGAAGGGAACCTTCCCGGTGGCCAGAACCTGGGGCCAAGTTGGGCAGGTCTTCCCCGGAGTGGCTGGTGCCCAGGGATGGGGTCCAGGGCAAGCTAGGGGACTCACCTGTGCTCCAGAAGGGAAGTCTCATAGTACTTTCTAATCATTAACTTTTCTTGACATTTACAGAACATTGGAAGCTACAGGTAACAGTAGGACCACCCAAAATGTGTACACAGTGGTGCCAGCCTATTTTACAGATCTCTTATTACTCCTTTATAATCCTTGTGCCTTCAGTCTCTGGATGAATTTGTGGCAGCTGCAATCTTGCTTGGTTTGCTGGTTTTCTGAATACACTTCTTTTCATTGCTCCAGAGTTTGTTCTTGAGTCATTGACTTTTTCCTGTGGTTAGCAAAGGAACACAGGTTCACAGTTAAACTGACAGTACCTGGGAACAGTCATGGCTCCAGAGAGGAAGCCCTATAGCTACTAGAATGATTTGGGGTAGTGGGTCCAGATACAACCTATGAGGATGAGCCAGATAAAGTCTAGCAAGAAAATAGCAGGAAGTGGACTTTTGCCTTGAAGGATACTCTGGCTCAGAGGTTAAACTTGGTGAAACAGTAAAGGGTGATGGGCAATGTAAGGACAAGGTTCTCTTTACCCTCTGTATTTCCCATGGCTTTGATAGAGGCTCATGAAAGGAATAGAATAGGAATGCTTGATAGAGGAGGGGAGAGATGGATACTAGTATCATAGCCAAGGAGATTTACTGGAGGTGGGATGACAGCTAACTGAAAACTTTCTCCAAGCTCATAGATTTCTCACGTTGATGAAGAGGGACTTGAATAGGAAGTTGATGAAAATCAAGCAGTAGGAAGTAAGGTCATAATTCCTTTTTTTTAATAAATAGTTTTATTTTGTAATTAATTTAATTTTACATATCAGCCACAGATTCCCCTGTCCTCCCTCCTCTCATCCCCCAGCATTATCTCCCAACCCATCCCCCATTCCCACCTCCTCCAAGGCAAGGCCTCCCCTGGGGAGTCAGCCCAGCCTGGTAGATTCAGTTGAGGCAGGTCCAGTCCCCTCCACCCTGCACCAAGGCTGAGCAAAGTGTCTCAGCATAGGCCCTAGGTTCCAAAAGCCAGATCATGCACCAAGGACAGGTCCTGGTCCCACTGCTTGAGGGCCTCCTAAACAGTTCAAGCTCATCTACTGTCTCACTTATCCAGAGGGCCTGGTCCAGTTCCATGGGGGCTCCTCAGCTATTGGTTCACAGTTCATGTGTTTCTACCAGTTTGGTTATTTGTCCCTGTGCTTTTTCCAATCATGGTCTCGGTATCTCTTGTTCATATAATCCCTCCTCTTTCTTACTGATTGGACTCCTGGAGCTCCACCTGGGGTTTGGCTGTGGATCTCTGCATCTGCTCCTATAGTCACTGGATGAGAGTTCTATCATGACAGTTAGGGTGTTCAGCCATCTGATCACCAGAGTATGTCAGCTCAGACACTCTCTCGACCAGTGCCAGTAGTCTATAGTGGAGATATCTTTGTGGATTTCTGGGGACCTCTCTAGCACTCTGCAGAGAGGATGGGAGAGATGGATACTAGTATCATAGCCAAGGAGATTTGCTGGAGGTGTGCTGACAGCTAACTGAAAACTTTCTCCAAACTCATAGATGTCTCACATTGATGAAGAGGGGCTTGAATAGGAAGTTGATGAAAATCAAGCAGTAGGAAGTAAGGTCATAATCACCAGAACTTAAGAGCTAATTTAATCCTGCTTTAAATTATTCAGGATGTATTTCTTTGTTTTGTTTTGTTTATTTACTTATTGTAGGGAAAAGGAGCTGGCTAAAGAAACCCACCCTGACCCTGGAGCCCAGAACTAGGAAAAGATGGCTCAGATAAGGCCAGTGAAAGAAACACAGTTTGGCTCAAATCAGAGGCATCTCTGCCCCTGGCCAACTGACTTGTGAGACCAACCAATCATAGATCAGGACAGTAGAACCCTGGCCCTGGGGCCCAGGCCCAGGGAAAGAAATACAGCCTGGGTTTGGGACCTGAGTCAGAGAAATGAACACTTTATCCCCAAACCAAGAACCAAGGAAAAATGCCCTGACCCTGAAACTAGTGGCAAAGAAACACCACTGGTCTCCAGCATCAGAGTCAGTGAAAGAAATGTGCCCTGTCCTTAGAATTAGTGGCAAAAAGCTAAATAAAGCCAGTGAATGAAGCACAGTTTGGCTCAGATCAGAGGCATCTCTGCCCCTGGCCAACTGACTTGTGAAATCAACCAATCACAGAGCAGGACAGTAGAACCCTGGGCCCCAAGTCAACTCCTGGTTGACTCCGCACCCCTACGACATCTAATATAAATCACCCTGCCTGGTCAATTGTAAGCTGCTTTCTCTACCCTGGTAGAGGCAGCTACTTTCCTGGACTCCTCCTTCCCAAATAAATCTCTTTCTCAAAAGAGTTTTGGCTGTGAAGATCTTCAATCACTGGTGTTAAGAAGACTCTTGCTGAGATGTCTCTCAGTGGATAGAGCAAGGAGGAGCTGAACAGAAGATCCTTGCTGAGATGTCTCTCAGTGGACAGAGCAAGAGAGAGCTGAAAAAGTAACACTTTTCTCTAGAGCTGGAGGAGACTGCTACATTTCTTCAGGGGTTTCCCCTTTTGCAGAGTGAAGCAAAAGAAGCAACATCTTAGGCCAGAGAAGTGGAGCAGTGTTAGGAAGCCCCCTTAAGTGGGGGCTGAGCAAAGCCCAGCTGTAGTGGCTCTCCAAGAGAGGAGCAGGATTGCTATATCCTGTGGGGAGACCATCCCCCATCACACCAGGTATAGCTTGACTCTCCCGAATAGTCAGGATACCCTTCTCTGCTGAAGCAGTTCCAGGCCTGACTCTCCTGAGCAGTCAGAAAAACTTCCCTTCCAGGGCTGAGCTGTCTCTTTGCAGCTCCAGCTGTCAGAGCTGTCCTAAGCAGCTCAAGGTGTTGCCTGACTCCCCAAGTAGTCAGAATACCTTTTCCCAGAGTTACAAAACTCACATTTTGATACCAAAACCCGGGACCAAACCCACAGAGTTGCCACAAGTTTACTTACACTTATTTTTTTTATTATTATTTTTCTGTTTTTTGTGTGTGGGTGTGAATGTGTGCATGCTAGGTGTGTGAGAGCGACGTCTGAGGTCAAAGAGAGTATCAGAGTCCTGGGTATTAGAGTTACAGGTATTTGTGATCACCCTGACTTATGTGCTGGGAAAAGTAGCAAATGCTGTTAACTGTTGAGCCATCTCTCCAGCTCCATCAGTCTATAATTCTTCAGCCAGACTAGTCTAGGATATAGCAATAAATAATATATTTCCCCTGCTTTAAAGTCTGATAGTCCTTCCTCATATCTACCAGGCCTTCTGAGATTGCAGCTCATACTCTTCTAGACTAAAAGGAGTGTTCTCTGTCTATTTATGTTTAAGATGACATTTTAGTTTCCCCTCTCTGCTAACTTCTCCTAATTTATAAAGCTATAGAGAAAGGGCTAATTGCAAAAAATGAAAGAAACTTTAATTGCTTTTAAATTTGGCATTAAAATTTAAACTCAGGAATATTTATTATTTTTCCTGTTAGTTTGATGGCATATTGTTTTTAATTTATTATTTGGATAAACCATTAAACTTAATAATAGCAAGCTCCCCCATCCCTTCCCTTTTTTGAATTGATATGAGCTATTAGTGCTATAGAAAAATGTCTTTACAGTGTAGCTCATCGTGGACAAACCTTTCAGTGTCAGTACACATACAACACAATCTTGGTTTCTTCTGACTAATCTCATGCTCTGAAGGCATCTCCTGTAATCACAGGACACAAAAGAATCTCAAAGAGCCCCTTAAGTGTGGAACTTTCTTTTTATCTGGAAAATTCCATTAAAAAACAAAACGGAACAGATTTTATACTAAATTGAAACTCCTCAACAAGAAGCCTGTGATACCTTAGGGGAAAAAAAAAATCACAAGTTTGCCATTGGGACTTGACATGGTTCAAGTTTCTATCTAATATGACAATAACCTCATTCATGTATTTTCTTTCTTTAATATTACAATCAAAATTCTTTCATAAAAAATATTATGTTGCTTTGTTGATTTAGCAACATAATTCTTCCCTAACAATGCAAAAACATCTAAATAATTGTTAGAATCCTGCTCTGAACACACCATTATTACAAAGGAAGGTATAAAACACAAAAGAAATAAGAGGGGAAGAAGGGGTCAAAAATTAGTGGAAGGAAGAATAATGAAAAAGAAGGAAAGACTATAAATTGCTTTATTTTTTTTCCTGGTTGCTCAAGCTATTACTCTATTCTTGGTTGAAAAAAAATCTTCAGGTGAACTCTAGTAAATGATTGCCATTTATCATATTGTGAAATTTGTCACATGGGTTTAGGTGGTTTATTGTGTTGTATGCTGTTGATAAATCTACAAACAAGCAACTGTCACCATTGCCCACAGATTCATTTTCCATATGTTGAGTGGTGTTTTTTAAAAAACATTACTTGGCCGGTACAACTTTTGTCTGGCTAAATTGGCTTTGTCTGAATATTAAGCATTTTTCATTTTAAGCGACAGAAGGAGAAAGTTATGCATAAACACCACAGGAGGTCAGCTTAAATTTCTTCAGACCACATGCAGCTTTTGTGGCAACACAGAATTATTGTACCCGTTTGTGCAGTGATAGGCACTTAGGAGTTGAAGAATGGATATTGAATGGAGAAATACTTTAAGCTGGGATATTGGCCCAGGTCATTTTATTCTTTTGCCACATACAGATTACTTTGAAGTTATGTGTTCTGATATTCTTCCACGCCATATTAAACAGAGAAAGAGCTTGAATGAAAATGGCTTTCATATGGGTGAGTTTAGTATCTGGTCAGTACTGATTGCGAACTACCTGTGAATTACTACCAAGCAAATGCTCATCTACTGGATCTCAGTTATCTTTGAAGGCATTCTTTCTTCTACATACTCTTGGCCCTGGATTATTCACACCTTTTAAATTGTTGGTCATTTTAGAAACCATATTCATGTGCATGATAGCTTTTCTTGTTTACTAGAGGAAACATTACTACCTTTGTTACACTTATTTAATTTTGTAGAGATGCTTCAGAATTTTGGTAGCATTCTTTTCAAATTTCTTCTCTTTTATTGAAAGTAGTTTTTTTTTTTCCTCACATAATATACCTAAATTACAGTTTATTGCCCCTCTGTTTTTTCCAGGTTCTGGAAACTCTCCTCCCATCTGTATCACCCCTTTCTGCCTCTCATTAGAAAATAATCAAGCTTCCAAGGGTTAATAACAAAATAAAATAAATATAATAAGATAGAACAAAAACTAACTCGTTGGAATAGGATAAAACAAACAAAAGAAAAAGAACCCAAGGAAAGGCATAAGAAACAGATATGGACACACAGACCACTTATTTGCACACTCAGGAAACCCCTAAGAATACTAATCTAGAAGCCATAATATGTATTCAAAGGACCTGTAGAGTAAAAAGAGAGAAAAAAACACAAATAAAAATTTAAAAAGGCATAATAAAGAAAATAATATGAAATTATGAGACAAGGAGTACCCCAAAATGCATTGAGTTTGTGTTCTTTTGGCCATCTAATGCTGGGCATGTATCCTACACTTAAGAGTAGTTTGTTTCTACAGCGAGACTTCCTTGGAGAAAAACTAAAATTTCATTTGGAAGTAGTTATCATTTGGGTTAGGGACAGGGGCATGTGTCCATTTCTCCTTTTAGCTCTATGTTGTGGTGGCATTCTTTTAATTTAATTTATGGTCCCCACATTTGAAGGAAAGTAAACTATTTGAAAAAATATGTTTCTGTTTCTGCTGCCCACTGGCATTCAGCACAATCTTTGAAGTACAGGAATTTTTTTCACCCTGACAGCAAATTCTTGGAGTCTCAACTTGTGTTAAAAATGGTAAGTACCAGGGTGGCTGAAGAGATGGCTCAGAGGTTAAGAGCACTGGCTGCTCTTCTAGAGGTCTTGAGTTCAATTCCCACAACAATATGGTGACTCTCAACCAACTATAATGAGATCTGGTGCCCTCTTCTGGCATGTAGGCATGCATGCAGGCAGAGCACTAATATATATATATATATATATATATATATATATATATATATATATATATATATATAAAAATTAAAAACTGGAAAGTACCATGAGATTATTGATTTTATGCCTTTGTACATCTTAGTTTTTAAGATGTATCTTATGGTATGTTTCAGAGACAAATATCAATTATATTACTTGTAGTCTAGCCCCTTCATTTAAGTCATTCTTTACTTAATAATATTATTATGTCAAGACTCTGTGGCTCATTATTCTCTTCTACCATCTGTGTGCTTCAAGTCAGCTGTCAACACATTTATATTCTTTAAGTCATGTTCTTTTACTAGACTATGATGCTGCTACTGTCAGTTTTAAAAGGAATAAACAAAAAAAGGAAAGGGAAGATGAGGGAAGGAAGAAGGAATTAAGGATTGAAATGATAGAAGGAAGGAAAGGAGGAAGGGATGAAGAGAGGAAGTGAGGGAAAGAAAATAGATAAAAGACATCTGAATTACAGTAGCAGATTGCTTTTTTCTTTTAATTTGTAATAATGAGTAACACAGAAAAAAATTTGTTTGACATTTGTCCAGTAGTTCACTGTATTAGTATTATAATAATTGATTATTTCTGTACCACATTAAAATAAATAAATCCATGTACTTATATGCCTCAAGAATTTTGCTCTGTCACTTCTGTACAATGCAATTTTATGGAAAAAAGCCATAGAAAAAAGACTTGTAGTATAATAGATTATATTTCTTGAAACTCAGCTTCCCAATCTCTATGTGTGTGTAATGATAATAATGACTTAACAAGATATGTCTGCTGGAATTGTCTGGACAAATTGGCTTTGTCTGAATATTAAATATTTTAGGCAACAGAAATAGTAGCATCAATGTCATGCTATTGGATTAAAGACCCAGTCCACAAGATGGACCCATACATTTCATAATTAAAGCCAATAACCTAAAGCTAGAGAGGTTACAAGCTCCAGTGGAGAGTCTATTATTTTCCTGATAATGGGACACAGTATTAATCTGACTCCTAGTAACTTCTTATAATCCTTGATTAGTACATCTTTCAGTCCTCATTGGAGAAACTTCTTTTTGTAGATGACTAATGACCCAGAGACCCACAAGTGACCAAGTTATGGGGAATATGTAATAGTGAAGTGCTTAGCCCTAAAAGGGACCTCTATATTACACCCCAGCCTTCCAAGGATCAGGGATCATTTGGGAACAGGGGTGGGGAATACTGTAACAGCCAGAGGTGATAGATGACTACAATGAATGTCTTCTGTGCACAATAGGGCAGTTGCACGTATGCACTCATAGGCATTGTGACAGCATGTGCAAGATGTGAGCAAGCCCAAGCCAGATAAAATCCCAACATAATGTGGAGAGGTGAGCATGGAGTCCTTCTACTATCTGAAGTGCTTTTGATAAAAGGTAGCTACAGGAAGAATATATATATGTATATATATATATATTTATATACATATATACATATATATATACATATATATTTCTATAATCCAGAAATCTTCAAGGATCTGAACCATTCTTTCGGAATTTCTTTAACAGAGATTCTAAGGAGAAGATTTTAGTTAAATATCCTTGATAAATGACATCCGTCAATGTTCATAACCCTATGACCAATGAACAGGTTCACTCTTAACAGCTTTATCCTAATATCTTCCAAGGGTTACCAGTAGCTCAGCTCAACATAAAACCTCCCCAGTTCTTTGTTTCAGTACAACCGAGTTCGATCTATTTTCCTCTTGCACTAGTTATGTTGAAGCATTTCTTGCCTCTTTAATTGGTCCAATGCATTTTTTCTTTTACACATCATATTGATTATTTTTCTCTCTAAGCACAGAACTGAAACACTGAGTATAAATGAAGCCTGAACTTTCCCAAACAAGAAAATGCAGGAGTAGGGAATTGCAAGGTAGATACTAAATAGGGCTTTCTTAAAAACCCAAATTGAAAGAACCTTCAAAAGACTATAAAAAATGTTCTCATAACTTTGATTTCTCTATTTAGATACTGTATTGGTGAGAAAGCAATACCCACTCTTGGATGGATCTTCTTTCTTTACTCAACGCTTTGGGAGGCCTCTTAGAAGCTTCAGATCCCATCAAATTAACAATCAAAATTAACCATCACAGGCTTGGATCTCAAAAACAACGTCACGCAAACAGTACAAAACAAGAAAACATCTCATTTCCTTCACACTTTTGTGGAACGTTAAGGTCTGAGACTATAACAGGACAATGGTATTTTACTGTCAAGCCTGTTCTGGGTGCACCTATTTAACACTTCAGTTTTCCAGATGTCTCCACTCTGAAGACACTACAGGCCTACTATTGTACATTCACTATTGTTACACAGAATCATTTTTCTCTCCAGATAATTCTTGAGGAATATGCATCTGTTTGAAATTCTTTCTTTACGTTTTTTTTTGACTTCTTAAAATTTCTTAGTTAAAGTTAATGGCATGGGTCAGTTTTACCAAGCAAGTTCAAATGAATAAGCAACATTTATATACCTGTGTTGTTTCTGTGGCTTGACAGAGGTTTATCTAAACAATGCCCTTAGCATCTTAATGAGACCTTGACTTCCCATCCTACAGAATAAAGCCAAGGATTATAATTTCAAGTCTGGCCCCCATGACACTATTTGCTTGTCTATGAGATGCAAGCAGTCAGGTCCAGTTAGACCATGTGTTCAGAATGTTCTAATTCTAAATAGTTCTTTAAAGAATTCCATGCCTTCTGGAATTATCCCATTTTAAGTTCAGATTGAACAAAATGTCTCTACACTTCTAACACTTAAAAGTCTGCATTGTATGTATAATTATCATGTTCATATACTCTTTTCAGTACTTTCTATGGTAAATAGAAAGATTATTGCTCTGCTTCATGCTGAATTCTCACTTCTGGCTCTAGACCATAAAGAGGGCATTTGTAATAGAAAAGGAATATACCCTCTTCTGGTCTCTCTGGGAACAATGTACATGTGTGGTGCACGTATATACATGCAGTCAAAATACACCTAAACGTGAAAATAAGTAAAGAAAATCTTTTTTAAAAAACATCATGTTTATGTAAATAACTATAAGTTCATTAATTTGCAATTATTTAACTAGCATAACTTGAGGTGGAAATTGCTATTCTGAGAGAACCTAGAAAGTTATCACAATCTTAAATAATGTTCACTTCAAAAAATTTCTGGGGATTTTTGCTTTAAAACATTCAAAAACCATAAAACTGTGGCCTGTAAGATGGCTCAGTGGGTAACAGTGATTGCCACTAAGCCTGACAACCTGAATTCTTATAATTTTGGTTGTAAGCCTAGACTTTAATGACTGGAGACATCTTTCCAGCCCACAATCTGAAACCTGAATTCTGTTCCTTGGGCCCACACAGTGGAAGGAAGAAACAGAATCTCACAAGTTGTCTTCTAACACCATAGCATGACATTTATAAATGCACACACACACACACACACACACACACACACACACACACACACTGTGTAATTTATATAAATGCACTCTTCTACTAGAAAACCAGGTTAAGAGCCATACTTTTCATGACACACTAATTTGATGAAATTATTAGTGAACAATAATGATATTCGACCTCTGTTATTTCCTAATCTTGTGGCTTCACTCTAAATTTCATCTTGGTGAGCTATGACAAACATATTGGGTTAGATGATGGGGCAAGCATTGCAACCACTTGCTAATGATTCTGTGTTCTGGAATACACCCCTTGAGATTAGTGGTCTCCTGATTTTGAGAAGTGATGCATGATGTAAAATGATATACACCAGTTGTGTCTGGCACCATTCTTCCCTCCACAGGAACTGTGGAAGCACTGCTAAAGGGGAGATTGTTCATGAGTAAAGGCGCCTGTAATGCTAAGCAGCTCGTGGAGGACAGCTGCGTTGGAGAGATGTCTAGACTTGGCAGGAAATGATAAATTTTCATTGTGCTAAGCAATAAACTTCTGTTTTTCTTACGTTACATACACTTCTATATAGAAGATTTCTAGAATTATAGCTTGCTTTTTACTAATTTGTAAATAACTATGGCAAAAATGCTTGACCTAAATCTAGTCCAACAAAATAAATAAGGGAGATCATTGATGATAAGAGGAGTAATATCAAGCCCATGATACTAGAGGCAGAGATAGGAATATTTCAGAAATAAGAGTCACATAAGTTTGGTAGTAAGATTTATATTTTAAAATTATTTTACCGTCTGATATTTTCCCCCTTTGGCAAAGAGTTACTTAACTTAGATCAAACTAATAAGAATAAGCAGTACTCAGAAATTTTAGTATGTACTATTGGATTAGTCAAGCTTGAATGATTCTGGACATGTAAATGTCATAATGGCCATACTCATTTGCAGCTGAGGACATGGTTTTGGCCTCATGAAAGATGGATGGAATATAGAAAAGGCTGTTAGCTCCATAGTGGATATGAAATGTCAGCTGTCTGCCATGTTGTCCATCAAAATTCAGATTGTCTGGCTTTTTAGGCCTTGTTGTATTTCGTTCAAATTACAATTGGAATACCATGGTATAATTGAAGTTATTATTAATCTATTAAATCTTTGTTTAAGTGTCTTTGAACATTAAGATTTTAAGTTCATGTTTAAAGTTCACTGAGTCACAGAAGTCTAGAAGCAGAACATATATTTCACTTTTTCAATATGACATTCATTTTTCCATTTTTGGAGCAGTAATCTTCCTAAAGAGTGGAAAGTATAATGCCTAAATATATTGATTTATTTCATATTTATGCAGTGTGGCAATGTCCTTTTCCTTTTTGAGGTAAAAGTGAACTTTCCATTTCAGCACTTTTCTATTTAAAAACCCTGAAATCATATGAACTCAGAATAAACATAAAAACTTCAGAAGTAAAGTATTTTGGGATCAGATGGCTTGCTTTACCTCAATATTTGTTTACAGTGAAAATAGAATTGGTTTTCTTACCATTAATAACCAGAAATTTGAAGCTTCATAGGGGGCTTTAATTCAACTACATGCTCTATTTCTTTTGTGATCACTACTTTGACATTCTAAGGTCACATTACCACTAATTTTTCTATTGACTTACATCATTATACCAAGTTAGTTTCTTACTGAATGTCTGTTTTACTTTAGAAGTGCCTACCTCATTTTCACCACAATAATTATTATTACATGACATTTTTTTTCTTACCAGCTGCCAAGTGTGTCGGTTCTACTTGTTTAAAAGTTACTTCTTCCCCTATTAACTTTAATTGATTCTGCAATATACATATACATATCTTTAAGCTTTGATTTATAGATTAATTTTTAGTAGTTTATTTTTCCAAATTATCAGATTATTAATGAAAAATTTATAGGAATAGACAAATATGTTTTGCAATCTCATAGAGATTATATACCAAGTGATAAATAACAGCAAATTGCAGCTTAAACTAACCTTAAGTACCTCTTTCATCATCCATGCAACAAGAGCTAGTTGAGCAGAATTGCTCCTGTTGAACTGGATACAATCCACAGTGTCAGTGGTCTTTCGTGAGAGCAACAAAAGACCTGAACTGTTGTAAGAAAGTTGCTGAAGAAAAATCAGCGCTAATCCTTTTAAGCCAAACCACATGTCTTAGTTTCTTTTCTAATACTGTGACTAAACAGGCTGGCAAAAGCAACTGAAGTGATAAAGCTTTACTTTGCCTTCCACTTCCAGAGGGGTTACAGTCGAGCATGATGGGAAAGGCACATCAGTAGGAGCATGAAGATGGCCTGCCAAAATGCATCTGCAGTCTGGAAGGAGAGAAAGAACATGAAGTGAGGTTAGGCTGTGAAAGTATGAAGCCTGCCCACAGTAATGTACTTTCTCTAGCAATGTTACACCTCATAAAGGTTCTATACCCTCCCCAAACTACACCACCAGTAGGACCAAGTGTTCAAGTACATGTGCATATAAGGGATATTTTATATTCAAACCACAACATCAGGCAATTGGACCTCTCACAATCAAAGACAGGGATGGAAAGAAAATAGACTTGGTAAAAGTGCCTATATTTTGTTCATTATAATAAACAGAAGAATGAATCTAGGCTAGTAGGCCTTGATCCCAATAGAGAATATAAGAATTGCATTTCGGCCGGGCGGTGGTGGCGCACGCCTTTACTCTCAGCACTTGGGAGGCAGAGGTAGGCGGATCTCTGTGAGTTCGAGGCCAGCCTGGTCTCCAAAGCGAGTTCCAGGAAAGGCGCAAAGCTACACAGAGAAACCCTGTCTCGAAAAAACCAAAAAAAAAAAAAAAAAAATTGCATTTCTTGTAAAAAAAAAGTAAAATATTTAATTTTGAAAGGAATGCAGTACATATTGGTGGTTTTAGGCTGACAAAGGCATGCTTCACAGTTCATTTGGGTCCAGAAATGGAGCATCCTGAGTAGACTGTCCAGTGTGTGCCTGGTATGACTGAGTTGAGAATGCGGACAGGGGAGAAGTGATTGTCCTCTTATGGATTACAGCACAAAGTTACAACCTGCTGCTTTAGAAAGGAGATGCTGCTTTAATCATGACAGGTGAGCATCATAGACCATCAATATTCATGATTACACCAAAGTAAACACATTTCATTTTTCTGTATATCCAATAAATTGGGCATCCAGGCAGAAGATTTATCCACCATTAGGTAATGATGACTGGTAGGGAAGTAATTTTTCTCCATATTATTTCTGTGGTGCTTGCTATCATTCCAATAATGAAGATCAAGGGAAACATGTTGGAAGAATGTATCTGACGTGCTGGATATTATTTTATTCAAATTTCATCATATTTTACTTCAGCAGAGGAAATGAATAGAACAATATTGTAAGATGAAAAAGCAAATGACACTTTCTTCTGCCTTTGCCCCTGTCATGTTTAAAGGATTTATGATCCCTGGTTTCAGATATTACTTTCTATCTGAATTAGGAACCATCTGCTGCCATGTCTTCATTTCAGATTTTTGCTCCAGCAATGTTATGAAAGGCAATGAACTTAGTCACCTACTCCAATTAGCCTTATTTCAACATCCTTGAAGCTACCTTCTAGATTGAGTCCCCCAATTCTTGGGTTTGAGGACTATCTACTACTTCTGTGGTTTTTCATTTATAGCCTGTATTTACTGTCAGAGAGCATACCTATTTTAACTTATTCTTATGTCTAGAACACATAATTTTACTACTGGATATAGTTCAGAATACATCCAGGTACAATAATTAGATAAATTACATTGTCATCAAGACTCACTAGTTCTTAAATTTAAAGTTTAAAAGTCCATATATATATATATATATATATATATATATATATATATATTTTTTTTTTTTTTTTTTTTTCCTGAGCTGAGGACCGAACCCAGGGCCTTGCACTTGCTAGGCAAGTACTCTACCACTGAGCTAAATCCTCAACCCCCTGAAATATATTTTTAAAGGCATGTTTACTATCACATGTCAGGGTACTATGCTATGAAGATGTAGTACAAACTTTGATCATATGTTTAATGATTTAAATCTGGCCATTCACCTTCATTTACTACTCAAGTGACACTTCTTCTTTACACATGGGAATGTCCCATGAGTTCATACTCTCAAGATAAATTCCTGTGGAAGCTCATCCAATTGTAAGAGAAAACAAAAATGTTACATTGGAGTATGCTAATTTTTATTTTACATTTCTATAGAGTATACTTATTTTCTCTTTTAGTCTTAAACATGACTCCACATTGGAAGTAATAATTAATAGTTGATTATGATTGGAATGATTTTTCAGTCTTATCCAGCTGATCTATCAGAAAGAGATTCTTTGTTTAAAATAAAATAATCCCTAGTTTGAAGCTGTCCTTATTAGACATGAGAATGCAGTGGGACACCATGGAAGGAGATGAAGGAGATGCTATTGTTAACCTGATCATTCAGAAATGAGGCCTAAAAGTCCTTCACTCCTGTTCTCCTACTCACTCGTGTGTCCAGCAGACCATTGCCATCTACTAGCTACTCAACATCTCCACTGTTTTCATTTTTGAGTAGAACTTTGTTTTCATTCTCCATCCATTGGAAGCTGGAGCCTCCTCTTATGCTGGTCACAGGCTGCATCTAGACTCTCATTGTGGTTTCCCATTATCTAGTGCATGATATTCCCACTCTAAAGTTTGACTTTCTTGCATGCACCCCACTCAGTTATCCTTCACTGTTCCTTCTTCCTGCTCTCTCTTGTGTAAGCCTGTACACATACCATTCCATGACCTGGGATCCTCCATTATCTGATCCTTTAGGAGACATCTCTTCAAAGACAGGAAAAAAAAAACAAAAAAACAAAACAAAACCCCCAAAACCCAAAACACCTTTTCTTCTGAAAACTTCCAGATTATTTCATAACCAAAATATCCTTTGTTTTATTTCAACTCCTGACACTGTGTACCACAGAATGACTTTAACATTGATTAATTCTAGGTTCCTTGAGTTAGTGGACTATACCACACAATAGCTAATGGATTAGTGACCATAAGTTTGCATTCAATAGATGTTATTAAATGCACATTAACATTTATCTGGCTTGGGCACAACCAGACCTGTCTTATAATAATCTGAACTGAATTTCTAATGGTTTAGTTCAGGGTTTCTTGATCTTGCTCTCAAGCACTTCCAAATGACTTGATTGAATTGTGTTTCCGTTGGTGTGTAAAATATCTTGACAGCATTTACGGGAGAAAATATTTATTTAACAGTTCCAAGTTACAGTCCATCATTTCAGAGGAGTTGAAGGAGAGACTCAAACATTTAGTCATATCATATCCACAGTCAAGAGCTAAGTGAAACACGTGCATCCTTAATTATGTGCTTTCATGCTTCCAGCTAACTTTCTACTATTTTACTAGTCAAGACCCTTATGAAAAAGGCACCACCACAAATTGCCTGGCTCTTCCTAACTCAGTTAACAATGAGTACATTCTCTCAGATATGCTCATATACCAATCTGATACATATAATTCTACATAATTAAGATTGTCTTTTGAGGTAGTTCCAGATTATGTTAGTAAGACAGCTAAAACTTATAAGGACATGAGTCTTTTTGGAAACTTTATTTTTCCATAATTGATCCTCCATGAAATAATGATACCTCAGTGGTACTGTATTTATGTTTGCAGCCTGAGTGGACCTATGTTTGGTAGAGCAAAGGTTGCTTTTACTTCTGCTGCTTTCAAAGCAACCTTACTTCCTTGAGCAAGGACAATTTATTCTTCTTCAAACTGTGAACACTTACAAGCAGAAAATCTCACAAAGATTTGTGATGTGGCACAAGAATGGTAGGCTTGAGCTGTGTTAGGGAAGAAGAGAAAGGGTTATCAAGTATCTATAGATTTCATGCAAATATTACTTCACGAAATCTCATTAAAACCACAGAAAGCAGACAATACTAGTTGTCTGAACTTTCCACAAAGCATTATTCCCTTAATTTATTAGTTATAACACATGGCTCTGCTCATATTTGCTTATATTATTTACTTCCTCTGGCGTGCTTCTCACCTCAGTGTGAGTTGTGGCTTTCTGTCTGATCGAATGTTTAAGAATCAGGAAGCAGCAAGCACCTTTGAGTCTGAAGATACATGCTGTTTGCTATCCTGAATTCTGTATCTGAGATTGTGATTTATTCAGTTCTGTGCCTTTAATAAAACTGGAAAACTGTTCCACTGTTTCACTCCCTCTCTGTTGATCTTATAAATAATAGCTTGGGACTAAAGTTAGATCTCTTCTCTTTGGCCCTATGTTAATTTAGACATCTTATATATCTACCAATTGACTACCTAAAAAAAATTTTCATTTGGTCTAAATCATTTTGCTAACTATAGTTATTTTTTATTGATATTATTTATAAACTGTGACATGTCTTGTATATTTTTTTTCAATATAATCTGGCTAGCATAGTTTCCATTAAGATTTCATTCTTGAGCACTGGTGATTTGGCTCAGTAGTTAAGAACACTTGTTCTTGCAGAGAACTTAAGCTCAGTTACAGCACCTACATAGTAGTTCATAACCATCTGTAAATCCAGTCCTGACAAATTTGATGCCTTCTTCTGACCATTATTGGTACCAGACATGCATGTTGTACACATGCATACACACAGGCAAAATATTCATATATATATATATATATATATATATATATATATATATATATATATGTATAACCATTAAAAATATTTATTTCTTATCCCAGTCTTGAATCTGTTCCTTGACTCACTATAGTTAGCACTTTTTTTGTAGCACAAGAACATCACCAGGGTAAGTAAAGAAAATGCTCTACACAGCACATTGTGCAAATAAATTGTTATTTTATAATTTTTATTTCATACTAGTATTTTGGAAAATATCATTGACAAAATTAATTAGTATTAAATCAAATTAATTTCACATTTCATTTGGTATGTGTATAAATACATTATCTTAAGATTATAATTTCTATTTGCTAGATTTGGGCTTCAATATCATTTATTTCTGTTTTAAAAGACCACAGAAAATGAAGGTTGTAGGTAATAATAAAAAAAACCCCACTGTCTAGAGGCACTTCTTTTTTCTTTCTGCTCACTCGTCTATAGGCTGTCATGAACCAACATTTGGTGAATTATTGGATGGATGTAGGCTCAGTAAGATTGCTTCCTTGTTTCACTGTTATTTTTGTTTGTTTTTCATTTTTGCTTTTTTATTTTCTCTCTGAACAGAAAATGGTGTTTTGTATTCTTTACATTTTCTCCAGATATTTATGTTAGGGAACAGAAGGACGCCATTTTCATGTAATAGTCTATGAATGTTGCTTGATGAATTCTCGAATTATCACAGCAGTTGTAGCTCTTAGAATGTTGGCTGCTCTTCATTAACATTCCATATAACAAACAGAAAGACTGTTGAGCATGTAGGTGTCTTGTGGTAGCAATGTCAGTCAAGCTCCATGTGGTTTGGATTCAGGGTGGTGTCTAAGAGGTTATCAACCTTCCAGGCCATCACTTACTTGAGTTACTTCAAACTGGGGTATTTATGATTGTCTTTAATGCCTATTGTTGTTTCTACATTTGAAGAGTTAACTTCCACTACAGATGCTCATCTTGACCTTACAAACATGCATCAATATATCAGAGACAATTGTGTGGAGGGATAGTTTTTTACTGTAATATGAACAATACAAACATTTCATAACCAAATAAAATAATGTGTCAATGTCAAACTGAGTAATCTAAAGTGCTAAGAAGTAGCTTTACATTTCTGATATTTGAGATTGAATTTTTGGTCTCATGCATGCTAGGCAAGAACATTCCCACTGAGCTATCTCTTCAGTCCATAAAATGAAAAAGAAATAAAACCAACATTTTTCAAGATAGAAATTATAAGGGAATCACTTTAAGGAAATGTATTAAATAAAAAAAGATGTTTTGACTGGAATACATACCTGAACAAAAATGCATAAACAATAGTAATTAAGTGATTGACTCTAGTATTAGAAATTCAATAGAGCACAAATTACAGTTTTTTATTTTAACATGATTATAGTTGACTAGGAAACACAACTTTACACAATATATCATAAGTAAAAACATCATAATGGATGTTTATAAATGTTTTTAAGGTAATTTCTCAAAACATTGCTTTTCTAAATACTACAGTATATGTATTGTTACAGAAAATTCATTCAACACATGAGTAATTCCACACTGATCTTTTCATTGAAACAATATACCATACTTTCATCTGTACTAGAAGTGATATCAATCATGATCTTCACCAGAATCCAAATCCCATACAATAATTAGATTAGTGTGTTTGTAGAAAAGGAAAAGAGTCAAGAAAGGAAGTTTGAGAGGCAGGCAATGTCTGTTAAACACTTTCAATTATATGTCACAAAACATCTAAAATAATAAAAATTTAAGAGTAAGGAAGGTTCATTTGGACTCACAGTTCTGGAAGTTGGGTTCTTGGTTGGTTGATTCTGTTGCTTTTGTATTTATCATGAAGAATTACATCATGGGGTATGCTATTTCATGGAGGTCAAGAGGGAAATAAGAAGGGCCAAAGACCTCATGAATCTCATGCTCCTAGTAATCTAGCTTACTCTCATTTGACCTCACCTTTTCAAGGATCCACTACTTGCCAGTGGTGCCGTGGGTTAGAAAGCAAACCTTCAAGATGAGGGCCTTCTACACAGTTAATTATAGCACAGCACTGTTTATGTTAAGAAGTGGATCCACTCTCTGAAGGGTATCAAAATATTTGGTACAAGTTTACAGCACTCACAGATGCATACTCAGTGGATATAAGGAATAATAAAATGTTTAGTGCTTAAAATTAGGAAGTTTGACAGTTGTGTATATTAATATAGAAGTAGCAGTGTATTTACACTGGAAAAGAACTGGCTTCACATGGAACTGAGACTTCCTTTAAATATTTATTTAAAATTAAAAATTAATTTTTATTTTTTAATTTGTATGTATGTGTGTGTCTGTACATGGGTATACACAAGTAAGTGCAGATGTCCATGGAGTTCAGATACATCTGATACCTTGGGCCTGGAGTTACTGGAGGTTGTGAGCCACTTAATGTGGGTGCTGGGAAGTGAACTCAGGATCTCTGAAAAAGATGCAAGTGTCCTTACTGCTGAGCTATCCCTCAAGCCCCATCAACTGTGCTTTCTTAATGTATTGGGTAATTTAGGGAATCATACCCATCCAGAAGATCAAGGCATTAATGTCTGTTAAGGTTTGTGATGCATATTGCAATACTAATATGAAAAAAAGAATGTGTTTGTTTACTTGTTTTTTTATCCTTTTGTCACTTTATTTTGTGCTTGTGTATTTTTAACTGGGACCCTTGAATAAAATGACATAATGTTGAATGTAGAGGGATGCAATGAAAACCATGAGAAAGCCATATGTGTGAGATATTTAACATTTTTCATGTCTCAGGAATTAAAAAATATGATGTCAGTGAATACTAATTTTGTCAGGACAGAAGAAAGAAGTCAGAAGTTCAAGCACATTCAAGGACTTATTATGCAATAGAGACCATAATCCACATCAACGGAGATGAACCATTCAACTCATACCATTGGGATGAATGGCTCTGTTACCACTAGAGGAAATAAACCGGCAAAAATTGACTGTTGGGGATAGATTCATCTCTCAGACTTCTTTGAGGGTCCAGAATTAACTAAAGATTAATCATGGAACAAATTAAATCATAAGTTTAAAAGTAAAAATAAGAACGGTTGTAGTATTAATTCAGAGATTAAGATGGGACAGTAGTGATGTAAAACTCAGAATATGGGCTTTCAAAGAAAGTGTTTGCATCAACCCTGGAGAGGTAGCTCAATGACTAAGAACACAGCTGGATTCCTAGATGTGGTGGGTGGCTCACAACTGCATATATATCCCCAGCTTCAGGGTTTGGCCTCCGTAGGCACCACACTCATGTGCATATAACAATATACAGATATACACACACACATACATAATAAAATAAATATTTAAAAAATTCAACATTATTGTAAATATAAGTTAATGGATCCATGATTTAAATTTTCTGTTTCCTCTAGTCTTCCTTTATGTCTTAAAATAGTGGCATTATACTCTCTTCTTCTCTAGTTATGAGCCATTTCATCATTTTTTGTTTTTTGTTTTTTTTTAATCAGTACATTTTCTGTTTGTTTTTTATGACTGCATTTTAAAATCTGACAAACACTAAGCTTTTTTTTTTTTTTTTTGACTAGTTCGTTTTAGGATTCTGCTGGCTTTCTAATATCAGTGATTATGCTATCTCTATGGCGGTTTGAAAGAAAAATATCTCCCACAGGCTCACATGCTTGAACACTCCATCCCCAGTGGGTGGCGCTGTTTCAGAAAGCTGTGAAACTTTTAGGAGGTAGAGTCTTGCAGGAAAAGTGTATCACTCGATGGAATTGGAGGCTTTATAGCCCAGCTATACTTCTTGTTTTCCCTCTGCTTCCTGTGTGCACATGAAATGTGATCCATCATACTTCTGTTGTCCTGCCTGCCTCACTCTGATGGGTGTTGTCCCTTTCTCCCTGACCAAAGAAGGAGCTGATTTTATAGAAATATATGAATTACAATCTTAACTGGATAAAAGAGAAAGGCAAATTTAGAGAAATTTAAGAGATACACAGAAAAAAAAAGAGTAGAAGGAAAGTATTGTCTGTTTTAAAACTCCTAGACACCAAGGAAATGTTTCCCTTCAGTCCTGTAAACTCAGTGAGTGAGTGAGAAGAGAAAAAAAAATCACAAACACCAGGTGAAATCAATTAAATATCAATTAAATATTGACTAAATATTACAACTGTTTTTACAAAATCCAATAACAAGAATAACAACAAACACTTTGATATTTGGTTACAATTAACCAAATGTTTCATATTTATGTCATAAATCTGTGATCACAAAGGGGCACATTCAGTGATGGCTAGCTCCTTCCTCAGACATGCACAGATGTTTCTCCAAAGCAGCACTGAATTTCTCTGCAGAACCAGGAAAGAATGGTCAGGAAAGAGTGGACAACATTCATTTTCCTTTATTTGCTTTCTTTGGATGGACACATGCCATCATATACTTCCCTTTATCATTTTGAGCAAAAATATCTACCCCAGTTAAAAGTAACTCCCATTCCTTTCTGCTGCCCTGGTGATCTCTACTGTAATTACTCTTGTGTCAGTGTGTCTGGCCCAGGTACTTCCTGTAAATGAGCTAATTCCATACATACCCTTTAATGATTGTCTTATTTCATGAATCAGAATACTATCAGAGTCCTTTCATGCCATACGAGATAACAAAATTCATTGCTTTTAAGATTGGAATTATACTGCATTATATGTGCATCCACATTGTTTATCCTTCCATCTTTTGCATGATAGTGATGATGTGAACACAGATTTTGTCCAAAATGATGAAAAAATAAATTCTGAACCCAGGTAATGATGATAAGCTCCTGCTGTGAGTATATTTTACGCTACTAAAGCTGAGTTAAAAGACAGGCATGCAAAAATGATACATATAGTGTATATTTCTTTCATAATAAGTTAAAATGGCATTTTTATAATGGGACATTCTTGATCTGCCTAAGAGATCAATGCCTACTGAAAAGGAAAGGAGGAGGAGGAGGAGGAGGGGCTGAAAAGTCCCTGATATTCTTACAGTTTCTTTGAGTCTGGAAAAATATATATGTATTTTTTGCATGGTATTTACAAATGTCTGTCAAATTTAAATGACATAACCATTACACAGCTATAGGGTATGCAAATACATTGGCAAATGTTTGTATGTGTCAGATAAATAGATGAGTGACAGAAAGATGATATATACATAGGTACCCATCATGGAAATTTTGAATTAATTTTTCTTCTAAAAATCTGGAAATAATAAAAAATAAATTACATATAACTATTGAATAATTTTTACTACATACATATAGGTAAGCTTTAGTAAAATTCACTTGGTTTCAAATTATAGTTTACAAACAAAAGTTTCAAGATGCTAAGAGACCAAAAGAATTTATGACTTTCAAGACAATAGAAAAGGGAAAAGATTTTTAAATAAGTCTATAAAAGGTAGGAAAAAGGAAGGTAAGTTAAAAACATGAAACAATAAATAATTACACTAAAATATATACATATTATAATTTTAATATATGCTAACTTTTGAAGAATAAATGAGTGATATCTAATGTTTTTGATATTGAAAGATTTTTTTATGTAAGTCAATATTATTCAAGTATGATTAGTTTTAATGGAAAACACTAGAATTAACTGGGTTACAAACCAGCTGTGCATTTAACACTGGATTGAATGTTTTTGAACTTATCTTCCCCACACACTAGCAATAGTCTACACTAGTCACTGGGGGTGGTTCTTTATGGAAAATGAAAAGTGGCTAGCATGGGGCCTCATCCATATGGGATGAGAGAAGCATGAGCTGAAATATGGAAAGTTTATGTGAGAATGAGAGCACAGTCTCACTTAATGACTGTAACTGGATGATTCCTGTCCCGAACCACCTATCCATCTATTCCCAAATAACCCTCAGCCACTTCCCAAATAACAGCACAGAGGCTTATATTAATTATCAATCTTTGTCCCATAGCTTAGGTTGTTACTAACTGGCTCTTACAACTTAAATTAACCCATTTCTATTAATCTGTGTATTGCCACGTTGCTTGTGGCTTTACCTGTCCTCTAGTAATGCTTCCTGGGCAGCTGGCTGGAGTGTCCCTGACTCTGTCTTTCTTCTTCCCATCATTCTCAATTTGACTTTCCCACCTAACTTCGTGCCCAGCTACTGGCCTGTCAGTTTTTTATTAATGAGAGTAATACATATTCACAGTGTAGAAAAGGATTTGTTCCACAGCAAATAACTTGATCAAAGGCTACCTGTTGCATGATGGTATCCTCAGTAATTTGGACAGTGCTTGCATTTTCAGATACTGTCTATATTTTCATGACAGGAGATCTTAGCAGTACATAGGTAAATATTAGATACATTTTCTTCAGCAGTGAGACTCATTGGATTCTTTGCTATTGGTGCCATTTCTTGAAAATAATTAAGGTGATAAAACACCCGTTTGGATGTACTAGTAATAAGTTGAGAGAATTAGATGTATTGTTGGGCTGGGGCCAGGGGGTTTATCTCATTCTCTGTGTGTTATAATACCTAGCACATTTTTGATACTAAATGAATATTAATAATGAGAGCCTTGATAATTTCAATTTAGCTTTCTATGTAGAATACAGATGTAGCAGAAATTTCTGCTGAAGTTTTTCTCATAATGCAAATTTTGAGTAATACCCTGGATTTATCCCTGCTATTGACTAAATCTATGTGCTCTAGCAAATTATTTAATATCTCTGTTCCTATGATTCCATCTATAAAATGGGGATAATAACATGGAACTGTTTAATTATTTAGCTATCCAGGATGCTGAGATGTTTTATTCAAGTTAATTATATGAAAACTACTGCAAGTTCAGTCCACTATTTAATGTGTTTATTTGATTTTGTGTGAAATGACCTACCAATTATACCTGGTATAATAAGCATGGGTGATAAGAAAATGAATTCAAAGTGTATGAACCTTAGTGGCAAACTAATAAGAGAAGTTACTTTATAATAGAAGAGTAATTCAAAACTGCAGGTTAATATTGCTTAAATATAAGAAAAAATATTTAAGGACTATTATGTTCCTGATATCTAGTTTAAAAGTAATTGAAAATTTAAAAATTGCTTGAATATTTATACTTTATAAGACATAAACATTTTTATTTTAACATATTAGAGAAATAGTTTATTGATAATTTATGATTTAATATTATAACTGCTTATTGTGAAAATATGGTGTTTAAAATATAAAATGTGTACATGAATATAGTAACAGAATTAATAAGCTAATAAATGATATTTTATTCTTAAAAAATAATAGAAGATAATTGAATTAATGTCATCTAATGCATCACAACTGCATTATACAAGTAAGATAGACTGTTTATAATTTATCTAAGAATTGCTTTGAAAAAGAGATTTGTTTATATAACACTTAGTGATAGAATCCAACTGTCTAAATTTGTGAATCTAGTTTAGATTCTTTCTAATGCTCATCAAGTAATTAATGTATTTTTTTAATTAGAAATGTATCCCTAGTGCTCCCTGCTTCTTCCTTTCCCTCCCCTTTTCTGATTCATTATTTTCTCTGGAGGAAGTATTTCACAACACCTTTAGTCATTGATTTGTTTCAGGCCTTCTTAGCTTTGGCTGTGTGGGAAATGCAACTAAATTCTGTTTCACTATCCAATCCTCTCCTTTTTCTTACATAGGAGAGCCTCCACATTTTAGCTACACAGGTAAGTCAGCAGTACCCTTTCCCCAGATTCTCTTACTTACAACACCGATGTTTTATACAATCAGCTTCTGTATAACAAAGGGAGGCAGAAGAAACAGAATGCATTTTCTTGAACTTCCAAAAGAGAAATCACAGTGTACTAAGGGATCTCATCTACTTCACATTTCCTGTTAAGTGAATGAGGTTTTGTGGGCCACAATATTGTAGCCACAGGAATCCAACAGCAGGCTAAAAGGATCATAGATTGTCAACGCACAGGAGCATGGGATTCATCTTCATAGACTTCTTACGCAGTTTCTGGAGGACAGAGAAAAATAAAAGTGTAGGAACTCCTTGTTAAACAATTATTTAAATATAATAAAATATAGTGCATTTTCTTTCATTTTTAGTTGTCAATTAGCATGTCCTGGCACATTTATTTTTTAATCGTATTTTATGAACTATTTTATTTTATGTGTATGAGTATGAGTACTTTGCCTTCCTTCATATATGTCTTTATACAGTGCATGCCTTGTACTCACTGAGGTGAGAAGAGGGTATCGGTATCCCTGGAACAGGAGTTACAGATAGTTGTGCATCACAATGTAAGGTGCTGGGAATCAAACTCAGGTCCCTTACAAGAACAGTAGGTCCTCTTAACTACTGAGCCCTCTCTCCAATTTCTGCCATGACACTTTTGTTTTTACTATGCATTGTCATTCAGTTTAAATAAAAAAATGTGAAATATTATTAGTATGAATTAGTGTTCTTTAAAATATTGATTTTAAGTAAAAAGATGAGACTTCACCTTATTTGCTTAAGTGTACAAATCAACACCTTGTGTATCATACATTTTCATGTTTTTTCAACATAAATAAATAAAAAGAAATATTGACAAAAACTAGTACCAGAGAGAGTTTTTTATTTCACTTCTTGATAAAAGCACACATTGTAGCAACACTATTAACTTTGGCTCAAGGAACTCTTGGCATCCTTATCTTTGTTTCTCTTGTGTCATCTTGCCTGCAGAAGGGCTGGCCTTATGGGTCACCAACAGCAGTGTGGAGCAAGATTTTGGGTAGTTTTTATCTCTTAGAAGGTGCTGAATTTTTTTCCCTCCATCTGAAGCAAGTCTTTGGTTGTACCAAAAGCATGACCCCTCTTGGACTTCTAGTAACTCTCATACAAAACTTATAGAAAACAATCATAAATTGTCCTTGCTTCATGGTACTCATCAACAATCTTGAAGATTATATACAAATAAGACAACAAGGACTGACAGTGTATACTGTACATGTATACACTGTACATGTCCCTTTTTAAGTTGAATTCACTGATTAAGCATAAATTCAAATTCTTACTTAGAATTTTACTATGGCTCCTGCAGAGTATAGTCCTACTGTTGCCTTGTGGCTACCCAGATCACCCTCCTGTGAAGGTGTTTGGCCCTGAAAGTCTGATCTGCTTTCTTGGACTTTTAATATTATGGCTGTTGCTTAAGCTCTGCTATGTGAAAGCTTTAATCAAAATCAGCTACAAGTTTTTGACTAGATAAAGCACATACCTCAGACCTATCATATAATAAACTCAATAGTAATTGTTATCATTATGAACAGTAGTGCTGTAATAATTATAATTAACTAACACTTTATGGCTCACAAATGTCTATAGATACTTAAGAGGTATCAGTATTTTCATGACATAATTAAATCACATGTCAAAGTTCCATCTGAATATTCTTGAACATTATTGGGTTGAGTCAAAAAAAAAATCCAATTGAAAATAACTCTGTTCCCTTGTGAGACTGAGCCTAAAGCCTCAAAGAAAACATGGTTTGCTGTTGCAGGAAATAAAATATTTCATACTTTTAACTACAGATCCAAACTGTCAAATACATCAAGGTTTAGAAAAAGTTACTGGTGATATTAAGCTTGGTAGGAAAATGGTATCAGAGTGCTCTTTAGCTCCTAGACTAAGTATTAAAATATATTTCTTTGAAATTTCTAGTAGGTCCAGTGAGAGGTTGGGGTTAGGAGGGTCTCCAGTGTCTTCTCCCCAGCATAGTAATTCCTAACTGTAGAATAAAACAACTGGGAATGTATAGATGGGCAAACATTTGGAAAAGGGCGAAAAATTCATCCAAAACACAGAGATGGATTTCTCAGAGTCCATAAGAAATGCTAGTAAACTATGTACTCTTCCCATGGGTTGGGCAGGTTCTCAACTAGTAGAATTATTGTCTGCCATGAACAAAACCCAGGCTTTGAACCCCAACACTGCAAAACCAGACATGCTGATACAGGACCTAATTCCAGGACTTGAGAGGTAGAAGCAGAAAGATAAGAAGTTCAGGGTTACTCTTACCTACACAGTGAGTTTGAAGCCAGCCTGGTCTATGGGAGGCTTAGAGGAAAAAAAAATAAAAAAAATAAAACCAAAAAGGTAAATAAATTAGACCTTTTCTAACTTGTGTGAGTTCCTCAAAAGCTAGAGGCAAGTCTTGGATGGTCCCCCAGTGATTAGGACAATGATGTGCACCCAGTGGACATGTGTGTTTGTTTACTCTTTCCATAGGGAAAAAGAAGACGGGGTCAGGTGAAAAATGAAGCGAATTGAGAACATACTGACACTCTCAAATAGCTATCAAGGATTTAGAGGCCGAGTCTTAAACGGTTTGGACATCTGGTGAAGTAACACAAAAATAGAAACCCCAGTAGGATTTAAAAAAAAAATAAACCCAAAGTAGAAAGAGATCTAGAAGCAGCCCTTGAAATCCCTGCAGAGACATAATAGAGAAAAGACTTTAAATAGAAGTCTGTGGCGAAACATTTTGTATCTTCCAGGACTTTAAAAAGGTGGAAGGGTTTCTGTGCCTTGGAAGGTATGTGGAAGGGCTGTGTTCTGCATAGATGTAGGGAATTACAAGCTACCTGGCTGTAAGCACACTCTTACAAATGCATCCACTCAAACCCCGTTGAGAAGTCATCCTGTATCTCCCTGCCATTGTAGTTTGCTCTTGTCTATGGACAGAGTCATCTGCTTCAGGAAGACCATCTACATAGTTTTTTAGATATTTAAGTAATTAAAAATGTCTGGGAAAATACCATTCAGAAAAAAATGGGATGTTTAACAAGTAATAAGGACAATAGAGCTTTAATCTAAATTTTGAAATAATGTTAGCATGGGGCACATTAGATTTATTAAGTTTGAGTCATCAATTCTAGTGTATTATAACTTTTTTTTCAGTGTTTTGAAAGACATGGCTGTTATATTTTATAGTTTTAGGCTTGTCCTGACATTTCCAGCTCACCTAAAGTCATGAACAATTGCTTGAATTCACTGATTAGAATTAGTAAAAAAAAAAAAAAAAAACAACAACAACAAAAAAAAACTTCTGCTGGCTTTCCTCATGTTTATGTGGAGGGATATAGATCTGAGGGAAAGAAAGAAAAACCAAATCTGAATTGACAGCGAATTAAGTAAATATAAGAGGAGGCTAAAAGTTCCTGACTAAGCCAGAATGCTTCTTACAATTTGATTTTTATTATAGTTGTTTCTATGGCTTTGTAATACTTTTACTATTTCTTGGAATCAGTGAGATGTAAGGGAGTTTGAACGTGGACAACTGAACAGAAGACAAAACATTTGTTTTTAAATTTTCCCTAATGATAACCTTATGTATCTGTGATTTTCTTGTCTGTTTACAAAGAGGTTTTGACAAATGTACTTTCTGAGAGAAGGGTACAGTATACTATCTTATTTTTGTGATGGTAGCCATCCCAAATATCCCACATAGGTCCTTAGGTAAAAACAAACAAAAACCTTGCCATCATCCCGTGGTACTCCTGGGATGTCATTGAGCATTTAGGAAATAGAACCTAGTGTAAGGAAGTTAGGTTGTTAGGGGCATGACCTAATGGAGAGTAGTGCCTTGACCTCTCTCCTTCCCTATCCCCTCTTTCGATTTTTGGTTTACTCATTTTTTCACTTTCTTCCCAGCCTTCATCAGGTGAATAGCTTTACTGCACTACCAATTCCCTGCCATGGTGTGGTGCATCACAATAGGATAGGTCCCAAAACACGAGAGCCAAACAGCTGTGGACTTATGAAGTCAGTAGGCAAAGTATCAATGTTCTTCTTGGCATTTGTTTTCTCAGATGTCTTATCACAGTGAGAAAAAAATGACTTACAGGTTTTATCAGCCGTCTAAATAGTCAGGAGAGCACAGGCAGAAGCAGAGCCTCTTCAGAATTGAAAGTGAAGTTCCTTAAGTCAAGTGCTTAGGAATTTTTTTTTAAAATCATATTAGCCTATTTATTAAAGTTCTGTTAATATTATTTTTGGAATAGAGCAGAAGCAGCAGTGGCCAGTGATAGAAGTAGACCAGGCATGTTCTAGGCTGTTTGGCAGATCTGTTGTGTGATAAATGCACTCCCCTTGCCTTTATCAAATCTAATATTTCCCTCTGGATATTTTGTTTAGATACTCTACCTAGTGTTTTCAGGGGACAAATTCCATATAATTACTATGTAAATGTTTATTTCTCTTTTCTGATTCTCTTAATCTTGTGTGTGTGTGTGTGTGTGTGTGTGTGTGTGTGTGTGCATGCTCCAAAGCTGAAGAGATTTATATTTACAATTATTAAAACATTTTGATAAATCAGTCCATTTATCATATTGATATCTTAAATCTCTAAGTTTTCACTTCAAACCTATTATGTCAATAGAAACAAGTATTGCCCAGCTATCCCTGCTGATTTTTTTTTTACCATCTCCACAACAAATCTTCTCCTTTTATTTCTTCACTTTCAATCTATGTGTGTCCTTAAAACTGAAGTGAGTCACTTGTAGGCAGCATATCTTATTTCTGTTTCTATTTAAGCAACCCTTCTATGTCTTTTGATTGGAGGATTTAGACCCTTTGTAACATTAATCCATTAATCTTTTAGCTCTACTTGTAAGGACACTAATCACTCTCTTTAATTACTTCCTAAGGCCTCACTTCCAAATGTCATTTCACTGGATACATAAACTTCAGCACACACATTTTGAGAAACACAAATTCATTGAACTGCAGAGCAAAACCATATTTATAACATTTCAAGTATTGCAGCTAAAATATAACTAATACATTATGCTGTACACACTCCATAAACAACAAGATAAAGGAACTGCATCACATTTTTTAAATAATGTTTTTGGACATTCTTAAAATAGTCATGCAATATTTGATTCTCTACTTTTGGAAAAACAATTAAAATATGTGTCATTTGTGTTTTCTAAAATAATTTATTCAGTACATACTCATTGAATATTTAGTATGTGTGAAGATTCCTGCAGAGTACCTGGGGCAAGATGGATTGTAAATAATTCTTGTTATCTAAGGGAGCTTGATAGCAATTGGAAGAAAACAAGACCAAAATTCCAACATATAATATACATGTTCATAAAAGCATTAATAATTCAATACAATGTGAGTTCAGAGGATGAGAAAACCTATAATTTTAAAATTTATGCCTTTCAATACTTCACCTAAAACAAATAAATGATATACCCCTATATACATATGGGTATATGAGTTTTATATTCCCACAATGTAAATGAAAGGTAGAAGCATATATAACATTCCCAAGAGTGTGAATGATGAGTAGGGCTGTAGAGCTGTATATATTTTGTATTTCCAGCAGAATGAATAATGTATATGATGCTCCTAGCAATGTGAGTGATAAAAGAAAAGGTAAGTATTTGAGAGGGGGCTGGCAAGATGGATCGTCAGGTCAATGCACTTTCCAATAAGTTTAGTGATCTGGATTCAAATCTGCTGACTCCTACCATGAAAAAAGTTAACTAACCCCTGAACATTGTCCACTGACCTCCATGTAAATATGTTATAGCCTGTGCTCCCATGTGCAAACACACACACACACACACACACACACACACACACACACACACACAAATAAAGTTAAAAATGTATTTTTTAAAGGAAGAATAATTTGGACTGGAAAAGAAACTGAGTGAGGCTCGGTGACCATGGATATTATTTTCACCTACATCATCATGTTATAGAAAGTGCCCTGATTTTATCTTCTGTAGACCCCACTGTCCCAGAAAATGTAAGTACCAAAAGTTCATTCAAGACTCCGTCCCCCACTCAAATAGCACTTTGTAGTTTTTTTTATAGCTTTTAACCTGCAGAAAGTATTTCATTCTTCATTGTTAAGATTCTGAGGACACATCCTACATAAAAGTAAAAGGGGTTGTAGAAGAAGGAACATGGTGTGTAGCAATATGCTTTTTGTCATCCAAAATGCCAGTCAAAGTGTGACAGCAGGTAGAGAGTAGGACGGACCCAACCGTAAGAAACCATATAGATCTGTCTTAGGATTTTTTAAAATGCATTCTAGATCCTCTATGGAAGACTGTGTAAGGTTTCTGTCTCCAAACCCCTGTGTTATTAAAGCTTGGACCCTCTGCATATCAAGAATTGGCTGGTGAGAAAATGAGAAACAGAGATGGAATCAAAGTCGTCTCCCTTGGCGATCACACTGCTGGCATTATTGGGGATTGCAGAGTGCACAGAAACTACTTTGTGACAGCACAGAAAACAACAACAAAAAATTTTCCCCAGGGAGAAAAAATTACTTTTAGAAAAGGACAAAATAAAGTGATTTTCAGTTTTTCCACATATTTCACCCTCCGGCAACTTTCCTAATACTATTTTAAACCACTTTCATCTTTGGCATTACCCATGTGACTGACTGACCGCGATAGAAGTAGGCGTTTGGAATTATTTCCTAATTAAAAACTGTAAGAACTAGGAGTTTCGTTTTAAACATGCATTGTTCTCCGTGATGGCTAATACTGGCTGTCGAATTGACCCACATGGGTAGAGGAAACCTCAGCTGAGGAATTGCTGCCATCTGATTGGCCTGTGGGCATTTCTTTGAGACATTTACTTCGTTGCTGATTGATGTGGAAGTGTCCAGCCTACAGCGGGCAGCGCCATCTCTGTGCAGTTTGCTTTGGGTTCTATAAGAAAGGAAGCTGAGCAAGACAAGGGAGCAAGCAGCATCCTTTTTGGTCTCTGCTTTGGTTCTGTCCCAGACTTCCCTCACTGACATACCCTGAAATTGAAGGGTAAGCCAAATAAACCATTTCCTCCCCCAGTTTGAATTGGAATGGGCCACAGCAACAGAAAGGAAGCTAGAACAGTCTCCTCAGAAGTATATTAAAAGTATTATCTAGAATTGTTCTGTTTATTTTTAAATTTAACATAGGTACTTGCTGACCACGGACACAGCTAAGGATTTATTTGCCACAATTTTGCAAAATCTCTTCAGTTTTTAAATCTTTAATGTGAAAATAGAATAAATGTTCAAAGTCACCAGGCAGTGGTGGGTGGTACACGCCTTTAATCCCAACACTTAGGAGGAAGAGGCAGGAAGATCTCTGTGAGTTCAAGGTCAGCCTGGCCTACAGAGCTTGTTTCAGGTCAGCCAAAGCTACACAAAGACATTCTGCCTCTAAAAAACAACCAGTCAAACAAACAGACAAACAAACAGTTCGAAGTGACTTAATGAGCAGATTCCTCAACACACAGACAGGGGTTGCTTTTTCTCACCTGGCAGGATCCATTACTGATGCACTCTTTTATAAGAGATAAGACCCATGGATTCATGAAGCTATTTATTTGCTTATCTTTGCCTTTGTGTCCTCAATAAGTGGGGCATTATATATCAGTTGTGGATAAATGTTTGAGTTAAGTAATAACCAACAAATTACAAATAAATCACCCCACGTTAATTAGTTGTTAATTGATGTGGGAGTGTTCAGCCTACAGTGGGCAGTGCCTTCCCCACTCAGGTTACCATGGGTTCTATAAGAAAGTGGGCAAGACAAGGGAAGCAAAGTAGGAAGAAACTGATTTTGGATGAAGGATTTTTCAGATACCACACCCTCCCTGGCCAGGATCCTGTGATGTACTGCTTTCCTATGAAGGTACCAGCATCAATCACACTGAAGCAGACAGTGTTGACTTAGAGAGCACCTTGGCCTGCAGGGAAACACAGCTGATAGACCTTTAGTGATGGTAATTATCTACTTGGAAGTAGGGGAGGTCATGAGATCCTCACCTGGGATTCCAGTCACTACTATCTCCCACAGATTCAGGTAACCTTGCCCCAGTGTTAGCTAAATAGTTGGATATTAGCAGGCCTGGAGCTCACTAGGGGTGAACATTACCTTACAGTCAGTAGCTGGTAAAACTAAGCACTTTCACTAGACTCTGGTAACCATGGGAAGAATGCCAGGTGGTGGTGGCACATGCCTTTAATCCCAGCACTCAATAGGAAGAGGCTGGCAGATCTCTGAGTTTGAGGCTAATCTGGTCTATAAAGTGAGTTCCAGGACAGCCAGGACTGTTTCACAGAGAAACTCTGTCTCAAAAAAGAAAAAAAAAATGCCAATACGATCTGAGAAGGATCTCTTACTTTGGTAGATAGATGACATCCTAAACGTCCTAGAAGGCCATAAGACTACTTTCCACTGGAGACTTTCATTAGTTTATCATCATTTTATTTTATTTGTGTATATTTTATATGTATTTGCACATATTTGCATGCATGTACTTATGCTAATGCAGGTGAGCATGCATATGTAAGTGCTTACCTGAGGAGGCCACAAGTTGATTTGGGGTATTTTCTTCATTATTTTCAATCATACTTTTGACATCAAAAGACATATCATTATTCCCTCACATAAGAGTAGATCCAAATGAGCCTGACAATTATCCAAACAATAAGAAGTCCCTCAAGAAAGTTGCCTATTCCATAATATAAAGCCTCCTTAGCACCATACAATACTCTTCTTGTCATTATCAAATCCCAACTATTGGGAGTGTGTTGTTCTCTGTTCTGCAATCCACTGATAATCCTTTAAGTTAGGCTGGCTGTGTCTCCTTTGAATTCTTCCACAGAGCTCATAAGAACAAAGGAGCCAATGAGAGTCTAAATCCTGGTGACATCAGCATCATATGGTGTTGGTGGTTCTGGAGTGTATAAGAAGTACAAGGATGACTGGAGTAGGCACTTTCCTGTACTGCAGCTACCTATAAAATAGACATTCTGGGGATGAAGCTTCCTAGTGATGTAACTACTTTGGAGTACTCCATGCCCCTGTAAGTAACTCCAATAAACTCATTAGTTTACCACACTGAATTTTGGCAGAATCTTTTCTTTTCTTTTCTATTCTTTTTTCTTTTCTTTTCTTTTTTGTCTAATGATGCCCTCACTATCTCGAGTGAAAAGATTTCTTTATATCATCAGAGGCAATGGACCTTTATATTACAGCAAAAATAAATAAAAGTAGATAGAAAGAAAATGGCCAGTGAGAGAGATGTATAGTGTCTAAAAAAAAAAAAAAAAAAAAAAAGTACATGGGGCTATTCATTAGATGGAGAAAAGTGGGATGTGTGAATAGACGGAAGAGATAGCCATCGGTGCCAATCTTATTTTCAGAATTTCTTTTATTTAAAAATAATGTATATAGTATATCTCTACCATATTCTTCCCTCCAACTAGTCCTAGACCCTCTTCCACCTTCTTACCCACCCAAGTGGACATTCTTTTTCCTAAAATAAACCAACACAAACACACACATACACACACACCAAAAAACACAACAAAACAAAAAACAAAACAAACCAACCAATCAAACAAAAACCCAAACCAACAACACGGAGACTATTGTGTGTTGGTCAACTACTCCTGAGCATGAGGCCTGCCCTGGAGTTATATGCGCTTGTTGCAGGGTTGGTTACATAGTATGGTTATATACCCTGTGTTACAACATTGAAAGATACTTATTTTTCCCTGTCCCAAAGCTATCAACTGCAAAAAGTTTCTTCATTCCTAAATGGGATATAATTATCACACTCCTTTACTCAAGGCTTAGAGATCTGTGAGGAAGAGGAGGCAAAATGATTGTAAGAGGCACAGGTTGTGGATAATTGCAAGGACAAAGCATTTTATAGACACAGCAGGGCTGGTACAAATATGAACTCACAGAGACTATGACAACCCCAATTTTCTTAGCAAGCACACAAGTCAGCTAAAGTCCCACGCCTCTCAGGAAAGTGCATCTAGTTGTCACTAAGACTGAGCATAGATCAGTGTTCAGTTAGCAATATGGTTCTTACTGAGGAATGGTCTGGTCATACGTTTCTTCACACATTTAGTAAATTTTAGTATATTTACTTTTGATATGTTATTAGTTTAAGGACTATTGTGCATGGCCAGTGGGCTGAGAATATGGTTTTATTTGGCATTTAAAATGAATGAAAAACAGATTATAAAAATATAAAAAAATAAAAAAATTAAAATAATAAAATTATTTAAAAAATTCCTCAGTATTGGTAGGGAATTAGTTCCAGGTTATCCTGAATGGATTCAAAACCTGCAGATGTTTCTTTTTCCTACATAAGATGTTTTAGTTTATCTCCGTAGAACTTATGACATCTTATCACTTTAAATTATCTCCACACTAGTGTAATATGCATCATAGTGTAAGCACTATGGAAATCAGTGTCATGCTGTATTGTTCAGTGAATACTGACAAAAAGCAAAGTATATGTTCAGTATCAATGCACTTTCTATTTTCAACCTGAAATGCTAGTTATGAATATATAACTCATGGAGTCCCTCAACCTCACCCTCTTTTATCTAACCAGCCTCATAGAATTTATGTTACTTATATTCTTTATTAACACATACACACAAACACATAAAACATCATGACTTTTTACTTATGATTTCAAACTGATGCCTTGTTATCTAATTTGGGCTCCCAGCTTTGTTAGTTTATTACCTTATTTCCAATTCTGAAAAAAAAATCCTATTTCTACCAATTTTTAAAATAACTTCTTAAAATGTATTAAACTCATAAAGAAATTCTGAAACTCTCTCTTAGTGTGTAACACTTTTCTAATTAAATATAACCTATTTTGCACCCTAAGTTTATATTGTTTTCATTGTCTTACCTTTGGGAGTCATTAAACAAACTTCACTTGAGTCTATTCTTTCTTTGTGAGATCTTTTATTTCGGTATTATGTCTATATTTTAATCAATTATTATTATTTTCAGTTTCCCACTTTCATTTACTTCCATTACTAACCTGTATATGGTTTAATATTTTGCAGCAACCAATGTATTAAGAAAAACCTTCAAATCTAGAGAGCCTAGAGAGAAAGAATTGAAATTATAAAAATTTGAAAGATGACCATTGTGGTGATATTGTGATTCCCAAAATACTTTGCACCCTAATAAACTTATCTGGGGTCAGAAAACAAAACAGCCACTAGATATAGAGGCCAGAAAATGGTGGCACACACGCTTTTAATCCTAGCATTCCAGAGGCAGAGATCCATCTGGATCTCTGTGAGTTCAAAGCCACATTGGAAACAGCCAGGCATGGTAACAAGAGCCTTTAATCGCAGGAAGTGATGGCAGGAAGCAGAAAGGTATTTAAGATGTGAGGATGAGGAACTAGAGCTGGTTAAGCTTATAGGCTTTTAGCAGCAGTTCAGCTGAGATTCATTCTGGATGAGGACTCAGAGGCTTCCAATCTGAGGAAACAGGATCAGCTGAGGAATTGGCGAGGTGAGGCTGTGGCTAGTTCTGTTTCTCTGATCTTACAGCATTCATCCCAATACCTGCTCTGGGTTTGTTCTTATTAATAAGAACTTTTAAGATTCGTGCTACAGAGAAGGTCCTGGATACATTAAAGACCTATATGTGGGTGTCTTATACCCACATATATGATGGCAAACACATGTCATTGAATTGCTCCATAATGGTTTCTTAGATTCTACTAACTCATATGTAAACAGATTTCTAAGCTTTTTAGTGTACTACATAATTAATTTTCTACCTATGATTTATTTTGATCAGCATATGTTGAAAACAGTTTGTTAAGAAGATGTGTATCAGGCCGAGTTGTCACACGACAGGGACTTTTAGTTATATTAGGGTTTATTTACTCATTCCCTAGGGAATGGATCTTTAGATTGGTTCTGGTTTTCCACTTCTTCTATTCATTGTGTGTGATTTAACTAAAGAAATTATAGACTGAGGTACTTCTTGCTGAAGTTTAAATTTATCTAAGGGTACAGTTTTGAGGTATGCATAATTGCAAATGGGAAAAGAAAAGTAGGCTTTGCAGGTAAGGAAACTTTCAGCCAGTGTAAGTTTACCTATGAAACTGTAGTTTTATATTTTACTACAAAAAATAGAAAGGAAAAAAAGAAACATTTTCATCACAGTGAAGCCTTTGTTCTTGCAGGATTTTCCTTCCATTATTTATGAGGTGTGGGGAGGATTTCTTGGGTTATGAAGAGAACCTCAAAGGCCAAGTTGGTGGCTGATAAAGCAGCAGCATCTGCTCTAGAAATGAGAGCCCTGATGGAGACTGTGTTTGCTCAGAAATGTTCATCTGTACAGATATGGGCTGTTTCAGGGATGCACCTGAACAAAAAAAAAAAAAAAAAAAAAAAAGCAAAAACAAAACAATGTTCAGTAAGCAAAACTGGAACAGGAGATGAAGCAAAATGAGCTGCCATTCAGTTAGAAGGGAAAGGTCTCTAATGCATCCAGGACCTTCTCTGTCTTCACACTCGCTGTGTGCAGAAAGAGCATCAGAGTACTAAAATCCTCACCCAGATTATCTGCAATTTAACATCACCAGGCTTCGCTGGGAGCTGCACTCTCAGGCGTTTTTACTTCCATGTGAGGTTCATGATGGGGTTTTTAAAAGAATTGTTTTAGCATTGATCTGTCAGTCCCTGTAACCCATAGTTCTTCTGTACAACTTTGAATGTCCCAGAAATTCACTACCCCTTGGCAACCATCATAGCCCCATCCATCAAAACAAATGCACTGGAAGGCTGCAGTAGCCCATTGGTTGTATTTTCATTTTTAAAACTACATGACTCTGGTTATGAATATTAGAGACATTTTTTCCATATTTCCCTCAGGGTCTTGCATTGTCACACATTCAGCTGTCTAAAATTAGTCTAAGCTGAAATTATTTAATTACAATTAAATTTTTTGAAAGTATGTTATGCATCCCTGTACATAATAGTCCAGAATGATTTGGATTGACAACAGATATTATTTTGTACTTTGGGATGTTTATACTGTAGACTATTAAAGCTCCTGTATTTTCTTGTGCATCTTTTTGAATATTACTATTCAGATCTATTTTGGTGAAGTGAGGCTAAGTTACTTTATGTTTGTAGTTTTTGTTTCTTAAATTGTATCACTTTTATTCAAACTAAAAATGTGTCCTATTTTGATTTTTATATCTTTTAAAAAACCTGATTTTCCATGAATGATACCTTAAAACAATGAAAAAGTATTCCATTTTATGTTTGTCTTACTCAAAATGTAACTAGGTTATTCCTAAAACTCCAATGACTGCCCAGTCCTCTATTTAAGGCTGCCCACTCTCATTTGTTGAGTGTAATGAAAAGAAATGGAGAAAACATTTTTTTGTATATGAAAACAGCATAGTACTGAGGCTGTAGATTAGTTGGTAGAAGGAATTGCCTACCATGTGCTAAGGCCCAAGGTTGATTTCTATCACTGTGTAATCACATCAACTGGAAATTATGTCTCCAGGCTGTGATCCCCAGAATTATAGCAAACTTGAGGCTAGCCTGGGATACATAACATGCTAGCAAAACGTTTAAAATGAAAACTAGAACTAGATCCAGGGTAGGTATACCTACATTGATTTTTATTTTTAAATCAAGCCTTTAAAAGTTCATTAAGCCATGATTCACTAACATATGAATTATAAGCATATGATGTGTGATGTTTCTAATTCTTAGTGGCTGTGGTAGTATAATGCTTTAAGTAATTCAGGACTAAAACTCTATTTCCCCCATTTGGAATTACTAGGGAAAGACAAGAGATCTGGTCTGTGCGGATATAATAGAGGGAAGAAAATGAGTTGGTCCATTCTGCTTGCTATCAAAGGCTATGGGTTTGACTTTAGCTACTGATCTTCCTCCATCCCTTGAGGGTCTCAGTAAGGCTCCCTGTCACAGACTTCCCTGGAAAAGGCTGGGGTTCTCTAACTAGCTCTTCTGTTATGCTTCATGGCCCTGCCCCTTTTCTCACTTCCTGGAGTCCTCAAGGATCATTTTCTGCTCCCTTCAGTGGAGTTCTTCCTCCTACCTAAATCTTTGAATGGATCTAATGTCCTTATAACTTTTAAACTATACTCCTTCTCCTTTAATATTTTTACCAATATTAGATAAAGGGATGGCTTCAGAAAACCACTTACAACAAACAGGCTTTGCTTTCCCAACCCTTAGTCCTTCCTACCTTTAAAGACCATTCTAGAAGCTTGCACTTACTGAGATGAGACTGTCAGCCTGTTCCTTTCTACCCATGATTTTCTAAGGTAGCAATTCTAAAGTGGTCTAAGAAAACAGCACATAAATTTTTCTTTATTGTGCTAACATTTGAAGTTAAAAGCAATTACTTCTTCCTTCACTTTCTTTTTAGAAAAAAATGCCATTGGTTTTAAGATGGGCTACATTAATGTAATTGTTTCAACTTACAGTTTATCAAATCAGCAAAAGCAAGCCTTAAATCCGTGTCATTTTTCAGCCTTAAAATAAGTTCTTCTCTGAATTTGGGCAGCTTATTTCTGGCAGTTTGCAGATGGACAGCCTCATGGCATTACTGAATGTATGCATTAGTACATAATTAGATCTATGTAAAGATAGGTTTAGCTTCATCTAAATGGGTTAATCAGTTCTCGCTGAATTCAAGAAAATGTAGGGAAGCTCAGTGCTCAGTGCCTCTCGATTGACTGGTGTAAACTGTGCTAGTTGACTGAAAATTCATATGAACCCCAATGGGAACAAGTTCTATCAAATTCTGCTTTCTTAGAGATCCACGGCTAGGCCCCGGGTGGAGCTCTGGGAGTCTAATTAGTGAGAAAGAGGAGGGTTTATATGAGCAAGAATTGTTAAGATCAAGGTTGGATAAAGTACAGGGACAAATAGCCAAACGAATGGAAACACATGAACTATGAACCAATGGCTGAGGGGCCCCCAACTGGATCAGGCCCTCTGAATGGGTGAGACAGTTGATTGGCTTGATCTGTTTGGGAGGCATCCCGGCGGTGGGACCGGGCCCTGTGCTCATTGCATGAGTTGGCTGTTTGAAACCTGGGCCTATGCAGGATCCCTTGGCTCGGCCTGGGAGGAGGGGACTGAGCCTACCTGGACTGAGTCTACCAGGTTGATCTGAGTCCGTGGGGGGAGGCTTTGCCCTGGAGGAGATGGGAATAGGGGGTGGGCTGGGGGGAAGGGGAGGGGGGCAGGAGGGGGGAGAACAAGGGAATCCGTGACTGATATGTAAAACTGAATTGTATTGTAAAATAAAATAAAATTAAATTTAAAAAAATTCTGCTTTCTTGTTGAGCTATGGAAGTGTGAACATTACTGGTCATGTTCCAGAATTTTCTTCGCTTTTTGCTTTGTTGCATTACATTTGTAATCATAAACTTGACATTTGTACTCTTAGGCAGACCTCTGGAGCTGGTTGCTATACTTGCAGGTTGGCTTGGAAGGGGCCAGGGCTCATTTTCTTATTAGTAAACCCAGTTGTTAGGACTGTGATATCTGACTGACAAGGTGATTAACACGATGATTTGAAGAAGGAAAACTGACGTTCATCTCCGGCTGTCACTTTGCACACCTGCTGTTTGTCTTTTCTTCCTTTGGGCTGCACACTCACTCCCAGTGGCATCTCAAGCTGTTGTTCCTCTTCATTTCCACCCTTTCCAGATGGGTTCTCATCCAGCCCTCAGCGAACAGACTCCATTTTCACATGGATGGATCCTGAATGTTCGTCTCTGGACTGACTTCTCCTTGTGTTCTCGTTGGGGAATGTCAGAGATGTCTTCAACGTAACATTCTCTGAACAGAAGTCATGATTCTGTCTCATGTTGTATTTCCGTGTGACTACTGGCCGCTTTCAAGTCTTTTCAATTTAACAAAAAGATACCACTATCTCCTAGATTTCCAGAAGGCATCCCAAAGTTCCTCTTTACATGCTAATTTCAACTAACATACAAAATAATAATGCTCATATTTATGGGCACCAGGTAATGACTTAATATATTAAACATCTGTTTCTTTTTAAAAAACTTTCTTTTTTTTTGCAGAAACATTAAAGATTCTTCCTGGTTTTTGACACACTGGGCTCATTAACATAATCACAGCACTCACAATTTACCCCTGTCTAAAATTAACCTTTAACCATCACTGTCATCAACCTTTAACCATCACTTCATCTGCTCATCTAAATCATCACTTCCCAGCCTCTGGTGCTTGCTGCTGTAAGAAATTAAAAAGATTAGATTCCATGTGAGACTGTACAAGACTTGAACTCCTTTGCCTATCTCATTTTATTCAAAATACTTAAATCTCAGTTGCATCATGTTTCAAATGACAGGGTATGACTCTTTACATGGCTGAATAGTATTCCAGTGTACAACACATTTTTATTATCCATTATTGGTAATCGTTGGACCCTTACTTTGTTTCTTTTTGGCTATTGTGACTACTTCTGCATAACTAAGAAAGTGAGATGTCTGTTCAACACCAACTTCATTTACTTTGGATAAGTGCCCAGGGATGGGTTGCTGTCATATCACAGCTCTGTTTCCAGATACTTGAGGAAACTCCATGTGGTTCTTCAGAATGACTCTGCCATGTTGTTATGCTGTTATCTGTACCAGTGTTTCCATGTAGGCTCCCTTTTCTCTTCTCCTGGTCCAAACTTACTATAATATACATATATATATATATATATATATATATATATATATATATATATATCAGAAAACGTTCATACTGAGAAACAGTGATGGTTCATTTCATGCAAATTCCAGACTAACCAATGAAAAGTACAGATGTCTCAATCTCTAAATTGCCAACTCACTCCATATCTGACTTTCTCCTTTCTAGCCTCACATCAGTGAACTTCCAGCAGGATTTCCTTCCTCAACCTGTACCCTCTTCAGAAATCTTCTTAATGAAAATAGGATCTTTATTCTGTACGCCATTTGTTTCTTTTTAAATGCCATTATAGAAAATTCCAAGGAGACTGAAAGTTAGTACAAATAGTGCAGTGAATCCCTATGTTGCCAACCACCTGCCAGGTTTACAGATTCTCAGTTGTTGAAATATATCTTCATTGACTCCAACACACTCTTCAATACTCTGAGGTATACTGCAAATACTGTAGTGCTTATCTGTAAGTATTTTAGTATATATTACCAAGAGATAATGGTTATTATGATTTTTGAATAAAAATTACTTTGTATTCAATTTTCTCTGAAGTTTTAGATCTTTCACACATTACTTTGAAGACTCCCTGCATCTCTTATCATTAAATTTACTTACTCTTTTTATTTTTGCTTTACCTCTTTTTAAAATTTTATTTATTTATTTATTTATTTATTTATTGAGACAGGATTTCTCTGTGTAGCCCTAACTGTCCTAGAACTCACGCTATAGACCAGTCAGCCAGGTTGGCCTTGAACTCAGATATCCACCTGCCTCTACTTCCCAAGTGCTGGGATTTTTTAAAGGCATGTACCACCACCTGTCTTTATTTATTCTATTTTTCTTCAAGTTTATCTGTAGAATACCTTTATTTTTTTGGCTGATCACTTGGAATTTTTCTAATTGTATGTCTTCTGGCTTTGTGCTTTTTAAGATTTACCTTTGACTCATACTTTATGAAGTTTGATTGTTAAGTTTTGGACTATTCCAGAATCAAGTTCACATTGAGGCAAGAATAGTTTACAGTAGTTTACATTACCTGGTTGTGATGGTCAATATTTCTGTCATCGTGATTGAATCTGGAATCAGCTACAAGACACACCTCTGAGCTGATTTGTGCAGATGCTCGCTGGATAGAGTATCTTATAGGGGAAGACTGTCCCCTAGAGTAGGCAATGTCTTTTGGGGGACATTCAGATGAAAAGAGCTGAAGGAGAAAAGCTGCTGTTTTTTTTCCTGCCTACCTTTCCCCAGCTGCTAGTGAATATGTCTACTCTGTGACTGCTGCTGTTGCTGACATCATTCATTGACATTCATACTCATCTTCTTCAGCCTTCCAAAGAGGACTGATGACCAGTTGATCTCAAAAATCCTCTAACCATTCAGCTACAGATTGGAATGCTGAGGACTCCATTATTGTAGACTGAATAGAATCCACTGGGCTCTCAGCAATTCTATGGTGAAGAGAGTCGTTGTTGAACTACCAAGTACATATCTCATAAGAAAATCTATTAAATCCTCTTTCTAATAAGTGTTCCTTCTATCGGTTCTGTTCCTGTAGCAAGCCATGAACAAAATACTGGAGTATCATCTCAATACTCAGATATTCTTCCCTTCTCTTCCCCTGTCCCTGTCCCCCATCCTTACCTCTTTCTAGCTTTTCTTTCCCTTTCTTACCTAATCATCATCCTTTGGGGACTTTAAAACCGATCCACAGGTTAATGAATTGTCAGCTTGCTGTGGTCATAATAGTGCTTCCTAACTACAATTCTATTAGTTTAGGTGTTGTTAAGTTTGTAGTCAGAATTAATTATATTAATGAATGTAGAAAGCTAGTAATATTCAATTTTCACATTAATTTTTTATTCATTTGCTAGATTCTACAGAGAATATCTCTCATCATCTTGACATTAATGTTGAGGTTGATTTGTATAGGAAATACAGGCTCAATGGAATATTTTTCTTATTTGTCACATGTTTTATGAAAATTTATCATTTTCTTAGCATGTCTCATGTCAATTACCATATCTTTATATATGCTTTATATATATATATATATATATATATATATATATATATGTATATATCTGCTATTGGGTAAAATTATGGAATCATATACTTTTATATTTTAAACATAAATCTGTTGCAGCTATTATTATTAGCTCCAATTTTTGTCCTATTGAACAATTTCAGGTTGGTTCCTGGTGGTTATTTTTATGAGCCAATTCTTCTATTATTTCTTCTATTATTCTTTTATTATCCTTCTATTAAGATGTTATACATTCATTTGTTCACAACCTGGAAACAGCAATTTTTATAAAAACTCCAATAAACTCTAAGCAGGAAATAATTTTTCAATCCCATGTGTACCAAAATCATTAATGGCTACTCTTCATGGCTTTTTCAACAGACAAAACTTCAGAAAGTATTAGAGTTGAAAAATGCATGAATTCATGACCAAAGTACTTTTTCTAGTATTACTTTGAATTTAAAACTCTTAAACACACGTCTTTTGTCTCATGTTAAAATTCTTGGATTCTATTGAATCCAACATAAGTTTTCTTGCTTATCACAAGTGTGTATGTGTGTGTGTATGAGTGTGCACACTCATGTATTATTGTGGCTCTAAACTAATGAAATCTTTTGAGTTACTCTATGGTTTAGTCTCTAAAACAGAGTTGATCTTAGTTTTATTGCTTTCAAACCCTTCACTATTTATTTCTGCTTATAAGATACTTACATTTTGTGTAGTTTTTGTTTTTAGTTCTGTTGTAAAATGAGAGTCTTGTGCATTCTACCCAAGTACTCTACCATTGAACCATATCCCCAGCTTATTTCACTTGTTTTTTTCTGTATAGTTATAAAAAAAGACTACACCATTCTTACCAAAACTACAAAATCAGGTGATGAGAAATATCATTTCCAACACAATCATTTCCAACCTAGTCTATTTCTTTTTCTAGAAAACTTGATTTTTTTAAAACCATTTTTTATCCCCTCTCTTCCATTAAACACATGTTTATGCATGAATGGATATGTGTGACCTTGCTGTACCCATGATAAAAGCTGGCAGATTACACCCTCCTCTTCATTTATTGTTTCCTATCACTCTACAGTAGGCATGGGCTAGTCTCATTTCTTTATAGATACATGGTATGTTTTTATAGATACCCCACAATGAACTGAATTCATCATCTATAAATGAACCTTTATTTTTCTTTATAAACACTGCTATTCTCTGGCTTAAAACGCTTCTATTGTTTCTAGATACTTTCAGATTAAAAAAACTAAGCAAGTATGTGTAGCCTTCAAGGGCTGTCCTTTATATTTGTATCTGTTTTAATTATCCTTCCTCAGCTCAAACAATACTCTCCATTAGTTTTATTCCTGCTTTACTGTACTTTCCATCATCAAATACACCAAGATTTATTAATTTGTAGAAATTTTTATTTCCTGCTTCCATTATGATCAGTTTTTCAGGAAGGACCAGTTTTCATGGCTGACAGATCTTGCTCTTGAGATCTGGGAATTCAAGTGCTCATGGCTTAGATATTTCTCCCCAAAGAAGCCAACTTAATACCATCCACTTACTTGTTTCTTTTCTACATGATACATATCACAGTCTAAAGGCATGATATGTATGGAATGCTGATATTACACTTGATCATTACCCTCTGTTGGACCACATATTCATCTCAGGGATGTTCCCACCTAAATGTCTTTGTGAAAATTGACTCCTTCACATCCTGTCTTGTGTTTAACAGACTGACTGGCTTACAAAGCATGTGTTGAAGTAAAGATTGAGAATTTCAATACTGTGGCAAAGTTCACAAAGTCTTATCAACCAAGATCTAACCTGATCTTTTAGTATATTATTATATTTTTCCCTGAGATAATCATCTGAGGATTAAAAATTTTAAGTGTACAACTTTATTTGTTGAGATTCACCTGTGTCATGGGTAAATCATTTACTTTAATTGCTGTATATTATTCCATTGTATAAAAATTGCATGATTTATTTATCCTTTCTACTGTCAATGAGCATCAGTGTTGTTTCCAGGATTTGGCTATTATAAAAATATTACTATAAACATTTTTGTACCCATAAAAAAATTTAAGTGAAAAAATTTAAATATTGAACAATCATTTTTATTGTGCTTCATTTCATATAAGTCATTGAAAGTGAGTGATGGGCTGCCATCTAGGAAATGGAAAGCAAGTGTTTATTTTATGTAACTACACTATTTGTTGCACAGATACTTGAGAACGACTTGAGTTGTTATCTACAGCTTTGTTGTTTGACTCATTTCTTTTTTGATGATTTAGTTGTAAGTTGTCAAAGGCTTCCTTTTCTTATGGGCTTTTCTTCCCTGCCCTTCCCTCACATACATAGGAGGAAAATGATGATTATAGATTTTGTGTTTTTGAAAGTATCAAGAGAGTAATGGAGACAGAGATAGAACAAGTTGACACAATGGAAATCTCATTAAAGTAAAAATATAAGTTTTCTATGTTTCTCCTAGGCCACAAAAGCACAATATTCTGTCCCTTGACACTTGTGGTTATGACAGACAAACTTGAGCATGCCATTACATATTTTACTATCATAATATCATTCATTAAATATTAGCTGCTTTTTACAGTTTCCACTGCATCACATTTATATCCAGAATATTGTAGTTTTTGTTTTATTTCAGTTAAAAGTAAATCCTGAAAAAAGCAGTTCAGAATTGTCCTTTTGGCTATGAGTATGAGTGGTCCCTGGTCTCTTACATATCCTCCAACCACAATCAGCTATAAAGCCATGAGGAATAAAAAAGAGGAACTGTGCTCATGATCTGCAAACGCAGACTGAGAATATTCAGGAAAAAGGGAATAAACCATCTGTACACTATCATTTTCTATTTTTCTCCTTGAGACTCATTCTAGACAATAGTGATCCAGGAGAACACTGTCATGCAGAGTACACATCTTGCTGAAAAAAGGAGACAGAATCACAATCCAGAGAGGCAAACGTGGCTGGAATTTGTAGTGTAGACTGCCAAAGAATGAGACACAAGCAAAGGGGATTCAGAAATTGTATGGGTGTCATCTTGAGTCTCTTGCTGAGTGTGAGTCTTCAGTCACTGCACAGAATCCGTGGGGCTGGAGTAGAATCACTAGGGAGGTATAAACCAAAGAGCAATCACAGTTTACCCAGGCCTGCAGAACAGGCAAGCCACAGAAAGCATGACTTGAGGCCCCTTGCTGAGTACAGACTTGTGAAAGTAAAGCATTAGAAAAAGGTACTGGAAGAGGAAAGGCTCCCTTGGGACTATTATCATGGAGCAAAAGTAGACCTTAGAAACTTTCATTTGTCCTAGTGTTGAGAAAAGATGTAATCCCTAATCCTTTCTTTATAACCTGCCTTCTATCCACAGTTACATGTGACCTACTATCAATCTTTTAAATATAATTCTTCTAGTTCTTCCTAGAAGGGATCTTAGTGGATATTACCTGACTGAAAGTAGATTTGTATTCAATAAGTCTTATTCCAAACACAGTTTTGTTATGTTATCATGTTAATGAACATGATATCAAAATGCATAATGTAAAAAAAAAATTCAAAATTTAATCATTTAATGGATTTAGTGAGATGCCTTAGGAGATAAAAGCTTTGCTGCCAAGACTAATGATCTGAGTTCATTTTCCAGGACTCAAAGAGTGGAAGGAGAGAATCAACCCCTGAAAGTTATTCTATGACTTCTCTATATGCATCCAGACTTCCACATACAACACAGATATAGACACATATATGTGTGCATACACACACAATAATTAATTAATTAATTAATATTTTAAAGGAACCCACAATGACTTAGTAAGTAAAATTCCTTACTGCTTAGCCTGGGACCTGAGTTCAATTTCCTGAACCCACATAGAAGAATGAGAACATACTCCGGCAGGTTGTCCTCTGACCTCCCCACATATGTTGTGACATGTGTGCTTACACATACTCACATACACACAAACTATTTACTGGATAGAAACAATAAAAAATAAATTTTTCTTAATAAAATAGTTTAAAAATACAGTTTAGTCAAACAAATACTTCCAGTAACTGGCAAAATCCCTGTGTAAATACAGAAAATAAACTGTTAACTTGTGATGACCTCTTGTACAGAAAGCCTATGTTAAAATGGAGATGTTGAAGCAAAAGCATTTTGGAGAATCAAAACAGACTAAAAAACAAAGTTGCATTTAAAATCTCTGTAAAATGTATAAAATTGGTGAAGATAGTAAGTAGCTTTAGAAACTTGAAATTTGGAAAACCTTTTTAAATATCTGAGTAAAAGCAGAGATGGAACAAATATTTGTATTCATACACTTGGAATCAAATACAGTAGAAAGGCTGACAGTAACAACCAATATAGAAGAAAATATTCTGTAAGTCATATCTACTTTGAAAATAAATTGTTAGAAAATGACTTATTGATCGACAATATTATCAAGATGTAAAAAATGAGTATATTTTCAACTAATTCAGTATTTTAGGATATCATTAAATTACACTCTACTGCTATTTCAAAATGCAAAATGTGTTCAGTCCAAATTAAAATGTCTCCACAGTCTTACAGACTCAACAATGTTCAAAGAGGTCTAAATTCTTTTCTGGCACTAAAGGTAATCTCCTAAATATGAGTGACTGCAAAATAAAAAATAAAGTAAGTTATATATTTGTAAAATACAATGGCATGACAAAAACATCCCTACTTCAGAAGGGATGGGTGGGAATAGAGTAGAGAGAGCTTTAAGACCAAAACTCATAAGATAAACACAAAACTCTGCAGTTCCATGACCAGTACCTGGAGCTCATTGTCATGTTCCCTAGTCTCTGGTACACTTAGCCCTTCACCTTCAGCTCTGCCACCTATAGCAGTGTGCCTCTTTCTTAGACTGACTCCAATTAATACTTGGGGGTTTCCTTGGCAGATGTCTCCTCTTCTATACATCGTTAATGACCTTAGTTCTCCAGGGAAACCTGGGCTTCGCATTCACACCTCACTAAGTATATCGGTTACTCTTTTGTTGTGATAAAATGCAGTAGCCCAAAGACACATAGGGAAGAGTTAATTTCGGCTCACAGTTCTAGAGGGAAAGTTTATAATGGTGAGGATGCATCTGGGAAAGCAGCTGGAGCAGGAAACAGAAAAGATCAACATCTTCAATAGCAAAGGAGATCATTTGGGAAGTGGGGTGAGGCTATGAATTGTAAAAGCCCACCCCAGTGATAAACTTCATCTATCAAGGCCATACACATCCCATAACCTTCTACAAATAGCACCAACAACTGGGAACTAAGTGGTGAAATATCAGAGTCCTTTGGAGGGACATTTCCCATTTAAACAACTAACTCATGAGCCGCTCAGTAAATCCAGGTAGGAATTCAATCCTGCTGCATAGTTCCTGGTTTCATCAATAATCCAGGACCATGGTGCAAGTTTCTGTTCTATGTACGCACAAAACTAGCAACATGTAGGCCACTCTACTTTAGGGTATTTTTAATCAGAGAACAGTAGGTTCAAGCAGCCAGGTTCTTTGGGTTGGACTTAATCTTCATTTCCATTCTTACAGCCTTAAATTTGCATTCAAGACAACACTGCAGTTGTCCTAGTACAAACCATACAATTCCTATCTAGTTGCACTGATCCATGAAACAGTCGTAGTCCCTTCGTCTGCATATACCTCATCCTTTCTGAATGTAACTGCAACCATGTCTGTATTTTTTCTTGCCAAGTTGCTAATTTGTCCTATCTTTCTGTTATACTTCTTTCTTTTTATCAATATAAATGTAAATATGACAAGAGCAATGGGGCAGTAGCCATGGCAGAGCTCAGATACTATGTTGTACTGAAACTTCCTTTCAAATGACTTTGTGTATAACTTTTGAATACAGTCACAATTAAACTTTCAGTGCATAAGCATTACACAGGCAAATGACTTGCTGCAATGTAACATGAATGACCTCTAGTACAATTTCTGAATATTGTTTCCTTGAAAGCTCAATTGCTGGCAGGACATGGTTCACAGGCAAAACTCTCTGGCACGTGTAGTTTCCCTTTACACAAGCAGCATTAATTTTCATTGCAGTTAATGTCACAGCTCACTTTTATGCAGAGCATGCACACATTAGTAAAACTCCCTTATGAGTGTGGTTTCATTGTTAAGTCTTCCTAATTATGATCCATTCCATTTACAACACTTTGCAGAAAGTGATTGTGTATAGTAAATCGTTTGAAGGATCTTATGCAAGGAGGGGAAGTTTCGGCACTGAACAGGGAGCATATTTTCTACTTTTCATCATTATGTACACATATGGGGCATAGCTAGCTCTGTGTGTGTGAGTGTGTGTGTGTGTGTGTGTGTGTGTGTGTGTGTGTGTGTAGAGAGAGATATTTTATATGCATTTATGCATAGTAACATGATATGTTAATATTATAATGACCCAATGAAATGAACAGTGTCCAGTATATGCTGGTTTTATAGTTGTAGGTTATAATCCAAAAAAATAGCCTAATAGATAATGCTACACCAAAAATACTAAATGTTCCTAGAAACAGTTACTGTGGAGAGAAATACAGAGTATTTTATTATTATCCAAAACCACTGATACAGACCTTCAGGAAGAGAAAGGAGAAATGATATTTGCTATCTGAAGTTTAGGATAGTTTAATCTGCCTTATAACTTCATCAGCATATGAAGCTCATTCATTATTTTCCTTAAAGTGTTTGTCTTCTCAGTTTCTTTTCCAGAGCTCTAGTTTATTATCCTGGGTTAAATTTTATTTTTTGAAAAACTGGCTAAAACAAAGAGTCATAAAGAAGTTGATGGTTTCAGTATTTGATGAATGACAGTTTAATCCTAAAAACATTATCATAGATATTGATATTCTTTTTATTTTACAGATAAGGAACTTGAATTTGTAAGTTTAAGAAACTGTCTCAATATTAGACATACCTAACTGGCAGATCAATAACTGAATTAAGACTCCAGATCCATGATCTTTGTGAACATGCTACACAGACTTTGTGGTACGTACTGCAGTTCTTATCTCCAGAAAAAGAGGAAAGGAAGGATGGAAGGCAGAATGGACAGACCAAAGGAAGGACAAAAGGAAGGAAGGAAGGAAGGAAGGAAGGTAGGACAAAAGAGAGGAATGAAGGACAGAAGAATGAAGGATAGAAGGAAGGAGAGAAACACGGAAGGAAGGAAGGAAGGAAGGAAGGAAGGAAGGAAGGAAGGAAGGAAGGAAGGAAGGAAGGAAGGAAGGAAGGAAGGAGGCAGCATGAACAGTTGTTCCGTTAGTGTTAGGTAATCTCATCCTTTTCCTGGCAGTCAAATCTTCTACCACTTTCACATCCCTCAGTGCCATATGCACGTCAACTCTTTAGTTCATTAAAGTATGGATTACAAAGGAGCTAAGCCATTAGAGTTTCAAATTAAGGCATTAGTATTCAACAGCTATCTGGAAGATAATGGGTAAATAGACTGAAAGAAATAGTACAGACGAATGTAGGAGGAGACAATTAGAACACAGCACAAAATTGTCCTTTTAAGACACTGACTTCATGCCTTATTTTAAGGTTTATTGCAAGCACATTCAAAAGAGTTTTTCAAACTCTATGCATCAGGATTTTTTAGGGGGCCTGTTTTCATTCTTCTCTGGGTTTAAATAACTGTATTGGGATTTACATTTATAAGTAAATGTGTATAATTTAACTCACTGTTTTGGGGCATTTGAAGTAAAAAACAGAATTCTGACAAGTTATTGTACATTAAGGCTATATAGTTTTAGCTTCTGAAACCTATCTGTTGTTAGGAATGATGAGGGAAGATGTTGGTAGTTAACCTACTCAGTACAAGAAGAAAAGCTTAGATCTGGGGGATTAGGCTACACACTGAGGTGTGGAATGTATTTTTGATACTGAAATGCTGTTTGCTTTGCTTTCTTTCAGGAAACACTGTGTTAAGTTTTTGCCTGTTCAGAGAAGCATACATGTTTCTAAGTTTAAAACTGATAACTTTTCTACTTAAGACAATTGTATTATTTGATCAATGTCCTTGTGTATGTGTATTAATTAACATATTACATTTTCTGTTCTGAGGTACTAAATTCTATAAAAAATATTTAGTTATTGGGTATCCTTTGTATAGGTATATGTCCTTTTGAAATAAAAATGATAATTACTAGGTGGAGAAAATAATCAGTGATTTTTCCAGAGTTTTCAGAATTGTCTTCCAATAGAAGTAGTAATAATATATCTTCAGTCACTCTTGGCCATGTAGGAGTTAAAACTTCAGTTTCTCTCTCCACATTTCATGATTTACTAGACAGACTTCTGAACACTGAATTTGCCAGTTGTCTTTCACCTCTCCGATAATTCACAAGAGTGGCCTTTATTTAATCATGGTAGTGTGTAGAGTGTCTTTTCAACCTTTTCAAATTGATTTACAATCTTTATTCTATCATTCTACCAAGTTTATTAACACGGTGCGTGCTGTGAGATAGTTACCCAAGGCAAGTAAAATGAAATATAATAAAAATGGCTGGTTTGTGTTTTTCCAGTAGATAAAAAAAAACATTCAGTAAAACTCAAGCCAACCTGTAACTATGACTTAAACTATTTCTGAAACTCTGGTTTATAGTATTTATTTAAAAGTGTGGGTAAAGTGAGATGCTAATAGAGCTATCATCTTCCTACTTTAGGGGGTGCCATATTGGTTATTTTCACATAAACCCAGCTGGTTCAGAGGTCACTATTATTCCATGTTTTGACTTAGGAATGAAACTCATTTCTTTAGGATATGCTCAACAATATACTTTGAAGTTAGTTTATCTCATTCACTTCTTCCAATTCACATCTATTTTGGCTAGTGTTATATATAGTCATCTGAGAGTTGGAAACCTCAGCTGAGAAAATGACTCTATAAGCTCTGCTCTAGGCAGGCCTGCCTGTAGGGCATTTTCTTAATAGTTGACGCATGGGGCGGGGGGGGGGGGGCACAGATCACTGTGGGTGGTATCATCCCTGGCTTGATGGTCCTGGGTTCTATAAGAAAGAAGACTGAGCAAGCCATGAGAAGCAAGCCAGTAAGCAGCACCCCTCCATGACCTCTGCATCAAATCTGCCTTCAGATTCCTGCCTGATTTGAGTTCCTGCCTTGGATTCCTTAAGTGGACTGCAATCCAGGATACGTAAGTCCAATAAACCTTTTCCTCTCCAAGTTCATTTTGGTCATGGTTTTCAGCATAGCAATAGTAACCCTAACTAATACAACATTCAAGAATTTGGAGAAAAAATAGAGTAGGTATAGAAAATTCATGAAATATGATTCTCTAACTAACAAATTTGATGCTAACACACATTCTAAATCATAAATAATAAGGCTTAACATATTTGTGGTAAATATATATCATTTTTATTTGTTCTAGAATGAATTTAGCTAAACTAGATTTTACTAGGAAATAGAGACATCTCTGATGGAAAATGAATACAACTTGTGTTTATTAATGGTTTTGATTAGTCTTTTACACAAGTGGTATTATTTCAAAATAAAATTACTATAGACTTCTTTTTTGGTTGCAGTTACTATAAAATAAGTTTGAGTTTCAGTTATTGAATAGCATTTAAATATTCTGCTGGACTTTGTAACTTATAATGATATCTCTTAGACCAGGTCAACCTTCCTAAAACCAAGGGTTGTCTTCTTCAAAATGATTACTTAATCTTAAACACTATTAATTTTCAAATACTCTTAAATTTTGTATTACATCATAATACTTCTTAAATGATTAACCAAGTATTTTTGCTACTATTTAGAAGTTGTTCTTAATGTCCTATAAAAGAGTTTTAATTTATTTAGTGGTGTTCATATTCATTTTGTTGAATATGAATTCATTTAAAAATGTTCACTAAACAGCAATTTGCAATCTCTTTACCTCTCTTTTCACATAAATTCCTGAGAAATTTAATTATTTTTAAGGTTTTAAATGTCACAGGAGAGCCATGACTTCTCCATTTTGGGGCTAGCCATGGCTCATGGGCTTTCCTAAAGCCTTATTCTACTTTCCTAGATACATTTGGGTCCTCCTCCTCTGCCTGGCCATTCATCCACCCCCAATATTATTTATCTTTCCACCCCCACACCTTTTCTCATTGGCATCTTATCTATTCTTACACCTCCACTGCCATCTGTTGATATGCTCCTAATCTGTTTCTTCAAAATAGACTTCTATTTCAGACTTGTATGATTTAATGGGAAGCAGATGTCTCCCAAACACCTCAAATTCGATGTCCTATTCCCACTCTCTCACTTTCTACTGAAAGTGCCTCTTCTTTCTGCACTCCCACCCCTGATCCTTTGCATATAAGTGCCAAATTATCTATATGGTATTCTAATAGCCCTATTTAATAGAAATTAAAAAGCCCCTTAATGCCTTGTGGGCACATTATGTATTCCCCATACATTTCTGGTTTAATTTACACATTTTTGGGGCCAGTTATTAATTTTCTTTCCTACGGACTGACAAAAGATTGCACACCTTTTAAAGTTAACTTACAAAGTACTGTGCTTCTCTTTGGAATTTTTCTTGACATGGTTACTGTTAAGAGTCAGATAATTCCTAGATGTGGTAAGCAGTCCAAAATATCTCTGTCCTTCAGCCAGTAAGATTTTTTTAGCTGTGAAATAAAACTATTTCTGTTGATAATTGTCCCCTGGTGGACAAAATCGCCTTCCACTGAATGTGCCCCCCAACTAGTACAGCTGAACCCTAACTTCTTCGCGTGTTTTCAGCCATAATTTTCTTTAGTTCACTTTCTGCCAAAATTGATTTTCCAAAAATAACATATTCTTACACATCTTGAAACTCTCCTGTTTAAAACCCTCTTTGACTACAGATTTGCTCCAGAATTAAAAAAAGAAAGAAAGAAAGAAAGAAAGAAAGAAAGAAAGAAAGAAAGAAAGGAAAAGAAAGAGAAAACAAACCCTTTCAGACACCTCAGAGCCTCCACCATCCATTTTTCTCTCAGCCTACATGGGTTTCTAAAGGAGATAACAGCTAATGTCTAATGTTTTGTATTTAATATATCCTTGAAATAAGCAGGAGTATTTTAACATTCCTAATGTGACTGATTAGTCTTCATTCCATGGTAGCATTTGGCAACTTGGGAAGGATATTTAATCACTCCAAAGTTCCATATCCTTTCTGTGTTGCATCCTCTTTCTGTATACCTAGGCTACACAAAAAGCTACAGTTCAATAGAAACATATTCCTTTAAAGCACTGTCAGTGTAGAAACTTACTTAGAAGAAAATCAAAACAAGAGCTGCAAGCTGTACATTTTAATTCCTATCCCTTTCAAATTACATGCAAGAAAACAGAGAAACAGAAACAAGGGTCCAACCAAAACAACAGCATATATTTCAATGCACAATTCCAACGCACCCACATTCGTCAGAAATGCCATGGTAGTAACCCGACCTATTGTTAGAAACCTAGCAGGGACATTTTTCACTGTTTTCCAGTGGGACTTTATGCCAACTGGTATTGATTGCGAGAGTTCTGAACTTCTATTAGGCTCTACTCGTCTTTCAGTTGATGATTATTTTATCCCAACAATAAGACAATTTAGAATTGTGAATACAAATTGAAAGATACTTTAGAGGCTGGGTCATCTTAGTCATTTTTATTTCCCGTCAAAGCATGGCAGTTTCTGAACACAGATATGTCTCCAAAACTTTTTCATTATTAACCTCTAGATAGATTTGAAAATAATTGTTTTATTTAAGAACACTATGAAATGCTCAATTTATCTATTGAGGTTAATAAAATTCTGTATTATTCAGTGATACTTAGAATTCCCAAACACGCAGGCATCACAGAGTATGGAGTGATATTTAAGGAGGAAAGAACAGAAGCATGATGTGCCCACAGGAATGGGTAGGTATATTCACAGGCTGTCACTTGACCTTTCTTGTGTTACTTTGAAATAGATTTAAGTTCAGCTATTTGGTTTAACTTCTATCCTTTAATATGGCACACACACACACACACACACACACACACACACACACACACACACACACAAACCATTCAAGCTCATTAGGTCCCAAACTGTCATTCATAATTGTCAGTGTATGTTAGTAATGTTTGGACTGTTTAGACACAGATTTTAACTTCACAACTCACTAATAACATGGTGTTTGTTAAGTCAATCTGTTTCTGTGCCTCAATTTTCTTATTTGAAAAATAATGCCTGTAATAATATTACTTTCTAAAGAAGGGTGTATTATTCAATCAACACTCCACACTAAATGCTAAGAACAAAGCCTGCCATGGAATAGCTATTCAACAAACAGTCTATTATCCAATGCAGTCTCACAAGCAGAAAATTAAGACCAAGACAGAAGCAGGTAATGTCTCTGTAGTCAATTTGTGATGGCAAGAGCTAACATGCTTAACACGGACTGGAAGGGATTCAATAAAGAAAGGTTCTCTCTCTTCCTATTTTACCTTGTTCATGATGTCTGCCTGGTGGTCACATGGAGCATCCTAGTACCATTTATCTCCCAGTTTAACTTGTGGCTGTAATACCTTTAATTGTGGGCCTTAATCCAGAGCTTGAAATAAGAAATATGGTCCTTTACACGTCTTCTTTTAATTTTAAAAGATATTATGCAATGAGCTTTTAATATAGAATGAAATGCTACAGTTTTTCCAGCTGACTTTAGCTGATGGAGTGTGGCTTGTCTGCTGTATTTACTGTTATTCTGTTAACTGACAAATGCTGCTTTCCTATTTTACTTCTTTTGTTTGAAATAATCATTTTCTGTTGTTTCCCATCACAAGTTAACATTCTATCATCTTTCCCCCATTAAGTTGATGCTTTTTCAATGATTTTTAATTAATGCTATTCATAAATTCTGGAGCATTTACCCTGGAGTTCCAAAGAGAAAGATATTATGGGAAATAATACTGCAACCACTATCAATAATAGTATTAACAGCACACTGCAACTGTGAAGGAACTTGGAGGAATGTACCCTGGGACTTTGGATGTGTATACTGAAACAGCAAAGTGAAAACATACTTGTCTCTGGCTGTATTTTAATTGGGTCTAGAAACCCAGTCAACAAGGCATTGGCCTTTTCACCCCCCTCATTTTGAACTTGTTGTTTTACATTGGCTAGTAATTACTGCCCAGTGTCATGACCATCCTGCTGTGCTCTGACTATGTTACCTGGTTTTAGTGATTCCCAATTTCTGCTGAGGAGTGCACTCTTTCCCACTGGTTAGGGACTGTTAAATCCCCCTAAAAAGAGGAAAAGGAACTGATTCACTGTGAAGAAAGAGCTGATGATAGAAATGCCCCTACCCGCTTTCTTGTACAATGAAGGTAAATTCAGACAGACATAGGAAATACATGGGGCTCTCTGGACCCTTATTTCTCTAGACAGTATTTAAGGATATGTATACTCCCCGAAGAGGCAATTCTGCAGCTTTTCCAAAATGATTCCATAGAATCCCATGTTAAATGACTGAGGGCAGAGATTTTATCTTCTTTAAAAAAAAGTTTGATGGGAAATAAAAGCCAAATATGTGTCACTTTAAGAATCATTTAGAGTCCACAGTTCTATCTTTGAATTGACGTCTTTGCCTCATTCTACCATCTGCAACTTATGCACAAGAAGATGGTCACTGCTTTAGAGCCAACAAATCATTAACTTTCATTGTAACCTATTGACTGGAGACATAATTGTAGTCATCCAGACAGGATGACAATTTTAAGTTTGTTGTTTCTTAAGTTTCTCATCTTCAAACTTTTCCCTCAGGAAAAGTTAGTTCTCAGCTACTCATATAAACTAAAATTTAGGAGAATGGTTAAGCTTATGCATATAGATATGACAAAAAAAAAGCTTAGGTGTTCACATTTTGAGATACAGCCCTGCAACTTTTCAAACACTAGAAAATGTTTGGCACTGGGAGATACTTGGTGATCAGGGGAGTAGCAAGAGATTTGGAGTCTATATTGTAAAGAAAATTACAAAGGGACCAAGTAACTTCTTTTGCTAAAGCTTTCTTGGCCCTGTGGTTGTGCAAGCTTCTTTTTTAATGTACTAGTATTTGTTGTAGATATCAAAGACAATGAGATATGAACAAGAACATGAAATTTCCATTTATCTGAAAAAAATGAAAGTTGAATTAAGAGGCATGATTTAGTGTTGTTTTCTAGGAAATTGTTCTTCTGGTTTCCCAAATTTACATAAATTGTACCCTTGATAAGAAAGAGAAAATGATTTTAGCATCTACTTAGGTAGAATAAGGTCTCTGGTTGTTTAGCGCTTGCATTTCTCAACCAAGTGGCCAGTGGCTATGAATAGCTATAGACAGGCATATAAACTGTGTTTCAACTGAATATAATTATAATACAAGTCTAAAATAGATGAGTACTTTATAGAAGTAATATAAAAACATGTAAAATATCTCATTCACATTTATATTGATTATAAATTGAAATAATAGTTTTATAAAATACATTATAATTTGATCTTTTCATTTTATATAGAGAGAAAAATTAAAAAACTTTTCTTTGCATATCTGTCCTCTATTATATTCTATATTTTCTGGTTTGGATGTTGCAGAGGGAAAAACTAGGAGAAAAAAATATACATGCAGGATGAAAAGAATCATGTGACTCTGTCCTCAAATCCATTCTACATTCTGACAGTAGAGCCACATCTGAAAGAGTTGCTGGTAGCAAAAAAACAAGAACATTTGCGAGAAACTGAAGTTGAATCATCCCTGCTATCCCAGAATGTAACGCAAAAGCAAAAGACAGAGTGACATTAGATAGAGAACCCTTGCTTATCTTCTGCGGCATCTTTCATGATTTGTGTGCAGCTAAGTGAGGAAACTTATTGGTCAAGGCCCCAACTCTTGGAGGACAAGGACCAACAGCCACTATATTCATTCATACCCAGTGTGTCACTGGCAGAGAATGAGCAGAACCTGGTAGAGACAGTCCATGGAGCATTGAGCTTTGTTTTAGGTTGTAGCAAGGATTCAGGAATATGCATCAGAAGCTAAATCCTCCTGTTGTTCTTTTCTCCATTGTTAGTGATCGGCTCATGAAGTCGGGAAAAAATCTGAGTCTCATATTTATTCTAAATGCAACAGTAAATAGTACTAACATTTAAATTTTCATCACTGCCTGATTTAATTTTTTCATTAAACAGCATTTATCAATTATTATAAGCTTATTTTCTCATTCAATTGACTAGAGTCTACTTTGAAATAATGTATTAGTCTTATAACACATGTAATTTATTTTCAACATATTGGATTTTTTTCCCACGAACTGGTTTGAAAGCTATGTCTCTTTACATGGACTAATTCTGCTTAATTTTCTTCTCCATAGAGGTGCTTGTTAGTAGATTTGTCTTCGGTCACTTTGTACATCTATCTCATAATATAACCTTACTTATAGTGAACATCTTATTTCAGAATACACATATAACTTTTGCATTAGTGATTTACTTCTAACTGATGCAAGTGTACTAGTGATGTGTATAAGTTTTCCCTCCCCCTTTACCTTGGAGAGGAGATAGCTGTGCATGATGTGTGTGGATGAGTCAGAAGACAACAGTGTGGTAGGCTTCAGTTTGATGGTTTAATCTAGGGCTTCATGATGACTTTCGTTTCTGCCAGAAAATGAAAATCTTGAATTATGGTTAAGGATTTGGAGGCCATGAAAGAAAATTGTTTAATTTTTACTTTTCAGGAGCAGAAACTAAGATTCCACTGAGCTTATTCATCCTGGGTAAATAATCAGGAAAACTTCCTGACCGATACAGGTTGTCCATTGCTTTTTCTTTACTTTATGTCTTGGCTATTTCCACATGTTTATTTGAAAACTGACTCACCTTTGACAACCCATGGTGTTGAGTTTATTGTTAAAATAGCAGGTGTGATTAATGACCTTAGTGAAATTATGGATTCCTATTGTTACTAGGTTCATATCATAAGAACTATGACAAACATCTTGTGTTTGATCCATACTCATGTGGCATTCCTTGGTATATCAATGTTGCATAAGTGCTGATAATATGGATTTTACTTTCTGACCTATATTAACATAAAGAAAAGCATAGATAGAGTATATAATTAATATTTAATTAGTGCTGTCTCAAAATTAATAGTTTTAAATTTTATTTCTCTATACAACTATAAGAGAAGTCGGGTGATTTACATAAGGACTGCAGTCTGATTTAAAGTCAAATTACTGATATTTTTAAATGAATACAGTTACATTTTAAAATTTATTATTAGTTATTGGCAAATGTTAGGTATTCTATGGTCTCCTAAACTTTTAAACAAGTACTCTGCAATGATCATACTAATATTGTGTAGATATATTATATATGGTTATTTATATTAATGAAAGTGATAACTAACATTTAAAACAGTTTTTTAAAGTTCTATTTCTTTGAAACTTTCTGACATGCATAGAATACATTATAATTGTATATGCCTCTCCCACTGCTTTCAGACTCTCCATCACACTCCCTTCCCTTTTTCACACCTCTTTCTTTTTTATAACAACTCATTGAGTCCAGTCAGTACTTCCTGTATGCACTGCATGTTGGGCCATCCACTTAACCAACAATTTCATATTGTTTTGTGTTCTCCCTCATATTTGGTTAAGTATTGAGCTGATACACCATTCAATTTACAAGGCTGCTAAAAGACTGAGGAAAATAACAAAAACCATAACAAAGCGCCAATCTGTTTAGCATAAAATAATTGCTCAACAATCACAATTTAATGACACTGCCTTCCTTGACTAACATCTGCTGGTGGGATGGACATATTATAGGTATATTTTAATTACATTACTCTTTAATAATCAAGTTAGCAAGATGTAAAAGGATAGCTACAATGTATGGGTTGTTAATAATAGTTTTAATGAGCTCTTGGAAGCAAGAAACCCCTATTTTCAGAAATTTGTCATGGAGATGGTGATTAAAATGGCAGTAACTGCATAAAATATCAACTATGTGTCTACTTGTATAGATGGAAGGGATAGGTTCATATTACATAAGACTTTTCTAAAGCCAATATTCTCTATTATTATATATGTATGTCTATCCATATGTATATATATGTATAATGTATAGGTGGTGTGTGTGTGTGTTGTTGTTGTTGTTAGATTGGATTGTATGCTCACACAGACTGATAATTTCCTCAACAGCTGCTTGTATGCTGGAGAAGCTGGAGCTGCTCAGGCCAAGAATCCTGAAGCTTTCAAATGACAATAGAAAAAGGAGGAAATCTCCAGCCTTAAGTCAAAGACTAGATGGCTCCAAGAAACCTACTGGTGTCCTTCTATGCTTAAAAGCTGAGAACCCCTGAGTCTGGTGTGAGCAGGGAAAGCAGCAGAAAATGTACCCACTTGGGACAAGAGAGGCATGAGCCAATGAGCCACCCTCCCATTCTACATTTTTATCCCATCAGAACTCTAACCCTTTGGGTGTTTCCACCTATATACCCAGCCTTCATATTCAGATCCTTTGCAGACATGACCGCAACTGTGATTTACTAATTATCTCAGCATTCTTTCATATAGTCAAGTTGACAACAAATTAAACACCGTTAAGTCCACCATTGTCTTCTTGAGTCTACATAGGTCTTTTTTAGCAGAGTTTTCTCCAAATAAACACGGGAGAAAGGCCATCATTGCATTGGATATGATACAATTATCCTGCATACAAGCCCAAATGTATGAAATCTTTTCCCAGAAAAAGGATAAAAGTTTTTAATTTTTTAAAATTTTATGTTTTGATCGAGCCTCACTCATAGCATAGGCTCATCTCAAAGAAGTAAAGTGTTAAATGATGTATCCTCTTTTCCTCATATCCTATAATATTAAAGTTATGTGCTAAATCGAGTAATGCTCATGTATTACTATAAAACAAAGTAATTATATTACATGATGAAAGAATATGAGAGAAACAAAAGAAAAGCAATTTGCTTAACATATATATATGTATATATGAGTATGTTCATAGCAATGTAAGGAAGTGATTTTAATGAAAAGCTTATGAAATAGGTCACATGATCATGCTTGACACAGATAACTTCTTCTACTACCCGTCCCATGCTCTCTCCGTCTTTAACAAGTATTTCAGCATAGTTATCTACCTGGCAGACTGGCCCATGTGGCACCAATTTTAATTGGTTTTAATAATAAAAATCTGGAGTCAAATATAGGGGTAAAAATGCTGAAAGGCAGAGAAGCAGAGGAGCAAGCCACAGCCACTTCTTACCTCTCATGAATCCTCAGACAGAAAGGGGTCAAGTTCCTGTCTCCACCCCACCTTATCACTTCCTCTCCCCACCCAGCCATGTCACTTCCTGTTTCCTCCTCCCAAGTGCTAGGATTAAAGGTGTGCCTCCCAAGTACTGGATCGAAGGCGTGAGATCCCAAATGTTGGGATTAAGGGTGTGTGCCACACTGCCTGGTCTCTAGTAACTAGCTCTACACTCTGATCTTCAGGCAAGATTTATTTGTTAGAGCACAAACAATATATCCCCACAGGCCCATGGTTTTTTTTTTTTTTTGGTTTTTCGAGACAGGGTTTCTCTGTGTAGCTTTGCGCCTTTCCTGGGACTCACTTGGTAGTCCAGGCTGGCCTCGAACTCACAGAGATCCGCCTGCCTCTGCCTCCCGAGTGCTGGGATTAAAGGTGTGCGCCACGACCGCCCGGCTAGGCCCATGCTTTTATTCCTGAAAAATCTGGTTCTCTCCATAGCTGAATTGGAGACTTATAGTTGTTCATTGTCCTTAGTCACATAAAACAGTGATATTGAGTGACATACTATGACATTATCTTTATTCCAAAAATACTCTTCCTTGCCTGACCTTAGTGGAGTAGTTCAGTATCTCCTTGGTAGATTGAATAAATAATTCGTAACAGTTTTGTACCTCTATTCTTAGAATATTGACTCAGAGGCAAGAAGAGGGACCTACAGTTACAGGAAGGTGTTTTAATTTCAAAATAATTTAATTTCTAGTTCAGTAAATTTAGTGAATCAGTAAATTTCCTAGTAGAACTATTAGTTCTCAGTAACTAAAATTTCTAGGTCAACAGAACATAAGATTGTAGGAAGCAGAAAGCAAACTATTTTTAATGGGTCACTAGGGGCAATAGGAATGTACTAATTCTTATTTATGCTACTTGATTTCCACATAAAAATTCATGTTTGGGAAAATATAATATTTTGAAAATGGATTTAGAACATATGTGACTTTCTGGGAAACCTTTGAACTCTTTAAGATATTGCACAAATTGATTTTGCTGTACCTATGTTCTCCAAAGCCATTCCACCATATTATCAAGCTATATTCTTCTGTTTTATGGTATATGATATGGTAATATCAGAAATCTTAATGAGCATGAACCCATTGCTGAACTTTGCCTGTGAAGTAAGCAGTGAATATTCTAGTTAAAAAAAAAAAAAAGCATATTACCATGATAACAGAAGTTAATTTGTAATCCCAATGGTCGTAGTATGTGAAGAAACATTGTGAATAGGAAAGCCAAATTCATATCTGGAATAAATGTCTATTTTTTTATTTTATAATTTAATTTAATTTTATATATCAGCCACAGATTCCCCTGTCCGCCCTCCTCCCGCCCCCCCCACCCTCCCCCCAACCCGCCCTCCATTCCCATCTCCTCCAGGGCAAGGACTCCCCTGGGGATTCAGCTCAGCCTGGTAGATTCAGAGAACAAACTACGACTCCTTCCATACATGATAGAAGTGGTTAAGTGTAATTAGCCTGCCATCATGCGGCTGGCTGATCTCTATGGAAAATGGTGCTGTATTGGAGATCAAGCGTTGGTTTCTGCCGATAAGAAATTGGAGAGTGAGACTGTCTCTTCCATCTTACATTTCCCTTCACAGTAGATTTTGTTTGATATGTTAGAATTTGCCAATTATTATTTCTAGAGCTACAATATATCAATAGGTAAGTCCAATCCTGTGCCAATTTTGAACTATTTTTACCTATATTTTACTTTTGTGGTTTTAAAGTTGAAGGTCTCATATTAATTTTGAGTTGATTTTTTTTGTAAGGTACGAGGAAGTATTGAAGATTCAGCCTTCTTGTGGATACTCAGTTTTTCTAGCTTTTCTTTGTCTTAATAATGTGCTACCATCACCAACATAATTCCATTTGCACTGTTGTGTTATAATTATGTATTTGCATCTGTTACCCAGACGTGAATCTTCAAGTTTTTTTTGTTTCTAATATCTGTAACATACTTATTTTATATGTGCTCACTAAATAGTGAAACAAAATAGATGGATGAATCATTGAGTTGACAAATGAATAGATGCTAAGATACAAATACAATTATTCTAGGGTGATCACCTTGCTTACATATGAATAATTTCTTTAATAAGAATATATTTATCACACAGGATAAGATCTGGTTAATAGGTTTGTCAGTATAATCCATATGCTTTATTTAATCAAATGTTTATTTCTTTCTGAAATTGAGAAGTAGAAGTTTCTTCTCTTATCTCTATATTTCCATAATTGTAAGAATACAACACAGTCCTTGGAATCAATGCTGGCACCATTAGGATGTGGTACATTTTGCAGTTCTTAATTAATTGTGGCAAACACATAACAGTCTCTATGGCCGGCATCATCTGCATACAGCAGCATAATCATTTTTCTTTATAGTAGAGATTGTTTTATGAGTCTTAAGTCTTCCCTTGGGGTTGTGGTTATCATCTGATAATCACACCCCTGGGAGATTCAAAACACTTATCTTAGGATCATGACTTGCAGTGCCCCAGAGGTGTGATTATCTCAGGAAACTCACACTCTCTGTCATGCCTAATTGCTTAATTATTATAGCTGTGAGTTCAGAGCACCACATAGGAAGTAAAATAGTGTCAGCATTTCCAATGAACTCCTTATCCAAGAGTATATAACTTAGCTGTTTAAGAAGGAGCCCATATTCTATTGAATCACAACACTACAGATGTTAGTCTAAGAAATATGATTCTATCAAGAAGGTATTTTTATTTTAAAATTGGGTCCCTATTCTTTTAGGGAATTGATAAAGGATAAAAAACTAATTTAATGTCTTTAAAACATATATTTTGGGGTGACGAGATGGAGCAGTGAGTTAAAGGTGCTTGCTGCCAGATCTGAGGACCAGAGTTTGATCTCAGAATCTACACAATGGAAGAAAAGAACTGACTTCTGAAAATTGTTGTCTGACCTCTGGATGCATGTGTGGGTGGCATATGCTTGTCCATATACATGAGATCGACTCACAGTCACACTCACCCACAAACATACAATAAATAAATTAAAATGTAATGTGGAGATAATTTATTTGTACTCTAGTAAATAAAGCTTGCATGGAGATCAGAGTAAAAAGCCAGCCACTATATTAAACATAGAAGTCAGGCAATGGTAGCACATACCTTTAAACCTAGCATTTGGGAGGCAGAGATTCATCCAGATCTCTGTGAGTTCAAGGGCTCACTGGGAACAGAGCCAGATGTGGTGACACATGCCTTTAATTCTCAGTGCTAATTAACCATAGAGCTCTGGAGGGCTGTAGAACAGACAGGAAGTGATAGAGCTGGGCAGAAAGAGTAGCTGGGCAGAGAGAGGAATTGAGATAGCAGGGACAGAAAGGATATAGTTGTGAGTATACAGGAAGTAGCTCTCTTTTTGACTGAGGATTTCTAGTGATAAGAACATGACTGGCAGGCCGGGCAGTGGTGGCACACACTTTTAATCTCAGCACATGGGAAGCAGAGCCAGGCAGATCTCTGTGAGTTTGAGGCCAGCCTAGTCTACAAAGCAAGATCCAGGACAGGCATCAAAACTATACAGAGAAACCCTGTCTCGAAAAACCAAAAATCCATGATAGGTTTCTTTCTGCTTCCTTGATCTCTTAGTTTTTTTATGCCAATATCTGGCTCTGGGTTTTTTATTAATAAGACCGTTTAGCAATTCATCTTACAATGTAATTTTAAGAAAACAACATGTTCTGTGAGGCAGATAAAGAAATAAATGTATTCTAAGGATAAAACAATTAAATCAATTTAAATAGCAACAATGTTCCACATAATTTCTAATTTCCTTGGAAATGCACTTAAACTTTTTAAAACATTCATAAAGGATTATGTAAGTAAAATAAAATAAACTATAATTAGAGAACACTGTCATATATGTATCTGCTCTGATCCTCGACCAAATGTTTTCTTAGTTCATAAGCTGTTAAGTTTCTAAAGAGGATCAAACCATCGAGTAGGAAGGCAGGAGATGTAGTTAAACCATTGTATTATTTCTCCTAGCAGTGTTCTTTAAATCTTAGCAATGTCTCAGAGATGACAGGCTTTTGAAACCTAGAAAATTCTGCCTCATGCAGTTCAATTCATAGGTAACTAAAGATTAAGCTATGTCTCCAATGTATTAATTCCTAAGATATATATTTGGTTTACTAACTGTAAGTTATCTGAGTTAATACTTTTCCAAAGCAGCATCCCTGAGATACTCACAACATTTTCCTTGTACATATGAGGTTGAATTGAACAGAAAGTATGTTGAGTGCTATCTCATGCATTGTGTGATAAAGCTAAAAATAGCTTTGTTCCGGGATCAGTAGGTAACTTTTTGGTTACTAAAACTCTATTAGAACATCTTTCCCTGCAATACTTTGATCTCTTCACTCTTTCTTGGTTGAGGATGTATGGATGTCTAACTGTTTACATTTATAAAACTTACATTTTAGAGTAATGTCTCACATATAATGTAAAAATCACTAATTCTCCAAGGTTCTTAATCATTTCTCTCTCCCTTCCTTCCTTCCTTCCTTCTCTCTCTCTCTCTCTCTCTCTCTCTCTCTCTCTCTCTCTCTCTGCATTAGATTTACAGCAATTTTCCTGCCTAAGCCTCATGATATAGTGTGTAAGGCCAGAATACTAACACAAACATGAAAGGCAGGAATTTTTAATAGAACACAGAAATCCCCCCTCTCCATGAAAAGTCCTGTGAGGACCCAGGAAGGAGATAGTCCTTTTCAAAACACGAAGAGAGGCCCAAGAGAAACTGCCCCTGAAGGTGCGTTTATGTGGTGATATTGTATACCCTAATAAAAATTGCCTGGAGATCAGAGAGCCAACGGAACAAGCCACAGCCACCACCTCTTACCTCACCAGTTCCTCAGCGTGACAATCTCTCTATTTCCTTGTCTCCTCACATCTTATATACCTTTCTCCACCCAGCCATCACTTCCTAAGATTAAAGGCATGTGTGTTTCCCAAGCAAATGCATGAGATCTCAAGTGCTGGGATTAAAGGCCCGTGATTCCCAAGTACTGGGATTAAAGGTGTGTGCCACCATTGCCTGGATGTGTTTCTCTCCTAGACTGAGTCAATCTCATATAGTCCAGGGTGGCTTTGAACTCAGAGATCCAGACAGATCTATGCCTTCTGAGTGCTATAAATAAAGATGTTTGCCACCACTGCCTGGCATCTATGTTTAATCTAGTGGCTTGTTCTTTTCTCTGATCTTCAGGCAAATTTTATTAGGGTACACAATATATCATCACACCTTTTCATTGGACATACATGTGTTTTATTTTAGATTTAGACATTCTCTATTGCCTAAGCCACATTTTGTGCTACCTTGTTAGAACAATGCAAAGAGACTAACACGTGGTTTTATTTATTTTTCATACTAACAGTGATTTGTAGACTGTATCTACTTCTTTTTTATTTCTCTGAGTTTATTCTTCCCAAAAGTACTGCTTATTGATGCCTTCCACCTTCCAGACAGACAATATCCAAAGTTATAAAGTTGCAATTGATTCTAAGGTCTAGAAACCCTAAGTAAATAAAAATGTATATATCTAATTCCTAGTAAAGTCTCAATTGTGTGTGTGTGCATGTGTGTGTGTGTATACGTGTGTGTGTGTGTGTGTGTATGTATGTATGTGAGGGGCTCTCTTTTTTACTCACAAACAAAAAATTCAATCCTAAATTGTAGTGAACATCAAGGGATCTTAAATAGTCAGAGCAATATTTAAAAAGAGCAAAGTTAGAGAACTTATACTTCTGGGTCCCAAAACTTATTACAAAGCTAAATAAATCAAAACAGTATAGTACTTGCATAAAGAACAGATAGCAACATATTAATATAATAGGAAGATAGAAAATGTAGATGTAAATCTTCATATCAAGTAGCTTTCAATAAGGGGACTGATATCATTCAACAGAAAAGTCAGTGTTCACCATAAATGAGGTTTGGACAGCTGTATATTTACATGATAAAGAAATGAGAGTGGACTCTTACACTACATTTAATATTTAATGCAAAAAGTGGATCAAAGACCAAACAGAAACAGGAAAACTATAAAATCTTAGAGTAAAAAATAGAAAAATATACTTTACTACTTGGCTTTGACAACTATATTTTTTGTATATGACACCAAAATCATAAGCAATGGAAATTCAAATAGATGAGCAAAACAATATCAAAAATTCTTTCTAAGATTTATCTCAAACTACAACAGTCAACAGAGTAACTAAATTTCACTGTAATAAAATAGAAATTTGTATATTATATAGCTAATAAGGGATTGGTGGCTAAAACATGTAAATATATAAACATTTGCTACTTATAACAATAGAAAATACCTAACAAACTGGTTTGTCAGATGGACCAAAGTCTTGATTGAACATTTATGCAAAGAAGATACACAGATGGCAAATAAACACATCACATTATTGATTCTTGTATTAGTGGAGGTTATCCAAAGGAAGAGAACTGATAGAATTTATAGATATAAAGGGGATTTATTAAAGTGGCTTACAAGCTGTGGTCCAGCTAATCCAACAATGGTAGTCACTCAATGGAAATTCCAGGGATTTTTCATTCCATAAGGCTGTATGTCTCAGCTGCTATTCATTCTACACAGGAATCCTGAAATTGGCTGCAATACCAGTGAAGAAATGGATTTACCAGGCAGAGTGAGAGGAAGCAAAGAGCGAAGAACCTCCTTCTTCCATGTCTCTTCCATAGGCTGCTACCAGAAGATGTGGCTCAAATTGGAAGTGGATCTTACCAGGTTATAAAATGGTTCTTCCTACTTCAAATTATTTAATTAAGAAAAATTCCTTACAGATGTACCCAGCCATTTGGGTTTTAGTTAATTCCAGATGTAGCCAAGCTGACAACAAGAATAGCCATCACAATTCTTAAGAAAATTTAAGTCAAAGCTATGACAATCTGTAACCTCACACCTCTTAGAATGTCTAGTAAACAAATGGAAAACTTACATACAACAAAAGTATGGAGAAAATGTAGCTTTTGTTTACTCTTGATGAAAATGAAAAATGGCATAGATGCTAGGGAAACCATATGACCATTTTCTAAAATACTAAATAAATATTATGTATGAAAATACCATAAGCAAGCTTATTATTTGTATGGTAATTAAGAAAGAGAATAAAAGTGAAAATAAATAATTTTTTTCCACATAGCACAGTAATTCTACTCTTGGGTGTGTGTTTGAGATAGGTAAATTGTGTTACCATAAAATTGATTGTGCTGAAATCTTAATTTCCAATGCTTCAAAAGGTGATCACATTCCTAGCAGCTTTACAATTGTGATTAAGTTCAAATGAAGTCATTAGGTTGAGCACTACTCTCACTGACTAATATTCTTTTAATAAGGGGAAATGAAGACACAGGTCTCACAGAAAGCAGATCATTCAAAGACATGGAGAAGATAGACATACTGATGTCAAGAAGAGAGGCCTCTGAAGAAAGCAAGCCTTCTAACACTTGGACTTGGACTTATTCTATTTATAATAGTTCAGAAAATGAATGTCTATTGTCTCAGTGAACATTCTATTGTTTTTATCTTGTAAGACATACAAAACCAATAACATACTCAAAATATTTCATAGCGTGCTTTTGAAGGTCCATTTGTGCACTAATCCTGTGTGGTAATATATTGTGTGCCCCAATAAAGCTTGCCTTGGGATCAGAGGACAAAGCCATCCACTATATTAAATACAGAGGTCAGGCAGTGGTAGCACACACCTTTAATCCTAGCATTTGGGAGGCAGAGATCTATCCAGATTTCTGTGAGTTCAAGGCCACACTGGGAACAGAGCCAGGCATGGTGGCATATGCCTTTAATCCCAGAACTAGGAAGGAAGGAAGATGGCAGGGCATAGAAAGGTATATACGGTGTGAGGAAACAGGAAGTCTCTCTCTTGAAGCTGAGGATTTCATAGAGGTGAAAATATCATTGGCTTTCTCTGATGTTTCAGCTTTCACCCCAATATCTGGCTTTGGGTAATTTTTTTATTAATAAGACTTTTAACAATTCATGTTACAATCCTGAGAGCTAGCATATTCACAGAAATGAAAAGTGGTAACGTATATTAAACCGACAGATAAACAAACTGCCAATAAAAGTATACAATGGACTACAATTCACCCTTTAAAAGGAAACTTTGTGAATGGTACTACATTGATGAAAGTTGAGGGTATTATGCTATATATAACAAGTTAAGTAAGTCTGCAAAAGATAAAATTCTAATATACTAAATTCTATACAGTATCTAGAGTAGAAAATTCATAAATGCAGATGATGTATTGAAATTGATTGTGCACAGAATTAAGAAGGAACAGAAATTGTTTAATGTTTACAGAATTTTAGTTCTGCAAGATAAAACACAATGCTCTGTCCATGGGTTGTCCCAATATATAAGTATAATTGTCTTGACTCAATTATACACTGAACTTGCTTGTAAGTTGTAGTGAAATTTGAAAGATCAAATTCACTACAATATGAGCACTTTGCCACACTTTGTAGCATAAGCTTATGAGATGATCCTCTTTAGTTATGAGAATGGTTGTTATTTTTTTCTGGACACCAACTATGAACATTGGTTTGAATGTATTGTTAGACAATGTTGCTAGTGAATGATAGGACATTGTACTAAATAGCAATATGAGATAAATATTGAATAATTATTAGTATCACAGATACTGAATGGCATAGAATTAAACTAAAATATCTGAAATTTTCATTTAACTGAATGTATTGCATTTTTAACTGCTAGATGTGGCAAGTATAATAAAACTGCTTATTTTCTACTTTTATTTGATGCTTACTATGCTACTTTGTTTGAAGAATATATTGTGTTTTGCTGTAAAAATACAATATCTTATATTTGAATATCAGAAACTCCAAATAGAAAAACTATCTGGGATGTCCAGTTTAACAGTTCATGTGAAATTTTGTATACAAATATAACCTTGGTACTATAATATCCTCCATAATTATATCTCATGTTTTTGCTCCAATTTCATACACACTCTTTCCTTCTGTGCTTGAAATACTTGTACCTTTAAATGTGTCTATCTCTATTAATGCACAGAAATTTTTTTATGGATATAGGTTGTGTCTTTAAACTATTTGCCTTTTCTACAAAATACAGTGATTTCTTATGTGAAAACACATACATAAACATGCATGTACATTATCACAATTGTCTACATGACCATTTAAATATATCATGTGCTGAATTAAATTTTGCAAAATTCTACTCCATTGTTTGCTAATTATTTTCTTCTCTCAATCAATTGAATAAATCCAATGAAATAGCTATAAGTCATTGAGGTGACAGTGAAAAGCATATTTAACTTCTCACCAAAACACTAGTCTGTGTTTGAATCTTTTCCACTTTATTATTGTGCATCTCTACACATGTGCATTTGTGTGTGTGTGTGTATATATATATTGTGTGTGTGTTATATATATATATATATATATATATATATATATATATATATATATATATATAACAGAGAGTGTCTATAAAATACAATTAAAATGTGGACAAAATACATATAGAATCCGGCAGAGTTGCTCACATTGGGTTATTTGAAGGTGGAAGTGATGAAAATGATTCATTGTAAGCAGGAAGAACGGGGAAAAGAGGTTTACATGGCAAAGCCAAGTTAATATCTGTACCTATGGGAAAGATACAAAAAACATGTGAACTAAAACATGCACCTTAGATTGCAGTGGGAAAAAAATAGTTGAATTTTAACTCTATTAGATAAAGCAGAAAGGCACATGCAACTAAATGATTCCTATTTTTGATGTAAAATACAAATTAACCAAACCACATTATGTATTGGATTGTTCCTGTAATGCTACTGTACATAGAAACAATAAACTCGACCAATTTTCAAAGCTTCTTGAAAAATAAGTCCAACCATATGGAGTCAAATGAATGAAATAATCACTTTCAAAGTTAACATGGTCATTCAATCTTCCCACCATGGAGCCTTTACATGATCTGAATTATAGTGAAAGATTAGAAACAGTTTCTAGCTAAAAATTAATTACTTGCTCGTGAACGATGTAGAAATCATTCCTTTTGATTAGGCTCTAATAAGTCTCAAAGGAAAATGAAGACCTTAGGTTGAATTTGCATTCAGAGTTAAACTGAGTTTTCAGCTTCAGAGGGAAGTTTACTTGACCTCATCGTAAGTGGCTGGAAGTGGATCCTTTTCTTGTCCCTGTTTAAGGAGGTGCTGCAGGTGATAATACTGGAAGCCAAGCCCAGTAGGAGTCCTGTGGAGATAATTGCCACAGAGATCAGGGGTGAGACAAACACAGAGAAGAGGCAAGCCTTAGCCCATTTCTAGGACTGTCCCACTGTTCATAGAAAAACTGTTCTTATGGGGGGGGGAATTCATTGGAAGACAACAGAATTCCCTTCATTTTATGTAGATTGTTTCCATGAGCTAAAAGTAATAATGCATTCATTATGTGACTGAAGGTAAAATACAATTATTAAAACATAGCATTCATTTATTTTTGGATGTGTTTCATTTTTGTGTGTATTTTTGTGTTTTATGTCCCTGCAAGCTTCATGTGTGTCAAACCCTAAGCAACAAAGGGATGGCACTTGGAAATAGGCCCTATAAGGATATGAAAAAAATTAAATAGGTATATAGAGATTGATTTTTGATCCTACATGACTAATGTGCTTATCAGAAGAGGAAGCAACACTTGAACTTCACTTTTATCTGCCATTTGCAGACAGTGGGGAAATGGCCCCTTGTATGCCAAACAGGTCCTCATCAGAAATCAAACCTTGCTTCTTAGCTCTGATTTTGGATTTCCAAGCTCTTCCACTGTCAACAACTGGAATGTACATTTGCCCACTGTGAAGAGAATGCTCAGTTGCTAAGATTGCTTGTTGCTCTTGTGTCAGTACAAGATCAAGTTTCAAGCACCCACATGGTGGCTGGCAATTATCTACAATTCCAATTCCAGGGGATCTCATGCCCCCTTCTGACTTCTGTAGGCATCAGATATGCACATGGTGCACATGCATACATACAGTCAAGGCATTCATACACACAAAATAGTGGGCAAAAACGTTTTGTGAGTAACCAACTTCTTTCTGATGGGATTTAAAAAGCCTGTTGTACAGGATGGAACTCATGTTTGATATAGTTAACTGGGCCCCAAACTGTGGCTGGCTCATAGACCCAAGGAGAGAACATACAGTTATTATTCTGCTAAATGGATATAGTAACAAAATTCTCCAAAGTTCTTTTCTTCCCCCACCTCACCCCAGCCCCTTGCCACACACAGATGCTCGGGAACAATCACAGAAGAGAGGATAGAAAGATCGTAGGCACCAAAAGCAGAGAATGTCTTAGCAAAGCAGCATTCTCAGGATATGACTGACCTTAACCACAAAAGCTCACAGCAGCTGGGAGTACACCCATGAGACCTACACAAATCAAGCCCAACAAGATCCTGATTTGGATGAAGTGGGGCTCATGAGGTCCCACCCCTAGACGAGGAACTATTGGAAATTGATAGCTGTTAGGGAAGAGAGAGCCATTTTTCTTCAAGTATGTGACATCCAATAGATGGCATTACACACATGCACATACAGGCCATACTAAGTAGACCTAGTGGGTTTCAAAAACCAGAGCATATAGTTGAATCTCTAGCAAACAAAAACGTGAAAAGTAACTTTTCTTGCTAACCACCGGTCTATGGTATTTTGTGTGTCAACTGATTTTCTTCTGTTTGGTGAATAGTCTAAAACTAAAATTTAAATAAAAATAAAAAGTACAATTTTCCCTTACCATGTCTAATTCAAAGTCACATTTACATAGTTTTTCTAATGCAGAATTAGAGATGATAATGAATAGTTCATTGATACTTGTTTTATATCATCTTTGTTTAAAAAATGATATTTAAGGGGTGGTTTCTGCTATTTAGCAACTCAAATTGAGAAGCACAAAATTTGGTTAAACATCAGTTCCAAGATTCTTGTTATACAGAGGAGTTCATTAGTTCAAGGGAAATCCATATTATGACATCAGTTATATATTTTGTTAATTATGAGAACAGGAAATTTCAATGGCAGAAAAATGGTGAAAGAATAAACAAGAAAATACAATGTGGAAAATGTGTCCTGAAGAGCTAGGCAGTACCAGAGGTGCAGCCTGCATATTATACTTCCTGACACTACCTTGCTCTGTGAACTCTGTTGCCATAAAACTTTGTTTACTCCCTTGGGAGGAATGCGTCTGCCTGCAAAAAGAATGCCATGAGCAAGATGTTTCCTCCCCCTTTCTCAGCAATACAGTTTTCAGCATTTTCAGGGACACTGTGCAAAGAGCCCCCAATCAGCCATGAGACTTCCTGTATCCTGAGCACATTTGGTGAAAGTGATGAGAAACAGTTTGTATGTTTATCATTGTTTCACTGTGAGATATCTGGAATAAAAGGAGCACAGGATACCATGAAAGGCATTCTGGAGCAGCATGACCTAGAGTCCCTGACTCTGTTGAATATTAAATTCAACTTCAATTGCTTGTCACTGGTGGGTTCAATACAGGGAAATCATCTTGTTTACCACTAGCTAACTGAATTCTCCTTCTTGAACCATCCATTCTTGAACCCATGTGGATTTGTTAAGACCATGCAAGTACAAGGTGATCAACAAGGATTTTCTGTGACTTCATAAATCCTAGAGATGATGACAGTAACTCCTTGGTTTGCATTCTAATCCCTCACACGTTTATTTTCTAACACTAGCACCTAAAGTCCACCACTCTTTGCCGTTATCCTGTGTCTCCCTCTGCTGTCTTTCATTACAGTAAATGACAGCTTATCTTTGTGGACCTCAGGGGGTATGCCTATCTATCTTGCTTGACAGAGACAAAAATGTACAAATAAAAAATGAAAAAGCCCCCAATTTATCCCACTTCATTACTTAAAACTCCACCTCATCCTTAGATTGTAATGGCCAAATATACAGTACCCTTTCAAAACTGTCTTTTGATTCTACTTTGATTTTTCATTATCTATCTTGAAGATCATTAGCTACTATGAATTACAATGGGGAAATACTTTAGATGATAGTGGTTTCTTAATTTAACATCTAGGATAAAAAATATATAAAAACAAAATACTTTAGAAAAACTTTCTTAAATTCTTGATTAAAAATAATATATGGTTATGTGCAAACATATTCACTTTAAATGAGGAAGTTTACCTGCAAGATGGCTTTTGGAAAAAGATACTGGCTGTCAAGCCTGACTACAGTAACTAGATCTTCTAAATAGGGAAGGGACTATAGGAGAGAGCAGACTCTTACAAATTGTCCTTTATCCTGAACACACACACTGTGACACATGCATGCTCACACATATAGAGTCACACCTACTCGTGCAAAATAAATCAAGTTTTAAATGTTGATAGCGTGATTGTGAACCAAATAAATTATAGGCTTATAAATATTATATTTAACTTAATGCATCAGTGTGTTATTATTTTCCATTATTTTTCATGAGCTTCCATATGTGCATCCTTGTTACCCAAACTCCTCAAGTGATGGAAACATGCCTTAATATCAATAAACTATAATAGTATGTAAATGAATTTAGTCAAGTTGTTGTCCTACTTAATTCATACCATATTCTAGGAAACTTGTTTACCCACTGTGTCTACTTAAAAAAATTTGAATTATTTGTTAAAAGATTATGCTGAATAAGTATAGGAAGGAACTACAAAATAGAAAACTGGATGACTCAAATATCTATGATCAAATGAACAGAAAGTTAGCCTTTGAGAGCTTTAGACATACATTTTCTTCTTTACGATAGTATATTCATTTATTGTGTATGGGTATTTATTTGTGTACCCACCTATGTGCACCATGACATGTATGGAGGCTAGAGGACAACTTACAGGAGTAGGCCCAATTCTTCTACAACATGTATCACTGGCATGTAACTCGGGTTTCCACGCTTGTCAGCAAGTGTCATCATCTGCTGAGCCACCTCAACAGGCCAAGGCCTCCATTCTCAAATCACGTGAACACTAGGGATACTTAAAGTACAAAAATCGTTGCCTCAATGGGAGCACAGGCTTTTCCTAAGACCAAAGATATAAGGACATTTTATAATATTGAAAAAAAATATTACACAATGCAATAGAATAACATCTTATGATTAATTTTGAATATAGTTTGAGATGAAATTTTTTACCACATAGGATATTTACAGTAATTTCCTAGTGAAATCACCTAAACTTTCTAGAATAGTGTAGGGTGATCATGATGGTAGGGGCCCTGTTTAAATTTCAGGATTTGTATGAAGTTCAATTGGTGTAGTGTAGACATGCAGTTATTGAGTACATTTACAAATACTAGTGATCTATATACACATTCATATAAATTTGAAGCTCTAAGCTCATCAAAGTACATATTACATCTTCAAAAGTTAAACATTTCATGGTAGAACTTTATTTTCTACAAAATAAATATTTTTCATCATGTAACTGTTGTTTCAGATTAAACATTGCTTAGAACAGTGTAGTGAAAACTGTAGGCTTTCCCTTTCTGAGCCTTAGTTTTTGAGTTTTCTCATTTGTAAGCTTGAGAGACGTGAAAGAGAAATAGAAATCTCCAGTCAAATGAGGCTCTGGATAGTTGTGGAAGTGTGTATGTGTGTGTTTGTTTGTGTGTGTGTGTGTGTGTGTGTGTGTGTGTGTGTGTGAGAGAGAGAGAGAGAAAGAGAGAGAGAGAGAGAGAGAGAGAGAGAGAGAGAGAGAGAGAGAGAGAGAGAGAGAGAGAGAGAGACTCTCATTCTCTATTGAGATTCTGCCCATTCTCACTTCCTTGAAATTTCAATATTTCTCTGTTCTTTGGCTGATTCTCCTTCTCACCTCCCTGGGAATCATCCTCAAACTTTCTTCACATCCAGCATGGAAAATGAGACAAACAAAACAAACAACAAAGAAAAATAATCAAGTTTCTTTCTTTCTTTTTTGTTTTCACATCCAACCACTCCTTTAACACAGGCAGGCTTAGGTTCCCTTATGACAACATCTGTTCTCCCTAACAAAGAGTTACTCTCATCATTTTCCTGTCAAAGAAACAAATCAAAGGTATAAAACAGGAGCACAGAGAGATTGCTTAACTATTAAAAATATAATCCTTTCTAGAATTTTTATATTCCTCCTCATAAAGTGTTCTTGGTTATCATTTGCAAGATTCTAACCAACTGGAAATGTTTCACAGCCACCATATATTTTCCCAGTGAATTTGTCATCCACTGTTGTTCAAGTGAGACTTCCTTACAAGTCTATGTAAAATTGACTTTCAAAAGCTGACCAGGAGCAATAAACCAGGCTTAGCGCACATCCAGCTCTGCTCTTACCTAAGAGTCAGAGGGCTCAGGCAGAGCTCTACTGATATAATGAGCATCCTTGGGCTACTGTGTCAGAAATCAGTTATGTTGACATCACATAAGACAGTGCCCTTTACACTAACTCAACACTCATTTTGAACTCATAGGTTTTAGGAACACTATCTTTATGAATAGGTTCACCTTGGAAGTTTGATTTAATTTGCACTGGCTTTAATGTAGTTTGATAGGAGACTAACAAAAAATGTCTTAATAGTGTGTTTACTGTAATATACATGAACATAAACATAATCGAATAAGAGTTAAAAAGGATAAGCACTAAGTTGACATAAATGAAGCTAGAGAATATTTAATCATGTCTATGGAAATTAGGGGACACGATTTTCAAAACAACCCTTTCAGTAGCAGAAATTTTAGTTTATAAGTTAATACGATGCTTAGCTTTTTACTTTATATTGCCATATTTTAAGTCTCCTTATATATCTGCTTTTATAGCCAAAATGAATGAAAGGACAGCACTGTTAATAATTCATGATGCAGTAAAACGGCCTAAACTGTACTCAGCAGGCAGAGACAGAAACTGTTTTTATCGATGTCACATTTTCATAATAAATATAAAATAAAATGTATATCAAGTAGACAAAGATTATTTTTGCTTCAAGTGTTGCATACAGCCTCAGACTCTGTGTGGACATATAAAACTACATTTCATGTTCGCCTTCACACAAAATCTAATTACATAAAACACTCATTTTGTTGAGGATGAGTACTTAAGCTTAAGTAACTGTTGCTTGTTTTAGTGTTTCTGTACTAACACGGCCACCTGAGGGGCTTATTTACTGCTTGCCCTCAAGTAAAACTCTACATGTGTTAATTGTTGGCACTGAAACTTAATCATAAACTTTGTCATATTCTCCGCAAGACCCATAAGAAAAAAATCAAGGAATTTCCTAGTTTTATGGAAATAGCCTGCAGGTTTTAAATGTTGCTTTCCTACTTCAGTACTGTCCCCAAGACTGGACACTCGTAAGTGAATCGAATTCTTACCTGTCAGCCTGAGTGTTTGCTGTTGTTTTCCCCTTCAGGTACTGCCGTGCCTTTCCCCTCCTCATGAGTTCTAATGAACTGAATGTTTATTATACTTGGAGATAGAGCCTTTGAGTAGGTCTTTAAGAATGAGACGATGAATGGGGCTCTAATATCATACAACTGATGTCCTGGTAGTAAAGAGAATACACGAGAGCCATGATTTTTCCTCACTCATACAGATGATAGATTTTGTGATAATGTAGAGGAAGAATCCTGTACATGCCAAGAAGAAAGGCTATATCTGCCATCTGATCAAGGAACTTTGCCTTACTCTTGTTATCATTTTTCTTCCTCTTTTCTCCCTCCCCTCCTCCTTCTTCTACCCCACTTCTCCTTCTCCTCTTCCTCTTTCTTCTTTGTGTTTGTGGTGGTAGGGAAGGTTGTACCCGTGTATGCATGTGATTCTAGAGGCCAGAGGACAACCTCAAGTATATCCTCAAAAACACAGCACACTTCTCTAGAGACAGAATCTCTCATTGGCCTGGAACTTACCTATTAGACAGTTTGGACTGGTTTCTGTCTCCCAACACTGAGATTACAAGCATCTCCCACCACATCCAACATTTTCCGTGAGTTCAGGGGATTGAACTCAGCTCCTCATGTTCGCTTTGCTAGTACTTTGCAGGCAGAGTTGTCTCCCCATATCTTCTTCTTTAAGCCTTACTATTTTAATATTTTTGCACTTACAATCCTGCTTCCTCTTATTTACCTCCTATATTCTTCTGTTAGAATTTTGCCTAGACTTTAATCCACTTCAAATACACCTTTTTAATATTTGCACCTCCTGTTTCCCTCATTTACTGTGATGTGACTTTCCGTACTTGAAGCTCCATTAACACTCCTAAACTTCATCTAGTCACAAGGTATTGACTCCTGTGTTTACTATTTGACATTTATTCTTTCTTCTATTAATTAAACAATATCTTTATTTAACTAACTCTGAGTTTATTATCTATGCATTAATAATTGCTTCCTAGGGCACTTTTTAAAAACTGTTAATAGGCAGGAATTAGAAAAATAAACATTATTAATACTGACAGGTAGAAATTAGAGAAAAGCAAACTCCAACTGAATGTAAGGAAAGGTTTTGTAGACTCATAAGTAGCAGTAACTCACCATTACTGGGACACTCCAAAGAGTGCAGATAAAATGCTTTTATGAGACGCAAATAAATCAGATTCATACTCTATTTTCTTTTTCAAATACTATGCACAATGAATGCTGTTGAATATTCAATTCTAATTGTTTGATTTGGCCCTGTATTTGTATAGGAAACTAATGTAATACATATGTAATTTTATGCAACTATCAAAACATGTACCTGAAACAAAGGTAAGGCACACAAACTAACTTATATCCCCCTAGATTGCATGTCTCTTTGATGATGGACTTCTTCGTGTGGGACTCACGTGAGCTCACTATTGAACTTGCAGGAATAGGAATCAATTCACTCATTTAGAAAGAAGCTATGTAAAATTTTGCCCCAGATTCTTTACTTAAAATAGTTCCCAGTAGAGAACATTTTCTTTCTAATTATTCTTCTCACTCCAGCTGCCTAAAATTCTTTTTTCCCCCTTGCTATCATTCCATGAATTATTCTATGTCTGGTCTTAATATAAAATTTCTTGAAACAATAGGCTATATAAGTATCTCTAGGGGTAACTCTGTCTCCATAGATATACCCAGATTTTAATGGAGACTGAATAATAAAAAACTAAACTATTAGTAGGCTGAAAATAACTGGCCTGGACAAAGCTTTCATGGCAATCATACAAATGGATAAAATTGATGACTAACAGGTTCCATGTGGCCTATTTGACACCTCACTTTAATTATGCCTTTTTACTATTTCATAACAAGTGTGAAAATTTTCATAATGACTATAAGTTCACTCTTTACTTACACAAGAGTATCTTTTACATAAGTTATATTTTAGCCTACTCTTAACTTCATAATATTTATTAAAACAAGTTTAATTATTTCCAATTAATCTAGAATATGAGAAGTTTGTGATAATTGTCCAGTATATATATAGAACATCTACTTATACCTTCCTTTGAACAACTATGCACCTATATAGTGTTCACTCTGTAATGTATCTTTTGTTCATATGAACTACATTTCTTCAGACAGTTGACTTTGTGATTGACCGACCGTATGAGTTGTTTTGACTTCAAATGATGATCAAAAAGTATGGGGTATCCATTCTTACCAGAAGCTTCAGCAGTCAGGCACACATCTTTTGATTTCTTTGTAATGTGTGTACATATACGTATGAGAACACACTCATGTGCTGTATGGAGGAAAAAAGAGGGTGTTTGATCTCTCTGAAGTGCAATTACAGGCATTTGAGAGATGCCTTAGTGCATGCTGGAATCTAAACTCCAGTTTTTATGATGGCTCAGCAAGCTCTGTTTACATTGATCAATCTTAAATCAAAAACAATTGAGTCTGATACACAGTCCAAAATAAATATTATTAGAGGTAATCAACTAAAAGAGAAAGAAAAATACTGTTATATGCCTATATTGAAGATAATTTGTGTACAATAATTAAATATCTACCCAAATCAGCATTTACTCTATAAAAACTAGGAGATAACTGACTTACATTCTAGAGACATGCAAATCTTGGTTGCACTTATTTCTCTGGTTATAATATTTAAAATTAAAAAAAATTTTAGGTATATCATTTGAAATCTACTCTGTAGTCTTCTAAGTGGTTAGTGTAGCCATATTCAAATTCTGGGCACTATGTATAAAGCAAGGATATGGAGGCTATGGAAGATTGAAAGAAAATGACAGCCTGTCCAGGAATGATGAGGTCTGAAAAATAATGGTAGAAAATAGCTTAAGTTTTCTTTTTGTCTCATATATCTCATACTAGAAGCTTAAGAATCTGGCAATATAGACATAGTGTGAATTCAGAGGAGAGACCGTTTTCTCTAACAATAGAAACATAAAAAAGATTACCTTGCAGAATGAAAATTTTTAGAGAATAGCCACTGTAGTATAGCTTAATACTAGGTCAGTAGTGGAGAATTAGTCTCCTTATTGACTGTACCCAACTACATTGGAGTAGAACAGCTGTATCCAGCAAGCTTTTAGTGAAGAAATCAATATTCCAATGATATCAGAAAAGATTTAAGATTTATATCTGTTCTTTACTGAATATCATCAACATGGGCACTTTCCCTCATCTTCAGAGGAAGCCTAGAGAAGAATCACAGTATTTACCACAGCCTAGCTATAATATGGTTATTGCCATGTCCATATCAGTAGAGACCATATGAAGACCTGGAACTCCTATCTGTCTAGCAATAAAGAGGGACTTTTGCTACCACAAAGTACTTGTGGACTGAATGAGAAACCAATTAGTAGTGGAATTGTTCCCCATTTTTACTCTCTGCCACCAGTGTCAGAAAGAGAAGGTAATGCATAAGACTTAAGTAAGATCCAGTTTCACAACAGTAAAAATATTAAAATATCTTGGTTTCAGTAAGAAAGCCCTTAACATGCTAAGAACCGGGATGAGGGAAAAGTAAAAACGTGATTATGTAAAAACATAATCAACTGACGCCAGCATAGAGATGGCAGAGAACTTGGAAACACTGGAGACAAATGCAAGCATACTATAATAAATGTGCCTCAATGAGCAACTATAAATGTGCTCAGAAATGTGTGTCAAAAGAAAAAGTAATTACTGAAATGAAAAGCTCCTAGGTTGGACTCATTAGTATAAAATGATGGGCATTGGAAAGAAGATAAAGCATAAAAGAGGAGGAGAGTAGAAATGATCAACTCTGAGCAAAAGAGAAAAGGTAAGACTAGGTGAAAAGATGAAAACAGAAACATGTGAAATGAAAGCATGATTCAAAGCACAAGGGTCTTAGAGGGAGAGGAGAATGTGAGCCTGGTTAAAACCCACAGAAATATCATGAGAATTTTTCCATACTTGATAAGAGACATAGACTTTTTAAATCATAGTAACACAAACAGAGCAATTTCAAAGTAGTATTTGTTGAGAAAAATAAAACTAATTTCCACACTAAACAAATCAGACTGCTTAAAAGAACCCATAGAAAAATAACCCAATTACCTAGTTCTGAAAAAAAAAATGAGCCATTTAAGCCTTTCTGTGGAGGTTGGAAGAGGCACTTCTAAATGGAAGGAAAATATAGCAGATGAAACTACTAAACTCAAGGAATGTAGAGGTTATGGCTGTCAACAATATGTGTAACAATAATTAAAGTACAAGAAGCCATAAATTTGAGAGACAGGAAGGGGTGAAATGATGTAATTATAATTTCAAGAAATAAAAATTATTATAAAGTATGTAAGTACAATTGGCTGTCATTATTTTGACTTTTCTAGATGTTTCACATTTGAAGCAACAGTTGTAACAACATCACCTGTTGTGTGTCTTTTAGATATAACTGAAAGATAATACATAGGGAAATAAAGAAAAGTAATGTTTCCTGTAATTAACTCAAACTGATATAAAATAATGCCAATATACTATGACAAGTTATGCAGATATAATATACTAATTAGACATACAATAAAATAGGTAAAATAAAAAATGCTAGGCTGGAGAGATGGCTCAGCTCTTAAGAATATTTGCTCATCTTTCAAAGGACAAGAATTGGGTTCCCAACACCTACTTCAGGTGGCTTATAATCACCTGTAACTTCAAATTGAGGGAATCTAATACTCTCTTGTGGCCCCTGCAGGCATCTATATACACATTTACAGAAACAGACTCTGATACACTACTACTACTACTACTACTACTACTACTACTACTACTACTACATCACTACAGATAAATGAGCCAATGATTAATAAAAATGTTCAGTTGAAAACTTCAAATACAAAAGGAAGCAAAAAAATGAAACAAAACTTAGAATTGAATACCAGATTGAATCTAGTTTAATAGTAATTAAGTTATTGTAAGTGACTATTGAAAGAATTAGAATAAATTTAATAAATTTAAAAGCCCGACCTAGCTGAGTAATTTATGTGAATTCAGTTTCAACTCTATAGGCTAATAGAGGGTAAGATCATAGAAAAAGATATTTCATGAAAACACTTAACAAAGTAAATCAGAAATATATATATTTTAATATATGAATTTATATATATATATTAGTATCAGATAAAATATACTTAAAGGAGAAGTAACCAGAGAGTTGCATCCTGTAATGATATAAAGGACAATCTATGCTACCAGGAAAACCAAGCAGTCCTAAAGGCATGTAAATCAAACTACAGATATATAAAACCTCTTCAAACAACACCCAAGAGAACTAACAAGAAAAGCTAAACTGTAACTACTGTTAAAATAATCTCAACATTCCTTTATCAACTGCAACTGAAAGAAAATCAACAATAATTCTGAACTTAATAACACAATCAACAAATCAACAAAATTTAACAGACATTTTTGTAATATTCCAAACAATAACATCCCAAATACACTCTATTCAAATATACTTGGCATAAATAGACTATATATTTGGGCCAGCAAGAAAATCCCCAAAACTTTTGCATGTATATGTATGGATGTACAAGTGTTTGTTTGTGTAGTCCATGTAATTGGATGCATGGCACATGCATGTGTGTGTAGGCTAGTGGCCAATGAATACACTCTTCTCCAATCACTTTCTACCATATTTCTTGACAAAGTCTTTCACTGAATTTGAACATCAACACTTTGGTTAGAATGGCTACCACCAAGCCTTGATGATCCTACTATGTCTACCTCCACAAAGCTGGGATTGCAGGCAAATACCTCCATGTCTGAGTTCTTAATTGGGTTATAGGAATCTTAACTCAGGTTTAATTTTACTGAGTTAGCTATCTCCTCAGCTCCAGCAAAGTTTAGGGTTGTCTCTTTGACCATAATGGAATTAAACTGAGAATCAGTAACAGAAAAACAGAAAGAAAAATTTAAAGTCCTAGAAAATCAGAAACACAGTTTCAAACAATTCATTATTCAAAACAAAGAAATCTTAAAAAATAAAACAACACAACAAGCATAATAAAAGAATAAACATCAAAATTTGTGATCCAGAATATTTTCATCATCTGTTCATCAATTGATAGACTAGTTGGTTGATCCCATTTTCTAGCTACACCAAATAAAGCAGCAATATAAAGGAGAATAAAAAACATGATACAGAAGGATGGGATGCAGGTGGTGGACCTTCAAGTCACAAAAGAAGATATAAAGCTAATTGTTTTCTACTTTAACTCTCTATGAATTTATCTTTCTTTTTTGGTGCTAGGTAAGTGTATAGGTAAGTGTATAAAGTATTTGATAATAAATATATGAAATCCAAAACAAAGCTCCATGGCTGCAGAATAGCTATGATAATTATACAGAAGTTCAAGAAGAGGTATAGACTTTAGATCTGGCTAATTTCACTGTGTGCATTTTTTAAACTGCAAGTTATTTTTTGTAAAGCTTTAGTAAATTTTTTTAATCCCCATTAAAATTGACTAGCAATCGTAAGCAAAATGAGAGACAGAGAAGAGAGAGAGAGAGAGAGAGAGAGAGAGAGAGAGAGAGAGAGAGAGAGAGAGAGAGAGAGACTGAGACCGAGAGAAAAAGAATCTGAAATAAAAATGGTTCTTCCACTGTCCTGCAGACTTCAAAAGGATAGTAAGGACATACTACAAACATTTAGTTGCAAAATGTGACAACTTATACAAAATGGCATAATTCCTCAAAAAGCACAGATTACAACAACTTCAAATAAAGCAAATTTAATATACCCATAACTACTGAGGAAATTGAATTTGTAATTTGAAAACTCCCAGAATAGTAATTTCAAGGCCCAGATGGTTTCACTTGGAAAATTCTACAAAACATTTATGGAAGAATTAACAGCATCTCTACACAATTTCTTCCAGAAAACAGGGGAGAATATTTCCCTGTTCATTTTATGAAGGCAGCCTGATACTAAACCAAAGAGAAGGCCAATGCAAAGAATATCATCAATGAGGAACATTAGCAAAGACCAAAAGTTCTCATGCATGAAGGTACCTAGACTTAATTCTTTGACAAATCGCTAGCAAATAGATTTAGGTAACATAAAATTATTATACATCATGACCAAGTCTGATTTATTCCTGTGACTCTAGGTCAGTATTTGAAAATCAGTCACTGCAATTCACCATACTAACAGTGAAAAGAAGAGAAACAACAAAGAATTCTACTACTAAATCTAGGAAAAAAATCAAATTGTAAAGTTCAGTACTCAAGAATATGTAACTAAGAAATGTGGAACTAGAGTTGGGATTCCTCAGATGGTTTAAACAATAAAAGGATAAAAATCATTACACAGAATGCTGAAACTCAGGGCCTTTTCTCTAACAACACAGTGACTGGTACCTCTAACTACATAAGAAGGCCAAGAGTAAAAATAAAAGACTTAAAACCAAAATAGCAAGAAATAAAATTGACCTTACTCATGAATGTCATAATTATCTAATAGAAAACTGATATGCACTTTCTACTGAAGGGATTATTATGACCTTCTCTGTAGTATTCCTGGGAATTACAAGAAGATGGTACTAAAGTATAAGGAGACAGCACAGCACTTCAGCATTGTTGGTGATTTTTGTCTGTTGCGTTACCAGCATAGTAAAAGGTGATCAAATGTGTAGCATTGTAAGACCTTGACATTATCAGTAGAAATTGTTTTGACCTTCCATTCTTGCTGTTTGTGACAATGCTGTGGGAGAGTGTAGCTGTGTTCTCTGGTCTAAGGAAGCGAAGGCTGGCCCTGTATAGAGTGCATGGTTGGGGTAATGAGAACCTATGGGAACTTGACTTGAATGTTTCAGAAGCAATTTGATACAAGGAATAAGGACAGGAAATGCTGTTTTGATATCTGAATAACTTTCAAATTTTAACTCTGTTTATGATTGCCTATGAATACCCATTGCTATAGATTACTGTTGCATGCTTGATACTGGTAAAAATAATGAGCTCACACATCAAAAAAATTTAAGAGGTGTTGAAATGAAGAGGAAGTAAGATCATGCTGCCTTTTCATTTCAAAGAATTATTTTATTCTATAACTTTAAACACAGACTGGGAGATTCTTCCTTATTTCTGTCAACTGAAGACATGGCGTTCTCTAAAAGTTACTATGTTTATGTTAGAAATTATTCAACATAATTAAAAAATGACATCTTGTTGTATATGAATCCTTAGCATCTTAAAAAGTCCTCTTCATTAACAAAATGCTTGGGTTCTTACACACATGTGTATGTATGTATGTATGTGTTTTTCTTTCTCTTCTTTTTAATTCAGATTTTTTTGTTTGTCTGACTATTTGTTTTTCTAAAGGGGGGAAAAAGAAATGGTGAGGAGTGGGTAACTGGGTAGGTGTGAAGAGTCTGAGGAGATTTGAGGGAGGGAAAATAGTGATGAGAAAATATGTATGAGTTTTATTTTCAATAAAAAAATAAAAAAAAGAACCTCTTAGAAAACTTCTGTTACTTTGTTTGCAGCATTTCTTTAAGTTTAAAATGATTTCAAATTTTTAATGAAAAGTTGATTTGGAAATTAAATTTACAATAGATCTTCCAAATAATGTTTTTATCCATGAGCAAACCTGATAGCTTTGATCATCATTCTTGCAAGACATATTTAACAATTGCTGATTCATTAATGTCTATTAATAGTTAGGCATAGTATTAATCCCACCAGGCAAGAATAAGACCACTACCACAATGTTTGAGCAAAATTGGGAGCAAGCTTTATTAAATACTGGCCAGGAAGATAGACACTGGACAGATCTGTAACCAGGATTCCCAGAGAATGGCCACAAATTATATTAGTCAAGTCCTTATAAAGGCAAAACCCACAAAACTATGTACTTTTCACCTTCATCTAATCAGGGGCAATCATGTATCCTGGCATACTTCCTGCCTACATACCTCCTACCTACATGTGATCAGCACATCCTGTACAGGTGGGGCAACCAACTGTGTTTACAGAAGTGAAAACATGTGTCTTGTTATCTTACCTGAACAGCCCCCACATTCCATTAAGTTATCTGTCCTTGGGCACGTGGGCCTTACAGGTTAGAGGCATTTTTGTTTTATAGACCTCTTAAGCACAATAACTAAAATTTAAAGCATAACTTTGGCCCTCACAATAGTTTCACAAAGATTCGAAAGATTTTAATAGTATAAACAATTTTTAATTTAAAGTAGAGAAAGCAATTAAAATACTTAGTACAAGGAAAGGGATGTCACACTTTACGCAACACATACACAGAAGTAGATTGCCTTGAGATGTTGTCCATAAGTGACTGTGACATAGGATCTTGTCTTTTTATTTTCTTCAATGACTTTCTCGTGGGCACACAATGAGTACTGTTGAAGGGAGCAAATGTCTATCCTGATAAATAAAGGTGAAGTTCAACAAAACAAATATACAACTGTGATTTAAAGTAACTAGGTCTTTGCAACATACATCCAGACAATGGGAAAGCTAATTTGATAGAACAATTTACTCTGTTGGATTTTCATCTCTTAGAACTCTGTGTACAAAATAAGGTATACATAAGATTCGAGAGTTAAATTTTCTTAGTAGCTTCTGTTTTAAAGAAATTGTATAAACTGTGGCTCATACCTGTAAACTCAGTGCCTTTTTTTGCTGAATTAGGGTGATTGCTATGAGTTGAGAGTAGCCTCAGCTATACACTGAGTGAGACACAGGCCCGAGTCACAAAGTGAGAACCTGTTTCCAAGGGGAAAAGAAGAAGAAAGAAAATGAAAATTTGTGAACCAGTAAACTAATGATGACATTACTTTATACAATATGCATGTGATCCTACCAAATTTATTTGGTGGTAGTGAATGGTGATTGTCAGAACATGGTCTACGAATGAAGCTTTGCGAGGAGATTTCTGAGGACATGTGAGAAAAATTCAAGTAAATAAGACAAGAGTTTTGTAATCTCCGTTTCTCCTTAGCATGGATTGTTCCTGGAATGTGTGTCCCTGTCCCTCCCAGGTGTAGTAAATAAGGGTGGGCTTACTTTAGATCACTCAACATCTTACCACTGTCATTCAGAATTACGTTTCCAGGCACAGGTTACCCTTATGATTGTGTACAGTCTAAACTCATGTGACCTTGTCCTTGTAACTACATACAGCTTGAACTCAAGTGAACTTCACTCACATGACTTGCTTAACCCTCAGAATGCCTACTGAATGTACATTGTCTGGTGCTCTGAGTAACACTGGCTTTTGCATGAGATTTTAGTCAGCCTTAATTTTAGGCTCCACTCTCCCAGGTTCTCATGGCCAAATAGAGTGTTAAGAGTAAACATTTAAGAAACAGGAAATATTTCCTATTCAATGTTATTGGTTTGTGTTTAACCATAATTCCTATAGTATTCAGGTAACTAAAACCATTATGGCTAGATAAAGTTCTGAAAAGTCTAAAGTTAGCAAATTAAGAATTATCAGAACTTATCTGAAATAAATAGACCAGAATAATCAGTTCATTATGTCAGGTTTGTATCCTAAATAGAACTAACCAAGAGTCAAACTGAATCTTCTGTAAGAATTTAAAAAATGCTTCACTTTTTTATTTGCTGATTAACATTTGTGAAATTTAATTGAATTTTTAAGAATTTTCTCTAAAGACAAAATCTTTATCATCAGTTGTTTATGTGTTTAAATACTAGAAATCACTTTTACGTCAGTGTTGAACTTTATTATTTATTTTTTATCTAGGTTAAAACTAATCTGAACTAAAACAAACTGGACCACCAGGCTAGCTCTGCCTTGTCTTTGGAGCTGCAAACATTTGCATCTGCTACCCTTAAAGTCTTAATTAGTACTTAAACTACACAAAGAATCAAAGTGATGTCATGTCTAGACAACATGTAAATTAATATGAAAGCACATGATTTACAAACACTATACTAATACAAATTAATCTGAATTAAGCTTAATCTCTAGTTATTAAGTGATTAAGAGTCCTGTTGGTGACTATAGATCGGTGATTTCCATCTGTGATTTTGTATGAAGACACAGCCACAAATACCAAATGCAATGAGGCTCCATGTCTGTTCCTGGTATTGAGGAACTAGAGAAGGAAAACTGAAATACACAATCTAAAAACATGTAGGAAGCTCTCCTTAAGTGTCATAATTAACTTTTGGCAAAGGGGTTGCTTCAGGCGTGTTGACTCTGGCTGTGACTGGCACACCATCTCTCTTAGAAAGTGTGTTCATCTGTTCAGAGGGAGAACTTGTTCTTGCTTTGAGCAAACATGAAATCAAAATTGCCAATATGTTCTTTCTTTTTTAGCAGGATTATTACAATTTAATATGGACAGCAAGACACACTGCTATTGGACACTAACCCTTTTGAAAACTTCTTGGGCTTTTGGCTCACAATACTCTTGCTTCTTCAGACAAAATCAACAGGTAGCTGCTCTCTGACCAGAGCTGTTTACGATTCCATCGTTTTGCAAGTACTTCGAGTATGCAGAAAATATTGTATCTGTCCCTTTCCCAAACATGGTTTTGTGTTTAAATATTGTGTAAAAATTTGAGTGTAAATATTTAAATACTGTGTCTCCTCCAATTTTGTTTCTTTAGTATTATTTTTGTTTTGCTTTGTTTGACTTTTTGTTTTCTAAAATATTCTCTTCAGGAGGAAAGCTTTTTCGTGTAAACTTAGCCTGTACCACATTATGGTTCTAAAAATCTCAGCATGGAAATCTGCAGAATATAACATAAAGGCTGGTTGCATTTCTACTAGCCAGGTTTCGTAACTGTGCTCATATATTTCTGATAATTAGAAACCAAAAGCAATTGTAACACATTATAAAATGTTTTATTCTTTTTGATATGGTAGTGATGTTATATTTAGTTAATCAGAAAACTCTATAGCTTATGTTGGAGAACTATTCAGAGTGTTTTATTGGCATAATATACATAAGTTTGATAATTAAAAAGCTACTATGTGATATAAATTGAGAGTCAGTGTATTTATATAGAATCTTTCACAGACATCCTACTCATTGTCATAATAACTGAGGCTGTCATGACCATGGTTTGTGCCTCACATGAAGCCCTAAACAATTCTGACAGGCTGCAGCTCATTAAGGGACAGTCATTTTGTTGAAATGTCTATCAGCTTGCAGGGATGCACCAAGATGAATAGGCCCAAAACAATAGGCCCATTTGTTAGAGCTGTAGCTTCGCTACTACATGATGAGACAATCAAGCCAAGCTGCCTTCACCACAAAGACATAATTAATCAAATGGACAAATGGTTCAAAAATTGCTCTAGTATATTCTGTAGTGGACAGAGGTTTCCATGGAAACATTGGCGTTTGCATCACAGTTAATGACCATTCTGTACAATGAAGTCCCCTCTGCCTACTCACTCCTGCACTCCCCCAGCACTCTACCTCTTCTCTGCACTTTTCCAACCATTAAAAACACAACCTAGAGAAAACAAACAAAACAGGGAGAGGGAGGAAATATAAAGAAGAACCTTGAGCTTCTACATTCCCTATCAGAAAAAAAAAACAACTATGATTCTAAGTGTGCTATTTAAGTACTTATGGAACTAGTTATAATTTTTTCTTTTGATTTCAAAACTTTAAAATTATACATGTGAAAACCAGTCTGAAATTATGATTGTTACTGTTCTTCAATAAATACAGTGACTTGACTGGAAGAACTTAAAATACAGCTTAGATTATTACAGTGATTTGAAATATATTTGAAATTATTAAATTTCAATGTACAAATATTAGATGAAACTTCAGTAAAGTCCCCCAGCAAGGAAGGCTTTAAGCTTCATTTTCTGGTGCAAGATATGTAAGTATTAATCATGATGACTTTTTTATTTTATCTGAAAATATCTTTGATTAATATTTAGTCAAGTTAAGGTAATCCTCATTTTGACACTTGAAAGAGCACACTAGTATTAGAATTTCTGCTTTCAAAGTACATTTTGTTACTGTGCAGAAGTGTCTGTTTTAAGCATTGACCCTCTTCATTCTAAAATAGTTTGTCAACATGTTATTCCTTAATCATAAACACTGTTTTCAGAGAGGTTCTGTAAAATTCCATATGCTTATTCATCCTACCTGATGAAGCTCAAAATATTGCAAGTGTGAACTCTATTTTGAGATTTTAGGGATCTGTGTAGTGTTTGAAAAAGCAAGTGGTCTTTTGGAAAATACATGGCTGATTATTTATTGAAATACTTATTTTATCATTTTCCTTTTTCTATAATTGCATGTCATTGTCTCTATGTAAGAAGCTGATAGGCTTTGTAGAATACCTTAACACTTTTACCTCTTTTTATTGAGTTCTGTACTCTTAAGAGGTGACCTCACTGTAGGTTTTCCTGCATGGGGCATGAAGAGGGTGATGGAGAGAGAATTAAGAGTGAGTGGAAGTGGACGACAAACATAGCATGAATGCTAGGGTATTTTCTAACACACACACACACACACACACACACACACACACACACACACACACCCGGGGCAGGGGGATGGGGACTGAGGGTTTTAAACAAATGAAGGGCCCAGATTATTATTTCAGGAATCACACAGAGAACTGGTTACAAAGTGCATTTAGAGAAGTAGGAAAAATGTCTCACAATTAGAGCAAGAATTTCTTCATCTGTGTTCCCCTGTGGAGCTTGTCTTCAAGGAGCTGTGCAAAGATAAGCCGTCAGCAAGCTCCCTCTGCAAAAACGTATGGAAGTTCATGAATCATCATATCATTTTTTCTGCACCAAATCTGTATTCAATTTTGTCCTATTGTCTTAGAGCCAACTGAGATTGAATATTATTTGTTAATTGTTTTGATTTTTATAAAATGTATTTATTGCATACTTGGATATATAGAGTAAATCTTTTCATTGTCTCAAGGTTTAGCCCTACATAAGATGAGATCCCTTCTATTCACTACAGTGAGTACAGGAAGAACTAACATGTACTCAGACACAGATACAGACACAGACACACACACACACACACACACACACACAAACATATGAACATACACAGACACACAGACACACACACACACACCACCACACACACACCCCACCACACATATATACACAAACACAGGCAGAATGCATGTGCAATGTGCATTCAATGTGCATATGTGTGCTTAACTCAACCATGTGGTTAAAGCTTGAGCCATGGAAAAATGTTTTGACCAGATATTGAAATATAACAATCATGGAAAAAATATACATTGCATAAATCTAATGCACAACAGACCAGAAACTCACAAAGCAGAACATATTTAGCATCTAAGAGCTTCTGAACTCACTCAATTGGCTATTACTTTGACAAAGGCAACCACTACATGGACTTTAAATTCTGGCGTTAACTTTACCTGTTTTAGATTATAGATTCCAAATTTTGTGATGATATCTCCTAAGTGTAATCTAAGATGAAATAACTAAATATAAAAATAAAATTAGTATTAGATATAAGACGCACCCAGATTATCAGGCCTGGCTACAACCTTCATATTACCAAAGATGTGTCTTTCCCATATTTCTTCACTTTTGAAGAATAATTTTGCTGGGAATGGAAATGACAATTTTTCTTTCAATATTTTACAGATTTTGCAGCTTCATATCCCACTGTCTTTTGCTTAAAGAACTGTCCATAAGAATTGTTCCATAAATCTCATTGTTAAACCAGTCCACAGGTATGCTTCTTGGCTTGGATTTCTTCAAGAATTTGCAACCTCACCAACTTTGAGCGAAAGTTACCCCTTCCCCACATTCTCACCAGTGCTGGTTGTTGATATAATTCTTGATCTCACTCATTCTGATTCAGGTAAGATAGAATCTTTTTTTTTTTTTTTTAGATTTATTTATGAATTATGTATACAGTGAGTGTTCGGCCTGCAGGCCAGAAGAGGGCACCAGATCTCATTGTAGATGGTTGTGAGCCACCATGTGGTTGCTGGGAATTGAACTCAGGACCTCTAGAAGAAGAGCCAGTGCTCTTAACCTCTGAGCCATCTCTCCAGCCCCAAGATAGAATCTTAAAGTAATTTTAATGTATGCTTTCCTAATTGCTAATAATGTTGAACACTTTTTATGCTATTTCTTAGCCATTTTTATTTCTTCTTTTGAGAAGTGTTCAGATCCTTAGCCTCTTTTTAAAACTGCCTCATTAAAAAAAAATTCTTTGTTTCTTTTTGAGCTGTCTGTGCATTCCGCATATTATTATTCTATCAAATGTATAGCAGTCAAAGATTCTCTTCTAATCTGTGGGCTTTCTCCTCACTTGTTTCCTTTGCTGTACCAAAAAAGAGCCTTTTTGTTTTATGAGGTCACATTTATTGTTGACTTTAGTTTCTGAATGAATGGAGTCCCATTCAAAAGGTCCTTTTTTGTACCTATGTCTTAGAATATACTATCCACTTACTTTATAATCATTTCAGTGTTTCAGGCTAAGATCTTTGACCCATCAAGAATACAACTGGAGGTGGGATTGAAAAGTGGTAGACCCACTGTGGAAATAAGTGTGAAGAATTTTCAAAATGCTAAAAACAGACCTAGCACTTGAAGCAGCTACATACCTCTTGACATCTACCAAGAGGACTAGACATCATACTACAGAGATACTTTTTCAGTCATGTTTATTTCCATTTTATTCACAATACCTAAGAAATGGGAGCAAACTAAATGCCCTTCAACTGATGAATGAATACTAGAAAATACAGTAATATTCACAATGAAATTTTTACCTATAAATAAAAATGGTATCATGACATTCTCAGGTAAATGGATAAAACTAGAAAATATTAAACCACATGAGGTAACCCAGACTTGGAAAGATAAATGCTGCATGTTTTTTGTTGTTTGTGGATCCTAGCTCCTAATATTTAGATGTGAATATAAAATCTAGACGAACCACAGCAAACACAAAAATAAAAAAAAAAAGATGAGGTGGCAACGGAAAAAGGAACTCTAGAGAGGGGAAACGTAGGTATGCCAAGAAGGGAAAAACATGAGATAAAAACCACAGGGAAACAATTTTATGAATATACTTAAAAATATATACTTCTGTCTGTCTCTGTCTGTCTGTCTGTCTGTTTATCTCCATATGTGTCTAAATGTATACTAAACTAAAAAATACATGTTTATGCATATATGTTTAAATGTAGTTTTGTCACATGGAGTGGTAATGCTTCTCTCAAGAGCCATAGACTCTCTAACAAAAAACCCAGTGCTAGGCATAGAAAAAGCCCCATTGAATTTTTGGTTAGGGGTCTCCAAGAAACTCCCAAAACAACATGGGTTATTGTCATTGCCCTTGGATTCCTCCCAGAACTAGAGGATAAGATCTTATTATTGAAGACACTACATACTTTAAACACAGGACGCCAATGAATTTGACCTCCAAGGCTCCTTCCTTGAGGACTATCTCTATACTACTAAAAGGTTCAATGCAAGCTACTGAAGGGAGAAAGCAATCAATAGTTCCACCTCTCTATAAGGGGAATAAAATTACAACAATGACCAAGATTACAAGATATCTTCAATAGTACATTAGTGGTGCATTTATGTGGGCAAAGTAACAGATGTCTAATTGGACCTGAGGCCCATCCAATATGAGGGAATTCTAAATTTAAAGGTTAGGGAAAACCATGGAAAAGGAGATGAAAAGATTGTTAAGAAGCAGAGAGGGCTAGGAAATCTTTTGTGAAAAAGAGTCTTTCAGACATGAGAGGGATGCGGTTCCCATAAAATCTCAACAAGACTTGTATACTGACAATACCAGTTAAAGTGCCAACACAGATGAGAGAAACTTAACACAGTTCCACCTTTAGATAAAGTACAACAATACTGGCTGCTGAGATGAGAATCAGTTGAATTGGTTTTTACCAGTGACAGATTGCCTGATGGATTATCTAATCCCAGTGGTCAGACCTAAACACATATCATTCAAGGAACAATAAGAAAATTGAGTAGGTTATTTATGTGTGTGTAACAGTAATATTAAAAAAAAAGAAGTCATGACTTTGAGAAGGACTGGTGCAGAGGCACAAAGAGTGGGGTGGAGATAGAAGAATATGGGTGAGAATAGTGTAAACATGGTAGTCATGTAAGAAATTCCAAAAACGAATTTAAATTTTAAAATAAATAATTTTCTTTGTCTTTGTCTTTTGCAGGTTGAGTAGGATCTGTCCATGTGTGATGTTTTGTGTATTGAGTTAAATGATCTTTTCTGCGCATCCTTTATCTGTGTTGATATTTGATTTAATTGTTCAAACTTCACACACAATTACTAGAAATTTCTTGACTGCATTCTCTACTACGTCCTTTAAGATGTTCTAGTTATATAGATATTACAACTTAGGATATATTCTTTCACAGATCTCAGATGTTCTGTTTTGCTTCTGTTCTGTTTAGTACTGCTTTGGGCTGCCCTATCCTATCCTATACTATCCCACTCTATCCTACCCTACCCTACCCTACCTTATGCTATCCTGGCCTGACATGTCCTATGCTACCTAGTCTATTCTATCCTGACCTTTCCTGTCCTATCCTATCCTCTCCTAGGCTAGGCTTTCCTATTCTATTCTCTCCTGACCTTTCCTGTCCTATCCTCTCCTAGGCTAGGCTTTCCTATGATATTCTATCCTGACATGTCCTGGCTTGTCCTGTCCTAGCCTAGCCTATGTTGCTCGTTTTTTCTCTTCGCATTTATTTTTGAGAAGTTTCTGTTTACTTCTGCTCAAGCTCACTGAATCCCCAACCTTGTTAAAGTTAAATCTGCTGATGAGCTCATCAAAAGTAGACTTTATTTTTGACACTTTGTCTTTCATTTCTAGCCTTCCTTTTTTTATTCTTTCTAACAGTTTCCATCTCTCTGTTGACATTCCATCTGGTCTTACACGTTGGCTATATTTTCTATGACAGCCTTTACCATAGTAAACACAGTTATTTCAATATCTTTTTTATAGCTCAGTCTGATTCTGATGGTACTTTGCTTCTTAGGATCATCTATATTCTTTTGGCTTACCTTGCAAATGCTGCAACCAGATCTTGGTTGCTTATATTATAGAGTAACTACTAATAAAATAAATGTTTAGTATGAAAATCTATACTAATCTAACAACAAGTCCAGGTCATTTTAATGTTTAATTATGGGAAACATCACACTACTATGATGAGTTTAGCACCCCCCACCCCAATTTGGCTTTCCTTGTACCTTTGTGTATCTCCTTACAGAAATCCTATGTCTTGAAGATGTTTGAACTGTAATCTAAGTGCTACTTGTGAAAGTTGTCACTACTGTGACAGGTACACAATGGAAGGTGTGTTCAGTCATTTGAACAGGTCTCCTCTATTATAAAGGCCTGTGTACAGAGGCAACTGTGTGATGTTTTGCTGCTTGGAGACACTGTCTATGCTCCCCCTCTCTGGTCCCTTCTCCAGCTCCATAGTTCCTGGTCCTTTTCTTTGGTGCCCTCTTTGCTTAACTCCTCATTCCCCTTAAATAACATGGAAAGAGCCTTATTCTAGAAGAATAGGCCAACATCTGGTGAAAACTTTCATCCTTGATATTGGATGTTTGTTAGAGTTGGAGATCTAAACAAAGTTCCTCAAGTTTTCTCAGATCCTCCAAAAAATCCATTTCTTACAAGAAAATGGTCTATGGAAATCTGACAGCCACCCACAGAAACTTATTAACTGCCTAAGAAATTATATATATATATATATATATATATATATATATAGTTTCAGTCATTTTCAATACTCATTTGTTAAGTGATCCTTAGCTGGTGGCTTCTGCTACAATTAGGCAGCTCTCAGATGCTTACCAGATTTGGAGTATCTTAGTTAGGGTTTCTATTGCTGTGAAGAGACACCATTACCACAGCAACTCTTATAGTGAAAACATTTATTGAGGTGGCAGCAGCTTACAGTTTCAGAGGTTTAGTGCATTATCATCACAGTGGGCAGCATGGCAGTATGCAGGCAGACATGGTGCTGGAGCAGTAGCTGCTACCTGTTGATACTCAGGGACTAGGAAGTGGACTCAGACACTGGATGGTATCTTGAGCATATATGAGACCTCAAATCATGCCTCCTCAGTGACACTTCCTCCAACAAGGCCACACCTACTCCAACAAGGCCATATGTCCTAATAACGCCATTCCCTTTGGGTGCCATCTTCCAAACCATTACAGGGACCATATTCTTGTATTGTGACTTCAGTTACTTGATGGGTTCAAGAAAATGCACTGATTTTCAGCTTTTCTACACTTTTCCATGTTGTAAGAATAAAATTAAGGGCTTGTAAGCCTTCTTTGTGTGAAGCTGAAACTTGAATATTCAGAATTGTAAATATCATTTTTCCCATATTACATTTTTCTTACATTATTTTTATCTGTCTCATCATTTTAATTGTTTGAATATTGACCGTTTTCATCTTCTTAAAAAAAATTGGTCCCCATATTGTTTTAGTGTGCCCTACTTCTTTCCCTAATAAGAAAACATCTCTATTCATAGCTTATTTATTTGTTCAAGTCTAATTAATATACATGCAAGGTGTTTTAAGAATATCTAACCAATATACATGTGAGACAAATTAACCTTCTAGACCTCACTGTTTCTCTGAAGATCCTATTACCCTATGCCTTACACTATTCAGTGGAGACACTGATTTCCACTCCTCCTTCAGATAACGACACCTCCTTACTCCATTACGTTGTTATTCTTCCTCTAGAGAGCTTGAGAGTAAAAGCAAGAGTGAGAGTCATCTTAGCCTGGTGTCAGAAGGGCTACTTTCTTTTGTTTTGCATGTGCCTTAGATGCTGTGTCTCCTGCTCCCAACAGTCTTAAGCAATTCTGAATCCAGGCCTTTGCACATCATCCCTTATGGTTTGACTTGTTTGCAGTCGTTTAGTTCTCCTAGCTCCAGTGAACAAAGAACCCCAGTATGCAGGATATGGGGGGAAAAAAGACAGCATCATCTGAGCTTTGTGACCCTCCATGGCAACTCTTACTTCTGGTTTTTCTCCACCACAGGAGTGGTAATCTGAAATGTGCCAAAATCTTCTTTTGGCAGACCCTGCGCTCACCAAACTTTTCATTCATTGTATTTTATTTTTCTCTTTTAAGTGCAGCCTTTACCAATTTTCTAAGAAACCCCAGCTGAACCTTCCATATCATCTAATTGCATTCTTCCTGGGTCAGACCCTGCTCATATGTAGTGTTTTCCCGTAGGCTCTAGTCTTTTCTTAGATCTTGGACCAGATGGCTGCCCTGTAACTTCAACATGCCAATGGGCTCAAGAAAAGTTGAGAACTTGCTATTGTGCACATGCCTTTTTATATCAGTGTGAATTTTGAACCACGTAAATGTTTTACTTATTCACACATTTGAAGGGAATAAAGAAAAAATCTAGGACAAACTGGAACCTACTCAAAACTCATGTGATAAGCCCTTAAAAGGTAAGGCAACAATGGATCTTCTTCAATTACTAATAAGAGTGACATTGTTGATTAAACACACATGAGGTGCAACACTAAGAATTGCCATGACTGAACTTCAATTCTAAGAATCTCCATTTGTTGAAAATAGCCAGCAGATAGAGTCCATATTCTGATTGTAAGGGAAGCTAGGATAGGATTGTTTGCAGAAGCCAATGAAGTTTTATAGTACCCTATGCTTGCAAAGTTTGAATTAAGCTGCACTCTGCATTGAAGTTTCACTTTTATTTATGGCACATACTAACAGCTTTCCTACCTCAGTTCTATTCTTAGTCACATAACAGTATAAATTGTGATGCTCAGTTTTTATTACTTCAAGAATTCTTTTGGTGAACTTATAACTATTTTATTTGTGACAAATTCTTTTTCCTATAAGAATTTATTCTTATTGATATACATCCAAACACAGTTAGATACTTTTATTGCAACTAGTTCATATGTATGTATATAGTTATACATGTGTATTTCATATTTTCCAGTTTGTCATACACTTAGCCATCCTGAAACTGTCATATTTTATACATAATATACATCCTATCTATGTGTATGTCTCATTCAATAAAATGTATCATGAATGCAAACTTGTTATGGCGTTTTGGAGTTTGGTAGATTTGATAGTTTTTGAAGTGAGGATGCAAATGTACAAAACTAAACATAAACACTTTTTCACATTTACTCATTGGATTAGTTGAGAGCTAAAACTAGAATGTAAATATTGGATGCTAAAATTTCTGCAGCTTTCCAGATCAGAATCAAATGATGTTCACTCAGAAAGTCTCCTCCTGTCACCCCAGGCACATATGAGTACATTTGGTTTGAGATAGGAAACATGTTGTTTGCTTTTGCTACATACAAGATATTGTGAATTTATTGAATGCAATTAACAAGTGCAAAGTACAGAACTTGTCTGTTCTTTCTGTCAAAAAAAATCTAATCAAGTGGGTCTATCTCATCGGATGCAATGCTCTAAGACACCTCTGTGTACTTCTTTATGGCTTTTCTTTCCTCACATGTAGCTCCAGTAAATAAAGTATTTGCATTAATACACTTCTCAGGGGTAAAACGAGTAAATGAAGAATGAACAAAATGATCCATTAAACAAGTCAAATAAACGTATTGAACTACTAATTTGTTCTAGTCTTTGGGTAAAAAAAATCTGCTTAATATGTCTCAATTACTACTACAAGAAGAAGATAAAGACTCCTCAGTGACAAATAACATTGTTAGGAATTTAAACATTTATTCAAGAATAAAATGCAAATAAACTTTGGCTATTTCTGAGTGATCTTTACTGTCTTGTGAGGCAGATGTGGAAAGAAATCTTACTCCCAGGAATTGGTATTGCTTCTAAGTTGCCACACATACTTTATTATTTTTCTGAAAACTTATATTTTATTGAATAAATAAGAATTTTTTATGTGAAAAATCCAAGACTAAAACAAGGAAACAAATATCATCAAACAGAATGTTGGAGAATGAAATACTTACAAAGAACCTTTGCTACTAACTTGGACATATCCGTCTATCATAGAAACCCTTGAGACAGATGGTAGAGACTGGATCAGATATGGGTGTAATGTACTGAATTTTGGCTGCAGAAATGAGAGGTAAAATATTTGTCACCATGGGGATAGATCCATTACTGCACTTTTCAAAATGTCAAGGGTACATTTGAAAAGCAGTAGCAATTTTCTCCCTTTTTATAAAGATAATTCCCTGTTTGTACTTTACACATGAAAATCTATGACTTAATAAAAAAAACTGTCTTCATGGCTTTCTGATAATAATTCGAACTTTACACCTGTTAGACCATATACATGTATATATATGTATATATGTATGTATATATTTGTGTGTATATATATGTTTGTATCAATATCTATCTATACACACATATACGTATACATCTATACAACTTGTTAAATGTACAGATTTCAAGAAACCAAAATAATTTTATTAATGAATTAATATTTGTTTTTTCACAAGCTCATTTTTATAGGAGGGTACAGTTTGTTTTAGAAATACCTCCAAATTAGGAATTTATTTTTAAACGTTACACTTTAGATAAATCAAAGTGTATTCCATTGTATTTGCCTTTATTGTCTCAGAAAATATATTTTTTTTTTTTGGCTTTGGGGGTCAAAATGCAATGAAATGCTCCTGTCAGTCTGCTGGTACAAGGGTTAATTTTTCTGTGTATTTCATGAGCTTCCAGTAAAATCTGATGATGAAGATTCTATAAGTAGCAATGCGAGAAATCCATAGGAGTCTGCCTAAGGAGTATTAGGGAACTTATTAGGATATAAATTGAGGAAATACACTCACGAATACAAAACAGAGTAAACAGCTGACATTGTCCTCTGTTGTGACTGAGAGAGAATCCTCTTGGCAGTTTCAACACACCAGGACTCAGGAACCAGGGAAAAGGACCTCATGACCTCTCTCCTTTTCCTTTTAAGAGATTACGTAGGACGGCAAGGACTGCCTCCTTCAGGCCCTATAGCCCAAGGTCATGGGCAGAGCAAATAGCGCTATATTTCCCCTTTTGGTCTAAATAAGAAGGTTCTAGCACACTCAGCTGAAGCAGGTCCAAGCCCCTCTGCTCTGCACCAAGGCTGCACAAAGTATTAAAAAAGCTGGCTCGTGCATCAGGGATGGGTCCCGATCCCACTGCCTGGGGGACCTCTAACAGTTCAAACTAAATGACTGTCTCGCCTATCCAGAGGGCCTAGTCCAGTACCATGGGGGTTCCTCAGCTATTGGTCCACTGTTATGCATTTCCACTAGTTTGGCTGGCCGTCTCCATACTTTTTCCCATCATGATCTCGATGTCCCTTGCTCATAGAATCCCTCCTTCTCTCTCATCAATTGGACTCCTGGAGCTCGGCCTGGCACCTGGCCTTAGATCTCTGCCTTTACTTCCATCAGTCATTGGATTAGAGCTCTATGATGACAGTTAGCTTGGACCTGCCTCAGCTGAGTGTGCTAGGCTCTGCTCACTCCCCGTGGGAGAGAACTTGCCTTGGAGGAGGTGGGAATGGGTGAGGTTGGGGAGCAGATTGGGGGCCTGGAGGAGGGAGGTGTGGGGAATCTGTGGTTGGTATGTAAAATTAATAAAAAATCTCTTAGTAATAATAAATAAAAAAAGAAAAAAAGGAAGAGAAGAAAACATCTGTGTCTGTATATGCTATTCATGACCCAGGGAGTGGATTATACACAGAATATCATCAAGAAGACCAAAGAGGGGGATGTTTCAACGGCATGGAGGGTGGTATAAAAGCTGCTTGAAGACCTTCTATGTGTTAAGGGAGGAACTAGATACTCCTGAAACATGAAGTTTTCAGAAGAAATGATACTGAAAATTTTGATCTGGCAGGAATGTTGTGTTAGAGTTCTCTAGAGAAGTAGAATTAATGAGATCAAAATATATTTCAAGTGGATTTATTAGATTGGCTTATATGATAAGATGGAAAGATTCTAACAATGGCTGTCTGTGGTAGTTTAAAAGAAAATGGCCCCCAAAGGGAGTGGCACTATTAAGAGGTACAGACTTGTCAGAGGAATTGTTTCACTGTGGCAGCAGACTTTGAGGTCTCTTTTGCTCAACCCTGAGTGTAACAGGCAGTTGACTTCCTGTTGCCTGCACTGTGTAGCACTCTCAGCTTCAGCACCACATCTGCCTGCATGCTGCCATATTCCCCATTGTGATGATGATAATAAAAAGAAGGTTCTAAATCTAATGCAAACTATGTACAGTAAGAATGATTATCAAATATTGTCCAGGAGAAGCAAAGGGTAATAACATAAACAAAAATGGAACTACAGCTAACAACAACATCAAACAAGAACATAGGTAAATGGCAAATTCCTGAAATTGCTCCAATAGCTGTCCTATCCTGAAGAATCTAACTCTAGTACCTAATATGTTCTTAGCTAAGATATGAGAGGATTGTAACTGTAACTATCTAGTTTTCAACCCCATCAAAGACTTGAGAAGGAACATAATATTGCCTGAGTACACAGGAAATGCAAGCGAGCAAGTTCTGAAAAGAATTGACAGAGACAGCTGGCATCTTGGACAGTCATCTAAAGTTTCTCAGCACCACTGGGACATCCATTTTGGCTATAGGCCTAGAATATCTGACAGACCATTTTCAGAAGCAGGAATTTTGATGGACCATCTTATCCTGTCTTGGCAAGTTTCAGCAGTTGCTTTCCCTTGTGTCTGCTCTTCCAAGAAGGAGAGGATGCATACTGTCAACAATCAAGTCAAGGGCAGTTCTTTGCCCAGCAGGCCATTTTTTTTTTTTTTTTTTTTTTTTTTTGCCAAGAAGACAAACTTCCAAATGGGATATTTTTGAAGACCAACATTTTCTCAGGAGTAGATCAATGCTGCAAGGAGCAATCATGTCTAATGTCAACAGAATTCTGAAGTCATTGAAATATTTAAATGCCATATTCTCTAGGTCCATGAAATGTTTGAAGATTACCTATCCATCTGACAAATGCTTCTGTAAATCTGAAAAACCTAACTAACATAACTATAGATATGACAAGCATGGGTGACTATTACTCTGTAAGTCTTACCTACCTAAATAACCTAAGGACTAAGGCTTCATATAAACAAGGTAACCAGTCTGTAAACAGATGTACATTATAAGGACAATGACCTCAAAATTGTTGACAATATGCAAAAAATCTTAAACAAAGGTGAAAATGTATACTGCAAGATGACAACAATATCCTTAATATGTACCAATATACAAAATATCCTAAACAGAGGTAGAACATGTAGATAGTATGATAAATATAATTTTATATTTGTATCAATATATTTCAAATAAGAATATTTCAAATAAGAATAGGAACATGTATATACTATGGCAATTATAGTTTTGAATTTATATCAATATACAAATTATCTTAAATAGGAACAGAAAAATAGTTTACATTTGTTTCAATATATACGATTCCATATCAGTGCAAATTATCTAAGGCTGATAGTTTGCTAAATTAGTTTACTAGTAGATACAATAATCTACCTTAATATTCTATACCTTAATATCCTATCTTATCTATTCCCCCTTTTCCTTTTCCAAGAGAATCCTAAAGAGTCTAAAAATTTTTATTTCACCCCCAACCCATTTTGGGCTCCAGGAAATGCAAGAAATCCATGCGAGACTGCTTTAAGAGTATAGGGAATTTATTAGGATACAATTTGAGGAAATACACACATGAATACAGAATCGAGTAAACAGCTGAAGTAGTCCTCTCTTCCGCCCTGGAGAGAATCCATCTGGCAGTCCAGGAAACAGGAAGCAGGAAGGGACCTCATGACTCCTTTCCCTTTCTTTTTAAGAGGTCACATAGGAGGGCAAGAAGCACTACTTCCTTTGGGCCCTATAGCCCAAGGTCATGGATAGAGCAAATATCACTACAAAGTAGAGCTAAGCATTGTAATGTATCAGAACAAAATAACTCTTAACCTGCAAAACTTTACTTTGATACAAAATTTAAAGTCATTAAAAACTTTTGAAGGTAAGTATCAAATTCCAATATTTTACAAGTTGAAATGATAAAGTAAAATTATCATGTAAGAAGCAAAGGATTTCATTGAAATTTAGCAGTTGGAAGTTTTAATGTATTTTTTAAAGGTTAATCTATTGGAAGAGAGACTAAGAGACCTCCAGTGATAAAGTTCAATAACCACAGTCATCAGGCTAGCACTACATTACCACACTAGGAACCAAAAGAACCAACCAATTGCTAACTTTTAAGGCAACTTTTCATGAAATGATTTCTATTACATCATTAAAATGTCCAATTTAGAACTATTAAAAGAAGACCAAGTGAACAAGGGCCCTCCTGAATGTATATATTCACATTAAAAAGTCTATATTTTTCTTATTTTCAAGACATACTTGCATAAGTTAGTCTGATGAGTGTTAGCTGCTCATCTAGCAAAACATACCACTAACAGCTTAAATGACATATGTATTTTTAAAAATCCAATTATATTTTTATTATAAAGTAACAGAAAATGGAAATATAGTATCAGTGGAATATTTTATATTTTCTTTGAGAAGTGAATTCATTAATATTTGGTTCAGTTGAAACTGTTGTGATTCTTGGTGCCTTGTCAAATTGTCATTGTGTTTGATTATGAATTTATTCTTAGTGTGCTTAATTTTTTGATTAAAAATAATCATTCTGAGATTTTAATACATGAGTACTATACTTTTGATTATTTCTTATCCACGTCACAGTCTAGTATTGGACAAGCAGGCTTGGCTAGGCAATATTTATTATATGAAGATCCAGGCATCCAACATCTTTTCATCTTGTGTTACAGCTGAAATAATGAAAGAGGAAAAAAGAATAGCAGAGTGGTTATTAAAAAAAAAGTACAGTGGTGAGGGTAAGACATGTCACATTTCCTCTCTGACACATTCCATTGTCCAGAGCTTCCTCACATAGCTACAATGAGCTAGCCTGTGTTCTCATGGGATCTATAAGATGGTTTTACATTCAATAGGATGAAATGGTTTTGATGAATGAATCAACTTTTCCACAAACATAAATCCATATATGGTTTCTCTCTCATTTCAGTTTGTATCATTTCTCCTCTTTATGTCATATTGCTAGACCGTTGTCTCTACATCATAGTCACTCACCCCATTTTATTTCACGTGATGTAAATTTTCCTGAATATAGAACATATGGAGCATACTGTGCTTTAGATTTGCAAAAGCTCAATAATCTCACACTTTTTGGTGGTTCTACATATTTTATCAGAATACTAAAACTTAAACATATTAACTACCTGGTATTATAAACTGAGATTGTGAATTAGCATTTTTGGATTGATAAATGAACACCCAATAGAAAAAGACATTTAAAAAAGAAAACAGCTAAACCATTAAAAAATAAAAGCTGAATCAGGTAAGCTCGATCTAAAACAAAACAAATAAGTTTCCCTTAGACACTAAGATGCCAAGGTACAGTGGAGGACCACTGATCTGGATAACAGTAATAAGTTGTTTAATTTCCCGAAAGAATCATGAATCATCACTATTCTGGATATTATCCAAGTTTCTAAGTTCAGTCATTTCTATTCAATTTTTACCTTTTCTTTTCTTACAATATCTCTTAGAGAATATATCTGACTAGTACATTTGATTAGTATTGTGTCAGTATCAGAAATATAATTGTTTCTGTCTTCTTTTGTTAGTTACAAACATGGGAGGAGAAAGACCACTGACCCAAATCATCATGGCCAACTTAATTAAATCAAGCAACTAATTAAAGCCAGCTTTTTTAAATTCATGTACATGGGCTACCTTCCCCAAAGGCAGAGTTTGAGAGGTTAGCAATGAATGTGAGGAAGACAAGACTTTTATAGATTAGGGATAGGAGGTTTCCAAATGGGAGATTTGGCAGGCAAAATAGGCAGCGTTACAGGAGCAGAACATAAGCATGACAAGTTAGTCATAATGACCTCCTGAAACAAAGATACGATTACAAGGTAGTCATAACAACATATAGTCCATAACAAGGCAGCCATAACAACCCTTTGAAACAAAGAGAGGATTGCACGATGGTTATTAACTTTGTGGAACAAAGACATGATTGCTATTCCTGTAACAAGTCAGTATACAACCATTTTTAAAGGTTAAAGGTGGGGCATAGCCCAATCCATGAGATACAGAGATGTAATCATAAAGAGGAATTAACCTAGTTTGTCTTTACTATACAATGGATTTTGAGCCTAAGATGGAGGCAGGGTGCATCTTCATTTTTTTAAAACTTTTTAAAAATATTAATTAGTTAACAATCTTTAGGTTTGTTTTTAATTTTTTGAAACAAGGTCTCATGTATCCCAGGATGGTCTCAACCTTTCTGTTTAGCAGAGGATAATCTTAAACTCTTGTTCATCTTGCCCTACCTGTCAAATACTAGAATTATCATTTTATATACCATCAAAACAGTGACATATTTTCAACTTTGTAATTTTAATACCTAAAATGATGTTATTACAATAAAACTATACTAAACTACTTATAAACCACATTTTACAACAATAAAACTTTAGTGTTGAGAAATGTTTTCTATATATTTCTTTCTGTACATAAATGTATATCTGCACATAAAAGAGTCAGATACTCATAAAATAAGCAAAATCCTCATGCAAACTGAGTAACAAACCATGAAAATATTTTACAGTATACTGGATGAGAAAAATTAAAAAAAAAATTCCCCTAATTTCAGTGATATCAGGGAACACTCTTCTCTCTTTGTAATACTTGAACCATGGGCAAAGCAGTCAGGCAAGAAAATAATACAAAGGGTTATGAATGCATGAAGTAAGTTCAACATTTGTTAGCTATCAAGGAAACGTAAATCAGAACTACACTGATTTCCCATCTCTTCCTAGTCACAATGGCTATTATAATGACATAACAACACATGTTGATTAAGATGTGAGTGGAAGTTGGCCTTCGTATATGGTTGGAGGAATATAAATTAATACAACAAATAGAGAAAGCAGTATGGAGATTCCCTCGTAACACAAAGAACAGAACTCTTATATGAACTAACAATATCATATCTGAATATTTTTTCAATAAAAATATAAGCATGCAGAAATGTATTTTTGTATTTGTACTATTGAGGCAAGCAGACAAGTGTAAGAAGAAAATATCAAACATACACACATACATACACACGCACACACAGAAGCACACATTTGCACAGTCTCATGCACATGCAGCACAATGGAGTATCCATAAGCCATAAAGAATAAAATTATGTCACCTAGAGAAAACTAATCAAGCCTGGGATATCATAATTAGTGAAATGAGCCAGACACCAGGCACAGAAAGATAAGTATGGAATGTTTTCTGTCTGTAGAAAAAAAACCACAATTTCTTGAATTTTGAATCAAACATCACATTAGCATAATGTATTGCTGCAATGTGTTTTGTATACCAAATAAGGACTTTTCTTACTTTTCACTTATTCCTAGTTCCTTTTGTTTTTATTTTGGTGCAAAATTTAGAGTATTTCATCACAGCAACAGGAACAGAAAATAAGACATTGAGACAACTTGTGACACAGCTTGTTTATTCCAAAGCTGATGAATACCTGAGCTGATTATTTTGACTACCACAAAAATATCAATAGAAACATATAATCATATGGATATAAAAAATGTTCCAATTATCACTGAGAATATACTTTTTTTGTTCTAAGTCTAGAAGGAGAATTTAATGACATGTAACACTTTAGGGTAGGGTTAATGAATGGTTTAATGAAATAAAGAATCAAATTGTAACAATCTATCATATCTCACTTTGATACAATGCCTATATGCCATTCTCTTGATTATCAGTCCACAACTATGGCCTTTGCCTGGCAACCTTTGTTTTTTAAATCAATTCATTTCATATGACAAAACTCTTGTCTGTTCTTAATATTTTAAGAGTCATTGAACCAAGCCCCTTTTAAGTCCCTTTCTTCTTTCTTTTTCTTATGAGATATTACTAGTCTGTAATTCATATTCTGTTGGCTATTTCTTATATATCTTCAGCCACTTTATCAATTCTATTAATAAATAATTTTAAAAATTTTGTATCCTCTTAATTATGATTAGATATGATTGTTTTACTTTTTTTTAAGCTAGCTGTGCCTGGCATAAAATCTCAGTTCAGCTCTTGAGTCATTGTCTTTTGATCTTAGATGGTCTTATAATAAAAAACCTGGAACCAGATATTAGGGTGAAAGCTGAAAGATTAGAGAAGCAGAGCAACCAGCCACTAGTTCTTATCTCTATGAAATCCTCAGCCTAAAGAGAGTGAGTTCTTGTTTCCTCACACTTCATATTCCTTTCTCTGCCCAGTCATCACTCCCTAGGATTAAAGGCGTGTGTGCTTCCCAGTTCTGGGATTAAAGGTGTGTACCACTACTGCCTGGCTCTGTTTCAGTGTGGCCTTGGACTAACAGAGATCCAGACAGATCTCTGCCTCCCAAGTGATAGGATTAAGGGTGTGTGCCACCACTGTCTGACCTCTATGTCTAATCTAGTGGCTAGCTCCATCCTCTGATCCTCATGCAAGTTTATTAGGGTACACAATTTGTCACCACAAGTCAAAACTAATTCATTTTACTATCTGGTACCAGATGGTCAGAGTGCATGAAATATGACATAATAAATGCTGCTCAATGCATAATCAAATAAGTATTTTTTTAATGGTTCAGTGGTTTGAATTTTGCACTTTCTTCTCAGAATTCAAGTTAGATACCTCGTGAAGGAATCATTTCTCCTTGTAAGAACTACCAGGACTCCAAGCAATACTCAGGAGATTGATGTTGGAGTACTGTAGTACTCGGGAGACTGATGCAGGAGTATTGCCGTACTCAGGAAACTGATGCAGGAGTATTGACTCAAGTTGGAGGCTGGCTTAGGATATACAAGGAAAATTAGGCCAAGCAGGCTAAGTAGAAAAACCCAAATGCAAAAGGAAATAAAAATATAAATAAATAAATAAAATATAGAAGTAAATAACAATTGAACAAGCAACCAAATTCTGTATCTGCTATATCTGTTGTTTAAGCACCCAGGATTCTCTTTCTGTTTATTGTATCAGAACAATCATTTTTGGTGGTTATTTATTTCTTTCGGCTGCATACAGGGCCTACTATTTTAGTGTTGTTTTTAAAGAATTATTCTGTTGGTTATGTATATGTGAAGAAATGAGAAAACTTTCCTATTAGTATACATGTTCTATGTTCACAATGCTGCATGTGAGAAAGTAATTCTTTCATGGTGCATTGCCTAGGTTAAGCTTTAGGATATCTTCACACTCATTTAGATGCTGATTTTTATGTATTATTTTATGTATTATTGTTATTCTTTTTATTCTATATGGTACTAAGGCTCTAATGTTCATTATTTGCATGCTATGAAGACAGCAACACTTGTTAAAACATTTCCACATTGAAATTATTATGTTTATGTGGGGGGAAGGAGTTAGAAGAGAGAAGGAGGATAGAGAAGGGAGAGAGAGAGAGAGAGAGAGAGAGAGAGAGAGAGAGAGAGAGAGAGAGAGAGAGAGAGGAGAGTACAGAGACACACATGCCGCAGCAAGCATGTAGAGGTCTTTGTGGAGTCATTTTCTCATCCCACCTTACATTGCTTTCAATTATCAGATGCAAGTCATCAGTCTGCAAGTCATGTGATTTTACCCCGTGAGCCATCTCACTGGCCCTTAACATAGATTTTTAGCTGAAGTATGCATGTATTTGTTTTAGATAATGCCTATGGAGAGCTGAGGAAGACTTTAGTGGATGCGAAATAGTAGATGAAGAATGTGAAATAGTAGATTGAATATATATTGTTAGACATGGACATGGCTATGTCAAAGACTAAAGCCTCAGACCTATGGAAAATTGGCAAAGCCTTTCTGGTGAGGGTCAGGCTCAGGACTGGCAAAGCTTTTCTATGGTCTGAGTGCAAATGTTGGCAGTGTGTGCAAAAACAAAAACAAACAAAAGAACGATGACAACAACAATAAAAAAAACAAAACAAAACAGCAACCACAATTTGCTCACCCTGGATATTTATAGCCTGAGTCTGCCTACAGACACCTCCTGTGGAGACTAGCTGATACTCCCAACACTCTCACCCCCATCACGCTGTACACAAGTTCTCTGAGGTACCTGGTTCCTGAAGTAGTCAAGCGGCTCTATCAGAGGGCTCACAGTTCCCGTGATGCCAGCTTTTCCGTACATGTGTCTGTTTGTCTGTACCTTGTTCATTCCTTTACCTCTCCTAGTGAGGTTTACAGGACCGAATTGCACCAGATACAGTAATCTATGATAAGTGTGTGCTGTCAAGAACGAATTCAAACTTGATATGGACACTTAAAGCTCTTTCTTCCATGAAGAGTATAATGACAGAGATGAGTAATGAAAGAATGGGTGTATTAAATGAATCAAAAATAAAGAACTGTCAAATGTCTCCTGCTAGCTATGAATTAAGAAGAGTAGAGAAGTAAACAGTTACTAAATAGGCAAAACCCTCATAAAATTATGAGTCAAGTTATATTGGCAAGAAGCTAAGATCTTTGTTCTGTTATTAATTTTGGAAATCTAACATTTGTGTAATTCACAATTGATGACAAAGGAATATTCTTAAGGCAGGCTACTCTGAGTAATATTATACACATTTAGAAATAACACATCTCTAAGTTTTTTAAAAGAACATGACAATTTGCTGTTGTTTTTGTCCATAACATATAAATTTAGGAGCTTAATTCCATTTTATATTAGTTGGCAAAGTTTCACTTTCTCTACTGAAGGTTGTTTTATTGCTTCTGGTACTATTTTGATAACTATAATATCTAAGATTGTGATAAAAGCACATTTATATAATCTGTTGGGGAAAATGGCTCCATTAACACATAAAGCAAATTCTGAACTTCATGTTTTCAAGACTCTTCACAAAGAAGTGCCTGGATTTGTTTTATGTCTCTTTAAACTATTGCTAATGCTTTCTATTTGAGACTCTTACAATGTTTTGTGTTATGATTCATGTGAGATTGGTATGAAAGCACATTGAAGAGGGAAGAGTTCCAAAATCAAGGACTGTTACACTAAGAGGATATTAATAGTCTTCTAAGGGTTCATATGATTAAACCAAGTACTCAATTGTCTGTTTCAGGGCTACTTAAACTTCTCTATTTGTCACCACGCTTTACCTGAGATTTTTGCATGACTCTGACTGAGTATGTAGGCATACAGGATACATGTATGAATAAAGCATTTCCTCTTAATAAATTATATATTTATTTTATAATTCTTATCTATTTACAATTTATTAAGGATACTTTGCAGAGTATTGTGGATGTGCTTATTTATTTTTACACAAAAAGTTAATCTTGGCTGTGTATTTAATGCTACAGGACATATAGCACCTTCAGTGTCTTTCAGAGGTGATCAATGTTGTGGTTTTAATTTAAAAGGCCTCTCATGGGTTCACGTATTTGAACACATAATTTCCCAGGTGATGATGGTTTTTGAAAAGTTGTGAACCTTCAGGAGATGGAGTCTTGCTGTAGTTGTTGAGTCTCTAGGGTCAGTTGTTTATAGCTTGACTCTATACCTCTTCTGCTCTCTGATTCTTGACTACATAACTATGTAACCAGGTATCTCACATTCCTACAGCCATACTTTCTCTGCCATAATTGACTGAATCCCTCAAACTGTGACTCAAAACAAATCATCTCTCTCTTAAGTTTCTTCTTGTCATAGCAACAAAAAGTAACTATTTTTATTATTTTGATTTCATAATTGTCAAAATTAAGAAAATATTTTGTATCAATACTCACTACAAAATAGCAGGGTTTTAGAACATAATGGTTATACTCTACAGAGTACAAAGTCACAACTTTGTTAATTAACTTTCTTGTTAATTTTATTTTTTTTTTACATGGGATAGCATGTAGCCCAGGCTAGCCTGGAATTCTATCTTCTTGCCCCAGCCTCCTAAGTTAAAGGCTTATAAAAGAATGCCAAGGCATCTGGCTCAGAGATTTTATATGGTGTTCTGGGGGCTGGCATTTCATTCTAATTCGTTAAAAATAATCAGCACATCCAAACTCTCTCTCTCTCTCTCTCTCTCTCTCTCTCTCTCTCTCTCTCTCTCTCTCTCTCTCTCTCTCTCTCTGTGTGTGTGTGTGTGCCTCTGTCTTTCTCTCTCTCTCTCTCTCTCTCTCTCTCTCTCTCTCTCTCTCTCTCTCTCTCTCTGTGTGTGTGTGTGTGTGTGTGTGTGTGTGTGTGTGTGTGTGTGTAGGCCCATGTGTACATTCATGTGCATACGTGTGTTTGCTGGTTTGCTTTCTGTTGTTATAGTATACACCATGACAAAGATCAGCTTGAGAAGGAAAGAGCTTATTTTACACACTACAATCTATCATTGAGGGTAGTTGGGGTAGGAAATGAAGCAGAGCAGGAACCTCGAGGCAGAAAGTGAAACAGAGACCATGGAGGAATGCCCCTTACTGGCTTGCTTCCTATGGCTTGCTCAGCCTGCTTCCTTACATACCCTGAGCCCACCTGTCCAAGGGTAACAACACCCACAGTGGACTCAGACTTCCCTCATCAATCATTTATTCAAGAAAATGCCTCAAAGGCTAGCACAGAGGCCAATCTTGTGGAAGTGTTTTCTCCACTAATGTTCCCTCTTTATAGATGACCCAGGCTGTGTCAAGTTGACAAAAATAACTAACCAGCACAACTGCGATTACAAATCCTGCTTTCTTTCTCTTATTTTATTGAGTCCTAGAAATATTGATCATGCATAAGGTTTATCAATTGGCTGTGCCTTTGCTTGATGATAAATGTGTTAGGATAGATTGTTTTTGCTGTAAAGTTAGCTATGTTTTTGAAGATGCATTACTGGTCCCTGAGATAGATGTATATAAAAGATCTTTAATGTAAATATTCCTCTGTTAAAAGGAATTTGTTACTTAAGATAAAGTATTTCGTATTCTTTCTATTTTTCTTTGTTATTATGTGAGTAATATAGTATAAAAGAAGCAACTTAAACATGTGTACATATGTTTTAAGTCTAATATCACATTGTTACCTATAAATAGATTATAGATAGCTATTTTAATAGTTTTCTATAGCAAGAGGTTTTATTTGTTATTTAAATAATTACAGAATGAATTTTCAGCAAAGCAGGACATACTTGCACTAATTTATCATTACTAATTTATAACACTAAAGAGACTATAGAGTGTTAAACAATATATATGTGGGTACTTGGCACTTGATGGAAATTCAGACATCCAGAAGCAAATGGCCAATATGAATGTAGAGCTGGAAGATCAAACATTTGCCACTTTAAGTCTTTTTTAAATTAAATTAATTTATTTGTTTTATATCCTCACTGCGGTTTCTTCTCCCATTCTCTCCCCTCAGACCCCAGTCCACTCCTCCTGTGTTTCTGTTCAGAAAAGGGCAGGCTTCCCATGGGTATTAACAAAGCATGGCATATCAAATTGCAGTAAGACTAAGCACCTCTGCTTGTATTAGGGCTTAGCAAGGCAGTCAGTATATGTTGCATGAATCCTAAATGGTCTTGTAATTAAAAACCCGGAGCCAGATACCAGGGTGAAAGTTGAAAGATCAGAGAAGCAGAGCAAGCCACCTCTTAACTCACCAACTCCTCAGCCTGCAGGAGTCTGAAAAGAGCTAGGTTCCTGTCTCCTTCGTCTTATATTCCTTTCTCTGCCCAGCCATATCACTTCCTGTCTCAACCTTCCTAGTGCTGAGATTAAAGGTGTGTGATCTCAAGTGCTGGAGTTAAAGGGGTGTGCCACCTCTGCCTGGCTGTTTCTCTTTTAGACTGGATTGATCTTTTGTAGCCCAGTATGGCCTTGAACTCACAGAGATCCAGACAGATCTTTGCTTCTGCCTCTAGAATGCTAAGATTAAAGGCTTGTGCCACCACTGCCTGACCTTTATGGTTAACTCTATGGCTAGCTCTCTCCTCTGATCTTCAGGCAAGCTTTTATTTCTTAGATTACAAGCAATATATCACCACAAGTAAGAGGAAATAGATTCCCAAGAGTCAGCCTAAGTGTTAGGGATAGCCCCTGCTCCCATTGTTAGGAGTCCACACGTACACCAAGCCACACAGCTGTCACTTATATGTAGAGTCCCTAGGTCAATTCGGGCAGGCTCCCTGGTTGTTGGTTCAGATTCTGTGAGATCTTATGAGCCCAGGTTAGTTTTTTTTCTGTGGGTTTTCTTGTGATGTCCTCTACACCTCTGGCTCCTACCATCCTTCCTCCCTCTCTTCAGCATGATTCCCTAAGCTCCTCCTAATGTTTGGCTGTGGGTCTCTGATGACAATTGACCTAGTCACCAATCTAATTACAGGAGGTGGCCAGTTCAGGGTAAGTATCCACTATTGCTTGGAGTCTTAATTGGGGTCATCCTTGTAGATCCCTGGGTGTTTCCCTGGCACCAGGTTTCTACTTGACCCGCAAATGCTCCACTCCCTTTCCAACCATCTCTTTCAGTGCTCTCCCTCTCCATCTGCCGCTTTAGGTTTTATACCTTATCCAGGATATGGGACAGTATCTTCGGCAGGGACTTTAAAATATTCTTAGCTTTTCAGTAGGTCTTAAGAGGAGGAGACTGGTGCAGTGTTGCTTCCTACAGATTTTTCTGCAAATCTTTCCTCTTGTGTCCTTTCTACAAGCTCAATTTGACTTCTCCTTTGGAATCCATGCTTTGTTTTTCTAATTGGATCCATAGTGCTGCCCTCCAATGACCTGGTCCTCTTGAACCATTTTACTGCACATCCCCCAGAGAAAAACCATGTGGACTTCGAAGTGCTGAGCTTTTCACCCACCTTGAATTCACAAGAGCCATTCACATTTCAAGGAGAAGCAGACTCTGGAGATTGCGGCGGGGGGTGGGGTGGGGGGGTGTTGGGCATCTCTAGAGAAAGCATTTACCTTCTTTCCACCTTCACATGACTGCATCACATGTGCACTCTTGTCCTGTTCTGTACCTAGACTGGAAAGATTGTAGTTTTTATTCTGTTTTCACATTTGCAAATTTGTAGGGGTTGACCAATATGAAATGTACAAGGTTAGTGGGGAAGCTGGACACTGAAGACAGCTGAAATTTCCAACTTTTGATGGAACTTCTTCTTTGAGAAAACTCAGTGTTTTGTCCTTAACCTTCACACAATTGGATGAGATCCATGTGATTTGGTCAAGATACTCTTTTTCATTAAAATCTAGTTGATTTTTAGATGTTATGCTGCCCTTCAAATACATTCAACAACACCTAGAGTAACATTTGACTAAATAATACAAGTGTACTCTATAGCCAAAGTGGTACATAAATCTTACTATCGTTGGACGAGAATTTACCAAAGAAGTGAACACTGAGGATCCTGTGGGATCTCCTAGAAGTCTTCCTCCTAAAGATGACACTTTGTATCTATTTTATCTGCTTTTAAATTATTTTTCCCAGATAAGAAATGTGGAAATACACTGATGGACAACAAATCTTCCCATGGTGTTTTTCCGGGGTGCTAAGACTTAACCCTTATCAGAAAATTTATACTAAAATATTAGGCTACACCATCTCTATATAGATACTAAAATTGTAGTTTTCTATAGGCAACTCAGGAGTATAAAATATGCACATGTTTATGTTAGCATGAGTATTTTGTATGAGAATGTTAAAAATAGTCTGATTGCATACTTTCCTCTCACAGCAAAGAAACACTTGCCCCTGCGATATACTTTGGGTGGAGAGATTATAGCTTTTTATCTTATTTTCAATTTTGTATTGCCCTTTAAAAGTAAATAAAAATAATCAAGTATTAAAGAAGATTGTTTCATACAGTACCTGTTACCTAAGGACTTTTTCTACAATCAAGCAAGAAGGATTTGGGTGTGTTTGCCTCATGTGTGTGTACCCATCTCAGAACAAGAAACTTGCACCACAGTGCCAGGTGACTCAATTCACACCAGTTATTTCAATAAAAAAGTCAGAGATAGTGACGGAATCTTCAATTTTCTGGTCTTAGTCCACCAATGTCAGTGCCAGAGCCCAAGGTCACAGCATTTCATTGGGGCTGCAAGTCTTTCCTGAGATTAATGGAAGGGCTGAGCCAAAGATGACTGAAGGGGTACCCTTTGGCATACTCATCTATCAGGGATTTTCTTTTTGTCTAATGATAGCAATAACAGTTTGTATCTGACAGACTCAACTGGGCATTTGGGGTGAGGTCCTCTGTATTTGAGGGGAGATTGTGTTGGATCTATACAATTTCCTGTGCTTCTGCCTGTGCTGTTTTCCCCACATCTGTCAGCCAAGTTTGTGATTAAGTTTTTTAAAGGGAAATGAAATTGTTTCCAAGGAGAAATTTGTAACCCACAATTATATCAAATGAGTTGTTTTAATGTCTTTATCTCTATAGTGTCATTGTTCATGTACATTTGCAGTTTGTAGATGTGTTTAACTGTAAATGAGGTAGAATTGATTTAATCCAATTAGACTGTTACTGCTATCACTACCATGTGTTCACAATTTCCAAATAATACTGTTTTCATTTTTTTTGTTCTACCACAAAATATATTCTCATAGAAAACATATTAAATACTGATTTACAACTGATGACTCTTGTAATACTACCATCATGTTGTAATCACTGCTAGCAATACCTGCTTTTTGGAAACTCTTAATGTATTTTTATACATGCTAATCCATGCCCACATAGATGAACACACAAATTTTGAGCATGCATATACAATAAAAATTAGAGATATTTTTCTTTCCCTCATTCTTATTCAATTTTATAAAAAGTTATTTCATTGATTAATCTTTTAAAATATTATTTTAAATAACTGATTAGATCACCCCCATTTAATAATTTTATTTAGCCCAGTCCCTGATATCAGATACCTTTCACCCTCTTGAGGACCATTATGATGAGTGCTGCATTGTAAATTTATTCTCAACCCTTGAAATTAATTATTATTCTTAATATGTTTGAATAAAACCATACAAACATTTGATCATTTAATCATGGGAATTACAACTTCAAGTGTAGATATTAAAATAATGCCACAATATATATTGTCTATATAAATGACAGAAAAGAAGTAAGATGTATTGATAATTAACAACTGACCATAAGAGATAAGGAATGAGGGAAAAGTAAGTATAAAGCATAAGATATTTCTTAACAATCTGTAATCCCTTTGTGTTATAAATTAGTAATGATGAATAAGTATTGCATACTCTTCCTTTTGTGAAAATTTACTCTGTAATTATTTAAGTAATAGATAATAGCACTTGTTATGAACAATTATTAAAATAGCTACCTATAATGTATGTATATATAAGTAATATGATATTCAAGTTAAAATAAATATACTTACATAACATATGTAAGTTACTTATTTTATATCATATGACTCTCATATCTAGGGAAAATAGAAAGAATATGGAATACTTGGGCATAAGTAAGATATGCTTTTTAACGACTGCATTAATGGCCTTTACAAACTTATGCCTTGGGAATAAAAATGTGTTTTCCAAAGTGTAGCTAACTCACAGAAAGATCTATCCTCCATAAACAATATGCACCAAAAGGCATTCTATCATCAAATAAAGGCACAGCCAACTGGTAACTCTTATGCAAGATCAATATTTCTTGGACATAGTAAAGTAAAAGAAAGAAAGCAGGGTGTGTGATACCAGTTGTACTGGTTAGTTTTTGTCAGCTTCACACAGCAAAGGTCATCAAAAGTCATCTAGAAAGAAGGAACTTCAACTCCAGAAGATTAACCTGTGTGCAAATCTGTGCTCATTTTTTTTTTTTTGACTAGTGATTGATGTAGGAGAGTTGAGTCCAATGTGGGTGGTATTACCTTTAAACAGATGAGCTTAGGGCATAAAAAAGAGCAGGCTGAGCAAGCCTTAGGAGGCAAGTCAGTAAGAAGCATTCCTCCATGTTCTCTGCTTCAGTTTCGGCCTCTGCTTAAGTTCCTGTCTGATCTTCCTTTGTGATGTGGAAATGTGAGGTGAAATAACCCCTTGCATCCCTAAGTTGCTTTTGGTCACATGTTTTTGTAACAACAGAAAGTGAACTAGAACATTAGTCATGTGTGTTCACTGTAGAGTTAAACGTGTACTTCACTAAAGCAAATTAGAAATTTTCACACAGAAAAATTTAGAAAGTGGGAGAGGAGACACTGATTAAAAAAAAAGATAACACAGTAATATGGGAAAAGAGAAGACAGAATTCTGAATCCTCACCTGCTGCTAGCCATGGAGACACGAAGTTCATAGACAAAAGATGGTGAAAACTATTTTCAAGAAACGTGAAATTGTCTGAAAGCTTCTAGAAAGAGAGAGGAAAAGAACGAGCTCCAGTAAAGGAGTCAGATTCACTTATCAAACTTATTGATAACCACTCTGGCAGTGAGGTAAGTGTTCATGCAGCATCTTCTGTAGATCAGATACTATATTAATATTTCAATGATTAGGAATTGCTTTTGGTACGAAAAGCACTGTGTTTTACATTTATTAGTTTATTAACCTGGAGGGAGATCTTTTAATTAATTAATTAATTAATTAATTAGAGCTATGACTAGTCAATCTCTGGACTTTAAAAGTCAAGAATTAAAGCCCACTGCAGTATATGGCAAAGTTACTGAAGCATTATAGATTGTTGCGTATGTGTTTGTGCACAGAAATGCCTTCTATCAGTAGTATACCTGTATCTGTTGTATGCTTTTTAATACGGAGATGTGAACAAATGTATATTCATCCTAGATAAGGCACTGTCACACCAAAGAAACATGTCTACCCAAGCACAGCTTGGTGACCAGTGAGGCTTTTGGAGTCACTTACAGGAATATGGGTAACTCAAAGGCCTCTATGTAACTGCAAAGGCCATCCAGCATGGGTAATTACTGCTGGTAGATATGTCAGTGGAATTTTCTATGTACTTTGCAGGCAACTCAATCAAAAAGTTCATTCGTCAGCAAACCAATTGTTGACAGCTTCCATCAGTTTGAGAAGGGGCTTTGTGAGTCTCTTGAACACTTTTTTTTTTTTTTTTTTTTTTTTTTTTTTTTTGGTTTTTCGAGACAGGGTTTCTCTGTGTAGTTTTGCGCCTTTCCTGGAACTCACTTGGTAGTCCAGGCTGGCCTCGAACTCACAGAGATCCGCCTGGCTCTGCCTCCCAAGTGCTGGGATTAAAGGCGTGCGCCACCATTGCCCGGCCGAATGCTGTGGGATGTATGGCAAATGTGTTGCTAATTAATCAATAAAACACTGATTGGCCGTTGGCTAGGCAGGAAGTATAGGCGGGGCAAGGAGGAGAATAAAGCTGGGAAGTGGAAGGCTGAGTGAGAGGAGACACTGCCAGCCGCCACCATGACAAGCTGCATGTGAAGATCCTGGTAAGCCATGAGCCATGTGGCAAGGGATAGATTTATGGAAATGAATTAATTTAAACTGTAAGAACAGTTAGCAAGAAGCCTGCCACGGCCATACAGTTTGTAACCAATATAAGTCTCTGTATTTACTTGGTCGGGTCTGAGTGGCTGTGGGACTGGCAGGTGAGAGAGATTTGCCCTGACCATGGGCCAGCAAGAAAACTCTAGCTACAAATGGCATCCAACGTGGTGGCAAGAGTTTCCACCTAAAAACTGAGAAAAAAGATTCTAAAACGGAGGTAAAAACAGCTTCCTAATTGTCTCTCTCAAATGAGCGGCAGCTGCTGGTTTCAGCTACTGGTGGGTTCCTGGCGTGCCTGCTCAACCTGCAGTATGGCGGGAATCAGGCCTCTGCAAGTGGCACATTAAGCTGCATGGTGGATTTAGACATTGCTAGTATAAAACAAAAAAAGAAGTTTCTGGACTACATGCTGCTTGGATAAAAGTATAGACCCATGATAGCTCCCAGAGCTGGTGGTAAACGTAGCCATGTTGAGAAGCTGTGGGCGGAGCCAGCAGCCACAGCTGCTGCAGATTAAAGCAATAGATTCACAATAAGATAGATTCAGATGTAATAGTTTACAATGTTTGTAAAAGATACGTAGGCTTGAAAGAGACAAAAAAGGTGATATATAGAGTTATAGAAACAAATACATAGTTTTAAAAAATAAAGTCATTAAAGAGACAGTAAAGGTAGTATAAAAAATAAGCCACGTAAAAATGGATATTACACAGAGAATCTGGATTGTGTTGTCTTTGGAATTTTTAACTGCAGAAAAACATTTGATTGTAAAAGCTGTTGAGTTATGCCAAAATGTATATTTTAAAGATACCTTGACTTCAAAATTTGGATATAAGGATATGTTACTTTGGAAAAGAGTCTCTGCTTTTGTTCCCACAGAAAGTAAGAGGCTATGGATTTGTTCAAGATTAAGATACATCAGGTTTGACCAGCCAAGACCCCCTGAAAGGTCTCCGATGACACCATGGCCCAGATGATCCAACATCCAGAATGGTTTGAAGGCATCTGGCTCAGACGATACAGCCTCATGTACTATTCCATAATTCTAAAATTTTCTTTGTTTCCCCATAAGATACAGCACCCCCTTCCAGCAGGAAGTAGTAAGAGAAGCTACGCCCAAATTCCCAAATTATATGTAATTTTACTTTGTTAAGGTTAAAACCTTCCTTTTAAAAAAAAAAAAAAGGGGGAAGTGCTGTGGGATGTATGGCAAATGTGTTGCTAATTAATCAATAAAACACTGATTGGCCGTTGGCTAGGCAGGAAGTATAGGCGGGGCAAGGAGGAGAATAAAGCTGGGAAGTGGAAAGCTGAGTGAGAGGAGACACTGCCAGCCGCCACCATGACAAGCTGCATGTGAAGATCCTGGTAAGCCATGAGCCATGTGGCAAGGGATAGATTTATGGAAATGAATTAATTTAAACTGTAAGAACAGTTAGCAAGAAGCCTGCCACGGCCATACAGTTTGTAACCAATATAAGTCTCTGTATTTACTTGGTCGGGTCTGAGTGGCTGTGGGACTGGCAGGTGAGAGAGATTTGCCCTGACCATGGGCCAGCAAGAAAACTCTAGCTACAGCCGAACACTTAAATTTTTAAAGATTCCTGACTCTGTGTCATGAGCCTCTGTCCTCTCCCTAGGAAGGGATGTTTCAATCAAGAGAAAACAGCTATATAATAGCATCATATATACATATAGAAAATAATCTTTAAAATAAATTTAAAATAGTATTCCACAGCAAACGTCATTGAAAAGCACTTGAAGGCCTTCTGTTCATGATGCTGCTTGTACAGGGATTACTAAGCTATGAGAACAGACTCACTCAGTTAAATTTGGTTCCTCAGCCATGGGAAGTTTAGCAGTGGCAGACAAAAAAATGAACATTCTTGAGGCTGAGACATTTCATTTCAGAGAGTTTTTAAGACAAGGTCATTCACTATGTTCCATAAATACCCTTTTCTATTGTGTACAGCACCTGTATATTTGCCTTGAGATATTTTGCCAGGCACATGAGTACTTATCATTCATCTTCTGTGCCTTCTATGGAATATCTTATTTTACCAATGAATAGTTGAATATAACTGATTTTCTTAACTAGGAGGTGAATGAGACTCGTGCATTTACTTATAATAAAGCAATTATTTGGTCCAAAACTGTTACAGGTGACATTGTAATGATAGAGAAAAAAAAAACAACTTAACTTTTGCTCCAAGTTCTTCTGATGTTACCAAAAGCTTAATTTGATTATATAAACGTACATGTATAAATGTTTAAATACATACATCCAGATAATTATACAAGACTAATAAAATATGATGTGAAATTTCCATACTTGCTTGAAAATCTAACTTAAATTTTCTTTGGGAAATTGTGTTTTGACAGAAAGGACAAGGAATTCTTTGTAAAAAATAGCCTCAAACATTATTTATGATTCAAACATATTGCCATTACAGAAAAAGTTAAAAGACCTCAAATTTGGTGACAGAGTAATTTAAGTATTCCTCTTACTTGCTTCATAACTGGAACTACCTCTTTCTCTTTATCTCACAGTAACACAGCTAATGTTTCAGAATCCCTCACAAGTGAGAGTGAAGAGTGATGGGAAGTTTCTGTCAACCATGTTTTTAACATCTACCTTTATTACATTAGTATATGGCGGTAAACAATTGAGTTTATATTGTGTTGAGCTACATAAAGTTCATGATTTTAGTATCTGCCCTCTCTCCCAGTTGTCTTTCTGATGGAGGATGAACTATACTTTCCCAGCCCTTCTCACTTGCTATGAAAACTTACACAGTGTTCCATGTGTGAATCTCAATATTAAATTTAAGCTAAAATTTAAAAAACTATTCATTTAGTGCACTAGCCAATTTGAGGACTAGAATCACCTTCTGGAAAAGATTATCAAGAAAAGATTAAAATCACAGTTTCTAACTGATTTGTTTTTTACCAAGTATTAGAGTTATAATTCTGAGAAACATATTTTGTGACTGTGTAATCCATCCTTTCTATTTTGCTCATGTCAATTAAAGATGATATGTGCAAATCATTTAAAGCCCTAAAGAGAAAAACAAAAAGGTTATGAAACATAAGGTCATACTCAGGCAATTAAGGAAGCAATAAATGGAAATTATGAATGGCAGGCAAGCCAAGACCAGAAGGAATGGTATGTGCTTCAAACCTCAAGGATGACTTTTTAAGTAGGCTGTTGGGAGTATTGGCCTTCATATAGAACAGGCTGTGTACTGAGTGATGCCTCTTAGAAACACACTCCAGATTCTCATTGCTTTTCTGCTTTATAATTGATGTTTACTAATTGTATTAGTCTATAAGTATTATCTTGAAAAAATGACCTAGTTTGTGTTTACCGGTTTTTATTTTTTTAAAAAATCAAAGGTAGTGTATACAGAATTCATAACAAACAGACTTACTTCTTTACCCCTATTTTCTATAAGTATATGTTCATATAGAACATGACAGTTTTCAGTGATGTGCTGTTATAGATGCCAACATAATATGTTCACATGAATACTATCAGAAAATAAGTTATGTCTGAAGTCAAAACCTGATCTAACTTCCTATGAGAGTCAAATATTTTAGTCACCTTATTAGTTTATCCTTCTCTTGACACTTGTGTATGAAATATATATGGGTAAAATTTATCAGGTGTATTATTTTTCAGAGTTTCTGAAGAAAATAAGAATCCCAGTGAAAGTTCCAATACTATTAATTTATATCATGAACACATTCACATAATTTTGCTGGAGTAAAACCAAATTGCTCGGAGAGCACCATGGTTTTAGTTTGCCTTCTAGGTACACTTGTCACCTCTCCCAAAGCACCATGTGACACCTGACAGAGTTCAGAGCACCAGGGTAGCATGGAGGCCAGAATGTCCTGTTGCCATGGTCATGAGTATCAGTGGTAAACTGAGAACCTTGAAGGGGTAGCATTTTGTCTTCACTACAACTATGCAGGAAAGTCAGATTTCAGATCATTTGTTACCTAGAGGCACAAGAGCAATTGACTAGTGGACATAGAAGACGATGTGGCTTTTGAGAGACTTAAGTGTGTGAGACATACATGTTTTTCTGCAGAGAACATATACCCCCTTCCATTCTTCACTGCTCCTCCTTCCATTCTAGCTTTGATGTCACCTTTGTCAACTGTTCTCTTTTTCTAGTCCACACAGGCTACTCCCATAGACCCTTATGGCACCCAATTGTCACTGGGTATATTCCTTGGAATTTCCTGGTTAATATCACATTTAATTTTTCTTTTAGATATTCCATACTTCTGTTAAATTCAAGATTTGCTATAGTTGGCCCATGCATCCCTTGTGCTGAAGTACCTGGTTTACTGTACAAACACTGAGAAAACTGTCACTCCTTCCTTCAACAAATGGATGAGTAGTGGAGGATGTACGTTTGTTATAATATGTGATGTGTTGCCAGAAGATTGGCAAAGAGTCATGGTTGACAGCCTAAGAAGAAAAGAGGATAACTACTAATATAACCCGCCTTTAAGTTCTAGATTTGGACTTAATGAAAGTCAAACAATATTGACAATGAGATTTATGTTCACATTTACCAGTGGGAAAGCATTCAAGCAACTTTCTCAGATTGTATTTTTTAATGAAGAAAGAGCTGACAAATGAAAGCGGTTTGTCTGTTAGTATTCTGACTGTAGAGAATAGTTGGATGAAATTTTTATGTATAACTTCCTACAGCAACAGTATAAATGTTTATTATAACTCAAGAAATTAGAAATATTCTAAAGGCTAGTAAAATATTTATACTGTGAGATAAAATAACTATTTAAGAGAAAACAAACTACATGTTTTGGTTGTAGTGTCAACTTATAATTTTAGAATAAAGTGGTTGCAAAAGTCATCCAGGGTCATTAGTGAAGGCAACAAAAAAGCCAAAGCAATGTGTCTCTAGTGTTGTTTTTGAGAATGTTTGAACTGGCAAGGCATTTTTCAATCTGTGGACCTTTCACAGACATGACAATATATAGCAGTATGTTTGAATTTGAGTTTGAGTATTGAGTACCAGATTTCTGGTTTTATTATTAATATTCAATCTTAGAAATTATTCTCACCTGGAAGAACATCAAGATGTTGTCTTCTGTAACATTAGGAATGAAATATGCTGAAAGATTCCTGAGAGCCCTAACTGTGAATCCTGCGTGAAGCAATTCCTCAAACACTTCAAATGCTTTTAGAAAGAAAAATTTGGACGTTCTATGAAATAAAAATAAAACACCTTTAAAAAAAGCATCCAGCATATGAAATGAGAGAGAAAATGTGGTTATATATACATATTGGACTTTTATTCAACCATCAAGAAGAACAAACTTCTGTCATTTATGGAAAATAGATGAAGATGAAAATCATCATGTAAAGCTAACTAAGCCAGAGTCAAAAAGAAAAAGATCACATATGTTTTCTACTATGCAGAATATAGATTTTAAAAATAATATATGAAATTGAAAATGGAATTATATAGGTAGAGGGAAGCAGTCAGGGTGGGTGGTGGAAGAAGAGGGTGTAATTTGGACATTACTTTGATCAAACAGCATGATAAATAGAAAATGTCATAATAAAATTATTGTTTTATACACAGTGAAAAATGCTAACAGTCTAAATAATTCTTTCAGAAAATTTCTGCCTACAGTCTAACTAAAAATCTATTGAGAGAGTTTGCAATTAATCTTAGCCAATAGTACAATTAAGACTGATTAAAGATATATGGCACTGTATGTATTAGTATACTTTATTCAATGAATAGATAAGTATCTTGTCATTCATTTTACTTCAACCCATTTCTAATGAAGGTGGCTCCAATTATTTCCTTTGTTCCAGTCACTTCAGTTGTATTGAATGGCTTCAGGGGTACTAAAGAATGCTGAGGCCTTGGTTTTACACTTGCATATATGAAAAGCCCAGGTGTGCAGTCAGAATCAGAGGAGGACTCATTCTTGCTTCTTCTGCTTTCTCCTGTGTGATTGTGTTGTGTCACTGTGTGATTGTATCACTAGACCCAAGCTATGCTTAGTTCTTTTGCCAAATGGATAAACAAAATAGCTTCTCTGTATACTTTATCAAAGGACCTATGTATTAACTATAGATGTAGCCTGTTAGAAATGCATTAAAGAGTGATTAATATTATTATTTCTATGAAAAAGGGAAAAATGCCTAATAATCAAGTAAAAAGAAAAAAGAAAGGGCAAAGGAGTTTGGAGATCATAAATGCAGGATGAGTGGAAATGTTGTAATCTGAAAAAAATGGTAGAATGGAAATGTTAAAGGATTGAGTGTGAGGACGTTGAGACTTCTTCATAACCTCACATCCTCTGGTGCCTGAACAATAACTATGGAGTCCATTACACCAAAATGTGGAAACAAGGTTTGGGTTGTTAAAATCATTAGTTGATTCTATGGATTACAAGTTGGAAAGCATAAATACCAACCAAAGATAACCAAATCCTTTCCCTTAACACAATTCAATTATATTGATTCAGGTTTTACTGAATGATTTGGGGAAAATGTAATTTATTGAGCATCAATAAATTAATTTTAAAATAAATTTACCATACTGCTAAAATGGCTGATCTTGATTGTCAACTTGATAGGATTTATTTATCATGTAAATAAATCTCAAATAATCTGTGAAAGATTATTTAATTATAATTCTGGTGGGAAGATTCACTTTAAATGTGATGAGTGCTATTCCATGGCTGAGTTCCCAGATTACATTAAGAAGAGAGTGAGCTTACCATCAGGTTCATAGGTCTTCAAAAACTCATTTATATGAGGAATATGAAAGAGTTTGGGCTCTGGAAAAGAACTTGAATAATATAAACCAAGCTTATTGAGCTATCCTGATGGGAACTTGGCAGGTAAGAATGTTGAGAGAAATGGATTGTGGAGGCCTGGCTCATGAGGGGAATAAGAATATTCTGCAAAGAATATCACTGTATTCTGTCCTTAACCTGAGGAAGGGGCTGAATTTAAAGGCAATGGACTAATTTGTTTGGTGGAGGAAATTTCAACCCAAAATATCACCAGCCTGTCTCATGGTTGCTGTCTACTGCTTTCATTCTGGTCTACAATAAGACAGAATAAAACTGGAGCAAAAAATAAAGCACCCCTTTTCCTACTCTGTCATCTGTAGCATACCTGATTTATTTTAGATTCAGGCTGCTTCCACATCACATGGGCTAATGATTTCAGTGATACTCTTTCATGCCTTCAAAATCGGTACCACATGGAAAACTTCCGTTTCAAATTTGACTGCCCGCAGGATGTGGCCCCCACACTGGACCACATTGTATGAGCCAACTCTGAGAAAATACTTCCCAGAGATAACCCTCATTGAAGGAAGTTCCTTTCTTGTTAACCATATCTGATCTTCATCTCAAGCTACCCATCATCGTCTTACAAAATCCAAGAAAGTTTCACTTGTACAGTCTCTTAATTGAAGTGTATTACATGAATGGCCTTGATAGTCATTGTGTCTCTCTGAAACATCATAAGCATGCCTCTATTCTCTTCAGTGCTCTCAGCATTCTTACCTTCCAAGCTTCCATAGAACAACTCATTAAGTTCCAAACACGAATTTTTTTTATCTCAAAGTTCAAAATATTTCCACACACATATATGGTCAGGTTTATCACAGTAATACCTAGTAAGAAACCAATTCCTGCTTTTGTCTGTTCTCTATAATTGTGGTGAACATCGTGATGAAAAGCAACCTTGGAAAGGTGAGGGTTTATTTCATCTTATTAGTCACAGTGCATAATTGAGGAAATACAAGTTAAGAACCCGTATCAGTAACCTGGAGGCAGGAACTAAAGCAGAGACTACAGAGGGATGCTGCTTACTGGTTTGCTTTTCATGTCTTGCTGAGTTGCCTTTTTCATGTAACTCTGGTCTACTTACAGAGATGGCACTGCCTGCAGTGGGCTGAGACATCCCACACCATTAGCAATTAAGACAATGTCCCCAGAAGAGCCCATGGGCCATTTTGATTGGGAAGTTCTTCAAATGAGATTCTCTTTCCAAGACATGTCTACATTTGTGTTGTTGAGAATAATAAATCATTTAGGTATAGGCTAAATCTGCTTTCTAGATATTATAAATACACCATAAACGAATGTAGACGAGAAAGAATCCCTGCAGATAGTCTTTTGGGTACACATACAATAGTGTACTAGCTGAGTCATGTAATATGTTGAGTTCAAGCTTTTTCTTTAATTTTCACACTGATTTTGTTAGTGGCCTCACCAATTTCAGCTCCCACTACAGTGAATGAGAGCTTCTCTTTATCCACACATCCTTGCCAGTTCCATTGCTTGTTCTCAATGATAGCCAGTTTGGCTGGGGTAAGACATAATCTCAGAGTAATTTTAATTCACATTCCCTGGTTGTTAATAATGATGAATATTTTTAATATTAGTTTATTGTTTGTATTTATTTTTTATTATTCTCTGTTCATATATGTAGCCTAAATTTTCATTAGGTTGTATGTTTCATTGAGTTTTTTTTTTTAGCTCATTGAGGATTTTTAGTTCTTTGTATATTATAGATATTAATTCTATAACTGATATACAACTGGAAAACTTTTCTCCCATTCTACAGTCTGTCCCTTCCCTTGGTGGGTCATTTCCTTCATTGTACATTGATCTTGAGTTTCATGAAGGCCCATGTGTCAATTGCTGGACTTCAAACCTATGAAATGAGAGTCATATTTAGAGACCCATTCTTTACGTCTGTGTCCTTCTAGCCTTTCTTTGAGTTGTTATGGAGTTTCATATTTCATTTTGAGGTCTTTTATTCATTTAGAGCTCATTTTTGTGCAGGGTGGGAGATATAGATCTGTCAACATTTATCTATGTGTAGATACTCAATTTTTCTAACAGCATTTGTTAAAATGTTTTATCATTTCTCATGTTTTTTGGTGTCTTTGTCAAAAGTCAGATAAGAATAATTGCATTGACCTAAAGCTCGGTCTGCCACCCTGTTTCACTGGTCTACATGTCAGCTTTTGTTTCAGAATCTTGCTTTTGTTTTTTATTACTATTACTCTTTCATATAATTTTATATTGAGCATAGTAGAGCCTCCAGAATTATTCTTTTTGCTACTGTTTGCTTAGGCTGTTTAGTATATTTTGTGTCTCTGTATTAATTTTAAGATCTTATCTATTCTATGAAGAATGGCACGGGTATTTTTTATTGAGATCACATTGCATCTGTACATTATTTTGGCAAAAGGTTATTTAAAAATATTCTACTAATGTATGAGAACATGATGGCTTTCCATTTTATAGTATCTTCTATAACTCCTTTCTTTAGTGTTTTAAAGTTTGTGTTATAGAGGTTTAGACCTCCTTAGTTTTTTTTTTTTTTCAGACTGCTATAAACAGGAATGCTTCCATGATTTCTTAATGTGTTGTCACAAAACTGGTTTTTGTATATCATGTTTTTTCTCCTTCCACTTTGCTGAAAGTGTTAACTCCAGGAGTTTTCTGGTGGAAACTTCAGGGTCTCTTATCTATAATATCATGTAACCAGAAAAATAGTAATCTTTTGACTTCTTTTTCTCTTTCTGTCTTTATTTCTTCTTTTTCTTACTGCTTTATCTAAAACTTAGAGCAGCTTATGAATGTTAAATAGGAGTAGGAAACATGGAAACACTAGTTTTGTTCTTGAGTCTAATGGAATTGCTTTAAGCTTTTCTCCATTTATAATGATGTTGATTACGGTTTTGTTATGCACTGCCTTTACTGTGTTAAGGTATGTTCCCTCTGACTCTGTCCTCTGTTGTTTTTATCATGAGTAGCTGCTGGATTTTGTCAAGAGTCTTCTCTATATCTACTGAGATTACTGCACCTCAGATAAAGTCAACTTCATTGTCATGGATTGATTTTTAATGTGTTCCGTATTTATTTGCCAGTATTATGTTGAGCCCTTTTGCATTTCCATTTGTCAGGAATTTTTGGTCTATACTTCCTTTGTTGTATCTTTATCTTGTTTTGATAATAGAATAACACTTCTTTCATAGAAGGAGTTTGGAAATGTTTGTTCTATTTCTACGTTGTGGAGTAAGTTGAGAAGCATTGGCTGAAGTTACTTTTTTTAAAGTCTGGTAAAATTCTACTGTGACTCCTTCTATATCTTCTGTACCTGTGCTTCAACTAGTCAATAAATTTTTATTTTTACTATAATCACCTTGTATTTTTTAATTATGTTAAAGTTACTGAGTTTTAATAACATAGATTTTTTTTTTCTTTTTGCTTTATGACTGAGACTTGTCTGCTCCTACCAGCACCAATCTACTTCAGAGAAAATGATGAGCATTGAAGAAGCTCCATATGAAGCTTACTTTCATTGCGGCAAAAGTTAGCCACTGGGCAAGAAAGTGCCTTTGCATTGACTGCCGACAGTAGCAGTCCAAAATGGACAAGCAGGACACAAAACAAAGGACTGCCGATCCTTGCCAAAACAAGGTAGGAAGGCTCTTTAGAAAATTCTGCTTCACAAAGGAGTCTGTAAGATATGCTAAGCTTGTAGGCTGAAGACCATGCTACAACGTTGCAAAGAAGTGTTAGGTAATTATCCAGGCAGCTGGCTGTTTCTGTCATAGCTCACATTTTTTGAAGGTTGCTTGTTTGTACTTCCTGTTTCACTAGGTAATAGTATTTCCTTCTCTGGTCTCTGAGGAAGTGGAAGATTAGAAATTATAGTTATAGTTGTTAACAATTTAGAAAAGAAACTCACTAAAGAGATGTAAAGTGTATAAATTTGAAGTATATCATAAGATAATTCTCTGTTAATAATACAATGTAAGATAGAAAGTGAATTAGGTATGTTTTGGACTCACCAGAATAGGATAGATAATGGAATATTTTTGTTGAATTTGTCAAATGTAAATGGACTAGATATTGTTGATGTATTTATTGCTTGTATATATTGTATATAGTTATTGTACTTATTGTATATAGTTTTTCTTATATTAGTTATAACATTTTTATTAGAAAAAAAAGGGAATTGTGGTGATATTTTATTTGTGTCCCCTAATAAAGTTTATCTGAGGGTCAAAGGAAAAAGCCAGCTATTATATCAGACATAGAAGTATCACAATGGTAGCACATGCCTTTAAACCTATCTCTTGGGAGGCAGGGATCCATCTGGATCTCTGTGAGTTCAAAGCCACACAGGGAACAGAGCCAGGCATGGTGGCACACACCTTAAATTCCAACACTAGTTAACCATAAAAGTCTAAAGGTCTGTAGAGAGAGACAGGGAGTAATAGAGCTGGGCAGGAAGTGGAAATGATGTAGCTGGAGAGAGAATGGAAATGAGTTAGCAGAACAGAAAGGAATATGGGCATAGGTATACAGGAAGTATCTCTCTTTGGAAGCTGAGAGTTGGTAAGGTGAAGTCGGCTTTGCTTTGTTCTATTCTTCTGATCTTTTAGAATTTACCCCAATATCTGGCTTCAGGTATTTTATTTATAATACCATTTTGCAATTTGTTCTACACTCATCCTATGGATTGAAAAACTGACTAGCACACCATTTCCTGTATATGAGATGTATTTGTAGGAGTCAATCCTAAAGAAAAAAATATTCTAATAAAACTAGAAACTTACCAGCATCAGAATAAAACATTTATAAAACTAATTATCAATTTTAAAATATTCTTAGGATGATTACAAGCCTTCACCTTGATTTTAGTGGTGATTACGCAGAGTCAATACTTTTTTCAAAACTTATGAAGTGGGATTCTTATGTTTTTAAAGTTTTTTAATATGAAGCATTTTTCCGTAAAGTTCTAATGATACAAAACAAAATTTAAATATCTGTACTAGACCTAAATACATTGCAAAACATTATGACAAACCAAAATCTTGTTTCAAGTTTATTAAAATGTAACTATTAAATCAATGTGTAAAAAAAACTTTTTGGATATTGTGGAATAAATGATATAGCCATTTGCTTAGCCTATTGCCATCATCACATTTCTTTTTAAGAGCTACTTTAACTTATACACTTTAAGTCCAATAAACATTACAACTATTTTTCAAGTAGTTGCTGCAGCCATATCTAATGGGAATGGCAAAAGTCATAAAGTTAGCACAGCTACTTGAGAAAGATCTAGCCAAGCTGAGCTACATGATGTCTGCTGTGCCACTTTTGGTTTTGACCTACACATGTTGCACACTTTGAGGGCTAGTTGAGGTTATTGGATTGATGGCAAATTTCTCATGAATCAATTATGGAATAATTAATGCCTTCTCTCAGGAGTACTATTGTTTCTAAGCTTCTGCAAGACAGTTCTGAGCATACTACACCTCTGTTTTGAGGGAGATATGCTTCTCTACTTGAAGGTCTTCCTAATGCCTTGGAGGTTGTGACACACCTAAAGAAGTCAGAGGTCTCTTTATGAGGCTCTGAGATATTGTTGAGACATCTGCTCCTGTATTTACTCAGGAACAAGATAATCAGAACAAAGCAAACTTAAAAAGTCAACAAGATTTGGTGAGCTAGGAGAATTGGCCACAGATCACATTACAAGACTCTTCCTACTACAGCCTCAGGGATTACATAATATATACAGCAACAATGTCAGATTACCTGAAATTACTTCTGCCTTAAACGGGGATTTATACTATTGGGCAAAGAATGGTGTGGAAAGATGATAAAAAAAAAAATGAGTTGTCAGGATCTCCCTTTCTTAGAAAAGTTAGTTAATGTAGGGCCACTGTGGTATCATATGCCCAAGGAGCAAAAGAATGTCAAGATCAGACATATAAATAAATTCTATAAAGATACAAAATGTGAACATTGTATTATGCCACAAATTGAATAATAACTGCAGTAGCTTTGGCCTGAAGATATTTCTTGGGCACTCTGACCATTAAGAATTAATAATACACTCCTTGGGACATGGTATCTGCCTGGGTTGTCTTGGATTTTCTTTCTGTCTAGCTTCCTGGAAGCCACAAGGGCTACCAGCCTGACAACAAGCTATCACATGATGCATCTAGATTCTTAAAAATTGGGTTATGGGATTGATGTGTAAAATTGATTCTAAATGATATCTCTGTTTATCAATGATGACTTAACTTGAAGGAAAGTGATTGTAAAAGATAACTCTATTCTGCCATGGTTTAACGATGACGACTAAACTTATGACTCCAGATGTGCAGGTGAAAAAGTTAACACATGTCCAAAACCAAAAATGATATGATTCGTGTTTTGGAACAACATGAATCTATCCCTGCTCTTGAATTCTGTATAAATAAGGAATCATTCTGACTGCTAGTTAGTCAGGCTGCAAGATTCTCACCACCACCATAGCCTGGCTCACTTCTACCCTTTCCTACTCCTTACCATCTCTCTGGGACCTGGCCACTGCTGGGGCTTGCTTCCAGCAGATGGTGTAAATAGAAAAATGAAAATAATTCAGATGGCCTAAACCAAGAGTAATGAGGTGAGAGGAATTCTATCACCTGTTTACCAAGTAGTAACTACTTTCAGTTGCAACAATATTACACTGGTACATAAATACATAGGCCAAGGAGAAAATTAGAGATATCTCAAGAAGTGCTTTTGAGCATATAAAAATCTAATATGAGGCAAAGGAACAAGTCAAATAAGTACAAAGAAAAATGTTTTGAAGATAAAATAATTTAAATGGTTTACTAACCAGTTGGAAAAATTGGAATAAACTATAAATATGAAATTAAATGTAATAAAATTAATATTGATTAATTTAATTACCAGAAATTAAATTGTATAGATGAAACACAAGAATAATAGCTAAAGAATATAAGACAAAAAAAATAAAGCATTAAGGACCATAAAGATTTAAGAATAATAAATAATTGTTAAACAATTAGGTAATTAGGCTCAATTAAGCTTCACTGTGTTTAGTTGCACATAGTTTATGCTAAGCCCTAAAAAATACAGAAAAACAATGAGCCAGTAATTCCTTTCTTAAAGAAAATATTAACAAAATTTATTAATCTCCATTTTACCTAATAAAACTTATTAAAGCTCACAGACTGAGGTTATTGCTTTTTGTCATTAAGACAACTACATATTAGAAGACAGAAAGACATTCAATGCAAGAACTACATATTAGAAGACAGAAAGACATTCAATGCTCTTGCATTGGCAGAAGCAATATTATGAAAATTGCTAGACTACCAAAATTAAGTTATAGATGTAATATCTATTAAAATTCTCATGTCATGTTCCACAGTTTATATAAAAATAAGGCAACAGAAGAAATCATATGAGACCACAAAAGCACAGAAATAGCTGAAGCAATACTAAAGAATAAAAACAATGCTGGAGGAATTATAATAATTAACCTCAAATTACACTCTAGAACTATAGAGACAAAAATGGCAAAGCTATGCCCACTTATGCTGTGGGATGGTCTGTATGTCAAATTGCTCTGATTGGTCAATAAATAAAACACTGATTGGCCATTGGCTAGGCAGAAAGTATAGGCGGGACAAGGAGGAGAATAAAGCTGGAAAGTGGGAGGCTGAGTCAGAGAGACACTGCTAGCCGCCATGATGACAAACAGCATGTGAAGATGCTGATAAGCCAAGAGCCACGTGGCAAGGTATAGATTTATAGAAATGGATTAATTTAAGCTGTAAGAACAGTTAGCAAGAAGCCTGCCATGGCCATACAGTTTGTAACCAATATAAGTCTCTGTTTTTACTTGGTTGGGTCAGAGCAGCTGTGGGACTGGCAGGTGAGAAAGATTTGCTCTGACTGTGGGCCAGGCAGGAAAACTCTAGCTACACTGGCGGGTGACAAAGATTTGTCCTGACTGTGGGCAAGGCAGGAAAACTCTAACTACACACTTAATTTTTGGAATAAAGGAAACAAAAACATACTTTGAAAAAAATTTCTGCCTGCACAAGATTGAAATGAGACTCACATCTTTGGCCTTGCTCATGAGTCAATTAAATGGGGACTAAAAAATCTTAATTTAAACTTGAAATATTTAAACTTCTAGAAGAAAACTGAGGGTTGCCTTTTAAGATACTGGTGTCAGCAAGGTGTTTTTTCTTTAAATATAGAAGGATCCCACATGTCAGCAGATGGGCATACACAAAAATAAAATGTTTCTGTACAATAAGAGAGAGAAACAGCAGAGAACACAGACAGTTCTGAGAATGGCAGAAATTCTTTATCCACTACACTTCAGAAAAGTTGTTAATATCTAGAATTTAGAGAATTGTAGGGAGTAAACACCAGGGAAATAAAATAATCAACCAACAAATGGCAAATAAATTGAATATATAGTTTTCAATAAAGAGGAAAAGAATGAAAAAAAGGAAGGAAGAAAGGAAGGAAAGAAGGAAGGAAGGAAAGAGGGAAGGAAGAAAGAAAGAAAAAAAGAAAGAAAGAGAAAAATACAAAACACAATGAAAGATAGACACACAAATGGCATATAACTGTTTTTAATAATGTTGAATAGAGATAGCAAGAAAGACAAACATTAAATGTTCTCTCTCATCTGAGGTTCCAAATAGGTCCAAATGTTCAGATATGAGTACACAGCCTGGATTAATAGTAAAAAATGGTAAACTAAAAAGAGACGGACCATTGTGTGATGAGTCATTGAGGGAGCAATAAAGAGGGTAATAGCTTTTATCTAAGAGACTTCCCAAATATTAAAATGCAAGGTGATGAGGAACTACAGCCCCATTCCTCCCCATGTTGTATTTGGTTAGTGTTTTATCATAGCAATGGAGAAGCAAACTTGAACAGAAACTAACAGCAGAGAGTGGAGTATTGTGACAGACATGGCTGTGTGGTATTTGGTAGGACTATGGAAATGTTTGGTCATTTGTGCTGCAGAAGCCATTGAGTAGGTTCCCAATAAGGAACTTACTTATTTGGAGTTCTGTGGAAGCTTCGAAGATATCATTGTTGAGAGCAAAGTGGATGATAGAGGCTTGGCTTGTGAACTTTCAAAGGGAAGCAAAGACTATCAGGACTTTTCATATAATATATTGAATTGAGAATTAATGGTTTCTGGTTAGTTGGGACAGAAATCAGCTCCAACTAATGAGAAACCAGAACCAATGAAATGAAACATTTACTTTATTGGGATAATTGTTTATGGTTAGCTGTGTCAGAGAAATCAGCTATTATTGTGAAGCGATCATCACTGAAGCAGAATTATCCAGGAAGTAGTTCCTCGGTGTCAGCATAGAGAAGCTGTGCTTCAGAGAGGGTCAAAGATGCATCTCAAGCTGGCAACAGAACTTGGTATTATGTAAGAGATTCCTAAATGGTACTGATTTTTGTGGCATGTAAACATCAGGACTAAAGGAGTCATAAAAAATATCTGAAGGTTGGCTCTGTGAGGGGCCAGACAACAACAGTGAAGGTGCTGCCTCAGTTGTACTGAAGACTGTGGCATACTGAACATACCAAGACCATGGGCTAAGTAACCAAAATCAGGATCAGCTGTGTGGCCTGGAGTTGGTCTGACCTATTAAACAGGCTATGTGTTTCACAGATGGCATAGAAAAAGAGGTATGACTGCCCAAGCCCTTTAGAGCCCAGAAGATCATGAGTTATTCTAATACATGGGATACTGAGGTACTTACACTGCTGCATTTGTGTTTCATTTGATCCAATTGTAACTGTGGCCTGGATTTTCCTTTTGGAGTAAGTAAAGTATTTTAACTTATTTTGGAATTTGCAGGACCCTACAGCTAAGAGACTTTGGATATTTAAAGAGATATAAAACTATTTAAGTACTGGGATTTTAAAATGACTGTGGGACTTCCAAACTTCATGATTTTTTTACTAAAAATAAAATGAGATATTGGGGACAAACAAAAAAGGGAAGGTTATGGTTTAATAGTAATGTATCTGTGTGTCAAGTTGACAGTCAATTGTACTGGTTTTTGTCAAGTTGGCAGAAATCAGAATCATCTTAGGAAGAGTAAAATTGTTTCATTATATTGGGCTTACACAATAGTGAAGGACATTTTCTTGATTAATAATTGATGGATGAAACTTCCCACTTGGAGTGGTGTCTCCACTGAACAGGCGGTTTTAGGTAGCAAGCCATGGGAACAGGCCAAAAATCACTGTTTTTCTATGGTTTCTGCTGAAGTTCCTGTCTCCAGGTCACTTCCTCTTCTTGATCTCCCACCTATACCTCCTTCAATGATGAACTATGATTGGGACACATAAGAAAATAAACCATTTCCTCCACACATTTCTTTTGATCATGGTGTTTATTACAGTATATTACACTATGAATATGAATACAATATAAAAGAAATTAAAACATATTATTCCCACATACCCCCAGTGCTGGAGTTAGAGGTGCATGGAGCCATTATTGGATTTTACATAGATACTGAATATACATACTCAGGTCCTTATATGGTTTTTCAGCAAGTGTCCTTACCTAATGAGTCATCTCCCAACCTGTCCTGCACTTTCCAATGCCCATGCTTTTATGTATTGTCAAGCCTGTTTTTAAGGAACTTTAGCTTTGTTTATTGACATTTTTTGCAAACTTGTGTCTACACCATTAGTAAAGAATTCTATTATCACCTAATAGAGGTCGCTGGGGAAAAAAAAAAAAAAAACAAAAAACAAAAACCTCCAAGTACTTCAGCATGCATCATTGATCTGTTTCTACTGCTTTTTGTGTTCTTCGTTGATGGTTTCTGTAAGGATACTTTGAAGCATTATTGTCACAAAAACATCCTGAACATAAGGCCACTTATACTTTCTAGGTGTTAGAATACTTAAAAGTTCTTTTCAGACAAAAGGAAATGACAACTTGACTTCTTAAGTACAAATAACCAATAGAATCTCGCTTTTAAACTCAAAAGTAAAGATGTAATATAAGGAAAGCAGAAGTTCTACTTTGACAATGGCAGGAGAGGAACATGTACCCTTATTTGGGAGGTCTACATAAATATGCCTGCCATATGTACATAGATGACAACTTGGGCAGTGTGTTTTCAAGTTTATTAAGATGTGCCTCAGAATCTGCCTTAAGTTATCATCTACTACTACAATGTTTCTCAAGCATGCACTCATTCCTTCCACAATTTGGATTCAGGCATACCACTCTATGCTTTATTGTTTATATGTGTTAATGTGCTGAGTATGACCATTTCTTCTCCAGGTCTCTACTGAATGCCATTATTCCAGCTTACCAGCACAGACTTCTCATCCTAGCCATAGATCAGGCAGGACAAGACTTTCAATACCTAGATAGGCAATGTCTGTGTACTTAGCTTGAGAAAGCCTCAAAAAAAAAGAATGAAAGAAAGAAAGAAAGAAAGAAAGAAAGAAAGAAAGAAAGAAAGAAAGAAAGAAAGAAAGAAAGAAAGCAATTGCAACCCATCATCAACCTTTGGAATTAAGCAATTGATATTTCAGATAGGGAAATTGAGGCAGCATAGAAAAGCAGTGACAAAGAACATGGAAAGGAAAAGAAGCCCCTCACCACTAATGGCTGAAAATCAAAAGAATATCTCAAACTATTTTTTTGTTGTTGTTTCTTTCCGAGAAAGGGTTTCTTTGTATAACAGTCCTGGCTGTCCTTGAACTTACTCTGTAGTCCAGGCTAGCCTCGAACTCAGAAAGATCTGCTGGCCTCTGACTCCCTGACTGCTGGAATTAAATGCATGTGCCACAAACTACCTTCACAGCTAAAACCAAGAGCTTTAACTTCTTGTGACCCATGTAAGCAAAGGATTCTTTGGACCATTTTGGTCTATGTATTTGCCTTCTAAGTCTACAAATCTGGAAAATGCATCCAATACGCTATTTATAATCTCATTTACAAAAGGAACATACATTATTTAAAAATAACTATCCCAACCTTTCAAACATATCTTTTGAAATCTTTTAAAGAATGTCGTCTCCAGGGTTGCTATGTCACTATTTTTCAGATGCTTAAATGTTGCACATTCCACTATGTCATGGGCTCTGTCACTCTTTGATTGTACATTTCTTTTTCTTGCCTCAATATCAATATTTCTATACTTGTTTTAAGATTTTTCTTAATGAACTCAAACTTTGCAATACCTCCCCAACAAGTAAACAGAAGACAACAATCACAATAAATCAAACAAACCATACTCCTGCTCCCCGGACATTACTAATTATTGCCAGAGATTTATCAATAGCTTCTGGCCTTTTAACCTTTTGCTATTCTTTCTCACTCTTTGATTTAAATTCATCCAGTTTTAGACTGTCTGGTAACAGGGAATGTTTAAACAGTAGTTATATTTGGGTCGTCTTGAAAAAGTTTAGACTTGGGATGTGTTAATTGTTGCTAAAGGAAAAAAGTAAGAAAAAATATGAAATCAAGAAGACATCTAGTGGTAAGTGGTTCTGAATGCTGTAAATTCAGTGTAAGAGTGATGAATATAAAATAAAAGCATTAATTCAGGGATGAAATATAGAAATTAAAAAAAAATGATAGCAGGAGAAGGAAAGATCAATGGAATTCAAGTGATAAAATAAAAATCATTAGATAAGCTTTGTTGAGAAAGGGAAACCTCAGGAAACATATGAAAAGAAAAGAAATGTTAATAATATCCAAAGGGGTTTTCAAAGAAATAAATAGGGATTATGTATATACTAATTAACGAGAGGATAATGAAACCCACAAAGACTTTGAAATGCCTATGATATTGACCTGCTTTCTAAAATCATCTTTTAATAACACATAAGTTCTTAAAAGAAGACAAGGTAGGAAATTAAAGCTGAAGTAATTAGGATAGAATAAAGACCTCAGGAAAGAGGAGGAACCGGGGACGGGTCACTTTAGAAATCCAGTATTTTGCTTTTCCACCACATTATCCAGAACACTGAAGAAACACACACACACACACAGATACACAGACACACAGACACACACACACACACACACACCACTGACTTGATGCCAAAATTTAAGACAGAATAAGAGTCATAATCTATTCTGTAAGCTTGCTTCCCAGTGATGAACAGAATGTTATTTACTTTCACAGGTACCTTGAGAGATAAAATAGAAAATCCATAAGCAAATAAAGCTATATTTTCTTAAAGGGAAAGCACCTATCATCTCAACTCTTAGTGAAATAAGAAGACAAATCCTAAGATAAATATTGGAAGACATCTAGAGAATAAATGAATTATGAAAAACAAACAGTATGATTTTACCAAGAAAAGAAAATCATGCCAGGCAAATTTAATTGCTTTTTTTTCCCTTGCGGATCAAATCATGAGATTAGCAGATGAAAGCAGCAATAGATGTGCTGTATCTTCATTCCAGCCAAGCAAAGTGATTGTGTATCTCACAAGCTTTTGCTCAAAAATTAGCTCAAATCAGCTTAGATAGAAACATTTTTTTTGACTAAAAATCGGTTGCAGTATCACATGAAAGGGCACTTAATAAACAGTAACTTTCCTAGGAGGGAGGAGGTATCCAGGGGACGGCCACAGAGGTTAGCATTAGTCCAGTTATTTTAAAGAAACTCATTAAGGATGGCAACAAGAAAGTAAACAGGATGCTAATTAATTCACAGACCATGCAAAGTTGGGGAATAACGCACATATCCCAAAGCTCAGAAAGCACCAATGAGCTGTGAGGATGTTTGATTTATGGTCAAAATTTTATGTCAACTCATCAAACTTGAAGATTCACTAGGGAAAAAAACTTAGCACATATAGAATTCTGAGGAACAAGATGCTTGCAGCAGTTGCAGTAGAAGCTATCGGGTATCCCTTATTTGAAGTATATGGGACAAGAGCTTTGGCCTTTGGGACCTCTTAGATTTTGAAACATTTGCATATCCATAATAAAAATATTGTGAATGGAGTCTACATCTAATCACACATTAGGGAATATTCAATAAACATTCTACATGAACAATCTGAAGGTACTTTTATGACACAGCTGTAGAGTGCCTGTATTTTGATACTAAACAACCACATGACTTCAGTGGTGTTTTCTACATGTGGTGCCATGTGTACTCTAAAAAGTGTGGGATTTTGAAGGAATTTGGATTTTGCCTTTTCAAGTGAGAAATATTTTCATATTTCATACAATCTACTAAATTACTGACTCTAAGTAATTTAACTAAGTACAATTTTATCTATAGCTATCATATGTATTAAATCTCTATATTCGTTCCCACATAGGGACCACTTTGAATCTTCTATCTTTGTAGAAGTCACAGAACCGTGTGGGGTTATCTGGAGTTATAATCTATGAAAGAAACAGTCAAATTTGCACTGTTCCATCATATCCCAAGACATTTTCAAGTCCACTCAGCTGATACATTCTTTTACTTCAAGCAAAGTTTAATATGAACACAGCAGTTTACTTTGGACATCTCATCTACTTAATTTTCAATAAGACACTAAGAAAACATTACAATGTTCCAGAAAATAATAGCAAAAGTACCATCAAAAGGTTATCCGTGGCACCATGATTTAACTATGAGCTGATTTACCTAGCATATTAGCTCTATTTTAAAATTATTTTCATTTATTAATGAAATCTGTAGAATGAATCTTAAAAGTTCTTATTAATAAAATCAAACCCAAGGCAGGTATTGGGGTGAAGCTGGAAGATCAGAGAGACAGAATAAGCCACAGCTAACCTCACCTGGCCAACTTCTCAGATGATCTTGTTTCCTCAGACTGGAAGCCTCTGAGTCCTCATCCAGAATGGGTCTCAGCTGAACTGTGCTGCTAGAAGCCTGAAAGCCTAACCAGCCAAATGCTTAACCAGCCTAAATGCTTAACCAGCCAAATGCTTCAAGTTTCTGGTCCTCACGCCTTATAAACCTTTCTGCTTTCTACCACCACTCCCTGGGATTAAAGGCTGCTTTCTGGGATTAAAGGCGTGAGTCACCATGCCTGGCTGTTTCCAATGCAGCCTTGAACTCACAGAGATCCAGAGGGATTTCTGTCTCTGGAATGCTATGATTAAAGGCGTGTGTTAATATTTTCTAGCCTAAGTATCCTGTGGCTTTTCTGTTCTCTGACCCCAGATAAGTTTATTAAGGTATACAATATATTTCGAGAACACAGTACCACCACATTTCCTCTCTTTTTGTCTAAAATTAAAAAAGGCTTATAACTAATACAAGAAAAACTATCCAATAAGTATATACAATATATACAGCCAAAAATTACATTAATGATATCTAGTCCATTAACATTTGACAGATTCAGATAAAAACTCCATTATATATATTAACAATGTCCAGTCCAGTAACATCTGATAAACTCAGACCAAAATTTTTTCATTACTTACCTTATTTAAAACAAGTAGCTCCTTTTTAAAAGTAGATTCCATAATCTCCCTTTTTATCTTATCATATTCTTCATACTCATTTTCTATAGAGCCACATTCTGTAAATTATGAGTGGTTCTAATTGAAGAGAATAACCAAAATATGACTTGAATGAGAAATCTTGACAAATAACTTCATATCAGAAGACAACACCAAAAATATTATACATAACAAGACATACTTTCAAAGCATCACTGCAAAATTGAAATGAATTCTCAAATGAAAAACACATCAATAAATAACATGCAAAATGGTGCAAGCAGTATGATTCCAACCCCATAACAGCATAATATAAACAAGAACCCCGAAGGAGGTCCAAGGAATGTTTATATATTTATTAAAATAGTTATGCTTAGATGCCTGCTAGTAGCTTATGGATTTTTAATTTTATTTTCATATTTCTCTGAATATTTGAAATCTTTTTAAACTATTCTTTTAATTATGAAAATTATACATAGCTCAGTATCTAAAATATGAATGCAACTTATGTGATATGAACAGACAGGAGGGAGAAATGGCAGAAAAATCAAATAATAATCATTAAATCTAAAGTCAAGTTTGTTTTTAAAGCAGATAGAAAGAATATGAAGGTATTGAGAATTTAATAACTATGGACATTTGATTTAATACAAAAAAATTCACTAATATAACTTTAGCATTTGGAATTTTCTTGGTAAGAAAAATAACTTAAGTTTGTAATAGAAGTGCACAAAGGCTGGGATGTTCGAGTTTAGATTTGTATGTCCTTTTGAAAAGTCATTGAAAGTAGGAGATTACTTTGATTGTTTGTATATGCATAATAGTGTTTATAGCCATAAAATTTAAAGTAGGCCACAAAATCAGAGCTTTTTGACCAAACTTATCAATACATTTTTAACATTTCAAATGATATGAATGGTTCTTATAAAATGTAAGAACATGTTCAGGTCATGGTTAGTTGGCCCTGTTGGTGAGACATCATGGGTTCAGCTTTTCCCAGTTCAAGGAGACGATCTCACAGAAAACGTGTTCTTCTGGAGCTCTCATTCTAAACATAATTAACAATCTCTTAAGTAAGAAGTTTAAAACTTACTGTCTTCCAATTAGCTTAAAATGTAAAGTTCATTTCCTTTATGATAGAAAGATACTCAACCAGGCAGTTATTTAATTTCACCCTCTTTAGAATATATCTAAAATGTGAGATAGATAAAATGGATAGAGAATTGTTTTGTGTTTGAAATGCAATGAATAGAGAAATATTGAGAAGTTGGGTTTGAAAATCAAAACTTTCTTGTGTTTTCAGGTCTTTTATCAGGGTAGAGAAAGCAGTGATGTGTATTTACTGTGGAGTGTGGGGCTGTTCATTTTGTCTTTATCCAAGAGGATCTTGATCATACATTGAGTTTGTACACATCTCTTATAGGAATGCCAGCAGGAACAATATGGTTTCCAGATTAATGGCTTAGGAAATACAAGTAAGACAACTGCTACTCTACATGAGGCAATATTTTTGAAATATGCAGTTTGGATATTCATATGGAGCTCTCAGTGCCATACTCACTGTATCACACAATCAGAATAGCCACAGGACTATATTCATTTTAAAAAATGGCAGCTAGTTTTAGCGAAAATAAAAAGAAATTCTTTTCTTGTCTTTTTGGTAGCATTTTTTCAACTTATCTTTTATCCTGTGTAAATGTTGGAATATACATTTAAGATACTCAACATGATATTATGAGCCACATATAAACTATCAAATTGTCATTATAATGAAGCAGTTAATCCTACCCCTCTTTTCACAGTTACTTGTTTTTGTGGGAAGAAAAACTAACATCTAATTTAGAAATTCCCAAATATAGTACAATTTTATCTATAGCCATCATGGCTTTAGATCTGTTCCCTCATATCTGCCATTTTGAACCTTTGCACTATCAATTTCTCCTCATCCTCTTACCTTGGTAACTACCATTTTGTTTTAATCACTATAGACTTGATTGTTTAAAAAAATTCAAGAGTAAGATCATATAATACTTTTATTTATATGTCTACTTATTTATTGGTATAATTTGCTTCAGATGCATCTGAATTTTGGAAAATGCTAAGATCTTGTCCTTTAGAGGGGGGTAATATTTCATTGTACATATACTTATCTAGCACAGATTCCTTATTCATTTATTTATTGCTTGATAGTTAGGCTTTTTTCCACATCTTTGATACTGTGAATAGAACTGTGGAATGGGAATTCAGACATATTCAGGAACAGTGATTTCCTCTCATATGAATATATATGGAAAGGAAATGTCTGGATTATATTTATTCCATTGAAGGAGTGTATTACATGCTTTAGATGTTCATTACCATGTTTATCATAATTTTCTTTAACATCCTTTGCCTCACAAATTCCAAAGCTGTTTGTTCATTTTCCAAATTTCTCTAGAAATCTGATAATTTACTATCATTATCAGGACCCACAAACTTTATTTTTATTTATTTAATAATTATCAGTGTAAAGGCACATGATCAGTTTTTCAGCTTTGAGGTCAGATTGTTTTTAGGAAATTTCCAGTACCTCTTGTTCTTAGGGCTGTCTTAAGGCCGTGTCAGACTGCAATTTGGATGCCATTAAGAAAGTGCTCCATCCAGACCCACAAAGGCTGCTTATTCATAATTTTGATTACTACGTTTATATGAAAACACCCTCTTTTGGAGGCTTATGAACTGTGGCAATGGCTAAAGTTTCCTTAAGAATTATAAGGAAGTCCATGATGCTAGACCTTCTCAACCTCTTCTTCACACATTCTATTCACTTAGCTGCAACACATCATTAATGACATTCTGCAACTGATTTCAAAACAATGAAAGTGGCCTTGTTTTCAGAATTTCTTTCCACGTTACAAAAGTAATTTGACATAATACAGTAGAATTCAACATTGAGAATAAAAATTTAGCTTGTTTCATCTTTAAAAATGTAAACTACAATTAAAGCCAAAAAATCTTATTGTATTTCGACTAGATGATATTAGAATTATTCCGTACCATGCTGATTTATGATATAGCCAAATGCTAGGTTAGATATTATTTATGCTTCCATTAATGGTTGTCAATAACTATCCATAATTATACATAAATTATAGGAACACACTAATGCATATAATATGTACAAATAACCATATCTGGAATTCCAAATTGGTGTCTGATAACTTATTCCAATGGAACACATTGTTTCTTTTCTTAAAACAGCAATCTTTTCTTAGTATTCATTTCCAGTTGGATGTTTTAAATAGACATGGCAATAGAATGCATGATGAACAACTTTTATAGTCCTCTGCTCCCCAAACGCTTCTCATATCCTCTATGTAGCAAGTGATGCTGTATTTTAAACAAATTTTTAGCATTCTTATTTAACACTATCTTTAATGTCTTTAGTGCCAACTCATTAACAAATTACATAATTTTGACCCACATCTCATTTTTCTTAGTGAAATCCTTAATGCACAATGCACACATTTGGTACTAATTATAATGACACTTTTCTCTTTTCTCTTTCCAGTAAACTTATTTAGCCCCTCTGTTGATAAAGTAGAATAAACTCCCTATAACTGATAAATATATACAAACTGAACTTGGGGAATGTTACATTTTGCATCATCATACTTAATATTTCCTTAATGTTCAGTATTTGCTATCTCATTTTACTAACGGCTACCTTATTCATTCTTTTTACATACATACGCGACATATATATATATATATATATATATATATATATATATATATATATATATATATATAGTAATTGGTTACCTGATACTAAATGATCATCCCTGAAAACATAAACACCAGTAACATTGTACAGACAGAGCAGATTAATCACTTCTTGATCTTAGCCATTGTAATTGGGGTAAGATGAAATCTCAGAGTAGTTTTATTTGGATTTCTCTTTTTTTAAATTATTATTATTAAGAGATTTTATGCTCATTTTACATACCAACCACAGATTTCCATGTCCTTCCTTCTCTTGTCCCCCAGTCTTCCCCCCCAACCCACCCCCATTCCCACCTCCCATGAGGAGTCAGCAGAGCCTGGAACATTCAGTTGAGGCAGATCCAAGCCCCTCCTCCCTGCACCAAGGCTGCGCAGGGTCTCATCATAGGCATGTAAGTACTAATGACATTGTACATCTATATGTTTCTTAGCCATGTTTATTTCTCCTTTTGAGACCCTTCTTTTTAGATTCGTAGCTAACCAATTATTTTCAAATTTCAATACGATATTTTATCACATATGTGCAAATACACAGAAAGAAAAACAAATACTAAAGATGTGCCACAATGGATTCTCTCTTAAAATAGAGACAAAGCTGTAGTTTTGGTAACTTGCAGGGTTTTTTTTCTCTCATTTTTTAAAAAGTAGTTCTTTTATTTTTTGAGACTGTAATATAATTGCATCATTTCCCCCTTCATGTTTTTCTCTCTAAACACTTTCACATACTCCTCTTCCTCTGTTTAAAATTCATGACCTTTTAAAAAATCATTGTTGTTACATACTTCCATATGTCACTTATATTATGTTATATAGAAATGATACCTATGAACCACAGCAATACCTTGGCAGTAACCAAAAGCTCTCCAATTGGTCTTCAGATGAAGTCAGCTATAGGGAAATTATGCATGTTGCCAGAGACCTAGCCAAATATCCAGGAATCATGAAGTTGTGAATTTTGGAGAAGAATCTACAACTACCACATTACTGAACCAGCATAATACCTAGCTATATTCTAAACATGTGTCCTTAACCCATAAACAGGTATAATCATTGAGGGAACTTTCTCTTTGTGCAAGATTACAAAAATCTACAGCCAATCAAAATGCAGAGCTGGGGACTCCAATTCCATCAGATACATCAATAACACAACTTCCTTACTGTTCTTTTTATCATCTTCCTTCCTTCTGTATTCCCCTCTCCCATCCCTAAACAGAGCATGGCTTTTTTCCCCCATTTACCCCTTCAGATAACTTGCACCCTGCTGCTCGTCTCTGTCTTGTTCTACAACTCCACTACCCTGACAATGGTCCCCATTACTTTCTTGCTTTCTGTAGTTACTACAGGTTATATACTCGCTCCTAAAGATTAGGTCTATGCCATTGCCCTGGAGTTCTTATTCACATTCTATAATTCATAGATTTTGCCTTTGCATGGTGTCTCAAAGTTCCCTTTATGATCTTTTTAATTATAACTTTTGGTTAAGTGAGTCAATTTCTCAACTTCATTTTCAAGTACTTTTTTTTTTTGTTTTATTACTAAGAATTTTTTTATTCACTTTACATACCAACCACAGATCCTCACCTCTTCCCGCTCCCCAGCCTCTCCTCCCAACCCATCCCCCATTCCCACTTCCCCCAAGTCAAGGTCTCCCATGGGAAGTCAGCAGAGTCTGGCACACTCAGCTGAGGCAGATCTAAGGCCCTCCCCCATACACCAAGGTTACTCAATGTGTCACACCCTAGACACTGGGCTCCAAAACATCTGCCCACACACTAGGGATTGATCCTGATCCCCCTGCCAGGGATCCCCCCAAACAGTTCAAGCTAGACAATTATTTCTCATATCCAGAGGGCCTAGTCCAGTTCTATGGGGCTCCACAGCTATTGGTCTACAGTTCATGGTTTTCCACTAGTGTGGCTGGTCATCTCTGAATGTTTCCCATCAAGATCTCAAAGTCCCCTGCCCACAGAATCCCTCCTATCTCTCATCAATTGGATTTTCAGCGCTCAGCCTGGCACCCGGCTGTTGATCTCTGCATCTGCTTCCATCAGTAACTGGATGAAGGCTCTATGACGACAGTTAGGGTATTCACTAATCAGGTCACCAGAGTAGACCAGTCCAGGCACCCTCTCGACCATTGCCATTAGTCCAAGGTGGGGTCATCCTTTTGGATTCCTGGGAGCTTCCCCAGCATGCTGCATCTTCCTATTCCCATGACGTCTTCATGTATCATGGTATCTCTATCCTTGCTCTCTCACTCTGTCCCAGTTCCAGCTCGAATCTCCCATTTCCTTATGTTCTCATCCCCCATTCTTTGCTCTCCATTACCCCCCTCAATTCAAGTTTGCTTATGTAGATCTTACCTATTTCTCCTTCACTAAGCTATCTATGTGTCCCTCTTAGGGCTCTCCTTGTTAGCTAGTTTCCCTGGAGCTGTGGGTTGTAGTCTGGTTATCCTTTGCCTTACTTCTAGTATCCGCTTATGAGTGAGTACATACCATGTTTGTCCTTCTGAGTCTGGGTTACCTTACTCAGAATGATATTTTCCAGTTCTATCCATTTGCCTACAAATTTCATGATGTCATTGCTTTTCACTGCTGAGTAGTACTTCATAGTGTATACATACCACATTTTCTTAATCCATTTTTCAGTTGAAGGGGCATCTAGGTTGTTTCCAGGTTCTAGCTATTACAAATAATGCTGCTATGAACATAGTTGAGCATGTGTCCTTGTGGTAAAATTGAGCATTCTTTGGGTATATGCCCAAGAATGGTATAGCTGGGTCCTGAGGCAGATTGATTCCCACTTTTCTGAGAAACCACCATACTGATTTCCAAAATAGCTGTACAAGTTTACATTCCCACCAACAGTGTAGGAGTGTTCCCCTTGTTCCACATCCTCTCCAACATAAGCTGTCTTCAGTGTTTTTGATCACAGCCATTCTGACAGGTGTAAAATGGTATCTCAGAGTCGTTTTGATTTGCATTTCCCTGATGACTAAAGTGGGCTACAATCTGGAGCAGTCATGTGACTAAGCTAGTGAAGAAGCTATGTTCTCAGAATTAACTATGCCTGGGGTGAGATATGGTGTGGGATGCTTACCAGGCTAAGTGAGCACAAAAGTTTCAGGACCATAGGTAAGCATAGGTATGTGGGGTTGTTTAATTGCAATATTAGCAAAAAGAGTAACCATGAACAAATAAATGTCTGTCTCTTAACAATGGTCATGAACTAAATGATTTTTAGTTTAGAGTTAAAATTTTGATATTGTTAGTAAACTATCTTTACTTATAAATAGATATTCTTTATATTTTTTTAAAATATGGGTATTAGGCTAAGTAGCTACAATGTATAATTCTATAATAAATGAATAGATTTTGGAGCATTAAAATACCTCAGTCTACTTGCATATTTGTTTGCAAATTATTTTTAACTGAACAAATGGTAAGACAATGACAGTATAAAAGTATATGCATTTCTTCAGTAATTTCTAAACATATTGAAAAGAGACCAGAGGGAAACATGTTCTTTGTTCTTAAGTCATAACAATAATCAAAGTTGGTACTGAAAGTTGGTACAAAATAATTTCTTTAGTGAAATAATCTCTAGTCACTCTAATTTTATTAGTTCTTTGAGAATTTCACGTAATATGTTCTAATCACATTCATCACTCCAACTCCTCACTCTTCTTCCCTACCCCAATAACAATGTCAGGTATAGAGAGAGAGCTTTGAACCCATCAGAAAGTGGTTGATTACTCCCATAACACTTGTGATACTCTTGCAGTAGTAGGCATGCCTTGCACAGTTCATTGTTGTGTAGCTCTCAGGCTTCACAGCTGAGTAGAATGCACCATTGTGTTTCACATCCAGTAATATCATGTCCACAATCTAATTCCAGCCTAGAAGCAACTGATTTCTCTACATTATATTACTCACATAGTGTGGTCTTCAGCAATAGGATATACAAGTTCTGGAGGGCACCCATATGCATTGACAATAGTAACAAAGAATGGGACTCTGTTGGACTTCATTGGCCAACAACTTTAAGAGAGGTAACCAATTCCTTGTCCTGGGTGTTTTCTTAGCTTGTGGTATCTGATAATGGCATTTTTCCATCATGTAGTAACTCCATGTATAGTATTTATCATTAGTGGGTTTTCATATGAGCTTTTCAAAATGAATTTAGCGTGGTAGTTACTTATCCCTTTAGTTGGGATCATTTGCTCTCTCATTTCTTACCCCATTTAGCCCTTTCTGTTCTATTATTTTTCTTTACCCCTTGATACAACCACTTGTTACCTTATCTCCCAGGGATCCCTGACCTCATCTGGTGCTGCACTAATTTCCTGACCATTATGAGTATTCCAATGGAAATATACCTATTTGAAAATTCAAGGCTACCATCTATAAAAGAGAAAAATCAAGTGGCATTTATCTTTTTGAGTCTCGGTTATTTTAAAATTACACTTAAAACATTTTTCTTCTATGACATTTAATCAACTTCAAATGCTAATACAGAAATAGTACTCACAAGTACTATAAACAATGTATTTAATGTAAATACATTAAATTGTACATATTCACATCTATTTATATTATATAAATCAAATACTTTAGAACACAATAACTTTCCCCAAATTTGTTTGTAATCATTTAAAGATTCTTATACATGATTTGTGTAATTTATTTCTGCAAATTTTAAACACAATAGTATTTGATTTTATTTAAACAGGTTTGATTCAATTTGCTAATTATTATTTCCACATACTCCAGTATTAACTATGAAAATAACAATTAAATTAGTACATTTTACTTTCAATTCCAGTGATTCTAAGATTCTAGATTCTAAGACAGTATAATCCATTAACAAGAAATAAAAAGATGTAGTTTGTTTCAGAATTCACTCACTGGGGACAAGATGTGATCACAGCTGAACCTAGTTTTATAAACCTTCCTTTTAAATGAGCATATAGTGGCTTATTGGCTCTGTAATATTGAATCAAGGTACTGAATCTCTAAGGGAAGTATTTTCAAGAGTTGCTTAAAAATTTCACATTGAATGTGTAACAGACTTTATATTATACTTAGGGCAAGTACATTCTTATTCCATTTACTTCTAACCATTACTTTTTGAAGATCTATTTTTTTTTTATGTGTGTGGGTGTTTTACCTATGTGTTTGTCTGTGCACCATTTGCATGCAGTGCCCATGGAGGCCAGAAGAGGGTGGCATAGTCCCTGCAATCAGAGTTAGAGGTGGTTGTGTCCTGCCATGCTGTGCTGGAAGAGCAGTGAGTAGTCTTCTTAATTGCTAACCCATTTCCCCAGTCCTGCTATAATAACAAAATAACAACAGCTGATTTTTATCTATTTTCTATTAGGTATTTTCTTGTAGTCCTCCTTTTGACAGATCTACAATATGGATGTTGATATTCTTCAGCTTGTGTGTGAGAAGCACAAGATTGATATACGCTTTGTGCCCAGACACATATACTTACAAAATATATTATAGAGAAGAACATAAATCTGAGTAAGTAAAAATCAAACTCTCATAGTTTCAATTTTCATTTAAAATATTTTGTACAAAACTTAAAAGAAATCTAATATTCATAGAAAAATTAGCATAAAATAAAGAACTACCATATGTGTTACAGCTTTTCGTACATTTGCTTTATCAAGTTTACTCTTAGTTCATGTATATTTTAGAAGCAAAGGGCTTATTTTACACAAACACAATGCAGTTATTAAATCTAGGATCTTCTTCATATATAAGCTGCTACTATTTTATTTATTGTGCATGTTGAAATTTCATGAATTTCTTCATGACTATACCTCAACAGGTATTATGTACAATCACACTATAAACTGAGCTAAAATCATACAACTATTAAACCTCTATTTTTGTGAATTTAGATGATTTTGTAATATACATGTTTGTTAATTATAGCCACAATTTAGATTTTTGTAATGTCTCTTCAAGATTATATTTAAGTTATGTACTCTTAAGAAGAATGAACCATAAGTGGTGCTGGCTGCAGGATCTCACAATGGACTTCCCTGGTCTTCTTATCATAATGGTTCAAATATGGTGCTCGAGTGCAATGTGGAGGACAGGCAGAGTTTGTGGCAGAGGAGAGGACAGTTCCCTATCCAGGCCTGAGAGAAGATGATGCACAAAAGGGACCATTATGCTGGTTTAAGGTGGAAGGAAACTTTATATGCTTTATAAAGTCTCTAGAAAAGCAATTTTCTGGAGGTCTTTGTCTTATCTTTGATGGGGACAGATCTGCTGTATGAGTTTCTTTTTTATTAGAAAATTTCCTGCTTAAAGGTAAGGATAAGGGGTCCTGGAACCACAGTTAGTTATCCATTAAGAACCCCCCAGGCAGTAAAAAATGCATTGTCTCCTCTTGGGACCAGAGGTATGACTCAGGTCCCATTGCTCTATAAACTAAGCATAGTCTTGTATTTTCAATCCCAATGTCCTCTAATCTTGCTACCTAACTAGCTAGCAATGTTCTCTTCCTATTAAGTTATCCATTCCTACAGTTTAAACCTGTTGACGGTATGTGGTATTATTTATCAAACTTACCTTTATTAATTGGTTAAGTAGGGTTTGATCATTTTGTACTATAAAGTTACTGTATTTCCACTTTTAATTGATAAGCAATATATAAAATTATCCTGTTACCTTACAAATAATACTTTATCTTATTACCTTAGCTTCCTTTCATAACTACTCTGATAAATTCCAACAACAATTTCAAGAAGGCTACTCTCTTCTCAGTATATTATTACCCATATGTTTATTTGCCATCTCATATGTGAAAATCCCTCTTCATCCACATAGTTCATCAGGATGAAGTCGGGAAATCTTATATTGTTCATTTTTAGTAATTGATTAATGCTGAAACTTTCCCAGATTTGATGAGAAAGTCACTCTTTAATCTGACACCTTTTGTATCATTCTGACATCTGCCTACCATCTTTAAAAATTTAGATGCATTTTTACTTTCTGTTAAAAAATACAGTTTAATCTTACTCTATTTTAGTGTGCTTTCTGTTGACACACACACACACACACACACACACACACACACACACACACGGGTTACAGTCTATCATTTAAGGAATTCAAGGCAGAAACTTAGGGCAAGAACTGAAGCAGACAACATGAAGGATAGTTGCTTATGGATTGTTCTTCCACGGCTTCTTCAGATTGCTTACTTACACAACCCAGGACCTCCTGCCTACTGGTGGTACCACTCACAGTGGCCTGGGCCCACTCATCAATAAACAGTCATGCTAATGTCCCACAGACAGGCATACAGGGACATCTGATGTAAGCAGTTCCTCAACTGACATTCCTTGTTCCCTAGTGACTCTAGTTTGTGTCAAATTGACAAAGACTGACCAGTACATTTGATACCTTGTCAACTCAATGCATAAATACATCACTATTAAACTATAATCTTTTCTTTCTTTCTTTCCCCCAAATCTCACGTTAATATTAATGTCACAATATAAAGCACAGTCCAATGTTTTAAAAGTCCCACAGTCTTTAAAATTTCAATCTTTTAAAAGTAAAGACATGCCAGGGGGAAGCTATTCTGATCCAAGAATTCTGTTTTTAACTTTATACTATAAACTTCCTTATTTTAAATGCATAATTCATAGAATTTTGATAAATTTACCAAGTTGTGCAACCATCAGTTCTGTCTAGATTTAGACCAATTCTTGTTCTAGAAATATCTTACTGTGCTCATTTGTATGCATTCAATGCACCCCTCAATACTAATCTATTTTCTAGATCTTTTGGTTTACTTTTCTAAACTTTAATAGTTAATCAACGCTTGATATTTTGCACCTGACTTCAGTCATACAGCAAACCATTGAGGAGGATTATAATGCTGTACGATGCATTACTGCTTCATTTTTTGAGGGCACTTCATTGATGAGCATGCACGTGGTGTTTATTTTTTCACCAGTATTCACTTGCATTTATTTGTATTATGGCATATTTTGAATACATTGCTCTGAATGTTCATACACACGTATTTGTATAGACATATATTTACATTGGTTGTGCAAGAGCCAAACTGTGGCATTATGTAGTATAGTCATGTTTCTATAAGAGTGGACAATTTTCCTGAAGTGCTTGTACCTTTTCATGGTCACAACAAGGTACAGATTCCCAGTTTTTCTACATCCTTATCAGTGCTCTTTTTTTTTCTTTACCCAGTCTAGTTTTCAATTTTTATAGCAGCCTTTGCATTTCAAAAGCTTTTAATTTTTGCTGAATCTTAATATGTTACAGTTTTTCCTTTTTTTGTTTCCTTTTCTTTGGTTTGCTCTTATTTATCTAGTTTCTTAAAGTAAAGCTTATGTTATTGATTTGAGATTTTACCTGACACCTGAAGTATTCATTATAGCACACACCTCTTTTTTTCTACAGAGATGTTTTTCTTTGACGTTAATTTTGGTTGATATAACAATCTACATTTTGATTGGTGTGTTTATTGGCTTCATTCTCTCAACTCTGAACAACTCAGGTGTTGTTTTCCTGATAACAATAGCAGATATAGTCAAGAGTAACACATGGATAACTGTATTACATGATTATGGTAGTTTTATCCACCGCAGCCATGCTATGTAACCAGACTACATATCTGTCATCAGATGATATATAAAATGAAGAAAGGTGATTTTAATACTACTCAGACATTAGCAAGGAATCTTTTCTTGTATGACAGACAGAATAGATGGAATTTGAGCTCACTATGTAAAAAAAAAAACAGGTCAAGTACAGGAATACAAGTAATATAGATTCTCATTCATATGTGGAATCTAAAATAATCAGGCTTACAGCAGAGAACATCATGGTAGTTATCAGGGGTGAAGGTTAGGATAAAGAGGATCATGAGTTGTTGTTATTATTAGTAGTAGTAGTAGTAGCAGTAGTAGTAGTAATAGTAGCAGCAGTAGTTCTCTTTAATATATAATTCATAATATGGTTACAAGTTAATACTAGTGTAATGCATATTTCAAAATCACTAAGATAAATTTTAAACTTTCTAACCACATAAAGTGGTGTTTGAGAGAGTAGATACATTGCTTGATTATGTATTATATTTAATAAATATAATGATCCTTATGTATAAATTATAATTAACCATTTTATAATTTTACAAAAATAACCTAACTAAAAAATAACTTGTCTTTAGGAATTATTGGGACTTAATGACAGAGGTAAATGCAAATAAGAGTTATCTACAAAATGAAGAATATTTTAATATTTCCATTGTTTAGTTAAGGAAATGTTCTCAATAGATATTAAAATAGCAAAAAATAGAAAAGGGTAAAAATAATTACCCTTCACTATTAGTATTATTATGTACCTGGTTTTTGTTATTTTATAGTGTGCAATTTTCAAAAAATTCTCTAAAATTATAAATGCTTGTAATTATAGAACTTTATATATATTATTTGGTGATGTGATAAATTATTGTATGTGATGTTCTTTTTGTAACTTCACACATGTAAATATTCCATTTTCATGTAACAAATAATATTTAACATAAATGTTTCATATAATTAGTTCCTTTAGGAATATTCCTCTTATTGAGATCTCTAGACCCTCATTCATAGTAAGATAGTACTCAAGATATAAGAAATGAGGATCAAAATATTAATCTTAGCATATGTATATTTAAATGTGTACATTGCATATGAGTGTATTTGTTCTGTAGCTAGATAGAAGCAAAGTACTGTTAATCATAACACATGATCCAGTATCTGAAATAAAACATGTTCCCTGAGTACTGTCTTTCAAAGTATACAACTGTGAAACCACCCTACTATGTCTTGAAAACTTTGTTCCATTGTGGTCATACACCACCTCAGGTTCAGTGTCTTCCAGACACCACAGGGCAGCTGTACATAGGAACTCATAACAGTGTGACAACATGCACAAGATCTCTTCAGTCTCAAGCCAGACCAAGTCCCAGCATGGAGATTAGAGGTGAACATGAAGTTCTACTCTTAACTGAAGAGCTATTGGCAATCAACAGCTTCTTGGAGAGGAAGAGTCAGTTTTCCTTAAAAGTGTAGCTCCTACCTAGTATGGGCCACACAACGATGGAAGGCAACATATCCAAGTATATAGGGGTAACAGAAATTGGATCCGAATTCTTTTTTTAATGAGAATAAAAATGATTGATTAAAGTGGGTAGATAGGGAAAACAGAGGATCTACAAGTATTTGGGAAAGGGTGGCTAATTTAAACAAAAGACTGGATAATGAAGGATATAGTTACCTTTCCTAGAACTTGACAATTAACCTAAAATTTTTCTTTCAGGATAAAGATAACTTCGCCCATACCCAGCAGGAAGCAATTTTAAGAATACGACGCCCACATTCCCAAAGAGGTGGTGTGGGGCGGGTGGTTTTTTGGTCTTTTTTATGGGTTTTGGGTCTGGGATAATTTTCATTGTTTGGGGGGTTGGTTACAAGTTGTTGTCAAGGGTTAGGAAAAAGACTAAGCAGATTAGATCTAAGGTTCTTATAAAAAAAAGAAGAAGAAAAAGACAATTACTAGTTTTAAATACTTTACATTGGATTGGATTGTTTTATATTGTATACAAATTATATATATATTGAAATTGATATTGTTAGAAAATGCTATATGTATATTTCTAATTGTACTTATATCGTTCATTTAATAATGCAATTTTCTGATCCTTGAATGTTATTATTACCAACTATTAGGATATAAAGAAATGAAAGTTAGTAGTTAGACATTACAATAGAACTTGTAGTCATATTAGATATGTATGCAATTCTCAAAAAATTAATAAAATATCTGAGAAAAAATAAAAACTTTTCACTATGGATTTACATTCTACACTCGGACAAGCAAACCTTTCCATGTGACACATGTTTAAAGTGGATATTTAAATTAAAGTTTAAGTCAGTCACATCTTGCATGTTTTTTTTAATCTGAAGAAGTAAGTTTAACACAGATTTCTAATAACATCTGCAACATTTGATGTGAAATATTATTAATATCATCAAGAATGATAATCTTTGCTGTACAAAAATAGAGTTTTGTCTTAATCTGTTTTTTATTGCTATAACCTAATGCCATAGAATTCATAATTTATAAAGGGTAAAGTTTACTTCAATTTTAGTTTTTGGAGACTGTGAGGCCCAAGTTCTAGGAGGGCCTTTGCTGAAGACCTTCTTGCTAGTCGAGTAATGGTTAATCTTCATTGTCAACTTGATGAAACTCAGAATTTTCATGGAAACACAACTCTCAGTATTCCTGAGAGGGTGTTTACAAAAGATTTAATGGTAGGGAAGATTGACCCTGAGTGTGGGTGGCAATATTCCATTAGCTAGGGATCTTGATTGACCACAAAGAGAAAGTCAGCTGAGCACCAGAGTTCATTTCCCTATTTCCTGGTTGTGTGAACAGCTCTTTCAACATCTTGCTGCTAGGTCTTCTCCAACATGATGGGTGTAACCTTGAAATATAAGCAAAAATACAGCTTTTCTTACACTATATCATAACTGATAAAAGTGATGAATACATATAGTATCACATGGCACCATTTGATGGGAGTCATACACAGAAACAGAGTCAATCTGACTCCTACAACAACTATATATGTTTATACAGAGTCCCTCTATGGAACTCTGGCTCTCCTAGAACTTTCTCTATGGGCCAGTCTGGCCTTGAACTCATAGAGACCCTCTCGCTTCTGCTTCCCTAGTACTGGGCATAAAGGTGTGTGCCACCACACCTGAGATGAACATATTTTTGAGATAACTCATTAACCTATTAACAAATTATCAAAGGATCATTCTGTTGATAAAGGTTAACCTTAGCATATTTGCAATAACCTTGTAAATGTTCCACATGTCCCCCCATTTTCCAGTGGATAGGAATCAATTTTTTAACATTACTTCTTATAAGGACATTAAAACTATAGCAATGTATCTTTAATGAAAATTAGAAGCTATACTTTATTTTATTAAAATTTCAGTCATAAGTTTTGCTCTTTTCATTTAAGAATATATAAAAAGTCATATCTTAGATAAATAATAAAAAAAGAATAACCAGCATCTATAAATAAAATATTTAATCAGACAAAAATCTAACTGAGGAGATTTATAAAAGTATCTTTTTTCCATTGTAAAAGTCTATTTAATGCTCACATTTACATATGTGATTATTAGTTCTGGGTGCTCCGTAATAGAAATAGTGAAGTGATTACAGAGAAAGTGCTGTGAACATAAAGAGGATGATTGAAAGTGAATTAGTAATACACACACTGTAAGGGAAATCAACATCAGAGGAAAACAGTGCGGCTGGGACATTCTAAAAGGTCAGGTGATAGTACAAGTATTAGAGTGTTCTAAGGGCTGAAAAAAATGTTCATTAAAAGTGGTGTCTTGGTCACAAAGAAATTGATTTAATGTATAGTGTCACCAAGTTAAGGAAGATATCTTTGCTGCACTGTGTATTTCAATATCTTTTGCCAGGCTGTGGTTTAGTTAAGTATGGAGTGAACACATCTTCTGGGGCTTCCCGTGCTTAGGTTTGATCCTTACTGTGAGAATTTCCAGGATGGAAACCTAGCTGGTCTCTGGTGTTTAGCAATGGGGCTTTAGGAAGTGATCAGGCCGTCAGGTTGCACCTTTTGTGGCTCTGTGGCTTCATGAGTTGTGCTGAATGCCTGTCCATGAGCTCCATTTCTCTCTCACCATGTGTTGCCCTGTGCACCTCCCAGCTCTGCCTGTACAGGCGTTATCATCAGACACAGCCCTAGAGTTTGAAATGTAATTGAGAGCCAAAATAAACAACTTTTCAGTAATTTGAGGGTTGATTCTAGAAAGAACTCAAGAAATGGGAAGAGCTTTGGGCAACTGAAGTTCTACCTGCTCAAAAGCTCCCATCATGTGTTGTCAAGGCATGCCCTTGGTGTGATAGATCTTTGGTTCTCTCAATCTGCACAAAAACTCCCTGCATTGAGAGTCAACTCTCAGACAGTGGTACCAAATTTTATTCTAAGAAGTTATTGGCATTCCCAGAAACTGTAAATGCTGGGTGATCACAATGGGGAGTTAGTGCTATACCTATTAATAATAAAAAAGTTATCAGACCAGAATGTTGAAAGTCAGGTAAGTTTGGTTTAAATATGAGGATACAAAAAGCTGGAAAGGAATGATAAGCGAATTCTAGGAATTATCTGCCTATATTAATAACAATTACAAATGTTTAAATGTATAAATCTTAGATTGGGTCATTCTGCATGGACTTTATATACTGAAAAACAGTTAGCATTTTGTGCCATCAATAGTATACATTTACAACACAAATGGATCTGTGAAGCAATGGAGAATGATCTATCGTCATAATAAGATGTTTTAGCACAATGCTCAGTCACTGATACTTGAAGTAAAAAAATCTAAAACAGTCTATGGTGTTTGAATACTTTTATAACACTGAATTGGTGGAAATACAAAGCTCACACAATTGGACAATAGGTGCTATGCTAGTATGCATTTGTTGTGGGATACCTGAAGAGAAATGCTCCTGAGATGCTTGAATAAGTCATACGGAGTCTTTATTTGCACCTCTAGCAGGGCTGTCCCTGGAGTACCGGAAAGCAGCCTCTACCTCCAGTTTGTCCAAATTTTTAAAGGCAAAACCCACAACTGTGACATACACAGAAAGGCAGCTCTGGACATCAGCAGCAAGCCATGATTTTTTACAGGAATGGGGAGATAGCAGCTAAGTGACCAGGCAGTTCACTCAGCCTTGAGATCAGGGACACATTGTATAGATATTTATAGCTGGTCCAGGGACAAGTTTACTCTAAGAGCTTATGGCTTGTTTAAGTGACCAGAGGTCAGTTTACCCAAGATAGTGTTAGAAATTACATTATCCATAGGAATACTTTCATGAGATAGCATAACTATAGTTCAGCAGCCCACTCCACACTGATCATTTATAGAATTATTAAACAATCATCAACAAGTTCTACAATGTTTTTGTGATTGAGCATACTCATACACACATATGCACTTTTGTTTTGTTTTGTTTTTTTTGAGACAGGGTTTCTCTGTGTAGTTTTGCACCTTTCCTGGAACTCACTCTGTAGCCCAGGCAGGCCTCGAACTCACAGAGATTAAAGTGCTGGGATTAAAGGCGTGCACCACCACTGCCTGGCTCACATATGCACTTATATGCAATCCTTTTATCTAGATAGGAAGACAGATAGGTACAAATAGATATTATTTATTCGTATATCTACATGTCAATCTGTATTTGTGCAGAAAAGGAATAGTGATTTCTCTTACAGTTGGACTTTCAATCATTTTGTATACACACCTATAGTCACACACACACACACACACACACACACATATATATATATATATATATATGAGTGTAAATACATACATGAATTATTCATGTTTATGGCATCTTCTTTAGCTTATTTATCAAGGCATCTGCACATGTACAAACAAAGGAATGATGATATTTACAAATAAGAAAGGGACCATTTTATATTACTTGGAATATTAGGATAGAAAAATGTGAAAAACAGATTGGAATTAGGAAGTTTTGAGATCACAAAACATAAACAATATTCTTGAAGACCTAAAATGCATTTCAAAGTATCACACACTGAATATTGTTCTAAAAATTGTACATGTTTGTTTTTATGTTTTTAAAAGAAATGTTCAAATAACAAGAGCTAGAGCTCAGAATATCTGCCATAGGTCACTCAGATGAGAAAAGATGCATGAGTTTAGGTGTACTATGTCTCTACAAAGCTTGTAGAGATAATTCTTATTCCTTTATCTACAGACCTTAACATTTTTTTTTTTTTTTTTTTTTTTGGAAACAGGGTTTCACTGTGTAGTTTTGCGCCTTTCCTGTATCTCTGTAGACCAGATTGGCCTTGAACTCACGGAGATCCGCCTGGCTCTGCCTCCCGAGTGCTGGGATTAAAGGCGTGCGCCACCACCGCCCGGCTGACCTTAACATTTTTAAGGGTAGATACAGGGTAGCTGAGTGTCTTTGACTTGGGTACTCAAGAGCCCTTGTAGAGCCTTTGCTCTCCCCCGTTTCTGAGTGGATGGAAGTATTTGTGAATACTCCTGGACATTATATCAAATCTCTTCTTTGTTTTACTTCCTGTTTTGTAGCTGCTGTGACACCTCTGGGCAAGTTCAATGAGCTATTGGTAGGTACAAACTACCAGTAATTTCTGCAGACTCAGGAGCTGTCTCTCCTCCCTCCTGTCTCAAAGCTTTCTATGGAAGACATCCCTTTGCAGGTACGTTTTAGGAGTTAGAGATACGGCACACAGCACTGTTCACACTCTCGAAAGCAGCAATTGACAAAGGTAGAGATGAAACCAGACAGATTTATACTTTCTCCTGCATTTTCCTAGGTAGAAGGAAATGAGATACACTCTAGGAAACCATAGGATTAAGGAATATTCACTTATGAAGGATTTCAAACAAGAGTGAACCTTCTCATGGATTCTTATTTTATATAATCTCTAAAACCATTCCTCATCTTTCTTAGACCACACTGCCTTCAACGAAGTATATCAACGCAGGCTCTCCCCATGTGCTGGCATCACGGCTCCTGAGTTTTCATCTTTAAGTTCATTAACCAGCGAAGGGAATTCATTTAGTTAGAGAGTTCCTGCAGTACCAAGTGAGGAAAGGAAAAATATAAATACAAAAATACCTGTTAGCAACATTTGGAAATAGAAAAGTGAGAGAAGACAGAAAAGTGAGAGAAGAAAACAGAAGAAATTTCCAAATTTTATTTGGTATTAGTTGGATACTGCCTTGATTTTTTACTTTTTTCTTTCTTTGTTTCTCTTTTTGTTTGTGTTTCTTTCTCTCTTTCTCTCTCTCTCTCTCTCTCTCTCTCTCTCTCTCTCTCTCTCTCTCTTTCCTTTCTTCTTTCTTTCTTTCTTTGTCAGCTTCATACATGCTAGAGTTATCTGGGAAGAGGATTCTCAATTGATAAATTGTCTACACGGGACTGCCTGTAAGAAGTTCTGTAGAGCAATCAGGGATTGATGTGGGAAGGTCTAGCTCATTTTGGTTTGTGCTACTCCTGAGTGAGTGGTCCTGTTCAACTGAGCCATGAGAAGCAAGCAAGTAGTATTTCTCTATTGTCTCTTCTTCAGTTCCTGCCTCCAGGCACAGAAGAATTCCTGCCCTGACTTCTCTAAATGTTGAAATGAGACCTGAGAATTGTACAAAAAAACAAAAACAAAAAAACTAAAAAAAAAAACAAAACTCCCTTCCCAAGTTTGGTTTAGACATGGTGGTTTTCCTTTTGTTGTTGTTGTTGGTTTTCCTTATTGACTTTCTGGGAGTTTCACATCATGCACCGCAATCCCACTTATCTCTCAGACCCTCTGTATCTGACTCTCGTTCTTGTAATATCACTCCAAAAGGAAAGACAAAAAAGAATAAAAATGAGATTAAAAACAATAATAAATTTAAAAAAAGAAGAAAAACATTTCGGTCTTTTGTCTTTCCTGCCTCTCCATGGCCTCTGCATTCATCTTAGTGCCACTGAAAATGGCTATGGGTCCTTTCGCCCAGCATCTGCATGCCTTCAGTGGTAACCAGAGTCTCAGATATCAATGCAGACCCTGACTGTGGTGGAGCTATGGACCCAGACATGGCCCTAGGCAGCAGTTCGGGCCAGACAACACCATGGCTACTGGTGGCAGCACAGGGCACTGAGGTTGGCATGGTCCCAGCAGCAACATGGAAATGGATTTTTATCATAAAAATAGAAATCCAAAAGACACAAAAATCAGTTCCAGATTATTGGAAATGAAGGAATACAAAAGTTAGCATTTCTTCCAGATAAGAACAGGAGGATATCTTCCCAAAATTCAGTACACATTAAACTTTTGTTGAACAGGGTACAAAGTACAGTTATAACCAAGAGAAGAGTCATAATTGCTCTATTTTAGGATTATAGTACTACAGAGTCAGGAAAATTCCCAGATTCGACCTGGAATCACACCTGTATTTTTACCATTTCCAAGCCTGTTTAACTTGTCCCACTCAGTACAATAAATGCTGATGAGAATAAATATCAACCAGAATTCTAATAGTATTGCTGAAAGAAAAGAACATTTGCTAACTACCATAAACAGCATGGGTCAGCTGTCTCTGTGATTTGCCCCATCATGATCTTGACCTCACTTGCTCCTGTGATCCCTCCTCCTTCTCTTCAACTGAAGTCTATGAGTTCATCCCAGTGCTTGGAGAGGGTGCCTGAATTTGCCTTCTCCTATAGTCAGATTAGTGACTACAGTAATTGTCATCATAGAACCTGCATCCAGTAATGGATGAAAGCAGACGCAGTGATCCACAGCCACGCACTGGGCTGAGCTCCTTCTCTCAATTTTGATGTTTTCCTTCTAACTCTATCTGTATTCCTGATGCTTTCCTTCTGACTCTATCTTTATTCTTGATGATTTCCTTCTAACTCTTTCACTTCTGTTTTCCCTCTAACTCTGTCATTCTTGATAATTTCCTTCTAACTCATTTTAACTCTATCTTTATTCTTTTCCTTACAGCTTATATACCCCAGCAAAATCTTTCAATTTACAGTGGGGTTACATTCTGTTTTTCAAGTGAACGATTACAACGAGCCCAAGTAAAAAACAGCATGTTTTCCATATCCTTTATGTGATTAAACATGTTATATATTACAGCTGAAAATCAAATTGTCCCAAGAACCCATGTACATTCACACTCAAGCAACTTTTATAGATTAACAGAGTGTAAGAAGCAAGATATTCTTTTACTGGCAGGCTGCATTTTGTGGCTACAAAGAAAGGACCAATCACTATTGCTTATCCTGAAAGATAATCTTATAAGGAATTTTAAGGAAACCACAAATCTAAACTTTTACACAGGAAAAGAATCAGTCAGTTCTACTTAAAATATTTAGGGTGCATATCCACTCATCAATAATTTCTCATAGCAGGAGATTGGTCATCAACCAATCCTAGCAAGAAAGGCATGTCAGCTAATGATAATCAGGCTGCTTTCTTCTTATATCTTGACCTTAAAGAGTTCCTCACTCAAATATGTGCCTTTCTAAAACCTTAGATTGTCTCCTGTGGTTTTCACTTCAAAGTTATTTGACGAAAACATCTTTGTAGCATGAATCCTAATTGGACTTAATAAAAACCCAGAGCCAGATATCAGGGTAAATTCTGAAATATCAAAGAGATAAAGGAACAAGACACAGCCACCTCTCACCTCACCAACTCCTCAGTTAAAAGGACTGAGCTCCTATCTCCTCCAGCCTTATATTTCATTCTCTGCCCAGCCATATCACTTCCTGTCTCAACCTCCCTAGTGCTAGGATTAAAGGCATGTGTGCCTCGCAAGGACTGAAAGCAAAGGCATGAGATCCCAAGTTCTGGGATTAAAAGTGTGTGCTACCACCGCCTAGCCTCTATGGCTAACTAGTGCCTGGCTTTCCCCTCTGATCTTCAGGCAAGCTTTATTTGTTAGAACATACACAAAATATTACCACACATCTTAGTCTAACTTTAAGTTATTTTCACTCAGACCACATGTTACTCTTCCTATGTCTCAATATAGAAGATTTGATATCATTCCACCAAAAAGATACTGAGCAGAGCAAGCCTGAATTTTCTCATCGTTATATAGCAAAAGAAATAGAATCTTGAAAGCTGGGCTGAAAAAGCTACCATGCATTTGTAAAACATAGTTCTATCAGTGGAAATTATTGCTATGTAGAACGTGATTCAATTCTGATACATAACCATTGTTTATATTCTGCATGCCACAAAGATTTGAAAACTGGAAATATATATTTTAAACCCCTACAGCTGTAAACTTAAATAAGTGGTACATTTTAGAGGAGTCGTTTTAGCACACCACACAAAGACAATGACATTGGACAAGCATCTGTAGTTCTATTTCATGAGATACAGTATTAATATATCTTTTGTCTACTATTTTGTCAGGCACATGGTCCATTCCTTTACATATGGTTATAAAAAGACTCTTTAGATTTCCCCTTTTTGCCATTTTAATGAATTGTAGCAATAGTAAAATATTTTATATCTATTGCAAAGAAACTCCTTGGGAAGCACAGCAGTAATTTCAGCTCAGTGATACAGGAAACCAGATTAGTTTTTAATTAAGCTTTTAATATTAGTCAAAACATAACTTGTCTAAAATAAGATAGCTAGAAGAAACTAAAGGCTGTTTTCTGGAGTTCACAGGTCAGTAAGACTGATACACCCAGAAGTCCTTATCAAGAAGCTTGTTTCTGTTCATATCACTACTTTGTTTTCCAGACTGATGGTATAGCCAAACGACAAAACCCAGGGATGCATTTCTCTATGGGTACAGAAGTAGTAACCACAACAGGCAGTGTATAAGGATAATCACAACCTTTTAGGGTGCATCCTACTTTACTATTGAGTATCAATGAGCGTTTTTTCCCTTGAAGATTGGGTACATTTCACTCTTCTGATTTGCCTATGAACTCTGGTGCACTGACTCTTAAGTGGACATCATTAATTTTTGTTTTTGACCACCTTCTTTCCTTCTTCCATGTCTTCATATTCTCAGCTATGCTCACGTGTGCTCGAATGTCCAATCCGGCACAGTGATTGCGCCACTTTCATGACATTCATTTTGCCTCTGCTTCCCTGAATGAACAACATTAAACTCATTTCCTTTCCAATAAAACTGACATTCACAGAGCTCCTACCTTAACTCAAGAACTGACTTAAGCATTTATAATGCAAATATCTTTGAGCCAGATATGAAATCCTTAACCATGGTTAAATAGCGACTATATTGTTAGATGGACACCTTCAATGCAAAATTCATCTTAGACTTAAAAGACACTGACAGTTTAAAACTTATCCAATCTTGATAAGCAAAATCATGTTTCCTTGCTCCTAGCAACACCCGCAGAAGGTGAGTCAGCTTCCAAGGTCCACCAGACTATGGCTTTGGGGAGTACAAAGTAGTGACCGTAAGCTGGAGCCTGCTTTTACTGGTATAACAACTTATGATTTTATCTGCATCTGTTATAAAGAAAAATATATTACCATAGATCTTTTAAACCCAGACTAGACATTTGAACTGTCATTTTCACCTCTGATTTCCATCAAGGTTCATAAAGCTTTTAAAGGCACTCAGTAATGTATCCTGTATATCAAGATCCACAAAAGGCACCGTTTCTGTTCTACAGGGGTGAGAGGCAGAGAGCCGGACTCTTTGTAGTCCACAACCAGGGAGTTCAAAAGCACCAACAAAGGACTTTTATGCAGCCAAGGACTTTTTTCTATGACTTTTATTCTGAGCAAAATGTATTCAGCTAAGAAAGAATGGGAAATGTGGTCTTAAAATAATTTCTGTGGCAGAAACTGGATTTCAAATGATATAATGAACTAATGTGCAGGAGAGGAAAAGAAATAATTAGCTCAAACAACGCATTTGATAGAGTTAGCAAAAAAATAATTGATATACATTTTATGTGGCTTTTATAAAAAGGACTATATGGGTAAGTAGTCTTGATAGCTTTATTTGAAATTGTAGGTGTATCTTAAATATCAGTCTAGCATCTGATATATAGGCTAGATTAGAATTCGTATACTTTTTCTCTTTATAAACCCGACTATGTTAATTTTTAATAGAATTTCCATTTTCCATTTAGAACTGTAATTTTAAGACATAGATCTTCATAATTTTACATAAATGCCAACAGAATTTATATAATATGAAAACAATGAGACTGTAACATGCAAAACACTGTAATAAAATTTTACTAATATACTAAGAATTGAAAAAAATAAGAATTTGTTTACCTGACTTGTAAATAAAAAATTGAGTGGGAGTTAATGCTCGTTACATTGTATATACCTGAAATTCTAGAACTTGAGTGGTAGAAGCAGGAGTAGCAGAAATTAAAGGTCATGGGTCACAGGAGACTCTGTCTGAAAATTAGCAGCTAATTTGGATACAGTTAACAGAACTTCAGCTCACTGGTTTAGTTGGACAGGGAATTGTGTTGATCAGCCCATATCCACAATACAGACTAGTGCTTTGAACTAGTTAGTTGAGTTAGTTGCAGAGACTGAAAACTGCAGATTACCATTACTTATTATGGTCCTACAAATATTCACTTCCTATAATGAATGTTTTTTACATGCCACCAAGTAGCTTTGAGCACCTACTTGTGTTTCAGACAGAATGTTATAAAAGAGAATATAGCAAAGTATAAAATATATAAAGTAATTGGATTTTGTCTCCAACTTTAATCAATTTGCCCTTAGATTTGGGAAAACTTAGAGTCCTCATAGTTAGCAATATTTATTTTCAGAGTGATTGGTATATGGACTGAGACAACCAGCAATTAATGATTTTCAAGTGCTTTGAGATACCCTGCTGTAGACTTGCAGATGGGAGAAATGAGAAGGTTTGCGTTGGTATTTAAGTTTCTCCATTTGGTGTTCAGAGAGACATACAGGGATAGTATCAGAAAATGTTTTTTGGCCTTTTGAAGCATCTTATTATGGATCAATAATTGGCTTATGAACAATAATCTGATTTTATTTTCACTTAAAATATTTGAGAGCTAACATGTTAAATTGAAGTGAGTTTAAATGAAAAAAGGCTACTCAGATGGAATCATTTGCAAAGAACTTTGGAATATTTTGCAAAAATATTATCCATAAAAAAGAAGGCTGACGGGCACAAAGAACTGATATGGTTTATACTCATGAGTCTTAAGCAATTTAATTTTATAAACTTCATTATAAAAAATACTTGCAAGTAAATACAAAAATCAAACATCTAAATTAATCAGAACCATGGTCTATAAAACTCAATGAACTTAGAATAGACTTAGAATAGGCATTAAACTATTAATCACTAATCATTAAACTACTAAGCAATACAAGTTTTAAAGATATAAAATTCATACCAAAGTATTTTAAAAACTAATTTAACTTTTTTTGAACAACAACATAGTGTTCTGTTTAGGTCTTTGCTAATTGAAATGCCATTCATTAATTGAAATATAATTTATTTTCTGATGTTGATCATACTATATACATAGAAATGAATTCTATTTTAATAGAACTCTCCCTATTCATCAGAATTAGGATAAAAATGTACAGAAATTAAATGAAAAACTAAAGGCCATAGCTAGAGTGAAAGTGAATTCTGGGTATTCTGCTAAAACAAAGATGATAATAAAAATTTTCTGAGATGCTTAGTTTAGTTACACTAAGAATACAGACAGAATATAATGTAGAATAAACATATACTTAAGAAACTGTAAGAATATTTATAAACACAAAAGTTTAAATATATCTCTGTCAAGAAATGTGGGTTCTACCCTGAGACCTACCATTGATTCTCACTGAAACTTGTGTTCTCTTGCATCAGTGATTTCTTACCTTGAAACTCTACCCAGAATCTATTTGTACATAAGCAGAGTGATGACAAAATAATGCTTAGTTATAATTCAATCATCAGGAAGCACAGGGTGAACCTTCACTGCAACTTTTTCATCACACACACACATACACACACCACGGCACGACGTGTGTGAATGTGACTCTAAAGCCACAGAGAAACATAGTCTTACAGCCCAGTAACTGCCTGCTTTATCAAATATCTACAAATGACCTCAACTTCTTTGATACTAATGTTGACCTTCCCTTTACTAACTTGGCACTAAATCTTGAAGACTTGGCAAAGTTAAGGTATTAAAATGTGCTAAGCTTCATTTCAGGAATCTCATACTTCCCTGTTTTGTTGGTGTGAGAATGGAATTATTATGGGTTTGCTAAAATGGCAATCCTATGGAATTCCTTTATTTATTTATTTATTTTACTTTTTTATGAAGAAATTTTTTATTTATTTTACATACCAACCACAAATCCCCCTCTCATCCCTCCTTCTGTTCCTTGGCAAGCCTTCCTTCCCAGCCCATACCCCATCTGCTTCTCTGAAAAGGTAAGACATCCCATGAGGAATCAGCAAAGTTGAGGCAGGTCAACTGAACCAAGCTAGTGGGAACTCATGGACTTTAGACCAACAGCAGTGTAGCCTGTGTGGGACTAGATTAGGTCCTCTGCATAAGCAACACAGTTGTGTAGTTTAAGGGGTCCCTGGCAGTGGGAATAGAATCTATCCCTGGTGCATGAACTGGCTTTTTGGAGCCCATTATCTATGGGGGAGATACCTTGCAAAACCTTGATGCCAGGGGAGGGGCTTGGGCCTGCCTCAACCGCATATCCCAAGCTTTTTTTTTTTTATCTTTAAGAAGCATCTTTATTTTGTTTTTGTAATTATTACTTTCTTCAGTAATATAGGTATCTTGTAGTAACTCCTATCTATGGTAATATCATTATTTATTTATAATTTTTTCATACAATATATTTTGATCATATTCTTTACCCTACCCCCAAACCTCCCAGATCCTCCTCAACTCCCTATCCATCCAACTTCTTGTGCTCTCTCTTTCTCTCTCTCTCCAAAAGATAAAAAACAAGATGCTCCGCAAACTGAAAACAAACAAACACAATACACTAGAACTACCCAAACAAAACTAACAAAAGCCCACAAAATTGGAGTGTTTTGTGTTTACCAACTACTCCTGGGCATGTGCCTCCTTTGGAGTGTGATTGTTATACACAGGGACACTCCATGAGAGAAAACTGATTTTTCCCTTTCTCAGAAAATATCACTTGCAAAAAGCTACTTGGTTAATGGTGGAACTTTGTATCCATTTTTCCTTTTCTGTGTTGGGACTTTATCCCATTTGAACATGTTGAGCATGTTGTCACAGTCTTTGTGAGGTCATATGTGTACTAGTCCTGTTGTGTCTGGAGGATGCTGTTTCTATGTAGACATCCATCTCCTATATAGAGGTCCTCTTATAATCTTTCTATCTTCTCTTCTTTCTGCAAAGTTCCCTGAACCTTGAGGGGCGGGTGATAAAGAGATCACATTTATTACTAAGTGTTCCAAAGTTTCTTATTCTGCACATTTTCCAGTTGTGGGTTTCTGTGTTAATCCCCATCAACTACATTAAGAATCTTCTCTGTTGAGGGTTGAGTTATACACTGATCTATGGGTATAGCAAAAAGACATTAGGAGCCATTACGATATTCCTTTAGCAGAATAATAGTTGTCCTTTTCCCCTGAGGCCCATGACTTCTCTAGTCCTTGGTCATTTTGACTGTATCAGGTATAGGTTCCATCTCACTGAGTAGAATTTAAATCCAATCAAAAAGTGATGATGGGCTTGAATTTTTGGCACAGGAAAGGACTCTATGAACAGGACACTGGTGGCACAGGATTTAAGGCTAATGATTGATAAATGGGATCTCACGAAGCTAAAAAGCATCTGTATAGCAAAGAACTCCATCGCTCAGGCCAAGCGGCAGCTACAGTGTGAGAAAAGATCTATTAAAATGCTGTGACCCAGTTTTGTGAGCATGCTATGTTCTGCAAAAGCTTGAGGTGAAGATGAGGATTTCTTTGCCTTGAATTTGTAAATGTCTGCACTGAACCTCAATTATGGCCTTAACTTGGTTGCTTCTCCATAAACATCAGAGTGTGATCCAAAATTTATCCAAAATTTAGAATTGGAGCAATCTTTCAAAACTTCACCCTAGTTTCCTGATTTATAATATGAGCATTTAATTGGATTGAAATCTGTCAATCCCAGTAACTTGGCATGCTGCAATTCTAGGCAAAATTTATAGCAAATATGCTAATAGAAAAAAGCCATTGTCACTTAAAAAGCAGTGTTACAGCTATTCTGAGGATTTTTAAGGTCTAGATCATGTTTACTGTAAATGCAGCATTAGAAGTATTTATTTTTATAAAAATTAAAGTTTATAAAATAATGTTTTAATTTTATTAAAATTTAAATGCAAAATTTTATGGCAATGGTTTGAAACAGATTTTGTTTTCAAATTTTCAGTTTGTTGATATATTTATTAAGTTAATTTTGAAGTATCTGGTTTTTATGGATATGTTGATTTATGTATACATATAGACCTTTTTCTTAAAGTCATTAAGCTTTGGTATATAACAATCCCAGTAAACTTGTCCTCAATTTGGGCTACCCATGAGATGGGAATCTAGTCAATGTATTGTTTTAACAGATCTCACTTCATCCTCGATTACATTCATACATTCTCTCCTCTCAATACTGACCTCAAGCTGTAATGGCTTTTCATGACTGTGAAAATAATTCTAGGCAGTGCCATGTAGGTTCTCTTGCATTCTATCTATCTGTCTGTCTATCTTTCTCTTGCATTCTATCTATCTATCTATCTATCTATCTATCTATCTATCTATCTATCTATCTATCTATCTATCATCTATCTCTTCATCTCTCCATCTCTCCTCTCCACCTCTCTATCTCTTTCCTTCTGTTCATCCAATCTTTTTGGTGTGTGTATGTGATGTACGTGTGTGTGTGTGTGTGTGTGTGTGTGTGTGTGTGTGTGTGCATGGATACGCTTTCCTGTACATGCTCATGTTTAGACCAGAGAGGTTGACCTCAGGAATCTTCCTCTATCACTGTTCATAGAATATTTTTGTGTTTGACAGGGTTTTTCACTGAACCTGGAGCTCCCCATTGAGATCAATTGTCTGACCACTGAGATCATGATACACATCAGTCTCTGCCCCTTCCCCCAGCACTAGAATTACCACTATGCTTGAATTTTATATGGATGCCAGGCTTCAAAAATCATGTCCTCCTGCTTTCATAGCAAGCATATTACTTGCTGAGTCATCTCACCAACCCCCAATATAGATGTTCATTAGGAATATGGCACTTTTAAATCAAAATATATTCTTCATTTAACTTGGAAAGTACTGAATATATTCTTCTATTTCACAGGGTTTTTTGTTTTCTATTTTTGGCATTTGTATGGTCTTCTTGGGCACACTTTCCTGTGTCCTTATATATAATTCTCCTATAGTATAGAGCATCAAGTAAGCAATCAACACTTCTCCAAGCATAGAAGTAAATTTTGTAATTTGCTAATGAATAGAAGACAAAATACCGTAAGGAGACTCAGCATCAAGGTGTTCCTTTGTTGCTGGTTCATTTAGGATATGTGAATCTCTCATCCTTATGATGAAATTCAGTAGGGAATGATTTCACTTCTAAATAGTCTTTGGATTTTTAAAATAATCATCACATGTATTTATTCACAAAATACAGCACGATAATATGATAAATTTAATGGATGTTTTTATTGGTTCATTCATTATTTCACAGAAACTTTATTGATTTAGTACATTAGCTTATGAATTGTGAGGCAATCAGTATGAGAATTGAATTAATGTAGATATCCTTTTGACATTCAGATTTATGTATACTGGATGGATAACAGAACAATAGCATAAAAGAGAAAGGTCTTTTATTATTTTGGTCTTATAACCCAGAAGCCATCTGAAATATTTCCTTGTCTATGAAGCTTTTTCTGAGTCCTTTCTTCCTTCCCTCCAATTCTGTAATTCAGTTTCTTTATTCATGCTACTTTTTCTTCTTTAAATGGTTTTTAAACGGAGCCAGGAAATAGGCTTACTCTGCTATTTATATCTCATACCAGGATCTCTATTGACATACACAAAATATTTGACCACGTGGATGAAGATTCTGTGAGAAAGAGCTCACCTAGGCTGCTCATTTCACTATCTTCCATTTCTCACTCAGCAGTTACAGTGAGACTTCTTCCCCTACCACACTTGACTTTGTCAAATAAGACTTGTAGTTTGATATCCCATGCAGCATTTCTGATGACAATATTGATTTCCATTTTATTCACAAATGTGTAGGTTTTAGAGAGAAGCTATTGGGACATGAAAATAAGTGTGTTATCCCATGGATGGTACAAAAAACACAACTCTTAAAATCCTCGTCTCATAATGGGAACCAATATTTACATGAGATTAATTATTTCATATAGTGATCTCTTATTGTAACATTAAAAATGTTATTTCATATTTTCTATGTACTAAGTCCCATAGATTCAGTTGCTCAGTATATCCTTTCTTTCATCTTTGTGCTGTACAAAGACTTCTGTTCTTTCTAAGGCATGTCTTCTTTTTCTTCAGAAACTGCAAAATTACTGGTGCGTATTAACCATAAGTACCATCTGTACTTTAGTGAATTACTAAGATCAAATGCCAGTCTTTTGCTTTATATGTGTTATATGAGAAAGTGAATTTTAGTTAATTCTACCTAAATACTTGGTATCAAGATAATAAAAAAAATATTGTAAAATTCCTCATCATTCTTATTTTGCCACAGAGTTTTCTTCTTGCCTGTTTGTGATGTTTTTTCAAAGTCAATGTGAGAAGGCTCTTAGAACAAAACTGAACTACAAACTGTCTTTCAAAGCCTCACAAACTCACATCTTTAACTGTTACGTAAAATTTGTCCCAACATTCTGCCCAGCAAGATGGCAATCATTAACAATATATTCCTCTCAACTATTGCCACAAAGCTATTATTCACACAGGGCAACAACCGAGTTAATTTTTGGAGAGAGCTGTTCAGAGAGGCCAAGAAGTACAGCATTTATCAGTACTGCCTTTTCTCTTACTTCTAATTAGTGTGGAAAGGTTCCAAACAGGAGTCAGCCCCTCAGAAGTCTGTGCTGCACAAAGCAAGGCTTGTTAACAGACACAGGAAACAATTTTATTTTCCAGAATAAACAACTGCGTCACCAAGCCTTTTCATATGTGGCACAATCTTATTTACTACACTCCTTAACTGTTGAATGCTGTTTATATGCTTCCGTGCTTTTTCATTAAAACTTAAAAAGCCTATTCTTCTGACTCAATATAGATGATAATATGTTCATAATGTTCCCCACAATAGGACTGTAGACTTCCTTAGTGATACATTTGCTTTTCTATTATTTATTTTTATAAATTTCCTTTTACTTTTTTTGTTTGTTTTTGATGCATGATTGCTCCTTTAAATTTCACAACCTACTGTTAAATTTTGCAATCTGTAGTTTTAATGTAAAAAATCTGTTCACTATCTTTCCCACAAAATTCAGCTTATGTTGTATTTCTATTTCTTCCAGTCTAAATCCCTAGGCAAAGTTGCTGGTTATTCATACATATAAGCATTTTCCATGAGCAAACATAGGTCACCACTGAGTGTCTTGAGACATTTACATTAGCTGAGTGAAAGAGACAAGTGCACCTGTCTTATCTCAACTATCTTCCAACTTTCTCTCCCTGTAGTCATCATAGATTATCCTAGGCACTTGACTGTGTATTTTGTCAAAGCACAGACGTCTTCATCTTGGATTATCCTCAAGTTGCTGAGTAATAATGTGCAAAATTATGAAAAATTCTATTTCTAATTGGGGGAATGAAATATGTCCTAAGTTTCTTGCATCCTTTGCAAATGTATCACATACTTCAGAGCATAGTGTTGAACAAATGCTTTTTGACAATATTTCTCTCCTCATATAGAGTAATATGAAAAGTTAATGTCATTTAAGTTTGTGCTGCAGAAATATTATGAAATGAAGTCACAGTGGTATTATTACATTATGATTAATTTCTTGTCATGAAATATCACTCACTGCTGTGCTTTCAGGTAGAAGGATCAGAGAGACAAGAAAAGCATAATCTTTGTTACCTCGATGTTGACATTGTATGTTTATAATTAGGCAAGAACTGGAAAATCTCATTTTGAATGTCTTTTTATACTAAAATTAGTAAAAGTAATTTTGTAACCAATATAATGGTAACTCCTATGCAGTATAAGATCCACTGAGATCTCCTGTTTGAAAGAAAATTTATCAGACATAATGTTCATTGATAAAGGCAGATGAAAATGAACAGCGAGATACCAGTGAGCAGGTACGATACAGTCTGCTGTCTTCTGTCTTGTTATGTGATCCTTGATGCTAAATGTGTTCTTTTCCTGTCTTCACAAACACTATCATGATCTTCTTGCCAAGTACTCACAAAACCTAAGGGAAAAAATGGAGAGAGATACATGTTAGTCACTGGTTATAGATCCATTTAAAAAATTTACATACACAAGCACACACATTATGATATAATTTTTTGTAATTGTTTCCTATTACATATTCAGTAAAACACAAAATCCTTCTCAAAGAACAAACTACAGCAAGAACAATATTGAGATCTTTTTGTAATTGATGTCACTGTTTGCAATTGTTCAGCTGTTTCCCACACCAAAACCTCAGTTACTTAACCATCTTGTGTTTCTGATGCTGCATTCTAAGCAACTTCATCACTACACTCAGACATCTACCAAAGAAGTTCTTCCCATTTCAAAAGGTCACATTAATGTAAATAAATACATTCTTCAAAACGAAAGCACAAATTTCACACATCAGGAATTTTAATGTGGTCTAAAACTATCTAAAATAAACTCCACATTCTTTCCAAATCTTAAGATTTCATATAGTTGCATGATATTGGCATCTCCACCTATGTCAGAGAAGAGTCTGACTTCATCTAAATAATCAGTTTGGGATTCCCTGTTACTTCGTTCTTTCGTACTCTGTTTCTGTGAACATGCATGTTCATATATCTCTGTGTGAATATGTATGCTCATACATCTCTATGTGAATATGTATGTTCATATATCTCTATGTGAATATGCATGCTCATACATCTCTGTGTGAATATGTATGTTCATATATCTCTATGTGAACATGCATGTTCATACATCTCCATGTGAATATGCATGTTCAATATCTCCATATGAATATGCATGTTTATACATCTTCATGTGAATATGCATGTTCATATATCCCTATGTGAATATGCATGTTCATAATCTCTATGTGACTATGCATGCTCATACACCGCTATGTGAACATGCATGCTCATACATCTCCATGTGAATGTGCATGTTCATATATCTCTATGTGAACATGCATGCTCATACATCTCTATGTGAATATGCATGTGTATGTTTAGTCAGGAAGGAAAGCTTTTCTATTTTTAGTTTCCTTTGCCCTCATGGATTTTTATTATTTTTTAATTACTAGCATCAATATACAAAAAGGGAAGGAAACAGAGATCTAGGTTAATTAACCACTTCTTTTCAAAATGCAAGTTACAGTGAATGAAGAGTTGCATCTAAACAGCCACACAAGTTTTATAAATTTACTGTTTCCCACTGTCTGATTTCACCTGCAAACTGTCAAGTGTGGTTATTGGCACTGTACAGTTGATGTGTAAAACATCATGTTTCATTAACACAATATACATTTTTGCATTCTATCAACTTATTAAATCTGAAATTTGTCACAAATGATCACAACCTGGTTTTAATATTGAAAAATAATGAAAAGAAAAAGGTAATTTGTTGTTCCCTTTACTGTGGTGGGGCCCTCCTGAAGCTTAATTTTGGTGATGCGAAAGCATTAATTCATTTAAATTCCACATTAAAAGGGCAATCCCAGGTGAAAGTCAAGTACTGTGTATCTTTAACATTGTCACAGTGGAGGGGTCATAGATGAAAGAGATACAGTGAGAATGCACCACCTAATGCTCCTCCCTGTACCATAGGATTCCCTTACCTGTAGTTAGCCTAATTAAACCGGATAAGGGACTGCTCTTAATTGGCTCCCTGCTCTATTAAGTAATGCAGATTTTTTTCCCTAGTTGTGTAAGGTATTTCTTTGGCCACACTCCATGTATGTGGAAACTGTGTATTTCTACATTTCTATGCTTTTGTTTATCTGTTTCCCTTGAAATTATAAGCATTTTTATTAGTTATATTCTACTTTATATAATGATTCAAATGAAGCTCCCCCAAATAACTAACAACCAATATTAATGTTGCTTGGAGTAATAGTTTGCAGCACGTTGCTAAATAGTTTCTAGCAACTGTAAACGATTTTTGAGCACCTACAATATGTCAGGGATGCTGATAAGTGCTTTATCTTTTATTTCTTGTTGACTATTTAAAGCTCCATAAGAAAAGCACATTGCTCTACAATTTTAAAAATATTTTATTTTAAAAAAGATATATAATTTCTGTGGAATAAATTACTGGAGTAAGGAATGTGACCTCAGACAGATCCAAAATAATTGAATAAAAGATAAATTCAATATATTATTTCCACATTTTCATATTTTTTTTTTACCTAGAGCTTATAATGCTTAGATCAACAAATAGTGTGACTTACTTTTTGTAGTCCAGATGATGACTAAGGGGCTATGGGATAATGCTCTTGTACACTGTAAAGATTTGTCACTAGTATTGGTTTAATAAAGTGCTGATTGACCAGTAGCCAGGCAGGAAGTATAGGTGGGGTAACCAGATTAGAAAAATTCTAGGAAGAGGAAAGGAGAGACCAAGTCACCAGCCAGATGCAGAGGAAGTAAGATGAGAATACTGGACTGAGAAAAGGTACTAAGCCACTTGGCTAAACACAGACAAGACTTATGTGTTAATTAAAGAGTAAGAGCTAATTAGTTATAAGCCTGAGCAATAGGTCAAATAGTTTATAATTAATATAAGCCTCTGTGTTTATTTGGGACTGAACAGCTGTGGGACCAGGTGAGACAGAAACTTATGTCTACACTACGGTTATTTTAAGTCAATAGACAATGATATCATCTATATAATTTATTCTGGATAGAATTTCAAGATGGTTTCTTATTCAAGGGCCATACTGATATCATTGAGGAGAAATTTGAGCCAGTTACTAACCCTAGACTAACATTACCATGTAAATATGATGTGCTGTAGTGTACTGGATCTTTCCAATTACTTATGATGCAGGAAAATTTAATGCAAGTGAACCAAAGGACAATAAAAAAGACCAATGATACACTGAATACCTCCTTCAAAAATACTGTTTTAATCTTTATCTATTTTAATTTTTATTTAAAGATAAGTCATATCTGTCAAGGAAAATTTGTTGCAATATGTTTATAAAATTGTGCATGTTTTTTGAAGTTAAAAACATAGAAGTATAGGTTAAATTGTTAGTGTCTGGTGTCCCCGTCTTAGCTCTTATAAAGGAAAACATTTCATTGGATTGGCATACAATTTCAGAGGCTTAGTCCATTATCACCATGGTGGGACATGGCATCATGTAGGCAGACATGGTGCTGGAGAAATAACTGTATGTGGAGAAGGGGTTACATTTTGATCTTGTGAGCAATAGGAAGTGGTCTGAGACACTGGGCATGGCTTGAGCATATATGAGACCTCAAAGCCCACTACTACAACAGCACACTTCCTCCAGTAAAGCCATACCTACTTCAACAAAGCCACACCTCCTAACAATGCCACTCCTGTGAGCTTATGGGGGTCAATTATGTCAAACTACCACAGTCCCTTTCAAATTTTTTCTTTCTTATAAGATTTATTTTTATTTTTGATTATCCATATGTTTTGTATCTGTATGTGGATATGTGCACGTGAGTCAAGTTACCTGAAGCAGGTAGAAGGGGACTGTCTGAAGCTGGGATTAGAGTAGAAGTATATAAGTCACCCATCCTGGGGCACAGAGCAGAACTTGGATCCTCTGCAAGAGACTTTTTACTGGGCCATCTATTCAGCCAAACCTTTTTATCTTTTAAGAACACATTTGTCCTCCTCCCATGTAATTCTGTAATGTATAATATTGTGCTCTCTCTCTCTGTCTCTCTGTCTCTGTCTCTGTCTCTGTCTCTCTCTGTGTGTGTGTGTGTGTGTGTGTGTGTGTGTGTGTGTGTGTGTGTGCAATTTCATGAAAGGAGCTAGAGGCTGTAACAAGGGATGGGACAAATCTAACATGGAAATCAAATAAAACCAATAAAAATCAGACTTCATGAGTGATATGAAAGAAGTATTTGCAAAAAAAAAGGAAACAAACAACAACAAAAACCTGTTTTAATCTGTCCCATCACACTATCTGATAAACCCAAATTACAGAACTCTAATTACTTTTTATGTGACATGAGAACAATTTCTTTCATTTTCTAAACTTTCTTTTGATTTTTTCTTTGTATTTTTCATATCATGAACCTCAGTCCCATTCATTTCCCTGCCCCTCTATATCTGCCCTCTGCCCTTGCAACCTCCCCCCTCAAAAAAAACTTTTAAGAGTAAAGAGAAAAGAAAAAAAAGGAAGGAAGGAAGGATGGAAGGAATGAGTCACACAGTTTACCCTTTTGTCCATATATTTTTTACTTGCATTGTTCATTGCAAAGTGTCATTGGTCTGGTTCAAAGTCTCTGGTTTCTGCTACACTATTGATACTGGTCCCTCACTGGAACTCCTTACACATCCTATTGTTGCTCTGTGTCATGGAGAACCTGCAGCTCTGGGTCTGTAAGACTGGCCCTTTCATGTGCTCCTGGAGATCAAATGTGGAGTGGATGTTGGAGCGGGCCAACTCATTCATAATCCTAGTTCTGGGCCTGGGTAGTTGCAGGGTTGGTCAGCCTTCCAGCTCTCCCCAGTCCTCACAACCAGGGTGAGTTCTCTGCCACTGCCCCAGATAGATCACTCATTGCAGAGGTGAGTAAGAGATGGACAGGATCAGTTCTCCTGCTTTCATGCCCCCAGGGCCAGCTCGCCCATACCTGCACCAGTGGGGTCAGCTCTACTGTGTTGCCCAGGTGCGGTGCAAGGGCCACTCTCCTCAGTGCTGCTGCTGGTGAAGGGCAGGGACAGCTCTCCTGCTCTTAAGACCTCTGGGCCAGCTCTCCCACTCACCACAGGCAGCAGGGGTGAGAGAAGGAGGGTATCTTTCCCTTGCTCTCACCACCGCATCTCAGAAGAGGTGGGTGTGGCCAGCTCTCCCACTCTAAGCCCCACAGGGCTGCCTCTCTGCACCACTAACAACAGAGTCAGCTCTACTATCCTGCCCAGGGAAGAAACAGGGCCCACTTTCCTGAGTGTCACATAGGTAAGGGGAGGTTCAGCTCCCTCATCAGCCACAGATGGCAAGGGGTAAGGGGTAAGGGGTAAGGGGAAGCATCTCTTCCCCCACCCATGCTGCTTCATGGGGTCGGCTCTATTGGGCTGCCCAGGCTAGGTGCAGGACCTGCTATCCTGAGTGCTGGAGCTGGTGAAAGGCAGAGGCAGCTCTCCTGCTCTTATGATCCCAGGACCAGCTCTCCCACATACCACTCTGTGGTGGTATTGTGTTCCCCAAAATATTGTGCATGCTAATAAACTTTTTCGGGTTCAGAGAAGAGAACAACCACAATATTAAACATAGAGGATAGGCAGTGGTAGCACACGCCTTAATCCTAGCATTCCAGAGACAGAAATTCCTCTGGATCTCTGTGAGTTCAAAGCCACATTGGAACAGCCAGGCATGGTGACTCACGCCTTTAATCCCAGGGAGTGATGGCAGAAAGCAGAAAGATATATAAGGCGTGAGGACCAGAAACTAGAATCATTTGGCTGGTTTAGCTTTCAGGCTTTGGAACAGGACAGTTCAGCTGAGATCCATTCGGGATGAGGACTGAGAGGCTTCCAGTCTGAGGAAACAGGATCAGTTGAGGAAATGGCAAGGTGAGGAAGCTGTGGCTTGTTCTGCTTCTCTGATCTTCCAGCATTCACCCTAATACCTAACCTCAGGTTTGATTTTATTAATAAAACTCTTTAAGATTCATGCTACACTACTCTTCTCATCCCATGCCACCATAGGACAGAGGAGGGGAGGAGCTCCTCCATGCTCTGGAGAAAAATTTCTAATATGGCAGTTATTAAAAGAAAGAGTTATGTTTTTCTTTGTTTCTATTAATTCTATTTTATTTTCACATTATTTTGTAGGAGGTAATCTGGTGCATTCAGATTTTAAATAACACCAGAGTCACATTGTTTTTTAAAATCATGCCAAATAATTATGTATAATGTATCAGTTACTAAAAACTGAACTTTTTATTTATTAATAATAATGATTTTGTTCTTTTAATCACCAAGAACATATTAAATATCTATTATTGACCTGCCCTGTAGTGGTATTTACTCCACCCATGACCTTGGGCTATAGGGCCCAAAGGAGGCGGTGCTTCTTGTCATTGTATGGGACCTCTTATAAGGAAAGGGAGAAGGGCCATGAGCCTCTTCTCCCTGCTGCCTGCTTCCTGGTCTGATCAAATATTTGCTGCTGGTTAGAACAGAGAATGACTTCAGCTTTTTACTCGGGTCTGTATTTGTGAGTGTATTTCCTCAATTTGTATCTTAATAAATTCCTATTATCCATTAAATAGGGTCATGTGGATTGATCTTAACACTGCCCCATACCTATGGTCACTTGAGCCAATGGATAATGGTGTCTGAGTCATTTGCAAAGCTTTTCATCATTGTTTATGATGTGTTTTTGATATAACATATTGCCATTTTAGTACGTGATCATATTTATATTCATCTTAAAAACATGAAGTTCAAGTAATGCAACTTAAATTCAGTATGTAGTGTTGTTTCACAGTAACTAGCAAGTCTTTTGTTAAATGCATTCTCCCATTTTATTACTATGAAATCTCTATTATTATTTGTTAATGTTATGGACAAATTAGAAATAATGAAATAGAATTCAGCTAAGTAACATGCCTAAAGTCAGATCATTGATAAATTGATTCAAACATACTCACAATTCAGAGAATATATATTAAACATTTTTTTTGTATTATTTAGGTTGTCAAGTTCCTTAAAACAATCATGGTACAATTGTCCCTTGATGTTGGGGGAGATCATTTGCAGGAGCCCAATAGATAACACACAGATGCTCATGTCCCTTATAAAATACAGCTACATCTTTCTATACATATTAAAATATCCTGGACTCTTTCTAATACCTAATGTAACATAAATGCCATGTAAGCACTGTTTATATTGTGTTGCTTAGGGACTAATGTCAAGGAAAAGAAAGTCCCCATATTTTTAGAACAGATGCAGTGGGCGGCTGGATGAATTCAAGACTGCCAGATCCTGCAGATGTGGAGAACAGACTTGATGTACTGTCTACACAAAAGCTTTTCACTATATATTTCACTTTATATTTGACTGCATTTTACTCCCAGTTTCAAGAGAAAACCAGTAGGAGAAGAAGTGTGTATGGTTCTGTAATTTATACATGACCAGTGCTTTTCCTAATAATACAACTCCTATCACTAACAAAATTCAACCCATTATCTGCACAAAATTCATTTAAGGATATTTATCATTTATTTTCATGCTTATTTCTTTCCTTTAAAACACTTTAGATATGCTTAGATCTTTTCCTTCTGGCTCTTTTATTCATTGTTCATAGGTCTTATAGTTATAGGGTCACTCGATTAAAGTAATACAAAAAATACCTTTTTGTACTGTCTACTAGAAAAGGTTAGTGGATAACAAATCTCACTACCTCCTTCCAGAGCATGAGGCATCCTACAGTCATGCATAACAGCTTTAAAGGAATACGGTTAGTTCCATCCTAAATTCCTAATATTTCATATGTTCAATTTATCATTGAATGTACTCATATCTCTTCTCTCTACAGGTGTTGTTTATTTACTTTTCCAATCTACAGAATTCTCTTTCATTCTCATTCTGAACCAAGAATTATATCTCATTCACTTCTTATAAGAATTTTGAAACATTTACTCTGGGATGCTTCCAATTTATCTCATTAAATTCATTAAATTAAAAGTCACATATAGCCATTAAATAAACCATGATCCTTCAGTTGTTCCTTAATGAGAACTTAGTTATAACATTAACATCCATCCTTCATATTTTCACCCAATGTGTTTTCAAGTGCTGATAAATGTTTCAAATTCTAAGTCTGACACCACCATCTGAGACAAAACTGCCTTCACCTTACACCTTTTCTAATGGAAGAATTTCTATGTATGAACAAACTGCCACCAATGATCTATTTAAACAACTGTTCTTTGCAATCTTAGTTTCTAGAGATGAGAAGGTCTGATGGCCATGATCTTTGCCTCATGGGCTTATGTCAAGCTGTTGGTCAGGGTGCCTTCGGCTCTGGATCTCAGATTTTGATTCAAGCTTATTCAGATTGTGGGACAAGTTCAGGAGTTAAGAGTAAGGGTTTTTATTCTCCTCTTCTTAGTTAGCCCTTGTAGCCTTCCTTGAATATCACCCATGTGCCATCTCTACCAGAGAGAAAAGGCTTATTTGACTCACAATTACAGATGTTTCAGTTCATGATCACTTGACCCTATTGTCCTGAGCTTGTGGCTGCAGAGCACATTATAGCTGGAGGAACACAGTTTAGGTCATGTACCAGGTATCAAAGAAATAAGGGAATATAGTCCCAGTACCCCTTTCATGGATTGTCTCCATGACATAACTTCCTCCAACTGAATCGTGCCTCCCAAATATTCCATTACTTCTCAAAATTACCACAAACTTTGGACCTAGATTTGAACTTGGGCCAAAGAAAGACATTTATTCAAACGATAGCAGGAGTCATCTTAGAATTTTCAATATCGTAATTGCCAGACTGTGACAAAGTTAACCTGTACCTTTCACTACTCCATTCTCAGCTGAAGGGACTTTCTCACATACGACATTGATCATTTTCTCCAGCAAATGAGTCTTTGTTTCTGCTTCTCATTCCTGATGAAATAGCAGAGGAGTTATGAGTGCAGCGGTGGCTGGGCCCTAACTACATCTCCTGGTATATTCTCTACTAGATTCTCTTGACTCAGTACTTCAACTAAAAACGGTTTCCTGTAGTCAGAAGTTTTCCTGTGTCCTGCCTGGTCCTCAGCTACTCAGACCCAAGTAAACACAGAGAGGCTTATATTAATTAAACTGTTCAGCCATTAGCTCAGGCCTACCACTGACTAGCTCTTACACTTAAACTCAGCCCATTTCTGTTAATCTATATATTGCCATGTGTTCCGTGGCTTTACCTGTGTGCCATTACGTGCTGCTCCCTGGACAGTGGGCTGGCATCTCCTGATTCAGCCTTCCTCTTCCCAGAATTGTCCTTTCTACTTATCCTGCCTATACTTCCTGCCTGGCTACTGGCCAATCAGCATTTTATTAAGCCAGTGTAGAAAAGCATTTATCCCATAGCAGTTTCCTATTGGTCTGTTTTATTTGTCATGCTCTTTTTTTGCCACAGGGATGCAGTAGAATCTGATTTCTCTGTCTGGACCTTTCCTTCTGCCTTTTAAATTGTAATTACAGATCATGATTCAGATCTCAGATGAAGTTTCACTTTCATAGACTGACTTCCCCTTTTATGGACATACTTTGCACTATATAATTTTTTCATAGCACTTTCAAGGCTGAAATTTCTTTGTGTTGTGAAGTAAATATTTCAGTCTTCTCTACCAAGCTGCTTAAAGCAGAGGCCAATTTGAGTTTTTACTCCCTTGTGTATAACCAGTGCTAGGACAAGTAGCTAGCATAAACTCAAGGAACATATGCTGTCTGACTAAAACCATTTAGGTTTCTGAAGTGAAACCATTGGCAATGCTTTTGTAAAGGGATGTAATCTTTTAAATATAATTAATCATGCCTATGCATGTTTACAATTTCTGTTTGAAGCAATAGTTTTCCTCCTTTAATATGATGCATATAGGGATACTGTGAAAATAATAGTGTTTGAAAATTGTACATTCGGAGAGATCAAGACTCAGATTCAGAACAATTTAGAAAAAATTGCTTAATATTTTGCATTCATGTGGGACACAATCATTTAAAAGCATATTGAAGTACTTGCTGAGATATTGTACATGTTGAGCTTTATAAAGAATTCTGTTTTGACATATAGTGAAAATCTGAAGTTCATATAAGCATTAAAAATTGCAGATGGAAAGAAAACATTCCACTGAGACAAAATTCTGAAGACTGGAGTTCAGATCTCAGAACCTGTAATAAGCCAGATGCCCTTGTAAAAACCTGAAACCCAAGATCATTTAGGACAGAGACAGGAGGATTTCAGAGACTCCTGACTTTCATGTCAGCCAAACAAAAAATATATAATCATTAAATGCACAAACAAACTTAAATAGCAGAAATCTTATTAGTTAAAAAAAGAAAAGCACAACTAGCCAATTTTTGAGAATAAGAGACTGTGGGATCCTCAGCCCTGAATGTTACATCTATATCATAATTTTCAGGGCCCAGGAATCAACACAGAAGAGAAGATAGGAAAATTTTTATAGCCAGAGGTGGTCAATAGCTACAAAGAAACAGTGTTCTGGACACATCAGGCCAGACATATATTTATATATTAACTCAACAGTGGCTGTGCCTACATGCACAAGATCTGCATAAGATCAAGCCAGACAGCCGAGGTTAAAGACAGTAATGAAGTCCCACCCATAGTTGATAAGTTACTGGTGACTGATGGTACTAGTAGAGGGAAATCAGTTTTCTTCAGGAAAGTGGTCCTGAGAGGCTACCTAGATTCATAAAATGGCTCTAAATGAATATACTGACAGCACTAAGTGGACTTAATGAGTTTTAAAAATCAGATATGAGATTGGAAGGAAATGGTAATGGTAGGAGACAAGAGAATAATTGGAGGAGAGGAAATGGGGGATGGATTTGACCAAAACACATTACATGCATTCATGAAATTTTCTTAAAATAACAAAAAAGTTTTATTTTATTTTTAAAATATGATTATTTTATTTTCAAAGTTATTTTGAACAATTTTGTACCTAAATACTCTCTTATCTCCCTTATACTCCTGTCAATCACTTATCATCTAGGCAAGGCCCTTTCCCAAGTTTATGTCTTCTTTTGTTTGTTTTGTGACCTACTAAGTTTAACCATGGCAATATGCACAAGAGTGGATGTGGAACTATTATTGCAGCTTGGTGGATTCACCAGTGGTTATATAAATGAAGAAAATGACATTCCCATCCCTAGAATAAATATATAACCATTTGTTCATGAGAGCTAGCAAAAGCCCCGTCAGCTCATCCCTCATCCTGATTAAACATTAGCAAGCTCAGTCTTGTGCAGGGCTAGTGCAGGAATTCACAGCTTCCATGAGTTCCTGCTTGCTATGTGATTACCCATATTATTACTAGACTGCTTACAACTGAACAGTTAGTTACCTGTCTCTTTGGGGAGATACACTTGGGAAACTGTTTCTTAGAAAATTGTAGTTCTAGAATTGTATAATAATTGTCTCAAAAAGAGCAACATCCTTAAGATATGTAAACTTCAAAGTTAAAAATGATTATGTGAAAAAAATACTAGTGTGACAATAATTAGGATTACTATGTGACAATAATTTGTATCAATGCAACTCCCCGATGCATTGGTCCTTAGTCATTATATATGTTTTTTCTTTGTAATTATTGATATCATTTGCCCCATGTGGCTATCCTCTAATTTTCATCTAATATTTTAGTTTTCTTATGATAATAGCTAACATGCCATGTCTTATTCCTATCATTTACTTTATTTTTAAATAGGCTTTATTAGAGACAATGCATAGATGGTCCTTATTTCACCAAATCCACCACATTGTGCTAATAATATTATTTAAACCATGTATATTTAATGCAGTTAGTAATATCAGATTTAAATTCATCATTTAAATTCACCATCTTCTAGCTCTTCTCTACTTAATACACTTATTTTGTCTGTTTTTCTTTCCTTATTTTTTGAGCATTTTAAATGTCCCCTTTTATCTTTATAACAAATCTTTCACAAGTTTATAATATACAAATATAACTTGTTAAAGCCAATCTTCAAATAGTTTCTCCAAGGGACATAAAATATAACAATCTTATAACAGTTTAATATCTTGCTTCTTAGTCATTATTATGGTCATAATTTTTATGCATTATAAGAATAGATAATTGTCATTTGTGAAGATAAAAACAGTGATTTTTTTCTTTATTTTCATTTTTTTACAAATGTTGCATTCATTATTTATTGCACAGATAAAAATTTTTGAAGAGCAAACCACTGTCTGTTGGCCAAATTTTCTCTGATATTTCTTATAATGAAGGTATATCATAAATTGCTTCATTCAATTTTTGTTTGTTTATTGAAGTCTTCAGCCAAGCCTGATGGTGCTGCTCTTCAATCATAGCTACTATACAGAGGCTAAGGTAGAAGGATTACAAAGTCAAGGACATCTTAGGCTACAGGGTGAGTTCAAGGATAGCCTTGACAGCTGAAATGAGATCTTCTCTCAAAATCAAAATAAATAAATAAATGCATACATACGTAAGTAAATAGCAAAACAAGAAACAAGAAGAGCTGGTGATTCATCTCAGTGGTGAAACTCAAAGACCCGGAGTTAAGTTCTCAGTACTGATTTTCAAATCAAATTTACTTTTAAGAAAACTGATGTTGAGAAGCTTGGTTCTGTGGCTGGTTCAACTTGCAGTCCAGGTTCATCTCCAGCCGCCACTGATTTTCTTATGCTCCATCATCCTAGAAATCTTAACTCTTGTTTTTTTCTGTTTGTACTCATAGTATGACTGAAATAGCACAAAGAATCTCAGATTTATCTATTTAAGCATTCAACTTTCCCCTCCTTCCTCCTCCTCCATGGCCTACTGGCTAGAGTAGATCACATAGAAATATTTAAATAGTATTTAAACAAAGATGTTGTTAGAAATGCGTTCCTCCAAGACTGTACAGAAGCCTCTATCCTTCCTAACACATGATGCCACAAAGACAAAGCTGATAGTATAAGTCAGAATTGGCTGTACATAGAGAACCTACTGGTTGGCACAAAACTGACTCTTGAAGACTTCACTTCAGAAAGAAGCATTTTTTGTGAAAATGACTGGATTGTATTTTACCTTGGAGAAAGAGGGTTTTGTTTTGTTTTGTTTTGTTTTTTAATTTTTTGAGAGACAATTAGAAACAGTCTTCTTTGGTCATTTTTGAAAGTTAATTCTTCTAAATATTCCTAATGTCTAGAAACACTTCCAAAGGTCTCGCAGATAGTTGAAAGCTTTCCCTAAATATTTTCCTTCAAGAGGTAGTGCAAATAATCATAACATGTTACCAAAGTCATGTATTTCAAAGAACAGCTACCATGAGAAAAAAATCTTAAATATAAGTACAAGCAACACTAAATGGACTCATGAAGCTGTATCTATCTATCTATCTATCTATCTATCTATCTATCTATCTATCTATCTATCTATTAAAAACTAAGGGGCTAAACAATAATGGAACTTGGAACTGAAGAAAATGAAAAAAATAGTACTTTAAAGAACAGGAAATCTGAGCAAAAGTGAAAAATTAGCTCAAAAACTTAAGTTAAACTCTTGGAGCAAATATGCGTGTACATATTCACATGTGCACACACATACATGAACTTAGGAAGTTTGTTATCAAAATAGTGTAATATAGATCTGTTTGCTTCCATTATATTTATACTACAAACACATGAATAAATACATGTTTTATGTCATTAAATTAAAATAGCTTATATTTTTAAAGTGTTGGAAATCATGAAAATATTCTAAACTCATCTTTAAATATCAGAAACATAAGTCATACCACGGGATCATTTTTTTTTTCTTATATAAGCTTGAGTTTCTTTTTTTTTTCATAAGGTGCACATGCAACCTGTAGACGAATTTCTAAACAGTCTTATTAAATAAGAAACACACAGCCAAATACAGGGGTAATACCCAAAGAGATCAGAGAAATAGCGAATAGCCACGACTAGCCCCAGCTTATCACCTTGCCGTTGCTTCCCCAGAGAGAGCTTCTTCCTGTCTAACCTGCGCTTTAATTGCCTCCCTGTTCTGCTTTCTCTTTGGCTCTAAGCCCAGCCACATCACTTCCTGTCCATACAGACCTCCAGGTCTCTATGGTTGGTACTGGGATTAAAGGTGTGTGTCACCACGCTTGGCTGTGTCCTTGACCACACAGAGACTCTGCCTGCCATGTGATCGGATTAAGGGCATGTGCTACTACCACCTGACTTCTGTTTATGGCTCGCTATGTGACCTCAGATCTCGAGGCAAACTTTATTTATTAACATACAAATAAAAATCACATTTCAGAACAAATAAAATATCGCCACAGCAGCCTACATCAAAACTTCTTCACAAAGAAAATATGATCATGTAAACATGATCATGTAGTAAGCATGGCCTCTGTCTATAGGTAGTTTTGTGCCATGCCTTTCACTTACGCATCCTTCTGTGTGGTGCTGGAGCTGGTCTAGAGACACTGGGAAATACAGATGGCCTCCATTGCTTCTCAGTTCCAAATTTGACAACTTCAGTCTTTTGGTAGTTTAAACATTTGCCTCTGCCCTCACAAGTGCTATGACTACTACTTTGTCACCATACCTAGCATTACATTTTCTTAATTTGAGTTTCATGAGATCTGGATAGTTTCAATTGGTCTGTGAATTCTAGATGACTCTATGTGAAATGTTTGAAACATGAAATGTGGGGAGAAGAAATGTATGCAACCAACATCAGATTCTCCAAGTAGTTAAAAAAAAAAATCTCCCTCTCACCCTGAATTCCACAAAATGTACACAAGCTTCTGCTTTGGGTGGATATAGTATGCCAGAATTGATAGGCTATTTCCTGTGTCTGAATAGTTGTCAGGGATAGTTAGTAAACACAGGGTAAAAGTAGCAACATATATGATAAGCACAGAAGAGCCAAAAGAGCTCCTTTGGATGAGATTCATTCTATGATTCAGAATTAGAAAAAAGGCATATAAAGATCAATGTCACAGGATCTAGAATGGCAAATGGTGCTATTGACTGCTCATTATATACTAGCTTTTGTGTATACTTTTTGTTGTGTTAATTTATTATTGCATAAATCATAATTTCAGTAAATATACAATACATTTGACTAGTTACTATAAGAAAGTAGCTTATAAGGTTGATACTTTAATAAAAATAAATTATCTTAATAAATCTCAGTTGCCAGGGGGAGTTGACACATACCTTTAATTCCAGCATTCACAAAGCTGAGGCAGGCATATCTCTGTGAGTTTGAGGCTAGCCTGGTCTACAGAGTGAGCTCCATTACAGGACATCCAAGGCTACACAGAAAAACTCTGTCTCAAAAAATAAAGCAAACCAATTTTTAAAAAAAGGAAAAGAAAGAAATCTAAGTCCAGTATTCAAAGGATAGGATACCATATTCCTAATAAAATTTCGACTCTACTTTCCGTGACAATTAGTCAATATTTTGTGACAGCTTGTATTGAAGGCCTATTATCAAATATTTACTGCCTTCTACCCCTAAGTACTGGAGTTTTTAAAGTATCAGGTACAATAATAAATTTTCATGACCATTGAAATTTATGAGTTGATTTTCTTTCTTAAAATTTATTATGCAACTTAATTTCTATCACAGGCTGACATCATTTAGAGGTTTATCTATTAATAAGTGTCATGATTATTAAAACAATAGGCAATAGAATTCATAAAATATTCTTTTGGATTCAAGATAGTTAAAAATTTGTGTGTCTTTAACACAAATTTTTAACACAAATTAACCACAATATGTTTGCACAGACTTTACTGAGTATGTGTATATTAAAGGCTTATCAATCCAAGGCACCAACACAATTTAATCCTATTGTGATCTAGAAATCATAAAAACAGCATAGGATGACAAGAGAAATGGTTTCCTTATTCATATTCATCTATGGAGTTCTTGTGAAAATATCTCTATTTTCTATAAAATAACGTCTCCACAGATGGATAAAGATATGCCTCGTAAAGAAGTTCCTTATCAGCTCTCATCTACTTAAAAGCTTCCAAAAGGAGCGACAGTGAATAAAAGTTGTGCACAATCGTCTTTTCGCATTGTTTCAGGAGAGTGGAATGTATAGAGGAAAGGCCGCAGATAAGCATATTTTCAGGATATGAATACATACACCCTCCCAGTGACTGTGAGGGAAGTTTTAATTCCCACCACATAATGGTCCATTTGCCTGGAGTGTTTCAGAATGGTTCAATAATCACCAGCCATGTGTGTAGTTTGTTGAATTATTTAAGCTTATTTCCAGGGGGAAAAAAAGACAGGGAGGAAAGCAACTGATTCAATGCAAATGAAAAGCTTTCGAAGCTCCCTATGGTGAAGATGTGATTACAGTCAGACAGTTAATAACCTAGACTTAGAAAAATCTGAAGGTTTTAAAACTGTCTGGCCAGTCAGTAAATGAGGTTTTTCCACACTATCGACCAACTGCCATGCGCTGTAATGGCTTCAGATCTGTTTGGAGTCGGAGTGGACCCACAAATGAAGCAAGAATACCACCCTCTGTACTTTTGATGATTAAGAAAGTAGTTTGTAAACCTCAGTGGTTTTCTTTGGATTTGGGATTGAGTCTTCAGCACATACTGTTTATAGAGCCAGGCAGTGAGCACTGTTTTCTGAGAACGAGCAGAGAGAACTTCTGTAGTTGATTTTTAAAGCATGACTAGAGTCCTTGAAGTGACCACTGATAGCCACCTTTGGATACGCTGTGAATGTGTTATAGCAGAAAGAATCTCTGTGAGGAGAACTTTCTAAGCAATATTATTATTATTATGATTATTATTATTACTGTAGTTAGGGGTAGATCAATTTGAAATCAGAATTTGGAAACTAAGAGTTTATTTTAACAGATACTAAAAGTATTCAAAGAATAATAAAATTTAGAGAGAAGGTTGCTTTTAGTCACTAGCCCATATACATTTATTCCATTAGTAAAACATTTTTACTTTTAAAAATGTTCATTTAAAATCCGTGGAGTATATAATTTTTTGTGTAAAAGTCTTTGCTAAAATTTCTTTAGTAGTTAGGTGAGTATTATTTGGTTGACTTGATTAAAACTGTATAATTTATATAGTGGTCAAGAAAAAATTGTCATGAAAATTGAAAAATAATATGAAACCCTTTTCTGTCTTGAATAAAAGTGACTATAAAGTATGATATAAGCTCTGGGGATAAAATTTTCTTTTTAAGGCTTACAATCTGTTTAAGTATTTTCTAGTTTCCTGAAATTGTGTTATGTTGGATATTTCACTTTTGCCGTAGAGAAGTGGGAAGAAACTAATTTTAAATATATTAGTTTAAAGGTGTTTTGATGCCATTCTGTAGCCATTTTCTTACTGCAATTATAATAGATATTAAAACTCCCCAGGGCTATCTCAAAGCCAATGGCAATGTGCTAGAATGCAAATTCAGTAATATGTGTGTGTGTATGTGTGTGTGTGTGTGTGTCTGTCTGTCTGTCTGTGTGTACACATGTGTTTTCCTTCGTTTGAAGAAAAAAACTGTAGGGCAAGTAGAGGTTATTTTTCCTCATAATTTTAGAGAAATTTCTTGCCTCCAGGCCTGAGCTGAGTTTTCTTCTACATCAATGAATCTGTACAATTTACTCTGTCTTTGAAAAAAAAATTCCATTATTCACTTCACTTTTTGGCTTGTAAAAATTTATCAATCATGCAAAAAACTCCTTAAAGTAGAAAAGTAATAGGTTGTATAGAAAATACAGTAGGTTTAAGTATTCTATTTCACGACCCCAGTCAGATTAAATGATATTGATATTCATAGATTAAAAGATCCAGCCCTTCAAAATGTTTTGTGATAGCTCAATTATTGAAAATGTTGACACCTTGAAGTTAGCTTGCGTTTATTGCTTTATGATGCACTATACCATGAAATATCCTATTTCCTTTGTATGAATAAATATTCAGTATCAAACAATATATGGTATAAACACAGTTACTTTTATCACATTTCTTTTCTTTATTTGTTTTGGTTCCCTTTCTTAAAACATGTTTTGGAAAGCAGAGAAAGAGATATGAAGAAAGGAGATATCATCACCAAGAACTACATGAGGTTTAATTTAGTTTACATTCAATATATTAGAATTAAAATTTTAATGGCTTTTACTGTCATTGATAAGAAATAAAGCTTTTGATTTGGGCAAATTTATTTATAATATAGCTATAATAAGTAGAAAATTACCCTTTGCATTGAAAGGCACAATTGAAAATATAAGTTTACTTTTATACTGTTTAACATATTCTAGCTCCCTTTTGATATTTCTACCCATAAATTTGATATCAGAGTGAAAAAGTCTAAATGACATAAAATTTAAAATAGTTAACTTGAGTAGTTACTGTTTCTGTTTGAAACTACCATAAAAATAGTTTCTCTCCCATGTTTACCAGTATTAGAAATATGTGTGTGTGTGTGTGTATTATGTATAACATATATACACATATATAGTTACAGGTTTATATACACATATATTTACAAGTATATTAAAAAACTGATCATTTACTAAAGTATCGTAGTCAACTCTACAGTAACAATATTTTATAACATCTAGTAATAATAGTTATACTGATGACTTGAAAATAAAGACCTGTTTTAAACAAATCAGAAGTCCACATAAAGAAGTCGCTGGATTAGAATGCACTTCTCTGTATAATTTCAAAAATCAGCATAATAGGTAATAAACTCAGGGATTTAGTATTGGAAAAATTCCAAAGGAAATTTTTATCATAATACAATTTAGATATTTGCAGGATAGATTGATGGATGGTTGGATGGACACATAGATAGATATAATAGATAGATACATAGATGATAGACTGACTGACAAACAAGATTATTTCTCAGGTAAAAAAGTACAATATATAGTAAAAGTCAGTGTAGCACTTACATATTAACTATTTTTAAATAAGCTGAAAATAAGCTACCTTTAAGGAGCTACAATTTTCAAAGTTTCATGTTTGGGAACATAGGAATCTAACTAAATGAAAGAAAAGGCCTTATAATTACTAGAATTATAAATATTTGAACCAACTACATGAACTACATATTTTCTTTCTTTTCAACAAATATAATATTTCTCCAAAGTTCATGTGTTCACTTATTATGGTTAAATAATTCACACAAGATATAAGCTATTGTTTGATACAGCACTTCAGTGAATTAGATAACATATGAGTAGTATCTAAATATATAAAAAGCAAGAAACTGTATCAATATAATTCTCACAAAGTCTAGTAAAAAAATAAAATTATAGTCTTATTATATATTATCCAGACTGATCCATGCTTCCAATGTAATGAACTCAATATCTTTCCATTGACTGTGTGCCTTTGAATTCTATATAATTAAATTAAATTAATTTTTAACAGTCATTTATGTATTTGCTTTTGTTTCTCCAACAAAATAAATCGATGGAAAACACTTTAGTTAATTGCAACATACTTCAATATTTGATAATAAAGGTCAGGTTTACATTGCTCCTCCGTTGTGGGTTTTAAGGTTCCAGGTCTTGGGTAGGACAAAATATCTTTCAAGAATAGAGAGTGCTGACGAATACACATTCCAGTATATTCAGAGAATGCATATGACTAAAAATAGACACAAAAACATCTCTAATCTTGTCATCCAGCCTATTTTGGGTTTAAAGGTTGAACTGTGAAGGGGGAAGAATATTTTATTGGGTTCCTAAAATCCAGAAACATGATGAATTCAATATAGAGAATAATCAAAATTGTGCATCCTAAATCCTAAACCAGCAAAGAAGTAAGCCTGAAGAATACTACTGCAAGATTTGTGTGGCATTTCATTTTTGAAAGAATGAAGAACAATTCTATATTTGAGAAAATGAAACGTTAAGAAGCCCACATGCTTTGAGCATTAAAATGGATCATTTGCCTTGTTCATTTGGGAAAGTCCATATCAATAACAGGTGTGGCTTAACCACATCACATTAAAAGGCCAAGATGTTCATTAATAAAGAAAGGAAGAATCTAGAACTGTAAATCAACAGGGCCTCCTGGGGAGTTATATATTAGGCAGTAATTAAATAATAGTTCGTGTTGCTTTCTTTCACTGGGAATTACATCCTTTCCCCCTCTTCTCTGCTAAAGCAGAGACATCCATTACGGTGAGTAGCTACACTTGTCAGATCCAATCAGCCCCACGGAGCTGAAGAACAACTGAAGTGTACTCTTTGAAAGCAGGGCTTCTTCTCCCCCCAAAGCCCACTGTCCTTTCACGTGCATGCAACAGTCAAAAGGGATCACGTCACCTAATGAAGAAAAACAGAAGCATATGGTAGCGAGGGGCCCCAGCAGGAGATGGCTGAAATGCCAAAGCTTGCACATAAACACAATATACACAAACATGAGTGTTCATAGACTCCATCGGCCACAGCTCCAGGAAATAATAAGCCTACAAAGGAAGACAGAGTGTACTGTGACTGCAGTTACCTAGCACTCCATATTTTTAGCTTAATGTTTTATTGCTCTATAAAGCAGTGCACCAGGGCAGGCTAGTCCCAGGTAGTTAATTATGCATAAGCAGTAACAAAGTTCGACCACGCTGTATAATTTTGAGTTCCGTATTCTTCACAGTATGCTTTGCTCATCCCCTCTGCAGACTTCCACCTGACAGCTGACTTGCAAACTGTAAGTGACTTTGATGCTGCCTGCCTTTTCTCCATCATGCTGCTGTGCTAGGGTGTTAGCTGGACGGAGTTCATCAATTCTCTCTGCTACTCGGCTGAGACATAAGCACACATATTTCCAGAGGTGTCGTAATAAACCTTTTAGATGTGTATTGGCACATTTACCATAATTGTTTCTTTCACATTTCTTCTGTGCCAAGTTAATGGTCTTAATCAAAATCATGTCTTCCCAAAATGGCTCTGAAGCAGAGATATGGCCATGCTGCTACACTGGTCATTTGACAGGGAAACCCATTCTCCCTACTTTGGAGCTGTTTGGTTTGATTTTGAGGCGACTCTAACATCACCACTCTATCTAAACAGTTGAACGTGAACTTTCAAAACTGTTTGTATTTTTGTTGTGAACATTTTACTACTCTGTGATTATATTGGGGAGTTTGTAAAGTCAGGACTCATAGAAGGATCCTATGTAGTTTTAAAACACACCCACGTGTAATGTATGTTCTAATGTTGAAAACAAACTTTATTTTCTACAAAGCTAAATTGACCTAGGGTTTCCTGACAGTGCTTGTTGTAAATTTTTTAAAAGTCATAATAATAAATAAATAAAAACTTTATATGAAAGATGTTTTTGAGTTTTAAATTCAGTTTGCATCAACAATCATCTTTCTAACTAAATATTTTCTTACTTTTAATCATGTGTCAATGGCCCTATTTTATCCAAATAAAACATAATTGTTAATTTGTTTGTTTTCCAAATTGTATGAAAACAGGTAAGATGGTTTTAATTCTTAATACAAATCTTTTATTAAAAGACAGCTTGGAATTATGTTGCTGTCTGGGATTTAGGGTCTGTGTGAAATGAAGGACGTGATGGGTTATAAGAATAAAACCCGGGAAGATTTGGTTTCTTGCGTTGATCTGTTTGCTTCATTTTTTTTTTTTTAATAAAAATGAATAATTGACAGCAACTGTGATTCGTCTGTAGCCTTTGGAAGTGATCCTAGGACACTTTGCTAATTAACCTTTAACACGACCCTAATATTTAGAGCTCTGTGCTAAACTTTGCTTTGAGCTAAACAACTGGCCTTAAGGTTTATAGCAGCACAATGGTAAAAACCTCTGTAGATCATATTTTTGAGACTTACTGTCTTTTTTTTTTTTTTTTTCTGGCCATTTCATCCTCAAACTTCCGCTCTCAGTAACTGAGAAAATCTGAAAACACACAATGTGGTCATTTCGACTCTAGTAAACAAAGACTTTTAAATTAGCACAGATGGGTCAAAACGCCGGCAGAGCTCCACTGGGTGGCTGTTTCCAGGGTCTGAACAGGGGCTTTGGAAGAGGTTCAAGTTCCCCCTACACGCAGCCACTCCTCATCACACATTTCTTCTCTATGGACAAATATAAAGACGATCACTGAGATATTGCTTGTAACCATTTTCCCCCTTCAGGTGGTTAAACTGCATTTCTTGGCTGTGTTTGTCTCAAAGGTCCTTTTAACCACTTCATCCGCAGCAATGGGGAGCCAGGCTGTGGACATGCTTTGAATCTACCTGAGGTGCCTTTGACTGCAGTGAAGTTGGATTTAAATTTTAGAATAAAGAAAGTTGATCTATATTTTCTTGGCCAGGGATTTGCGGGGAGATCTGTATTGCTTAATTACTAGAATAATTTAAAAACTAGAAAAATAATTTAACCTAGGGAAAAAACTAGAGATATTTACATGATTAATGTGGCCATTTGAATTCTGGTTTGATAAAGGCTTACTGGACAAGGAAAATGCAGGAGAGAATAAGGATTTCTGAGTGCTTGCTTACTTTTACTCAGACATTCAACAGTCTCCATGAATAAAACAATGCAGAAATACTACAGTCTCCTCATAATGCTTGCTATGTTCACAAATATAATGAATTCCCTAAATTTTTATCATTGAATACTTGACTATTGGACAGAGTATTCAGAAATTTTTCACTCACCATACCATGAGAACTGTGTAAAAAATATGCTCATAAACTATTTAAAGAAATTAAGAAACTGACATTTTTTTCATAAAAATGCTTGCTTATAGCATAGGATCTTGGATTAAAATTGAATGACTGCTATTTCCTAAACAGACATGTTTTTCTTTTAAAATTATAATTGAAATTATTTGAGGAGGACATGGGGGTATTATAAAATATCTTAATCTTTGAAAGTATATTGACAACAAAAAAATTATTTTTTAGAGGTGAATAATTTGAATAGAAACTTACATGTTTAATCTCATCTAAAATACTATGAATGCAAAAGGAATCTACTTTTTTTTCTTATATCACTAGGATTGTACTATATTCACTGGAATTTAAAAACACTGAATCCCCTCATATCTCGTTTGAGCTCACGACAATGAAAAGACAACTAGTGTTCATTTAACTGTGAGCAGCAGAATCCAGCTGAACACATTTTACAAATTCTGCAAAAATTAAGGACTTTCTTACTGGCCAAGAAGTAACTTTTCATATTCTTCCTTCGTTGGAAATTATCCTATAAAATTATCCTATAAAGCATTGTTAGTGTGCATAACAGGGGAGGTGTGTAATTTAGAACACACAAATACAGTCAAATCTATGAATAAAACCCTGTTTGAACGGAACGAACCCTTGGCCTCTTTTTTTTATTTGTTTTGATTTATTCTCAGCTGTAAATCAAATGTGCAATAAAAACACAAAGGATATGTGAATAGAAAACAGAAGATAGTGCCTGGCAGACCAGCAAAAATAAATAAATTTGGCATTGCTGAATTGTTCAAGCACCTTGGGTAACAGTGATTTGACTTTGATAATAACTAAAACTTAAATTGAATTATTTTTACACAGGAGGAAAAGGTAAATGAGATGTAACTCAAGGCCACCTCATTTTGTCATTATTTCTTAGATTTCTGGAGGTTCACCACACTTGCCCTTCCATGTCCTGTTTACTGACATCTAAGTGTTCTCTTGCTACATAATAAATTACATTATTATTGAAAGTTTATGCCAAGGCTTTAGTATCTAAAATATGGCAACATAAATGTAATTAACCCTGTGGATCAGATGTCAATAAGTAAATTGAATCAACATAGTAATTTGTCTCCCTTCAGAAAATGTCTGAATATGGATACAGAATAAAGAAATTACATTTGACTGGTGGTGTTATCAACAAATATTTTTACATTGAGGTGTCAAAGTGGGCAGTATTAGATGCATACAATTATAAAAACACAACACCATGTGGTATTAGTAAGTATATGTGACATGATATTTTACTTTATATTTCAGCAATAGTGTCAAAACATTTGGGGCTTCATTTATTTTTAAACTTAGGTGTTTTAGCAGTGACATATTTGCAAAGCTCCAAATATCAGCTCCCAAAAGATTTGCTTTTTATATTCCTTCTAACAGCATATATTATGTGGCTAATTGACAGATATTTCAATTAGGCAACGCTGAGTTAAATATTGTTTGGATGGAGTAGCTGTAAGGATTGACAGTTTGGCACTGCATTTTGAAGGTCTTGGCATGCTGTTTTCAAAACAAACAAAATCACCCACAGCATTAGTGGTAACAATAATATCCAAAAGGGTCTACTACAATTAATTCTCTGTATGGATTTTGGTTTCATACCAGTACGTTTTCCTTTGACAGGTAAATGGCTGAAGATATAAGATAGAAGAAGATAGATTTTACATCCAGCCCAAGAGGATTTTGACTATTCCATTGAGCAGGCTCAGGTCAGCTAAGTCCTTCCCTTCAAAGCATCATGGGTGTCTCTGAGCATCATTGCAAGCTAGTCCTGGCAGTAAGCCAGGCTTCAAAAGCCTTTCACCACAGTCACTGACTCACTAATGGGCAGCTGCAGGCTTTCTGATTCTCTTTTCGTTTCATGTGTTCATTTGACATAAATTTAATTAAACCAAATCTGGTGTTAAAGCAAGATGAGATAAAAAGTGATATGTTTCAAATTAAAGAACTGTGAAAGATACAGGAAATGGAACTATGCTTTTTTTTAAAAAAAAAAAGTGTTTCTGTAAAATATTGTCAATTTTTGTAAGCTCACTACTTAAAATTGGAAAATAAAAAAGATTTTTTAAAAGGTAAAGGTATACATTATTAAGAATAGTGTACATCCCGGGTTTGATGAAGGTCTTGGCCCCATATTCTCTGTAGTCAAAACCTTCATTGAATTCTTATTTTTCTTTCATTCTCACACTTCAGGTAGCCACCTATTCACAGGGTATAACCAAGCCTATCCCTGCATTGGCTATATAGATGTAGTTGCTACACAGCTCTGAATTGTAAAATAGAGAGAAAATGAAAAGATTGTATGATAAATGTATAAAAATCATCATTTTTAAAAGCTCTCTTGGTTTTCACTTAAGCCTAAAGAGGAGATTGTAGGAGGCAGAAAAGGCTATGTCCCTTTAAAAAAAACATTTAGATTTTTTGAATGATGCTTTAGAAAGCATTGGGAATCTCTCCTCTTAAAATTCTAAAGGAAATTTCAGACTACATGTAGACTACTGGAACTAAGAGAGTCTTACTATCTTCCCAGGAATACATATACCATTATGCTGTCATTGAAATGCTGCCCCCTTCAGTAGCACACTCTCTACCATTGGGAAAATGATTAATCTGAGCAGCTGTGCATCAACAAACCAAGAGTTGCATAGTTTTTTGGGTGAGCATCTGAAAATGTGAACAAACAGTGGGCAAGATGTTCCTTAGAAGGAGATTACTAGGGGTTCAAAGCAGTGGTCACTATGTGGGCATATGGTGACTTTTGCACCCAATTGGGGCTAAAGTCTTCCACTGCAGATGGTACCCAGACCTCTCCACTACTTCCTTCAGATGATGACTTTCTGTATACTACTCAGGGGCTCAGAGTCTTACAGGTTAGAATCATTAAATCCTTTCACAAACCTGTTTAAGTAGTGAAAATCCTAAGGCTCAAGAATATTTAATAACTTTTGAAGAGTCACATCATCCATTATTAGTGCAGCTGTGACAAAATCCACATCTCTAGGCCCCTCCCCCGACTTTTTACATTCATGTTGTTCTTTAGTACTGAGGTTGAGTGTTCCAGTTAAAAGAAAGCCATCTGTGTATCTAGGCATTTGCAGTCTCTTGCCTAAAAGAAAATATTCCTACTACCATAGATAAATTATTCAGAATGTGTCAGTTATATTTAGGAATGTATGTGTATATACACACATGTATATGCATGTAACAACAATTAATAAAAAAAAGAGACCAGGAATTTGGCAAAGAATAAGAGAGGCATATGGCAGGGTTTAGAAGGAAGAATGAGAAAAGGCAAGTGATGTAATTATATTATAATCTCAGACATAAAAGGAAAATATAAGAAAGAAAAGAAAAATAAAATAAATACCATTGAGGTAAATTTTTAAAAAACAATGTAATCAGTGTTTTCAAGAACTATACAAGGGTGTTCTTTGATAATTAATGGTTAATTGTTGGTCATTGAGAAGTGCTAATGGGATCACTTTTAGACTATGTGGCTGAGCAAAGACATTCTCCATCAAAGCCATTCAATTCTCTAATTTAACTGCTGAGCATTTCACTAGGCTCCAACAGGAGGGATGATGCTAAATACATAGTTCTCTTTTTTTAAAAAAATCACTAAAAATTTTACTAAAATGAAAAATATGCAAACTTTCTTTTAGGCATAGTCCTAAGTTTATGTTGGACTATTATCTGTCACTGTCTTTCTGTTGATTCTTTCTCTTCTTCCACCTCTTCCTCAGTCCTTACTCTTCCTCCTTTTCCTATTCTCTCTGGGCTCCTCCCCTTCCCCCACTCTTCCTCCTCCTATCCTTCACCCTCTTGTTTGCTCCTTAATCAACCATGTCCCTTTAGCTGAACATTTCTAATGCAGATTCAACTGTTAATGAAGATGTTTTCAAAGTTTAGTGTGAACTTTCCGAGGTCCTATTGATGCCAGTGTTGTTATAGCTTTATCAGTTTGTTTATTCTACTGAGTTCATCTATACAACAAATATTCATCAAAAACAGTACTCTGTGACTTGCTGTATATGAATAGAAAACCGCTTATTGAGCTACCAAGCCTTTAGTAATTATTCTATATGTACAGATGACACTCATATCTTATAGAATGTGTTATATATTTGAACAATTAAACAAACAATAATAATAATATTTAAAGTTTTGTAATGTTGAAAGTTTAGAACTCCTTAAATATTTTCATTTAATATGTGCTGACATAGATCTCAGATGAAGATGGTCTAAAAAGCATTAGGTGATTTAATCATGCTAGGCAATAAAATTGATTAAACAGAATATAATTTAAAATGTTCATAATGTTAAAATAATTTTAAAGTCACAAATATATCATTTTCATAATGATTTTATTGGATAATGACATAATAAAATAACTCTAATTTTTTTCTTCCCCAATTTGTAGAAAACATATGGAGTTTTTATTTTAAATACTACATTTTAAACAAAAACATAAACTATAAAATACAAAATATTGCAAAACATTACAATATTTTTGCATTCTTAACATACCGTATTTCTCTTTCCAAAATAATTCTGTCCAATATGTTTTATACTTTTAAAATATTTAATATTTAAAGGCTTAATGCTTTTACTTTACATATATATTAATAGCCATAAAGAATTTGTGTCTAGGCAAAAATAAAAAATGCAAATACAATTTAGCTTTGAAGAGCAACAAACTAATATTTTCATAAATAAATTCATGCAGAATTCCTGCACACCAGCTTGTCCGAAGTCTCATTATTGTAAAGAATCTTGAAACAGGATTCCTGGAGTCACACTTGAGATATCCTCTCCTGTAGCAGTCTGCTCTTCTTTACAGAGATCCTGTCTCACGATAAAGAATACTGCTATTTTAAATGGTTTATGTCTTATTTAAAATAAAAGGCAAAATTCTTGCTTTAAGTATGAAAAAATGCTCCGTTCCAAAGGCTATGAAAAAGTTAGCTAGATCTTTTGGCTAAGGACCAGGAAGGGATTTTGCTGGTTTGTGGACCATAAATTATCCACTGCAGTTGCTCTATCTTGAGTTTCTGTTTCCATTGCTGTCCTTGATACAATTTTGACACTTTGTTTATTGCTCTTCTGGATTAATTTTGATGTCTAAATTATTGAATTTGATAAATATGACGTAGTGACTGATTAATATTGTACATCCATCTTTATTTTTGAGTGGTTGGCACTTCCTCAGATTCTGTTAGCAAGATGACCTTCTCAAAGGATTTACCTTTGGCCTTGACACCACTCAACCTGTAAAAACCTAATAATGAATCAAGGTGAATGTTTTCCAATGAAATTTTGTTTATACTGAAAATTGAACTCCATGTAACTCTCAAATGCCATAAAATGTGATTATTTTTATTTTAAAGCACATTAAATTAGAAAATACTAGTGTCAATATCTGTTTGAATCTGGCTTATGGGCATTTGTTTGTGAATCTCTCCCATTGAAATCAGGTAAATTTTGCTTTATAAAAGACTATAAAATCACGTTGATATTTAAAAGGAAATTAATTCTCTAAGAAGAATGAATTAAAGTAACTATTAATCCCTTGTGTGGTTATTTGCTTTCATAACCAAAACAACTGAAAATATAAACTGATGACTACTTTACAACTTAAATCACTTTCTCTGTTGGAGCATATCAGGGTCTCAGAAGTACCCTGAGCTTCATTTTGATTGAATTTTTTAAAATAAACATTTATTCTTAACACATAATTTTCAATTAACTACTGCTTAGCCCCTAGGCCAGTTTCTTTATGATGTGTGTATAAGAGATGGCATTCTTCTATAAAAAATATTAATTTGTTGTTATTAAATACTAATTTGCAAATGCATATTGTATATATGTATTATAGATAAACTAGTAAACATTTGTTTATGTATAAATATACATACATATGTACAACCACCTTTTAAACATGTACAACTCTCTTATACAAAAAAAGAATATTAAAAAGTTTGCTAAGCACAATGGGAAAAACAAGCAAGCAAAATTAATAGACTACGGAGCCACAAAGAATCTGACTTTGTACTCCAAAAAAAAAAATTATCTTAGGTCAGTGATCCATTCTTCCTGTTATTAGATTTTGATCAGGAGGAAACCCTGTTAAATGTTATTTACATATAGTAGGACAAGAGCTATGCAACCCCAAAGTCAAACTCATCCATAAACAGTCATAGAGAATGGCTAAATCTCTAGTGTTAGTAGTTCTGTGAGACAAATGGGGATAACTGTTAAGTAGCCACAGCATCCCCAACTACTTTTTTTTTCTAGCCAAAAAAAAAATGTATTTCACATTGTAAACTGCTAACTTGTCATCGTTTGCTTCACAAACTGTGTGTTTAGCTTTTATTCATGCATATAAAGTTATGCATGGCTTAAGTGATGTTGTAAATAGTTAAAACATAAAAAGATACTGCTTCTCTGGCTGTAGAGTAAACTACCACTAAATTTCAGCTAGCTTGGCACAAGGATAATGCTTCAGAGCCATTCAAGTCTGAAGCAGCTTTGATAGTACCATTTAAGCTTGAGGTATATTGGCAGAGCAGGGATACAACTAATCTAATTTTGGCTTAAGCCACCTATTACTCATATTCTCTCTCTACTGCATTCACACTTCAATTAACAAACTGTATATGATACACACATATATTTATAGTTTATATTTTTTCCTGTGTTGGCAATGAAACTTTTCAAATTACCTCCTGTAAGCTGTGAGAATTTTCTCTTTGAATCTGTTTGGTAAGCTGAGCTTAGTTAGCATCATAAGTGGTGGGTGCATGGACTTTTCCGGCTTATCCTAGTGAAGGTTGTTTTTGCAGTGCAGCTCACCTCTACCTAATTTACACTTCCCACTCTTCTTGCTAAGCAGGATATGGTCATCATCCATATCCTTTTCACTATAACTAACATTCAGAAGGAGGATTCATGCCAAGTCTTTTGTGTGTACATCTTTACTCAAGAAAGATGCACCAAGATCTCAAAATCAGGAAACTTGATTCAGGTTGCAAGGTCAATATTTTCTGTAGTCAAATTCTTAGTCTAACTCAAGCTCCAAGCCTGTGACTTCTTCAAGGTCAGGTTTTTGATGTGAAAGTTACATACATTAGGAAGTACAGCTCTCTGAGCTTTGAGATACAGCAGCCATTATCATAATCAACATAAAAATAATTCCCCCATCTTAAAATGTTTTTTCATAAATCTTAAGAGTCAGTCTACTTTCTCTACTCATCCAATTTCTGTCAGGAGAATTTTGTCACATGTAGCATGTCACAACATCATAATCATATAGCATTTGGGCTTTTATGGGGGACTTTTTACACTTGGCATGTTATTTTAAGATGCTTCTTTATTTGGGCTTGTTAGTTCCGTTTACTAAAGAATAATAAAGCATCACATAGAAGTGCTTTGTGTATTCATTTTATATTGAATGTCATTTTTTATAAAGCATCTGAGTTTTATTGTTATGAATATATATATGCATATGTATATTCTAACCACACCTTTACATACATTTTTGTGTATGTGTTTTCATTTCTATAGATAAATACTGAAGAATAAGAACATTGGACTATAAATATGTTTTTGGACATGCTGCACATCAAAACCTGCCGGGTTGTTTTCTAACGTGACTGTAATTTTCTCTGTTGTTGTTTTAGATTCCCGTAAGCAATGCATGAGACTCGCAGTGCTCTGTCACCTGGCAAGCCATTTCAGGAGCCGTGTGCTGGAATCCTTCTGTTGCAATTTGCATGTCCCCAGTCAGTTACCATGTTGAGAAGTTTCTCGTGTGCTTATTTGTCACCTATGTTTTGGTAAATGTCTTTTCAAATCATTTTCCCGTTAAAGAAATTGGATTGTATTAATACTGAGTTGTGAGATTTTGAAAATATATTCTTCATCCAAGCACTCCTCAAATATCTGTATTATAAATATTTCCTCCCTGTCTGTGGCTTGTTAAAAAAGATTCCTTAAGTAGAATATCAATTTCTAACTCTGATAAAGTCCAAGTTATAATGTTTTTCCTTTTGTATTTTATGTAATTTTTTTTTTAATCTAGGAGATCTATGGCTAGCAAAGTTCGTTAGTAAACTATCTTACTTTTTAAAATCTGAATGGCTAACTTAAATATCAAGAAGTAATCCAATCTGAAACAGTTATACTAGTTTGTTTTTAAAGATGTCAGTTCTTAAAAATTAAAGAAGTATATACTATGTACATACACATTATATATATAGTACATGTAGATACACATTAAACAAAATTATTTTGAATTTATATGTAATATATACATTTATACACATATATTTTTCTCTAAATAAAATACACTCAGTACTGTTGTTCTTTTTTTCTTTTTGGTGTTTTTTTTCCTTTTTTTCAACTTTCTTTTTATTTATTCTATGTGTCTTTTACATCATGCTTCCCAACCACACCCATCTCTTCCCAACCCCCACCAAAACAAAACAAAATAAAATTTAAGAGAATAAAAGGGGAAAAAAAGAAAAAAGGGGAAAATCTTGTCATGGAAGCAGCAGTGTGACACAGTGAGTTACGTGGTAAATCCCTTTATCCATACATTTTTACATGCAGGTGTTCATTGCAAAGAACTGATTCTAGGCTCCTGGTCTGTGCTTCACCACTGATTCTGGTCCCTCACTGGGACTCATCCTGGGCATACCGTTGTTTCCCTGTGTCGTGGAGATCATGAAGCTCTGGATCCACAGGACTGACCCTACCCACCTCTGTCCCCGTGTTCCAGCAGATCACAGATGGGGTGGCTTTTGGGGTGGGCCAAAACATAATCCTGATTCTGGCCCTGGATAACAGCAGGGTAGGACAGCCCACTAGGCCTCCCTTCTCTTCTCCACCAGGGCGTGCTCTCCAGCGTTGTTTTGGCTAGTTCACTTCTTGCAGTGATGAGCAAGGGGAGGGGCAAGTTCTCTGGCTTTCATTTCCACAGGGTCAGTTCTCCCACACCTATACCTTCAGGACCAGTTCTACTGTGCTGCCCAAGAGAGGTGTAGGCGCCACTATTCCTAGTGCTACAGCTGAGGAGGAGCAGGGAGAGCTCTCCTGCTTTTATGACGTCAGGGCCAGCTCTTTCACTTGCCTCAGGAGTTGATGGGTTAGGGGTGGGAGGTATCTCTTCCCTGCTCATGCCACCACATGACAGATGAGTAATGGGGCAGCTTTCCCATTTTCACAACTTCAGGTCTGGCTCACCAATACCTGAGCCAACAGGGTCAAATCTACTGTGCTGCCCAGGTGGGGTGCAGGGCTCACTTTTAGGGGTGTTGCAGCTGGTAAGGGTGAAGGTCAGTTCCCTTTCCTACCACAGATGGAAAGATCAAGTGGAGGGGGGGTTCTTTCCCTCACTCTCACCACCACCTGTCAGATGAGGGAGGTGTGGCCAGCTATCCCAATCTCACACCCTCAGGGCTGTCTCACCTGTATCTCTGCCAAGAGAGTCATCTCTACTGTGCTGTTGAGGTGAGGAGCAGGGCCCACTTTCCTGAGTGCTGCAGCTGGTAAGGGGGAGGGTCAGCTCGCTAGCTTGTCTGTTTCAGGTGATAAGGGGTGAGGGATAAAAGGGGGACATCTTTCCCCCACCCACACCACCGCATGACAGATGAGTAGTGGGGACAACTCTCCCAAGTTCACAGCTTCAAGGCTGGCTCACCCACACCACCACCAACAGGGTTGGCTCTATTGTGCTCGGGGCCTGCTCTCCCAAGTGTTGCAGCTGGTGGAGGACAGGAACGACTCTCCAGCTCTTACGACCTCAGGACCAACTCTCCTACCTTCCTCAGGTATTGACGGGCCATGGCAGGAGGAGGGCATCTCTCCCCGACCCATATGCTCACAAGACAGAGGAGTAGTGAGGACAGCTCTCCCACACTCACAACCTCGGGCTGGCTTACCCATACTTCTGCCAACAAGGTTGGCTCTGTTAGTACTGTTGTCTTATTCAGTTCCCAAATAAAACAACCCAAAGATACTTTAAAGAGTAAATTGTTTCAAAAGACAAGCATTTTTAAAATATAAAGGGTGTTGGTAGAAACATTATAGCGTTAAGAGAGAATTTTTTATTATTTTCAAGATAAGACCAGAATGGATGCATTGATGTTACAATAAAAAAAAATACAAAAGAAGAAGAAGAAAAGCATGTTTGTGTCTCTTTGTGTGACTATGTAGACATGGATGGGCACATGTGAAGAGACAAATGTGTAGATAATACACAGAAAATGAATTTTCAGTGGATTTGTGCTCAAGGTTTTGAAAAAAATCAGCTTATCTAAGAAGACAAACTTTGTTGTATTTAAATAGAATGGGAATCACTAAATATTAAGATAATATAAATATGTAATATGAATGAGGAAGCATTTTAAATTAGCATAGTTCTTGTAGATTGATACTTTACAGAACTTAGCATCCAAATTCAACTCCAGGCACCACCTGATCCAAACACAATAGCTTTATACAAACAAGGAGCTGAAAAGTGAACATTATTTCATACCTGTGCGTCACAGAATCTGCCTAAAATGACCAGCATATTTTTCTTCATGAGAAAAAAAGAAGTACACACATACATAAAGCATCAATTATAATTATGTACAAGTTGATTCAATGGTTGTTCTTATTCTATAAAATTGAAAATTCATGTTGTTCCATTAAATATTAAGCATAAAAAAGTATTTTTTATGAAGTGTAAAATAAAGAAAATTATCAAAGAAGGTGCAGTATCTAAATGTTGAACAGTATGCACATATCTAGTAACGAAAATGCAAATAATTTTATCTTTTTACTGTTGGCAAACATTAAAACTATTTGGTACACTGTTACAATTAAAAATATATAAAGAACGAAGAACAGAAGCATGTTTGTGTCTCCTTGTATGGTAATGCAGACATGGATGATCACATGTGAAAAGGCAGAGGTGTAGATAAACTACGGAAAATGAATTTCATAGAATTTGAACTAAGGCTGGGTTGTAGTGGTGCATGCCTTTAATCCCAGTACTTGGAAGGCAGAGTCAGGCAGATATCTGTGAGTTCGAGGCCAGCCTGGTCTACAGAGCAAGATCCAGGACAGGTACCAAAACTACACAGAGAAACCCTGTCTCGAAAAAAACAAAAAAAAAAAAACCAAACAAACAAAATGAATTTTGAACTAAGAATTGTGAAGAAAATAAGCTTAGGTATGCAACTTCTACCTATGTAAGTAGACAAATTCTGGTCTATCTAAATAGAATGAGAGCCATATTGATGTGTTAAAAAGAATGTGAGAAAAAGGAAATCACAATGACTCATACTTCAAACAATACTTCTGATGAGAGTTTAGCAATATGCATATATCACCCTGAATATACATTTTTTGGATCACCCAATGCCAATTCTAGGAGATTTTACTACAGTGGGGATGCAAAAATCACATTAAACACCTGTGAAAATATAATCACTGAAACATTATTTGAAATAGTAAAATGTTGATGCTGTGATAACGTGTAAAAGTCATATAGAACTCTATTTCATAGTTAAGAAATTTATGGGTGCACCTTGTTATATGACACTTAGAAATACCTCAATGTTACATTATTGAATTAAACTTGTACTGGAAACCAGTGCTAAGATGTTAAGACCCAGATAACTTTTGATCCAGATATTGTAAGAAGAAGCAAAACTGTCGCAAGAACATCATGATTTCTGTGCCTACATGGTGTCTTTTGAAGTCTTGTTGACATAAGGAGGAAATAAACAAACCAGAAAAAGAAAATAATGATTTCCTAGCAAAGACAGTGACAACTACTAAGTTGGGAATGCGTATGATATGTCATGAACCAAGTATGTTTGAGAGTGACTAATATTTATTTTTAATTATGATCACTAAAAAGGTGTATTTTGGTTGGCTCTGTAACACAGGCATATATTTGTGAAATAATGAATTCTGATGTTCAGTTTTATGCCATATTATATTTGATATAGCCAAACTGTCCACAGTGATTATTATACAAAAGAGCCATGTACCAATGAAATAATGGAGACAAAAACATAGCAGTGGTTGAAGAGTTCCTGTGTGCTAAGGGAGGATATATAAGTGTATAACAAATGACTATTTGGAGAATGTAAATAGTTCTAGATGGGCTGGAGTGGTTCAGAGTATTTGTTGCTCTTACAGAGGACCTGGGTTGGTTCCCAGCACCAACATGGTAGCTCACAATCATGTGTAATTCTAGGTCCGGGGATATGATGCCCCTTTCTGACATCTTCAAGCACTAGGCATGCACATGGGCCACATATACATGTGCAGGTAAAGCACTCATACATAAAATATATCTAAAAAATTAAAAATAGTCCTAGAATTCTGCAAAAAGCTGCTTTTTATTTAACTTAAATATTCAGGGTAGGAATATGATGTTTTTCTGTCGGATTAGTGGCTGCACATGAATTTACTGATATTTTAATTACCATCTGAGGTCCCAGTCAGCGCCTTGCCGGCTACTCAGGCTGCGGCCCAGCAGGGGTTCCAGTCCCATGGTCCAAGCTCTGCTCCACCCATGATACGTAAGTTTAAATTAAGTCTCTATCATTCTATTTATCGATAAGACTCAGGAGTCAAAGGCTGTGGTAAAAACCTACTAGCTCAGGGATGCTAAATAGCAACCTTGTTTTTTGGCAGGAGACTCTGCAAGAGACTGGTCTCTTCCCTCATCCCAGAACTAAGCAAGATCAAACTCTAGTCCCCACCCTTTCCTTCCTGTGTATCTTCTCTGTCCGACTGGCTGGCTTCTCTATGTTAATTCTGGTCAGCTAGTCACTGGCTCCACCTCCTGATTCAAGGTAGAACTTTATTGCACAGTCTCGGGAGTGTCAGTGCAATTAAAATATCCCACAACAAGAATACTTTCATCTTTAGATACATACATACTTGGGGGTCTAAAATTTATAAGGTACCCAATGAAGGCACATATTTGTCTCATAAATAAGATAAATACATTCAAATGAATTTAAATCCAATTCATGGTACATTTTGTTCATATTAAAAATTAAAACATTAAACTTTCTACCTAAGAGATATTTTAAGTTCTTAGTTTGAATTAACTGATTTAATATTCATAGCAACCCTATGGCATGCCACAAAATACAGAGAAACATTTCTGAAATGGAGATAAGGTTTGAGGACTCATTACAATGAGGAAAGCATGCAGCCTAAGAAAATTGGGGTTCTCTTAGTAACAGTGTCAGAATGGATCCATATTCTAGAAGACAGCATGAGTGGTCCTGAGAAATCTGAAGGAATAAAATTATTGCTCTGACATGGTTACAAGGAAACAGCATAGTTGGACATTTATTTGCATGCATGCTGAGGCAAAGATGAAGCCAGACTAGCTTATAATGAATGAAAAAGCAGCCATTTCTCATGTCTGATGAGAAAGGGTGTTTTGGATTTTTGTGGTTTGCATAATGACATCAGTCTTGTTCTGCTAATACATGGTTGTGAAGTCGTGATGTCTTGCCTCATCTTCTTCACATTTTGTTCAAAGAAGAACATCCAGTGTCACTACGAGCACCAGTTTGGCAAAAAGACCTCACTCTAAGTGTTAGAAAACTCAGAGTACTGCCTGGCTTTCTTCAATTCCTCTCCAGTATTCTGTCCCAAATTTCCAGACAAAAATACTTGAGTACAGAGCTATGTGATTTGAAGACACAGACTTAGTAACATGTACAAGAAAGATACTGGGGCTTTCACTCTGACAGAGTGTGAATCATTTTCCATATGCTATATCATGAAACATATACTTAATCTTTGTCAAATTTCCTGGTACATAGCTGCTCAAATCCTGGGATTTTTTGAGTGTTTTTGTCTTTTGTTGACAATAGATTCTTTTCTTGCATAATATATCCTGACTGCATTTTCTTTTCCCTCTATTTCTCCCAGATCGTCTCTACTTCCCCTCTCATTCAGCTCAATCCCTATGCTGTCTTTAACAACAACCAAAAAGGAATGCAGGAGGCAGAGAGGTCCAGGACATCACAAGAACATAGCCCGCAGAATAAACTATGAGATGGCTCAAAAGGTCTCACAGAGACTAATACGAGAATCAGGGAGCTTGCATGGGTCTAAACTAGGTCTGCATATATGTTATAGTTGTGTAGCTTGGCGTTTCTGTGGGACTCCTAACTGCTCCATTTTTTTTTTTGTTGTTGTTTGCTTGTTTTTTTAACGGTAGTATTTGGTTTTTGCCTAGGTCCCTGTCTCAGGGTCTTGGTCATCGGAGCAGTCTCTATGAGTCCCATCTTGTAGAGTGAGTCTTAAGTCAAATAACTATTGGTGACTTTGTGTCACTAAAGCCCATCATATCTTAAAGGCAGGACACAATTTGTAGACTAAAGGCTTTGTGGGTATCTTATGTTTACATTTCCGTTTTGGTAGCCTTCAGAGAGAGTATCTTCTGGTACCAAAGATGCTAGAACACAATGATGAAGGTTCTATGTAGGCACCAGCTGGACCTCTACATTACAATGAGTTGTGTAGGTGTGTTCTTCACTGTTGGGCCTTGTTGTCAGTATATGGAGGGCAGCCTACAGTTTTGGCATAGCCTGTGTGGTTCGGAGGTTCCCACGGGACTCTTTCATCCAACAATTTGATTAGACATAGCCTGTTACCAGTACTGGTAGCATCATTTGGTAACAAGAGATGGCTACTTGGGGCTCTTTCTACCTTAATATTTAGCAAATTCATTGTGATCACCTTCATATATGTATATAATTTAGTAAACTTTTACTGTTTAAGTTTCAATCTTACTAACCTTAAGTAGACCTTAATTTTTATTGTCTGTTTCCTTATCCCTCCCTCGTCCCTCTTCCCTACATGTCTCCAAAAGGTCCTCCTTTTCTATTTACCTCCTCCATCCATAGCTATCTATTTATTTTTCCTAGGGAGATTTAACTGCACCATCCACAGTCTCCTACTCTACAGCTAACATCTGTGACTCTATGGATTGTAACTTGGTTATCATTGACTAAACAACTAATATTCATAAATAAGAGAATATATGCCATGTTTCATTTTCTAAGCCTGGGTTACCTCGCTTGTGGTGATTTTGTCTAGTTTCATCCATTTACTGAGAATTTCATGGTCTCACTTTTTTTAACAGCTGAGTAATACTTCATTGTGCAAATATATCATCTTTTCTTTATCTATTCTTCTTTTGGTGGACATATGTTTTTCCAATTTCTGGCTATTATGAATAGAATGGCAGTGAATATGGTTAAATAAGTGCCTCTTCGGGAGAATAAGAAGTCCTTTGGATATATGCCCAATCATGGTATATCTGGATCTTGAGGTAAGTCTATTCCTTCCCATATTCATGAGGAACTGCTACACTGATTTTCATAATGGCTGTTCAAGGGTTCAGTCTCAACAGCAAAGTTTGAGTGTTCCACTTGCTCCACATTCTAGCTAGCATGAGCTGTCATTTGGCTTACTGATCTTAGCTAATCTGGTAGGTGTAAATTTAAATCTCAAAGTGCTTTTGATTTTCATTTCCTGATAAATAAGGGTACTAAACATTTCTTTAAGTGGTTCTTAGCCATTTAAGTTTCCTCTTTTTAGAATTTTTTTCAGATCTGCACCTCATTTTTAAGTGGATTATTTGTTTTCTTGATATCTAGTTTCTTGAGTTCTTTATATACTTTGGATAATAGAACTCTAACAGATGTGTATTTAACAAAAAGATTTTCCCATGCTGTAGATTGCTACTTTGTCCAATTTATGGTGTTCTTTGCCATGCAGGAGCTTTGCTGTTTCATGAGTTGCCATTTATTAACTATTTATTTTAGTGCTTGTGCTAATAGTGTTCTATTCAGAAAGTCTTCTGTGTAAATGTGCTATGGGATAATGCTTTTGTACACTGGTTTAATAAAATACTGATTGGCCAGTAGCCAGGCAGAAGTATAGGTGGGGTGAACAGACTAAAGGAATGCTGGAAAGAGGAAGAACTGAGTCAGGAGTTGCCAGCCAGATACAAAGGAAGCAAGATGACAAAGCAGAACTGAAAAAAGGTACCAAACCATGTGGCTAAATGTAGATAAGAATTATGGGTTAATTTAAGTGTAAGAGCTAGTCAGTAATAAGCCTGAGCTAATGGCTGAGCAGTTATAATTAATATAAGCCTCTGTGTGCTTACTTGGGGGTGCAAATGGAAGAGATTTGTCCTGACCCCTGGCCAGCTAGGACACAGGAAAACTTCCAACTACACAAATTAGTTCAAGGGCATTTCCTACTTTCTCTTCTATGAAGTTCAGCATATGTGGTTTTATGTTGAGGTCTTTGTTCCAGTAGATGAATTTTATATAGAGTCATAAGTATGGATCTATTTGGATTCTTTTACATGCAGACATCTAGCTTGACTAACTTCCATTATTTGTTGAAGATACTGTCTTTTTTTTTCCAGGATGCATTTCTGGCTTCTTTATCAAAAAAATAAGGGTTCCATTGGTGTGTGGATTTATGTCTCAGTGTTATATGTCATTCCATTGATCAACATGTCTATTTTTGTGCCAATACCATGTGATTTTTATTACTATAGCTCTGCAGTGTAGTTTGAAATCAAGGATGGTGATAACTCCAGAAGTTCTTTTCTTATTCACACTGTTTTATCTATCCTGTGATTTTTGTTTTTCCATATGAAGTCGGGAATTGTCCTTTCAAGATCTGGAAAGAATTGTGTTGGAATTTTGATGGGGATTGCATTGAATCTATGAATTGCTTTTGGAAAGATGGCCATTTTTTACTATGTTGATTCTATTAATCCATTAGCATGGGAGATCTTTTGATCTTCTGATATCTTCTTCAATGACTCAAAACTTTTATTATACAAGTCTTTTCCTTGCTTGGTTACAGTTACTCAAAGATATTTTATGTTATTTGTGGCTGTTGTAAAGGGTGTTGTTTCTCTGATGTTTTATTCAGTCTGTTTGACCTTTGTATATAGATGGGCTACAGATTTTTTTAATTAATTCTGTATTCAAATACTTCACTGAAAGTGTTGTTTATCAGCTGTAGAAATTTCCTCTTGGAAATTTTAGAGTCAATGACTATACTATCATATCATCTGCAAATAAGGATAATTAACTATAAGAGTGAGAGCTAGACAATGATAGGCCTGAGCTAATGGCCAAGCAGTTTAAATAATGTAAGAGTCTGTGTGTTTATTTTATAAGTGGGCTCCGGGACTGGCGGGAATTGGCAGTGGGAGCTGGAGAAAAATTCTCCAGCTACAATTAACTTCTTCTTTTCCAATTTATATCCCCTTGACATCCTTCAGTTGTCTTATTGCTCTAAGATTTCAAGTACTACATTGAATAAGTATGGAGATATACTTATCTATCTCATCTTTTCCCTAATTTTAGTGGAATTGCTTTGAATTTCTCTCCCTGTAGGTTGATATTGGCTGTCAGCATGCTATAAAGTGCCTTTATTATGCTTAAGTATATCCCTTATATCTCTCATCTCTCCAGGACGTTTATAATGAAGAGGTATTGGATACTGTCAAAAAGACCTTTTATGCATCTAATGAAATGATCTTGTGTTTTTTGTCTTTCAGGTTTTTTTTAATATGGTAGATTACCTTTATCTATTTATATGTGTTGAACCATCCCTTCATCTCTAGGAATGAGCCTACTTGATCATGGTGGATGGTTTTTTTTATGTATTATTAGATTTGGTTTGCAAGTATTTTATTGAGAAGTTTTGCATCTATGTTTATAAAGGAAGTTGGTCTATAATTTTCTTTTTTCATTGGTATTTATGTAGTTTGGCTGTCAGGGTAACTGTGACTTCATAAAATTAATTGGGCAGTGCTCCATCTGTTTCTCTTTGGTGGAATAGTTTGGGTAATATTGGCATTAACTAAAGTCATCTGGCCATGGACCTCTTTTTTTTTTTCAAAAAAAATTTTTTTTGGTTGGAAGACTTTTAATGATTCCTTCTATTTCACTAAGGTTTATAGGATGGTTTAAATTGCTTATTTGAACTTCATTTAAGTTTTTACATGGTACCTATTGAGAAAATTATTAACTTATTTTATATTTTCCAGTTTGGTGAAATATAGTTTTTAAAGTACAGCCTTATGATTCTTTGCTTTTCCTCAGTGTGTGTTGGTATGTCCCCTTTTCTAATTTTGTTAACTAGAATATTCTTTCTCTACCTTTTAATTTATTGAGATAAGGGTTTGCCAATATCACTGATTCTTTCTATTTCATTGATTCTTTGCTTGTGTGTGTATGTATGTGTATGTGTGTTTTATTTTATTTTGTTTTTGTTTCTATTTTATTAATTTCAGCCAAGAATTTGGTTATTTGTTTCCATTTACTCATTTGGGGTCTGATTTCTTTGTGGTGAGATTGTGTTCCCCAATATATTGTACACTCTAATAAACTTATCTGGGTTCAGAGAGCAGAACAGTCACTAGATAAAGAGGCCAGAAAATGGTGGCACATACACCATTAATCCTAGCATTCTGGAGGCAGAGATCCTTCCTGATCTCTGTGAGTTCAAAGCCACACTGGAAACAGCCAGGCATGGTGACACACACCTTTAATCCCAGGAACTGATGGCAGGAAGCAGAAAGGTAAACTTTTAGGCTTTTGAGCAGCAGTTCTGCTGGGATCCATTTGGATGAGGACACAGAGGTTTTCAGTCTGAGGAAACAAGATCGACTGAGGAATTGGCAAGGTGAGATTAGCTGTGGCCTGTTCTGTCTCTCTGATCTTTCAGCATTCACCCCAATACCTGGCTCTGGGTTTGTTTTTATTAATAAGACCTTTTAAGATTTGTGTTACATTTCTTCTTTTTGTTCCAGAGCTTTCAGGTGTGCTACCAAGTTACTAGTCTGAGATCTGTTGATTTTTATTTTTATTTAGGACTTAGTTGTTTGAACTTGCCTCTTAGAATGTGACAGACCTAGGCCCTCTGCATATGTGTGACAGTTGTATAGCTTGGTCTGTTTGTAAGGCTCCTAGCAGTGAGATCAGGGTCTGTCCCTGACCCTTTGCTGGCTTTTGGGAACCTGTTTCCCATGTTGGATTACCTTGCCCAGCCTTTATACAGGGGGAGGAGCTCAGTCCTGCCTCAACTTGATGTGCCATGCTTTGTTCAATCCCATAGGAGGCCTGCCCTTTTCTGAATGGAGACAAGGAGTGGGTGAATGGGGAGGGAGGTAGATGGGAGTGGGAGGGAAGGGAGGAGAGGAGGGAAGCAAACTGTGTCAGTATGTAAAATAAAGATAAAAATGTTAATATAAAGAAAAAAAGTCATCTTTATTATGTCCTGCATGTTTGAGTATGTTGTGTATTCATTTTCATTCAATTTTAGGAAGTCTTTAATTTCTTTCTTAATTTCTGTCTTGACCCATATTAAATTCAATAGTGAGCTGTGCTCTTTCCATGCATTTGTAAGCTTTCTATGGTTTCTGTTGTTAATATCCAGTTTTAATCGGAAATGATCAGATAAAATATGGGTGTAATTTCAATTTTCCTGTATCTTTCTTTGTGTCCACGTATGTGATCAGTTTTGCACAGAGTTCCATGAGGTGCTGAGATTTTGTATTCTTTGTGTTTGGGTGAAATGTCCTGTAAATATCTACTCGGTCCATTTGGTTTATCACATTTGTTAGCTCTAACATTTTTTCTGTTTAGTTTTTGTTTGGATGATCTGTCTATTGGAAATAGTGAGATATTGCAGCCTCCCATTATCACTGTCATGTGTGTTGACACATGATTTAAGCTTCAATAGTGTTTCTTTTACAAACTTGAGTGCCCTTGTGTTTGATTAAACATGAAAGCTATCACAATGGACAATAATACCAGGGCATACCTATGATAATGGATTCCTAAAGTACAAGTAACAAGAGCTTCAGTGTTCAGCTTCAGCTGAATAAAAGAAGGTTCCTGAGGTTGAAGTTTCCAAGGTCCTTGGAACTGAAATGCTCCTTCTCTATATGTGAGCATATGCCATATAATATCCATTGTTGTAATCCTGCATGAAGGTACTTCTCTGAACTCTGTTAACCATAAAATCAAATTACTAGAGCTCAATACTAGGCTTGTGAAACCCTGATTTCTTCCTGGTTTATCAGAAACACAGGAAAAATACTGTAAGCTTTGGAGGTGCAGCAACTCATCTAAGGCATTGATCTTTTAAGTCTGTGGGGCCTACTCCTAGCTTTGTTAGTGTTTCAACAGAGCAAAATGAAATGGCACCCAGTTTTATCAACTGCTGCACCACTGCTTGTTTTTAGCAAGCAGTAACACACATGAGGTATTAGAAGCATAGTCTTTTGACAGTATAGCTGAAAAAAAAAGTGTTTGCTGGTCAGTTTTGATTTTTCTGCTATATTTTCAGTTCTGGATTTTTTTCTTATAGTTGTTTTGATAGAATGGTGAATATTATTTTGTGTCAAGTATGAAGTTATTTCCTCCTCCAAAGGAAAGCTTTGCTAATTTGTTTTATAAAACTGATTCTATATGGTGGAAAATGGATTTTCCTTGGACTTAAATATCCATGTATTTTTGGACAATACATGAAAACAAAAATTCTTCTTTTGTCATAAAGTGATCTTTGTTTTATTTCCAAGACTGGAAATTTCCAGACAATGCTTCTGATTTTAGACTCAATACACTAAGGAAAAATCAACTTGGCTCCTCCAGATGAGGGCAATTCTTAATCTAATATCTCTACCTAAGATGTTCTGTGAAAACAATACATGACCTTTTAGAAATAAAATGATTAAAAAAATTCCAGTTATATGCTGGTTGCTAGTCTTCTTATGATGCCAATCTGTGCATTTCCAGTTACTAAGTTTTTTAAAAAAAATTTAAGAACCACTTGAAAAAAAGATAAAAATGCTTTACAATTCTGATTTAGTGCTTTATTTTCCTGACAGTCTTAGTTTTAAATAAGTGCCCTATTCAGTAGCACTATCTCTGAGTTACTCCCTGGCTGTGATTTACCAGTTTTCCCATACATGAAAGTCACTGATTGTATTTCAAGTGAGGGTGACTCTATAACACCATATCTCAAGGGGTTCTTTAATTCAGAACATTATAAGAGAGATTAGTTCCAAATCTTAAAACACATATATCATGAAACCTTTATTTATAAAATTATCTACCAATTTATAATCTACTTGCCATCTACGTTTGATACTTTTAAGTATTTAGCTTAAACGTGATGATATACTGTGTACCCTAATAAAATTTGCCTGAAGATCAGAGAACAGAACAAGCCACTAGGTTAAACATAGAGGCCAAGCAGTGGTGGCACACACCTTTAATCCCATCACTCGGGAGGCAGAGATCTGTCTTGATCTCTGTGTGTTCAAAGCCACCCTAGATTACATGAGACTGGCCCAGTCTAGGAGAGAAACCAATCTAGACAGTGGTGGCATACACATTTAATCCCAGCACTTGAGATTTCATGCCTTTGCTTGGGAAGCACACATGCCTTTTATCCCAGCACTAAGAAAAAAGTGATATGACTCGGGAGAGAAAGATATATAAGGTGTGAGGAGACAGGAACTAAAGACCTTTCTTTCAGCTAGAGGCCTTTTCAGGCTGAGGAGTCCTGGAGGTAAGTGGTGGCAGTGGCTTTGTTCCTTTGTCTCTCTGACCTTTCAGCATTTATCCTAATATCTGGCTCTGGGTTTTTTATTTTAAGACTGATTTAGCAATTCGTGTTACATTCCAATTTATAATTTTGACCATTGAAGAAATTATAAAGAGCAGAAGTTCCCTCTGTAGCAGTGTCTTGGTCTCTTTTTCTATAAGTTCCTCTTCTTGAAGGTCCTGAGACCTCTGTCCTTCTGCTTTGAACATTCTGGGCCATAGAGCTTCCTTTAAGTTGTAATGACATTAAGCCTTGAACTCAAGATAAATAACAAGACATTCAAGCTCTTGAACTATCCATACCCAAAGCTCCCACCTAACACACTGCAAAACTGAAACATGACTAAATTAATGATGCAATAAAAGCATGTATTAAAACTAAATATTAACTCTTTGAGGCTTACTTAAACTTTTACTTGTCTTTTGAAAAAGTCTTCATTTATTTATAACACAAAATTTTTTGTAGGAAGTGTCAATGACTCAGTTCAGTTTTAAAAAGTACTAACAGTTCTTGAGAGGAAATATACTGTATTGAGTAAGTGTAAATAGGATTATTGGTCTTAATATAATCTTTTTAAAGTGTTGGCAGATGGTGAATACAATAAAACATTTTGATAACTCCTTGTTATATTTTCAGAGAGTTGGAGGCTCAGTGAAAATATGAAGTTCTAAATATTTGAACATCCAGATGCTTCCTCAGATCAATGTGACCAAGGCTTTCTCTTAATCAAATAATGTCTTTTCATTTAAAAACAAAGATGGAGCTAAGAGAAAGGAGAAATAACAGAAATCAATGCAGGACCATCAAGCACCACACCTCCTAGGCAATCCACACATCTTCCAAGCAGAAGAAACGTCTTAAGAAGAGCTTGTATAGAATCACTCATATAACTTAGGCTGGTATGTCAGCATTGAAAATACTGAGTTGGCTCCAAATACTGTGGTGTGTCAACCTTTATTTGTCCTTTAAAGCAAGAAAAAAAAAAGAATAAAAGTATGCCTGTAGGCAAAATAAAGTCCCCTTCTTCCCCTCACCCCCCACCACTCTTGCTCTTCAACTTATATGTGATTTGTAAAATGAACTGTAATAGAAAGTTCAGATGACAAAAATTGCAGTGGTGTGGCCAAGAAAGCACCCAGGGGGCTTTTAGCTTCCGTTGTGTCAGGACAGAACTATCAGATCAGCCTTCTGGACTCAAATGCGACACTGTCAATAAGGATACATCATCTTTTTTGTGGTGTAGAAGAGCTGTCGGTTGTAATTCCCATTATTCCAAAGCCAGGATTTTCCATTAGTACAGCCACCTGCTGGGTTACTCTCCTCAGGTTTAATGGAATCTGAATTTATCACCATCTGGGAAGAATGAGAGTGTGTTGCTAAGTCCTTCTTTCATTTGCTTTTCAGTGTTGAGTATAACCTTTATAAGGAGGAAGCCAAAGCTGCTGGGTTTGAAGTACATTGAAGAATAATTTAGCTCACCTTGACATCAGAGCTCCATACCTAGAGGCCAAAATATCCTCTGTTCTAGGGCAATTCCTGCAGCAAAGAGGATGTCTTAATTTACTATGTAATACAGTATGAAAATTAAGCAAATTCAGGATGCAGCTCTTCTTTGCCTTACACGAAGACCTTGAAATATTTCATCAGATCTCTGGTAATAATGAAAGATGTGGAAATATATCAAGTTCACATAAAACAGTTCAAGATCCTGCATGAACGTGTGTCTTATAAATAGAACAATGGAGGGCAGAGGTGCCTGTTGTACGCAGTTCATTTTCCTCCACACATTAAAAGGAGCCTCTGCAGAGAACTAGAAGAAAGGTCATGGAATATCAATCATTGCAGACAACAATTTTGTATCAAAGTCCTGTGGCTAAATTCATGTAAATAGAGATCAGTAGTTGGGACTTACATAGCTACCATGGATGCACCATTGCCGTTTCTTACAACAATAAAAAGTAAAGCGAGGTTGACAGGGAGTATGGGACTGACAATTCAACTCTGACTTTGGCTATGTGGAAACTTGCAGGTATAATCCTCCAGTTGCTTTCTCAGTCCCACCAGGCTTTCTGTTTTCCAGACTTTGCTGTCCAGGCAAAGGTTGGGAGGAAAGCGGAGCCATCCCGACACAACAGCAGCAATGGGTGCTATTGCCCTTCTAAAGGAAGCTCTCGGCAGACCACTACAGCATCTGAAAAGATGAGGGGGACATGCTTTCAGGAAACAGGAATGATGAAAATGCTTGTGCACCCCAGCCCTGCCCCCACAACACACACACACACACACACACACACACACACACACACACACACACACACACTGAGGAGGTGCTCTGAAGAAACACTGTCTGCCATTGTCTTTCTTCAGGAACCATGAGTTCACCCTTTTCTCATGAGTGCCCCTCCATGCTTATAATCTTGGATTAATGACTCCAAACAGCCAGTGTTTTCTGAAGTCTTGGGGTCAAGCTCTGTGGATTGAAGAGCTTGGATAATTGGAGGGAAAGCTACTTACTACAGTGAGGCAACAATTCCAGGGGAGGAGGTAGAGCAGCATAACAAATCACCATCCTGTTATTCTCTGAGGCTATGGGGTGAGTCTGCTTTCCCATCAGAGAGGCTGTGAAATCTGTATTGTGACAAAGCAAAATGCCTCCCGGGTGCATGCTTCTTGGGGAAAGTGTTTGATGTTAGATCTGTAATAAGACAGAAGAGGAAAACAGTCCCTTTGGTTCAGTAATACATACTGGATGTGAACACAATCAAAGATTTAAATTTTAATTCTGGGACAAGTTGCTCCATCCCATTAATTTATTATTTAGAAAATTCTGCATGCTGTATTTTTTCCCTCTGTGTTGTATCTGTCATATTTGCATCTTCAAATCTTATTTCAGTAAGTCTGAGGACTGTGATGTAAAAAAAAAAAAACTACTAGTTTGGCTCTTTTTTCAGTGATGTTATGTGGCTTTATGGACCTCTGAGCAAAACCTGGAATTGCATATTGCAACTTGGTGCTGTGGCTAGAAATCTCATTGGCAGGAAGTTGGGAAAGGTGTGGATGGCTACCTCTAACAGACATCACAAGGTGAAAAATGAAACAAGAAGTGAAATACATAAGCAGTCCATTTCCTTCTGCATGGCATGCTCTGGATGATGTAACACATATGGTTATTCATACCAGGAGCACCAACTTCAGGGATAGAGACAAACCCTAGAAAATCTGTCAGCTTGGGTTAATGGAACATTGTTATTACCTCAGGTCAAGCAGATGGAGGGCAAACTTCTCTGCTGGATTCTGCTGCTCTTTAATTAATGTCCACATTTGTTATGTCAATATAATGCATCACATTTTGCTCTAAAGGTTGTGTTACTTTACAGCAAAAATTATCATTGCATTTGATTTCAATGTTTGAACAATTGCACAGAATCTTAAAGGTACATGTAGACACCTAAACTGATATTTAAATCAGTGTGTAGAAGAAAATGCAAAAGAGAAAAGGAAGCAGGCTGGCTTTACAAATCTCAGTCTTGATGTGGAGGTGGTATTCATACTTCTTTTTTGTGCATATACAAATAAGGGATTTTGAGGGCATGCATATATGAATACATAACAGAAAATAAGAACTTCAGATGATAAAGAAATGTGGGCCTTATTACAGTGCTATTCTTTCATAAAGAAATTAACAGCTGCAAATCATTTGGGGCTATGTTTACCCTTGTCAGGGAAGAATGGCAGGTGGGAAAACAGCACAATGGAGACATCTTATCGTCTTTTGTAAACTTTCATTATCTTAGGCTTGTTCAGAAGGCACAAGGGATCCCTGGTGTCTGACACTAGGCATGTGAAGCTGTGGTGTTAAATCTTCAGCAGAATTCAAAGCAACAGCTTATTATGTAACTACTAAAACGACGTGTGTCATAACTACAAATGCTCTTTCTTAAAGATGACAGGCTTGCATTGTTCATTTTGGAAAAATATTTTTGCAGTGCTGGCTCCAGCTTCTAATTATTTAAGCCAGTCAAATCCAAAATCATTAAAATATTACCTGGAATAACTCCAAGAGGAAACAGTAGGCAGTGATCTGGCCCGCCCCGTGGATTTAACACTTTCCTGATGCTTCAAATTTGAGCATAGATATCTTTTCTAACTGAAGTCAGTATACTGGCAAAAATAAATCTATTTAGTAATTTCACAATAGGTTTCTGAGAGGCAGGAATACACCCAGGGCAGTATGTTTTGATCTATAGAAGACAGTGATTGAATTAGGCTTAGGGTTATGGCTAAGTAAAACACACTCTTATGTACGTATCTTGGAGAGCTGACATACCCTATATTTTGTTCTATACTATGCCCTTCAACTTTCTAACCACTTCATAGATTTTACAGGCTCACAAATTTACTCCAGTAGCTGTCAACTCAAAACAAATATTGAGAGACAGCTGCTGTTGCCATACTTCTTTAAATTGATAATTTATTTCAATAATTCTCAAATAATAGTTTTCTCCATGTTTATGCATGTCAAGAGAGGATTATTTGACTGAAATATATTGGATAGAATGCAAATACAAATGCTAGTGAAAATAATCCCCAAAGAAACAAGACAGACTTTAAGCAACAAATTATCTGGGCCTATGTAACACAAATCTTAAAAGGTCTTATTAATAAAAACAAACCTGGAGCCAGATATTGGGGTAAAAGTTGAAAGATCAGAGAAACAGAACAAGCCACATCCAATTTCACCTCGCCAACTTCTCAGTTGATCTTGTTTCCTCAAACTGGAAGCCTCTGAGTCCTCACCCAAATGGATCTCAGCTAAACTGCTGCTCAAAAGCCTAAAAGCTCAAAAAGCCTCTAGTTCCTGCTTTTCATGTCTTATATACCTTTCTGCTTCCTACCATCACTTCCTAGGATTAAAGGCATATGTCTTTCCCAAGCAAGACATGAAATCTCAAGTGCTGGGATTAAAGGTGTGTGTCACCATGCCTGGCTGTTTCCAGTGTGGCCTTGAACTCACAGAGATCTGGATCTCTGTCTCTGGAATGCTAGGATTAAAGGTGTGTGCTACCACTGCCTAACCTCTATGCTTAATATAGTGGTTGTTCTGTAGCTAGAGTTTTCCTGACTGGCCCACAGTCAGGACAAATCTCTGACACCTGCCAGTCCCACAGCCAGTCAGACCCAACCAAATAAACACAGAGACTTATATTGGTTACAAACTGTATGGCCGTGGCAGGCTTCTTGCTAACTGTTCTTACAGCTTAAATTAATCCATTTCCATAAATCTATACCTTGCCACATGGCTTGTGGCTTACCGGGATCTTCACATGCGGCTTGTCATGGTGGCGGCTGGCAGTGTCTCCCTCCCCCAGCTTCCTGTTCTCTCAATTCTCCTCTCTGTTATCCCGCCTATACTTCCTGCCTGGCCACTGGCCAATCAGTGATTTATTTATCGACCAATCAGCAACACATTTGACATACAGACCATCCCACATCATTGTTCTGTTCTCTGACCCCCAGATAAGTGTTTTGGGGTGCACAATATATCAACCACAGGCCTATGTGTTAATGATGCTGATGTTTGAAAATTCTACTCTCTGTTAATAAAACCATTTTGTCACTTTAAGAAAGAATGAATGAAAGAGAGAAAAGAAAGGAAGAAAGAAAAAGAAAAAATGAAAAGAAGGAAAGAGAAAGAAATAAGCAGAGAGCAATGAAACATATCTAAATAAATACTTAAAACAAGAGTTTATAACACAAAAAAATTATTTTCACCTATGTACCTTATGAAAGAGATGAACAGTATCATTGTTGGCTTCCTTGGCTGTAAATAAAATTAAGACAGTAACATGTGATAATGAAGTGTGTAATAAGTAAAACATTATCTCTTTAATAAGGTCTTTTTGTTCCACTCTTTTTCATTAAGTTTTATTATTTATATTTTATTTTGAGCATTTGTCTTATAATCTGTGGGAGGGAAAGTCCTTAAAAGTGTATAAATCAAGCCAAGCATGATGGCACATGCCTTTAATCCCAGCACTCGGGAGGCAGAGACAGATGGATTTCTATGAGTTTGAGGCCAGCTAGGTCTACAGAGTGAGTTCCAGGACAGGCTCCAAAGCTACAGAGAAACCCATTCTCGAAACACCCCCCCCCCCCCATACACACACCAATAAAAAAGTATATAAATCAGCATGACATTATACTTAGGTCAGAAATCTCTTATTTTCAAGTCCTTATACATCTGAGAGAAAACATACCTATTAGGAAATACCCTTGTCCTTCAGAACATCATTATCCATGCTTGTTAATATTTAAAGTTTTGGGCTTCATCCTATAATTTTACTTTTTTTTTTAATGATTTTTGAAGTGATTCTAACATGTATGTTTTATATTTTCTGGAAGATACAAATATTCTTGATGCTTCTTGTGTCATTTTCTTTCTCATTTTTCCTCATTTCTTAGCCACTTTCTCAAATATGCTCTTCCTCTGCTTACATATATACGTATATACACCGGGGCATAGAGTATATACAGGAAAAAATGTTGCGTTTCTCAAAAAAAAAAAAAATCCAGCCCATAACATTATTCATTATTAACGGGAACACAAATGAAAATCTCTAAATGAAGATATAGTTTTATTTCTCCTAGTCCTGAGGCCATTCTTATAATCTAAAATGAATAAATGCTATTCTTATAATCTAAAATGAAGCACATACTTTGAATGTTTAAGACACAGAAAGAAAAATAAACACATATGAAATTGATGAATAGTTAATGCCCAATTAACAAGATACAGTCATACTATAAAGTATCAGTAAAGCTACATACATAATCATAGACATTTTATCTTCATAGCATTTAATGACAGAACCAGATCCACTATAACATAAACTGTTGGGAGATATTTGACCACATTGTGATCCCCAAGTTTCCATTTGCATTAATTAAATAAAATTAACCTTGAATCAGGAGGCTGAGTTAGCAACTAGTTGAGAGAAAGTGATCATAGAGCATCAGAGGATCCAGAAGAGTTAGAGAGATGCACAGGAAGTAGTCGGGAGGGATTTGGAATGATTAGGCTTTTTATAGTTTGAGAGAGCAGAAGGATGCTCTCTTCCGGAGATGCCAGCACAGAGAAAGATTAGCTAGTTGCTATTCTACCTCTCTGAGCATGCAAGTTTTTACCCCAGATTTTAATCTGGAGTCTTCTTTATAAATAGAACAATAGAGATTTAGTTAACCAATGGGAACAAAATTCCCACCAGGCTGCATGCAGCCTGCACAGTCAGGCCACTATCAGAGAAGGCCAGTAATTGCAAAGACACATTTGCTGGCTGAAATAGTAGTAGATTAAGGCAAAGCCACTGTGTTGAAGATAAAACAACAATAACACCCCGATTCTCTTAAAAATGATCTGGGTAGTGGTGGTACACGCCTTTAATCCCAGCACTCGGAAGGCAGAGGTAGGCGGATCTCTGTGAGTTCAGTGCCATGGTAGTCTACAGAGTGAGTTCCAGGACAGGCAGAGCTACACAGAGACACCCTGTTTCAAAAAACAACAAAAGAAAAGAAAAAAATCAAAACCAAGATATATTATTAAAATTAAAAACCATGTTTACATTTAGAAAGTGAAGAAGTTATTATTTGGAATACGTTTTATTTCTTGTTTTAGTGGGGGAGGTTGCTATATGAATGTATTTACAGTGTGATCATTTGTCAGACATACATTATTTTTATTTTTATAGAAGTAAATTATCAAGTACTTAGTGGCTTTAAATGATACTCTTTTTTTTTTGTCAACATGGGTCAGAAGCTGTGGCTCAGTGATTTCTCTGCTTAGAGTTTTACAAACTAAATTTGAGTTGAGGGCTGATTGCATTCATTTCTGGAGAATCTGGGCAATCTAGAGTAAGTTTCCAGACTCAGATTGTTAGCAAATTTCAAACCCATATGGCAGTAAGATTGGAATAGGATTACTGGCTATCAGTCAATATTTGTTTTCAGTTCCTACATGGTACACACCATATATTTCATACTTGTAGCTTTCTTCATGCTCAAGGCCTGCCAGCGATGGGTTGTATTATTTTGTATAGAACAATGTCACTCATGGTCTTCCACAGCACATATCCTGCTTCTCTTCTCTTTTTGAATGTTTTCTACAGTTGTGATGAATCAATACGTTTTAGATACATGCAAATAAGTTGTACAATATTCTTTATGATTTTTAGTAAATCAACAAATCCTTATTAATTGCTAATAAATACCATAAAGACGATAACCCCTGTCTTTTGAGGCACGCTTTTAAAACATACCAAATGATTTCCTACTATGTATGGATACAAAGAAATATATGCAAAGTATTTTAAAATGACAAGAGGTGTGTAAACCACATTCTGCATTGTGATAAGTTTAAAGAGCATAACTTCTGTGAAGAAATGGAATTAATATTAAGCAATGATTAAAAATTTAAATCACTCTATTTGCTTGTTTTGTCACTGTGACTTCTCTATTTGTTTAAAATTTTTGAAAAATGAAAACATGTGAAATGTAATAGAGAATTTAAAAGATAAATTTAGTCATTTATTATATATTCATTTAATTCCAACAGTCTTACTTTTAGGTCTACACTCCAAATTGGAGTTAAGATGCTGTGTTTTGACCACGATGACAGATATGTAACAGCTCTCCTCAAACACTGCTTTGCAGATGAAAATGATGAGCCTTTTGAAGGAGCATTTTCTTATTCATGGGCTTCTCTTCATGTTTACAAACACTTTTTGTTGCTCAGACTACTGCCTACCATGTAGTTGACATTTAGTAGATTCTGCCTGAATAAATGAATGGTTATAGCTGTCATCTGAATACAAATAGTAGAAGTAGCAAAGAATGGCCAGCATTTACTTCCTACTGCCTTTTCCCTCTTTCTCTTGTTATGGAAATATATATGATGCATGCCATAGCAAATGTTGTCTACCACCATCACATTTTCTGGAGCATAAAGATTCTATCGCCTTACTTGTGAGATTGGAAACATATACCTGATTTACTGCCAATGGGAATGTGGAGAGGTATGTGATTTGTCACTTCTGGTTAGAGGCAGGAAAAATTAAAATGGTTTCTACACTTCACTCTCCCTAGCCTTTGAAGTTTAAAGAAAAAGAATATGGGACTTAAGATGTAGCTCTGTATAGAATGTTTGCCCACCAAGTGTAAGACTCAGGGATCAATTCTCAGTACTGAAGAAAACAAATTTAAAATGGCAGAAATGAAAGGTGAAAATGAAGAAAATAAGGGCTATACTTCAGTTTCTTGGATCACTTTGAAAGGAGAATCATCAAAGAGAGGCCTCATGGTTGACAGTAGGTTTTGATCTGAGTGATAAGCATAAAGATTTGGGGAATTATTTCTTACTAGAATCAAGATGGTCATGAGTTAGTACCACAGTACAATTTTGAAAAGCAAAGATTTTTTTACAAATATATTATTAGGAAATAGAGGGAAATAATTTTGAGCAATGTTTCTCAATCTGTTTTCTAAAATTATATAAAAAATAAAGAGCATTGAACTATGAGTATAACAGTTTAATATTAATATTTATTTTATTACTACGTTCCTTTAGTAGAATAATAGTATTAGATTTTCCCTCAGGTCTGTGGCCTATCCAGTCTCAGATTTTTGGTACTTTAACAGTGTCAGGTATGGGTTTCATTTCATGGAGTGTGTCTTATATCCAATCAGAAAGTGGTTGGTTACTCCCATAATATTTGTGCTAGCATTGCACAGTAGTATATCTTGAGACAGGTCATTGTTATAGGCCATAGGAACTATAGCTGGTAGATACTGATGATTACCTTCCTCCTCTGGTAATGTGCAGAGTAACTTCCAGTATATATGAAACTTCTAATTAGGCACCAACTCTACTCCATTTTCAATGGCATTTATAAGTATTGCCTCCAGAAATAGGATCTTATAATCATGTTGTAGAGAATAACAAATGGCCTTGACAATAGCTGGTGATATTCTGAAGTTTCCATGGGGCCCATTTGGCCAACTCAACAAGCTATAACCCATTCCTGGCATTGGAGGTTTTGGCTGATGGTATAAGATGTATAGGTGGAGCATCATCTCCTCTATTAACTGATGATTACATTTAGACTCCTTTTACATATGTATATGTTTTAGGAAGGTTCTATAGTAGTAAGTTTCCATATGGCCTTTAGTGTTAGTTGTCCCTCCCCATATTCCTCCCTTCACCCTTCTCTTTCATCTCATTCTTTATTTAATCATCATATTGTAGTTTTCCCTTTGTCTCTCCATAATACTATTTCCACTATTCTCCATAACATTATTTCAGTCCCCTTTCCTTGGGAGTGCCTCTTCTTTCATACTAGCCCTGTATTTATCCCCTGCACTGGTTCAAGCCAGATGGGGTTCTAGCACAGAGAGTGGGAAGTGGGCACAGGCTCCCATCCCTAACTAAGAAACTGTCTGGTTATCAGTTGGCAAAGGGAAAAACTAGTTTTCTCCAATGGAGTCTCATTGAGTATATATTAACCACACTTCAGGGGAGGACCATGTCTAGGAGTGGTTTGCAAATACAAAATGAACTCAATAGTATTTTTGTTGACTTTTTATAGCATATGCCTTTGTTACAGCATTTTTTTTTGTCTTATTGGTCTGTTGCTTGTTTGATTACTGTTTTCTTTTATGTTTTGTGGGGCTTTTTTGTGTGTTTCTTGCTTTTGTTTTGTTTTTGCTTGTTTGTTTATTAAAGATATAGATAAAAAGAACACAAAGTTAGGTGGATAAGAATGTGGGGAGGATCTGGAAAAATTTGGGAGAGGGGAAAACATGATTGAAATATATTATCTGAAATTTTCTCAATAAAATATATAAAGCATAATAAATTTTATTTAAACTAATAAAACACATGTAAAAGTTTTTCTATTCTAAGATATCAGACTATATAAATATTTATCATTAACATTTAATAATAATATTTGTATTATATAATAAACTTTATTAATATACATGGTATTAATTCATATATATATATATATAAGGGTCTAGAAAAATCATTTTTCAATCATAAATTAAAGCAAATAATTTTGTTCATTGTTAGAGTACTCCAAATTGCTAATTAGCTAACATGTATTGTGGACTTAAGCATGACTTTGGTAACTATTTTGACCAAACTTAGTGGATTACAGAGTGTTTTCCACATACACTTACTATGCATATGTGAGGAAATATGTGCTCTGAAGGACATACCCTGTCTCATAAGCTACGTAGAATAGTCTCTCCCAGTCTTTGTGATGTTTTCATCTGTAATTCTCCTTTCTGGGCAAAGTCTTCAATCGATTGTAAGACCTTCAGAATCTGTAGATTCACCTTCTTCTAGGAGCAGATCACTCTCTGAATGCTGGAATCCAGACTTATCAACTGAGTCTAGTCCAACAACTCCCTGACTTGAAAGCTGGTTGTCAGCCAATTGGCCTCTTGCCAGCCAGACCTCTCAGTATGAGATGAACATTGTCTTCCTGTGTCCTTTATTCTGCTGAGAAGGGCACACATCAAATTTGAGTGATCCCACAACACCATTTCCTAAGCAGATATTTCCCTTTTCAAGAGCTGAACTTCAGAGCACAGCCTCAGTCCATCTCCACAGTGAAGTATTCCCTGGAAATCCCTCTTCATTTCCACTCTGGAGTCCATTAGAAGCCATGTTCTAAATGTTTCAGTTGACTGTTGCAGCATGTATTTCTCTTTTGCTACCTACTTTTTGCCAGTCTAATAGGTCAGGGAGTTTTATAATTTCCTCTGATATCTTAATGTCTACTTCATCATACTATTTCAGTTCAAAGTTCCAGTAAACTAATAAATATATTTATAGGTTGTTTATTCAGAATCAGGGAATTTGAAGAAATGTATCAATGTAAAGACATTTCCAAACAATTTCATCTGTAGTAGGTGTTCACTAAATGCAAATCCTTTGTCTAGAGTCAAACTGCACTATGTGGCTGCTCTCTGTAAAACAGACTGCAGAACTGAGCAATCCAAGATTTACCATTTAGATCAGCGCTTTTGTCAAGTTGCTAAGTGAGGTGATTGTCTCATAATATCTCTTTAGTGCTGCCTCAGCTGTGAAAACAGACCTATGAGTTACTTTTTTACTAATATCACAGAAACTTTATGATATTGATGACTCCAACATATGATCAACTAGAAGATGACCCTAATATGTTTGTGTTTACATCAATGTCTCATAACTGGTTTATAAATTTCAAGGCTTCAGTTCATGTGCTGTTTTTAAAATGTACTCAACCTTTTGGAAAGTACATAACTTTACTCATGAAAATTCTAAAATTTCCTTATCCCCTCCCCTCTATTGCCTCCTACTCACCCCCAGTTTACTAATGGGGATCTCATCTGTTTCCCCTTCCCAAGGTTATCCATGCTTCCCTCTTAGGGTCCTCCTTGTTTCCTAGCATCTCTGGAGCTGTGGGTTGTAGTCTAATTATTCCTTACTTTAAATCTAGTATCCACTTATGAGTGAATACATACCATGTTTGTCTTTCTGAGTCTGAGTTACCTCACTTAGGGTAATATTTTCCAGTTCTACTCATATGCCTGCAAATTTCATGATGTTATTGGTTTTTTATAGCTGAGTAATACTCCATTGTGTATATGCACCACATTTTCTTTATCCATTCTTCAGATGAAGGGCACATGAGAGAACCGGATGGTTGAGCTGGGGGAGGGACAGAGTGGGAAAGTAACGAAAGAGATGTCTTGATAGAGGAAGACATTATGGGGTAGGGTTGAAACCAGGTGCTAGGGAAATTCCAAGGAATCCACAAGGATGACCCCAGATTAGACTACTAGGAGAGGGTGCCTGAACTGACTTACCCTGGTAATCAGATTGATGAATACCTTGTCATCATAGAGCCTTCATCCAGTAACTGATGGAAGCAGATGTAGAGATCCATAACCAAGCACCAGGCTGAGCTCCGGGAGTTCAGTTGAAGGGAGAGAAGAGGGATTATACGAGGAAGGGGTGTCAAGATCATGATGGGGAAATCTAGAGACAACTGAACCAAGCTCATAGGAACTTGTGAACTTTAGACCGACAGCTGTGGAACCTGCATGGGACGAGACTAGGCCCTCTTCATATAGGAGACAAATGTGTAGCTTTGTCTATTTGAGGGGCTCCTGGCAGTGGGATCAGGGTCTATCTCTGGTGCATGATCTGGCTTTCTTCTGGCTTTTCATCTTTCTTACCTATGGTCAGAAGCTTTGCTCGCCCTTGATGCAGAGGGGAGGGACTTGGTCCTGCCTAAACTGAATATATCAGGCTTTGCTGACTCCCCATGGGAGCCCTTACCCTTTTGGAGAGGGGAAAGGGTTGGGGGAGGGGGTTGAGGCAGAGCGTGAAGAGGGATGGGAGGGAGATCTGTGGTTGGTATGTTAAATGAATGGATTTTTTTTAAATAAAAAAAGAAAATTCTAAAAATCATAGGTGAGTAGCATGTCTTATAATTTTCTTGATATGACAAACTCGACTGTGAAATATTCCTTATGAGGAGAAACAACTTCTAAGGAATCACCAATTTTCCAAACTTCAGAAATATCCTAATTGACTTCAATCAGGAGAGAGGAGAAAAGAAAGAAACATAGCAAAATGCATATCATCAGAGAACTGTTAAAATTATCTTGTAATTTGCTCAGAAGCTTGGAAAAATAAAGTAAATTATATAAACTCTTTTGGAATGTAAGTGGTGAGTTCATGTCAAGATATCCTTTTAGTATAAAACAAAACAAAACTCTAGATATCTACACCAATCCCTAGGGGAAACTGAATCCCATTAGGAGATATTATATTGAGATAATATTTTTTTTATTTTTTTATTTTTATTTTTATTTTGCAATACAATTCAGTTCTATATATCAGCCACGGATTCCCTTGTTCTCCCCCCTCCGACACTCCTCACATTCCCCCATCCCACCCCCCATCCCCACCTCCTCCAAGGCAAAGCCTAGAAGCGTTGAGCAGCTCATCATTGATTCTATTTCGAGATAATATTATAGTGAAATAGAATCAATGATGAGCTGTTCAACGCTTCTAGGCCTGAGCAGGTCTGTGGAGGGGGCACAGGTGATCCACCCCCACAAGAGTGTGTGGGATCTGGCCCCACCCCTCACCTGTCATGTGGTGGCATGAGTGAGGGAAAGATGCCCTCCCCCCTCACCCATTACCACCTGCGACAGGAGAGCTGCCTCCTGTGCCAAGAGAGTGGGAGAGATGATCCTCAATGGCCGCAGCACATGGAAGAGTGGGCCCTGCACCCTGCCTGGGCAGCACACTGGAGCTGACCCTGTTGGCAGGAATGCAGATGAACTGGCCCTGAGGTTGTTAGAGCAGGAGAGCTGACCCTGTGCCCCTCCTCTGATGCCCTCTACAGCAATTAGGAGAGCAGGCCCTGCACCACACCTGGGCAGAACAGTAGAGATGGTCCTGGTGGTGTGAGTGTGGGTGAGCTGGACCTAAGAGTCTGAGAGCAGGAGAACTGGCTCCACTCCTTGCTGCAGGCAGCAATGAGTGAGCTAGCTGAGACAGTGCTGGAGAGCTCACCTGGGTGGTGACAATGAGGGAAAGCTTGAAAGCTGACAAACCCAGCTACCATCCAGGCCATGAGTTAGCCCAGACTATGAGTTAGCCCACCCCAACAACCTCATCTATGAACTGCTGGAGCATGTGAAGGGGACAAACCTTCAGATCCAAAGCCGCAGGATCTTTATGACACAGAACAACAACAAGACATCCAAGAGGAGCCCCACAGAGAGCCCATTATCAATAGTGTAGTAGAAGCCAGAGGTCTCAACCCAGACTAATGACTCATTGAAATGAACACTTACAAGTAAAGATGTAAGGTTTAAAGGGTATACTGTGTAACTCACTGGGCCACACTACAACTTCCACATCAAAATTTTGTTTTTTGTTTAGTTTGTTTTTGTTCTTACTTTTAAATTTTGTTTTGTTCTGTGGAGAAGATTGTCAGGGCAGAAAGTGAAGCAAGGGGACAGAAAGATGAGTGGGGTCAGGACATATCATGTGAAATCCAAAAAGAATCAACAAAACATAAAAAAATTGAGATAAAATATTCCTACTTTGAAGGTAAAATTTGTCATGCATTAATTTTGAGAGCAATATAGCTTAAGTGTATATTTTTAAGTTAGAGCAAAGCTCAAGAATGACTTTATGATAATTTTAAAATATTTTTATTAAAACAGTAAAAATAGCAAATGTAATTTTAGCTTTCACAATCACAAGGAAAAGTAGAGTACATATGTGGTGCTCAAAAATTATTAATTTTAAATAAAGCTTTTACTACCCATGGTAACTTTGAAAATTGCTCACAGGATGTGTGTTGGAAGGGTGGCAAGATATTAATAAATGTATTGGTGTTTACAATGTTAAGAACCAACTGGTTGTTTTATTCAAATCTCTAAGGAAAACATGGTGTTGTTAGTGTGGTTGTGGATGATCATTATGGTAAGTATCTTTCCAGAGTGTTTTATGACACTTCCTATTTTAAATATTAAGTCAATTACAATATATTCTAGCATTTATTTCATTAAGTAAATTGATACTGGAAAGCATATTTCTATCTTGTTTCATTACTTGAATTTATAGAGTAAAATATTTGGTCATTTGGTGATGCCAAGAAATGGGTGCCCCACTGGTCAGGTTTGACAAAAGGTAATGAATTTTAATAAGACCACCATACCTCAAATATTGTATTTACTTTCTATAGCTTCAAATTCAGAGGTGCCAACAAACTGTCAATGACATGAAATGGTGATTTATTAATTTCTAAATGATATAAATTTCTGCTAAGAAATTATTATGGAAAAACACTTCTTCAAAACACACTATGAAAATCATTTCTTTCCAGTGACCAGGTTCATTAGAAATCAAAGTCTATTAAGGATACTGCTTTGTAGCTATTAGATTACAAGTTAAGTGAGGGTAATTGCTTCCATTAATTGACCCTTGTATTTACGTTGTAGTAATTTGATAATTAACTCATTTAAAGTCAAGAAATTCCAGCATGCCTAAGAAATAACAAATATTTGTCTAATTTGTTAATTTTTTGCACCTTTATCTTAATATCATTTTAAGCCTTCATGTTCTTCACAAATTATCCTTATATAAGATTCTTTGAACTGGATGTGGTCTTTTTGGTGCAGAAGTACACTGTCATGCTTCCTGCTCCTAACAGTCATATGCATATACATCAAGGTAAATCTTTTCTCTAAAGGGCTAATATGATTCATTGTATCATTTAAATTACAATGTCATAAGAATGTTTTTAAAATCAATTTGGAGGAATTACTTGGTGTGTGTTAGTTTCAGTACAATCATTATCCATGCTGAGAATTAGCACTGATACCTGTTGACTACTGGATCTACTTTACAAAAGATTTCTCTCATTTGTACATCAGAAAGAGGTGAGCTGAGATCCTATCTTAGGCTTGAAAGAGATGAGGAGATTCATATAATTATGTCTGCTTGTTGAAGACCTATTTCTCATATTGATCATGAAGATGGGGTGACATATTTATATAATAGTTGAAAACCTAAACTATCAATATTACAAATTGTTGAGATATTCATGATGCTTGAGTAGGAAAAGTGTAGCACACAAAAGCAAAATTTAAAGTATTCACTTTAGAGGGTTTGGGAAGTAATTGTGCCTGAATGAAGGCACTAAAATGAAAAAAATGTTGTCAATCAACTTTCTGAGGATATTTGTGCAGTAAGTAAGCATTCTTAAGCTTCTCTGTGATCTGAATATAATATTCCTTATCCAGATAAAAGTTTCAAATCCTAAGGAAGAAAAAAAAGAACCTCTCAGTCTTACCTTTGTGTTTATTGTTGCTGTTTTTCTCTTAAAAAATATTTAGCACCTGAGCTCAGCAACAGGTCAGTGGATTAGAAAATGTACTTCTCTGCTGGGCAAATCCTTAGAGGGAAGGAACACAATCTTGTGATCTCACAGTTTTATAACTTTCTAAATATTTCTACAGCACAAGGTTAGTGCTGGCACTCCTCAGTGGAACCCTGGTAAATTTCTGACCACTTGAATTGCTTATTAAGGTGTCAAGTTTTTCAATTTTATAGTTTGTTTTACCCTGTTGGTATCTATGACAGTTAATCTTCATTGTCAACTTGAGTGACTTTAGATTTACCATAGAAATGAAACTTTGTATACATTTTTTAGGGTGTTCTAGAAGAGGGAAGACCCACACTGAATCCAGGTGATATCATCCCATGGACCAATGCCCTGAAATGAAAGAAAAGAGAGAAAGCAAGGTGATCACCAGGATTCTTTTTTTTTTCTCCTGCTTCCTGACTGGATGTAAAGCAACCAGATATGACTTCTCCATCATGATGGAATATACCCTAAAATTTTGAGCCAATGTAAACTCTTTGCTTTGTCAGACCTATCAGAAAGTCAACTGACAGACTGTCAGAAAACAGACTATATAAGTGATGGCCAGGCAATTTAAGGGTAGATTCCCTGCATTTAGATTTGAAGGATACCATGGAGAACTTGAAATCCAACCCCTCCTTTTTATAAAGATGACTTGACCTGAATTGCTAAGAAAGTGATAGTGATTTGGGATTTCTTTTACGTAGAGTAGAGTAGGAATAATATATGAGTTTTTCATTTCTCCTACGTTTTCAAGGTTGCCCACATCACCAGCATTCTTCTTGTGGCCCCTCAAGTTAGTAATGGTGTTTAGTTTGTCATCTATAACCTCAACATCTCATCAAGTGATGATGAGGACCTGAGTCAGGAAAGTAAATATCATCTTGGCAGTGTGGATTTCTTATGCTCAAATGCAAGTTTTATTAATGTCTATCAAACAGAATTAGGTGAAATAATTAAGTTAACTAAATGCTATTTTTATTATTTTAGAGGTTAAAACAGTCCTAACAAAATGTATTCATGACCAAAATAAAATGACTAGAATAAAGTGCTTAGTTACCACAGGGTAAGAAGTACAATAAATGTTCAGTGAATTCAGTTAATTTTTTTTTATGGAATATAGAATGCCTTACAGAGTTATTAAAAGATCTGGTATTTTAAACCTAGTTGTGCATTCTTTTTAGGACTACTGAGGACCAGATATGTCCTTTTGCTTTTACCACTGCAGACATAGTTTTTCTGTAAACAACCTCCTCTCAAGGCTACTGAAAACAAACACCTACTCTTAGGTTGTTCTTATGCATCATTTGTAGTAGCATGTTATGCTTTATGCAGCTTATTCTAACTTATGCAAGCAGCCTCAACAAAGAGATCATGATTTAAAGCTCTGAAATGGCATGCTTGAAGAAGAAAAAACATATAATAAAAAGGAAATAATTCTAAAAATTGCTTCCTTCACACAATAAGTATTTTTAGGTAATTACTGATTACCAGGAGTTGGTCTTATAGTACAGAAATTAAAAACATGACAAAAATTTAGTGATAATTTAAGTAATCATTTTATTTATTGTATTTCTTACATATTTACTCAATGTTAAAAATTATTCTGAGCATTTGTACACTTTTAATCCATTTATCTTACAACAACTTCTTGAGATAAATATTAATATTTTCTCTTCTACACCAAGGAAAGAAAAGCAGAACACAGAGAATCTATAATATATATACATATATCATATAAATTATAGGTGCTATATATATGCAATTTATATGAAATTATACAGTTTGTAAGTGTTATCTGGGGCAGAAAACTCAAGCTATCTGTTCAAAATGCCTTATTATCCGTATGCAAATCAGCTAAACAAAGGTCTGTGAGTAAGAGGCTATGGGACACAACAGAGCCATGGAGATACTACTTTGACTTTTAGTTTTAAAATTTTAGTTTTAAAGATTTTATTTATTTTTTTATTATATGTATATGTGTGTACTTGATGGGATGGGGTAAGGGTATGTGCACATGTTGGGAGCATTAAGGTTCTTGCACCCACAGATCTCTGTAGAAACTAGGAATGTTAAGCACACAGGACTGTCTTGTCAATAGAAAAGTTGTAAAACCTGTTTTCCACCCAGAAAGCTCAGAATTTTGTAGTGATTACCAGACTGGTGATCTGTAATATCTGTTGAGCCAGGCCATACCAAGCTTCTACAGTGAGGACTGGATACACCTATTAGTCTAATTGACCCTTACATTATCTGTATAGCCAGGGGCTCCCCCAAGCTTCCACAACTAGGACCAAAGAGGTGGCTAGTAGCCCAACTGACCACTATACTGTCTATATGACTGAGACCAGGTCAGCTACTTCTTTATGCCCTTAAGTTAATACAGGTTGCTTATATCCTGAACCCATCTTCATGTATGAAATGGTATATATACTGAGTTGAATTCAAATGTAATTATGATATCTTGTGCACCAGAAATTGTATTGCACCAGGAAACTTTCCCAAATTATACTGTGTTCAAAAATGCTGGTAATAAACCATCTGGCATCAGGCTACCTGAAGTTTGATCAAGGGTGACAAAGTCAATCTGAACCAAATTTTCATTCTGAACTTTTTGTGGCTCACTGCCTGCCTGACACCTACAGGGATCCCCTTATGCACATTAGTGCGGGTGGTTGTGGAGGCCAGAAGAAGGAAAAGATCCTATGGATCTGGAGTCATAGGCATGGGTTCTGGGAGTCAAACTCAGTTTCTCTGCAATAGAACAAACAAACAAACAACAACAACAGCAAAACCTCCTAATTACTGAGCCCTCTTAGGCCCCCGACTTTACTCTTATTTGAAAGATATTATTTTAAACAATTTTGGCCAGGTTCATTACAAAATTCCATTTTTTGGAAAGTATTTTGGGTTATGTTCAGTCTAAGAAACACCAATCTTGTGTTGGCTTGGAAGAGGAAAAAGAACAAAGAGAGAGGGGTGTTGTTGGGGTAGGAAGGAGAGATAGGAGAGAGAAAGAGAGGGAAAGTAGCTTTTAAAATAATTATCACCAACAACTTACCTAGTGAATTTCCAATTATTGGGTCTCAGCTAAAGTTAAAGCTGTTGCTAAGTTTAGGGATAAATAAACTATATAGGTTGTGAGACATATCAGATTTGTAACTACACATCGTCAACATATATTTGATATTATGTACATAGATGCACAGGTTCTTCTGTACATATGTGTGCCATGTGTTTGGAGACTATGCATTTAATTTTCATGTTTTTAATACTCTCTTATTATTTGACAGATCTAGGTACCTAATTTAATGTGTTTTCACTAAATTAATAAGTGCTGCCTGAACAATTCCCCTTACTCCATAATAAGCATGTTGGTTAACAGCTCAGTGTGAAGGAAGGAATGTAAAGTAAACTCTTTTAAAATATGACCTATGTGGGTAACTCACAGAAGCTCAAAATCTTTTCTATTTGGTTCCTCGATACTGTGATTATTCAGAATGGTTAAATAATCTTGGAAATTGCCTAACCTGATGAGAACTTTAATTTCAAGTCTTTGAAGTACTCTCCTTGACACCTCACTACTTTTATGGTTGTCTTCAAAGTTCACACTGTCTCATTTACAAAAATCTCTATGTAGATCTATTGCAAATTGTATGTCATGTCTGCTGTGCTCATCATATCCTCATCAACATATTTTGAGGTTATTAATAACATGATAATTTTGAAGTGTTATGTAAAAAAGGAGCCTTTTATGTAAAGGAGATCGCGTTAATCCAAGCTGAAGTTTGTGCAGTATAGGCTTAAGGGAAAAGAAATTTGAATGCAAATCAAATTGGAGTCTTTCTTTTTCTATTTTTTTTTTTTCTGGAAATGCTCTGTTTAAGTCTAGGAGGAAATGACTATAGCTCTGACTAAAACTTAGCCTCTTCTTCTCTTATATTTGATTATTAGGGAAAGAGTTTCTCTCCTTTAAGAAAAGTGTTTGTTAAAGGGAATTTTATTATATTTCAATCCTTATTGTGTAGACTCTGTCTGTGCACCTCATGGTGGTATGAGCAGCTCTGGAAGCACAGAGAGACATAAAATAATCAGGGGATTGAATGAAATGGAGAGCTTAGAATAAAGAAGGTGGTTTTTCCTGAAAGATTTGTAGTGAGGCATGATAGGAGAGTGGGGCATGCTAAGGGAGCTTCCTCATCCTGGGCCTAATCATTGTGTCGGCCTCTGTATGTAGAGAAATGTTACAATAAGAGCACAAAACAAACAGTGTAGCATCTCCTCCCCTTTGGTAAAACAACATGAACATTTTATTTGTAAGAATATTAGTGTTTTGTTGTCCTCAGAATCCCTTCCCTTTCCTTCAATTTTTTAAAAATTGGTTTTTTTTTTGTTTTTTTTGTTTTTTTTTTTTTTAGCAGAGCAGAGTATGGGATGTTAGAGAAATGACTCTGTGGTTATAAGCACTGACTGCTCCTCCAAAGATCCTGGGTTCTATTCCCAGCACCCACATGACAGCTCATAATTGTCTATTATTCCAGGTCTAGGGGATTCCATGCCTACTGTGAGCCCTGTGGCCACAAATCACACCAACAGTAAACAGACAAATGTGCAGGCAAAACACTCACATACATAAAATAAAAACAAAAATTTAAATTAAAAAGCAGGGCAGGATATGGAATGTCAAAGAACAGAGGGAATGCTGTTTTACACAGGAGGCAAGGAATAAGGCTTGTGTGAAAGGTGATATTTCAACAGTAACTTTCAACCATCTTATTTCATTTATTTATTTACTTGTTTATTTACTTCTTTACTTACATTCTTACTTGTCACTGTGATAAAATAACCAAGAAAATCAACTTAAAGTGAGAAAGATTAATTTGGGCTCCCAATCTCAGAATCTTCAGCCCATGGTCACATGACATCCTGGGCCATGGCCGGAAGGAATAAAGCTATTCATCTTGTGCTGGTTTAAAAGAGAAAAAAGAAAGTAAAAGAGAGGGTGGGTGGAAGCAGGAGAAAGATGGGGAGATGCAGATAGGGATGGAGAAGGGGGGGGAATTATTGCAATATCTCAATATCCTTTCTTTTTTTCTTTCTTGTTTTTTTTTTTTTGAGACAGGGTTTCTCTGTGTAGCTTTGCGCCTTTCCTGAATCTCGCACGGTAGACCAGGCTGGCCTCGAACTCACAGAGATCCGCCTGGCTCTGCCTCCCGAGTGCTGGGATTAAAGGCGTGCGCCACCACCGCCCAGCTCAATATCCTTTTTAATGGCTCAGCCATAAGCTATCAAGTACCTTCCCTGGGTTCCACATCCTAGAATTTTGAACTAGAGTTAGCACCACAGGTTGGTGATTAAGCCTGTAGCATTTGAGCCTTTGTAAGACATTTCAGTTTTAAACCACAGCAGCAACCACTGCATACCCAGGAAGTAAGACACATAGCCGTCTAGGCAATAGAGCTCCAAGTCAAAAGAACAGCAGAGGCAATGGTGTGGTGGGAAGAGGTTCAAGGGCAGTTTACAAGGCAGTAAAGAAGTCTTTACAGTGGGTATCATGATAAAGAAGGTGACATGAAAATTTAAGGTCATCATGTTATATTTTATAATGAAGTGAAGCCATCAGAATGCTTGGGCAGGTGATTTGTCATGATAAGAAACACATCTTAAGATAATCCTACCATCTGGGTAGTGAGGCAACTTTTGGTATGTATCATATTAATTAGGGCCTTAGAGACTAGAGTTAGGTGTTTGAAATTAAATACAAATGTGTTTGAATGTCATTGAAGTTATGTAATCAGACTATAAAATGTTTTTTATGATATAAAGTAATAATTTCAGATGCTATCTGGACAATAATTTTTGTGAAAAATAAACAGTTATTTGAATGGTATAAGGAAGAAAAAATAATGGTTTCGGGTAAGAAATTGATAGATGATGTCTTTGGATATTGTAATTAGTGATATAAATAGGCTTGACGGAAATACAAATACATCCATTATGAGAAAAGGGAATGTAAAACACAACTCAGTGTTTAATGTGTAAACAGTTATGTGCTGATTAATTGTCAGAGATAGTAAAGCCTGGAGGAGTAATTTTGGAGATGTAAAAAGTCAATTATTTCTATGTTTGTTTTATTTTTATGACATGCTGAATTTGATATTTTTTCAACTTTCAGATTGGAGCATGAAATTATACATATGGATGCCTAACTGTATGGGTCTCATTAGAAAGATTGGAATTATGGAATATTGGGGAGAAATAAATTATTCAGTAACTGATAACTTCAGTTCTTTGTTTTACAGATGTATAGTATAATTTAATATTTTAGCTTCATGACACTAAATAGAGCCATGAGAACAGGTATGAGAAGAAAAATCCTAGCCTGGGTCATTCACTTCAGTATCAGAACCACAATAATTTCTGTTTCTTTCTGCCAGTGTCTGTTGCTAGTTCTGAAACTGGTAGCTGCCAACTCTGTCTATGTCTGTGAGGACAACTTATAGAATACAGCCCAACTGATTCAAAGAAAAACCCAACAAAGATGAGAAACAGATCTACCTGCTTTAGTTTCCTGAAATCTGGGAGCTATTTGTTATTGCAATATAGCCCAGATCACCTACAGAACAAGACAGATATAATGGCTTCCAAAAAGAAAAAAAAAGTGGAATACAGTCACCAAAGGAGTGAGTACAAAAAGAGAAATAACATGTTCAGGAGTGGAGTCAAGGGGCATTTTCACCTTGGCTAGCTGAGCAGAGACAGAGCAAAGGAGTCAGGCAAATGAGCAGACTATGGGTTACTTATTTAATTTAAAAACTGCTATTATTACTTTTACTACATATTTTTGTTTCAAATTGCTAGAAAATTTAATAAAAGGATTTTCTCCTTTAGGATAGAAAAAGAACACTTCTTTAAATACCACTTAATCTGATTTTAGCATGCATTGGGTTATATCATTGTGAAACCATTTTTATACTAGAGGAAGTGAGTTCAGCTTAAAAGCCTTCCACCTCTGCTCTCCATGGTCACTTCTGAAATGCTTTAGAATACTGAGAGTGGTGTAGATGAACGAAGGCTCACAATTTAAGTTTCACCTCAGCAGCTTTTCAGTATAGTTGGAATTATGCTAAAATATTCCAGCATATTTTCTTACGTGGTATAGTCCAATAAATCACAGTACAAGGAATTTAATTTTAAGTGCACACCCAGGTTTTAACTGCATTTTCTATTTTGTCCATTGCAAAGTCATACTGTCTTTTTAATTTACTTTTATTAAGATATAACATTTGTATATCTTTTTTGATAATCTATATGTACATATATATTTCCATTATATCTAATAATATCAAGTCAGAGCAGTAAGAATTTCAATGTCTTCAAATAATAATTTTTTTAGATGCTGGGAAAGCCATACTATTTACAGATCTAACCTATAGCTATGCTACTATGCTAAAGGAGAGCCAGGAATAACTCCTACACTGTTTTCAGTGCCACACATTGAACTTCTTCCATTCCCTCTGCTCTGTCCTTTTTAGTCTCCACTGCATGGCGTTTTTCTATGAGTCTGGTGTGTTAATTTCCAGTGATGAGTCAGAGCATGTGGTATATGTATTTTTTTTTTTTTTTTTTTTTTGGTTTTTTCGAGACAGGGTTTCTCTGTGTAGCTTTGCGCCTCTCCTGGAACTCACTTGGTAGCCCAGGCTGGCCTCGAACTCACGGAGATCTGCCTGGCTCTGCCTCCCGAGTGCTGGGATTAAAGGCGTGCGCCACCACCGCCCGGTGGTATATGTATTTTTGTGTCTTACTTATTACCTTCGATAGTTCCATCCCTGCTCATACAAAAGGTTTGCAGTTGTTATTTTGGATGGATAACATTGTGTTGTTCATACATACCAGCTTTTCTTTCTTCATTCATACATTGAGGGGCATCTAGTTTGAACCTGTCTTTTAGGTATAATGAATTGTGCTTTAATAAACATGGAAGTGCAGATGTCTTTTAGACATAATGATTTCCTGTCTTTGGCTATATATTTCAGTAGTGGGATTGCTTGATCATATGGTAATTCTATTTCCAGATTCTCTTTTGTATACTGTTTTGCATAATGGTTGTCATTTTTTCTTTCTCAATTGGATTATATATCCCAGAACTTTCCTTTTACATGACCTTTGGGTTATATGGAGTGATGAATATCTGATGCCTGAGTGATAAACTACCAACACCTTGGCATTGATCATACATACATGCATACATACACACACCATAATCTTGCAATTTAAATATGATGTATATTGCTTTTGTATTTTTACTCCATAAATAATGACAGAAAACTGTTGCCTTCACAGGTGCTGATTACAAAATAAACTAATCTGCACTAGTGAGTGCCTTTCACGTAAGCTGAGAAATACTTTACAGTAACTGTGCATGTGCTGTCTTGCAACAGCGTTGGCTTCACTTATACATGCTATCTTTCCAACTGTTCTGTACTGCTTGAGCAAAAATAGCATGACAATGTCATCTTAATTTGATATATTTGAAGACAATCTGTAGTTTTGGAGCCAAATTCCTGTTAAAAATTCTCTCCTGAGGTAAGATTGACAAAAACAGCCCTGCAGAGGTGACCACTAGGTAAGTTGTGCAAGTTGAACATGGCTAAGCAACCACAGACAGGCGCTGACAACTGTGTCACAACACTCTGCTCTTCCCATCAAGATGCAAGTTTTCTATTGACAATCATTTTAAAATGAGCTCAACTCAAGAAAGTTTGGAGAGTTATGAAAGGACCACAGTGTTTATTGTCAGAGTGTAACCCAGTCATTTCGCTCAGGTTTCTTTCTCCCTGACCTCCCTCTTATGGGACAGAGGAGCTATTGCCTGCTTAATTGTGTGTGTGCCTATGTGGTGTGTGTGTGTGTGTGTGTGTGTGTGTGTGTGTGTGTGTGTCCATGTTCACGTGTGTGTTTGATATCAAAGTAGAGAGAAATGTGTTGAGCACAAAGGACGTAGAGTGCTAAGACTCAGGACAATAATTTTGTGGATGGAAGGTGACAAGGTGGCACAAAGACTAAGCAGCAAATGTGACTAAAAACTTAGAACATCTAAAACCTACTTATGAGTGGGTACATACCACGTTTGTCTTTCTGGGTCTGGGTTACCTCACTCGGGATGATTTTTTTTCTAGTTCCATCTATTTGCCTACAAATTTCATGATGTCTTTTTTTTTTTTTTTAAACCACTGAGTAATACTCCAATGTGTAACTGTACCATACTTTCTTTATCCATTCTTTGGTTGAGGGACATCTAGGTTGTTTCCAGGTTCTGGCTATTACAAATGCCGATAACACAAAGTAAAGGATGACCAGGCTGCAATCCACAACCCCAGAGAAGCTAGGTAACAAGGAGTACCCTAAGAGGGACATACATGGAGGGCCCCAGGAAGGAGAAATATTTAAGATCTCCTGGGTAACCTAGTTGGGAGGGCAGAAAGGAGACAATGAGGGGTGGGAACATGAAGGATGGAGATGGCCAAGTTGGGGGAGGGATGGAGTTGGAGAGCAATGAAAGAGATATCTTGATAGAGGGAGCCATTATGGGTTTAGGGAGAAACCTGGTGCTAGGGAAATTCCAGGAATCCACAAGGATGACCCCAGCTAAGATTTCTAGCAATAATGGAGAGGGTGCCTGAACTGGCCTTCCCTCATAATCAGATTAGTTAGTGATTACCCTAATTGTCATCATAGAACCTGCATCCAGTAACTGATGGAAGCAGGTGCAGTCCTGCTTCCATCCACAGCCAAGCACTGGACTGAGCTCCTGGAGATCAGTTGAAGGGAAGGAGGAGGGATCATATGAGGAGTGATCATGTGAGGAAGGCGGAGTCAAGATCTTGATGGGGAGAACAGCAGAGACAGCTGACCAGAGCTAGTGGGAGCTCACAGACTCTGGACTGACAGCTGAGGAACCTGTATGGGATTTAGCCCAGGTGCATGAACTGGCTTTTTGGAGCCCATTCCCTATGGTGGGATACCTTGCTCAGCAGGGGAGAAGGGCGTAGTCCAGTCTCAACTTTGTATGCCAGACTTTGTTGACTCTCCAAGGGAGGCCTTACCCACTCTGAGGATGGATGGGAGGGTGGGAAAAGGGGAGGGAGGGGGAACTGGGGTTGGTATGTAAAATGAAAAAATATTTCAAATAAAAAATTAACTTTAGACAAAATTAATACGGAATATGTCCAGTTTTAGATATGCAAATATTTATGTAGCTACGCAGAAATTACTCACAGAGTAAATATATATTTGTTACAATTTAAAATGTTGCTTATTGAGGAGTTGTGTTAGGAAATGGAAAAGCTACTCATATAATTTAATGAGACAATTGCATCACATACATTTCTCAAGCACATATAGTGGAGATTTTTCTATGCTTGTTTCTCAATAATATAATGATCATCAATAAAATTAAAAACATGCAAAGTATTTTAATCAACACTCAGAATAGGGTGAATATAATTCAATCAACACTCAGAATAGAATGTGAATAAATTGCCTACTCAAATCTACTTTGAAATATGAAGGGAAGACTGAAAAAAATGGCTAAGTACTTCAAATGTTGGCAAAGATGTAGACCAATCATAACTTTTCCAAAATGATGGTGAAGTAAAAACATTTCAATATTAGTTTTTCACTTTTTATAAAATAAGAAAGTACTTCTTTAAGCATGTAGAAAGGAAAATAAGAAAGACTAAATATTAGGTGATAAAGAAGAATAGAATACAGGCAATGATACATGGTCATAATAGAGGCTACAAAGCTAATTGATTTTTATAGTTTTGAATGTATCCTGGATTGATTTGTGTTAAGTGATAGATAAGTGCTTAAGATATATTTGATAATTAAAGTGTAAAGTGATGTTGTAGATATTCAGAATGGATATTCTAACTATAAAGATAGAAATTTATTAAGATGTATACAATTTGAGTCTGGTTAATCTCACCATGTGATGCAAGCTATTTATAGCAAAGTATTTTAAATTAAAAAAAAAAAACTAGAGCAATGGGATGGGACTGAAGACATGGCTCAGCATTTAAGAACATTTATTGCTGTTGCAGAACATACCGGTTTGATTCCCAGAACCCACATGGTAGCTCATAACCATCTATAACTCCAGTTTTGGTGATCTGATGGCCTCTCCTGAACTCTTGGGACACCGGATGCACATGAGGTGTGCAGTCATACATGCAGGCAAACACCCACAGACATAAAGTAAACTAAATATTTTTGCAAATTAGTGAAGATGACAAGGATAAATTAGCCAGATATCAGGAACTGGAACTCCATTGTAGGCTTCTACAGGTACATGTGAAATGGGCACCTCTTTTAAGCTGTTTGAACCTTACAAAAAAAAAAAAAAGACAAAGAGAAGAAGGGAAGGAAGGGAAGGAAAGGAAAGAGAAGATGATCTAAATTCTATTATTCATTCAATTTGCAAAACAATATGTCAATTTACATAACAAATGACAAGCATTTTTGTAGTTCCAGGTATTAAAGTAGTAAACAACATAATCACAGACCTGATCTGTATGGAGTCCTAGGTGGGGAAACCTTAATTAAAGAAATAAATTAATAAGGCATGTGAGAGACAGTGATAAATTGGCTCAGCAGTGATGTAAATTGATTAAGATCCATAAGGACTTTGAGTTAGAAAAATCCTCACCTCTTGCAGCAGAACAAAGATTTGCATGACCAGAGCTAGGCAAATCTTGAAGAGCTTGAGAAGATGAGAGAGGTGGCAGGACCAGGGTTGGGAGAATTTGAACTCCTGTGAGGATGGGATTTCACTCATAAGGTGGTAAATCTCTGAGAAGTTGGAAGGCTTACCATGTCATCGCTCAAATAGACACTGTTCATTTTTATTGAGGTATTTAGCACATTGCTCCAAGTGAGTCTGAAGTTAGAAGGTAGACTTTCAATCAATCTAATTTTCAGTTGTATAGATATGAGATTACAACCCAGGAAATTATCTTTACAAACTACACCACAGTATTTAAATATTGGTTAAATACAAAAATGCATGTACAGTTTTTAAATAGCCCTCATCTGCACAAATGCAAAGTAAAATTGATATTATTGTTGTTACCAGTGTTTCTTCCTGATAGTATGAGAACTGATCCATAGCACCAAGATACCATTACATAAAATACAGTGGATGATGGTTTCTGTGATATGTTCCTTATGAAACCAATTGCTTGTGTATCATATTTTACGAGATATTCTTTTTTAAATTTTATTTAAATTTATTTTATGTGCATTGTTGTTTTATCTGTGTGAGGATATCAGATCCACTGGAACCATAGCTACAGACAGTTGTGAACTGCCAAGTGAGTGCTGGGAATTGAACCCTGGTCCATCTAGAAGAGCAACCAGTGCTCTTAACCACTGAGCCACCTTTCCAGACCCAGCAGATATTCTTATAGTGTCAGACCACTCAACCATGTCTTGACTGCTATTTATCAGACACAAGTATGCTACAGGGAACAAAACAAAACAAAACACATATGAACTCTTCAAAATAATGTCTAGTAGTCACAGTATGTGGTGGGGGACATAAGAAAATGATCCTAATTCAGTGTTAGAAATTCCTTAATTAACCAAAGTTTAAACCACAAAATCCCAATGTAGAAATGGGTTAAAATGGGAAAGTCTGAAGGGAGGCATATATAATTCACCAAAAACATCCTCTTTTTTGGGCTTAGTAACATTGTTTAAACTATCCTTCTCCCAGATCCCACTCTGTGAGGCAATAGACAGAAACTGAGCCCTGGAGAACTCAACCCAATTGCTAGGGTGACAAAATAGCTACCACAAATGGAAATTAGATGAGAAGGCAAATGAACAGCGTTCTCTGGAGAACAGTGGGTCTAGTCAATAGGGACATTGGGATACCAGAGGGAAGCAGCCTATGTCCAGACTCTCTGAGGTCTCTGTGGACTTGTAAGGAAGATTCTCCAACAGTGCTTTCTCTTTTCAGTGGGCATTTCAAAGGGAATAGGAAGGAGATAAGGAGGGCATGTGTTATGCAAGCACTTTCATTGTACTCAAAGACCTAGACAACTGTTGGAAGGAAGTGACTTCAGCACAGGACTTGACTCCTTACATAGTCATATGATACTGGCTTCAGTGCTATATTAGGAGGTAGGCAGCATTACATTCAGAATTGTAAAAGAAAAACCCACATTTGAGTGACAGTGTAGTCACTAGTAATAAATATGGCCTTGTGTTATGTTTATCTGCTCCAGTTCTTACTGGTAAAGGACTGCTACAACACGGGGTTGATAATGTACTCTGTAATGCAAAGTGGGTTTTCAATGAATTATAACTACTAGTATTAGCCACTTCCATTGACTTTAGAGTTAGCCAAAATGAACACTTAAGATCTATGAAATCTTACAGCTATCATCTGTTTATATTAAAGCTACTGATATAATGTATTTTAGCTAAAAATAAATAAATCTACCAATTTAACTCTTCCAACTTTAAAAATATACAAAACCATTTTATAAGTGACAATCAATTTTATTAATGCTTTAAAAAACTAATTCCCCTTTTAGGGAAAAGCAAAGAACAAAATTAGTGGTATTTACATTGCTTCCTTTTGAAATTGTCATTTCTATACTCATATTATGCATCAAAATTGAGCCAATTTAACCCTCCCTCTCTTTTTTCCCTCTCTCTCCACCCTTCCCCCAGTTCTACTCACTCCCCTCAGAGTACAAGGTCATTAATTGCTATTGGGACCTTCATAAACCCTAGTCTGCCGACGGGGTGAGAACTCTGTTGTTAAATGTATTATGGCAGGAATGTCTTTGGAGATTGCCTGCTTGATTGCTTTGTAAAGGCCCAATGGCACACAGCAATTAAAATCCATAGACCTCCATAACCCCTCTGATGTTTTATGGGGCTTTTTGTGTCCTTCGGTAGAGTTTACCATTTGTGTATTTCCCACTGGGTCTCTCTTTCAAAACTCTAAGTGGGATTTGTTTTTTATCCACTGTGATGAAGCTAGTTATACATCATGTGAAAGGTTAATGAATATTTTCAAAAGGAGCATATGTTTTTAAGTCATAGGTGAAAGTTATACCAAAAATTGGCTGTATGAAAACTAATGGTGTTTTTTTTCTTGATCACATTACAGTTAATTTCTATAAACCTCACAAATAAATGTGATTCCTAAATAAAGCATAGCTCATACAGCAGTTCTCAACCTGTGAGTTGTGACCCCTTTGGCAAACCTTTGTCTCCAAAAATATTTACATTATGACTCATAATAGTTGACAAATTACAGTTATGAAGTAGCAACAAAAATAACTTTATGGATAGGGTGACCACAATATGAGCAACTGCTCTATAAGGCAGCAGCAGTAAGAAGGTTGGGAACCCCTGGCTTATAAGATTGTAAGGAGCTAAAAAGTAAAGGAGTATCTTGAATTCCCACTGTGAGTTGCTTCACAGAAATAGCTGCCCAATCACCACACACACACACACACACACACACACACACACTTCAGTGACATTAGAATATTTCATTGGACTATGTCTAATGGCACACGCCTTTAATCAAGGCACAGAGGCAGAAGCAGAGGCAGGTGGGTCTCTGAGTTTGAGGCCAGCCTGGTCTATACAGTGAGTTCAAAGACAGCCAAGGATACACAGGAAAGACCCTGCCTCAAAAAAACCAAAAGCAAAATCAACAAGTAAATAACAGCAACAAAACAAAGATGAATAGACAATTTCATGAACTAATGCATATGGCTTTTGTCCAGGTGAGAGAAATTTGGTATCATCATATTTGGAGCTAGTGGAAGAGCCTCCCATGAGGAGCAGCGGATAGAAACAGTCTCAGGCTGCTCTGAACATACCACACTTTCAGGAACCCTGCTACTTTTGGCATTTCAGCAACTCTTGGGACCTAACAGTGACATCATTAGGCAATGTAGTCATCTGACACGACAGTTCTTTTTCTGAATACTTCTTTTCCTCACTGATTTGCTCATTCATCTTAACTTGCCTGCATTCTACTCACATACTCAAATGACATTTAAAAATCTTCATCTGAATAACAATTTGCATGTTGTAACGGCAAACTCTTCAGCACCTGGGCTTCTCTTAGAGAGGAAATGTTCCTGAGCTGCAGAAACTGAACACTGAGTTCGCAGGATACTCTGCACAAAACCGACACTTTCTGTGGCCATCAAGATGGCTCAGCGAATAAAGTCAATTCTATCAAGACAGAGGACCAAAGTGTGATCCTGAGAGTCACATGATGGGAGGAAGGAGACAACTCCCACATTTTGTCCTCTGACTTCCCCAGGTGCACTGTGGATACAAACAGCTGAAAAAAAAAGTGGAATTCTAAAGAGATATTTTTTAAAATTTAAAAACAAAGCTCATGTATTCTAAACTTCACAAATCCTTTTATTTGATGTAACTGATAAAAATGAAAAGAACCTAAGTCCCATACATTTTCAAAATCATGTTCTGAGTAAAAATGTGCACTAAAACTAGAGGAAAGCGATTATTCATTGTAGATGGTATGGGTGGGAGTAGGATGAACTCACTGATAAGATGCTATTATTTAATGGAAAGAGGACCAGATCTTAATCCCCACCACCAGATGGTCACAGATCAACAGCACTAATTCTGTAATTCTTTGTCTAGTTTATCTATTGATGGACCCATGTTGTTATATGTTTTAAAATGGTATGTTTAATGAATTTCAATGTCTTTGATTTATATGTGATGTCAAATTTCAACTGCTTAAACAGGAAGCAGGTAAGCAGTTTACTGTAGTTATCACTCTTCTTCACAGTTTGTATTTACTAGAATCTGTGCTTTTAATGCATCTAGATCATGTGTTATGTTTCTTAAATGACAGATTCCCAAAGGGGACTTGAATTTTATCACCAACATCCACTTAAAACTGTCATGGCAATGTGCACCTCTAATCTCAGCTCTGGTAAAACCAAGACAGTAGGAGCATCCTCCTTTCAACCATGGCTAGATTGGTCACCCAATCTAGCAGATTCAGCAAGGTTTGGGTTCAGAGAGATTCTTTGTGTCCTGGTTACTTGTTTTTTTGTTTTTTGTTTTTGTTTTTGTTTTGCTTTTTGTCAACAAGACATGAGCTAATGTCATCTGGAAAGAGGAAATTCCACTGAGAAAATGTCTGCATCTGATTACCTGTTGGTAAGTTTGATGGCCATTTTCTTGATTAGTGATTGATATGGAAGGGATCATCCCCCATTTGGGGCAGTGCTCACTTCTCTTAGTTAGGGTTTTATTGCTGTGAAGAGACACCATGGCCATGGCAACTCTTATAAAGGAAAATATTTAATTGGAGCTGCCTTACAATTCAGAGGTTTAGTTCATTATTGTCATAGCAAAAAGCATGACAGCATGCAGGAAGACATGGTGTTAGAGGAGCTGAGAGTTTTACATCTTGAACCACAGGCAGCAGAAGAGAGACCGTGTGCCATGCTGGGAGTAGCTTGAACATATATGAGACCTCAAAGCCTGTCTCCACAGTGACACACTTCCTCCAAGGCCACATCCATGAGGCCACACCTCCTAATAGTGCTCTATGAGCCAAGCATTATAACACATGAATCTGTTGGGCCATACATATTCAGACCACCACACCATCCCTGGGTAGTTGGGCTTGAATCATAAAAGAAAGCTAGCTGATCAATCCATGAGGAGCAAGCCAGTAAGTAGCATTCCTTCATGGATTCTGTTTCATTTCTTCACTCAAGGTTCCTGCCTTGGGTTTCTGCCCCAAAGGACTATAAATTGTAAGTTGAAATAAATTCTTTTCTCCCCAAGTTGCTTTGATTATGATGTTTAATCATAGTAATAGAAAGCTGAGCAGCATAGATTATATCTAAAGTACTGTAGAAAGTAATTGACAAAGACACCCAATGCTGCTCTCTGTTAATGCAAACAGATACATACCTACTCCCACACACACATATGTATACATACATGGATATGTATACTTACACACACACACACACACACACACACACACACACACACACACACACACACACAGTGGGGGGATCCCTTTCCCTGTCTCTTAATTGAAAGTGTAGAAAATCCACTCTAAAACTTAAAGTTTCAAACATCTTTAGCCAATACAAAGTTGGTCCTAAAAATATACATTCCAGGGACTATGTATTCTATGCTTGCTTGGTATCACTTATTTATAATTTACAATATTCTGGTCAATAATCTTCATTACTTCTAATAAGCAGTACTCTTAGTATCCTTTAATTGTTCATAACATGTAATTTTGAGAATTTAATACCCTCAAGCTACTGAAAATCATGAGTAAACAATATCCAACTGTTAATCTGAAAAGGGGTAGTAGGCATGCACTTTCTCCTATTCTTTTATTCTGACATTTTAAATTCCTTAAATGAATGATTAAGGAAATATATATATTAACGATTTTATGTATAGGTATATAAACCATAGGTGTATGTTTATTATTATACATACATTCATAATGTGGATCTGGTATTATATGTTTCTATTGCTCAAAAATGCCATGCTTTGAAATGTTCATTTTTAGTTACATAGTGTTCTACAAATACATATGAACTTATTACAATTGGATCAAACACATAAATAAAATATTCAGATATGTAGGGTATAAATAAAGTGAGTGAACTGGTATAATTTTATATCACCTAACCATACATTTTTAGTATAGAATGGATGTTCTTTTATCAGAATGGTTTCTGTTCTCACATCTTCCTCATCCTGATATGGTTGGTCCAGACATGCTTATTAAAACCAGTTCCCTATGGAACAGCTAGATGTGACTTACTGACTCAAGCCAGTGACTCCAACACCCTATGTAGGATGTCGGGATATCCATATACACTGTAGTCATAATCTCCTGGTTATAATATGACTCTACATTTGCACAGACCCTAACAATTTGAAGTCTTTCTGGAAGATTTATTTGGGAAATACCTTGGGTCTGAGTGGCAGCACTGATACACAGACCATTCAGTGCACATTTCAAGCACAGATATCCCTTTCCCATCAGCCCAACCATACTGATTATGGCCATAGTGATTATGATGTATATGCTGCCAGGCCTTCGCGCACTCTTACTTTAACATTGGTAATGAATAGTCCCCATGTTGGGCCTGAGCTGACTTTTAAGTGTTAATTTCAAAGATAGTCATTACCAGTATTTAGTATCTCAGAACTGATAACACAAATGAAACTAGAATTATTGTTTTTGTTCTTTGCACCTCACTTAGTAACACAGAGTTAATCAATATTACAATAATTCCAATCCAAACTATTGATTTAAAAAAGATTTGATCACACACCGTATATAAACACATAAAATTGTATTAGATACAGAACTCAGATTGCGGGTACCCATATGTGTGTGTTCAGACAGTCTGCATCTGTATCTATATCAAGATGGCAGCATGTTCATTTAGGTTTAAGTTTCTTTTCTATCCTGCATGAAATACTTAACATTTGTTGTCCTGGGACAATCTTCTCAGATGCCAGGCCCCAAGGGAAGTAAATGCATATTCAAATTCTATCATATGAGTTTGAATATGGAACAAAGACAACAGAACACTTTAAAAATATCCATCTATGTATGGTATATGTGAAGCAATACTCTAGATTGAATATTCTACATCTTTGAAGAAATCAACATATTTAAAAAGTGAATGAGGAATTTCCCTTTTATGTGCTCAGTTAAGGCCAGATCAGGTTCTGGTTACTTTTCAACTCTTCATTAGGCTTGCCATTTCTTGTTTACATCTATCCTAACTCATTCACAGACATCATTGCATAATGTCTAAATGTGTTATCTTCCAAATTTATGATCATTTTATTGGATAATATATAATATTCATTTAGATATTTTCAGAAATACATATAGAAGTCCATGTAACTCATAAATTCTGCAAAAATATAATGCAGATAAGCTACCTCTGGACTCTGTTGAAAGGTAAATTTGTATTAGAATAAGTCCTCATAATGTTCCTTTTCAGTCAAGATGATTTTATCTTTCCCTGTATTACAGAATCCACTTAAATCATGAATTATTTCATCTCCTGTCTACTAGTCACACATGTAGCTAGAGTTTTCCTGCCTGGCCCACGGTCAGGGCAAATCTCTCTCACCTGCCAGGCCCACAGTCGCTCAGACCCAACCAAGTAAACAAAGAGACTTGTATTGCTTACAAACTGTATGGCCATGGCACGCTTCTTGCTAACTGTTCTTACAGCTTAAATTAATCTATTTCTATTAATCTATACCTTGCCATGTGGCTCGTTGCTTACCGGCATCTTCACATGCTGTTTGTCATGGAGGCGGCTGGCAGTGACTCTCTGCCTCAGCCTTCCACTTCCCGGCTTTATTCTCCTCCTTGTCCCGCCTATACTTCCTGCCTAGCCACTGGCCAATCAGTGATTTATTTATTGACCAATCAGCAACACACTTGACATTCAGACCATCACACAGCACTTCCCCTTTTCTTTTTTTTCAAAAAGGAAGGTTTTAACCTTAACAAAGTAAAATTACATAATTTGGGAATTTGGGCGTAGCTTCTCTTACTGCTTCCTGCTGGAGGGAGTGCTGTATCTTATGGGGACACAAAGAAAATTTTAGGATTATGGAATAGTCCATGAGGCTGTATTGTCTGAGCCAGTTGCCTTCAAACCATTCTGGATGTTGGATCATCTGGGCCATGGTGTCATCTGAGACCTTTCAGGGGGTCTTGGCTGGTCAAACCTGATGTATCTTAATCTGGAACAAATCCATAGCCTCTGGCTTTCTGTGAGAACAAAAGCAGAGTCTCCTTTCCAAAGCAACATATCCTTATATCCAAATTTTGAAGTCAAGGTATCTCTAAAATACACATTTTGGCATAACTCAACAGCTTTTACAATCAAATGTTTTTCTGCAGTTAAAAATCCCAAAGACAACACAATCCAGATTCTCTGTATAATATTCATCTTCACATGGCTTATTTTTTATATTAATTTTACTGCCTCTTTAAAGACTTTATTTTTTAAAACTATGTATTTGTTTATATAACTGTATATATCATCTTTTTTGTCTCTTTCAAGCCTATGTATATTTTACACACATTGTAAACTATTACATCTGAATCTGTCTTATTGTGAATCTATTACTTTAAACTGCAGCAGCTGTGGCTGCTGACTCCGCCCACCTCAGCTTCCCAACATGGCGGTGGTATGCCAGCTCTGGAAGCCATCAACTCTCAGAAATAGTGGGTCTATGCTTCTATCAAAGCAGCGTGTAGCCCAGAAACCTCTTTTTGTTTTGTACTAGCAAAGGCTAAATCCACCACAAAGCTTAATGTGCCACTTGCAGACACCTCATTCCCACCATACTGCAGGTGGAGCGCACACGCTAGGAACCCACAAGTAGCTCAAACCGGCAGCTGCTGCTCATTTGAGAGAGACAATTAGGAAGCTGTTTTTAGCTCTGTTTTAGAATCTTTTCTCAGGTTTTAGGTGGAAACTCTTGCCAACACGTTGGGTGCCATTTGTAGCTAGCGTTTTCCTGCCTGGCCCAAGGTCAGAGCAAATCTCTCTCACCTGCCAGTCCCACAGTCGCTCAGACCCAACCAAGTAAACAAAGAGACTTATATTGCTTACAAACTGTGTGGCCGTGGCACGCTTCTTGCTAACTGTTCTTACAGCTTAAATTAATCTATTTCTATTAATCTATACCTTGCCATGTGGCTTGTGGCTTACCGTCATCTTCACATGCTGTTTGTCATGGAGGCGGCTGGCAGTGACTCTCTGCCTCAGCCTTCCACTTCCCGGCTTTATTCTCCTCCTTGTCCCGCCTATACTTCCTGCCTAGCCACTGGCCAATCAGTGATTTATTTATTGACCAATCAGCAACACACTTGACATACAGACCATTCCACAGCACACACACTTAAGATGGGATTTTTTTTTACATAGGAGTCAGATATTGTATTAAACAGGTTCTAGCTCATTATTCAAAAGCAGAGAGCTTGTATAGTAAATTTAGAACATATGAGGAAATCTACCACATTTTTCTTAAGAAGCTAGCATGGCATTAGTACCCAAACTAGATAAGAACAATACAAACAAAATCAGATGAATGTCTGTATGGTGTAATATCATAAACATCTAGGACAGAAAGCCTCACTATTGTATGAGAAATGACCACCATAATGCACAATAATACGTATAATAAATGAATTAACAATTAAATTCTCAAGAATACAATGGGTCCTCTATATAAGTACACATATTAATAAGTACAATTAATAATTTGACTCACCTGAATCACAAATTGAGAAGAGTATAAGTGTGTAAGTGTAGGATATGTAAAGAAAGATTGAAAAGCAAGAAATTTTTTAAAATTAATTTTGTAATAGAAATAGGATGAAACTCCTTTATAAGGGCAAAATCTTTGTGGCATGAAAAGAAAATTCTATACAATGTTAACAATTAAGACTTTATAACCAATCACACACAAAGTGGCTGCCAAAAAGTAATTATTTGGTATTTAGCATGACACTAAAAGTCCTAACAAGGGCAGTCTTATATCAAACAAGTAAATAGGTATGATAATTGGAAAAGAACAGAGGTTGAGTGTTGTCCATTGAGAAAAATTTCATACACATATCAAAGTCACATATACAAAACTGCATGTACGTATGAAACTCAGAGAAATTATGGGGGTACACATGTATGCATGTCAAACTTTATATCTGCACTTGTATTTCTATTTCTATATCCAAATCTAGGTACACTATCCCCCATATATACATATATATATGGAAATATCTAAATTTGAAAATACATTTGGGTCAAAAGTAACAAGAATGATTAGAAGAAATTTTACAAAGAAGAAGCCAAAATTCTATAGACAAATATTTAAAAGACATATTTAAAAACTTCACTATAAACAGAAATGAAACTATAATGATCCATTTTATATAGATCTATACCACTTAGTCAATTTCAATAAGTATCCAAAGATATTGTTCATTAATGTTTACAAACCTTTTATATGAGTGAAAGTTTTAATAAGCAGTAAAATAAAAAATAACTACAAAACATTTTGGATTTAATGTGAGGAAAATTTTGTTGCATTTATTTTAAGTAAAAAATGATTATGAATTGTTGGTAAGAAACAAGTAGTATCAATAGAAGGATGTTAGAAGTGCTTGGAAAGCCTAGACATATACACGAAGCACATTTTCAGATTAAGCTTATTAAAATGTCTGTCATAATAATCACCCAAAAATGATGAAACATTCAATGATTAATCCAAGCACTGCTAATGTTTATAATTTTTCTACATCAGATTCCACAAATGGAAACAAATTCTAGGTAAAAGAAATCATAATAATGAATATCACAATTTTCAAATTCATAGAAGAAAATTTAATAAAAATATGGATACATGCAAATGGATTATTTCAGAATTAACTCTGAGTGAAAATAAAAATATTTAGAATTATGACCTTAGTATCATATCATTCTTGCCAGAGTTTGAAATTTGGAAAATATTACAATATGCTACATTTTAAAAGACACAGATTTTTTAGAATTTCACACATAAATACTGCATTGACATCTTTTTCATCCTTTCTCTTCCACTCATAATACCTCTCTTACATTTCCATCTCAAATTTATGACTTTTTCTTCTATAATCCTACACCCACATACACACACACACACACACACACACACACACACACACACACACACACATTTTTTAGTACATTTGGTGTTGCACATAAGCACATATGTTTAGGACTGACCACTGAGGATTGATAATCTATCAAGAATCTTATCACTGGAGAAAACTGATACTCTCTCTTTTTGAAGTCTGATTCCTTGTAACTCTTCATCTAGGGATTGGACCTTATAAAACTCCCCTTTTATGTTGGCATATCAGTTGATATCCTCATTATTCGGGTCTTCTTTAGGCTATCATATTTTTGAGATTTCATTAGCGCAATTTCCAAGTTATATACAGTGAATACACTTTGGTCCTCAGGCCTCTACAATGTTTTCCCCCTGATTCCTGTGTTCCCTGAGTCTTAAATGTAGGGGTTGTGTTGTACATGTACTAATCACAACAAAACAACCCACAGTCACTTATTCTCTGCTTTCTGGCTAGTTGTAGATCTCTGTAATAGTTTCTGTTTATTTAAAAAAGAAGTTTCTTTGATGAAAGTTGAGTACTACACTTATCTATAGGTATAAAGATAATTATTTAAAATACTGTTAGAAGTTATATTGCTCAATATTGATTTCTCTATGTCCTGCAACCAAAGTGGATGGTGTCCTTAGTTATATGGTCTTACCATCTATTATGATGTATAACAAAGAGCATTAACAATACCATGTATTCATTGTTTTGGGTACCTCTGGGGGAAAAAAGAAATTACATTGATTTAGGCAAATGGTAGAAGTAGGTGCTCCTTTAGGATCTAAAATCTTTCCAGTAACATACAGTTGGCCAGGTTTACAGTACTAGGCACAAATTTCCTGCTACTGAGTAAACCTGATGTCCAATTAGACAGTTGTTGGTTACCCCGCAAATAAGTGCCACTATTGCGTATTGGGATAATTTTGCTAATCCAGTCATTATTGTGATCTGTAGGATTTACAGTTGGATGGGACTGCTGATTGCATTTCTCCCTTGTCTAGAATAGAGTCTTTTAAAGCCATGGGAGCTAGTATTCAGAGTGGAGCCTCTAACTCAATTCTATCTTGATTCTTGAATCTTGTGTTTGAATATGTGGTGACTTCAGGAATAGAATCCTTCCTACAAGTTCTGAGAGGCAACCAAAGGCAAGAGCAAAGGCAAGGACAATAGTCTGCATTGTTTGGGGTGTCTTTTCGGATCCCTGACCAACAACTTAAAGAGAGGTTTTTAATACCTGGGACTAGGGTTTTACTTTCTTAGATAATATATGCCTTATGCCTCTTGCAAGTAGCATTATTATCCTGTGTAGTATAGCATCATACACATATACATATATATATATATATATATGTGTGTGTGTGTGTGTGTGTGTGTGTGTGCGCGCATGTATGTATAGACGTGTGTATGCATGTGTATACATACATATATAATTTAAAAAATAAGCTTATAAAATGATATTCTTTCTTGTGGCTTTATCAGAAAACTGTGATGTTATTTATCTCTATTTTTCTTTCCTTCTTTTATTATCTCCCTTCCCATCTCCTGGTTAATATTTGCTCCCAGTTTGTATTGTTTCCCCTTTTATAAAACTATTGTTATACTATCCTTGTGTCTGGAACTCTTCTAGTGTGGTCCATTAGACTTTACTGACTTCTCAGGGTATTTTTTTGGGGGGAGGGTTATACTCAAATCTAAAAACTGGAGGTAAGATCCACAGATAAGAAAGAACATGTGGCATTTGTCTTTTGGGGTCTGGGTTACCAGTATATTCTCTAGTTCCATCACTTTTTACGCAAGTTTCACTACTTCATCTTTCACTAGAGATCCATAAAATTTCATTGTGTGTGTATATACATACATACATACATATATATATATACACACACATTTTCATTATCCATTAATCAGTTGAGGAAGTCTATATTGTTTTCATTTCCTAGGTATTGTGACTAGAGTGGAAATAAAAATGGCTGACAAGTGCCTATGGAGGTTGTCAAGCCCATGGGATATGCCAAGAAGTGGAATAGTTGGGTCACATGATAGAACAATTTTTACCTTTTTGAAATTCTTCAGATGTATTGCCATAGTGACTGCAACAATTTACAACCCAAACAGTGAATTTTCCTGACGCCTTTGCCAGTACTTTCTGTCAGTTGTTTTTGTTATTGTAGTTACTCCAATAGAGGTAAGATGAAATCTGAAAGTGGTTTTCTGTATATGGTGCCTGTTGGTGCCTCTGTCTTGTTCTGTAATTCAGATACTATCAGGTTACAGATTTTACTGAACACATCTAGCCTAAGTAGAAGAATTTAGCATGAATTTAAGCTTCTGATTAGGCCTGATTAATACTATTTAACATAATTAGAAATAGCCTTAATTTCATGCATGGAGAAATAAAAGAAAAAAAATGAAAGAAAACAACTTAATCACCCTGAAATCTTGAGCACAGGTCTGTCATCAGCCATCATAATAGCCAGGGAGACCCAGGAAGATTAGGGCCTTGAACTGAGAAATACTTACAAATTCAAAATGGGACACAACCACAGCTTAATTGTAAAAATTTGGTAAAATGAACAACATATACTTAGATGCATTTACTTCCCACATGTGAAATGTATACAACAGAGTCCTATCAATACCACAACTCAGCTAAAACTATTAATTTTGGAGAATATTTTAATAAGTTAGTGGAAAATTCAGATTGCAAAATCATACTATGTCTATAGTGCAAAAGCATATAATGCAATACTGAAAAGAATAATCCTTTGAGTGGTGAGCTAAAATTATTTCTATTTTTTTCTTTCATCATTATTTGAATAGTTGAATCTTTCTGTAGTAATAAACTCTATAGTATCAATAATTACAAATTTGTTGATATTCAGAAAATTTGTTAACTGTTGGTTATTTCCTCATAGATGATCTGAGAAGTAAATGTGTGTGTGTTTTTATGTAGATTGTTTATTCTTTTCTTCACCATCCTATCCACCAGTCCTTTCTTCTCCATTCACAGATTTAAACTCTTAGAAAACTGGTCAGAAAATTAATGGTAGTAATTATACATGAAATAAGATACTCATTAAAATAAAGTAAATATGCTGTGAAGGTAAAAAGAAAGGAAAATGCTCTTATGTATTTAAAGTCAGATATATACATGCTGCTGAGACTCTTTTCATAATCCATTAGTTCAGAATGTTGAATTAGTTAATATAGATGCCACCAAAGCCCATTTATTAGAACATGCTTGCAGTGGGTAGCTGTTCCAGCTTTGACCTGGAAGTACTACCCCCAGTGAGGCTTCTAGTAACTGTCACGCCTACCTATGGCCTGCCCCTGAGGCAAGCCAAGATGGGAGCCCTTAAGACCCGAAATCCAGATGTGCCGAATCCCTTGGTTCCTGGTGATCCTGGATGCTAGATGGCAGACTGAGCAAAGTCCTCCAGAGAACCCAGCTGGACTGCACCTCACTTCTTCCTGATCCTGTAACCTACCCCTTTACTAGCTGTAAGTTACTCCCCAAAATAAACTTCCTTTTAGCTACGTGGAGTTGCCTTAATAAATCTACCAATACATGTTACATGCTTTATCTTGATCTAGCAAATAGATTTGTATCCGAAACTAGATTTGAGAAATGCCAATCCATAAGAGAGAAGTATACAGTAGATTTAGCCAAGGTCAATCCACATTTAATTTTGTTATCATCTTTAAAATTTTACATTATTTATTATTTTCTTTTTGGAGGATTATAATATAATCATATTTCTCCTTTCCTTTCTTTCCTCTTATTCCTCCCATAAAACCCTCCTCACTCTTCATCAAGTTTGTGCCCTCTTTTTTCATTGTTATTGTATGCCTATATCTATATACATACGTATTTCTAAATATAGCATGTTCTGTTGCAGAATATTATTTTAAGGTGTGTTACTTTTGTTTATTCTCTGGAACATTTATTTAATGATGCAAAGATATGTTTGATTAAATATAATTCACCTGCAGTCAGGAGGCTGAGTAAGCAACTAGCTGACAGGAAGTGGTAGGGAGGAGCCAGGAGGAGAAGGGTTTTTAAGAAGGGGTGAGAAGAAGCAGGAGGGCTTTTTGGAGGATGTGAGCAAGGAGAGGAGCTGAGCTACTTGCTATTTAGCCTCTCTGAAGAGCAGAATTCCACCTTAACCTTTGACTCTTGAGTTCTTTGGACGGAGATTTAGTTAACTCCCTCTGGCTGTGGCCCTTGAGGCCTAACCGCTGCTGGTAGTGGCAGAGTTGCTGTTGCTGATTCGAACAGCTGTGGCTAAAAAGGCAGCAACAATTTTTAAAAAGGCCAACACTGTTCAGTATTTATAATATTATGTATATATTTGTTTTCAGGGCTGATCATTTGGCACTGGACAACAAATTAGTATTCTTCTTCCTGAAGAAGAACAATTCCTCTGCTTACAGCTTTCCTTAGTTGCCTATAGTTCTTTGTGAGGGTGGTGGGCCTCATGGCCTTTTTTTTGTCCACTTTGTCATGTCCACTGGTGTCATCCTTGTTCAGGTCGCATTTGGGCAGTCATATTGATGGGACTTTATAGGTGTAACTTCTGTTATTACTATGAGACAATCTCACAGCGTAGTCCCTAATCTCCTGTCTCTTACAGTCTTCCCCTGCCCGTCTCCCACAATAGTCCCTGACCTTAGGTACAGGAATATTCTATAGATGTATCCTTTGGGACTAGACTCCAGAACTCTGAATTTTGATTGGTTGTGGATTTCTGTCATAATTTCCATCTGTTGCAAAGAGAACTTTCTTTTCATTTTTATTTATAATCTGTCTATCTATTATCTATCTATTTATCTACTATCTATCTATAATCTATTATCTATCTATAATCTATTATCTATCTATCTATCTATCTATCTATCTATCTATCTATCTATCTATCTATTATCTTTCTATCATCTATCAATGTATCATCTATCTATCTACTATCTATCTATCTACTATCTATCTATCTATCTATCTATCTATCTATCTATCTATCTATCATCTATCTATCTATCATCTATTTATTTTGGTGGTGGTGGTGGTTAAAATACTCAGTGGATTCTATATTGCTTCTGGGCCTAGAGCTCGAGAGCTGCTGGTGGGGCATTCCATTTCCTCTTTACCACTACAGGCTTCTGGCCTTTTACAATTGCACTGACTATGATGATGGCTGCCATGATGAGATTTGCTGAGGATGGCCCTGGCACTCTTGTGGATGGTTATCCTCACAAAAAGTGGCATGTTTTCAGTGACTGGATCCCAATTTCATGACCACCAAAACCATTTCACCACTGGCCACAGCTTTCACTCCCATAGTCTTGAGATGAATCAGTTACAGCAAAATGAGTAACAAGCCTTCATATTGTTGGGCTCTGTGTATTATGTTTGCTTATTCCCCTTGATCAGGAAATTGGAACAATTCAGCAGGTAGAGATGCATGGACATGACAGTGACTCCTCTAATTATGACAACTAGCAACAGAAAGAGGAGTAGTTTCCTTGACAAGAGAGACTATACTTATATGTAGGTATAAGGATTTGTTGTTATGGATTATGCTGCTTTGGTAAATTAGTGTTTGTAAGTTTTCTTCCAATAACCATATTGCATAATTATTATATGATAATATATAGAGAGATAGATTGAAATAGATGGAAGGATGGATAGATAGGTAGATAGATAGATAGACAGACAGACAGATAGATAGATAGATAGATAGATAGATACCAGCATAGCTGAATATGTCCAGAAAGACAATGCTTTCTTGATACTGTAACAAATTTTTATAAGCAGACTATTTGGAAAAACCACAAAAACACAAACGTATTTGAGAGAGCTAAAAGTCAGAGGTCCAGAGCATCTCGAAGTAGTATTGAAGTATCATCTATGTTGTATTTATACAGAGAGACTCAAGGGGAGTGTGCTGGATAATTTAATCTCAAATTGACGCAAGCTAAAGACATCTGAGAAGAGGGAACCTTAATGAAGAAAATGTCTCCATAAGATCTGGCTGTATGCAAATCTGGAACTTTTTTTTTAAATTAGTGATTGATGGGAGAAGGCCCAGCCCATTGTGGATGGTTCCATCCCTTGGCTGGTGGCCCTGGGTTTTATTAGAAAGCAGACTGAGCAAGCCATAAGAAACAAGCCAGTAATCAAGACTCCCCCTCTTGCTTCCAAATTCCTGCCCCATTTGAGTTTCTGTTAGAACTTCCTTTGACAAAGAACAGTGATATGGAAGTGTAAGCCAAATGAATCCTTTCCTCCCCAGTTTGCTTTTTGTTCATTGTGTTTCATCACAGCAATAGAAACACTAACTAGGGGAAGGGAAAATCCATTTTCTTTTTTTCTCAAAGAAAAAGACAACTGTATTAACATAAACATATTTTAATTCTATTCTATCTCACTAAATACTTGAACAATTGTTCACAAAATTTTCTTGTACTGTGAAATATTTTAATGAAAAAGACTTCCCCAGTCATATTTTAATGCTATTGACAGTAAAATTCAATGATGATGAAATATAAATCAAAGCATCTATTTTATAATTTTCAAAAGGCATCATTGTTAACTTTATCACATTATCTATCAAATGGCAAATCATAAAAAAGGAAAACCAAGCCGGGCGGTGGTGGCGCACGCCTTTAATCCCAGCACTCGGGAGGCAGAGCCAGGCGGATCTCTGTGAGTTTGAGGCCAGCCTGGACTACCAAGTGAGTTCCAGGAAAGGCGCAAAGCTACACAGAGAAACCCTGTCTCGGAAAATCAAAAAAAAAAAAAAAAAAAGGAAAACCAGTTAGTAACTCACACAGGGAAAAGAGCCCAAATGAATAGTGTCCTATTCAGAAGTCCTTACCTAAATCTATAGCTTGTATTTCCCATCTTCCTCTTGAAGTTTCAACATGGCAGGTTTTATATTGATATGTTTTATCCACTTTGGAATTGACTTTGTACAGAATGTATGATGAAGGATGACAAGTTGACTACATCTGGAATTTATTAAATCCAAACAGCTGGGCACCCTGTGAGAGATTTTTTTTTTTCCTTAATGAAATCATTTGAAGTGGGAAGAACCATGTCCAATTTGAATACTTGAGATGCTTCTCCAATCCAAGATTTTTGTGGTGGAAAGATCCACCTTTATCTGGGCCATATCTTCTACTGGTAGCCTATGACAAAGGACATGGAAGAAGGAAGCTTGCTCTCTCTTTGACTGCTTGCTCTCACTCTTGCTAGTAAAACCACTCCTTCACTGGTATTAGAGCATATTTCTCTGAGATTCCTGTATATAATGAAGACCAACTGAGACATCCAGCCTCATGGACTGAAAAACTACTGGATTCTTAGACCTTCCATTGGTAGACAGCCATTGTTGAACAAACTGGACCACAGCCTGTAAACCACTCTAATAAATGCAAAAATTATATTATTGTAATATATATAGTATATATGATATATATTACACATGTAATATATACATATTTATGTATATATATATATATATATATATTTATACTTTATGTTCTGGTCCTCTAGAGTCGCAGTTTCATCCTGTGGGTTGAGACTACTTCTGAGGTCAAACTACCCTTTCAGAGGGGTCGCACATCAGATATTTACATTATGATTCATAACAGTAGCAAAGTTACAGTTATGAAGTAGCAAAGGAATATTTTTATGGTTGTGGGTCACTACAACATCAGGAACTATATTAAAACTTCTCAGCATTAAGAAGGTTGAGAACCACTGCTCTAGACAATGCTAATTAATAAATGAGTGATAAGGTATATGTTCATTCTTCCCCATGTAGATATTTGGTTTCCCCAGCAACAATAGTTGAAAATGTTTTCTTTTTTCCAATGTGTGTTTTTGACAACCTTGCCAATATTGAGTGGCTGAAGTTGCAAGACTAGTATCTCGATTCTCTCCTGTATTTCATTGATTTACCTTTATATTTCTGTGACAGTAGTATGCTAATTTTGTTACTATGGATTTGCAATAATCACAATACCTTCAAGCATACTCTTTTTGCTTTAAATTGCTTTTACTATCTAGGCTCTTTATACTCTGTATGACTTTAGATACTTTAATTTCTAGTTGAACAAAATACTGTGTTAGGATTTTGATTGGGCATGCATTGAATCAATAGATTGCTTTTTATAGGATGTATGACCATTTTCAGAATATTAATTCTACAAATCCATGAGATTGAGAGGTTTTGCCATTGTCTAATATCTTCTTTAATTTCTTTTAAAAAGTTTTTATTAATTTATATTTTTCTTTGAAAATTTCACACATGAATTCAATAAATCTTTACCATACCCATCCCTACTTTGTCTTTAAATCTTTCTAGGAGTAACTGGGATATCTCCTTCCTTCCCAACTTCATGGCCTCTTTTTGTGAATTTTTCTTATTTACATATTTTTTCTATTTTTAACCCATTGACTCCAGTTCATGAAGCTCATATTCATATGGTTGATGATCTTTAAGGTCTCTTGTACGTAGAATAATATTATGTGATAATGTGGATTTTTGGGTTTCTTTTTTTCCTATTTCCATCCTTTTATTTCCTTCTCTTTTCTTAGTGTCATAGCTAAGGCTTAACGAACTATACTGAATAGGAGTTTTTCAGTGTACGCACAAAGATTTTTATCATGAGATGATGGGTAACACTAATCACTTTAACAAATTGGCTTTTAATTGTCTATCATTTTCTCTTTGTAATGTCTTAGAGTCTCTCTTAATTTCTGAGACACCTTGGTAGAAACATGGTTATGTAATTTTAGTAGAAAGATGTTGTTTCTCTACATATACAGAATTCATTTCTATCTGCTTTTCCATTTTTAAAAACTATTTTGTCAGAAGACTTTATATATTAATTTATTCACATCTTGAAATTTATAAATTTTTTCTTGTACGATGAGTAACGTGTAACATGTTTCCTAGGTTTGATTGAGATGGCATATGTTATTAAATGTATTTCATATACTGAGCCTTGTTTTGTTGTTTTGTTTTGTTTTTAATCTAAAACAAAGAACTGGTATAAAAATTAAAATGTCTATATGAAGACATTAAATAGTGTAAATATTCCTGGAAAAGATTAGGACACAAATAAAATAGTGCATTATCATTGAGTTTATCTTCTCTTGAGTTATGAAAGGATTTATCATAGATTTCATGTAGCAATGTTCTTCCCTTTTCTTTTTAGACAATAATAAAATTACACTTTTTATTTATATAATTTAATTTTATAACTCGTTCATTTGTATGTTTCGAACATTATAAGTGTTAAGCATCGGGAAGGTATCTAATTTTGGAGTCACCTTTTTACCTGTCAAATAATAGAACATTAGCAAGAAAGGTATAACTTCTGATTCCATTAGAAAAGTCTTTGTAGAGATGGTATTTTATAGAGAAGCCTGAAAATTACTTGAACTACTAGGGATTTTGGAAGAAATAGATGATTCAAAGAAATATAATGGTGAAGATATCCTGTGGCCAGGAAGCAATGATAAAAGGGTCTCCTTTGACCCTGTGACAATGGTTATTGATTATCTTGTGATAAAAATGGATAGCTGTAATTCTTTGGCACTTAAATACATGTTTCCATGTTATATCTGGCTTTAAATTCGATCTGTGTCCATTTCAATTTTATTAAGTGTATCACAGTAATTAATGTTTTCCAAGTCTTTTCATGTTGTTTTGTAGTTTGGTAATGAATATGTTAATACATCAGTCACAGTGGCAATGATACTTTAAAACCAACTGATCTTTTATTTGGGTTATATCCAGCGCATTCAATGGTTCTCAGTATGATCATGATTTCTAAGAGCAGTCTTAGGTACTATCCATTTTTTTAATCAAGGACACCAACACTTGCCCTAACTACACTCATAATTGTTTGATAATGCCTAACAATTCGAGAAATAGATTGTAGACAACTGACCCTTAAATCTTTTAGCTAGATGACCCTCCATCTTAGATTAATGGGATGATCAATGATGCTGGGACAAGCCTTATAGACATCAGACATGAATCACTATTTTGATGGGATGATTTCAAACCAAATGACAGGCCAAGTGTTACTTTAGACACTTTGATGAAATGTTTCAGAAAAATCAATAAACCTTGAATTTATGACCCATAGTTGTCTATGAAAAAAATGATTATCTATTATGAGGATAAAAAAGAGGTCATTTTTCTATGTCTCTAAATCAAAAGTTACCATGAATATAATCCTACAGTCTGTGATGAAGTTTCTTTTTAATAAACAATCTATGATGAGTATATGCAATGATTTGCAAGTGAATAAATATAGAAATTAAGTGTGTAGGATATTCTTGATTTATTTTCAAATGGTCACATTTTAGTTTATTCATGCTCTCCTTCAAGAACATATATAATTGTGAAGTACCTATTTATACATGTAAGTAAAGGAATATGATTATATTTGCGCACATATACCACATTAAAGAACCTAAGTATCGAAATGTCCTGTAGGAAAGACATTTACACATTATTCCATAGAGCTATGTGAATTTGGAGTCTGGTACCAAACGCTTTGTAAGTATTTGTAAATCAATCAAATGTAGTGCCAATCCTCTATCATTTATGTTCTAGATCTATATGAAGATAATAAAAAATAAATAAACATAAAATCTTCGTGTGTGGTATATTTTGAAGTTGGTAATCTGAGAGTCAATGGCCAAAGGAAACTAGTTACAGAAAGAGGCAAAGAAAGCTTCATATGACAGTGTGGTCTGCAGTTTGACAAAAACTAGTCCGATTAGGAGATGAGAGTACAGGCATTAAAGGCAGGAGGAAAAACATGTGTTCAGAGAAAACCGAAGCAGGAAAGAATTTAACAACATTGAAAATTATCAAAGCACAGCACAGCTGGAGAAGAGAGAGGGGGGAAAAAGACCTAAACTGAGATCGGTGCTGTCTATTGCCCAGATCATACAGTTCCTTACAAAGTATAGTTAACGGTGTGGATTTTGTTCTTAATGCAAGGTGCAGCCATTTCCAGCTTTTAAGTATCAGAGTGCTGGCTTAAATAATCGACTCCGGATATCATGTAATGATGGTCTAAAGCTGAGATAGAGCAAATGTGGAAATAGCAGATGGGAAATGTTGGCATCAGTCCATGAAGACATTACAATGACTTCACTGTGACAACAGAAATTGAAGTAGAAACTGACAGAATCAAATGGTATCTAGTGGGGAAAAAGTCAGAATTTAATGAATGTTAAGATGTTATAACAAAGACTGTTGTTAGGTAAGCAAAATAATGGCTGTCTATTCTTTAAAACATCTCCCCAAAGCATATAAAAATCATGATGTATATGTCTAGAATGAATTTTGTGAATAGGTAGAGAAACCATATTTTATGTGTCTCAGGGTCTAATAACATAGAAGCCTCTATTTGATAGTTAAAAAGTACCAGATTTATTATTTTTCTTTTATTTTTTATGTGTCCAAAATGCTTCAGAAGACATACTTTCAATTAATGAAACAAGTTGAAATTTTTTGCTTATAGTGTTTAAGGCTTGAAGTGATATTTAGCTTTTGATGACTGAGATTTTGTTAGTATATAATTTATAATAATAAACTAAGCTGTCTTTTTTATTTTTAATTTTTAGCATGGTTTTAATTGAAATAGAATTACATCACTTTCCCTGGCCTCCCTTTTGTCCCTCTAGGCTCTCCCAGCTGCCCTTTTTCCAACCTCTTCCACGTCCCTCTCTTAAGTAGATAGTCTCCTTGCTTTGAGTATTATTGTTACATGCATTTATATGTGTATTTGTATGCACAAATATATATAAATATAACCTACTGAGTCAGGTTTTATTGCTAGTGTTCAATATAGTTTCAGGGCTAGTCTCTCTGCTTTGGAAAGTCAACAGGAGGGCTCATCCCTGGGAGAGGTTAATTCTCCTTATTCTGGAAATTTGTAGTTGCCTACAGGTTTTTATTTTGTCTAGTGGTGGGACTCTGAGCAATTTTTCCTTTCTAATATTTACATATCTAGTGATAATTGCCATGGTTACATTCTTGTTTATGTAGCCATTTTAAGAGACTGTTTCACAGGAGATATCCTGATATCCTGGTATTCTGGCTCTTACAAACTTCCCACCCTTTCTTCTTTGATGTTAGCCATGGATCCAGGATCTATGATGTAAATGTATCCTCTTGGGCTGGACTCATCCTCATGACCTGTTGATCTCTGCATTTTTTTTCAGTTGTGGTTTTCCATGATGATTTCTATTTGCTGTAAAGAGAGTCTACTTTTTGAGGCTCCTTCTTTGTGGGTATAAGGATAATATTTAGCATGTAGTTAGGAATTACACTGGTCTAGCAGCAAAGTGATTTCTAGATTTACCTTTAATCCTCATAGTAGGAACTTTTATAAAATGGCATCTGTATGAAAGGTTTGATAATCTATGTTTTGTATTAGTCAGCCTTTTGATACTATAACAAATATCTGTTATAATGATATTATAAAGAGAAAATATTTATTTTGTCTCACAAATTTAGAGGTCTCATTCTTGATTTAACCCTCTTACTTTAGACCTAAAACAGTATATCATGAAAGGAACATGGTGACATAAAATCAACCCCCATGACTTCAATATGAGCAAAAGAGAAAGTACAAGGGACATATATTTCTCTCAAATGTGTTTCCAGTGATGTAAAGACTTCTGCCATGGTTCCACCTACCTCATGAAAATTCCTTCACTTCCCAGCGATATTATGTGCTACACATACAGGTATATGGAACTTCAGGGGAATTTGAAATGGAAAGTGTAGCACCTTTTGAATTTTGTACCTTCTATAGGACACATTTTTTGAGATTAATGTATGTTACAAGATGTCAAAGTAACATTTTTTTCTCTGCTTAGAACTCATTTATGCAAATGTTCCACAATTTGTTTATCTCTTCACTAACTGAGGGATATTTTTCTTTTCAGGTACATCTTTTTGTAGTGATATATTCATCTGTCTCTACAAAATGTCACATTTATCTCTTCAATAAATATTGAATAACTATAAAAACTTTGTTCATCATATTGCTAAGAATGATTTTTTTTTTTTTACTTTTTCAAGACAGGGTTTCTCTGTGTAGTTTTTGTGCACAAAACTGTCTTGGATCTCACTCCATAGACCAGGCTGGCCTTGAACTCACAGAGATTTGCCTGGCTCTGCCTCCCAAGTGCTGGGATTAAAGGCATGCACCACCACTGCCCAGCTATTTTTAACATCATAGAAATTTGTCCACTGTTTTCCAAAATGACAGAAGTACTTATATATCCAACTATTGACATCTGAGAGTTCTAGAATTTCCATAATCTCACAAGCATTTTATAATACCAATTTCTATAAAATGGTGCTTGGTAATATTTGTTTGTTTGAAAGAATTTTATGAGGTAAGAATTTGGAGTCCTTCTGTTTCTGAAAGACACAGTCTACCTTTAATAACAGTGTGATGGTTGACTTTCATTCTCAACTTGAAACAACACAGAATCACTTGGGAAGTCATATGGGCATTTCCATGGAGGACTTCCTTGGTTGTCTTAATGGGTATAGGAAGACCTACACTAAATGTTGGGAGTACATTCTGGTAGTATCCCCAATAAATTGATGTAGAAGAATGGAGACTTTTTACATTGATGCTCTCTTAGCCATCACTCTTGCTAACAAATCTATCTATGTCACTGCTGCTGCTGCTTATTCCTTCAATGGTATCTTATTCAAGCTTCTAATGTGGACTTGAGAACAGTGGATGTCCAGGCATCCTCCAGACCTGTGCCAACAGATTCAGAATATTGCTATATCCAGCCTTGTGGAATGAACAACTATCAGATTCTGGACCTCTCTGTTGTCATATCCATTGTTGCACCACTCCACCCATATCATGGAAGCCCATCTAATAGATTTCTTTCTAACATGTGTAGCTAGAGTTTTTCTCTCTGGATTCCACCAAGCCCCGACAGTCCTATAGCCCAATTATAAAATAAACATACAGACGCTTATATTATTTAAACTGCTCAGCCATTAGCTCAATCCTACCATTGTCTAGCTCTTACTCTTATACTCAGCCCATTTCTGTTAATGTATCTGTCGCCACGTATTCTGTGGCTTTACCTGCTACCTTTACGTGATGCTCCCTGGATGGCAGGCTGGCATCTCTTCCTATCTGCCTTCCTGTTCTCTCAATTTTCCTCTCTGCTAGTCCCGCCTGTACTTCCTGCCTGGCTACTGGCCAATCAGTGTTTTATTTATCAATCAATCATCCATAGGAAACATGTATCTATTTTATCAGTTCTATTGTACTATGAAACCCTTACTAATACAGGTAGTGATATACAAACACATAGAATTTCCTATAAAGTCACAATATTTTTGTGACTACCAAGAATTAAGTGAAGTCACAATAGTATGGATACAATTATCTTACACACTGGGAAACATTTGGTGAAGAATCAGAGGCCATTGGAAAATCAAACCTGATTTATGATAACACTCTGTTCCTTACTTGCTGGGAAGTTCATTCTATTATAAATTCAACTCCCTAATCAATAAAATTAAGATGAAAATAATATCTACCTTACAGGCCTACTATGGGGATCAAAGATTTAATGTAAGACAGGGCTTTTAAAAATGTAAAACATTAATTTCTGTTATTACAGATAAGCTGGTTTATGCTAATAAGATTATGTTGTTTCTAATATCTCCATTGAGATATATGAGTCAATTTGTCTTAAAGAATAAAATGTAAATATAATCATTTCTACAAAAACTTTTATCTACTGTGTCAGTGATTTTATTAATTAAAATACTTACTGAGTAGCTACGCTATGTGGCAAACAAGAGAACACAGCATTAAATAAAATAGACTTGAACCTTCTTTTTAAAGTTTCCAGAAACTGACTGTTCATATTAAAAATCAAATGTTAATGTAGTGCTAGAACATAATATGTGCTATTGAGTAAAGGAAAGCAGAGAGAAACTTTATGGGCATTAAGGAAGGAGACTTACTATAATTTTAAGTAGTGTTTTGAGAGAACACTTTAAAAAAAATGCTAAAACTACACATAGTTGTAGATATGAACTATGTATGCTTACGCAGCAATATCAATTTAGAATGAGGTGTATACAGAATTAGAACATGTCTGACACATGCTCTAATGTGTCATAGAACATAAAAAGAAAAGGTGGACTACATAAAAAAGATTTCTTACATTATACTTCCTGGGCAAACATGAACAAAGGTCTATTTCACTACAGATAGTGTGTGAATGGCAGGCCAAAGCAGGGAATGCATCTTAGTGGAGCTTGGTGACAAAGGAGATTTCACTGGAATTATTTAGAGGAATATGCCATAAAGGTTATTTATAGAAGCATGGATGGATGGCCTCAAACATATGGATCACAAGAAAGTCCCATGGGCTCATGAATGACCACATTTCCTTCCTGGAGTCTCACTTTCAGCTAACCTTCCATTTCATAAACACTTCAAGATCTTCCAAGATCACCTGCCATTGGGATGGGAGAAGGCAAGCAGAAGGACTGGAGACACAGATGAAGTTATTGCATCCTCCTACCCCTTTCCTTCTGTTAGGGGTTGTCAACATTTCCAGCAACATTTCCATAAACTTATTTACCACTTTGTTGTCTACTTATTTCATTGCCATGGCAACATAACAAAGGTTACCTTTACTCCAAGGTGGTGACAGGATGATCATGTTAAGCATGAAGGAAAAAGTCATAGCACAGGAGAGTTGTGAAGGAATAAAACATGTAAGAGGAATAATGTTCACACAAGACGTGAAAGCAAGTATAACAAGGCTTTCAAGTTTACTATAAGGTAACTAGAAAACCATTGAGCAAAACAATGCCTGCCTCTCACAACATCCATGTATTTGTTAACTTTCTTATTGGTACTATAATAAATTTCCACAAAATTAGTTGTTGAATGTTACACAAATATACTTACTTAAAGGTCTACAGGTAAGAAATATGAAAGGAAAACATGCAAGTTAATTTTGCCTTAAGGATGAAATGTAAACATTCCTGTAAAAAAGTTTTAATCTACTGTGAAAGTTATACTATTAATTAAAATATTTACTGATTATATACTATGCACTACTATATACTGATTAAAAATCAAGGTTATATCAGAACATGTGGGAGAGAATCTGTGTCCTTGACCTGTCAAGCTTTTAGGAACCATTTGGTTCTTAGACTCACAGCTCCTTCATTCATTTTTAAAGGAAGCAATACTGCATCTTTAAATGTATCTCAGACCCTTCTCCCATCTTTTATGAACCCTTTGATTTCACTGATCTAGGATAGTAGGACAAAGGTGCAATAAAGAAGAAAGATGGGAGGACTAAAGACAGGAGGAGAAAGGAGGGTAATACAGAGGAAAAGGGAGGAAATAGAGGCAAATAACATTAAGGGTGTCTGAAAAATCTATAATAAAACATTATTTCATAAGTTTTCTTAAAATGCATATATTTATGTGTGTATGTGCGTATATATGTTATACACACATGCACATGTATAGTAGAATTATGTCATACAGGGTAGGTGATAATGCTCCCCTCAGTAGCTATAGGCTATCTAATAAATATCTCAGTAGCAGGCAAGGAAAATTTCCCTCTGGGCTCTTGGTCAAGAGTCAGTGTGCAAGCCAAGAGGCTCCTAAGACATTATAGGCTATTGCCAGTGCCCTGTCATTTGCCTCAATAACTTGAATGGATGACTATATTGCATATATAGACCAGGAAGAATGTTTGGGCCAATTGTAGTCTTGCTTCTTAGTGCCATTAAGGCTTATATTTGGAAACAATATTTGGCCCCATAGCATCAGCCCCAGTCATATCTCCATAAGGGAAAATAGTCACCATCAGACTAAGATACAAAGGGTTCACTGGAACTTATAACAGAAAATCTGGCATGAACTGTTCCAGACAGGCCCAGATGCCTCAGCAACCAGGACAACCATCAGCACACTGGTCTCAAAGCAACTGTGGAGTTGTCTAAAAGGCTAATGCAAGCACAGAGACAGGCCAGTTGGCTACTAGTCTAATAATCTTTTATCTCAGAACAACAAGGGAGAGTCTATTAGGTATTAATTAGATATCCAAATTACCTAATTGATATGTCTCTATTTATTTTTAGGAAATGAATGTAAAATGAAATGCCTTCAATATAAAATTACATTACTAATCATTAACACTCAGTGATTTTAAAAGATTTTAAAAGTGACTGAACAGTGATTACACATGATTGCTTTCTGTGAACAGATAGGTCCCCCCTCATGTGTCTTACCAGCACATGGAAGTAAGAGTGGATAATATAATTTACATTAAGAACCATATTAACCACTGATACAGAGAAAGCATCCTGATCATTCTTATTGCTATTGAGACTAACTCTAAATAAGTTTAAAGTACTCTATTTTCCATTTATTCCAAAATAAAATAAAAAACTTAGTAGCTCTATAGTTTTCTTTTTCTTTCAAAAAATATTCTAAAGGGGTGCTAGGTTGTACTTTGGTTATTACCACCAGAAAATGCTTGATGTCAACATCATGAAAAGGGGTACAAGAGTTACAGATTTGTTCTGAAATATCATTTCTGAAAGAGCAAGTGGTGGTAAAAGCTCACACTATTTTCTTTTCTTGCTTTCAGTGATTCTTAGATAAGTTGAGATTCTTTTTTGGGGGGTGGGCAGTTTGAGACAGGTTTTCTCCATGTAGTTTTGGTGCCTGTCCTGGATCTCTCTCTGTATACCAGACTGGTCTTGAACTCACAGAGATCCACCTGGCTCTGCCTCTTTCTGGGATTAAAGGCATGTGCTACCACCACCCGGCAATTTGAGATTCTTGCATTTAGAGCAGGCAGGTGAGGTTATGGGGTCTATTATCAGTTTTCCCTAATATCTTAATTCTTTTTCAGTTTTATTTATTTATTTACATCCCAGCAGCATTTTCCACTCCCTCTTTTCCTTCCATTCCCTCTTTCCCACCTCCTCTTTGTCCCCTCCCTCCTAATCCACTCCTCCTCCACTTTATTCAGCAAAGAACAGGTCTCCCATGAGTATCAACAAAACATGGAATATCAAGTTGTGCTCCTTGTATATTAAGGCTGGGCAAGGTGACCTAGTATGAGCAGTAGGGTCCCAAAAGCTAGTAAAAGAACCAGAGACAACCCCTGCTTCCACTGTTAGGAGTCCCCCAAGAGGACCAATTTATACAACTTTAACATATATGCAGAGGTCCTCAGTCAGTCCCATGCAGGCTCCCTCGTTGTCAGTTCAGTCTCTGTGAGCCCCTATGAGCCCAGGTTAGTTGACACTATGAAACATGGTGCAAGAGAATCTCTCAGGACAAAGATGACTCCAGCTAAGACTACAAGCAATAGCAGATATTTAGTCTAAACTAGCCATCTCCAGTCACTAGGCAAGACTTCAAGTGGAAGGAGTGGGAAACCATCCCAGCCATATAACCTTTGACATACAATATGTCCTGCCTATGGGACGTGTTGGAGTCATGGTGCTCTAGAAATTGACAGTGTGGCCAACCAATGACTGGTCTGTACTAAAATACATGCTAGGAAAATGAACCTACCCCTGACATTGCCTGGAGCACCAGGACCTGCAGGCTGGATGACCCAGAGACCTGGGATAGAACCTAAGAAACAATTTCAATGTAATGATGCACAACGATATCCTGCTATACTTACAGATTGGTGCCTAACCCAATTGTCATTAGAGAGACTTCATCCAGCAACTGATGGAAACAAATGCAGACAGCCAGCCAAAAATTAGGTGGAGCTCTGAAGTCCTGCAGAAAAGGGGGAGAAAGGATTGTAGGAGCCAGAGGGGGGTCAAGGTTATCTTATTTCTTAAAAGCCATTTTACACAGTGCACAAAGCATTTGCTGATCATAGAAACAAGCAAGCCAACTCTGATATCATTCTTGAAGTTATGATACTGAAATCAAAGCTCAATATATCTCTACCATTTCAGAGACAAAGACATGAATAAAGTTAGACACACTGTCACTATAGGTGAAGAAATTCATGACAGCACAGGACAAGCATATTTAATTGGTTATGCATTGATAGCTTGCAAAGCAATAAAAATCCCAAAGGAACTTTAATTTACAACTTTAAATCCATACCCGTTGTGAGTCATCTTGTGACCTTACATATTAGAGATGTAGTTATGGGTAAGTGATGGATTTTATTATATGGTGTGATTATTCAATCTGTCATGAAACATAGACCATATTATATAAAGCTTTCTTTTAACCATGTTTCAAATAGGACATCTAATATGTACCTTGTCAAATGATAAAGGCAGCATGACATGCAATAATAACATTGTACACCATTGGCCTTTCCTAAGTATCATATGGTTCTGCTTTCTAATAAGATATTGACATTCGAAGTGATCATTATGCTTTTTAACATTATTTTCTCTATCATGAAAATCAAAGAAGGTTGCAGTAGTCATTTCAATCACCTTCCTTGGTACTCATTTGCAGGTATGAGAAGTAAAAACATATGTTTAGTACAATATATTCTGGATGTATTTTTGCAGCACTAATTTTGCATTTGCTTTGAAAGTGAACTACTGGTTTATCTGGTTTCATATGATTGTCCTTACTGATTTTTAAAGTGCTTAGCATACCTCCTTCTTTTGAATGTACACATATTTTATCAATTAAAATTTAGTGGCTTACTTACGTTATCAAAATTTTGTGATGTTTGCTTAATATGTTCATTCAAATTTTACAGGTTGAATTTGAATATAAGTGGAAATTCATAAATATAAAATTCAGACATGCATATTTGTACAATCATATCATTTTATTTTTGAAGTTATGATTTGTGGTTTTTATTAAAATGCACAGAGCAAATGAAGCAAAAGGGAGGAAAAATTGTAGAAGGTAGTAATAAAAATGTGAGGAAATCAATTAGGCCATAATTATTTTCTGTAATATTATAAAAATAAGTCCACTCTAAATCTGATTTGGGGTTTCAAGGAAGGCAAAGACCAAATGAAAGTGAAGAGTTGCAAGATTCACAACTGACCTAAAAGAAAAGGAGACAAGCTCTACAAGGGAACAGAACAGCTTTATTTTTGGTTGAGGCCATTGTCTACTTTAGCATATTAGTAATTCCAAAGAGAATGATTGTGGTGGTTAATATTCACTGTCAACTTGAATACATTCAGAATCACATAGAAGATAAATCTACAGGCATCCATGAGGTATTTCAAAAGACATTCAATTGAAGAGGTTAAGCCTACTTTGAATTCGTGTCCTAAATTGGATTAAAACAGGACTGAACAACTAGAGAAAAGGAAATGGGTAAGGATACCCTGATCCCTGATCTCAAGTCTTCCCAGATATGAACAATTTCAACTTCATGTTGTGGCATACTTCATTAGCATCAGCAAGCCCCTCCATAAGAATTCCCAGCAGCACTGAAAAAGACACAAAACAAACTGTATTAGTCTGGGTTCTTTAGAGGAGCAGAACTGAAAAAATTTATGTTTATAAAGGGGATTATTATAGTGGCATACAGGCTGTGGTCCAGCTAGTTCAATGACTATTTACCAAGAGAAAGTCCTAGAATATAGTAGTTATTCAGTCCATGAGGCTGGTTGTCTCAGCTGGTCATCAGTATATGCCAGGATTTTGAAGTAGGCACTAATGCCAGTGAAAGAATGACTTTCTAGGGAGCAAGAGGGCAAGCAGACAAAGAACAAAAGCTTCCTTCTTCCATGTCCTCTATATAGCCTGCCACCAGAACGTGTGGCCCAGATTAAAAGTGGATCTTCACACCTCAAAAGATGCAGATGAAAGGTGACTCTCACCACTTCAAATGATTTAATTAGGAAAAATCACTCAAAGGTACCCAGCCACTTGGGCTTTAGTTAATTCCAGATGTAGTCAAGTTGATAAACAAGAATAGTCATCACACAAGCCAAAAACAAACATGCAACAAAAAAAATAATTTGAGACTAGCAATTAGTTTAAATAGATATTAAAAAAAAGTAGGAGAAGAGTACAATATGCCTAAAAGTTGCCGGAAAAAAAGTTCAACATAATTAACCCTGGGGAGATGAAAATGTAATTCATTGTAAGTTATCAATTCATTCCAAGAAAAATGACTACTATGAAGTCTTTGTATGATCTTTAGAGGAACAGTTTGTTTTCCAGTTTACTCCTGGACAGCACAAGTTCCTGTCATAAAACAGGGCCCCATAGATGTGGTTTTGTAGCCTCTCAGTGGCTTGACAGTACTCCTTGTGGTGTTTGCTTGTACCTTTCCCCATCAGGGTATCATTGTTCAGCATGTTATGACATCCTTTTATTGTATATGACAAAAATCATTGATATTTAAGTTCATAGAATTTTTTAAAGACTAAATGCAGCTATGTTTCATTGTTATCTCACAAAGACAAAAAAAATATCATTGGAAGTTGTGATTTTAATTTAATGTGCTTACATAGATCCTGTAATATAGCATAATTTATTTTCTAAGCTTTTAGAAAATTAAAACATGTAACAAAGCTTCAAATAAGTAAGGGCCCTATGTAGAGATTTGTTTCTTTTCAATTGTGTGTGTGGTGGTTTGAATAGAAAAAGCTCATAGATTTAAATGCTTGGTAACCATAGAGTGTCACTATTAGGAGGTGTGGCCTTGTTAGAGTGGGTGTAGCCTTATTGGAGTAGGTGTGGCCTTGTTGGAGGAAGTCTGTCACTGATGTGGGCTTTGAGGTTTCAAATGCTCAAGTCAGGCTCAGTGTCTCTCTTTTCTTACTGCCTGCCAATCCTGACATAGAACTCTAAACTACCTCTCCTGAGCCATGTCTGCCTGCATGACATCATGCTTCCTGCCATAATGATAATGGACTAAATCTCTGGACTGTAAGTATGCTGCAGTTACTTTTTTTTCTTTTATAAAAGTTGCTGTGGTTATGATGTCTCTTTACAGCAATAGAATATCATTGAATAAGACACCCTGTTTATATGCTGATGGTCAAAAGAGCAAAGGCAATTAACATGGAAGCCTCAGGTCTGTAGAGAAAAATAAAGACAACCAAACTCACAGAATACATAAAAAACTAAATAAGTTTTTGTAGAAAGCTTTGTTGTCAGCCACTATCTCTCAATAATGACATGAAGACTTATTATTAAATGTGAAAGCTCATCCTTAGTTTAGGCTTGTCCCATTAGCTCTTATAACTTAAATTAATCCATTTATTTTAATCTACATTTTGTCATGTGGCTCGTTACTTCATTTTCTGTACTGCTCATGCTGCTTCCTCTGCATCTTGCTGACAATCTTCCCTTCTTCTTCCCAGAGTTCTTTCTGTCTCCTTAATTCCTGCCTAACCTCTTCCTGTCTAGCTATTGGCCATTCAGCTCTTTAGTAAACTAACCAAAACAATACATTCTCACACAGTGTACAAATATCCCACAACAAGTTTTATACTTTTATTTATTTATTAAATAGAGCTGAGAAATATGTGGAGAGTATAACTTGTTAGAAGAGTCATCTGGTGCTGGGCGGTTGTGGCACACGCCTTTAATCCCAGCACTGGGGAGGCAGAGCCAGGCGGATCTCTGTGAGTTTGAGGCCAGCCTGGGCTACCAAGTGAGTTCCAGGAAGGGCACAAAGCTACACAGAGAAACTCTGCCTCGAAAAAACAAAAACAAAACAAAACAAAACAAAAAGAGTCATCTGGTTTGGGGTACATCTGATTCACACTGCCATAAGAGAAGAGATACCATCTTTGCTATAAAGTCCTATTCAGAGATGTAATGGTGCAGAAGTTGGGGATTTCTCAACCTAACTGTTTAAAACATGAAATAAAAACATCTGAAAATTTTTGCTTGTTACTTTTGCCAAGCACCATCAAATTTAAGCTGAAAAAAAAAAAAATGTAACAAAACAGCGTGCTGGCCTAAGTGACTGTGCTGCTTGGCAGCTCTCCACAAGAAAGGGACCCGTGGTCTCCTGCTGCTGCTGTTCCACATCTGTTGTGTTCACGCCTTCCTTCACCATGCCGGGTGTCTACAAAAATGTGTCCCAACTTCACTTTGTTTTTCATTTCTAATTTTATTTTAAAACTTCATACATGGATACCATGTATCTTAATTCTATCCACCTCTCTCTTTTTCTCTCTACACCACCAACCAGAACCCTCATCTTGTCTCCTTACCAATTTCATGTTTTCTTCTTCCTCCCTTTGTTTCTTCTTCCCTCCCTCCCTCCCTCCCTCCCTCCCTTCTTCCTTCCTTCTTTCCTCCCTCCCTTCCTTCCTCCCTTCCTTCCTTCCTTCCTTCCTTCCTTCCTTCCTTCCTTCCTCTTTCACTTAGTGAGTCCAATATGTGCTAATCATATAAGAATAGATGTAGGATCATCCACTGGGACATGGGAACCTACCAATGGTCACATTCCCCAAAAAAAGTTACTTTATCTGCCCTAGAAGCCATCAAATGACAATAGGTTCTTAGTTCCTTGCCACTCCATACTGAAACATTTGGGTAGGTTGAGGTGAACATGTTATGAAAGTTGTACAATTGAGAGATCTTGTTCAGCACTTCTGTGAGTAACCACAGCTGTGCTGAATTCAGGTCATCCAGTAGACAACATTTCAGAGCTCTCCTCTCCATCCCACATCTCTTTTATTCTTCTTGCCCTGTCTTCTGAGATGTTCCCTGAGTTTGTGCTGGGGGATAAAATAGATGTCCTACTTGGAGCTTAACACAGTTGCTTATCCTCAGCACTTTAAGTATTAATTTATCTCTGCACTAATCACTATATACTGTAATAAGCAGCTTCCATGAACAAGTTTGGAAACATCATAGACCTAACGATATAAACTTAAATAGTTAGAAAGTAGTTTGACAGCATGAACATTTAGAAAAGCAACATTAATAGGTTCTCCTATAAGGCATATGACTTCCTTAGTAATGCGTTTTGTACATCTTTACAGTACCAGATGTAAAATCTTACCAGTAGAGTTAGGACATTGTCTTCACTACATAGTAACCACATCGAAATTCCTTTCATATATGTACAGAACTTAGGAAGCTTCCATGGTAACAGTTTCCATATGTTTTCTTGAACGGCCTTTAATGTTAGGTGTAACAACCTGTATTTTCTCTTTTATCCATTTTTTTCATTTCTCTTTTCTTAAATTATTATAATTTTGTCTTTATTTAATTAATTTAAGATCTGATTTGTAATTGATTTTTACTGTCTAGTCATTTGGGCTTAGTTTTCCTCTAGCTGTTCCAAGGTCTTAATATGTATAATTCAGCTATTAACTTGAGATCTCTTAATTCCTTTGGATGTAGGCATTTAGCACTAAACTTTCATTTTAGGACTCTCTTGTGTCTCATTAATTTTATTATGTTTCATTTTTATTTTTTAAGAGAATGTTTTAAAAAAGATTTCCTTTTCAAAAAGTGTCTTGTGTTTTGATTTTAACTTTTCACAATCAGGAAAGAAATAAAGGAGGTAAGAAAGAAGGGACCCCTTCCTCCAAATTTGGGGGATAAAGCTAGAAAGAAATTGCTAGATTCCAAACAAAATGATATTTTCCTTTATACAGACTCAAAAGTGAAGAGAAAAATAGCATAGAGGAATAGATGAAACCATGTGGCTAGAGATAGGTGTCCCAAAACTATTTAGGTAGAGATATAGAAAGAATAGACCACTCTGAAGACAAAGTTGGGCCCTGGTTTCCTGCTATGATGGTGATGTTCACAGGCAATTTCAACCCAGCTTAGATTATGTCTCTCATCAGAATCAGCACTAAGTTCTCATATATGACAATAATTTGAGGATGATTTACTAGGTAATATATATCCCATAAATACAATAAAAATCTCAATAGGGAAACTTAAAAGGCCAAAGTTTATTGTCTAAAGGTTAAGGCTGACAAAAGCTAACTGAAGAATTAAAATATAAATGTCAAAATGATAAAGAGGCTATTGCAGCAGATTCTGAATATTTTGTATTTGTATTCATTTCTTTTATTTCACAAAATTCAATAAAGTTGGAATAACACCAACTACTTAATTCCTACTTCAAGTGATATTTGTGACTTGCACAGTAACTTTTATATAATATCTAGATATTTTATTGGTGCCATAGTAGAAATAAAACTAAAACCCTTTTTACATGGTAGTCAGAAAGCTTCCAATAGTCACACCTTTGGCCAGCCACATGCTTGCTCTACTGCAGGTAGGATACTGTATTGTAGAAACTGATTTCCCTGTCAGTTAATTGATTTTAAGGAAATTCCTAAAGGACTAGTAATACCTAGAACAGGTGTCAAGATGCCAAAGCCCACCTGTCTTCTTGAGTCTTATAGGTGTATCTAAAAGTGGTTGGTTCTACTGGGAAAGCAAATCTCCATCCAATCTTTATACCATATGCCATACTGGTCTTAATTTAACAATTGTACCCACAACAAAGCCACGTTAGTGCCCCAAGCTCACTCACTGAAAGGACTAGAAAGGATTTCTTCTTTCTATCTCCTTGCATTTATGTGCATTTCCTTGTCAACATTTATTTTACCAGCATTTATTAGTTCAATTTACAGAGCAGAGCACTTTGTTAGGGAACCCATAACATCTGTGAAACTGAAGATTCACTTACATCTTGTTTCTCAACCCAGTTTTCATTAAACCTAATATAGTCTATTTCATTTCAAATGATCCAACAATGCTAATTCTTCAATAATACTGATGTTAAATAATATTGATTTTTAAATACTTTATCTTTCTTAAACATGATCCCACATAATTAATTAGACTTCACTTATTGTGAATCATAAATTATTGTAAATTAATTTCAAAATAATGTATTAAAATCCACATAATAAATTGACTGATTTTGTTTTTAATAATATTGAATACATACACATAAGCAGGAATAATGCAAACAATATAGAAGTAACAATGTATTTTAAGCAAAGTATATTGAATATTTAGCCTCAGCAACCCAATGGAGAGGTATTCCCATTACATCTTGTTATGAATGAGGGAGCAGAAGTGTAGGGAAATAAGCCAAAGTTACTATGATCTTCAACAATGATGTTATACTGCTTCCAGGGTCAAATCACCTCTACATAAGAAAAGCATAAAGACTGATGATGTCCTGCCTTCTACCTTTCCCCAAGCACCTGGACCTTTGCTTACAGACTTTTATCACTAGTCTGTCCATCAGAAAAATTATAAATCATTTATGGTTTCACATTCTTCCAAACACTATAAGCAACTTAACACATTTAGCTTCAAGGCACCCAGCTGTGGAATAATCCTCTTGTACACTGTAAAGATTTGTCACTTGAATTGGTTTAATTTAATGCTGATTGGCCAGTCACCAAGCAAATTATAGACAGGAAGACCAAATTAAGAATTATGAGAAGAGGAAGGGCAGAGTTAGGAGTCACCAGCCAGGTGCAGAAAAATCAAATGAGAATGTCATACTGAGAAAAGGTACCAAGCCACATGACTAAACATAGATAAGAATTATGGGTTAATTTAAGTATAAGAGCTAGTTAGTAACAAGCCTGAGCCTCTGTGTTGTAATTTAGAAATGGCTGTGGAACAGGGCAGGACAGAGAAAAACCTCCATTTACATATGGGGCCAACATGGGGCAAGAATTTCCATATAAAACCTGAGAAAGCTTAAATAAAGGAGTCTAAACACAAAAAACAGAGTCAAGCATGACTTCTTGGTAGTAGCATTTTCTTGGGTGGGCTCTGTTTGCTGGCAGTAAGCAGAGGCATGGCTTCTTTAAGACGTGGCTTTCTGGTTCATTCTAGTAACTTAGACAGCTCTTTTAAGAGGTCCTACTACCAAACACTTATTTGTTGTTTATGAGCAGCCGGCATCATGCTACTCAGTGGCGGCATAGACCTAGAAACTTCCCAGAGTTGGGACGATAAACATGGCTCCCAAAGCTGGTGATAAACATGCCTCTGCCATGAGACTGGACTCTCAAGGAACAAAGGGGGAGGAGCCAGTGCCAGCACACCATGATTTAAGTTACACAACAGTTTTTTGTTTGTTTGTTTGTTTGTTGTTTTGCTCATACAGACAGAAAAGATCACAAATGCACAATAAGGACAGATTCAAACAAAAAGACCCTCTAGCCAGGTGGTGGTGGTACATGCCATTAATCCCAGCACTTGGAGGCAGAGGCAGGCAGATCTCTGAGTTCGAGGCCAACCTAGGCTACAGAGTGAGTTCGAAGAAAGGCACAAAGCTATACAGAGAAACCCTGTCTAGAAAAACCAAACCAAAACAAGACAACAAAATACTATCTAAATGGGGTTATAGTGTGTTTAAAAATATATATAGGCTTAGGAGAGGAAAAAAGGGTGGAAAAAGTGCTAAAAAGGGGAGTAGAGTAATAAATAAATATAACAGGCCATGTAAAGATTGAAATTATACAATAGTCTAGATAGTGTAGGTTATTGTGTTATCTTTAAATCTTTTGGTGGCTAATGAATATATGATAACTGCTGAGAGACATTTGATTATGAAAGCTGCTAGAGTAAACCAATCTATATATTTTAAAAATACCTTGACTTCAAAATTTAAGTAAAAAGATATGTTACCTTGGGAAAGAGGTTATGCTTTTGTTTCCATGGGAAATGAGAGGCTCTGGATTCATTCTGGGTTAAGAAAAATCAGGTTTGATTGAGGAAGACCACCTGAAAAATCTTCCATGGGAATGAATGGCCCAGATGTAGTAACATTTCAGAGTGACTCTGTTGCAGTTTCTTTGAGTTCTGCATCCAGAACAGCTTCAAGACAGCTGCCTTAGGTGGTCCAGCCTCATGGAATACTCCAATTAGGACTTGACCATAATCCTAAATTTTCTCAGGGTCCTCCAAAGATTACCAGCATCCTCAATCAGAAAGACTTAGTCTAGAGAACTATGTCCACATTCTCAAAAATAAAATATGAATCTTTGTCATTGTTTAGGGGTGTTGGTTCCAATTTGTTATAGATAATGGTCAGGAAAAAAGCTAAACAAAGATTAGATTCAGATAATTTATTCTTAAAAGAAAAGGGGGATATGGAAATGATAGGATAAAAGGGTAGATAATTGAATCTACTTTAATCCAAAAAAACAACTATTAATCTTACATATTTTACATTACTAGAGATTTTGGTTTATTGATATGTATTTAAAGTTAATTTTGTTATACTGTATGTACATTCTTACTTTTGTTTAAGGTATTATGTTTATGCCACTCATTTAAAAATGTATAATTAAGAAATATAGATTAATAGTCATCTATAAAAGCCAAATTTATACTCATGTGAGGTATGTTTTCAAGGTCATACACACAGATACATTTAGATAGATGGTTTTCAAATACTTCAAAGACCTATAGATTATGACATTTAATAGGTTTAATAACCTATGGCTTTTCATGACAGTGAGACAGGTCTGCTCCTGGCAGCACCAATCTACTTCAGAAAAGATGATAGAAATTAAAAAATAAAAAATAAAAAACTCCATATGGAGTTTTTTGTTTTTTTTTTTTCTTTATGGCAAAAGCTGACCATGTGGGTAAAGAAACTGCCCTTGCCTCAATTGCTGACAGTAACTGTCCAAACTGGACCAGCAGGACACAAGAAAAGCAACTGTGGAGCTTTTCCAAGACAGGGTAGAAGAGTTCTTCAAATTTTCCTGCTTCTGAAAAAGGTCTGTCAGATATTCTAGGCCTGTAGGCCAAAGACGGATGCCAAACTTCACAGAGGAACTTTGGGTAACTGTCCAGGCAGCTTGAGGTTTCTGTCATTAGGTAACATTTCACCTTTCCTGGGTCTTTGATGGAGTTGAAGACTAAATAAATGCAATTATAGTTTTCCTTGTTATAATAGAAAGTAAATTAGATACAAAGCTTCAGACTCACCAAGATAAGACAGACAATAAAGTATTTTCTCTAATTTTGTCAAATGCAAGTGAATTGGTGTTACTGTAATTCTTACTTGATGACTTTTGTTGTATATAATCTTACTATGTTAAAGTTAAAACCTTCCTTTTTAATTAGACAAAAAGGGGGGAATGCTGTGGAACAATGCTCTTGTACACTGTAAGGATTTGTCACTCAAATTTGTTTAATAAAATGCTGATTGGCCAGTAGCCAGTCAGGAATTATAGTCAGGGTGACAAAACTAAGAATTGTGGGAAGAGGAAGGGCAGAATCAAGCGTCACCAGCCAGATGTAGAGGAATCAAGATGAGAATGTCATACTGAGAAAAGGTACCAAGCCACATGGCTAAACATAAATAAGAATTACAGGTTAATTTAAATATAAGAGTTAGTTAATAATAAGTCTGAGCTGCTGGCTGGGCATTTATAATTAATATAAGACCCTGAGTGGTAATTTGAATGTGGCTGTGGGACAGGGTGGGACAAAGAAATGCCTCCATTTACAGCACCCTATAAAATAACACATAAATAATGAATGCATTAATAAATACAGTAAACATGAAATTGCAGGTGACTTTGACTAGTTTAATGTTGTACAAATCAAGAGAGATGCATACATAGTTTCATGTTTACCAAGAAGACAGTTAGTAGTCTTTGCTTTAAGATGTCATTGAAGGGATTTCATTGTTTGAATATTTTCTTTCTCTTCCAAAGGACCCAAGTGGTTGTTTTTTTCCCTACACCCATCCTGGGCATCTTATACCTGGATGTAACACCAGATCCAGGAGTTCTGAAACCCTCTTCTGGCCTCTGTAAACACTGACACATATGTGGCATACACTCACACAGACACATGCACATAATTTTTTAAATGATATTTAATTTAAAAGATTTTAAAATATTTTTAAGATGTACTGGTTACATTTGAAAGGAGAGATGACAGTAAGAGGAATGGAATATGTCAGTAGCATCTGGAATCTATTTCATTTCTTGATAATGGTACTGTTTTCACAGATGTGGTGATTATAAATCTCATTAAGCTGAAAAGTAAAAATGGTTGGACTTTTTTTTTTTCTTATTAGCTTGGATATATTTTTTTCCTTTTTTTTTTTTTTTTTTTTTTTTTTTTTTTTTGCAGTAGAGGAAACCGGCATTGCAGTCTGGTGGTGTCTTGGCTTCTTCACATAACCAGGACATGGTCATCCTTCAGCGCAAAAGCCCTCATGGCACATACCCTATTGTCTTAGCGTGTTGGTTGGACTTTTAAATGACTGAGTTAGTTCATTTAAACCTTTAACATGAGTATGAACAAATACATATACAGAACATAAATTTCTGTTTGAAAATGCTATGTGGCCTTTGGTTTTGTTGTGACCACTTGGACAAAGGAGGATACTGAACCCAAGACAAGTTCAACAATCTCTTTAAACCAATCATTGAGTAGCAAGTGCTGGAGCCCAGATAGCTTGTACCCACTGTTCCTGGCCACAGACCTTTAAGAGGTTGGTTCTAATCACACCTGGAAACTGAAGCAGCACACTACAAGGTTTTTTGAAATATATTTAGATGCTTCATTAATTAATAAAAATGTAAAGTTTTTTTGTTTACTTCTTGTTATTGTAAAAGCTTTTACTTTTGGAATTTCTCAAACTAACATGATCAGAAATTCATTTTTATGTGTGTTTTTGCAAAAAGAGAATGAGTCCTCTTAGTAGAAAAAGCCAAAAAACACTGTCTTAGAACATAAACATGAAAAAAATCAATTAAATCAATTTTTCATGAAGAGCCTTCAGAACTCATCTTCTGCAGCCCCTGAACAGCCTGTTTATTACACCGAGGACTAGAGACTCATCTGTAGATGATTGAAGTGCTGACTGATGTTACGAGTACTAATTAATACCTCACCCTGTGAGGTAGATCTCCAGTTAAATCATCATTCTGGAGCTCATTTTGCAGAAATGTTTGGCTCACCTCAACAGATGCTGCACCGGCGTCGATGTGAACACTAGTGTTTTATGCTGTGAAGGGTTGCTCATGACATATGAGCCTTCGCATAACTCAATTAGTGGTCTTTACCAATTTGATGTCCTTTACTATGTATTTCTCTAGCGCCTACATGAAGCTTGTAATTTTAAATTCATTTAGGGTATCAGATTCCATAGAATTGCTAAGCAGATAAGGAACATCTATTTTCTCTTATACCCAGGGCATTCCCAATGTTTGGCATGATAGAAAGAGGATAATATATTTTGAATGAATGAATAAATGTTTAAGGCAATCAATCCTAAAATGCAATTATGACACATTATCACTTTGTCCTTTGTCAAACTGTTCTTTATTGTTTTTCTTGTTATATGGCTGTGTTTATTTGACTTGAAACAAGTCTGGCATTTTAGACTGGCCACAACTCCTAAGTAACTGAGCACAACAACCTTGAACTTCAGTTCCTTTTTCCTCCACCTCTTGAGTGTTGGAGTTGTATAATGCACCACTGGACTTGGTTCACGGACTCCTAGATCTCAAACCTGTGGCCTATGCATGGTAAGCAACACTTTTATGCAATGAACTACATCCTTAACCCCATAAGAGATAATTGTTGTATTTCTATTTTTACTGAAAATAATTTTTAGACAACATATTCTCATCATAATTTTCCCTACCTCATCTCCCAGAGCCTCCCCACTTCCTCACACTTCCAAATTAATTCCTTCTTTATCTCTCTCTTTAGAAAACCAACTAGCAAAGACATACAGTAAACAAACAAGAATAAAATAAAACAAAAAACAAAGAAAACAAACAAGAAACACATACAGAAACATACACGCAAAATATAAATCCCATAAAAACACACAATTGGAAACTATAATTTACAAGACCAGTAAGGTTAAAAATAAATAAATAAAAACAATATGATACAAAAATTCTCCAAAAGTTCCACTGAGTTCATTTTGGGTTGATCATCCACTGACAGGCATGGGGCCTGCTCTTAAATGTGGTTTGTATACCCAGTGAGACTCCACTGGAAAAGCTATTTTTACTTACTTGGCAAGCACAAATGCTCACCATGTAATCCAGACTAGACTGGAACAAACTTTGTGGGACATATTACCCTTGAACTTGTAATAATCCTCCAGCTTTTACTTCTTACATTCAGGAATAAAAATATGCACAACTATGTCAGTAAACATCATCTTCTTCCTCAGGTATACAACATTGGCTACTGTGCACTAGGGAGGAGGGAGCAGAAACCAGTAAGGAGTAAGCTAGGAGAAGAAGCCAGTAACCTGAGTACAGATGGCTTGCAAGTACTTCAGAAACAGCTTTCCTGAAGATAATTTCAGGGTTACAGCTCAACTTTACTCCCGAGTGAGGGGAAATGTATAGGATGGATAGAGTGACTGGGGCATCATCTAGTTTACATTTTGCAGGAAGGTCCTACCATACAGCTGGAGCTTAAAAACCTAATTATCATGTGGGTATCAGGAGAGCATCTTCAGGGATCTGTGTCAAAGGTCACTCTTGAAATGAGTCAAGCAACCAGGCTTAGGGAAAGCTTCCAGATAAGGTCAGGCCTCAGGGCCTAGAGACACTATCTGGATAGGAAGGAAGCCTGACTGTGAAGGGAGTCCCCCATTTGGCACTGAGCTCTGAGAACTGTTTGGACATGGTAGACTGCAACCTTAAGTGCAAGGTACTCCAACACAAAGGACTGTAACTAATATTTGTATATACAAAAGGGACAAGGAGACAAAAATCTAATATTCCATCTTCCCTGTCCTTTTATGTGGCCTGGTACCAGAAGGTAATGACTGTTTTTAGCTTAGGTCTTCCACTTCAAATAAGTTGATTTAGAAAATTCATCACAGGAGCTCCCAGTAGCTTTTTGATTTTATTTTTGTTAATTCTACGTACAGCCAAATTGACAACCAACATTAGTCTTCACACATATTATGCCTGGCTATCAAGTTCTCTGCATCTTAGCTTTCTAATTTGTGAAATAATCCTTTCATTTGTTCTATTTTAAATGCCACATGTATCAGTGCATATAAAACATGAAGTGAACAATTGATAAGTAATAATAAAAATTTTAGAATTTTTTCACAGTTTTGATCTTTAACAGGACACTAAGGTATATAGAGAAGATAATAACAGACACTGACAATATTTAGGGTCTCACTAAGTGTCCTGTTGAGAGAATGAATGAAGGAATAAGGCTAATTACTTACCACCAAGAATAATGCAACTTATGTTGGTAGTATGAATTAAATTAAAACTTAAAATAAAAAGTCTTTACAAAGAATACCTTGTAAACTGGAAACAGAAATACTACATGGTGCTGTTGGTATTTCAAATCTTTCACCTAAGAATGAGAGCAGGGAGAACACAAAATCTCAGAAAACTTCATTGGAGCAGGATAATTAGTTTCATTTAAATAAAGCTGCTCATCAATAGGAAGTGCCCTTCCTAGAATTCATGCCCATTTTGGCCATGCATTTTTGACTGGGTTTACAGTGTCAGACTTGGGTTCTTTCCTTTGGAATGAGCCTTGAATCTAATCAAAGACCACCAATTGGTTACCCCATTAGAGGCAGGCCACTATTTCACTAGTGGGTACATCTACTATGAAAGGTTGGCATTGAGTTTGTAAGGTTCAAAGTTCATCTGATTAAGACCACATATATCTTTTATGTATATACATTTCAGGATAGGAAAGCTAGCCAGGCGGAAGCGAGTTTCTAGATACCTGTCAGCTTGATTTTTTGTTTGTTTGTTTGTTTTGTTTTGTTTTTCAAGACAGGGTTTCTCTGTGGAGCTTTGCACCTTTCCTGGAACTCACTCTGTAGACCAGGCTGGCCTTGAACTCACAGAGATCCAGCTGCCTCTGCCTCCCAAGTGCTGGGATTAAAGGCGTGTGCCACCACCGCCCAGCTTGATTTCTTTTTTCTTTCTATATCTTCTAACAAATGTGTGTAATGTCTTCAACAATAAGGTATTATAAATTACTTTTGGTGAGTAACTAAAAGGAATGGCAAGATCCTCTCTGTTAATGTGTGCTCGTGTGGCTCTGTGGCTTCTAGTAAGAATTCCTAAGTCCTTATCCCACTCCTGGCACTAGTCTTTAGTTTCTGTGAACAGCATTGTCTTAGAGTTTCTATTGCTGTGATGAAACACCATGAAGAAAAATCAAATTGGGGAGGAAAGGGTTTATTTGACTTATAGCTCTACACTGTAGTCTGTCATCAAAGAAAGCCAGGACAAGAACTCAAATGGGGCAGGAACCTGGTGGCAGGAGCTGATGCAGAAGTCATGGAAGGATACTGCTTACTGGCTTACTTCATGGCTTGCTCAGTCTGATTTTTTATAGAACCTAAGACCACCAGACCAGAGGTAACCCCACCCAAAGTGGACTGAATCTTCTCTCATCAATCACTAATTAAGAAAATGCCTTTCAAGCTTGCCTAAAATCTGATTGTATGGAAGAATTTTCTTAACTGAGGTTCATTCCCCTCAAATGACTTTAGCTTTTGTGAAGTTGAAATAAAATTATCCAGCACAAGTATTATCTAGTCACAAAGGACCTTTTTCTTCTAATTCTTTTTCTATTTTTTATTTTACTTGTTTTTAGTTTTGAGATTAAAATATAATTACAGTCCATCTCCAGGCTGCTTTCTGTAGAGGGAAGTTTCTCTGTGTCTCATCCTGCTCCAAGGTTGACTCCCAATCGCAAGCCCACTGTTGCTTATATAATCATCACTCAGAGGCTTATATTAATTACAAACTATATGGCCTATGTCTTTAGCTTCTTGCTAGCTCATTCTTTCATCTGAAATTAACTCATTTCTCTAAATCTATATGTTGCCACGTGGCCATGGCATTACCGGTCTGCTGACATCTTGTTGCTCATTCAGTGGCCGGCTCCTGTCTTTCTCAACTCCAACCTTCTTTGTTTCTTCTTCAGTTTGAATGTACTACCTAACCTTATCCTGCCCTGCCATAGGGCAATGCAACTGAATTTATTATCCAATGGGAGCCACACATATTCACAGCATACAGAAAGCTATCCCACAGCACCTTTCCCTTCCTCCCTCTAAACTATGCTATATAGCCCTTCCCCCTCTATTTGAATTTATGGCTTCTTTTCCACTAATTGTTATTGTATGCATATATGAATATGTGTTTATGCCCTAAATATAACCTTTTCAGTTCACATAATGCTACTTGTACAAATGTTTTTTCAGGGTTAACCACTTGGCATTGGACAACCAATTGGTGTGCTCTTCCTGGGAAAGCTGACCTCTCCTGCTTCCAGCTTTACTCAGTTGTCTACAGTACTTTGTACAGTGTTGAGGCTTTCTGGACTTTAATAAATATGCAATATTGATTTCACACAGCTTTGTTTTGTTAATTATATCTCTCACTCTTTGTCTCTCCCATAACTCCACTCCATTCTTAAGCATCACCACTCCCAGAATTCTCCCCCACTACTTTCCTATCCATTATGTTTTAGTATCCTCCTCTCTGTTCATGCAATCCCACCTTGGCACTTTTCTATTTTTCTAACTTCTATAGGTATTCCAAGTTAAACATACAAATCTGAAGGTTTACTTTGGAGTACACAAGTGGGAGAGAACATGTGGAATTTGTCTCTCTGGACCTAAGTTACCACATTAAATATAATTTCCAAGTTCTATTCATTACTATCAAATTTCATTTTTCACTACAGTTTAAGAAAAGTCTACTGTGTACATGTATCACAATTTTATTATATATTTATCAGTTGTAATATATCTACACTGATTTCATTTACTAGTTGTTGCAAATAGAGCATCAATGAATATGAATGAGCAAGTATCTCTGTAGTAGGATATAGAGTTCTTTGGGTATATGAAAAGGAGTGCTATAGCTGGGACATATGGGAGTTCTATTTCTAAATTTTAGAGAACTTCCTCATTGATTTTCATAGTGATTGCCCCAGTTTACACTCACATCAAGGAGAATATATTTTCTCTTTCTGCACACTGTCACCAGTAGCTTATGTCATTTTATTTCTTAATTATAGCCATTCAGACTGGGGTGATATGGAATTTCATAGTATTTTTATTTTGTATTTCATTGGAATTCACTGGTGGATAATGATATTAAATATATGCTTAAATGTCTATTCACCATTTATATTTCTTCTTCTGAGAACTATTTATTCATACACATAGCCTATTTCTGTAGGGTTGTTTATTTTTTATATTCTTTCTTGGTGTTTTGTGTCTTCTAGATATTACTTTTCTGATATTGTACACTTGACAAAGTTACCTACTGTGTACAGAATTCTTCAATTGACTTTTCTTTGCTGTACAGAGCCCTTTAGTTTCAGGAAGTCCCGTTTATCAGTTGTTAACCTTATTTTCTAAAGGAGTGGAGTCCTATTTAAAAATTTCTCACCTAAGTTAAGAACGTGTTCTGCTCTTGAAGAGGATCAGGGTTCTGTTATCAGTATCCACATGACATCTCACAGCCATCTGTATCTCCAGTTCCAGTATATCCTGTTCCCTCTTCTCAAAGATTGGTACTATGCAGTAAAGCTTGGTGTGTGTCTGTAGCTTATCTATCCATGTATATATATGTATGTATCAATGTATTCTCCCTTCTTCAATTATCTATTAGTCTATTCATCTATCTTTCTAGTTATCTCTCTTTAAATCAATTTAAATTCTTTATTTGTAAATTTGATATTTATTAGTCATTATTCTTCTAAGGTGCATTCTTTATTTATTGTAGTCCTAGCCTTAAATACCAAATTTATATTGGAAAACATTAAGGCTGGTTTAAGTTAACAATTGAAAGACTTTTAAGTTCATGTCGGAAATAATATCCATTATTGAAATACAATAGAAAAAAATTCTTAGAGTACAGTTTCTATAGATATGGCTGAGAAAATCATGTAAATCCAAATGTAAAATACCATTTAGTCACTCAGTTACAGTACTAACTGATTGGTGCTATTATTTCTCCTTAGTTTTGCATTTTGTTTTAATAGTCATAAACCCCGTACACACAAAAATATGAAATATATGAACATACATTCCAATACACAAGGAAAATACAAAATATGTACTATATATATTACAGTAAATTATAGAGCCAATCTATTTGAAAGCTAAATCAACCAGCATGTATTTTCTAAGATCAAAGTCATTTTCCCATATTATATGTGGTAAATGACATTACCACACATAAAAGTTTCAATATTAATAGTATATTGAATATTAATATCTAGCATAGAGATTGTGATAAATATATAAAATTATTTGAAGAGAAAATTTATAATTGAGATATTTTGATGTAGGGTGCAAGTCAAAAATCGTTTAGTAAATCTCTGGTTCCTAGATGGCTTTTGTTTGTTTGTTTGTTGTTGTTATTTTGTTTTATTTTGTTGGTCTACTTTTAATGACAGTGGCATAGTTTAAAATCCCTACCACATCTCTTATGTAATACCATACATTTGAATTTGCTTATTTTTCTCATGACTAGATCTAAGGTAAACATTTTTCTAAGGCTAATAATGTTACATGTTGAAAAGGTTTAAATAAATTCACATTTGTGTTAGGGTCTAGAGTTTTCATTTTTATTAATGAATCTAAGTAGAAATAGGTTAGCATATTAAAACCAAATATCTGTGAATAATTTTGAAAATATTAAAAGATGAGCTTTCCCAAGTTTGAGGAGACACAGACTACCATCATCATCAAAAATTCAAGTACCAGCATCTATCCAGGAAAAAATAAATGAAAGAAATAGGTTTGATCTTACAGTCCTGAGAGCAGAAGGATTCTAAAACAACCAACTGCATTTAATTAAAGATGTAGATGGTTAATTTAAGCATAGCAGGTGGAACCATGAGAAAAAAAATCTATAAACCTCAATTTACACATGGATGCAAAGACACACAGGAAAGTCATAGAAATTTGGACCCTGAGGCTTTTCCAAACTAACTGCCTCTTCTTTATTGCAAAAAGTCTTCTGCTAGTAAGAATCTGCTGAGAATTGAGCCTGTTTCTTGAGGAAGGAAAAACAACTTATAGACAGATAAAGACCCATTACAGTGGTTAAACTGAATATACTGAAGCACTTTTTATGGTGTTTTTTTTTCTTATTGTCATTTGCTTAAATTTAACTGACTTTTTTCAAAACAAAAATAATGAAAGATTGAGTTTATGTGTTTAGATTATGAGCTACTTGAAAGATAGTCTAGAAAAAACTAGAATTTTAGTAATGTAAGATTATTTATGAATTGAGAAACTCAGTTATGAAGTAGTAAGAATTTGAAATTCAAAGGACAATTTGAGGGAGAATGAAGGCTTAGTGGAATCTGTGTATTAGTTGTGAAGAAATACAAAATTGACTCCACTAAATAGAGTAATTCTTCAAAATGTTAGCCTTACGGGAGTAGATTAAGAATGAAAACATATGTGACAAGGTGCCAAAACATGTAATTAAAGGGACTATAAGACATCTTATAAAGTTGAAAAAAGTGAAAGTAGAAAAGAGAAAGGATAGCAGCGAATGAAGTGCAGAGTGTTAGGTCTGCATGGCTTATTTCTACAAAATAAAACAAGGAAGGATTAAATACTGTGGTGATATCTTATTTGTGTACCCCAATAAAGCTTATCTGAGGACCAGAGGAAAAATCCAGCCACTATATTAAACATATAAGTCAGAGAGTCTTGAAACCTGCTTGGACTTCTGTTGTTCTATGCAGAGGATCAGCCTCACATCTGAATCATCATTGTTGGCAAATTTGGTGAGTCAATTAAGATATCTTAAAGGGAGAAATTAGCTAAAAGAGAATTTTTCCCACCTTAAGAATGGGAAACATTTTTACAATGGAGGAAATGTAGTCTCTGTTTGATAGCACATTAGGCAGTCTGAAAATGGAACAGTTAAATGAGAGGATAATTAATGTTGATGGGATTTACATAACATCAATTATGAATATTATTTGTTTGGTCATTTTTGTTTTAGCATTAAAAAGGTTGGTTAATTCGAGCGCCAAGATAAAAGCTTTAGAAAAACTTGTTAAAACAAATCATAGAGAAATTCAGACCCAGATAGAAGGGCTAAAGGTGTGAAAATTTCTCAAGGTCAACTTCTTGGAGAAGGCAATTATGCTGATATACAGAGACAATCTTTATGTGATGACCACACCCTAATTCTATGCTGCATAGCAGCCATTAATGCTTGGGACAGAATTGAAGAAATAGGAAAGACAATTGAGTCATTTATAAAAGTTATACAGGGCCCAGAAGAAACCTTCATGGATTTCTTACAAAGGCTATCTTCAGCAGTAAATAGAATGATACCAAATTGAGAAGCTAGACAGATAATAATTGAATCTTTGGCTTTTGAGAATGCTGATGCATCATGAAAAGGGGTAATTAGGCCATTAAAGGCAAGACCAGCATCCTTGGAGGAATGGATCCAAAATACAATTAATATTGAATCTCATGACCATGATGAGAGTTGGATAGGAGAGGTGATTTCCAGAAGTTTGAAGAAAAATAATAATGTCATATGCTTTCACTGCAGTAAACAAGGTCACCTAAAAAGGGACTGTAAACAAGGATTCCTAGAAACAATGTTTTTTTCAAGGAACAATGGCAACAGAATGCCCCTCCCTTCTGTATTATGCAGAAGATGTGGTAAAGGCAAACATTGGACTAACAAATGTAGATCAACAATGGACAGACAAGATAATCCTTCGCCTTTGCAGTCAGGAAACTCCCTGGTGTCCTCTCCCAGGCCCCCATGGCAAATTCTGTTCAGTCCTTTCCTACAATCACAGAAGGAACCCCGTCTCAGACAAATTAAATAACCAATTGCCTATTACAAAAACAAACAAACAAACAAACAAAAAACATACTGCTTGGGGTGATAGAACAGCTATAGAAGAAAGCACAAAAAATTCAGGAGAAACCATAAGGCAAATGTTTTGACAAATTTCTGTAAATGAACAAAGACTAAAATTAAAAATATGAATAAATGATGTTCTCATTGAGGGTCTTGTAGACACAGGTTTGGACCTCACAATAATTGCACCAGAATTTTTGCATCAATATTGGCCTTTTCAGGACATAAATGTTCAGCTGTTAGGAATTGGAACACTATCTCAAGTGAAACAGAGTGCAAGATGGGTCAAATGTGTAGTGTCAGAAGGACAGAGAGGAAAATTAAAGTCATATGTGGCTAATATAGCAATGAGTTTATGGGGTCATGATTTATTACAACAATGAAATACCCAAATTAACATTCCTCCAACCTTAGAAACAAACCATACACTAACATATGTTTCTGAGAAAAATATTCGAAGGTATTATAAAGAACAGTCACTGACCATCAAGATTGTACAAGAACAGGGCACAACAGCTGCTGATCTTTCAATGACACAAACTGCTCTGCCTTTAAAATGGTTAACAGACAAGCCTGTATGGGTTCAGCAATGGCCTTTAACAAGAGAGAAACTGCAGGCCTTGGAAGAGCTGGTACAAGAGCAGTTAAATGCTCAGAATATTCAAGAATCAACTAGCCTTTGAAATTCTCCTGTATTTGTTATTAAAATGAAATCTGGTAAGTGGAGAATGGTAACAGATTTAGGAGCAACTAACAAGGTAATTCAGCCAATGAGATCTTTACCATCTGGAATTCCTTTGCCTACTTTGTTATCTAAAGGATGCCCTCTTATAGTTATCTGTTTAAAAGACTATTTCTTCTCAATACCATTACAAAAAGACAGAGAAAGATTTACCTTCACAATGCCTACTTATAATAATTCTCAGCCGGTTAAGAGATATTAATGGAGGGTTCTCCCACAGGGAATGTTAAATAGCCTAACCCTGTGCCAAAATTTTGCATGACAGCCAAGTAATACATAAACAATTTCCTAAATATATAATTTGTCATTACATGGATAATATTTTAGTAGCTGATTCAAATGCAGATACTTTAAAAAGAATGTTTGAAGGACTAAGGAAAAATTGCCTTGTTGGGTATTACAAATTGGTCATGAAAAGGTACAAAGAGAAGATTCCATTAAATACTTAGGCTATAAAATATGTCTACAAAAATTAGACCCCAATAGTTACAAATCAGTAGAGATTGATTATGGATTCTTAATGACTTTCAAAGATTATTTGGAGACATTTCCTATCTATGGGCCACTGTTGGCGTATAAAATGATGAACTGAGTAATTTGTTTAAAACCTTAGAGGGTGACAAAGACTTAAATAGACCAAAGGAATTATCAGCTGAAGCTGAGAGAAAATTGGCTTTGGTAGAATAGAAAATATAGGATGCACATGTGAATCATGTAGATCCAAAGCTTGATTGCATTTTGGTTATTTTACCCTCTAAGCATTTTACTACAGCAATTTTAATGCAGAGGGAAGATATTATATTGGAATGGATATTTCTACCAAATAAACAGCGCAAAAAATGAAAACTTATGTGGAAAAGTTCTCTGAGTTGATTTTAAAAGGAAAATTGAGACTTTGTCAATTAGCAGAAATAGACACAGCAGAAATTGTAGTACCTTTAACTAATGAAGAAATTGACAAATTATGGGCAGAAAGTGAACCTTGGCAAAGAGCTTGCAGTAATCTTTTTGGAAGAGATTAACAACAAATATCCTAAAAGCAATAGAATTAAACTTATAAAGATAGGTAATTGGATCCTGCCTCATATTGTATGGGAAACACTAATATCTGGAACCCCTACATTTTATACAGATGCAAACAAACAAGGAAAGGCAGGTTACAAATCAAAAAGTTTAAGTAAAGTGATTCAAAGTCATTATAATTTGGTTCAAAAATTGGAATTGTATGCTATTCTTGTGGTATTAATGGATTTTCTGGACCCTCTCAACACAGTTACTAACTCTTAGTATGCTAAAAGAGTGGTCTTACATATTAAAACAGCAGAATTTATCCCTAATTCAGAATTAAATTCACTATTTATTCAGTTACAAGATATATTCAGGAATAGGAATCATCCCTTATATATAACGCACATCCAATTCCATACAGGTCTGCCAGGACTTCTAGCACAAGGTAATGATGACATTGATAAACTACTGATAGAAAATGTGCTGAAGGCCTCAGAATTTCATTTAAAAAATCATGTCAATAGTAAGGATTTAAAAAAGGATTTTTTTCATAACCTGGCAACAAGCCAAGGTAATTATAAGGAAATGTCCTACTTTTCTTTTTTACAATCAAACTTCACAACCAGCAGGATGTAACCCAAAGGGTACTCAGAGGAATGAAATCTGGTAGATGGATGTGTTTCATTTTGTAGAATTTGGAAAATTGAAAAATGTACATCACACCATTGACAGCTATTCAGGATTTCAATAAGCAACTGCTTTGGGTTCCAAAAAGGCTGATTCTGTAATAGCATATTTGCTAGAACTTATGGCCATCATGGGTATACCTACACAAATTAAAACAGCATATGTCTCTGGTAAAATGAAACAGTTTTTTTGCTTATTACAATATAAAGCATATTACAGGTATACCATATAATCGTATAGGCCAAGCTGTCATAGAAAGATCAAATCGAACTCTGAAGGATATGCTAAACAAACAAAAAGGGGTAGCAACAACTCCCAAAAATAGATTACATAATACTCCATTATCTTGAATTTTCTGAATGCTAATGAGAAAGGAACAACAGCTGCAGAGAGACATTGGCTAATAGAAAAAAACTACAGAATTAAATCAGCCTGTATACCTTAAAGATGTGTTGACCTCAGAATGGAAACCAGGATATGTATTACATTGGGGACAAGATTTTGCTTTTGTTTCTACGGAAAAGAAAAGCTATAGATACTACCAAAATTGATAAATTTCTTGTTCAATTTGAACATGACAGACCTCTTAATTAGAAGTCATATTTCATTGGCCAGCATGACAATTCAATTTAAACTAACTTATACCACTAACAAATGCTTTTCATTTAATCAGATATAACTTGCCTAAAGGGAACCTCCCCAAAGTTGGGTTTGGGGAATGGTTTTTGTTTTTGTCTTTCAGGAGAATGAAGGCTAAGGAATCTGAAGAACACTGAACAACTGAGACATCTGAAGAAAAAAGACAAATCATCCAGAGAAAATGTCCCAAGAAAAAGATAAAATTAGCCAATTGGTATATCACATATAAAATTGTATAAGTCTTCCTAAATGTTTCTACTGTTCTCTACAGACACTTAACACAAATGGCCTTTATGTAGTCCCAGTTCAATTAAAAATTAAAGCTGGCGTTGAAGTTGGAGCATGGCTCTTTTCTTCTCTAAACCCAAACATGTTTGTTAAAAGGAAAATGCAAAATCTCTGTATCATGTCAGAAGAGCCATATGATATGGGACAGAAGAAAACCAAAATTAAGGAACTATTCTATTGCCATTAATCTTCTGCTTCTCTGATCTCTCAGTTTTCACTCCAATATCTGGCTCTGGGTTTTTTTTTTTTTTATTAATAAGGCCACTTAGCAATTCATCTTACAAAATGCAAAAGAATATTTGATGTTCTACTGGTATGTATAATTTTTACCATGTTATAAAATGCAAAGACATTTCACTAATAAAATATTTCCAGCAATTCTAACTAGCTTTCAGTGAAGAAGGTATAAAGAGGTCAAATATTTCCTATCAGATCTACTTTTTAGTATGAAAGGATGAAGTGGGGACATTTTATCAATGTCACACTTACTCCAACAGTATTTATCTGACCTAAGAGATTTGTCTACTCCTCTAACTAAATATAATTCTTTGTATCATAATGCAATATATATATATATATATCCCCAAGTGCCCTTTACCTCATTAACCCGAGTACTGAAGGGCTGCCATAGCCAAATATCTTATTTCACTGTCTGATTGGTGCTAACAGTGTAATCAGCTGAACACTAATGATGAAGTTAGCATGTCAATGATGAAATAGTGACAAGTTTCAGTCTTCTCTCCTTGTTGTAATAAATCACCAACTACTTATTCATCATTAATCATGTGTCTAATTCTTAATCATGCAGCCTGAAGAGTAATGAGAAAATATCAGGCATTCTTGCTTCAAAGAAAATAATTCAACTGGAAAGAGTTTGGGTAAAGAACTTTTGTTGCTTAAACTATCTACAGAAGGGCTGTTTCTTAAAATGGTAGGTTAAATTCTAATTTAGACTATGAGTTTAGTTAGTGATGAAAAAAATGTCCTAAAGACTTACCTATGAGCCAACTTGTAGATACATTTTCTTAGTTGAGGTTCCCTCTTCGCAAATGACTGTAACTTAAGTCAAGTTGACATAAAATTAACCACCTACTGGATTTGCTCTGTGTACATTCCTGGTCATGAGGTATTTCTAATGATAAATAAAACCATCCACAGAGTCACAGTCCACATTCACTTGACCAATTGTAGACAAGCAAAAAGTTCTAGATAAAAATACAGTTTTCTCTTGAAGACAAATTCAAATCACTGTTGTCATCTCAGAATATATTCTATATAAACATAAACTTCCCACATTCAATATAATCTGATGTAAAAAATACCACCCTGTGGTGATGTGAATGAAAATGTCCTGCATAGGCTCATATATTTGAATATTTGGTTCCTGTTTGGTGGAAATGTTTTAGGTAAGATTGTGAAGTGTGGCCTTCTTGGAGGATGCATGTCATTGGGGGTCAACTTTGAAGTTTCAAAATTCTACATCAGTCCTAGTCTCCCTCTCTTTCTTTACTTCCAACTTGTTGATTATATGTAAACTCTCAACTACCATTCCAGCAAAACGCCTTGAGCTAAATACTTTCTTTTATAAGTTGTCTTGGTCATCATGTCCCTTCACAGCAATAACTAAGTAAGACTATGACATACCCATTTGTCACCCACTGCCTCATGTGATTGAAAACACTGAACATTTTACATCTAACAGTTTGCTTGTACTCTCTAAAGTGTTATTATTCCATCAGATTAGATTATGTTTTCTCTTAAATCTCCTGTTTTATCCAATTTCTTTGGAATTAGGAACCAAATATGATCCTTGTTAAAAATGTATTAATGTTATGAATAACTTTGTTAGTGGTTCCTTCTCTGTGCTAAAGTTATTTTAATTGAATCTTTCTGAAATTCCTTTTCAGAATAATTGAATTGAGATTAGATTTAAATTTGATATAGCAGACACTGAATTGCTTCTATTAGTAAATATAGATGAAGCTTTAACAAATATGAGCCAGCTACATATGAAAAGGTTTAACTGAGGCAAGGAAAACTTGCATAATTGTAAGTATTTTTTTTTTTGTCTGTAAGGAAAAAATATGTATTTTTGGTTCCCATTAGCAATGGCAAGGAAAAAACTGACTTGGTTTACAGTCCAAAGTTTAACAGCTGAAAAGGTCTCCAAAGACAAAGAGTGCATCCTTCCACTTCTAGGCAATCTTCATCTAATGCAATCTAGAGAGACAGATACCTAAATCTCTCTAAAGTATCACCTCGGAAAAGTGGACCCTGCCATCACTTACCTTCTATCTCAAGTGTTTCCTTGGTGGTATTCCCACAAGGCACTCTCCATGAAGCTAATTTCACTCCTCTTGCCAATTTTTTCTCTTAGACTTCTGTCTCAGCAGACTGTGTTTTCCAAGATCAGTACTGATTCAGCCTGTTACTTCTGCTTTGTGCTTCTGAGTACCCAGGGCTATGATTTTAGCACATGGTGCATTAGTGCTCTAAATAGCATTGAGAAGAAAACAAGGCCCCAAAGGGTGATGGCATTAATGAAAACAATGAGCCTCTTAGTAAGAAGCCCAACACGATGAAGTCCCAGATTGCAGAATGGTAAGTAACTTTGTCAATTGTCCTAATTGTTGCAAGGATTGATTAACTCTCCTAGGTTATAAGCATAGGTATCATTTCTCTTCAAACTACTTTACAAAGCAAAATATGGAAATGTTTTCTACTGATTTAAATGGTAAAAGAAGGCGAAAGACTGGAATCACTGCCATACTCAGCCTTAAAACAGAAGATCTTCTGTTTGGGCAACACTGCTGTGGGTATAGCCAAGAGACTGCTCTGGCACAGAACAGAATATATCAGCATCTACAGTGCCAGTTACATCCAACCGCCTTCAGTCTCCTGGCAGCCTATGGCCTGTGTTTGGGGAAGGGGCAAAGCAAGTCAGAGGCAGGATCTAGCAGCCATTTCTCTTCATCTCCACAATGTCCCCTTTTGTATCCAAATGACTACACATTTATATTTAATTATCACTTTTCATTTGTAACTAATGGGAATTCCAGTACTGCAATAAGCACTGTAGCATTGCTAAAGCCAGTGTTATTGTCTTTATTTATTGAAAAGAGTATGGTGACTCCTAGAAAACATTGAAAATTCAACTACTGCATGGGTATGTATTCAAACGAGATGAAATTTGTATGTTAAAGAGACATCTGTATTCCCATTTTTATTGCAGCACTATTAACATTCGAGGACTGAAGCCCAATCCCAAACTATTAAAGGGACAAAGAAAATGAATAGACTGGTGGACACAAATGAAAACAAAAAAGTCTCTCAACTGTAGCAACATGAGTGGGATTATAGAATTTTATGTTAAGTTAAATAAGCCAGGCTCAATAAACAAATACTGAAGGAGGTCATATGCAGAATCTTAAAAGTTTGGTCTCATAGAAATTCAGAGTAAAGGTAACATAGCACAGGGTGAGTATTGTAGAAGAGGGACAGAGGCTGGCCAATGGGAAAAATTTCATTAGATCAGACTAAAATAATATTTGATTTTATGAGAATTTGATGATTGGATTACAATTCATTCTAGAATTTCTACTTATGCATTGCTTTTCAGTAGCTTATATCATTAATTTATTATAGGTGGCTGGGGAAATGGCTCAGTAGTTACGAGCATTTGCTATTCTTCCAGAAGACACAGATTCTGTTCCTAGTACCCATGCTGAGAACCTCACAACTGCCTGTAACTTTAACTCCAGAGAGTCAGATGTCCCCTTCTGGCCTCCATGGGTACTTACACACATTTGCATATATTAACACATACATATACATAACAAAAAGTAAAATAAATGAAACTTCAGAAAAGAACAACTAGTGTGAATCTGTGAGTTAACTCATCACAATTGGGTATTTCTTTTCCATGTTTTAAAATTCTTTATTTTATTTATTTATTTTATGGGTATGGATGTTTTGTCTGCATGTGTCACCACATGGGTGCCTGGTGAACGCTGATCCCTTGGAACTGGAGTTACAGAGGGTTGTGAGCTGACATGTGGGTTCTAGGGACTGAACTCAAGTACTCTGAAAGAGCAGCCAGTGCTGTTCACTATTGAGTTATCTCTCAGGCCACTTCTTTTCTATTTTCTTTTAAGGCCAATGAGGAAAGATTTTAATCTCTGCCCACCTTCAAATTCAAGTATTTGTGGAGTGAATGTCTAGATATTTAAACAGTCATAATAAGGATGTTTCAATATAATCTCCATTTTGCCCAAAGTTCAATTTATATTCCAAAATTCACATTAAAAACATACATATTTTTATTTTCTCCTCCCTTTCCTCTCTCCATCACTTTCTACATATCCCTCCCTGTGGCCTTTTCCTCTACTTTTTAATTGTTTATGTGTGTATGTGTTGCTAAATATATAAACAGTCTGTCCAGTCTATATAGTATTACTTGTATATATATATGTTTTCAAGACTGACCACTTGATAATAGATAAGGAATTTACACATTTTTCCCTGGAGAAATTTGTTTCCCCTGCTGCTCTCAGCATTCTTACTTACTTGTAGTTCTTTTCTAGAGTTGAGGCCCATGAAATTTTCCCCTTACATGTTGGTTTGTCTATTGGTATTATCTTTGTTCAGGTCAGCCATGTTGATGAGGGTTCATGGAAGTAGCTTCTCTCACATTTCTGGGTAACACAGTCTCACAAAAAACTTCCCATCGCTTTGTATCTTACAGTCTTTCATTGCAGTTTTCTGTAATGTTCTCTATCTGTTGCAAGACAATGTTTCTTTGATATAGAGTGAGACCTATGCTTACATGTGGATGTAAGAATAAACAATTCTATACAGTTAGGAATTATGCTTTGGTGAAGGAACAGTTGTAAGTTCTACTTATGAACCTTGACTTCACTAGTGTTTGATAATTGGCTAGGTTTCCTTTATCAGACTTGAGTTCCATCTTGATGAATAGGTCTTGTATCCAAGTAGAGAGATGGTGGTACCCACATGGTGTGCATGTCACTGCTGTATCCACAGGGATTTTGCCCATGCTTGTTGTTATTTAGCTCATAAACATCACAGCTTGGTACGACTATTGGTTGCTTCCCTCTCTCAGAAGCTTGCTCAGCATGCACTGGTACCATGAAAGTCAGTCCTCAGGGAGCAGTCTTTCAGGTCAGATTTAGCTCTGATCTTCCAGATCCTGTATCCAAAGTACATAGCCTCTTCAGCAATAGGGTCTTACTTTCATCATCTAGAAGGTAATCAAGGACAACAGCAGTAGCCTATATTATTTCAGGAGTCTCTTGGAGTTTCTCATGGCTGCTGTTGGAGTTTTTGTTAGTCTGAGATCTTGGGTTGAGCATGGTCAACCTAGATGTGAAATTTTTACTTTAAATGTAAATATATAAGTGACTGTCAGACTATATCTTACATGCAATTTTAGGTATATAGATAATTGCTTGTTACATTATGACTTTTTCAGATATCCTTTTTTTATTTTACCCTCCTTCCTCCTTTTTCTATATTCTTCTCCCTCCCCTAATTAAAGCACCTCCTGCTTTACCATTTCCCTATTCAAATCTCCAGTAACCTGCTATTGTCTTCTCTATTTTTTTCTTTTATAATTAATTTAATTTTACATATCAGCCCCGGATTCCTGTCCTCCCTCCTCCCACCCCCTAGTCTTCCCCCGAATCTTCCCCCCATTCCCACCTCCTCCAAGGCAATGTCTCCCCTGGGGATTCAGCTCAGCCTGGTAAATTCAGTTGAGGCAGTTCCAGTCCCCTCCTCCCTACACCAAGGCTGAGCAAAATGTCTCAGCATATGCCCTAAGTTCCAAAAAGCCAGCTCATGCACTAAGGACAGGTCCCGGTCCCACTGCCTGGGGGCCTACTAAACAGTTCAAGCTAATCAACTGTCTCACTTATCCAGAGGACCTGATCCAGTTCCATAGGGGCTCCTCAGCTATTGGTTCATAGTTCATGTGCTTTCACTAGTTTGGCTATTTGTCCTTGTTCTTTTTCCAATCATGGTCTCAATATCTCTTGCTCATATAATCCCTCCTCTCTCTCACCTATTGGACTCCTGGAGCTCCACCTGGGGCTTGGCCATGGATCTCTGCATCTGCTTCCATCAGTCACTGGGTGGGAAATCAAAGATACATCACCCTTTACAATAGCCACAAATGATATAAAATACCTTGGCGTAACTCTAACAAAGCAAGCGAAGGACCTGTATGACAAGAACTTTAAGTCCCTGAAAAAAAGAAATTGAAGAAGATGTCAAAAAATGGAAAGATCTCCCATGCTCATAGATAGGTAGGATTAACATAGTAAAAAAGGCAATCATACCAAAAGCAATCTACAGATTCAATGCAATCCCCATCAAAATCCCAACACAATTTTTCACACACCTGGAAAGAACAATACTCAACTTCATATGGAAAAACAAAAAAACCCAGGATAGCCAAAAGAATCCTGTACAATAAAACAGCCTCTGGAAGCATCGCGATCCCTGACTTCAAGCTCTACTATAGAGCTACAGTAATAAAAACAGCTTGGTACTGAAATAGAAACCGACATGTGGACCAATGGAACCGAACTAAAGACCCTGACATTAACCTACACACCTATGAACTTATAATTTTCGACACAGAAGCCAAAACTGTACAATGGAAAAAAGAAAGCATCTTCAACAAATGGTGCTGGCATAACTGGATGTCAACATGTAGAAGGCTGCAAATAAATACATATCTGTCACCGTGCACAAAACTTAAGTCCAAGTGGATCAAAGACCTCAACATAAATTCAGTTACTCTGAACCTGATAGAAGAGAAAGTAGCAAGTAGTCTTGAGTGCATTGACACTGGAGCTCTCTTCTTAAATATAACACCAGTAGTACAAACACTGAGAGAAACAATTAATAAATGGGACCTCTTGAAACTGAGAAGCTTTTGCAGGGCAAAGGACATAGTCTTCTCTATTTTTTTCTTGTTTTACACAGTCAACTTTTACTTTTCTGAATTTTACAGTTACTCCAAGTTACCTATATTTGGAATTTGGACTTAGTAGCCTCAGATAGGATATAACACACAACCTTTGTTTTTCTAGGTCTGGATTATATCACTCATCACAATCTTTCATAGTTTCATCCATTTAGCTGAAAATTTTATTTTTTTTAACTCTTTAAATTTGTATAGTATTCCATAGGGTATATGTACCATGTTTTCATTATTCATTCATTAGTTGAAGGATAAATAGGTTGTTTCCATCTTATAGCAATTGTGAATAGAATGGCAAGGAATATTGTTGAGCAAGTATCTCTGGAGTAGTATGTAAAGTCCTTTGGATACATTTCAAGAAGTAGTATATCTGGGTTATAGGTTAGATTTATTCTTAGCTCTCTCAGGGTTCTCCACACTGATTTCCAGAGTAACTGGACAATCAACTGGACATTTCTTAATTTGAGTCTACCATTCTGATAAATGTGTATATATAAATGAAATTAAAATATAATTACATAAATTTCACCTATTCTTTTCTTCCCTCCAACTTCTCCCATGTACCCTGCAGATATATATTTTTAAGCTGTATAAGTATTTTTAAGCTTTGTGAGTTATAATTCCAAAATATCTTCTGTGTGACAGGAAGTTGATGCTGGGTGTTGTGTAGGACTTCATCTAACACTGATTACTGAAGTACTGATAGGTGGCCTTTCCATATGGCCAGGGTTGCTTCTGGAAGGTGGCTGTGTTATGACAAGGAGTCCTCTTCCCAAGAATATTCTGAGAGAGAGAGAAAGAGAGAGAGAGAGAGAGAGAGAGAGAGAGAGAGAGAGAGAGAGAGATGCTCATCTCTGCCTATACTTGAGAACTAGAACAGCATCACTCATGTTCAATTTGATAACATAGAAGTTCCCAGGATCTTTACATACTCAAAATGCATTAGAAGGTCTTACTTAGCTCACAGTCCTGATGGGAAGATCATCAAGAAATCTTCAGTATATTTACTATGCTTTAATTATTATAATAAATGCAGAAGCTCACTTTAATTAAATGACCAAAACTGACAACATTATTATGATGTTAAATAAAACTCTCCAAAGCTTAAGATTTGCAGATCTATAGAGACATATGATTATTAAGACACAGAATAATGTGTCTACTATCATAACATTATAATTTCACTCATGTACCTATATGCATTATTTGTGGGACTTCTTAGAATTTACAGAAACTTCAGCTGGGACCTTCTCTCATAGGCTCAGAATAAACAAGTAGTTGAAGAAATATATAGAGGGGGGAGAAGGGCTATCAAGGATAAAATTTAGGTCTTGTGAATGCTATCCTGTTTTCAAGTAATTGAAAGCAGAAATAAATTGATATTCAGATCTACTTTTACAGTAACAGCTACATGGTCCTTTTATAATAGATTCTCAATTGACTTTTGAGTACTGTTCCCCTCATTCCAGCTCTGAGAATGCCTTACACACTAAGAACTCTCTCCCAAATGTACCTCCTAGGAAACCAAGATGACACATAGTTTCTTTCTTAAAGTATCTCATTTTAAGTGCATTTCTTTTACCTGTTTGTGTAGAAGAGGTTCAGAATGCTTGTGTGTGTGTGTGTGTGTGTGTGTGTGTGTGTGTGTGTGTGTATTTGTGTGTGTGTGTGCATATATGTAAATTTTTATGTGTGAGGGTAGGCACACGTGGAAGGTCAAAGGACAACCTCCAATGTGGATCCTTCAGTTTGCCTTGTTTGGGAAGATAGGGTGTCAGGTGGTTCCCAATGCATACTCCAGACTATCTGGCCAGTGACCTTTCAAGGGTTCCCCATCCCTGCTTCTCCCACCCTTGAAGCAAAAACACTGAGATTACAAATCCATGCTACCACACTAAGATATGCAGCTTTTATGGGTTTGGGAATTCCAACCCAGGTCCTTATGCTTGCAAAGACAAGTACTTTATACACCAAATTGTTCCCACAGCCCCTTAAAATGTTTCTTAGGATAAACTCAAACTCTTAAATACTAATATTCTCAGGGACAGTTATGCAGCATATATATGTCTATATTTACCAAACTATACCATAAGGTGGGACCTAATGGATTAAAGTATATTGATTGCTTATATTATGGTAATGATAGAGAACACAACCATGTATACATGCAAGCACAAGGGCTCTACACACACAACACACACACACACACACACACATATTACTGAGGAATTAAAAGGTAAGAAATCCAATATATTAGAGAATTTAGGCAAAGTAATATGAAAACCCCTAAACCCAGTGATGAATAAACATGTTTTCCAATTGTGGGTGTGTACATTGTAGCGTGAATACACATATGCTGACTATGAACTTCACAAAATATATTTGCCAGAAGTAACACAGCCTCACTATATGTTGATGCTATCTTTTCTTTGAAAATTAAAATTTATTGAAGCTGCTTAAAGCTGATTTATAATTCTTGAAATGTCAGAAAAAATCAAACAAATAAAAACCAATAAAGCTAACTTAATAATAGTAAGAAAAAAGTATAAGCCAATTAAATATTTTTCACAGTATTTAAAAAGGTGAAGTAAAGTATAAATCAACAATTTTATATAGTATTCTTTATAGTCTTTTCATAATCATAACAACTTAATGTTGCTTTCAAAGTGAGCCATTGCTGTATTCTGCCTTATTTTTCTCTTTGACACAGGGAAATTAAGCCCATCTGCCTAGTGATGATTCTTTGCCTCATATCCTACACACACACACACACACACACACACACACACACACACACACACACACACACAGAGAGAGAGAGAGAGAGAGAGAGAGAGAGAGAGAGAGAGAGAGAGAGAGAAAGAGAGAGGTTAAAGCGCATAGACCATTTTAATTTAGGTTAGAAAATGTGGTATTCTAAATTATGTCTCTTCTGTCTAGTTTAACATAATAATATATGTATACATCCATTTTTATGCAAATTCTATGGTTATTCTTTTATTTTTCTTTATGGCTGCAAAATTTCTATTGTATACATGTATGTTCCAATTTTTTATCAGTCTGTTGATGAGTCCTATTTCCTGGCTCTTGTGAAGAGTGCAGCTACATGGATGTGCAAGTTTTTCTGTGGTGTATTGATCTAATGTCATATACATGCATATGAGTGGATATATACATGCATATAAGTGGATATATATCCTGGTATATATGGGTTGTATGATACTTTTATTTTCAGTTTTCAGGTCTGATTTCTACAATAGTTGCACAAGTTTATGTTCATAAAACAGCAGTGAATAAGAGTTCTTTCCCCACATACTAGCCAGAATTTGAAGAGATACTTGTTAATTCATGTTCATTGCTGATCTATTTATAATAACTTGAAATTGGAAGCTGTCTAGATACCCATCAACTGATGAATGGATAATGAATGTGTGGTAAATTTACACTGGAATATTATTAATCTCTTAAGAAAAATGAAATTATGAAGTTTGCATATAAATGGATGGAGCTAGAACCCAAAGACAAATATTGAATGTTTTCTTCTATATGTGAGTGTTAGCTTTTCATTTTTTTGATACATGTACTATAATTTAAAAAAAATAGAGGTTAGGTTCCTAAGGGACTAAAGGGGAGGATAGGCTCTTCTAACTAAAGAGAAATAGACCATACTGTTATAAAGATAAACTAAAATATAAGGATTAAATGAGGAGGAGGAAGGGGTAGCAGAGTAAAAGAGGAAATATAGAGAGGGATAACTAACACTAAAGGCCTTTTGATACGTCATATGGAATCTAGTACTGTAGAAGCAATATATATATATATATATATATATATATATATATATATATGCATGTGTGTGTGAATTTAAGTAGAGTCACATTATAATAGTCAATACAACAAATAGATATCCTATGTCATCAGTAAAACTTCAAGTGCCAGAAATAAGTTACATCTTGTTGAGTTGTTCGTCAAAGAGTTCCCATGGGCATCCCCAAAGACAACAGACTTATTGCTAAGGCTATTGATTATTCTCCACAGCCTGATGGTTAGGCCATATTGCTGAAGACACCACTTACTTATGTCATAGATCATGGAAAATTCTAGTTGGTGCTCTTCTAGACCCTTCATCCCAACTGATAAATTTCATGGTGCTGGAAGGTACTCTTCCCATTAACCTGAGAGAAAAGTATTTATCCAGCTACAAACTTTGTGACCTACAACAGTGACGCCCTGTAAGATATACTGGTGCAACATTGATGCAAGTGTTATGGGAGTAACCAACCCCTTTTATAAACAGGTTTAAGGCATATTCAAAGAGATCGAGTCCATAGCTAATACTATTAAACTGGAACCGGGACTAGATAGGTCGTGAATACTAGGGGAAACCCTACTACTTTTATTCTGCTAAAAGAATAGCAATAAAATGTCTTCTAATGATAATCAGAGTTTCACTCAACCCTCATCAAAGAAGCTTACAGTAGCCAGTAATAAACACAGAGGCCCACAACTTAACAATGTGCAGAGTAAGAAACTTCAGCGCATTCAGCCCTAAATGGGATATCCTAATCAAACACCTTCCTTCAAGGTTCAGAGATCTATGTGGAAAAGGAAGTGGGAAGATTCCAAGAGACAGAGGTAATGAAACAACATCATCCAGACACCACAGGGCTAATACACTTTTGAACTCACAGACTGTGACAGCACACACAAGACCTGCACAATTTTAAACCATACAAAATCCCATGAAGAAGAGCATGAGGAAGAGGTATTCACAAATTCCAGTTTCTATCCAAGAAGTTACTTGCAATTGATACATTCTAGGAAAAGTAAAATCAGTTTTCTAGTGGAGTGTCACTGGGTATATCAGCCATAAACCAGAGTGTAGCTAAAATTTTCCTGCCTGGCCCACAGTCAGGACAAATCTCTGTCACCTGCCAGTCCCACAGCTGCTCAGACCCAACCAAGTAAACACAGAGATTTATATTGTTTAAACTGTTTGGCCATGGCAGGCTTCTTGCTAACTGTTCTTATATCTTAAATTAATCCATTCTATAAATCTATACCTTGCCACGTGGCTCATGGCTTACCGGCATCTTTACATGCTGCTTGTCATGGTGGCAGCTGCCAATGTCTCTCTCTCTCAGCCTTCCACTTCCCAGAATTCTCCTCTCTCTTTGTCCTGCATATACTTCCTGCCTGGCCACTGGCCAATCAGTGTTTTATTTATACAGAACGATATCCACAGCACCAGAGTGAGCCCCATGCCCATGAGTAGTTAGCCAACACAAAACAGAATTCATGGTTGTTGTGTTTATGTTTTGTGGGGTTTTATTTTTTCTTATTAAATTTTTGTTTGTTTTGATTTTGTTTTTTTGTCTGGTTGTTTGTTGCTTTTTTGAAAGAGAGAGAGAAATAACATGAAGTTGGATGAGTAGGGACGAGGGGAGGATCTGCAAGCACTGGAGGAAAAGAAAGAATATGTTCAAAATATATAAATCTAAAATCTTTTAAAACAAAAACTGATGTCATTTTTAAATCTTGATAGTTATCAATCCTGGACTGTGAAGGGATATTCATTTCTCTGTTGACTAAGAATGCTGACCAGTTGCTCAAGTATTTTTGTTCATTTGTGCTTCATCTTTTGAAAATAGTCTATTCAAGTCATTAACTCATTTGTTTGAGTGGTTTTGTTTGTGTAGCTGGAGAATTTCTATCCAGCTCTCATCGCCAAGTCCCGCCAGTCCCAGAGACCACTTATAAAATAAACACACAAACTCTTACATTATTTAAACTGCTTGGCCATTAGCTCAGGCCTATCATTGTCTAGCTCTCACTCTTATATTCAGCCCATTTCTATTAATCTTTACTTTGCCACATGGCTTGTGGCTTACCGGTACTTTACATCTTCCTTGTCTTGGCGGTGGCTCCAGCCGGTCTCTCTTTCCTTCCTCCTTCCTCAATTCTCCTCTCTCCTTGTCCTGCCTATACTTCCTGCCTGGTCACTGGCCAATCAGTGCTTTATTTATATAAAGCAATATCCACAGCAATTTGTTTCAGTTTCTTAGGTGTTATGTATACTAAACCCTATATGATGCAGTGTTAGTAATAGTTCTTTTTCATTCTGTATGTTATTTCTATATTTCTGTGATTCTTCATTATATAAAAGCCTTTAATTTCATGCAATCTCATTCATAAATTCTGGAAATTGTTTTCTATGTTATTGTAGCTTGTTCCAGAAATTTTTGGCTTTTCCTATGTTTTAGACACTATTCTATTGCTATGAAGAGACACCATGACCATGGCAACTCTCATAAAACAAAGCATTTAATTGGAGCTTGATTACAGTTTCAGATGCTTAGTCCATTATCATCATAGTGAGAAGCATGGCAGCAGACAGACATGGTGCTGGAAAGATATCTGACAGTTCTACACACTGATTCACAGACAACATAAAGAGAGACTTAGGGCTTGGAATAGGCTTTTGAAACCTCAAAATCCAACCACAGTCACTCAGTTCCTTCAACAAGGCCATACCCCTTAATCTTTTTAAGTAGTGTCACTCCTTAGTGACCAGTCAAAGAACATTATGAAGAATGAAACTAATTAAAAATCTCACTCACAATAGCATAAAACAAAATTAAAATACATAAGAATAAAATAACCTAGAAGGTGAAATACTTCTTCAGTGAAAACTTTACAAGATTGAAGGAGTTGAAGAAGATAGTAGAAGATGGGAAGATGTCTATTATTCTTTGATAAGTTGAATTAACATTGTAAAATGCTTACAATGTTTTAAACTTAACTGTATAGCATAGTAATAAAAAGAGGGTGTTTACATTACTTAAACTTCTTTGCTGATCATCTCTCTACATCTCTTACTATGATTTTTGTGTGTGTAACTCAAAGCTTTAGCATGTAATACATTATATTATAGGCTTTTCAGTAAAATCTAGTCAATAGAACTTACATTTATATCCTCCCTTTCTCCTATTCAGCATAAGTTCAATGAAATTTAAGTGAACACATGATTGAATACACAGATGTTTACTTTCATAAGTTTTGTATGTCATAGTTATAAATTGAAGTTCAAATGGAATTGACGAACAAAGAGAGGTATCCAAAAACAGAGAGAAAGAGAGAGAGAGAGAGAGAGAGAGAGAGAGAGAGAGAGAGAGAGAGAGAGAGAGAGAGAAGGATTAATTGTTTAAGGCTTAAGGCTAGGGAGCCAATGTGGTTTCCAGGCCAGGGCATTGTAATTAGGCATAGATTGGTATCATAGATGGTGCAGATGTCCAGAGAAGATCAAAGTTCCAATTTAAGCCTTCAAGCTTTAGGATGGAGAGTTTTGTTCTTTTGTCATAATCTGGCACTCAGCATACTGGACAGTGCCCTCTCATACAGAATAAGGAAAATCAGCTTTACTCATTTATCATTTTAAATGCTTTAGTCTTTCAGAAACACTTTCACAAACATACTTATGAGTAATTAATGCTCAACCAGATCAATAGGGTCAAAGAGGTTCACACATAAAACACACATGTAATAACTGCAATATCTTAACTGTGATTGAAATTTGTAACCACATCAAAAACTGACAATAGAAATGAACATTTTTTTTCTTTATTTAAGAAAAACCAATTAATATGGGCAAGTCACTACAGTCTTGCTGGTAGAATATTCTAAGTGTGAAATACAAAATGTTCTTTTTAATAGGTAATCATCAAATACATTTATAATTACCATTTTTCAATATCCCATGGTATATTTGGTAGTGCAAGAAATATGTCCACAGACAAAGGATACTTTACATAATGTTTTTTTTTCTATAGAATTTCAGGAAATCTAGTGTTTGACTCTGAGGTGACCTACTTCCAACTCTTCACACAATACTTGACTTTGAGTTGTGTTTTAGATCCAGCCATGACAACAAAAGGGTATGACACTGCTACAAAAACAGATATGTAAACTCATGGTGTCTTGGTTTGCTCTCTATTGTAGTGATAAGTACTACTATCAAATGAAACTTGGGGAGGAAAGGGCTTATTTGGCTTACATGTCTTGATACACAGACCATCACTGAAAAAAGCTAAAGCAGAAATTTAAGTGTAGCAGGAACCTGGAGGTAAGGCCATGAATCAGAGACCATGAGGAAAGTGTCTTACTGGCCTGCTCTCCATGGCTTTCAGAGCTTGCTTTTTTATACAACCCAGGGCTACCAACATTTTCTCAAGTGAAGTTCATTCTTTTCAAATAACTCTAGCTTATGTAAAGTGGACAAAACAGCAACCAGAATAGATGTAATAAAATAAGGGGCCAATAAACCCACACTGCTAAAGCTACCTTGTTGAGGCAGGTAAGGCTGAAGCACTGGGCCACACCTTAAGCAAACTAAGAGCTGTGACATGCACAGAGAGCACTCTGGCCAGAGAAAACCTGACCCATGAGCTCCAAACCGAAAGATGATGACATGCAGCTCAGAGCCAACCAAGAAACGCCACAGCGGCTGGAAGCAAAAGTCTGCCAAAAATCCATATATAAACCTCAGCCCTTTGTTTAAGATATGAGAGATTGCTTGCAAACCTCCCAGAGCCTGTGTCATTGGTTCTTCATCTGCTCACCCTCTGCCCCCGGGATCAGAGACAGTGGGACCCCAGCTGCAGAACCAGCAACAACCTTATTTTTGACAAAGATGCCAAAATGTAAATTGTAGAAACTACAGTCTCTTCAACAAATGGTGTTAGGCTGACTGGATTTCCACATTTAGGAAAATTAAAGTTGATACCCGACTCTCATCCTGTACAAAAATAAACTCATCTTGGTCACTTCAGCAAGTTAATTAAATACCTCCATCAAAAAAATGGGTAGTCTGAGTGACCAAACACATAAAAACATTCCAGCTACAAAGAAGATATGCTTTAAACTAAATGACAGAGAGTTTATATAAGAAGGATTGGTAAATGTGCAATATCCAACTGGTTAAGGAGACAATTTATATTGATAAAATATTACACATGAAAAAATAAATCTTGAAAAGCCAGAGAGAATTGAATAAAGAAATGGGCAATAAGACATGGAGACTTCACTACCATCTTCTAGCAATTATGAAAATAGTTGAAGGTCAGTTAGATAGAGAAGACTGAAAACTCATGTGAAGGAAGCCCACTCCAACATAATCCATGTTGGTCAGCATATTAATTGCTCTAAATATTTTTATTTAGATTTTTTTGTTAGCTGATAGATATATAAAACACAAAAATGGTAAAGGGGGTCTATGAGTTACCTTGCCAAGTAAAGGCATATGCCACCAAGCATTTCTTTTGAATGACAAACAGCATTTCTTTTACAGAACCAATATGATGGGGTGACATATGGCTTCAAGTTACTCTCTGACTTTGTACTTCTGTATAAGCACCATGGCTTACACACACACACACACACACACACACACACACACACAAAAAAAAAAAAATGAATACTAAATAAATAAATAAATAAATAAATAAATGCAGTCTTTTGGCTCCATGCTTCTGCAATGATACACTAAGCCTCAGGTGGAGAAGTTGTGTTGTAGATTTAACAGTTGGGTCTGGGCTCCCCAATTCTGCATTTTTATTGATTGTGGTTTTCTGTAACTGTCTGAATCTATTACAGACAATTTGGACACATATGAGGGTTTGAATGGGGCAAATAGAAGTGGAAAAATGAAGTAATTGTAATATAATCTCACAGAGAAAATAAAAAATAAAATTTTAATTGTAAATATTTATGGAATATCATGTGAAATCTTAATTATATATTCATTTTTATAATCTGGCTAAATACATTTATCCACTCATGTATTATTGCTATGTGATGGAATATTAAAATATTTTCTTTGTTATTTTAGATATACTGCATATTGACATGTTTCTAATTCCCTATGGATGCATGCTGGAATTTCTTACTCCCGTGCAACTACGCTGTAGCACCTTTCATCAATCTTCCTTTCTTCTGCTCTCTCCTGCTTTTTCTAGCCTCTGGTCATCACCAGTTTACTCTCACCTTCTAGGAGAGTGTCCTAACATTTGAAACCTTGTCCCGATTAGCTTAATCACCTATTCAAGAATAATTAATGCACTTGTGCTGTCTGCAAGATAAAATCCAGATTACTTACTTAGATTGTCATTTTGATATTCTCAACTCTTGACCCCAGGCTTATTTATTATCCACACCCAATTTTCAGGAAAAATTTAAATTGTTGTTCTTCCTTTGAGCTCCATGCTGTATAATTGTTGTATTTCTCCTACATTTAAAATTTTTTCTCTCATATTTCATAAAAGTTTCTTCAGTTGCTTTCTCAAAGGCAACCTTCACCATACATGCTTTATTATTTACCAAATCAAAATAACTTGAAATACCTGTGGGAAACCTGTGAACTTTTCTGACCATTGAAAACACATATTCACTTAATTCATCTGATGTATTTGTGTTTATATTCTTATTTTAACTTCACTGAAATGAAGAGAAAAGGATTTATCTCTCAATCTGTACTATCATAAAATGAAAGATACTCATACTTAGCAAGGAAGCTTCAAGTCATGTGTGTGCGTGCTAGTTTTCAGTATGTTGCTGTGGTAAAATACTGACTAAACCCAACTGGGAAAAGAAAAAGGTTTATTTGGATTGCAGTTTACAATCCACCATCTGGAGAACCAAAGGCAAGGACCTAGGCAGGAACTAAGATGCAGGAATTGAAGCAGAAACTTCCTTTCCATAGTTTACTCAGCTTGATCTCTTATACATCCCAAGCATCTTATCAGGGGTTCTACTGCTCACAGTGGGCTGGGCCCTCCCATATTAATCATTAATCAAGAACATGTCCCATAGGCATGCCAACAGCCAGTATGATGGAAGCAACTCTTTAGCTGAGGCTCCCTCTGCACAGATTACTCCACTTTGTATCAAGTTGACAAAAATTAACCACAATATCATCTAAAGCAGAAAAATTGAATTGCAATTAATTAATTCCAAAGTCTCAGCTCTTATCATAAAGACAACAGTTAATGTTTCACAGTCTAACTCTTTTATATGTTTAAAAACACTTCTCGCCTTTGAAGCTCTTCATTTGTCTGACTGAGATGCATCTTCCCTCCCATATTAGACATACTTCTCTGTATTTTTAGCATGCATTTCCATCTTTTCAATCTCTAAGTGTTAGAATGTCCCAACCTTGGACTCTATTCACTTTGCCAACATTCAATATGCTTTTAAATATTTTTAAATATAACTGACTTGTTTATGGCTTCATTGTTTATATATCCAATTCCCACTCTTCGCTTCCACCCTCCCTCCCATTATGGTGTGTGTGTGTGTGTGTGTGTGTGTGTGTGTGTGTGTGTGTGTGCTCCTAGCCTGTAGATAAAAATATCCAGCCACCTGCTCACTACCTCTCTTTGGATGCTAATTTAGAGTTAAATATCCAAGGGAGAATTTTCTGTATCTTTCCCCTAGGAAAGTACGTTCATGCATCTCTTTGTTTTTTTTCATTAATTACCACACCATCTTCCAGCACTCCAAAAAAAAAATCCCAACAATGGTTATTTCTGTCTTTTATGTGTAGAATTCACAGAAAGTGCTGGTAGTAGCCATGAAAAAAAATCCAAATATTATCAAAACCTATGTTCTCAGTATACTCATTTAAACAATGCAAATATCCTGCCCTAAGACTTGTCAAATATTCATAGTTTTTTTTATTTAAATTCTGGCTGAAAAAATGGATAGTCTGAGTCCTGACTACCTTTACTTGTCAACTTGATGCAGCTTTCTGAAAAGAAAGCCTCAGTTCAGGAATTCTATAAATAGAAATTGTTCTGTAGGTATATATGTGAGAGATTGTCTTAATTGTTCATTGATGTAGTAATGTCCAGTCCTCCTTTGGTGACCCTATGTAGTTGGTACTGAACTATATAAATGCTTTCACATCTTAGCATTCAGCTAGCAAGCAGCATACTCCATAGGTTCTACTGTGTGTACTACTTTGGCTATAAAATCAGTTCATTGGCTGAAGAAGATAACAATGTATAGAATAAGAAGCAAGCCTGCCTTCAAGCTGTACCTTACAATCTTTTCTCGACTTCTCTTGATGACAAACTGTAAGTTGGGATTGTAAACCAAGCAAATCTTTCCGTTCCTAAATTACCTTTGGTTAGAATACTTTATCACAGAAACATAAATGTAATTAGAACTCTGTTGTATCCTAAACTGCCAAGGTTGACCTCAACAGGCAACCTCACCAGATTCTGTAGACTCTGCTTTCAGTACCCAGGGAGCAGCAGTGGGAGGCATTAGCAAACCTTAGGATCCAGAGGAAAATGACGTCAAGGAGAGAGATCATCAGTATCATTCCATACATACACAGTGATTTCAAGTTGACCAGTTTTTCCATGGTTGCTTTTAAGTCAGTCAGCTCTTCTCACAGCAGTGTCTATGCTTTGCTTACTGTTCCATTCCTCTGGTTGCTTGTGCACAAAAACACCAAGAAGCTCCGAATTATCGCCATCAGTTCACTGCAGAACTGTTTCCTGATTTGCTAGATCATTACAAAAAGTCTCTTCATTAAGCTTTCATCAAAATAGCCAATTTGAGTGTACCATTACATCCAACTGATACCCTGGAGTACATTATGTGTATAGTAACATATATTATATTTTAAACAAGTAAATGAAATCATGAATCATTTGATTTCAAAGCCCTCATGTGACTTTCCAGTAGCTTCAGGTGGAGATCCAAACCACTAGGCAAGTCTTTGAGTTCCTAGAGGGGTGACACTAAGACTTCACTTCGTATTTCATTCTTCTACTCATCACTAAATCTATTCATTATGATCTAACTTTGTATTTGCTTCTCAAACAAAAATATACCCAGGGAGCAAGTCTCCATCTCAGAGTCATTTTAGTTTTTTGAGCTTCCTCAAATCCCCTCCCCCACAATTTCCTCCTCTTTTTATGCAGTTATTGCTTCGCAGGGACTCACTAACTTTCAAAATTGTCTATAATGTGCATTTAGTATAAAATTATGTCTGACTTTACCTGATTTTATCTCCACCCAAAATGTTTTGTCATATTTATTTCCCTGATTCCTACCAACATTGTTGAATACAGTGTAGGCTTTTACAGTGGCAAAGACTTCCCTTAGTCATTGTTATCTTCAAACTAGAAAAACCATGTCATCAAACGGAAGTGGTGTGAATCAAACCAGAACTACCTTGAATAAGTAAGGGAATGAATAAGTAGAAGATAGGTTATTAGTATAGTTATTAATTTACAGCTTAAGAACAAAGAGTTGCCAAGAAGATGGCTGGCTACAACTATTATACTTTAATAGAGGATGAACTCTGTTTCTCCACAGTCCTGACTCCTCCTTAGGTCTGAAAAAGTTCCTTATATATAGACACCCTTCAGCCTTCCTATGAGTAATGACAGAAGCTTTCCAAGGCAGCACAGAGCAATAGCACAGTGACTATCAACTACATAAAGGGAGACTACTAGAAATTTTAGAACTTAGGTATGTATTTCCACATATTTTGAATAATATCAATTGACTTCTAAAAATTACTTTAATTTAATATGTGTTACTACTACATGCAAACCTTAGTTTGGGAAGCTTTCTGCTATAATTTTATTAAATAATCTCTCTGACCCATTTGATTTTTACCTTTGTTCCTTATTTTACACCATATATTCTTAGGTTGGCCTCTTGAATTTTAAAGCTTCTTGGAAATATCTTGATGCCCTTAATGTTTTTAACTTGTGTATGTATTTTTGCGTTATTGTCTCAACATTTCCTGCCTCCTTGAAATATATTTTTCTACATGTTTTTATTTGTTATTAAGGATATCTGTTGAATTTCTTTTAACTTAATTGAGCATCTCTTTCAAGTGTTTCTGTTTGATTGTTTTTCAGTGTTACAATCTTCTTACTAAAGCTTTCCTCCATATATTGGACTTTCACTTCTATTTACTACCTATTATATTCTCTTTATTAGAATATCTTGTAAAGTTCTTGGATATGTTTCCTTAATTTGTGCCTCTTCTATATGATCATTAATTCTTTAAGCGAGTAAAAGTCTGAATTATTTCTCAGATAATTCAGCTGTCTTTGGCGTTTTATGATGATTGTGTATATAAATATAATTTATCATGAAAGTGCAAAAATCAGTATGAAATTCTACAAATTTGGAATGTCCATCCTAACTATATAGTAGTTCACTAAGATATGTCAACTTTGGCCTTGGATGAACATACTGTGTGACATTTTTATCTTCAAAATCTTTACAATCACTTTAATTATTTAAAATAATAAACAAATAAATGAATAAATGGAAAAGACACAAAGATGGGAATTAAGTATGTTCTTGCATGTCTAGGATGACTGGATGGGGAACATTGGGGATAGGTTTGGACAATATCCATTATTTACAGTATGATATTGTCAAATAATTGACATAAATAAAACACTATTTTTACTAAGTCAGCATGCTGTAGTCTCATAACTCCATTATTTGAAAGAAAGTCTTTCTAAAAGCAGTTGAAGAATTCTTCACTCATTTGTGAAGGAAATGAGTTAGCTGAGAACTTTTCAAAGAGATTTGATGGAAATGAACAAACAACCAGAACCCAAAGCAGACTTTTTAAACTTGGGCAAAATACTTCTTGCTTGAATTTCTTTCTTTGAGAGTTTTCAAGTGTTAATCATAAACATATGAGATTTCATACAAAATATTTGAAAGCATGTTCACAATAACGAAAATTTGTCTAAATGAAATTAGGATGAAGTAAGAGACAATGTGAGTAGATATGCTTCTGCTTTTGAGAACAAACTCTTAATAGAAGGCCACATTTAATATCCCACATAAAATTGTCACAGACATGAAATCCAAAGTGATTTGAGTTCAAATGAATAATAGTATTGCTTGATTCAGTCCTCAGTTGTTCATTTATGTTTTCCTAATGGCATTAGTCAATTTATATTGTAACAAAAATAAGGTATTTTCTTAAGAAAATCATATTTTTAAAAGTCCCAAAAATTTTTAAATAATGTTAAATTATTCTTACAAGAATGTCCAATACATAGATCTTTTTTTAAAAAGTGTTTTAAGGGTGATTTTTTTTCTAGTTCCATCAATTTGCCTGCAAATTTCATGATGTTATTTATTTATTTGTTTGTTGTTTTATTTATTTAACTCACGAGTAATACTCCATTGTGCAAATGTATCACACTTTCTTTATTGTTGTGGAATATTTGTATGTTGTGTGAAGGTGTATTGCTGTGACTGATGTAATAAAAAGCTGAATGGTCAATAGGTAGGCAGGAGAAATGAACTAGACTTCTATGTAGAGAGATAAGGTAGGAGGAGGAATGTAGGCGCATGAGAGAGGTACGAGGAGACACAGAGAAAGCAGGATGGGTGGCATGTGACAGAATGTAGACTAATAGAAATGGGTTTATTTAAGTTATAAGAGCTAGTTAAAAACAAGCCTAAGTTAAGGTCAAGCTTTCATAATTAATTAGTCTCCTTGTCATTATTTGTGAGCTGGCAGCCCAAATAAATATCTGACTACATTCAATTCTTCAGTTGAGTTAACCCAGACCCAGAAAAAAAAATTGTATATACTCACTTATAAGTGGAAATTAGTTGTAAAGGATAATCATGCTACAATTCAAAGACCCAAAGAAGCTAAGTAACAAGAACAGTTCAAGGGGCAGGGATGCAGGGATCTCCCTGGGAAGGGAAATTAGAATAAGTTTTGTGGGTAGACTAAGGATGGATGGGGATGGGAAGAGGAGGAATCAGGTAGTGGGAATGGATGGAGAAAGTACTGGGAGAGACTACTGGAATTGGAGACATTTCAGGGATTGAGGTAGAAACCTACTGCAATGGAAACTCCCAGGAATCCATGATGTTGACCCTTGTGTAGGTTCCTAGCAATAGTGAATACAGAGACTTAACCAGCCATCTTCTGTAGCCAGGCAAGGCTTCCAGTGAAAGGACTGGGACACCAAACAAGCTATAAAACCTTAGACCTACAATTTTTCCTGCCTGCATGGGTCTGACCTAAGTCTTTTGAATATGTGTTATAGTTGTTTAGCTTGGTGTTTTTGTGGGGCTCCTTATAGTAGAAGCAAGAGCTAGCTCTGACTCTTTTGCCTACTTTTGAGACATTCCTCTTCCAAAGACCTTGCCCAGCCTTAATACATGGGCACATTCCTAGTATGATTATAACTTGATATGATGCCAGGACCTAGGCCTTGGGCCAATACCAGCTCCCTGGAAATCCCACCCATCTCTGTCATAGTTGCTGGCCAGAGGGAAGATTCTTGCAGGCAGGCTCTCCTACTAAAACCCTCCATTGGATTCTGCAATCTACAAGACCCATGTCCTACTACTAACCTACCCATCATCCCGAAACCCCAGGGGCTTCTTGAGACACAGACTACACCAGCTCTCATTGGACCAAGAGAGGCTTCCTGAGACACAGTTTCTGCCAGCTCTGATTGAACCAAGAGCCCTGATAAGACCAAGAGAGGCTCCCTGAGACACAGAACCAGCTAGCTTGGATTGGACCAAGAGCAGCTTCCTGACACACAGAATCTGCGAGCTCCAATTAGACCAAGAGATAAGATTGAACCCAGAGTGACCCCCTGAGACACAGACACAGCAAGCACAGATTGGACCAATAGCAGCTGGCTTAGACACAGACACTTCTTGCATCTATTGGAGGAAAAGATTGGTAGACGCCAGTGCAAAAATAATACAACAACATAAAGAGCAATATGGCATCACCAGAACTTAGTGGTTCCACAATAGCAAGACCTGAACATCACAAAGTAGAAGAAGCAGAAGAAAGTAACCTTAAATATAACTTTATGAAGATGATAGAGGTCTTTAAAGAGGAATTGAAAAATTCCCTTAAAGAAATTAAGGAAAAGACAAAAAAATTGGAAGAAATCAATAAATCCCTTAAAGAAATCCAAGAAAACCATGAAAAAGCAATTAAACATGTGAAGGAAACAGTTCAAGACCTGAATTGCAATGGAAACAATGAAGAAGACACAAACTGAAGGAATGCTGGAAATAGAAAATCTGAGTAAACAAACAGGAACTACAGATGCAAGCATAAGCAACAAAAAACAAGAGATGGAAGAGAGAATCTCTGGCATAGAGGATACAATAGAGGAAGCAGATTTATCAAAGAAAATACCAAAGCCAAAAAAGTCATAACACAAAATGTCCAGGAAATCTGGGATACCATGAAAAGGCCAAACCTCTGAATAATAGGAATAGAAGAAGGAGAAGAATAGCAACTCAAAGGCACAGAAAATATAACAAAATTATGGGAAAAAACTTTCTCAACTTAAAGAAGAAAATACCTATGAACATACAAGAATCTTATAGAAAACCAAATAGATTAGAGCCCTCCAAAAGTCTCTGTATTATGTAATAATTAAACCACTAATCATACAGAATAAAGAGAGAATATTAAGGGCAGCAAAGGAAAAAGGCCAAGTGACTTATAAAGGCAGACCCATCAGAATAACACCCAACTTCTCGATGGAGACTCTGAAAGCCACAATATCCTGTACAGATGTAATGCAGACACTAAGAGACCAAGAATGCCAGTCCAGAGTTCTATACTCAGCAAAACTTTCAGTCACCATAGACAAAGTGAACAAGACAATCCAAGACAAAACCAGATTTAAACAATACCTATTCACAAATCCAGCCCTACCAAAAGTATTAAAAGGAAAACACCAACCTAAGGAACTCAGATGCACCCATGAAAACACAGGCAATAGATAATCCCACAGCAACAAATCCCAAAGAATGGAAATACACACACACACACACACACACACACACACACACACTACCACCAAAAGATAACAGGAATTAATAATCACTGGTCATTAATATCCCTTAATATCAATGGACTCAATTTGCCTATAAAAAGACACAGGCTAACAGAATGGATAAGATATCAGGATCCACCCTTCTACTGCATACAAGAAACACACCTCAACTTCAAAGACAGACACTACCTCAGAGTAAAAGGCTGGGAACAGACTTTCCACTCAAATGGACTTAAGAAGCAAGCTGGTATAGCTATCCTAATATCTAACAAAATAGACTTCAAACTAAAATCATTTGAGAGACATCGGGGAGGACATTACATATTCATCACAGGAAAGATCCACCAAAATGAAGTCTCAATTCTGAACATTTATTCCCCAAATACAAGGGCACCCACATATGTAAAAGAAACATTATTAAAACTTGTATCACACATCAAACCCCACACATTACTAGTGGGAGACTTCAATACCCCATTCTCATCAATTGACATGTATGACTGACAAGAACTTAGAGTAATAAGGGACATAACATATGTTATGACACAAATGGACTTAATAGATATCTACAGAACATTCCACTCTAACACAAAAGAATATACCTTCTTCTCAGCAACCCATGGAACCTTCTCCAAAATCAACCATATACTCAGTGACAAAGCAAATCTCAACATATAAAAAAAAAAAAAAAACTGGAATAACCTCCTGTATTTTAGCAGACTACCATGGCTTAAAGTTAGATTTCAACAACAACAAAAATAACAGAGAGCCTACAATCACATAGAAACTGAATAATGCTCAACTGAATCACCAATGGGTTAAGGAAGAAATAAAGAAAGAAATTAAAGACCTTCTAGAATTCAGTGAAAATGAATGTACTACATACCCAAACTTATGGGACACTATGAAAGCAGTGCTAAGAGGAAAATTCATAGAACTAAATGCCCACATAAAGAAGTTGGAGAAATCTCACAAGCAACTTAGCAGCACCCCTAAAATCTCTAGAACAAAAAGAAGGAAATTCACCTAGGAGGAAGAGATGCCAGGAAATAATCAAATTGAGAGCTGAAATCAATATAATAGAAACAAAGAGAACAATACAACAAATCAATGAAATGAAGAGTTGGTTTTTTGAGAAAATCAACCAGATAGAGAAGTCCTTATCCAAACAAAGCAAAAGACAGAGAGAGAGCATCCAAATTAACAAAATCAGATATTAAAAGGGAGTCATCGTAACAGACAACAAGAAAACCCAGAGAATTATCAGGTCATACTTCAAAAATCTACACTCCACAAAATTGGAAAATCTAAAAGAAATGGACAATTTTCTGGGTAATACCACATACCAAAGTTAAATCAACATCAGATAAACAATTTAAATAGACTAATAACCCCCAAGGAAATAGAAACAGTCATTAAAATTCTCCCAATCAAAAAAAGTCCAGGACCAGATTGTTTCAGCACAGAGTTCCACCAGATTTTCAAAGAAGAGATAATACCAGTATACTCTTCAAATTGTTCCACATAACAGAAACAAAAAGAACATTACCAAACTCCTTCTATGAGGCTACAGTGTCCCTGATATGTACCCTGAAGGTTTCTCCTGTCCTGCCCAGCACCGAGGTCCCACAGCCACTTAATATTAATCACCAATTGCATGACCTATGGCAGGCCTCTTGCTAGCTAGCTCTTATCACTTGACCAATTTCTATTAATCTGTAAGTTGCCACATTGCCATGCCTTACTGGTGTTTTCACATCTTGCTTCTCCTGGTGGTGCTGGCATCTCTCCCCTCTCCTTCCTTCTTCCTGTCTCTCCAGATAGAATATACTGCCTAACCTTATTCTGCCTCACTATTGGCCAAACAGCTTTATTTATCAACCAATGAGAGCAACACATATTCACAGCATACAGAAAGGCATCCCACAGCACTGATATCCAATCCACACAAAGATGCAACAAAGAAAGAGAATTATAGACCAATCTCCCTCATGAACATTGATGCAAAAATACTCAATAAAATATTGGCAAACCAAATCCAAGAACACATCAAAGAATTATCCACCATTGTGGGAGCCCACAAAGATTTTCTAGTGAGATCTGAGCTTGCTTTATACAGTAGGACTGCATTAGGGGACGGCTTGATCATGTGCACAGTTACCAGTTGTCTGGAATGGTCTGCACTTGCCTGTGCTGGGGGGAGTTCTTTTGTTCTACCCCTTGGCATTGCTTTAAAATGCCCTTTAGTAGAGACAGAGGGGGTGGTGGATTAGGATCCAAGCCTTCCCAAGCTAGCCTATGTTTTCTAACCATCTCTCTTCTCTATACTTCTATCTACATATTTCTCACTTCTCCCTCCTCAAGAGTACCCTGGGGGAAAAAGAGAGAGCTGGTCTCCCTCACAACATGACCAAGCAGGCTTCATCCCAGAGATGCAAGGATGGTTCAACATACACAAATCTGTCAATGTAATACACTGTAGCTAGAGTTTTCCCCAGTCCTGCCTGGCCCACGGTCAGGACAAATCTCTCTCCCCACCAGTCCCGCAGCTGCTCAAACCCAACCAAGTAAACACACAGAGACTTACATTACTTATAAACTGTATGGCCATGGCAGGCTTCTTGTTAACTGTTCTTATATCTTAAATCAACCCATTTCTATTAATCTATAAGTTGCCATGTGGCTCGTGGCTTACCAGTATCTTAACAATACAAGATTAACTGAAAAAAAAAAAAAACAGTAGCCCTCTTTATACAACTGATAAACAGGCTGAGAAAGAAATCAGAAAAACATCACCCTTTATAATCGCCACACATAATATAAAATACCTTAGGGCAACTCTAACTAAGCAAATGAAAGACCTGTATGACAAGAACTTTAAGTCTCTGAAGAAAGAAACTGAGGAAGATATCAAAAAATGGAAAGATCTCCTATGCTCATTGAAAGGGAGGATTAACGTAGTAAAAATGGCAATCTTACCAAGCAATCACCATCAAAATCCCAACACAATTCTTCACAAATCTGGAAAGAACAAAACTCAACTTCATATGGAAAAAGCAAAAAACCCAGGATAGCTAAAACAATCCTGTACAAAAAAGCTACCTCTGGAGGCATCACCATTCCTGGCCTAAAGCTATTCCATAGAGCTATAATAATAAAAACAGCTTGGCATTGGCATAAAAACTGACAGGTGGACCAATGGAATCAAATTGGAGACCCTGACATTAACTCACACACCTATGAACACCTGATTTTTGACAAAAAAATCAAAACTGTACAATGGAAAAAAGAAAGCATCTTCAACAAATGGTGCTAGCATAACTGGATGTCAACATGTAGAAGATTGCAAATACATCCATATCTATTGCAATGCACAAAATTCAAATCCAAGTGGATCAAAGACCTCAATATAAAACCAGTTACACTGAACCTGATAGAAAAGAAAGTGGTCTTGAATGTCTTGGCACAGGAGACTACTTCCTAAATATACCACCAGTAGCACAGACATTGAGAGCAATGATTAGTAAATGGGATCTCCTGAAGTTGAGATGCATCTGTAGGCAAAGGACACAATAAATAAGACAAAATGACAGCCTACAGAATGGGAAAAGATCTTTACCAATTCCACATCTGACAGAGGGCTGATCTCCAAGTTATATAAAGAATTTCAAGAAACTAAACAGGAAAATGTAGAACAATCCAATTAGAAAATGGGTTACAGAGCTAAACAGAGAATTCTCAACCGAAGAATCTCAAATGAACAAAAGACATTTGAGGAATCGCTCAACATCCTTAGTTGTCAGAGAAATGCAAATCAAAATGACTCTGAGATACCATCTTACACCCATCAGATTGGCTAAGATCAAAACACTGAAGATAGCATATGTTGGAGAGGATGTGGAGCAAGGGGAACACTTCTCCACTGTTGGTGGGAGTGTAAACTTATACAACCACTTTGGAAATCAGTACGGTGGTTTCTGTGGGAGCCCGTTCTCAGGTTCCTCGTGGCTTTACCCAGCAGGTCCGCATAGAGGATGATTAGACCACGGGCCTAAGTGCAGGTGTCTGGGATGGCCTGCACTTGGCTGTGCTGGGGGAGGAGGTCTTTTGCTCCACCCCTTGGCGTCTCTATAAAAACCCTGGGGCAGAGACAGTCGGGGCCCATTGGAATAGGTTCCAGGCCCTCTCGAGGCTATCCTTTATTTTCTATCTGTTTATCTCCGTGATATTCTCCGCAATAAATCCTTCTATCTAATATTTCCTGCTGCTCGCACTCAAGAAAACTCTGGGGAACTGTGGGGGTGGTTGGGTAAACGCCCCACAGGTTTCTCAGATAATTGGGAATCAATCTACCTCAAGATCCAGCTATACCACTCTTGGGCATATACCCAAAGAATGCTGAATCATACCACAAGGACATATGCTCAGCTATCTTCATAGCAGCATTATTCATAATAGCCAGAACCTTAAACAACCTAGATGCCCTCAATTGAAGAATAGATTAAGAAAATGTGGCACATATACACAATGGAGTGCTACTCAGCAGTGGAAAACAATGACATCATGAAATTTGCAGGCAAGTGGATGGAACTAGAAAATATCATCCTGCGTGAGGAAACCCAGATTCAGAAGGACAAACATAGTACGTATTCATTTATAAGTGGATACTAAATGTAAAGCAAAGGATAACCAGACTACAACCTAAAGCTCCAGAGACGCTAGCTAACAAAGAGGACCAAAAGAGGGACACATGGATTACCCTGGGAAGGGGACATAGATGAGATCTCCATGAGTAAACTGGGGATGAGTGGTGGGCAATGGAGGATAGGGGATGGGGGATGAGAACATAAGGGAATGGGATGGTCAAGCTGGAACAGGGACAGAGTGGGAGAGCAATGAAAGAGATACCATGTTAGAGGGAGACATCATGGGGATAGGAGAAACCAGGTGCTAGGGGAAGTTTCCAGGAATCCCCAAGGATGGCCCCAGCTTAGACTATTAGCAATAGTGGAGAGGGTACCAGAACTGGATTACCCCAGTAATTACATTGTTGAGTACCCCAACTGTCATCATAGAGTCTTTCTCCAGTAACTGATAGAAGCAAATGCAGAGATCCACAGCCAAACACCAGGCCAAGCTCCAGGAGTCTAGTCGAAGAGAGAGAAGAGGGATTCTATAGGCAAGGGGCATCAAGACAATAATGGGGAAACCTACAGAGACAACCAAACTAAACTAGTAGAACTCATGAAAGTTGGATCAACGACTGTGGAGCCCACATGGGACTGGAGTAAGTCCTCTGCATATTGAGACAGTTGTGTAGCTTAAGGGCCCCCCTTGCAGTAGGATCAGCATCCATCCCTGGTGCATGAGCAGGCTTCCTGGAGCCCACTACCAGCCATATTCTATCTCTTTTCCAGTAGGAGGGGACTATTTGCATATAGGTAGCTTGTCACAGAAAAAAAGACAAGGGCAAGATATTAAGCACTGAGAAATCAGTGAGACAGATAAAGAAAAAGTTTGGCATTCCCCCCCTTCTCCCCCCCCCCCATTCTTGTTTGAACAGAAGAAACTTGCCTTTGGATAATGTGATGGTTAGCAATAATTGCTAACTTGACAGATCTAGACTCGCAGGCAATGAGCCTCTGGGTATGTCTGTGAGTGATTATCTAGACTAGTCTATTAAGGAGAGGAGACTCAACCTGATGAGGGCAGCATTATTCCATGGGCGAGGGTCCTGAACTGCATAGAATGGAGGAAGTGACCTTATTGCAAGCCTTCATTTTCCTGTTTCCTGACTATGGACACAATGTGACAGACCGCCTGCTTCAAGCTCCTGTTTTCATGACATCTCCACCATGGTGGAGTATACTCCAGAACTGTGAGTCAAAATAAACCTTCCCTTTTTTAAGTTGCATTGTCAGGTATTTTATTATAGCAGCAAGAAAAGTACCTTATCTAAGAGACAATTGCTAGCGTGTGTGCTAGATCATTACTGTACTCTGGGATTATTCAAATTTCACATGTCCTAAATGACATTCATATTCCCTACACTTTCTAATTAGCATGAATAAAATTAGTCTACATAGCCCCTTAATTTCCACGAAGCTATCAGAAGAAAATATTTATTACTTTCCCATAGAAAAAGTTCTATTACCTAATACATGCTATAATCCCAGAGACAGAAGCATCCAAGTAAGCAATGTTATGAACGTGCATCATGTAGCAAATAAAGAGTGTTAAAGACATATGTGCCCACCAGCTTTTATTCAGCTTTCAGGACCACACAGTAGATTCTGTGCTGTGACATGTCCTAGTGTGCAGTATATTGACCTAACTCTGTCAGCACTTCTCACCGAAGTCTTTGTCATCAGAATTTGACAATCATGGTCATAGAGTTATAATCATATCTTTGGCCATGCAACCAGGTGTCACTGAGGACTTCAGGTTAAAGTCCTAAACAAAACATTAGCAAACAAGTGCCCCTACATTTTAAGGAACTTACTGTATCAACCAGTATTTTGCAGAAGCTAACTGCGCTAAAAACGTGAAAAAGGTGCCTCAAAGATAGCTCAGTGCAAAAAGCACTTGTTGATAAGCCTAATGACCTGAGTTTAATCCCCAGGACTCACACAATGTCAGTAGGGAAATATTTCCCATTAGATGTTCTATGAACTTCATATATACAGTGCACATATGGACACACAGACATACATTAAATAAATAAACCAATGTGCGTTTTAAAGATTGAAAAAATTTTGGAGTAGACAGATGCTAAGATGGTACAAAGGTTTGGGAGACAGGAGAAGTACATTAGGCAAGAATGTGATGTTTGACTTTCAGCACACTCAAAGGACAATTATGTGGGGAAAATTTCATCAGACTCCAGCTACCTGTATCATCTAAACATGGATAAGTCTGCCAGAAGCCTCAAAATGTTTCTCTGACTGCCCTCTGCTAACACTCATATACTTGCTCACAGTAAAAATTCAAAGCCAGTGAAACATGCCTTGGCCTCCTTTCCATTTACCTAATTTGTATAACTACCAGTCATTGGTAGAGTCAAGAACTCCCTGTATTGGCAAAAGATTCTGTGAAATCTATATAGTTGATGTCTTATTTAAAAGCTAGCTGATAATGTAAGTGGCGACAGGAACAGACTGTATAATATCAGTGTTGCATAGTGGAAGGATTTTCCACAGTGGAGTGTACTGGACCTGCTGGGACTTCTCAGAGGTCGATAAGATGCTCCTGAGAGCACCACAGCATCAGCAGCCACAGACTTTAGGAAGTTAATTACAGGCTTAGAGATAAAATTCTTGGTGCTTTCTCTTTTAGTAAGGGAGTCAATTGCTCCTCCAACTTGCAAGCTACTGATGCTCTGGGGCTCTCAGGAGCATGTTATCAATCTCTGATATCATTCAGTCAGAATACTTTTTGGAGCACAAGCAGCATAATGAAAAAGTAGCTGTAACAAAAACCTGTTCATGGGTGTGGAAAAAGACAATGAACCTTCCATGAATTTGAATAGTGGTCTGGAAGTTAGTTTTGTCTGGTTCTTTATGATAGGCTCCATGTCAGTGAGAAGTTCAAATGGTGGGGCTGGGGCTGGGGGTGGGTGGCTACTAGAAATACAAACTACTAATGGCCAACAGCTGGGAATAGCAGCAGAGCGGTGTTCCAATATTGCCAAATGGGATATATATAACAGGGCCATGTGGCCCAGCAAGTTCGCAGGGCGCATTCCATACAAATGGGATATACAACTTTGATCCTTTTCTGTCATTCCTTCTTTTCCTTAATACTTTAAAAGAGGAATGGAAAAGAAGATGAGAGAAAGGGAGAAGCAACATGAAGAAGAGAGTTAAACGCTTCCTATCAGCCTGCTGCCTTCATGGGTCTGTACTCACTGTATGAGACATACCTCAAAGAATGAGAGGAAGAGTGGGCCTGAACTTGAACTACTGAGCCTTTACTGTTATATTCTCTGCAAATAATGACTGAAACTTTTTCCACAACTGAGATGCCCTGGAAAGAACAAGCTTTCATCAACTAGTAATTTATGTGAAATGAGTTATAATTGAAATAGTATATGTGAAGACAATCATTGAAAATAACTAAGAACAATTGCTGTTGACTTGCCTGTGCCTAAATAGGCCCTGTATTTCTGCATTTCAAAAATATCTACTTGCACTCTCCCAAGCCTTCCTCTTACTTCCTTCATTATCACTCTTTCCACTGCACTTCCATTCATTTGCCCACATTTATTGTCATAAAATTTATTTACATTTAGTGAATTTCCAATATTTGATATGTTTTGACAGTGTGTGTAGTTATTGTAATCACAATAATCAAAACATGGATTGTTACAGTAATTAAAATAATTGGTGCTTCTTTGTAGTTGATGTAGCTGACCTTTTCCCTGCTATTGTCATCTGCTTCCATTCACTGGATATTTTTTGTGGTGGCTATTGTGAAAAGTACTGTTTCTCTAATTTCTTTTCAGTATACTAGTATATGTATACTTTTTGAAATAATAATACAAAAGTCCATTTTTTAATTATAATATCACAGACATAAAAAGTAAGTAAACAATTTGTGTTATTCAGATCTATATTAATAAGATCTTGATGTTTTTCCATTCTTGATTTTATTAAATTTATTGGCCACTTTCTCCTCTTTACAAAAATGTGGTTTAATTATATTTCTGTTATCTTGACTTAAACTCCATTTGAGGACAATAAATGCATAAATTTTATTATATAGTCACATACCACACATTTATACAAAATTATAAACAATGTAAATTACATATATATAACATATATAACTTACACACAAGTTATATATACTATATACAATCTGAGACACATAATATAATAATATATAAGATGTGTGTCATATATCTAAGTTCACATATAATATATTGTATATTAATATAATATTTACATTAATATATAAATCATGAGCTTATATATTATATGTAATAATATAAAACATATATTGTATATCATATAATATAGATATATAAATTTGTATATATTTATTAATACATGTATATGCACACATATATACAAACTTAGATACACATGTATTATATATATATTAAATATATGTAAATATAAAATATATATAAAATATATCAATATAAGTACACTTGTATAGATACATAAATGCAAACTGATACATATGTATTATATATAATACATATGAGTTTGAATAGCACATGTATTATATGCATAATATATTTATATGCAAATTTATGTAATATATATGTATATGTGTGTGGATATATGTCTATGTGTGTACATATATCCACACATATATATTGGATATTTTAACTAACTTCGAATTAAGTTGCTTGAATCAACTAGGATTTCCATTTTCTTTCTACAACTGTAGCTTATTGTTATAAGTTGTTATAAGTTTTCAAGAGGGAAAGCTTCTAATGATCCTGTGCATTTCTATTCATATTGAATGGATGGTGAGTAAATAGGGTGAAGTCATTATTATTACAGTGAGTTTGTTTACAGGAAAAGTGTTTGCTTTATTGATTATGTAACTAGATCTTATCTCATAAAAAGTATTAAAATAATTTTTAAAGTATTCATAATGTTTCACATATTTTAAATTTCCATTATATCTTAAATAAAACAAATTTGGAAATTATAAGCATAGTCTTCATGAGTATAGTTTAGTTGGAAGACATCTTTGACAAAGAATATAAAACCAGGGATATATATACACAGAGTTTAAAGTAACTCAGTAGATATTTATAGTTCTCCTTTGAGTTGAGTTTCCTTACAGTTCTCAATAAATAAGTTACACTTTAATTCTCTAACTCAGCCATTTCCTCTTAATGTTAGTTAAAAATAAGCTTGAAATTTCAGTTACCTTTATTAAAACATATACTTTCTGATGGCTTTTAAAAAACTATTTTCAGCCTTAGCTTCTTTCTTAAGCTTCATAATTTCACTTTTGAATGTCACATCATTTGTTCAAATCATGGCATCTATTAATTAAGTCATATTGTCATTTGCCCTTGGTTACTCTTGAGAGCTTGGCCGGTTAGATTGGCTACTCAGCAAACACCAGGGATACTCCTGTGTTAGTCTCCCCAGTTCTGGGATTACAAGTGAATGCCACTATGCTATGCTTTTATGTACAGACTGGGAAGTATCCCTCATATGAAGATCACACACACACACACACACACACACACACACACACACACACACACTATAACATATACAAAGGAGAACAAGAAAATGTAAATATTAAGTGATGATAAAAACTGAACGCAGGTAAAGGATACTTGAGTCATGAAAAAGGATGCAATGATAGTTATTTTTCTAGTTTAAACTCTGTCACAGATTTTTACTTTGTTGTGAAGGTAAGTGCATAAAAATATATTTGGCATCGGAAATGTAAAATCTAGTGTGAAGCTTCATAGCTTTGGAATAACCATTTTAATGTAGAGAATTTCACTGAAATAGACTTAGAATTTAGCTAATTTTGGTGTGTGATTTATTTATTTTTTGTTTGTGTATGTTTTGTCTGTATGCTCCATGTGACTATCTGGTTCCTACAGAAAAGATTGGGACTAGAGAAACGGGCAGTTGTGACCTGCCATGTGAGTAGTACTTGAAATTGAGATCCAGTCTTCTGGAAGAGTAGACAATGCCTTTTTAACCACTGATTCATCACCCCGGGTCCAGGTATGTGATTTTTTGTTTCTTTGTTTACAAGTTCTTTATAATAAAGTTTTAATAGAAAAAATACAAAATTATGAAGATGGATGAATAGATGAAGATGGAAACAATCATTCTAATGAGATAACCAACACCCAGCACAACAAACATCCCATGTTTTCTCTCATTTGTGGACGATAGTTTTGAATCTTTAAACATGTGTGTTTCATTTGGAATACCCACAGAGGTCAGGAAATTCATGTGTGGCCAGGAGTGTGGGGGCTCCCAAGGGAGGGGAAATAGGACTTAGAGGACAAATAAAATTGAATGCTAGTGCAGGTAGAGTGTATTTTGGTAGAAGATGGAGGGCAGAGTAGAAGAAGAATTTGGGGTAGATAAATAATACTAAAGCCCTTTCAAAAAATTCACACAAAAACTTCCTGAACTAGGCATATGCACGTATAAAAAGAATAAAGATGGAGTTACCCTATAACAGGACAACAGTGCCCTTACTAAACACCACCGGCTAACAAATACAAAGTCTAGTGCAAGGAGTGGATTATTTATTTTGGAGTTGTTGGCTAGCACAGTGCCACAGATCACCAAACTTTTCAGACTATTACTACTTCTTCCCCCCACGCCCATAGCTTGATTGGAGAATCCTACTTCTAAAGATAGCATGTAGAACATGGAGAAATCAAGCTGCTACAAATCTGGATGCTTCATCTCAACTGTCTAGTTTTCATAGTACTAGAAGGTATTATACATGCTACTAGAGGAGAAAAGTGATAATTAACAATCAATCATATCCAGCTATGAACACCGCAAAGCTCCAATAAAAATTATCTTGGTAATACATGCCCAGTAGTGGCATGAATATCAAGGGAGTAACTAGCCACTTTTTGGTTTCATTTAAAGCTTGCTCCACAAGATGAAAACCATACCTGTCACCATTATCAGACTAAGAACCTATTACTAGGCAGGACATGGATAATAGGAGAGAACCTACTAATGTTTTTCTAAATGGACATAACATTAAACTGCCTTTTTATTACTTAATGTTGTACTTATAGATTAATACATCTCTCATTGCAGAGATCTGCAACTTTTCATCGTGGAAAGAATGAAAATTGCAGAATGTTATGCCCTTGATAAGATATCTATATCACACTCCCACCTCTCAAGGCTCAAGGATCACTTCCAAAAGTGTTTAATGGTTAGAGGTAGTGGATATAAGGAAACAGTGTTATCTAGACAGAAGAATAGCTTTACATATGAACCCACAGTGGTTGTACAACATGCATAAGACAGGTGCCAGCTCAAGACAGACCAACTCCCAGAATGGAGTTAGAATAAGGAAATAAAAACTTAGATGCAATAATTAAAGATTTTGCATTGACTTTATGTCTGTGGCACACGGCAACATGAGCAGAAACAAAATGCTGCTCATAGATACAAATTAATCTTATTATGGAAAAATAAAGAAAAAATGCAAACTTCAAACCTTACATGTCATGTATAATTCCTAAAGATAACCTTAGATTGTCCCCCCACACTGTAAACTGGAGCTTATTTATTCGCATTTCATTGGATTTTGTGCCTCTGTGGCAGGAGAATAGAGAGTGGAGAAAGATCACAACAAGAGTAACATACAAAACTCATAAAGATACCATTTACAGGGATAGACCGGAAGCCCTTTCCAAATTGAGCTTAATACAACAAATAGAGGATGCTCAAGAAAACATGTCATTTACAAATGTGGAAGAACATTTATTTATACATGCACAAAGAGACATGGTGTTTGTAGATCGTTGATTTGGGGGCTTTTCCCTTAGGTCAGTATCTGATTTCTGTTTTGAAGAATGCTTTTTTCTTTCTTAATAAACTCTGTAGTTCTAACTACATACCCATGATTCAACTTGTTTACCACTGAACATACTAACCTGGATACTTTAACAAATGGCTCATAGTCTCAGACACATGACAATCCATATAAGCATACCACGTGGTGTCAAGGGATACCTGGCTTATAACCTAGGCCTAGAAGGGGAACCCAGTTCTTCCAGGTTTGAAGTGAATTATAATATTTCCTCTATCCTGTTCAAGCCTCTTGTGCACAGTAGGCATTTCAAATGGAACTACATGTGAGCATGGTTGTGAAGACACAATGAGCTCTTAATAGAGAGTCTGATGCACAGTAAATAAATGTTCAATAGATGCTTATAGTCATTTTTGTTCTTCACCTTAAAAAATATATTGTTAGTGACTATTATAATGATAAAAAATGATAAATCTGTGAAATTTTAATGAATCATAATATTAGGAAAATGAAAATGTATGTTTTAGATTACTTCAACTTATTCCTATAGTAAACTGTAGCTGAAGATAATTTGGATTTGACTATTTTATTATTTAGTTAAAATTCCTTCCTGGGTCATATTGATTACAAACATGTCCAAAATATAAAAAAGAGAGAGGGGGTGCTATATCCAGACAGCAGCCTGCAGGCTGCTGTTGAGTGGAACCCCATAATTCTAGTCTGTGCACTCACTCTAGGACTGCTTTGTGTCAAAGCAGAGGAATAATTGGCATGCTACTTAACAGAGATTGAAAAATGAGCTTGATTTTCACTTTGTCCCTGACTCAGCAGGATAGATAGTTTTGTTATTCTTTTCTTGTTGAATAAACACTACAAAATATTGGTTAGAAAAGAAAACAAAAGCCAGAACATCCTCAGAGGTTTAATCTACAAATACTACAAATATTTATATTTTTCATTTCTAGTGATTTAATGTCATTCAACTATATTTTAAATAAGAATATAATTTTAATAATTTATTTGCCTAAATAAAGTAGAGCTCATACATTTAGCATATATTTTATTCTGTTACATGACTGAAATTATGTATAATATTAATATATAGCACATGTGATTCATAATGTTATGTATCAGTTTTTTTGAAATTTATAAACAAATTTATTCATGTCATTTATTTACTGCCTTGTAAAATTTTCTGTGTAAGCCAAGATAGCAGGAATTCTCAGCTTTGAAATTTTAGTGGTAAAATAGGAGGGTTATTTTTCTTAGTGTACTTAGTGTAATTATTTGTCTGTTTTTCTGCTAGGACTCATATCTAGAATCACATGGTACCATTTTATTAGTTATTACCAATTGACAAGACTTCTTAGATTTGACATGACAGGACCTCACAGTCTAGGATTTACAAGGGTGAGTATTCATGTCATTTTCTTAATGTTTTTCAAAAAACAACAGATCTTTCAACTGCATTTATCATATATCTTTTTACATCTCATCTCTTTGGCCCCTTCCTTTGATTTTATTGGTCACTGTGTGGTGTTGGTAATCTTATAGCTGATAATTTTGAGTTGAATATCTTCTTTTGGCAGGATCATTGATGATGTTTAAGTTCCTGATTTAGTTCACGTTACTAATAGATCTTAATGACTAGATAGGATATTATAATATTTCTATTCATGATTTTCTCTTAATGTAAATATGACAATCTGTAGCACAAATTGTTAGAAGGTCTCATTAATAAAAACAAACCCCGTGCCAGTTATTGGATGACTGCTAGAAGATCAGAGAAGCAGAACAAGCCACAGCCACCTCACCTTGCCAATTTCTCAGCTGATCCTGTTTCCTCAGACTGGAAGCCTTTGAGTCCTCATCCAAATGGATCTCAGATGAGCTGCTGCACAAAAGCCTAAAAGCTTAATCAGGCTCTCGTTCCTGGTCCTCAAGCCTTATATACCTTTCTCCCTCCTGCCATCACTTCCTGGGATTAAAAGCGTGTGTCACCATACCCAGCTGTTTCCAGTGTGGCGTTGAACTCACAGAGATCCAGATGGATCTCTGCCTCTGGAATGCTAGGATTAAAGGTGTGTTTGCTACCATTGCCTAAACTCTTTTTTTAATATCATGGCTGTTCTGTCCTCTGACCCCAGATAAGTTTATTAAGGTGCACAATATATTGGAATACACAATATCACCACAACAATCCAGGTACTTTAACATTTCAGCTAAATTTTTGGTCATAGTATCTGTTGCTAACATTAATGTTTAATTTTTATTTCTTAAAAATAGATTCTTTTCTCGTACAATATACCTTGATTAGAGTTTCCCTTCCCCCTACTCCTGCCAGTCCCTCCACACTTCCAGTCTCCTCTGGATCTCTCATTTTCTGTCTCTTTAGAAAACAGCAGGCTTCTAGAGAATATCAACCAAACATAACAAAATAAGATATAATAACACAAAACAAAAAAAAATATCATCTTGAGGCTCGACAAAACAATCCAACAGAAGGAAAAGCCCCAATAGCAGGCAGAAGAATCAGAGATCACTTCATTCACACACTCAGGAATCCCATAAAAATACTAAACTGAGAGCTATACATGCCACATACACAGAGGAACTATTGCAGGCTTGTGTTGTCCCTGTGCTTGTGGCTTTAGTTTTTTGAGTTCATATCAGTCTTGCTCAGTTGACTCACAGAGCCTTGTTCTCTTGGTGTCCCGCATCACATCTGGTACTTAAACTCTTTCTGCTTCCTCTTCTGAGGGGATCGCTGAAATCCAAGGGAGGGTTTTCATAGAGATATCTATTTAAAGCTATGTGTTCCAAGGTGTTTCCAGCCCCCCCAATCTCTAGCTGTGGGTCTCTGCATTTATTCCCATCTGCTGCAGGAGTAAGGTGCTCTGATCATGTTTTTGTTATGCTTTCTTTCTTATTTTTCTTTCATTCTTTTTGTTTGTTTGTTTTTGGAAAATGGTATTTGGTTTTGCCCTAGGTATCTGGGACATCTACTCTCTTGTTCTTGGTCAACCAAACAGTGTCAGGTATGTGTTCTATCTCGTGAAGGGGCCTCAAGTCAAGTCAGATATGGGTTGGCTACTCCCTCAAGTTTTGTGCCACCATTGAGCTAGCTTATCTTGCAGACAGGATGTATTTTAGGTCAAAGGTTTTGTAGCTGGGCTGGTGTTTACATTTCTCTTTTAGTAACCTGCAAAGTACCTTCCCACACCAAAGACACTAGAACATAGGAGTTAAGGCTCTAGGTAGACTCCAGGTCAACTTCTGCATGTTAAATGGTTTCTGTGGGTCTTGTGCTCAGCTTGAGGCCCCAGAATCAGCTTTAAGAGAGCAACCCATTGTCAGTTGGCAGAGTGCAACCCATTCTCTTAGCAACAGCCTAGGTTGTTCAGGGATTTCCATGGGACCCCCGGTCTAAGAATTCAACTAAATGCAATTTAGTCTGAGTACTAATAGATTCATTTGAAGATAAGAGGTGGTTAATTAGAGGTGGTTAATTAGGACTTCCTCACTCCCTTTATTAGGAGACCTCAATAGGGTCACCTTCATATATTTTAGGGAGTTTCAACTGCACTTGGTTTTCATATCATCCTGCAAATGTCTCTCAATTCTAGCTATCTCTCTCCACATACCTGCTCCCATATATTATACTATGATATTATATAAGACATATTGATAAATATATAATTTAATAAAATACATATATCATAATACTAAAAATAATTAATAAAATATTATATGAAATAGTTTGTAACCTGAAGCTCAGAATATTAATGTTGTATTTTAGTGTTACTACAATATAATGTCTAATCATTTATATTACAGAATTAAATCTTAATTTTCCCCAACATTCTAGGCTAATATTCATTTGTACATATTCGATTTTTTTTTTTTTACATTTCCAGTCTGTAGTTTAAAATAGGCTAGAGAGTCTTTCATACTTAACATTGAAACATAGATATGTGTTTTGTCTTCCAATGTCAAGGTGTAAAATATCTAAAGATTGTTAGAAATGCAATCAGAGGACTATATGGCCTTGTGAATGAGTGCAGCAAATTTAATAAAGATTCTAAATCACCCATAACTTATCCTAGTGTGCATAATAATCCTTGAGTGGTACTTGGCTTAATTCTGATGAATAAAAATTTATCTTTTACATTTACAAAAATGTGTAACTCAAATTTATTTACACTGAATTGTTAAGATATTAACACTGGCATTGGACTTACAGACTTCAGAATAACCTACTACTTCTACTCCTGTCTTTATATTTTTTGAGAAACTCTCACATGTGCCCAAGGAGACCTGTATTATAAGAAGTTGCTAACAAGATACAGTATTTGATAATAAACAACTGAATTACTCATCTTTAGCAATGATATATACAGAACAAAATTAGTAATGATGGGAATAGAACAGTAAAACCATTGCAGATAAGTATAAACATATATACATAATTAGTGTAGTTTCATAAGGATGATATTTTAAGATTATACACAGACTGAAAATATTATACAGCTTGAATATATTTAAATACAGATGCAAAGTTTGAAGATACATTCAGTGACCTAAGACAAATAAAACTACTTATTGATACATATGTATATTTATTTATACATATTCATGTGTAATATATATATATAAAATACATAAGCATACAAAGTTTAAAACTGGATTTGAATTGATTAAATGACACTCCTGGTGTGGATTTGTTTTTAGATAGAGAAAAGAATTTAATTCATGTTACTTGATGGTTAATCTTGACTGTCCATTTGACAGAACCCAAAGTTAACTAAGAGAACCAACCAGGGAAGGGTGTGGGGGGAGTATATCCAGGAAGCATTATCTGAGAGAGAAGACTTTTTCCCAAAATTTATTGCAACTTTCGACAGTAAGCAGAGACAGAAGTCTGAAAAAAAATACTGGCACCACTTGCCCGTCTATCTACTGCTTGTTGATGAATGTATTCACCCCACTGCTGCTATTTGTTCTTGTCATTCTATGATAACCCCAGACTCCAGCTTCTTCAGCCTCTACTGGAATCACTTGAACATTCCATACCAGACTGGGACTGTTGAGGCTTCCAGCTCAGGATTAAGCAGGTTTCAGCTTCTCAGTCTTTTCAGGATTAAGACAGCCACTGTTGGACTATTCAGCACATACTGTGTTAGCAATTCTAATAAATCCACTGTTACAATATATGTTCATTCTCTAGATTCTATTCCTCTAGAGTAGCATAACTAGCACATGGCACTAACTGAAAAGGACTTCAGATGTACCTTATATTTTTGGTTGTGAGCCCAGCTTTTGATGGCTGAGCCATCTCTCCAGACCTTCAAATGATTCTTTATCTATATATTAGTAAAAAGTACTAGGATCAATAATACAGCTATAATAGCTAACTCTTCATGTAAAAATATGTTTATAACAGTTATGTATTTATAATTCTAATATATGGTTGTCAGAAACTTGAGAATAGTGTTACTACTTCTATGTTCTTTTTTTTTTTTTGGTTTTTCGAGACAGGGTTTCTCTGTGTAGCTTTGCGCCTTTCCTGGGACTCACTTGGTAGCCCAGGCTGGCCTCGAACTCACAGAGATCCGCCTGGCTCTGCCTCCCGAGTGCTAGGATTAAAGGCGTGCGCCACCACTGCCCGGCTGGTCTTTTTTTATTAGTACTTTTAAGATATTATCACACACATTCACTCCAAAAGAAGTTTGGGTTATTACATTATATCCCTGTGGTCCATGAATCATCATTGTGTCAACCTACATCAAGAACAGGCCCTCTTGATATGAGGTTGATTTTTGTTGTTGTTTCTGTTTTGTTGTGGCTGTTTATTGTTTATTTGTTTGTACTTTTAAATGTTCATGTGTTGAGCAGTTGGTTTCAGGAATGGCCATGCTGTGAAATAGTATGAGTCTTTAAAACTTGAGTCTAAGAAAGAGGCCTTGTGTTAATGGTGGCAAACCATCAGAAAGGATTAAAATAACTCTCAGGTGATATTTGGCTAATTCCCACAAAAGGATTGTTATAAAGGGCAGGCCTGACTCTGCCCAACTCTGACTTCTATTTGATGATTGCAACCTTCCTCAATATCAGGGCTTCTTCTCTAGAGTATACGTCAATAACATTTGGATGTTTAAATCAGGAAACTGAGTAAATATATGTCTTTTACAACAATTAAGATTGTCAAGTATACATTATTCTTTTATAGTAATGAAAAATGGACTAGCACATCTTTATTGTAATATTTAAATTTTATGTAGTAGGGGTGTTAGGCACCAATACCCTAATGTATCACCTGTAAATCAATAACTTTCCAAATAGTTATAAAGGAGGATAACATGCTAATATCAAGAAAAACATATTTTGATGGCTTACTGGTACAAAAGCCTAAAGCTTATTTAAACTAAGATAGGCTTTTTCCTATCTTACACCTAGAATTATGACCCACTACTGTGTACTTCTGAGGCCTGTGCTTTGTATGAGTCTGAATTTTCTCTAGTATTCCATTTAGGAACTAGCTTCTCTACAAATCTTTCTAGAATTGTGTCAGAAATGGAAAAGTTGAGATCTGACTTTTTCCAGCTAACTACTGTGATAGATTGCACACTAAATAAATATATTTCATACATACATACACGCATGTACATATACATACTTATATTCATATTATATATGTGTATAGCTTAAAGTAAACCTAAAATGTAAACATGATTTGTCCATCATTGTAATACATAACTGAGAAGTTATGGAAGTCATGTCATAATTGTAATACAGGGTTTTCTAGCCATTGAGTATATAGTAGAAATGTACCTTCACTTCTTATTCTAAAAGAGTAGGTACAGGTAGACAGCCTGTGAACCTTCCTCACTCTCTGTATTACCCAAGGCCCAATTCTCAGCGTTACCCCTAATGTTGCAATAGAACACTAGCTGCAGCTGCCCCTCCTTACTGTGCACACCTCCTTTGGACCCTACAGACCATCCCCCACTATTCTGCACTTCCCATCTCATTGCTGTATCCCAATCACAAAACTAGGTGGACACCCTTGATTAACCACAGGTAACATCTGTCAGAAGATTAGCCAGGCTATCCATGGACCTCCCCGACTCTCTCAATTATCCTAGATCCAATTCTCATGGTTGACCCTAGTGATGCAACAGAATATAAGGGGCAGCTTCCCTTACCCCCTGTCCATGCCTCCTTTGCATCCCTTAGACCATCTCTCCCTGTCCTCCTCTTCCTCCATCATCCAACACCAAAAAGCATTCCCTTGTGAACACATCAGCCAAGCAGGCCAGGAAAACAGGCAATACTCAGCCAACATACTTTCTTGAAAATCCAGAGAGAAAACTGCTGTGGGATGTCTTTCTGTATGCTATGAATGTGTGTTGCTCTGATTGGTTGATAAATAAAAGCTACAATGGCCTACGGCAGGGCAAGATGGAGCCAGGCAGGAAAATCCAAGAGAGATAAGAGAGAAGAAAGGAGAGTGGGGCAGATGCTGCTAGGTGATGGCAGGAGAAGCAAGATGTAAAGTACTGGTAAGCCACAAGCCATGTGGCAAAGTACAGATTTATAGAAGTGGGTTAATTTAAAACATAAAAGCTAGCTAGTAAGAAGCCTGCCATGACCATAGTTTGAAAATAATGCAAGCCTCTGTGTGTTTACGTGGGACCAAGTGGCTATGGGGGTCAGGTAGGAGAGATTCATCCCAACCAATGGGCTGAGGCAGGACACAGGAAGTCTTCCAACTACAGGAAACAGAAGCAAAGGAACAAAGCTCCCACACAAACAAGACAAACCCAGAAATCAGCACCTAGACCTATAGTCACCCCAAACCCAGATCCCCCAAAACCAGCTTAAGAATACAACCAATAACAGCCAGGTCAATATGTCACCACCAGAGCCCAGATATCCTACCACAGCAGGTCCTGAATATTCTAACAAACTTGAAGCATAAGAAAAAGGCCTTAATACCAACTAAATGGAGATGATAGAAGTCCTTAAAGAGGAAATGAATAAATTCCTTAAAGACATCCAGGAAAACACAAACAAACAATTGGAGGAAATGAATAAATCCCTCAAAAAAGCCAGGAAAACAATAAAAAGATACAGATTAAAGATACAGATTAAACCCATCGTTTTGCAAGATATAAGAAACATACCTCAACATCAGGATAGACATTACCTCAGTGTAAAGGACTAGAAAAATATAATCCAAGCAAATGGACCCATGAAACAAGATGATATATCCACTTTTATATCTAACAAAATAGACTTCTGACCAAAATTAATCAAAAGAGATGGGGAAAGGCACTCCATACTCATTAAAGGAAAAAAAATCAACCAAGATGGCACTTCAATTCTTAACATCTATGCCCTCAAACATAAAGGCACCCACCTGTGTAAAAGAAACACTGCTAAAGCTTAAGTCACTCATTGACCCTCACATACTGCTGGTAAGAATTTTCAATATCCCACTTTCACCAAAGGACAGGTCATCCAGACAAAATCTAAACAGAAAAATGCTGGAAATAACTGAATTTATAAACCCAATGAACTTGACAGATATTTACAGAATGTTTTGCACAAACACAAAATACTATACCTTCTTCTCAGCACCTCCTGGAACTGTTTCCAAAATTAACCACATACTGCTATGGAATAATCTTTTTATACACTGTGAAGATTTGTTGGTCTCATTGGTTTAATAATAAACTAACTGGTCAACAGCTAGGCAGAAAGAGGTTAGACGGGAGAGACAAACTGAGAAAATGCTAGGAATTAGAAGGACAGAGTCGCCAGGCGGTGGTGGCGCACGCCTTTAATCCCAGCACTCGGGAGGCAGAGCCAGGCGGATCTCTGAGTTCAAGGCCAGCCTGGGCTACGGAGTGAGTTCCAGGAAAGGCACAGAGCTACACAAAGAAACCCTGTCTCGAAAAACCAAAAAATTAAAAAAAATAAAAATAGAAGGACAGAGTCACTAGCCAGATACAAAGGAAGGAGGATGTGTAGAAGATGAGATAACAAGCCATGAGCCATGTGCCAGCAGGTAAATTAATAAATATGGATTAATTTATGTTGTAAGAGCTAGTTAGTAACAAGCCTAAGGTATCAACTGAGAATTTATGATTAATAATAAGTCTTAGTGTCTGATACTTGGGAGCTGGCTGGCAGGACAGAACTCCTGCAACTGATAAACACTTTCAACAAAGTGAGTGGATACAAGATTAACTAAAAAAAAAAAAAAAAAAAAAGGCAAAACAGAAATAAACATCAGTAGCATTATATAGAAATAACCAATGGACCAAGGAAGAAATTAGGAAAACCAAACCCTTCACAATAGCTTCAAATAATATAAAATAACATTGAGTAGCTCTAACAAAGCAAGTGAAAGACTTGTATGACAAAAATTTTAATTTTTCAAGTAAAAAATTGAAGACATCAGAAGATAGAAAGGTCTCCAAGCTCATGGATCAGTAGCATTAGATAGTAAGAATGGCCACCCAACCAAAAATAATCTACAAATTCAACACAATCCTCATCAAAATTCCCATACAATTTGTTATAGACTTTGGAAGAACAATTCCAAAATTCATATGGAAAAAACAAATATCCCTAGATAGTTAAAACAAGTCTGAACAGTAAAAGAACTGCTGGAAGTCTCATCATCCCTGATCAAGTTGTACTACAGAGTTATACTAATAAAAATAGCATGGTATTATTATAAAAACAGACATTCTGATCACTAGTATTGAGTTAAAGACACAGGCATAAATTCACACACCAAATACACACTGAAAAAAAGACAGCAGTTTCAACAAATCCTGCTGTTCAAAGTGGTTGTCTGCATGTAGAAGAATGCAAATAGATCCATATCTATCACCATGCACAAAAGTCAAGTCCAAATGGATAAAAGACCTCAACATAAATCCAGATATATGGAACCAACCTTATAGAAGAGAAAGTGTTGAATATCCTTGAACTCATTTGCACAGGAGACAACTTCCTGAATAGAACACCAATATTACAGACACTAAGATTTAAAATTAATAAATGGAACCTCATAAAACTAAAAAGCTCTGTAAAGCAAAGTATACCATCAATAGGACAAAATAGCAGCCAACACAATAGCAAAAAGATATTCACAAAACCACATCCAACAGAGGGCTGATTTCCAAAATATATAAAGAACTCAAGAATCTAGACATCAAAAAAAATCCAATTAAAAATGAAGTACAGATCTAAACAGAGAATTCTCAACAGAAAATCTTAAATAGCCAAGAACATTTAAAGAAATGTTTAACATCTTTAGCCTCTAGGGAAATGAAAATCAAAATGACTCTGAAATTCCATCTTACACCTGTCAGAAAGGCAGAGATCAAAAACACAAGTGGCAGCTCATGCTGAAGAGGATGTGGGGCAAGGGTAACATTCCTCCATTGCTGGTGGGTGTGTAAACTTGTACAACCATTTTTGGAAATCAATATGGCAGTATCTCAGAAAATTGGGAAATCAAGTATTAGGGAAATAGTATTTGTGAAGGCAAAATAAAATCAAAACTTAATATTGTTTTTGAAGGGAGATTATTTGTAATTCTTACACTGTCTTCCACATGAATTTGTTTAAACTATAGTATAAAGCCTTAGGTGTGGTCATTTTAACAACCCATATAATAATGGCACATATGGTTGTCATTTATCAACTAACAAATTTGTCTAAATTAAGATGATTAGATAATCTCTGTTGTAAGTTTTTAATTTCACATTTGTTGAAACATTAGTTGTAATTCTCAATTTTATATGACATATTTCTTTTATGGTTTTATTTTACTCAAAAGAAATAGTTACTAAAAGCAACCATTTGAAAATGAACATCCCAGAACTCAAATACTCTCTATACTCAACCAATTCTCAGTCCAGTAAGCCAAAATCCCCATTTACAGACCCCTGGAAATCACACAAGATGTGACTAATTCTAATGCACTACCAATATTAATGAACTGTCATGTATTTATTTTGACATTGACTGCTCGATTCTGGCCAATTTTCTAGAGTTTAAATTCATTCCACAAATACTTCCAAATAGGTGAGTAAGTATTATTGCAAAGATAAAGGAGAAGAGTGAGCAGATCTTTCCAAGAACATGGTACTAAGTAGCTAGTACATTAAAGCCAACATAGGCAGGCAGAGGAATCCATTCAAAGAAGTCTTACTCTTTGATTTCTCTTCTAGTAGTCTCTTATTAGTGAAGTGTTTGAGCACACTGTTTGATGAGTTCACATTTTTTAATTGGAGCCAAGTACTAGTTCTGACATAAGATTTAGCCCCTTACCAGCTGCTACATTAAGCCTTTTAATATCCTGTTTTATGTCACCTGCCCTTTTGGCATGAAATAAAATATATGCTTCACAACATGAGCTAGTTTCAATCTTATCATAAGAAGTTAAACTGACATATGAAATAGGTTATGTAGGTACATTTGTCAAATTATAATTTCCTGTTTCTATAACTTTTTATAAAACACTGGTGATTTAAACAGTAGCTTGTCTTGATAAATTATTAAGCCATAATTAAGAATTTTATCAAAATTTTTGAGGAGTTGAGTAACTGGTATGCTATTAACCATATTCTTAGATAGAGTTATATTGTAAGCACACACACAGAAAGGATTCTTTTAGTTCATTACACAGTGTAAATGGTGAAAACAGTTATTGAAATAGAAGAAACACAATGGGGACATTTTCCTGACACAGTCCAAAGATGTAGAAGGGAGATTAAAAAATGTGTGACAAAATATTACCAAGAAGAGATTTAAAGATTAATTTTCTGTGATTTTTTTAAATTTTTATTTATTATACCAATTCTGTTTAGTTACAAATCTTAAATGTTTCCTAAACAATTTAAAAATTATAATAATACTATTCTATGCCATATGCCTCTTTTTCCTGCTGAAAATTAGATTGAAATGCTGCTTTGTTTAAATTAGATTAAAATAAAACTAATACTAAAGATATTAAATAAAATAGCAAACTAGGAATAAAGTTGCCCTATTTATTGAGATCAGCCTCCATAACATGACTTACAAAATAAAAATGTGTTATTATTCCCTTGTTTATACACACACACTTCAATATGAGTATGAATGATGCTTCAATATTTTTCAGCAGCATGGATAAGAAAATTAAGGCTTTGCCAATTATTAGTAATCTTCCGAGTTCTTCAGACAGAGATGTTAAGCTACATACATGATATTCCTTTTGCAATATTTTTACTGAAGTAGATCCAATAATGATTTGAAAAGTCAAAGCCAGAATTCCTCCTTTATAAACTTACTCAGACCTGTGTTTTCACAAACTGTTGGTATGCTGACAATTTCCAGCTGTTTATCAATAGCCTCAGATTTTGTTTCAGAAGGTTTACAGCTGATTCCCCAAACTCTTTTATTGTGATTCTAATAGACACTTGACAATGTGTCCAGACCAACACAGCTGATATCTGGCCAGGAAGGTACTAATTTGTTCTACCTACCTGTCCTAATTTGTACCACTTCCATAGATATGCTTCCATCACTTGACACAAGATATTCAAGTCATAAACCTAAGCTATATATTCTTGATTCTTTTCTCTTTTTTTTTAAATTTTTATTTTGCAATACAATTCAGTTCTACATATCAGCCACGGATTCCCTTGTTCTCCCCCCTCCCACCCCCCTCACCTTCCCCCCAGCCCGCCCCCCATTCCCATCTCCTCCAGGGCAAAGCCTTCCCCCCAGACTGAGATCAACCTGGTAGACTCAGTCCAGGTAGGTCCAGTCCCCTCCTCCCAGGCCGAGCCAAGAGACCCTGCATAAGCCCCAGGTTTCAAACAGCCAACTCATGCAATGAGCACAGGACCCGGTCCCACTGCCTGGATGCCTCTCAAACAAATCAGGCCAATCAACTGTCTCACCCACTCAGAGGGCCTGATCCAGTTGGTGACCCCTCAGCCATTGGTTCATATTTATGTGTTTCTGTTCATTTGGCTATTTGTCCCTGTGCTTTATCCAACCTTGGTCTCAACAATTCTCGCTCATATAAACCTTCCTCATTCTCGCTAATTGGACTCCCAGAGATCCACCCGGGGCCTAGTCATGGATCTCTGCATCCAGATCCCTCAGTAGTTGGATGAGGTTTCTAGCACGACAATTAGGGTGTTTGGCCATCCCATCACTAGAGTAGGTCAGTTCAGGCTGTCTCTCGACCATTGCCAGCAGTCTGTTGTGGGGGTATCTTTGTGGATTTCTGTGGGCCTCTCTAGCACTTTGCTTCTTCCTATTCTCATGTGGTCTTCATTTACCATGGTCTCCTATTCCTTGTTCTCCCTCTCTGTTGTTGATCCAGCTGGGATCTCCCGCTCCCCCAAGCTCTCTTTCCCTTGACCCTCGCACTTGAAGGAAATCAGAGATACATCACCCTTTACTATAGCCATAAATGACATAAAATACCTTGGGGTAACATTAACCAAGCAAGTGAAGGACCTATATGACAAGAACTTTAAGTCCCTGAAAAAAGAAATTGAAGAAGATGTCAGAAAATGGAAAGATCTCCCATGCTCATGGATAGGCAGGACTAACATAGTAAAAATGGCAATTTTACCCAAAGCAATCCACAGATTCAATGCAATCCCCATCAAAATACCAACACAATTCTTCACAGACCTGGAAAGAATAATACTCAACTTCATATGGAAAAACAAAAAAACTCAGGATAGCAAAAAGAATCCTGTACAATAACACAACCTCTGGAGGCATCACCATCCCTGACTTCAAGCTGTACTATAGAGCTACAGTAATAAAAACAGCTTGGTACTGGCATAAAAACCGACATGTGGACCAATGGAATCGAATTGAAGACCCTGACATTAATCCGCACACCTATGAACAAATAATTTTTGACAAAGAAGCCAAAAGTGCACAATGGAAAAAAGAAAGCATCTTCAACAAATGGTGCTGGCAAAACTGGATATCAACATGTAGAAGGCTGCAAATAGATCCATATCTATCACCGTGCACAAAACTTAAGTCCAAGTGGATCAAGGACCTCAACATAAATCCAGCTACTCTGAACCTGCTAGAAGAGTAAGTAGGAAGTAGTCTTGAACGCATTGGCATAGGAGACCACTTCCTAAATAGAATACCAGTAGCACAACACTGAGAGAAACAATCAATCAATGGGACCTCTTGAAACTGAGAAGCTTTTGTAGGGCAAAGGATACGGTCAACAAGGCAAAGCGACAGCCTACAGAATGGGAAAAGATCTTCACCAACCCCACATCTGACAGAGGACTGATATCCAGAATATATAAGGAACTCAAGAAATTAGACATCAAAATGCCCAACAGTCCAATTAAGAAATGGGCTATAGAACTAAACAGAGAATTCTCAACAGAGGAAACTCAAATGGCTGAAAGATATTTAAGGAATTGCTCAACATCCCTAATCATCAGAGAAATGCAAATCAAAACAACTCTGAGATACCACCTTACACCTGTCAGAATGGCTAAGATCTTTTCTCTTTTTATTACTCTATATTTAGTAGAAAACCACATCATTTTTACTGTCAGACTTGAATAATAATTCTGAGCCTTTTCTAGCACTTCCTCCATAATACACCTCTGTTATGTCCTACCAAGATCAACACAAAGTTGCTTTTCTTCCTGAAATTGTCCTATTCTTACAGTCACAACCATGCTTTCAAAGTTAAATTAGATCACTTCAGGACTCAGCTCAAACTCAATAGTGTCTGGATGAAGAGAAAGGCTTCATAGGCATCAGAAGGTTTATCAGCCTCATAGACAGCTCCTACCACTCTCATTGTCTTATTATGTTAAAGATTATGAATTTATTGTTACTTCTTTCTTAAGTCATTTTCTTTCAAATAGTTACACAATACTCTCCTCATACTTTATACCTTTGTCCAAATGCCAGGTACTCAGATAAAGTTTTGTAACCACCCACCTAAAAGACATGAATTTAGCTATTCTTCACTATTGTGGGGCATTTGATCACACTATGTGAAAATGTAATGCTGTTTTATTCTGAATAGTTTAATAAGGAGCTGAGTGGCAAATCACTAGGCAGAAGAGAATAGGATGAACTTCCAGAGATAGATAGGAACTCTAGGAGGAAAATGAGGTGAAAGTATTTTGCCAGGGAGACATAGAACAAGTTGGACACATGGTATTGAGAAGAGGTAACATGTGACAGAATATAGATTAAAATAAATGGGTTAATTTAAGTTTTAAGAGCTAGTTGGGAGCAAGTCTAAGCTAAGGTCAAGCTTTCATAATTAATAAAAAGTCTCCATGTCATTATTTGGGAGCTAGAAGCCCAAAGAAAGTCCGACTATATTCCATGAATACATGGCTCAACCACATGAACAGAGAGTCCACATTAGTCTGCTGCCACTCACAGTGACTCCAGAAAGCAGGCTAATCAAATTCCTAGAGATGGGTCAGGTAAATGCACCTCCCTGTAGGCGTGAAGTTAGGCTGCCATGGAAAGGCAAGCAACAGCTGCAGCCCAGAGCCAGTAAGGTTGCCTGCTGGACCAACCCAAAGGGGGCAGAGCCAGCTGCCAGCACCATGGGCTAAGTGGAGCCCCACAGCAGGTTTTGCCTGGCAGTTTAAGGTTTGGTTCACATGGTCATAGAAGGCTTCAAGACTGCAAAAAAGCCAGGTCCAGACCAAGAAAACATGTGAACATAGTCATAATAAATAAATTAATAAATAGTTGAAAAATAATAAAGTTTTTAAGAAGAGAGTAAAATAACATAAAAACAATAGTCCACATAAGGATGGGAAATACTGTAATAAAAGATATTTGGATCCTATATAGTGATATATTAAATTTTTAAAATGCTAATGGACAAAAACTACAGCTGCTGAGAGACATTGAATTCTAAAAATGGCTACTGGATTGAACAGCCTACACATTTTAAAGATGTCTTAACTTTAGAATTGAAGTAAGGAAATGTATTGCATTGGGGGATAAGTTATGCTGTTGATACCCAGGAAACAAAAAGCTATGATTTCATTATAAAGATAAGATTTGACTAGGGGAGACCTCCTGAGGATCTTGGCTGCAGACATGAAGGAAGAAACCAGGAGAGACTACAGGGAAGGTGATGAGTATGCTGCTCCCTCTGTGTGGGAACAGCTCTGAGACTGGATGAGGCATATCAACTGTTTTGGCCCAGAATCCTCATGACTTAATATTACATGCCATTTCTTTCATATGGCATGGATAGAGATTTATATTAGTTTGGTTCTGCAGTACAAAAAGACTTATAAAGCTTACAGATGTCTTTTACCTGCTCTAAAATAGAGCAGATAATTGTTCTATAAATATATTAATATGGATTTATGTGTTACCTTTAAAAGTTTGTGTGTATGTGTGTGTGTTTTCAGAACAAAAGGACCAGACACCAATGAAAACAAGTAGCCAAGGTGATTCAGCCTCTCAGAATGCCTCTGTTTCAATTTCCTAAAATATCTGCATCCACAGCAATTTCATAGTGGCTAGCTAAGATGGTTCAGCCTCATACACTGAACAATAAATGATACCATTAGCTTTCCCAAGACTTGAACGTTATCCCAATTATCTCGAGGTCTTCTGAGGATGCTGTCACCACTTGACAAAAGAAAGCAATTTTAAGAACACAATGCCCATATTCTCCAGATGTAGGGTAGGTGATTTTTGGTCAATTGATGGTTATAGATGTTTGTCATTGTTTAGGGGGGTTAGTTGCAGGTTGTTATTGGTCATGGCCATGGAGGAAACTGACTCAAGGAGGTTAGATTCAGGAATCTCTTTCTGAAAAGAAAAAAGTTGGGGATATAGGAATGATAGGATAAAAGGGTAGATTATTGAATCTACTTTTAGACAAAAAAAATTTTACATTGGTATGGATTTTTGTATATTTATATGAATTAAATATTTGTGTTACAACATACTGTAAGGTATTGTACCTATGCAATTCATTTAAAATTGTAATGTAGAGATCTAGTCCTTGAAAGCTACTATTACAAATATATATAGGATAATTGAGATAATAATCAAACTTTTAGTAAGGGTTTAGATGTAGAAAGAAATAAGCTCTATTTAGCCTCATGATAGGTGGTCTTCAAACACTTCAGAGACTGAAGAAATATGCCATTTAAGATGTTTCAATGACATAAGGCTTTTCATGGACAAGGAGACATGTCTGCTCCTGGCAGTACTAATCTGCTTCAAAAAAGGATTACAGGCATCAAAGAACTTTCAGATGGAGTTGGCTTTCAATGTGACAAAACTTGCCACTGGGCAAGAAACTGCCCTTGCCTCAACTGCTGACAGTATGTTGTCTAAATTGGAGAAGCAGGACACAAAAGAAGCCAACAAGGTAGGACAGTCCTTCAAAATTCCTGCTTCACAAAAAAGTTCTGTCAGATATTCTGTACCTGTAGGCTAAAGATGAATGCTCCTTCATTGCAGAGGAACCTTGAGTAACTGTCCAGGTAGCCAGCTGTCTTTGCCATTTTTATAGTTTTGGAAATTGCTTGCTGTGTACTTCCTTTTTACTCAGGTAATATTTTATCCTTCTCAGGTCTCTGATGGGGTTGAAGACTAGATAGCTATAACAAACTCTTTGTTATAAAATTCAGAAAAGAAACTTACAAAAGAGATGTAAAGTTTATGAGGTTGAGATACATGAAAGCTTAAGTTGTTTATCTAAGAAAATATTTTTCTTTATTAAGAAATTTTTTATTCATTTTACATACCAACCACAGATCCCCCACTCTTTCTTCCTCCCACCCCTCCAGCCTTCCTCACCAACCTACTCCACATTCCCTCCTCCAACAAGGTATGGCCTCCCATGGGGAGTCAGCAAACCCTGGTACATTCAGTAGAGACAAGTCCAAGCCTCTCCCTCTGCATCAAGTCTGTGCAAGGTATCCCACCGTAGGTAATAGGCTCCCAAAAGTCACCTCATGCACCAGGTATAGATCCTGATCCCACTGCCAGGGGCCCCTCAAACAGACCAAGCTACACAATTGTCTTGTCTATGCAGAGGGCCTAGTCCAGTCCCATGGAGGCTCCACAGCTGTTAGCCTGAAGTTCATGAGTTCCCACCAGCTTGGTTCAGTTGTTTCTCCATCATGATCTTGATGCCCCCTTGCTCATAGAATCCCTCTTCCCTCTCTTTGACTGGATTCCTGGAGCTTTGCCTGGTGGTTAGATGTGGTTTCTCAGAATATTGGGAATCAAGCTACCTCAAGACCCATGACACCACTCTTGGGCATATACCCAAGGAATACTCAATCATACTACAATAACACTTGCTCAACTATATTCATAGCAGCATTATTTATAACAGCTGGAACCTGGAGCAACCTATATGCTTCTCAACTCAAGAATGGATAAAGAAAATGTGGTACATATATGCAGTGGAGTACTACTCAGTAGTAAAATAAAAAAACAACAACAACATCATGAAATTTATAGGCAAATTGATGGAACTATAAAATATCCTGAGTGAGGTAACTCAGACTCAGAAAGACAAACATGATATATACTCACTCATAAGTAGATATCAGATGTAAAGCAAAGGATAACCAGACTACAACCCATGGCTCCAGAGAAGCTAGCTAACAATAAGAATACTAAGAGGGATGCATGGATTGCCCTCAGAAAGGGAAATAGATGTGATCTCCTGAGTAAATTATAGGTGAGGTGGGGGCAATAGAGGGTAAGGGATGGAGGATGAGAACATAAGGGAATGAGATGGTCAAGCTGGAACAGGAACAGACTATGAAAGAGATATATTGATAGAGGGAGACATTGGGGGTAGGGAGAAACCTGGTGCTAGGGAAGTTCCCAGGAATCCACAATGATGGCCCCAGCTTAGACTACTAGCAATAGTGGAGAGGGTGCCTGAGCTGGCCTATTCCACTGATCAGATTGGTGAATACCCTGTCATCATAGAGCCTTCATCTAGTAATTAATGGAAACAGATGCAGAGATCCACAGCCAAGAAAATATTTTAAGGTCTAAAAATATACTTTCTGGTTGGTAACACAAATTAAGATAGAAAGTGATTTAGGAAGAAAACTTTGGTCTCATCAAGATAGGATACCTAATATAATACTTTCTCCAAAGTTGCCAAATACAAATGGACTGGACATTGTGAAAGTACTTCTTACCTGATAATTGTTCTAATTGTATATCTTTTTACTGTGTTACATTTAAAACATTTTCTTTTTATTTAGACAACAACTGATAATTGTTCTTATTGTATATAGTTCTACTGTGTTAGATTTTAAACATTTCCTTTTTATTTAGAAAGAAAGAGGGAAATGTTGTGGTGTATTTGATCACACTGTGTGAAAAATGGTTACCATTTTACTCTAATTGGTTTAATAAAGAATTAAGTGGCCAATAAATAGGCAGGAGAGGAAGTTGAGACTTCCAGAGAGTGATAAGTACTCAGGAAAGAATCTGAGGCATAGGGATTTTGCCACTGAGATATGGAACAAGTTAGATGCACAGTACTGAGCCACATGTCAGAACAAAGATTAATATAAGTGGGTTAAATTAAATTTTAATAGCTAGTTGTGAACAAGCCTAAGCTAAGGCCAAGCTTTCATAATTAATAAAAAGTCTCCATGTTATTATTTTGGAGCTAACAGTCCAAAGAAAGTCCGACTATACTTCACCATACATCATTTATCTTTTCAAGCTGAATACTATTTCAAATTATAGCACCTGAGTGTTTGCTTTTATAAAGTATGAATTCTCCAACAGAATTCAAGTTCTACAAAGGGAAGAGTTGTTTTCTGTTTATCTATAAACAACAATAACAACAAAAACAACAACAAGTTCATTTATATTAGGACACCTAGTTGACCATGGTACAAGATAGAGACTTCTCCTTTCCTCTTACCCAAGCCACTAAAAACTCCACCTGCCTTGCCTGGAATACTATGCTAACTAGACACCAGGTAAAGCTATGTACTATATTCTCCCTTGGGTCACCAAAACCCCATTTTCCTTTCTTGGGACACTCACCAGCCATGGGGCCAGGAAGCTTCTTCTTCTTCTTCTTCTTCTTCTTCTTCTTCTTCTTCTTCTTCTTCTTCTTCTTCTTCTTCTTCTACCTCCTCTATACATAGACAAAACCCCTGGCTGTCTTTCCTAGAACTCCATGCTACCTTCATCACTTGGTAGGTCTTTCTACTTCCTTCTACCTAGGACCCTCAACACTCTTTGTGCTTTCTAGAAACCAATATATACCATGCTGCCAAAAGGTGCCTCTCCTTTTCATCCCTAGGTTAACAAAACCTCTTACTTCTTTCACTAGGACTCAATGTTTAGCACTCTTCAAACTCTCTAAGAGATGCCCTGCCAAACCAATGAGGTATCATTATTCTTAGCTATGTCCACTCTGACCCAGGACCTTCTGAGGAGCCTAGCACGTATAGCTGACTTTGGCAAGAGAAACTCTCCTAGGGTAGATGTGCTTAGGATCATATTAAACTGTTAGGCCCATTACTCTGCCTCAGAATAAGGACCATCTATAGTTGCCCACACAGCTTCCTTTGACTCTGATATCCTTAGGTCTCAAGATTTCTAGATCACATCATTCTACCTCTCAGCTTAGGACTCTCCCTGGCCATCCACATGACACTGGGAAGAGACCTATACCCAGAGATATATCCCTTCAAGACTACACAACATTGTCTAGTCCGCTATCATTCCTCTAGGTTTCATCAGTTAGATTAAAAGCACATATCCATATCAAAAGACAAAATCAAAACTGTAACTTTAGATACCCAGGTTTCATTGCAAGAATACAAACAATAAGAAAGACAGGAAAACATGTCTCCCCCAAATACCACCCATCATGTAATTGTCACCAATGAGAAGAACTTAGATGAAACTCAAAGCATAGAATGGAAAAGACTGTTATAAACATGTTCATAGAGTTCAGGCAACTCAAAGAAATATAAATAAACATCTGAATAGGCTTTAAAAGAACAGGAATAAACTCCCAAATGAAGTAAAAGACAACATGAACAAGTACCGGAATAAAATATTTAGGAGAATTGAGGAAAGGAACATTGAGTTCAATGAAGGAATGGAAATTCTAAGAAAAAAAAAACTGAAAATAAAGTGGGAAATTTAAAACTTAATACAAAGATATCAGCCAAATGTCTCACTAACAAAATTACCTATGTGAAAGAAAAAATAGTAGGATTTGAAGAAAAGGTAGAAGAAATTGATCATTCAATCCGAGAAAGTATAGGGCTATTTTATAAAGTGAAAAATGAAAAAATAGTCTCAAGAATGGAATGCTCAGGAACTCTGGGACACAGAAGAAAAGTTCAAATCTTTTAATTTGGGGATGAGATGGGGATAATTCCAAGTCACAGGCCTAAAACACATATTTAGTAAAATAATAGAAGACAATGTTCTAAATCGAGGGAAGAAATAACCATGACCACTAAGTCAATTCTACAGGCAATACTGAAAAGAATCTTTCATACTGAAGATATAAGCAGTTTTAGCGGACAGGGAAAAGAAATGGTATTAGGACAGTAATAGAAAGCAAATTAAGACACTATTGTTAAAGAGGACACATGGTTGGGTCATAAACATGAAGAACTCAAGTAGATACTGACCTAGAAGCTTCATTCCTCCTATCTAGTTTTCAATGTGCTAGAGAGTGTTCTTCAAGCTACCAGAGAAGAAAAGTAATCATCAATCTCTACCAGCTGGGAACCTTATAAGCTACAATAATGAATCTGTTGGCAAGATATCCTTTCAAGTGTAGTAGTGGGATGGATATTATTAACCAACCACTCCTGATCAAAGTCCATTCCACAAAACAGAACTCATACCTGGTATGCATCAAAAAAAATGTAGCTAGATAATAACAAACCCTAGGGTAGAAGTTACCGCTTTATCATTATCCTGCTAAGTAAACATAATATTAAAATTATTGCTAATTACTAATTGCTATACCTATAAACTAATGTATTTGTCAACCCTTGTTAGTGAAGATTCTCCTTGTAATAAATAGCAATTATCACAGAAATCCACAACTGATTAATGTTCAGAAAATAAGTGACTGTGGAATGTTCTGTTCTAAATGGATCATCTATATCAGACCCTTCTTTCCAAAGTTCAGAGATTATCAGGGAGCAATTGTACCAGCCAAAAGTGTTAGGTGACTATAAGGAAATGATGTTTGCTAGACACAAAGGCAGATGTACATATGAACTCAAAGTGATTACATCAGCATGCACAAGACATGTACAAGCTCAAATCAGACAAATCCACATAACTAGAATAGGTAGTCCTAATATACCATCCCCCAGCTGAGGAGATAATGGCATTTGGTACTTGTTGGGAAAGGAGAGTCAGTTTACTTTAAGGATGTGATCCTGGTAGGCCAATCACTATCCAGGGCAGTCCCTATATTAAGAAATATTTGGACAACAGAAATTACATTTGATGAGAAAGAGGGAGGAACAGGGAGAAGAGAAAAGGAGAAGAAGAGGGAGAAGGGGAGATGATAGATAGATAGATAGATATAGATAGATAGATAGATAGATAGATAGATAGATAGATAGATAGATGACAGGTAGGTAGATAGATAGATAGATAGATAGATAGATAGATAGATAGATAGATAGATAGACAGATAGATAGATAGATAGATAGACAGAGAGACAGACAGACAGATAGATAGATAGATAGATGAATAGATAGATAGCAGGAAGTTCTGTGTATAGCGTATTGAGGGTGGATGTGGGGTTAGTTGTGCCTATGGGTGGAGTAATAGTTAATATATGTTGTGCAAGATTCTAAAAGAATTTATAAAGATATTATCTTGTAGGTAAAAGCAGGGTACTTTGTACTTAAGTTATGCTTCTTTTTTGTTATGTCTTTTTATTTTATGAGTATATTCATGTTATCCAAATAGCAATTATTAAAATGAGAATGTAATAATTATGCTGAATTTACATAGCGAATAAGTTTTGAATTTTAGTGACAAAAATACACAGTCACATTAACCAAAATGTAAATATCAAGATTTCTTCTCATTCCTATTAAAGATCACAATATCACTGATAACCATAACATGGAGTAGGGTATCCTACTGGGGTACTTTACTCAAGTTTTTCAGCTTTTTTTCTTTTTTTATAATGAAAAATTGTTTTCTACAATTATAGCTTCTTCTAGTCTAATAACCACCATTCCTTTTACACTTTGAAAATATTTTCATTGTTCATATTCATATCTGTCCTACTATTTAATACTCTCATTTCATTATCTATCATATATTTCTTAACTTTTTTCAGTGTTGGGAATTGAATTTGGTGCTTTGTTTATGGCAAGGCAAAATCCCTACTAAAGATGGGCATTTTCTGCCCCTGGATGAGTATCCATTTTGATTATTCATTGTCAGTCTCATTTTGCCAAGTTTTCAGGAAAGTAAGGAGATAAACATACCTAGTCACTCACCCATTGACACTATAAGTTATTTTCCCAAACTTAAACATACCCAAGATCCCTTGAAACTAAAGAAAACCAAAGCAGGTTGAAAAAAAACTTAAAGCCAATATAATATTATCTATGCTCATGACACTGCTGGATTTTTCTTTTTTTCAGAGTAGATGTTCCCAATTGATGAATTTTGTTTGCCAAGGGACATTTAACAATGTTTGGAAGACTTTTAGTGTTATGGTGATGGAGGTGATGGAGATGAGGAGGGAGAAAAAAGTACAGCTGAATTTTCTATAATGTTTATAATAGCCACCCCCACCAACATGAAGCTGTATACTAGACTAAAATGCTTCTAGTTCTGAGGTAAGAAACTCTACTCTAGAGCCAGCATGCTTAGCAAAAGAAATGGAACATTTTTACCTTTTATGCAGCTCTAAAACCTGAAATTTCTCATTTTCTTCTGGCTTTTTTTTTTCAAATGTTTTGGTCTTAGCTTACAAAAAATTCTTGTGAGAAGAGTTGACCAAGGGATTGAGCAGACACAGGAACCTGTTCTTCCTCTCGTGATCACAAGTCTGAATTTAATGAATGACATCACCAGACTGATCTACACCAACCCAAATGTATTAGAGTGCTGAGGTATTCAGTGAACATTAATTAATTAATTCAGTGTGGGTCTATACACATGTGTCCTTATGAGAAAAAGAAGCATGGACAATATACTGCAAGGGAAACTGTACATCAACTGAAAAAGCATTCCATAGAATTTCAAAACAAATAAACACCTTTTCCAGCTGCACATCTGACAGATCTGCTTCTAGAAGACACACACACACACACACACACACACACACACACACACACACATCTCAATAACTATCAGAAAATAAATAACCTAATAAAAACAGGTCATGGATTTAAATAGGGAATCCTAAAAAGAATTTGTTTAAAGTGACTAATAAATACTTTTAAAAGTATTAAACATCCTTAGCCATCAAGAATGTGAAAATTAAAACAACTTTGGGATTTTGCTTCTCCCCATCAGAATATGAGAAAAATAAAATAATAAAATAAAATGGTAACAAATGCTGGAGAGAATGTTGGGAGGAGGTTCTCTTAATCATTGTTTGTAGGAGTTTAAAATGCTATATCCACTGTGAAAATCAGTGTGGATGTCCATCAGAAATCCAGAAAGAGAACAACCATATGTCTCAGTTCTACCACTTGTGGTTTATATTCAGGGGACTCTGTCTCACTGCAAAGACTTATTCAATCAGGTTCATTCATTGCCCCTCTATTCACAATAGGTAAAAAATGGAAGCAACCTAGATATCTGTACTCTGATGAGTGGATAATGAAAATGTGGTACATACATAGACTAGAAATTTTATTCAGCTCAGAAGAGAAATGAATTATGGAATTTGTAAGTAAATAGACTGAATTGAACAAAATTGCATGAAGTAACCCAGGCCCACAACAACAAATGCCATGTGTTCTTCCTCATATGTGCATCCTAGCATCAAGCCCTTATATATGTGTGTTTAGGTTGGAGTATATATGAAAGCCAGGAGGTAGAAAAGGAACAGTTGGAGAGAGATGTCTCAAGTGACAAAGTATAGCAGGACATAGGTGATATGAAGATAGATGAGGTGAATTTGGGGCAGTTTAAACTGGGATTGGAGTAAGGAAATATGGAGTTAGGGGGAGAGGGATGATTAAACAAAATGAATGGCACAAGAGAAATCCAAATGGAACTCTAGTACTTTGTAACCCAATTAAAAATATAAGCAGTAAAAGGAAGATATCCTGCTTGGCTGGGTAATGTTGAACTTCATAGCAGGAATTATTAAATACAAATCCCAGTGTACTCTATGAAATATCTTCTTGTTATCAGGAAGACCCTAAAGCCTTTAAAATTATGCAAGCCATTGTTATTTATCTTGGATGCCTACCAGAACCACTTGATTAGACCTTATTTATGAATACACCACATATCTTCAATGCAAGATATAGAGACATCAACCTGGAATTGAGTTGGGAGTTTCCTCCCTGATGACTAGCTTTTATAGTGTTGGAGAGAGAATGTAAGCAGGTTGCTGAAGGAAAATAGGCATCAGTGGTTTTACCCACTTTAGAATCTTATGAACTAGAAGATAAATCCACCCAGTGAGCTGTGTCCACCTGTATCATAGTGGCATAACTGTTGTGGGAACAGCTGAAGAATCGATGATTTGTTTTGAGGCCTACTCTAGCTACAAGAAGAAATCTACTTCTGTCACTGCGAACCTACTCAAAAACTCATGGCTAAGGATGTCCTAGACCCTAGAGGAAAACTGACTGTTATTGGCACTAAATTTAACATAGTGCCAATTTTCTTTCTGAATAATAGTCTATCCACATAAGCAAATTCTATTCTAAGTTTTAATCATATTAACAGTTAAAACCAGGAGATGCAGAGGTGCATAAATGTGCATACTGAAAATAAGGGATTGTTGAGTGCTCAGCTCTGAACAGGACATTTATACCATATCCTGTGATGCCCATGGTACAATGTAGAATAGAAAATGGGAAACATATCAGGGATACTCTAAACTTTGTTCACAAAAGCTTCTTTTTTCAATAGACAGCAGTAATGTAGAGGCTCATAAGTGGTCAAAGTGCTATAAATAAGTGACTGAGAGTTCATTCCTAAAAAAGACATTTATACCAACCTATTCACATAATTCTCAGTGAACACTGCAGATGACAGGGGTAAAGGAATATAAGATCTGGAGAATGGGAGTTATGGTGATATTTTATTTGTACTAAAATGTTATTTGTATGTTAATAAATAAAGTTGCCTGGGGGTCAGAGCTATTAGCAAGCCATAGGAAAGCTGGGCGGTGGTAGTGCACGCCTTTAATCCCAGCACTTGGTAGGCAGAGCTAGGTGGATCTCTGTGTGTTCAAGGATATAGCCAGCATTGGAGACACACGCCTTTAATCTCAATACCAACCATAGAAGACCTGGAGGTCTGTACAGACAGGCAGTGACTAGGAGGTCATGTGGTTGGATTTACAACCAATGAGAAGGCAGAACAGAAACTCTATTAAAAAAAAAAAAAGACAGACAAAGGAAGTAGGTCTCTTTCGGAGAGGTAGGACCACCGTGAGAGGAAGGGTAAGGTTTTTAGCTCTGACCTCTTGGCTTTCTTCTTTGCATTGGTTCTGTGTTTCTTATTGAATAAGACAGTTACTTCTACAGTGAGTTATATTGTCACCTTCTGTCTTCTAGGCATGACATGGTCATTGTACTCATGCACTCATAGTATCTGTGGCTACCTGCACAGAAGCAAGCCATTCAAATTTCTATCATGAATGGAAGAGGAGCTCATGAGACTCCACCCCCAGCTGAGGATTGATTGGTAGTTGGTGATTGCTGGGGGAATAATAGAATTTTTTTCTTTGATGATGTGGTTAATGGTAGTTAGACATATGTCAGTGGATGAACCCATACCCATGCACATACAGGTAGCACCAACTAGATACCATGAGATGTTAAAATAAAAATATGAAGGCATTAAGTTGAAAGGGGAGCATGTTGGGGATATCCAGCAAGTTGTAGGGATAAAAGAGGAGAATATATGTGATCATAATTGATTGAAACAGGTAAGACATTCTCAAAGAATTAACTTTAAAATGTTATGTCAGGGACAAGGACAGAATCTCTAGTCAGTGGAAAAATACAGACCCCCATAAGACAGGGAACTAGATCATCTTACAGTCAGGTTGCCTAGCAACAGGACATTGAGGCAGAGCCCTTGAACCTTTCACCCTATAAACATCCTATACAAACATCCTGTTAGCTTGCCCCACCTTATGCAGATGACAGCTTCTTGCTCCCCCACCCGGGAACTATATAAACCCTTCTGGAGAAAAATAAAGTTGGCACCTTGATCAGAATCTAGACTTGGTGTATTTCCTTGTATCTCCTGTCCCTATCATTCCGTCCTTAGGGTGGTTGAGAACCCGTTGAAGCCCTGCAAGCGGGGCAATGTTATTATTAAAAATGTTTGTACAGGGGCTGGACAGACATCTCAGAGGTTAAGAGCATTAGCTGTTCTCCCAGAGGTCCTGATTTCAGTTCCCAGCAACCACATGGTGGTTCACAACCATCTATAATGAGATCCAGTGCCCTCTTCTGGCCTGCAGACACACATGCAGGTAGAACACTGTACACATAATAAATAAATAGATCTTTAAAAGAAATGTATGTATAAAGAAAAGAAAGCAGAGTCCATGTGAGGACATGGTACATGACAAACATCTTCAAAAGAGATATGTCTCAGGGGGTATCATACCTGTGGGCTCTTTGATCCTGTGCTTTCAAGTCTAGAACAGAGAAATAAGCTGCCCCATCTGTGATATTTTGCTATGACAATCCTATCAAAGACAGTTGCCTGCATTCGCTATGAATTGTGGGGAAATGATGCTTTATGTATAATAATGCCTTTACGAAAGCAATCATTGAAAACCCCACAATTCCATAATATATAGCTGTACTCAAAGAGTAGCTTTGTATGTTGCCCATAGTGATGAGAAAAACAAAAAGTCAAGGATTTTAAGGAGTTCAAATAATCGGTTTTACTGAGTAGAATGAAAGAATATTATAAAATAAAATGAAATACGTGATTATTAAACAGCAGAATTACACACACACATAGACACATATATACACACACACAATGATTTAAATGGCAATTGGAGAACTGTTTCTAATGAGAGCAAATGCTGTGTACAACATTTTCCTATTGTATTTTTGATGTTTTGAAGTGATTTTTTTAATTTCTGTTGTTCTTTTCTCAGATAGCTTTCATTTAGTTTTGTTTCCTGAAGTTTTATAATCCGTACTTTCAAATGTCAGTAAATTTCAATGAAGCCACTTGAGAGCTTTGTTTTTGAAGTGTTAGACCTATTACCATTGTTTAATTCAGTATTGTGTTTAATGTTCTCTAGTCGTCCTCCTGTATTTTCAAATATCAAGTAGTACTGCAGAAACATGCATGATTCCCTTTGTACTCATCCTTCCATGGTTTATGTGTTGTAAGGTTTCAGGGTTTAAAATTCTTAACCATTATGTATACTTCCCATTTATTTTCTGTACTTTCACAGATATCTTAGTAGCTTTTCCTTAAGCATGTTAAGAAGGCAATGTTCGTACTGAGTGAGCATTTCATATTGTGATGTGGAAGCACCTTCTAAATGGATCCTATAATTTTGGCTTATATCAGAGTTCATAGACCACAGCAATTCTTGTGCAAAGTTTCCTGTGGTACTTGACTTTTCTTCTATAAAAGCAGTTTTGGATGAGAGCTATTAGGGCTTGTTCCTTACCAAAGCATAGCCTAGGGCAGAGTCCATTTCAGAAATAACCTCCAACATGGTCAAAATTATCTACCTTGTTAGAAGGCAATTGCAAAGGCCCAAGAGTTTCTCTTACCCTTGTGAGGACAACATGGTCTCCAAATAATGAATATTTTGTTGAATCACTGCTCATGATTGATTATGTAAGCCACTATAAATTAATTGGGCCAAATTCCCAAACCTCTTGAGTCTGATTAGTCTCCCTCTTTTATTTTTTTTTCTTTTGCCCTTTGAAGTATAAAACTAAAACATGTTTAGTAACTTCAATCTAACTTCATCTGCCCACTCTGGTATATTGCTATACTAATATCTTCTTTTTAAACTTGACATTTTCTGTCCATTATTCTTCCTAAATCTTAGAAGAGTCAAGTGTCCCAAAGCATTTTACAATTTTTACCCAGGTTTTTCTTTCATCTGTGGATATTTCTTTTTGCTTTCTCAACTGACATAGCTTTAACATATATTTCAGCCATCATTAAAGAAGCTTCCTCCTGCAGTACAACAAATACAGAGACCCACAGCCAGACATTATCCAGGGAGTGAGAAAGAAACGTTGGAACACTCAGCCCTAAAGGGAATGTCTCCATCAAATCCCTCCCCTCAGGGCTCAGAGAACCCTGGGGAAGAGGAGGTAGAAAGAACCCAACGTAAGAGTCAAAGGGGATGGACAGTACAAAGAGAGCAAGGTCCTCTAAATCAACATGATCAAAGATCATATGAACTCATATATACTAAAGCAGCATGTCCAGGGCCTGCACAGATCTGCACCAGGTCCTGTGCATATAAATTATGGCCTCAAATTTAGTGCTCTTATGGAATTCCTGAGTGAGTATGCAAACTGGTGGGTCTTTGTTTCTTGTGCCTTCTCTTGGACTTCTTTCTTCTTCTGTTTGTTTTTATCCAATCCTGGAGTTTAAGCTTTTGACTTAGCTCATTACATTATATTTTACTTTATTATTATCCCTTAGAGGATTTTTTCCTAATGAGAGACTGAAAGAGAGTAGATCTAGATAGGAGCTTAGATATGAATGAATTGGGAATAATAGAGGGAAAATTGTAATCAGAATATATTATGTGAGGAAAAAAATACCACATATATTTTTCCTGTTTATATTGTTTTTTATCATCTCATCAAAGAATATTTTTACAAATAAATGATAAACTATTGAGTATATTTTCATATATGTTGTCAAATGTATACAGTTGTATAATTCAAACAACATTCAAAATGCAGAATAACTCAATCTCTAGCAAGTTCTCCAGGGCTTTCCAGTCTGTCTTTTTCCACCTTCAATCAATATGGTTGTTATTTCAAGCACCACAGTGTGGTTGTGTCTGCTGAAAACTTCAAATATATGGAATCCTATCAGAACTGCACTTTGTACCTCGCTACTTGATTTATCCCAGTGCTTTTGAGATGTGGCTACGGCATAACAGATGTCAGTATTTTGCTATATCTTGTCACTGGGTGCTATTCCATTGTATATCATAGCTGGCACTTACATTCCAGTTTTCAGGCATCTGGACTTATTTTACTTTTAGCATATCTTAAGCATTCATGATCACAGATTTTAATGTTTTTAGTTATGTGTATGTTTATATGTGTCTTTCTATGGGTACATGTACAAGAGTGAAGGCACCCTTGGGAGGAAGAGGCATCCTGTCTCTCTGGAACTGTAGTTACAGATAGTTATAAATCACTTGAAATAGGTTCTAGGAATTGAATCTGGTCTTCTGCAAAAGAATATGCTTTCTGAACCATTCAGCCATCTCTATAGACCACCCCTCCATGCTTTCACATGTACATTCCTTTTCAAAACTACTTAATTTGGATAAGTATGTAGAAGTGAATTGCTGGTGGGTGTATTTTAATACGTGTTAAAATATGTTAAATGTTTCCACTATCTACATTAACTTTTATATCTTTGTCATATAGATGATCATTGCTTTGATGCATATTTGACAAAGTATTTTTAAAAGCTGGAAACACTTTTTAGGCCATCTTATAATGCCAGACATTCTCCTTTCTATAAGATACTAAGTAATTCCTTGTCACTCTGTTCATGGTTCATTGGAAGGACTCATCTGTGAACTTCACATGCAGCTGCTGTACTGAATCCATCATTTCTGTCTTGAAATCCTCTCCTTGCACATTGGGACATCAAATTGTCTTTCCTTCTTCAACTCTTCAAAAGTTTCCTTACTTTTTGTCTGTTTTTTAAGTTTGAATTACCAATGGGGTCTCCTCAGTGTCCTATTCTTTTATGTCTGTCTGTCTATATATTTACCAGTTATTTTTTCTTTCTTTCTTTCTTTCTTTCTTTCTTTCTTTCTTTCTTTCTTTCTTTCTTTCTTTCTTTCTTTCTTTCTTTCTTTCTTTCTCTCTCTCTCTCTCTCTCTCTCTCCCTCTCTCTCTCTCTCTCTCTCTCTCCCTCTCTCTCCTTCTCTCTCTCTCTCTCTCTCTCTCTCTCTCTCTCTCTCTCTCTCTCCCTCTCTCTCCCTCTCTCTCTCTCTCTTTCTTTCTATCTTTCTATCACGTATCTATTTAGATTTAGAATTCTGAACTCATATTCATTTTATTATAAAATGCTTACATGTATGTATAATGCATGGTATTCAGTGAATAACATCAATCTCATCTCAATATTTGCTTCAAAGTCATGACAGATTTTCACCCTTGAAGTGTGAAATCCAATCATTAGAAGTAACTGAAAAGGTTGACTCTTTGATAAGGAGACATACGGGCACATTGTCATTTACTAAAGAATAAAAGTTTCTTTGATGATGAGTTCTATCATCTATAGAATGAAAATACATCACTCATAATTTTTCATCATTTTTTCTTTAGTTAATGACAACTGTAGTTGAACTGAGACCTTAACACATAACATGCACATTTATAAAATTGGAGGTAAAAGCAGCAACTGTCTAAATTGCTATTTTAGGGGGAACAAGCCATCCATGTTCCTAAATCATTCTGAAAGGTAGATTTCTGGTGTCTTTTTGGACTAGAATGAAACCATTATTCTGCTAACAAAGATATGTCAAAGTGTGCATGTATCAAAGCCAGTTTCAGAGAGGAAGATGTCAAGCTTGCTGAGTGTTTGTGTAGCTGCTACACCGAGCCTTGAGAGACCATGTAGATCATTTTAGTGATAACCCTGCATGCTTGCTCAAGCTCATTTTTCTCGTCTTTCCTCACTAAGTTCATTGACTTTGTTTTCCATCTCTGAGGTTTTCTTACCCTCTGAGCCATTTATAACTTTAAAATATCTGTCAAATCTCTCTGATATACTGTGTTTCCATTACTAAGCCATTATTGTGGTATATATAGAATACCTTGTCTAAATATCCTTTTAAAAACAATATGCACCCCAATTCTAGATTCACTCCTCAATAACACATTACTTACAGGCCAAACACTTTTACACAATTATAATGTTTTATATAATATCTATGTACATTGTTTGGTCTAGGGATACCATGGAGCTTAAAAGATATGCTATTATGTCCTGAGCAGAAAGTATTAACCATTCTTTGATGGCAGCCATGTTTTTGTTTATACTGTGCTTCCTCACAAGACATATGCAACTTCTCTTACCTTCCCTTTACCATTCACTCAAATCCCCTATTATATTATTCCTTGTTCCTCAGACAAGGCAAACTTTTTCTCGTAGCCATATCTATGCCCAAATTGTCATTCCTACATTAAGCGGTACTCTCCTCCACTCTGCTTTGTATTCATGTGCTCACATTTCACAATTCGTGCCAAATCTGAACATTCATATTGACTGGTCTCAACATTTTGAACAGATAATATAAAAACTGCTGTCCATTATGACATCCCTTTACAGAGCATAATTAAGTTAGATAAGAGTACACAGAATTTAAGCAGTCAGTAGTTATAATTATTTAGGTAAATTCATTAGTGTTTACAAAACATATCACATGTATCTATATAAAAATACTAAATAATTCTATCTCTGAGTCTTTCTTGTCACAAAGAGAATTACTATATGAATGGACTGTATCTAGCGTCCTGATCAAATTTTAAAGAATTTTCAAAGCTTCAGCTTTGTCCTGTGATTTAAATTTGAAGCCATTAAGAGGAGTTTACCTGAGTTTAATAACCACTCTATTTTTCTAGGCAAAAATGAACATTAAAATAGTAGAACTGTGTAATAATTAATTTTATCTTCACAGTGAAAAAGCAACTATATGAATTATAGTATAGATAGAATTTTTAAACTTTTGATTGGCATATATTTGTTATATATAAAATGGCTTTAGTTTTCATACACATATTTACAAAACATTTTGCTTTAGCTCTCTTAGATCTTTCTGGTTACATATGAATTTCAGTATTTTTTCTATTTTTGTGAAGGAAATAATTGTGGTTATTTAATTGGGATTTCATTGATTCTATAAATTGCATTTTTGTAGGATGCTCATATTTGCAAATTTAATTCATAAACATTAAGTTCCTTTATATTTTATACTTTTTCTATTTTTTCAGAGATTTGAAATTTTCATTGTAGAAGTCTTATATCTCCTTGGATAAGTTTATTTCAAAATATTTTATAGCGTTTGATGCTATTGTAAAAGAGAATATGCTTGTGATCTCTTCCTTAGTGTGTTTCCTGGGGATGTATATAAAGGCTACTGATTTGACAGCTGGGAGAAGGAGAATTAGCTTCTTCTGGAGAAGAGCTTTTTATTGTTTGTCCAATACAGAGAGATTATGAAACCCTATACAAACAAACAACAAAAATAGAACCAGCATGTTTTATTTAAATATATTTGGACACACACATACATGCGTGTATACATACACATATTCAACAATAAAGAAAAGTATGGTGGCAGGGAGAGGCTGAAGGGCAGAAAGGGAGTTTGAAAGTGATGTAATTCTATTTATATTAAAAGCATATTAAAAAAAGAAAAAGAAAGCCAATCACTGCAGAGCATGGATGAGGACAAAAGAATAGGCTTGTCTTCCTCACTTGCCAAAATCTATTCTGGCAAATTGTCTCTTCAAGGAATAAGGGTAAACTGATTCTAGAGCTAGAAACAGACTTCTATTTCATTGAAATATGCACACACACACACACACACACACACACACTGTGGACAGTAATTTATTATAACATGTTTTATGTTATCCTAGATTAGACTATTATCAGTTAGCTGATAGAAAAAGAAAAAAATGTAAATGTAAATTTGAACCATTCTGATATCTTGAAAATTAGAGTAACATAATATGTTTTTTAAAAGATGCATCACATAACACAAAATTTATGGTCCTGATGCTTTATTGTGTGCACTAAGTGAAGTCAAACTCAGCTTAAACATTGGTCCATGAATTGGGTAATCCTAAAGTCAGTCACCAGCCTTGAAAATACTTAAAACTCAATTCAATTAACAATGGTGAGGAAAAATGCAATGAATTTGTTTTTCTATATCCCAATGATTGCAGTAACTGCTAGAAAAAGTCACTCCAAGCCTCTGGAAGATCAATCAGTTTTATAAGAGGTAGCTGAAGTGACCCAGCTCAAACTGCTATGGAGTTCAGAGTGTTTTCCTTCAACTACAATTCTTTTATTTCCAAAGGGAACGTTTTTCAAATAAAGCAAGATATGCTTTCTCAAGGCAGGAATGAACAAATGGTTTCATATTAAAAAGATGAAAGTCATACTTTGCTTTGTTTTACTGCTTATGGATGGAGAAAATATTTCTGCTATGTTACCTGCTTGTCTTTGACACCCTGTCAGATTGTTAGTACACAAAGATTAAATTAAAATAAATTGGTAGAATGCAACCTGGAAACTATATAAAAGGATAAAAGGTAAATGTTTGTATCCACAGGAGATTTAAGGCACTCAGAACTCATGGAACAAATCAGACTTAGGAAGAAAATGCCTGTCCATTCCTGTCTTAACTTAGAGGGATGGTAGCCAGCATCCCCTTCAGAAACAAGAAGGTGAATTTAAATTTCAAGTTAATGCACTGTGTTTGAAATCATACCTATTTTAGGAGGATTTTATTAAAAATTTCCCAGGCTTGTGGCACTGTATACCAATGGAATCAGTAATGTCTCTGCCACTCATCATCAATCATCTTATGCCCTTAAGAGTGAAAATAATGTTTAAAGGAACACATTCTTAATCTTACACAGATCTAAAGAGGAGGGAATTAGAAGGTGGAAATGCCAAACAAGCAGTTATATGTGATATTTCTCACCGAATGATGCCCCCCCCTTTTTTTGTTTGTTTGTTTGTTTTTTCGGGGCAGGGTTTTCTGTGTAGCTTTGCGCCTTTCCTGGAACTGAGATCTGCCTGGCTCTGCCTCCTGAGTGCTGGGATAAAAGGCGTGTGCCACCACCGCCCGGCTGATGATTCCAGTTTTTACACTTTGGAAATAACATGCACATAGACACACACATGTGCACACAGATGTCCTTAGACAGATGTAGAAAGAAGTACATTGTTTTTCATGAGCCTGCCTTGGAACTTGCAATCCTGTACTTCAGCTATATCCTGTTTGTTGAGGAAACACACTTTTCCTGAAGCAAACAAATAAACACATGCACTTGCATATTGATAATAGCAATCTCTGAGAACCTTGAACTCAATTTAAAAAATCTCCAGAGTTTTCTTATCGACTGTAAATGAATTTCCATCCTCACACATTCACAGTACAGCAAGTATTTCTATAAAGCAGCACTAGTTTTGTTCCTTATGGTGTCGACCTAAAATCTTGTCACATGAATCATATTCAATTAAGTGTGACGTTACTAAGGCATAATTATCCTTGTTCAATCTTTCTGACTGTGGAGAATTGCAAATATAAGGACAAGTTTTACACACACACACACACACACACACACACACACAATTTGAGTAGCAGTAGTAAAAGCACATGAATACTGTTTTGTTTATTTGTTTGTTTTACTTTTTGGCTCCTTGGGGGGTCCCGCCACCCAGATCCCAAATAAATCACACACAGAGGTTTATACTTACAAATGCCCATCTTGAGCTTGGCTTCTTTCTTGCCAGCTTTCCTTAACTTTAAATTATCCCAGCTACCTTTTCCTGTTCTTTTCTTTAAATCTTACTTACTTTTTTTTTTTTTTTTTTTTTTGGTTTTTCGAGACAGGTTTTCTCTGGGTAGCTTTGATGCCTTTCCTGGAACTCACTCTGTATCCCAGGCTGGCCTCGAACTCACAGAAATCCACCTTTTACATCATTGCTGGTTTTGTAGTTGGGTGGCTGGCCCCTGGAGTCCTCCTCCTTCTCTGGTGACTAAATCTCTGACTGCCAGCCCCACCTGTCCTTTCTCCTGCCTTGCTATTGGCCAGTTCTTTATTATACCATCAGGTATTTTAGACAGGCACAGTAACACAGTTTCCCAGAGTTAAACAAATGCAACAAACAAAAGTAACACACCTTAAAATAATATTCTACAACATTTCTCCCTTTTTGTCTAAAGAAAAATGAAAGGTTTTAACTTTAATGTGCTAAAACTATATACAACAAGTATATATATATATATCAAGTAAGTTATATTTGCAATATTATGTCCATTTGTAGTTAGCATATTCAGAGAAAATAATGCATTATCTATCCTATCTTAGTGAATCCAAAATCTCACACCTAATTTACTTTCTATCATAACTAAGAAAAACTGCAACCATAACTGTTTAGTCTTCTCCTCCATCAAAGACCCAGAAGGATGTGATATTACCTAACAACAGAGACATTTGGTTGCCTGGATAGTCACCCAAATTTTCTCTGCAACATTGAGTCATCCATCTTCAGCCTACAGGCCTAGAGTATCTGGCAGGCTTTTCTATGAAGCAAGAATTTTGGACTGTCCTGCCTCATTGTGGCAATGTTCATCAGTCACTTTCCACTGTGTTCTGCATGTCCAGTCTGCACAGCACTTTGTCAGCAGTCAAAGGTAAGAACAGTTTCTTTGCCCAGTGGCTAACCTTGCCACAATGAAAGCAAACTCCATAAGGAGTTTCTTCAGTGTCCATCATCTTCTCTGAAGTAAATTGGTGCTGCTAGGCGCAGATGTGTCTCTTGTCATGAAAAACTTTAAGTTAATAAAACATTTTAAATGCCATATTCTATAGATCTTTCAAGTATATGGAGACCGTCTATCTAAAATATATCTATTTAACCAAGAAAACATACCTAACATCTACAAATTTGATTGTTATAAATGACTAACTATTGTCCTATGTTTCTTGATTGTCCTATAGTTTCTAATAATAGCTTTCTGCTGTGGGATGACCTGTGTGCTGTAAATATATGTTGCTATGATTGATTGATAAATAAAATGCTGATTGGCCAGTAGCCAGGCAGGAAAGATAGGGTAGGCGGGACAAGGAGGAGAAGAATTCTGGTAGGTGGAAGGCTGAGGCAGAGAGACGCTGCCAGCCACTGCTATGACAAGTGAGATGTAAGGTACCGGTAAGCCACAAGCCACATGGCAACTTATAGATTAATAGATATGGGTTAATTTGAGATATAGGAACTGGATAACAAGAAGCCTGAGCCATTAGGCCAAACAGTTTAAATAATATAAGCATCTGTGTGTTTATTTTATAAGTGGGCTCTGGGACTGCCAGGGCTTGGTGGGAGCTGGAGAGAAACTCTCCAGCTACAGCTTTCAAAAACTAGAACTTTATCTTACATTTTTAAATGAAGTGCATAGATAAAATACCTTAAACAAGAGTAGAAATATATATGCAGTATGTGGTAACAAATCCTTAAATTTGTATCAATATACAAAACCCTTTAGACAGTAGTAGTAACACATATATAATATGTTGTAACAAAATAATCTTAAATTTTTATCAATATACAAAAATTCTTTAAACAAGAATAGAAACATATATACAATGTAACAAAAATAACTTTACCTTTGTATTCCTCTAAATGATATCAAACATCCATAACCCAGCAAATAACAAAATACCATCCATATCCTCCAACTCTTGGGAATGTGGGCATAGTTTTCTCCAAATTTCTTCCTGCTGTCTGTGGACCAAAAGTCTTTAGTGCCCCAGAGAAAAAATTTTGAGATAACGACCAAGTCCTGGGAAGACCAACAGTAACCTTTGCTAAAAGATATAACCTGTCAAGTTTCAGGAGGTCTTGACTGATCAAACCTGATCCATATTAATCCTGAAGGAATCCACAGCCTCTTATCTCCTGTGGGAACAAAACTCTAAAGCATTTTTGATTTCCATTTGATAAATATGTTTTTTGACTTCTTTTTTAAAGTTAAGGCATTTCTAAAATATCTAGATTGGTTCAATTAGCAGTCCAGTTCACAATCCCATGTGTCCTAGCAACTGTCTTTTGCTTCTCAACAATCAAAAAATTCAAAATCAACACATACAGGATTCATAATACCTGTGTATTTTTCATCTTATGTGGCTGATTCTTTTTTATATATTACTTTAATTATCTCTTTAAAGACTTTACTTTATAAACTATTTTTTCTATGACTATATCCTTTTCCTTCTCTTAAGCCTACGCACATTGTTAAATACACTGTAACCTGTTTAGAGGGTTTTCCATCTGGATCTCTTTTACTGTGTACCTCTAGTCTTTTTTGACCATAGGAGCAGACCTTAGACTGATAAGGTACACCTGGATTCTCCACACATATGGCTCTCAGCTGGCCCCACCCATTTCTCGGATCATAAAAGCCAAGCATGAAACTCCAGGCTGGTCAGAGGTTTGTTTGACCAGGAACTGCATTCAACCTTCCTAAAGCTCTAGAATGCCAACACTTGCACTTGGTAGACATTTTTACTTAGTTTTTTGTCCCTACTTAAGGTAATAGCTGCTCAAGGGCTCAGTGATCTGTAGAAAGTGTCTGGCCAAACTCTTAAAGGAACCATATCCCTTTTTTGTTGTTCACCTTTCTCAGGTTCTACAGAAATACATCCCATGTTGGAATGCCATTTTTTTTAACTCTTTGGCTCTTTTGGGGGGCCCCACCACCCAGATCCCAAATAAATCACACACAGAGGCTTATTCTTACTTATGAATGTCTCGGGCCTTAGCTTGGCTTCTTTCTTACTAGCTTTCCTTAGCTCTAAGTTATCCCAGCTACCTTTTGTCTTTGGGCTTATCCTGTTCTCTTACTTCTGTAAATCTTACTCTTACTCTATTGCTGGTTGTGTAGCTGGATGGCTGGCCCTTTGGAGTCCTCCTCCTTCTCTGGCACTAGATCTCTTCTTCCAGATTTCTCATTCTATCTATTCTCTCTGCCTGCCAGCCCCATGTATCCTTTTTCCTGCCATGCTATTGACCAGTTCTTTATTATATCATCAGGTGTATTTAGACAGGCACAGTAACACAGCTTCCCAGAGTTAAACAAATGCAGCAAACAAAAGTGACGCATCTTAAAATAATATTCTACAACAGAATACTTCTGTCAATAATGTAAAAATTTCAATAGTACATAACACAAGTACTTTGTTCAGACCTTTTCCCCAGTCTATAGAAGATGTCTAGGAAGATGTTCTCTGCAACTATTTCCAGGACCGCTGTCATGCCTTGCCCTTTGTGAAGAAAAAAACTTGTGAAACTGAGAAGAATAAACTCTGTATCTTCTGAGTTGTTTTCATCAGGTATTATCATCACAGTCATGAAGATATAACAAATAAAAGTTTACTCCAGCACAGGAGTTCACAATAAGCACAGTACAGATAACTCATCTCTAAGCCAAAATATCTGTACCTTTTTTAAGAAAGCCATCAAATCCTGGAAAGACATTTCTTGTATCTGAGTTCATTGAAAGATAGAGCATTCACTTTGTAAAGTTTAATTATAAATGGTTATGCTATAAATAAGGGGCTATTTATCTGCTGAAGAGTGGAAACTGATCATTCCAACAAACTTCTGAACTTGTCTATCACCTCTTGCTAACTGGGTCCAGACATTTGAAAGCATTTCCTATGCATCCACTGCCAGCTTCCTACCCCAGGCACTCCAGGTCAGATGCTTTGAGTGCAATGGGACATGGATGTTTGGAGAATATATTAATCAGCAGCTCTGTTTGTCTATCTACCTTAGACCTTTCCAGTCTACCATCTGTAAAGGTATCTGGCAAATCAAATGTTTTTGTGTTCTAATATCTTGAATTGGAAGTAGGTGGAAACAAATAAACCATAATAAGCCCAGAATCAATATTGGTGTTTTTATTATTTTCCCAGAGATTGTACCTCCTTTTCATTATTTAATGGCATTGGTGAACTCTTTAAGGTACTTTTCCTAAAAGTGAACTCCAGTGTTATGAATACTGATTTTTTAAATGTATATAATTGACAGTGTCTCTTCTCTTGCCTACATTTCTTTTATAATCTATAATCTTAAATGCCTTACTCTTTATTGTAGTTTAAATCCTAAGTCAAATGTGCCTCTTTGCATATCTGTGTATGCATGCTTGGAAAGTGAGAAACAGTTTTATTTAAAATCTGTGTGTCCTGGGGCTGGGGGGGGGGGCATGTTGACTCAGTTGGCAAAATGCTTGCCATGCAATTATGAAGACCTGGGTGTGGATCCCCAGTACCTACAAAATCTGGGTGTGATGATGCACACTTATAATGACAATGCTAGTGAACAGACATATGTGGATCTATTAAGTACATTGGCCAGCTAGACTAACAAATAAATGTACTTTAGGTTTGGTGACAGATAAAAAGTGTGAGAGTGAGAATTGATTATGAAATCAGATCAAAGCCCAATACAGTGAGCAAGAGGTGTTAAGAAAGGAGGAAGGATGGAAAGCTACATGTGACATTAAAGAATAAAAGTGATTCTTAACATGTGTGGGCTTAGGAGAAGGAAGGGAATGGAGAAGCACTGAAGAATGGGGCCAACAAAACTAAGTCTTACTGGAGAATGCCATATGGAAATCTAATTCCTTGCATGCCTATACAAGTCTAATTATAGCACTAAATGTGTCAAGTGATTGACACACTTGATGTCAACATTTAGTCTCTACAAACCTCTACAGCCTCTTCATACATGTGCAACTCTTACTGCAAGCACATGCATACACATACAACGCAACAAACATGCCACAAAATACATTAAACAAAATATATATGTATTGCAAGTTGGTGCAGCTATGTATATTTCAGTTTTGTCTTCACAAGATAATATAATAAAATACATTTCTATGTATTTGTTAAACAATTAGTAGTTTTTAAAAAACAGATACTTCCCTTCCCTGTTGACTCAGAAACTCTACCCACATCTATGTACACTACCCCATTAACAAGAGACTCAAAACACCCCTACTTCACATCTATCCAACTCGGGAACCGCCTTAACTGTTCCACTTAATGTTGTCAATCTGGTAAAATTCCTAAAACATGCCAGTATTATGCCCCTGTGGCCTTGAGAATCTATTCTATCACTATGGAAATCTCCTGGTGCTTCATTCCACATGGCTGGCCCAAAAAGGAAATTTCATCTCTTGGTCCCATCTACCTAGGGAACTTTCCTGCTGTGGTACTTCATACACCCAGCCCTAAAGGGAATTTAAATATCATGGTTCTGATTATCTCCAGCTTTAGAATCTTCAATTCTCAGATCCCTTCCACACTGATCTTAATGCCACAGGAGAATGCAGAGCAAGTGGAATATAATGACACAAAATGTCACAACTAAAAACCTAACTCTAGATGTCCAGATGCCATTGCAAATATATACAGCTGGGGTCTGTGTCTGTGGCTAGTGTCATCCCAGGAGGCCTTAGGAATCATGTAGGAAGAAATTAAAGGGCTATACTATGCCATTCCAGCTCATCACTAACCTGGGAAAGCTGGCCTAGCCTCTCATGGGCCACTACAGCAAGAGAGCTGGTCCCTACCCTCAGGAGAGAGGACCTCAACCCCTCTCACCACAGGTAATGATGAACCTACCCTGAGGGCATGCATGTAGGGGAGCTGACTCCACCACTGCACCTAAAAAGGGCAGCCCTAGTGGCTCTATCTGACCTGCTGGGCTAACACCCAGGTCCGTAATTGAGCCTTGGATTGATGCACCCTAGCATCTACCCCATCTAGGTCCTGCTGTAGCTCATGAAGGGAATGGTGTAGATGGAAATTTCTCCAGTCCTGCCATGCCCAGCAGCTCAGATGAATCTCTCCCACCTGCAGTTCCACAACTGCTTACAAAATAATTACTCAGAGGCTTATATTAATTATGAACTGTATGCCCTGTGGCTTTAGCTTCTTGCTAGCTACCTCTTTCATCAAAAATTAACCCATCCCTTTCGATCTACATGTTACCATGGTGGCCAGGTCTGCTGGCATCTTGTTGCTCCTTTGGTGGTGGCTGGTGTCTCCCTTGACTCCACCCTTCTTCATATCATCTTCAGTTTGAATGTACTGCCTAACCTTATCCGGCCCTGCCATAGGCCAATGCAGCTTTATTTATTATCCAGTGGGAGCCACACATATTCACAGCATCCAAATAGGCATCCCACAGCAGACTGTCCTGCTGAATAATATCTGAAAGATCTCCAAATCACAGGATACCCCAGAAGAGCTCTGGTGAGGATCCAATGAGGATGGTGTATCAAAAACCAGGAGCCTTGAACCAGACCAATGACTCGTTGCAATGAACAGTTGCCAATCAAGATGATAGGACAAAGGGGTATATTTTATGACACACCGAAGTCTCCAATTCCATCAGGATGGATGAAGAGGTGATAGAGAGTCAAGAGAAGGAGAAGCAGAGATATTTCTGTTTCTGGTGTGTTTTTTGTTCTGTTATGGTTTATTGGATTATGTTGTTATTAACGTTGCTGTTGTTGTTGTTCTTGCTTTTGTTGATTTGCTTGTTTATTTTGTTTTACTTTCTTTCATTGGAGAGATGCAACAGGGATGAGGGGAGATATGGGGGCCTGGGAGGTGAACAGAATTGGGGTGTATGATGTGCCACCTCCAAAGACTCGATAAAGAAGTTTTAAAAAATAAATACATGAATAGAAGAGTCAGTGTCTTTGGGACAGTATGAAAACACCATATCTATATATTATGATCATAGAAAAAGAATTCTAGGACAAGACATAGAAAATTTCTGCAATAATATCACAGAACAATATTTCTCAAATACAGAGAAAAGGAGGCCCATCCAGCTCAGGAGCCCTTCAGAATACTATATGCACAGGATTAAAAGAGAGGAATGGAAAAAATGCATTATAGATAAAACCCTGAAAACATAGAAAAGAATATTTAGAAAACTATAAGAGATAAGGACCCTATCACATATTAAGGCAGGTTTCTTAGAGAGTAACAGTTCACTAGAAATATTTAAGGCCAGTGTGCTTAGAAAGATGGAGTTCAAGTTCTAAAAAACTACAGTGCCAATCCAGAATTATATACTCAGAAAAATTATTCTTTATGAAAGAAGGAAATAGAAAAAAATTCTTTTTATAATATAAACAGATTAAAAGAACTCCTGACCACTAAACCAGATCTGCAAAGGATACCAGCAGAAATACTTTGGACTAACAAGACGGGTAAAGATACCTGAGAGACCACATGAGAAAAATAAACAATATTAGGAGAACTGAAAGATTTCTAAGAATATACAACAGAATCAACAAAACAATAAGAAAAACATACATGTCTGTAGTAATTCTGAATATTGATGTTAGGAATTCTCAAGTAATAGTCAAATTATAAAGACTGTGTTACAAAACAGAACTCATATTTTTGCTGCCTCTATTCACATCTCATCATCAGAGGTAAATACTATCTTAGGGTACATGAGTGGAAAAACATGTTCTAACCAAATAAAATTTAAAAACAAGCTGATGTAGTTTATTCTAATATCTGACTTGAAATAATAGACTTGAAACCAAAACTAGTCTAAAGAAATAAAATAGTTATTTCATACTTACCAATTCAAAAGAATAGTACATTTATATATATATATATATATATATATATATATATATATATATATATATGCATGAAGAATAGGTGTATCCAATTTCATAAAAGGAGCACTAATATACAAAACCACAGATTATTATGGATAGTTATATATTAATAACTGTGAGAGATCTTAGCAAGAAATTGCCTTATTCAGTTTAATTTTAAATTTCCTAAGTGTATTTCAAAAATCTATGAAACATTTTAGGAAACTCTGGAACATCTCATTGTATTTGAGAGAATTCTGCTTTTCATTATATTTATACCTAATTACAAAATTATCTGTTGAAAATCTAGCAGATGCAGAGATCCACAGCCAAGCACTGGGCTGAGCTCTAGAAGTCCTGTTGAAGAGAGGAAGAAGAAATTGTATGAGTCAGGGTGGTCAAGGTCATGATGGGGAAACCCACCAAGATAGCTGACCAGAGCTCCTGGGAGCTCACCAATTCTGGACCAACAGCTAAGGAACCTGCATGGGACCAACCTAGGCCCTCTGCATGTGTGTGACAGTTGTGTAGCTTGGTCTATTTGTGGGGCACCTAGCAGTGGGATCAAGACCTGTCCATGGCACTTGAGCTGGCTTTTGGAAACCTATTCCAGATGCTGGGTTGCCTTGCAAAGCCTGATGCAGGGACTGGGGCTTGGTCCTGCCTCAAATTGATGTGCCATTCTTTATTGATGACCATGGAAAGTCTGCCCCTTTCTAAAAGGAGGAGGAGTGGATGGGGAGGGGATAGATGAGAGGCAGGGGGGTGGGACAGGAGGAAAGTGGGGAGGGGAAACTATGATCAGTATGTAAAATAAATGGAAAAAATAATAAAAAGAAAGAAAATCTGTTTCTAATATTATCTACCAAAACATTTTCATATTTTAGCCTTTTGTTTGTTTTTGGATATTGCTGAAAATTAAGGACAGGTTTGAGTTCTTTCTTGACCACCCAGGCTATTAAATCATATAATAGATAGCCAAGTACATCTCTAAAAATAATAGATTGTCATCTGTTTTGAATGACATAGCTATAAAGGTTGCTGAATCTCTCAAACTTTTTTCCAATTCATTATTTTAGTATTAGGAGATTAAGGAAAATATTTCCATGCTGAACTGTTAATCTAAATATATATTTGAAATTTTTCTTTAGTATATTTTTATTCTAATTTTTGTGATTGTATGAACAGAGTGATCAAAATGCAGGCATACTGTAGTAGTTCTGTACTCACCTCATTTCCTCTGTTGCAGAAGAAATAGCATTGCATACATCTCCTTTCACATTCATATTTTGTGAAAACACCCTTAAAGTTAAGAATAATAGAAATATCTTTCTTATTTCTTCATTGACCCATTGGTGATTCAATTGAGCATTATTTAATTTTCATGAGATTGTAGGCTTTCTGTAATTTTTGTTGTTCTTGAAATCTAACTTTAAGCCGTGATTGTCCATTAAAATACAGGAGGTTATTCCAATTTTTTTTTTTATCTGATGAGATTTGCTCTGTGATCAAGTTTATGTGGTCGATTTTAGAGAAGGTTCCATGGGGTACTGAGAAGAAGGCATATTCTTTTGTGTTAGAGTGGAATGTTCGGTAGATATCTATTAAGTCCATTTGAGTCATAATATCTGTTAGATCCCTTATTTCTCTGTTAAGTTTCTGTCTGGCAGACCTGTCCACTGGTGAGAGTGGGGTGTTGAAGTCTCCCACTAGTAGTGTGTGGGGTTTGATGTGTGATTTAAGTTTTAGTGATGTTTCTTTTACATATGTGGGTGCCCTTGTATTTGGGGCATAAATGTTCAAAATTGAAACTTCATCTTGGTGGATCTTTTCCATGATGAATATGTAATGTCCTTCTGATCTCTTTTGATTGATTTTAGTTTGAAATCTATTTTGTTAGATATTAGGATAGCCACACCAGCTTACTTTTTAAGTCCATTTGAGCAGAAAGTCTTTTCCCAGCCTTTTACTCTGAGGTAGTGTCTGTCTCTGAAGTTGAGGTGTGTTTCTTCTATGCAGCAGAAGAATGGATCCTGTTTTTGTATCCATTCTGTTAGCCTGTGTCTTTTTATAGGCAAATTGAGTCCATTGATATTTATGACCAGCAATTGTTAATCCTGTTATCTTTTGATGGTAGTGTGTGTGTAGTTCCCTTCTTTGGAATTTGCTGCTGTGGGGTTATCTATTGCCTGTGTTTTTCGTGGGTGCATCTAACTTCCTTGGGTTGGAGTTTTCCTTCTAGTGTTTTCTGTAGGGCTGGATTTGTGGACAGGTATTGTTTAAATCTGGTTTTGTCTTGGAATGTCTTGTTCACCCCAAAAGTGTCACAGCCCACAGGTTGAGAACCGCTGCACTATTTTGGTGCAAACCTGGGCGACAAAATCATTAGACTTATAGTAAATTCCTTCTTTCAACATGAAAGCCACTTTATGCTGATCAAATATCATTGGAGATGTGCTCTTTCGCTGTGGCATGATAAGTTTGTCAGGGGCTACACTTTTAGATAAACTGACCCTTTCACTCCTTCTCTATAATCAGTTAACAATTATCAATAGTTCCTTGGATAGGAGTGAAATTCTGTGTTCAATTTCCCTCTCCATGGGATTTTGTCTGGATATGGTTTGCAGAGGTTTTTGTTGCTGTTTGCATGCTGTCATGCCTGCTGTGAGTTCCTGTGTGCAGCTGTCCTCCTCTGTCCAGAGTATACCATTTCCATATAGTCATCCATCATCTTTGGATCTTATGTTGCTTCTGCCCCATCTTCCTCAGTAAACCCTGAGCCTTTGGAGGAGATGATATAGTATATATGTTCCATTTAAGTGAAAACATTCCTTTGTCTCATTCTCTGTACACTGGCCAGTTGTGGTTCTCTGTGTTGGTAATCATCTACTGCACACAGAAGCTTCTCTGATAAAAGAGGAGAGCTGCCTTGATCTGTGCGTATAATGGTAGATTAATAAGACTTGGTTTAATAATTTTTTCACTTAACAGAATAATAGTAGTAGATACTCTTCCAGGGTCTATGATATGTCTAGCCATAAGTTTTTGTCATGATAATGCTGTCATGTGTGGGTGTTATCTTCTGGAGCAGGCTTAAAATCAAATCAGAAAATGGTTGATTGCTTCCATGATTTCAGTGTCCCTTTTGCAGCAGTGGGCATGTCTTGCTAAACCATTCATTATTGTAGCTCACAAGATTCACATCCTGCGAAAACTGGTGATTGATTTTCTCTCTCAGTATATTCCAATTGTTAATAAAAGTGAAATTTGCAGGTAAATGGGTGAAACTGGAAATAATCATTTCGAGTGAGGCATCCCAGGCCACCCAAAGACAAATTTAACATGTTTTCTTTCACTTGTGGGTGTTAGCTTTTTAATACTTAGGTACATGTGCTTCATTTGGAACAACCAGAGGTCATAAAATAACTTAAGTTCATGTAGTGGGACTTTTAAAAGAGTGGAGATAGAATATTCTGGTAAATGAAGGTCAAAAAGGGAATTATGGAACAGGATATATTGAGATGGGGGAGGAAAGAGAAGAGTTGAAGAAGAAAACTGGGAGAGATAGATAACACCAAAAGCTTTAAAAAAATAAAAAGTCATTTGGAAACTTAATACTGTAGAAGCTTCCTAAAATATGTCTGTGTATATAGATACCAAGAATTAAAACTGAGTTACTGTGTAACTGGGTAACAATGCCCCTCCTAGAAACCCGAAACTAACACGTGAAAAGCCTGGTCTCAGGAATGAGTTGCTTGTTTTGGAATTTGGGGCCAGTAAAATTCCAAAGACCCCCAAATACTTTAGTTTATTGCATTTCTGTCAGCTCTGTCTAGAACTTGACATTAAAACCCTATTGCTGAAGATACACACACTTGAGCTGTAAGAAAGAAAATCAAGGTGGTACTATTCTGGAAACTTCATCCCCACTAGCTAACTGTGTCAGTGCTGGAAGATGCTAAGAATTATAGTAATTCTAATGATTAAATACAATTATGAATATTGGTTACTCCTATGTTTCTACTGTTCAATTTTGGTCAGTTTTATTGTCTTAAGCAGTAGTAATTCCTTCAGACTATTAATTCAGTTGATCATTGATTCAATTAGTCATTAAATCTCACTATTTTCTTTTCCAGTATTGAAATCTGACTTTATTTTGGACTGAGACTATTACCAAAACCATCATTTGATGATTGCAAAGTTTCTGTTTTGATCCTCCAGCATTCAAATGCAACGTATATCTTAAGTCAAATTTTGTGTTTAGGAAGTGTTTTATTTACTACCTTTGTTGATTCAAAAATTCTTTTAACCTTATTATAGCACTAATTTTAAAAGTATGTTTAACATAGATTTAGGCAAAATATCTATGCTTTAGACAAGCAAAAAAGTCAAAATCTGTCCTTGAGTCATGTCAGAAATTAAGGAATGATAGTCAACAAATATCAATGTAAGAAGGGTTGATGTTGATTGCATTTTTTCAAATTTGAAAATCTTCATTTGGCAAACCTTTAAGCAATATTAAAGGCAAGATGAATTTTGTCTCTACAATGACAATAGACTTGGAGGGAAAAGGGAAATGTTGGACAAGCAACACAATTATCTCTTTTAACCTTGCATCTCTTTGTTAAGCAATGTCAATCACTACAAAGCAATAAAAAGATATTTCTGTAACATACTAAAGACCATTAAACGTGTGCTGTAGAATTGGCTCAGTGGTTAAAACACTTGCTACTCATGTAGAACAGGCTTGGTGTCCAGCACCCACATTCCACAGCTCATTTCCAAGGGCCTGTAACTTCAGTTCAGTGGCCTCAGATGCTGCCTTCTGTTCTGTCTCTGTAGGCAATTGCAAATGAATGGTACACATACATGCACTCAGATACACACACATACATAAAAAATAAACCTAAATCCTTCCAAAAATTGGAAAAGTGTAGCATTCTATCCTATGACAGAATAGTTGATATTCTAGCACTGTCTAAATGAAGTAGCAGCATCATAAATAAATGAAATAAGTAATTCACATTGTTCTTTGACTAAAATGCTATCCTGCATAAGTATTTCAAACCATTCTCTTGTTTGATCCTTGCCAATGCATTTAACATAGTTTTATTAAGTATTACTAATTCTGTTTAACAAATTAAACAAAGGGGAGATGTCAAAAGTGAAATTACCTATTATGTGGCAGATCACACATCTTTTCAAATTTAATGATTCCTATAACACAAAAACTTAACCACAATAAACTGTGATAACATGCAGAAACAGAAAGGAAAGCATGATTGTAACTACAAGAATGGACATTATGTGTGGGATATTTACTTTAAATTCTGTAGCTAATCTCATGCTGATAAAAACTTTTGAAGGAGAAAACTTATCTAAATTATGAAATGTGAATCACAAAATGTTAATTTTCACAAAGTCGTAGAAACAGTCACTTTGAATATTTGGCATAGGATTTTCAAACTCAGAGAAATGGCGAGAAATAGGAGGCTGTGATACAAGTATTGTACGTTCTAAAGGATGAGTATATGAAATTTGAAATCTATTTAGTAGGTGTAGGAAGTTACAAAGTTGTCTTTTCTGAGCCCCGTCAAATACACAGTTTTTACAACTTAAGAAATAATAATTTAAAAAGGATATGAACAGTATCCTAAAGAAACTGAGCATCAAGAACAGCTGATTTCACGTTTCTTTGCTCACAAAGGTGTAGATTAGTTCCACGTTCCTTGTTAGAAGTTACCACTAAACATTCCCCAACATTCCAAACACTGACATCTATTATTTTGCCCTATAAAATTAGAAAAATAGAACAAAAAGAAAGGAAAAAGCTAATGTATCCTCTGATATGGGATATTGCTGCTTTGAACATTTTAAGACAGAATTTATGTGGAACCAGATTAATTTTAAGGAACTCCCTGTGGGTTCTGTTTGTTGTTTTGAATTGCTTTAATAGTAAACTTGCATTATTTATGTTTATTAATATTTAGAATGCACTCTGCAAGGATGATTTTCATCTGAGTTATAATTAGTCTCAGATGATGAATGCAATAAAATGATTATAAACAACTTTGTGAGATCATTATCAGCGTCCTGGGAGAAAATGTTACAACACTGTTTCAGCATTTCACCTTCAAAGAGCCATGAAATGAGATTCAACCCATTTCAATTTTTACATGGGTCACATTAAATTTATGTTCTTCTTTATGAATTTATTGAAGTTCTCATACTGATTCTCCTAAAATGAAGCTCATAGTTCTCATATATAAATAGTTGGGCATTTGATATTCATCTCTTAATTGAAAGATGGCTTTCTTGTGATGTATTAACCAACTCAGATACATAAAAATTATACATACATTATTGATAAAATTATGAATACATAAAGTAATGTTGGCATTGGAGCACAGTCTCATTGATTAGAATAATACATGTTTGTATCACTTATGTCTGACTATGCACTTTACATTACTGAGTTAAATAATTTATATAATATCCTATTATTTATTTTCATTAGGTTTTATGTTGTGGAAGATTTCAAATACTTTTTAAAATTTTTTTCTAATAAATTAATGTATATGTGCTATAGTGCAATAAATATTTGCTGTGCTACCTTAAATGAAACTTTTAATTTTTCATTGTGATAAATAGTAATATATAAAAATAATAATCTAAATAGATCTTTTTAAATATTTCTTTACTTATAAAATTGGATTTTTAAATCAGGATAATAATTAATTGGGGGAATTTTATACATTTAAGGATTATATTCCATGAAAGTTTTATTTGTTTGCATAACTATCATATTTGAGAGTTCTTGCATTAAGGGCACTGAATGTATTCAGTAATAATATTTGAATATTTGATAAATACATATCCTTTTTATATTTATTTTTAGTCATTTGTAAAAACTATGTTATTCATATTTAAAATAGCCATATATATTTTGTCAAGCATTTTTTTCACTTACTTAAATGCTATTTATTTTTAGAAACTGATTTTCCATACAACACATTTGTTGCTGATATGTACCATGATAAATAAATAATAATGATTTTTGATGTTTCATTAATAGCATTTACAGCACTAAATGTATGCTTCCTTCTACTTCTTTGAGTTTTGTTCACTATTTAATAATAGCTATGGTACATATTTGTATTCTTTCTTTTGAAAAATATAATCACAGAAAATAGTCTTGGTTTTGGTTTTTCAAGACAATGTTTCTTTTGTGTAGTCTTGGCTATCCTGGAACTAGCTCTGTAGATCAGGGTGGGCTTGAACTCATAGAGATCCACCTGCCTCTGCCTCCAGAGTGCTGAAACTAAAGGTGTGCACCACCATGCCCAGCTAAAGAAAATAGTTTGGTCCTATCTGGAGTTGTTAACTATGTGATCATGATTTCTTTTTTTTTCCTTTTTTCCCCTGGAAATTTTTGGATATTGTTTCCACTAACTAGAAATATCATTTTATTTGTAGTTATTGACTTCTTTTTCACAGTTGTTGCTCATTTTCCTCTTGATGTTCCATTGCAACACATTTTCCTTCAGTTTCTCCTCCCTACTCAAATCTTCCCACACTTAGGCCATGGGAAAGTTCTCAGCTTTTCTGTTTATACTTATGCCTGAATGGAGCTAATCCAGTACTTGGTATCGGGTAATGTAAGTGTGCAAATGATCTTTCCTCCAATGTCTAACACCTACCCAGCATATCCATTTGTGTTGCTAATATGAGTTTACATGTCCAGGAGAGAATTCTTCATTCAAAGCAGATGTGTAACTGATTCTTATTTTCCCCATTCACCATTAACATTCTACATATTAACATTATACTGTCAATTCTACTACTAAAACCTTCCCCAATTTTGTCTATATAGCATCCTGTTTTGTTCTTCTGATTCATTATTGATCTTGAACCTAGTTACTATTAGCTTTTCAGTACATATAAAAAAAATCTCTGTGGTTTTCATATTCTCTATTTATGATCTATGTGTCACATATCCCTAATAATTACCATCCACTCTCTTCTCATTACATTTAGGATGTATTGTAGTTTTTCTTTACATCTCATCCTATATGATTAACATCTGCTCATTTCCCCTTCCCCCTGCCAGTCCCATTGTCTTTTGCATTGTTCTTGGGGTGTTTTCACTTTGTCACATCTCCTAGCGAGGTTCTTATTAACTATCTGCCATTAGTCAAATCATCAGTCACAATTACATTTCCTGATGGTATATCCTCATGCTTCTGCTCTCCTATAGTCTGTGGCACTGCGCTCATAGACAGTATCATTTTTTTAAAAACTTTTACACTTCTCATATTGAAATATCATTTTACTTAGTTAAATGCTATTTATTTTTAGAAACTGATTTTCAAATCAGAGGTTTCTTCAAATAAATCTTTTTCTTTCGGCTTAATAAAAATAAACTACAAATGGATTAAACATCTCAACATCAAATTGAAACTGCTAAAATAAAAGACAGAGATATACAACCACAGGTAAGTACTTTCTAAATAGGGCTCTGGTTATTTGGGAAACAAGGCAAATAATTGGTCAATGGGACCTATGAAAGCAGTTACTCTGCTTTGGCTAAAGAAAGTGGTCAGTTGTGTGAATGGGCAGCCCACACAATGGCAGAAATCAGTGTCAGCTGTATATCAGACAGAAAATTAATATCTAAAACACAAAAAAGCAAAGCATCAAGAAAATAAGCTACCTGGGGCTGGGGATCTAGCTCAGTAATTTGGAGTACTCACTGTTTTTGTAGAGGATGGAGGTTCAGTTTCCACTTCTACGTGGTAGGTTACAACCATCTGTCACTTAAGGTCCAGAGGATTCAACTCTCTCTTCTGGTCTTTGAAGGTACAGCATACATGCCTTGCACTCATACACATAAAATGAAAGTATATTTATTTTTTTAAATGAGAAAACATAATAAAAAAGTGCGCTATATATCCAAACATAAAATTCTTAGTGGAAGAAATAAAGACTAGTAAACATTTTAGAAAGTGTTCGAGTTCCTACAGTTAAGCAATTAGAGAAATCCAAGTTAAAACAGTTGCATCTAACCTATCAGAATTGCTATCATATGAAATCAATTGACATTAAATGCCAGTGAGAATGTGGGAAAAGGGGAATTCCAATCTACCATCAACGGGAATGTAAAGTGAAATATCTGTTAAGGAACTCAATGTAGGCTTTCTTCAAAGAAGCTAGAAAAAGAACTATAAAATGACCCACCTATACCACTCGCAGGTGTATGTCCAATATTCTGTTTCAGAAATCCTTGCTTCTCCAGGTTTATTCTGTTTTATTCACATTAACAAAGAAATGAAAAAAATTTAGATGATTATCAACTGATGTATGTGTAATGGAAATGTACATATACACAAAAAATTTTCATCAATTAAAATATAATTTTTAAAAGGAGCTTAAAGAAAGATATCCTGCTAGCTGAATAATGCTGCCCTTAGAATCCATGTTTATTAAACAAAAGCCCCAGTGCCAAGTATGGGTATTTTCTTATGTGTCGAGGGTCAGAAGAGCCCCAGAACCCACCCACCCACACAGTATAGGCTCTGTCCACTGTTCTTTGTTTCTTATCAGAACTATATGTTAAGAATGCTGTTGAAGACACCACACAACTTGATTTTGAGTGAAAAATAAGTCAAGCTGAAGTTGAACTGGTAGGTCTATTGCTGCTACATTACTTAGGTTGCTGGGGAAGAAAGGCATCACTCTGTCCAACTGTGAGTTATTCAAAATGCAAAACAAAGTGACCAGGCAAGGTGTGCTCACTAGTACAGTAGTGGTGTGACTGTTCTGAGGGTCAACAACTGCTCTCTATGAGGTCTGTGGCCTGTGCCAAAGGAAGAAATATATGCTTGGTCTGTAGAGTTCATCAGAAACCTATGGTTGGAAAAGTTTTAGGGGTGAATTCATCACTGCGGTTTGATTTATGTTTATACTCACAGAACAAGGCTACTCCCAGCCTCAGTCAGAGGCATTTCTCTCTGCAGTCAATGCTGGTGAATACAGAGACTCATGGCTTCTTAAAGTGATTAGAATAAGGGACAGTAATGTGCCCATACCCACCCCACAAAAGACATTTATACTACTCCATAAGGCCTAGAAAACATTTTGAAAGAGAGGATGGAAAGCATGTAAGAACTGTATGGTAAGAAGGGCTCCAGAAATGCAGTATTCTGTATATCAAACAATTGCAATCAGAGGCTCACAGTGGCTGAAGTTGCCCACATAAGGTGTGAGGAAGAATGGATATGCTAACAGTCAGGTATTAGTTGGGGAAGAGCTCAAAGGGTGATCACTTTTCCACTGAACTCTGGCTACTGATGGATTCAGTGAAAGGGGGAGTCATTGACTTGTTACATACCCACTGCTGAGCCCACTAGACTCCATTGGACAGGTCTGTAGCTGAAAGATTTCCTGTGTCCCGCCTGGTCCACAGCTGCTCAGAACCAAGTAAACACACAGAGGCTTATTTTAATTAAAACTGCTCAGCTGTTAGCTCAGGCTTACTACTGACTAGCTCTTACACTTAAACTCGGCCCATTTCTGTTAATCTGTATGTTGACACATGTTCCATGGCTTTACCTGTGTGCCACTACATGCTGCGCCCTGGACAGTAGGCTGGTGTCTACTGACTCAGCCTTCCTCTTCCCAGAATTCTCCTTGTCTACTTATCCCACCTATACTTCCTGCCTGACTACTGGCCAGTCAGTGTTTTATTTATCAACCAATCAGAGCAACATATATTCACAGCATACAGAACATCCCACAGCACAGGTCCAAATTCATGTAAATACAGATGCCCTGATTAAATTCCATAAGCTACAAAGCAAAGCTAAAAAGATGTGAACACGTAAAATGGACTTGTAGAGAGGGGTCAGGGAGAGATAAGAAATAGTGAGAGATGAGAGTAGTTAAAAAAAAAATCCACGATATCCTTAGTATAGACTAAAACTCTCAGCAACATGAAATGTCATTTCATATCGGTTGTGGTTGTTATATTTAAAATCTAACAGTAACAATTCATTTCTATACTTACATTTGGCCAACATAATACTTGTACACTTTAGTTTCTAAACTTACATTTTTTAAATTATTTTTGCCTTTAAATACCATTTTCCTTTAGGTATCTATTTTAATCAGCATGTAATTAAATTTTGTTGTGTAAAACAATTGGCAAGAGCATCTGGTTTTTGAAGATAATTTTTAAGCCAATTACATTCATTATCATAATTGATGACTTATATCAGATTTTTTCATGCTTTTATTTTTAATGATTTTTCTGAATACATTTTGTTATTTTATATTACTAATAAAAATATATTAATTTTTTAAAGTTACAAGTATTTCTCCCTGTTTATTTACTGTCTTCCAAATGAAATTACCTTTAAATCTGTAAAGTCATGTGAGTTACATATATGCACTGATATGAAAGTAAAGGGCTATAGATGCTTTCTTAAGTTTTAACACATCTGTAGTAACAGTAATTTCATAATGCATACAAAGCATAAAAAGTTGAAAACTGTGACTTATATTACATAAGATATAGTAAAGTAGTTTGAGTGTGGTGTTTTTGCACATATTAAATATTACCTTAACTTTTTAAAATTGATAATTTAAGATGAGATTGTGTAAGCGTCTTTCCAAACACACACAATTGTAGAGAAAGGACCAAGTAAAGAGTAGGTTTAAAGTAGTAAGGTTTAACCTTGTAAAAATTTCTCTATAAAATACAATTACAAAATCTTCAAAGAGAGCAAGAATAGAAGAAAAATCTACAAAGAAATGAGAGTAATTTAAAAAATTATGTCTTCTATATCCTAATCGTATTAAATATTAATTAATTTAGTTTTCCAGCAACATGGAGTGTTAAACTTATTGAAGAAAGAAAAAATAAGAGATTCAGCTGTATGCTGAAAACAAGAGACACAGTTTTAAAAACACTCATAAGGAGACTGTGAAGAAAGTATAGTATGTTTACATAAATGGCAACTAGGAAGAATTTATAGGTGGATATACGTACATGAGGAAAAAATAGGAATAATTTACCAGAAGCAAATAAGTCAGTTATAAATGCCACAATCAACTTATGCGAGGAAATAAGAATTAAAAGTATATATGACCAACACTGATGTATCTAATTACAAATGAAAAAAGTACAAATACAATCAAAGTCAGAAATATTAATAAAATACTGTGAGAGGGTTTCAGTATTCCAGTGGATAGAGATGCCTGCCACCTTGCAGATGTACACTAAGCATTCAATGTAAAAGTAACACAGCAGACATTGCTTTCAAGAGTCATGAAACCCATTTCAACATACATCATACATCAAACCCCCCAAAAGTGAGTATTAACAAGTGAGAAGACTGAAGTAATGTCAAGTATCCTTTCCCACCTGGTGGGAATTAGATAATGAATCTAATTATCATTACCAGAAAGAAATTAAAAATTCTAATGCAAAAAGATCATTAAAGATAACTGAACAATTACATGAAAAGGAATAAAATAAACTCTAATTAAAGTATAAACTACTAGAAAGACACAACCTGTCATAACTGGCTCTGAAGAAAGAGAAACCTAAATAGATGAGTTATAAGAAAGGAGGTTAATTCAATTGCAATCTTCCCTCTAGACTAAAAGCCCCATAGTTCCTCTAATGGGTAACTCCGAGCATTTAATGGAGAGTTAGCTTCAGCCTATTTCCCTGTCTGCCAAATTGAAGAGGAAAAAAACATTTTCACAAGTTAATTCCTTGAAGTCAGGAATAGTATAATAACAAACCCACACAAGGAAACCCCAGGTATTAAATTACAGGCCAAAGATCCCAGTGAAAACAGATTTTAAACGTCAAAAGACAGCGGACAGGAATTTGAAAGAGAACAAGGAAGGGTATTTGGAAGGGTTTGGAGTGTGGAAGGTGAAGGGAGAAATGATATGACTGTATTGTAATATCAAAAAATGAAAGAACTAATTAAACCATTTTTTAAAACTTCTCAAAATGTTAGGAACTTGAGTTCAATAGCACAATAAAATAGGTTTAATTTATTATCAAAGAGGAGTTATTCCTGTGTTGCAGAAAATAGCTTTTACTCAAATCAATAAATATACTCTGCCTCATTAAGAAAACAATGATAAAAATAATATTATGCTTTTTTTGATATATTTTTCAAATCAATACATCTTAAAATAAAACATCAGCAAGTTAGATTTAGAAAATATAAGCCATAATATAATTTGAAAAGAATAAAATAAGCCAGTAACTAATATTATATTAAATAGTGAAAAGCTGGAAACTGAAAGTCAGTGATAAGGAACAGGATGGTTTCTCTCTCCATCACTAGTCAAAGGATATGGGAGCCCTATGCCGAAGAGAGAGAGAAAAAAAAAAGACTCATACACACTGGAAACAGAAATGTAAAAATGACTATTTAGAGATGACATGACCAAATATATTATCCATATAATTATATATAATATGTTAGAGGATATTCTACTAAGTGAAACAAGGCATGCAGATAATGACAAGTTAGAGGACATTCTACTAACTGAAACGAGGCATGCAGATAATGACAAATATTGCTTGATCTCATCTGTGGAATTCTAACACCTAACTCATAAAAGTCAGAGATTTGAGTGGCTTGCAATTGACAGGGCGGGGCTTTGGGGAATGAAGAGATGCTTACTGAAGACTACAAGATTTCAACTATGGTGGATTATTGAGTTCTAAAGATCTAATGTCAGTCAGCCTGATGGCTACAGTTGGCGATACATGCTGGAAATCTCCTAAGATTGAACTGTATAAATGTTTTCATCATAGAAAAAAAAAAAAAACTCTAAGAGGTCATGTTTATCAATGATAATGTATACATTTCTACATATGTATTGATTAAATAATCACATTTTAGCTTTATTTCCAAAACTGATTATTATTATCCTGTGTAGAGGGGCCTGCATGCCACGGTGCATATGTGATAGTTGCAGAACAATTTTGTGGAGCTGCTTCTCAGCCAGGGGTCAAACTCAGGTCGCTGTGCAGTAATCACTTCCCTCACTTAGCTATCTTCCTGGCTCTAAAGAATCACATTTTAAATCTTAAATATATATAACTTTTGTCTATTATATCTCAGTAAAGCTGCAAAACTAACCAGGTTAAAATTCGAATTAGTATGGTTGGTATAGTTACTAAGACACTGGAAGTTGTCAGATTTTTTTCTAAAAGAAAGAAAATAAAATTTTCTAAATGATGTAAATATTTAAAATTAAATGTAAACACATACCTCAAAATTCCATGTTTTAATTTGAAATAGTACTCTTTGCCATATTTTATTACTCATTTGCATATGCTTACTCTTACTAAGGTATTTGGTGTTAGGAAATGGTCTAGCTTCCCATCTATTGTTTGCTTTTGATCAGTACAGGATTTTATAGTGTAGTATGTGCATCACCTTGTGTGGTGAAAACATACCAGATTTCATCTTTCAATTTTGTAGTCTATTATGTAATTCTGTGTATTTGTATAGCATGTTGTATTGATCTTCCAAAGGAGTTCTATGCTATCACACTGTTATACAGGTTTACATTTTAAGATATTGAAATTGCTTCCTACTTGTGTATCTTAAAAAATGAAATATTTTTTATTTACTATGATTAGGTGATATAAAGCCATTTTTGCAATCCAATATGCCATTCATAAGTATATAAAGATGATCTAAAATCAACTCATTTCTGATAGAGATTTGTATTTTTCTAGAATCTCACACTGAAAATCCACAATGATTTTATTTAGTTTTAGTGTGCAACATTTGTACATTAAGTAAGTCAACATTTTGTTAATGAATTTAGATTTAATGTAACTTGGGAAGCTCAAAAAAGAATAGGGTGTAAACGAATTTTTAAACAGTCTTATTAAATAAAAAACACAGAGCCAAATACAGGGGTGAAAGCCATGGAGATCAGGGAAATAGTGATAGCCACCAGCTGACCTTAGCTCACCACGCATCCATAGCTTCCCAAGCAAGAGCTTCTTCCTGTCTGACCTGTGCCTTTATTGCCTTGCTGTTCTGCCTTCTCACTGGCTCTTAGCCCAGCTACCTCACTCCCTTGTCACTGCCTGTCTGTACAGACCTCCAGGTCTCTATGGTTGGTACTGGGATTAAAGGCATGTGTCACCACGCTTGGCTGTTCCCTAGTGTGTCCTTGAACATACAGAGACTCTGCTTGCCACGTGATCGGATTAAGGGCATGTGCTACCACTGCCTGACTTTTGTTTATGGCTGGCTATGTCCTCTGATCTCCAGGCAAACTTTCTTTATTAATATACAAATGAAATATCACCACATTTCAGCACAAATAGAATATCACCACAATAGGGAGTGTGTGGTTTAGCTGAAACACAAAGTTTAGTAGGAGCTAAAACAACACTCGTGGAGACTAGTTGTCAGCAAAGATGGAAACTAAAGATTTTTCTTTCCAAGTATTATTTGAGTTTAGCCTGTGATCAACTCATACCAAATTAATCTAAAACAAACAAAGCAATTGTGCCTCATGAGATTAAAGGATAGGGTAAAGTATTTTTATAGTATAAGTATTATTATGATATAAATGATACTATAGCTATTTTGCAGGAAGCCCATTGAGAGATGAATCCAACAAGATTCACACAGTGTGAGTAATGTGAAATAGTATTGATTAATCAATTTCACTTTTTTCTAAATGGTTTATTGTTTTAAACATTCCATTTTCTAATAAACTTCATGATAATACTTCATTCTGTAAGTGATTAATAGATATGGAGTACAAGAATATCTCCCAGATCTCAGAATCACAATGTGTCAACAGGAATCGACCTGGGATCTCACTGAGTCAACACAAAAGTTAACAAGAAACTTGTCATGGACTTTTCTTTGTTCACACCATCACATCCTGGCATATGTTGTTAAATGATTTGTTCTGAGAAATGCATCAACAGGAAATGTTGCCTTTATGTAAACACCAAACAGTTTGCTTACCCAACTGTATATAGATTGGTCAATCACTCTGTGACCTATTGTTGCAAATAAGAGATATGGTGCATAAAAGGTTAATGAGGCTGCTGTGAATGTAACAAGGCCAGTTGCTAAACAGTAAGCCTTTTCATTCTTCAAGCAGGAGTGTACTGCAAAATAACAAGGTGAGTGTGGTGGCTCACGCCTATAAATTCAGCATACAGCAGACTGAGGAAGGATGGATTAACACAAATTTCAGTCCATCCTGAACTACATAGTGAGCTGGAGGTGAGATTGTGCTCCAGTGTGAGACCCTATCTCAAAAAAAAAAAATCAAGATAAATACATAAATAAACAATGTAGTGAGTGCATTAGAAAGTACACTAGACTTTCTATTATTATCAGTGTTCTGTAGTCTGTGTAGTATATGATCTGTCATTGTGCAAGACTTCAGTGGGTCTGTTTATACCTCTGTCAGCAAAAACACATGTGTAAAGTGTTGAGCTACAGCTTGTGATAGTCATGTCACTATTAAGTAGTGACTTTCACTCTACTCTAACTTTATGGAGCCAAAGTCATGTAACTGGTCCATAATTGACCCAGATACTGTTAAACAGTCCATGACTATACTTGCAAAATATTAGGATATAAATTTCACCATAATTTTAAAGTATTTTATTTAGGGAATAATTATATCCAAAGTGCCTAAATCACAAGATTATCTTCCTCCAAATAGCCATACACTTCAAAATGTGATTTAAATTTTATGGACTCTTGAATTAATACATACAAATTCACTTTCATGTTCAATCTTGAGCCTAAAGTAATCTTTTCCTCTGAATTCCTGCAAATCTCACATACTATGTTTCATTAATCTATCATTCTTTATTCATTATATTGTATTACTAGTGATCCTAAATCTTCTTCTTATTCATTGTAACTGTAAGAGTTATTAGGGCAGGCCATTTGTTCCTTTAAAAATGCCCCTCTATCGCTCTATGTAGTACATTCATATAGCATGGAGTCAGTGCCCAGAACATGGTGCTTGAATGATTATTGCACGAGAATAGTCAGTGTGCCTATCAATACACAAACAGAATTATATGAATAGAGGTACAAGTATTAAATATTTCATTGATTTTTTTGACAAGTGACATTTAAACACAGACTTTATGACTGTAAATATTCTCTCTCCAGACTGGAGAGATGGCTCAGTGGTTTCAGAGCAGTTGTTGCTCTTACTGAGGACCAGAGTTCAATACCTAGCATCCAAATGACGACTCAGCATCCTCTATATTTCCATTTCTAGGAGATCTGACATATTTTCTGATCTCTATGGGTACAAAACATACACACATATTGCATAGATATGCATGCAAGCAAAATGTTCATGCACATAAAATAAGATAAATCAATCTAAAATCAAACTTGCTCACCTGGAAGCTTTATGGAGTAAAACCATAAATATATACAAACCCCTCATATATAGATATGCATATATATATATATATATATTCACTTAATTTAGTTGTTTCATTTGTCCATTTATGTCAGAATTTTCAATCCATAAAGAAACATTGGAACTTGATTTTAAATTTGAATAGTATATGAATCTAACAAACATTTATTTGTGTTTTTAATTTATATTTGCCTTGAAATACAGGCATGACACATTACTTTGTATGGACTCAAAAGTTTCAGCAAACTACATTTAAGATATGTATATCAGGATTGAAAAGTTAACAATCTTATTCCTGGGAAGTTATCTCTGAATCAATTGCTAGTTAGCTTTCTCTCCTAACAGACACAAATCACGGCACTTTGAATGGCAAAATGTTATCATTAGTCATTTCAGGATCTATTATCCTATCTAACACATACTCACCCCAGTCTTTTAGTTAAGGCTTTGGCAGAGGAGATAAGCTATAGACTGTCTCAAGACAGGTTGCACTAGTAAATAGCCTTGATTGTCCTGTAGTCATCCTATAATATAACTGCTAAGATATGCTATAGCCAATCATAATACAATTGGCTAAACTATTCCTATCTCAAATATCAAGAAGCCTGTGACCTGATTTTCATGATTACCCATAAATGAATTCTTAGGTGAATTTATGAAGTGTTATCTGAAAATGCAAACCCTGGGAATAAAGAACATTCTTACTGCTGGATTATGAGACTGGACAATGGGATGAAAGAACAATGTTATATGCCTGTTATTTGATAAAATTTTCATGAACATAAAGGTAAGAGAAAAAGTTTCTTCTCTCTTCATTCCTTCCATCTTTTTACTTGTCAGAGTAGGATTAATATAGATAAGGCTTGTGCCAAGAGTCACCTGTTAAGAATGAATGGATCCCAGGAAAGAAAGACTGAGACTTCTCCATGATTCAGAAATAGTTTATTTGTCAGTAATGCATTGGTACTTCTCACCACGATCTAAAGCCTAAGTAAAGACATCATAGGCAGAACTCCAATATTCTTTGATTTTATTTTATTTTTCCACTTTCCTATATTTTGTTTATTAAATGGTCAATGAGAAGGTTGCCCTGAGACACCAAATGCCATAAGAATAGTGCAGTATTTACTTAAAAAACACAAGTAGACTGGAATTTATGCAACTGCTAATGTATATCTCTCTGGAAAGCATAAAAACAAAGTTTACTTAACACTGGACTTTTTAAGATATTGTACTTAGATCATACACCAAAATTTAAGATTTTGACTGAGTGTTTCTATCAGGTATCCTTTGTTTTTAAGAAATGATAACATTTAGATAAAGTTCTTTGATTATAAAAACAGTATTTTATTTAAAATCATACTATTTGTGAAATGAAGCCATATGAACTAAAGACACAAAATGTCTAAGTGGATGTGTAGGCCTCTTCCAATGATGTTATGTGGGAGAGACAGGGAGAAAAAGAGGGAAGGGTAGACAACAGATAAGAGCATTGTGTGTTCTAGAAGTGTGTGTTTATCATCTTTGTGTCATGTCACTGCAATGTGTGTCTTAATAAGATTTTATGATGGTACTTTTCCAAACTTTATCCTCTGGCTTCCACTCCATATTTTTATATTGGAAAATTGTTGAAATTTAAGACCAGAGGTTTTTTTTAAAATTAATATGATTTGTTTATAAGTTTTTACTCATTGAGGCATTGAGGCATCCAAGGTTGACATTGATCATATCATCTTCCTTATTCAGTCTCCTAAGTGCAAGCATTGTTGTTGGGTGCAACAATACACTACCTGCAAAGCTTTCACTGCTTGAGGCTTCAAATCAATCTTTCATAACATTTTAATTTTAATTCTATGAACTATTGGCTTTACAAGTTATTAAACTGTGAGTTCTGATTCCATCTAAACATTGAAAAGTGAGCAGTAAAATAGAAAGACAGCTAAATTTGGGTCCAAAGGAGAGATCTTGGTACACAAAAATACCAACTGAAAATAGTGTCAACTTCAGGAAGCCCAACTTTTGGTAAAGTCCAATATAGAAACTCCATGTGAGAGCCCACAGACCTATACTGCCCACCTATCTAGCTATCAGCTACCCTAACAACTAAATTTCTCTGAATCCACATAACATTATGACCTGGAACTCTAGTAGGGATTCCAAACCTAGTCCACTTACCCATCAGTCACCTCACTCAACAGCTCATAATGAAAATTGGGCAGTGTATTTCACCCTTGACACTAGATATGAACACCTAATTGACCTCATCACCTCCTGACCTTTACCTGAAGAAATATAGCATCCTATGCCATCCCTGCACTAGCCACATATTGTAACCACAGATACTGCCACGCAAGGACTTCCTGTAGATTTCAGAAAGCTTGCCTTGAACTTCTGAAGAATGAAAGTGAGACTCTTTAAGCCTAAAGAAAGTTAATGCATAAACTCCAAAGGTGTACCTATCAGCTCAGCTGAGACCACTCTTGGTATCCCATTAACACATCAACACAGAATAGCCTCAAGACTAAAAGCCAAGTACCATTCAGCTGGTTACAACTGAAAAGTTGGAGTAATAACAAACGAATATCCAAATACCAACCCAACAAATGGGAGATCAGGTATCCATACAAGAAAAATCACTAAGGACCTGACTCCAGACACTTAGATTTCATTGCAACACATAACCAACATGAAAACCAAGACAGCTTGGCTCCTCCCAAACTCAGCACTCCCACTATAATATTCCTGGAGAGGGCAACTGAGCAAATGCACAAGACAATAATTTCAAAACAGCAATTTTTTGTTCAACGATGTTCAAGGGGTTCAAATAAGATGATAAGTTAATCAAGAACTTAGAAAGAAAAACAGATGTTTGAGTAACATAATAAAAAACAAATCAAGCTATGAAAATAGAATTTAATAAAGAGTATGAATCTTTAAATAAAGGGTAAACTGGAATCAAATGTGATATGAAAAACACAGGAAATCAAACAAAAAGTGCAGCAGAAGCTTCAGCAATAGATTGGGTCAAGTGGAAGAGTTAATATTGGGTCTCAAAGACATGATATAGGAAATAAATAACTGAGTAAAAGAAAATGTTATATCTAAAGTAACACAGGCATGAAACATGAAATTACTGGAGCACAATGAAAAACCAAATTTGCAAAGTATAAGTATAGAAGAAGGAGAATGCATCCCCCAATATATTGTGCACCCTAATAAGTTTATCTGGGATCAGAGAACAGTTGCTAGATAGACATAGAGGCCAGAAAACAGTGGCACACACACCTTTAATCCTAGCATTCTGGAGGCAGAGATCCATTCTGATCTCTGTGCGTTCAAAGCCACACTGGAAACAGCCAGGCATGGTGGCACACACCTTAATCCCAGGAAGTGATGGCAGGAAGAAGAAAGGTATATAAGGTGTGAGGACCAAGAACTAGAGCCTTTTTAAGCTTTTAGCTTTTAGCAGCAGTTTAGCTGAGATCTATTCAGATGAGGATTCAGAGTCTGAGGAAACAAGATCAGCCAAGAAGTTGAAGAGGTGAGGTTAGCTGTGACTTGTTCTGTCTCTCTGATTTCTCAGCTATCATCTCAATATCTGGCTCTGTTTTTTTTTGTTTTTTTTTTAATAAGACCTTTTAAGATTTGTGTTACAAGAGAATAAACCCAGGGCAAAGCCACAGAAAACTTTCCCAAGAAAATCTACCAAAACTAAAGAAAGAGATGCTTATCAAAATGTACAAGGCATCCAGAAGACCAAATAGAAAAGACCAGAAATGAAACTCACAATGCCACATAATAATTAAAACACCAACTCAAGCACAGAACAATGAAAACATGTAGCTAGAGTTTTCTCCAGTCCTGCCCAGACCAGCAGCTGCTCAGACCCAAATAAACACACACACAGGCTTATATTATTTTTAAACTATATGGCCTAATGGTTCAGACTTCTCACTAGCTAGCTCTTAAATTAATCCATTTCTACAAATCTATACTTTGCCATGTGGCTTGTGGCTTACCAGTACTTTACATCTTGCTTCTCCTGGCAGTGGCTAGCAGTCTCCCTGCTCTCTCTTTCTGCTTCCCCTCTCTCTAGTTAGAATGTCCCGCCTAACCTTATTCTGCCTCACCATTGGTCAAACAGCTTTATTTATCAACCAATCAGAGCAACACATACTAACAGCATACAGAACGACATCACCCATCAAAAACATATTTGAAACACGAATAAAAAGTCTAAGTCACCAGGCAGTGGTGGCACACGCCTTTAATCCCAGCACTCAGGAGACAAAGACAGGCGGATCTTTGTGAGTTCGAGGCCAGCCTGGTCTACAAAGCAAGTTCCAGGAAAGGCACAAAGCTACACAGAGAAACCCTGTCTCAAAAGAACCAAAAAAAAAAAGAAAAGTCTAAGTCACATGGAATGCAAGTCAATTAGAATAACACGGGGCATTTCAATGGAGATTTAGGCAGTGAGAAAGGTCTGGGCTTACATCTTAAACATTCTGACAGAACAATAAAGGAAAGAGAATTGGGCCAAAAGACATATCTTAGCTCCCACATGTGGAGAAGCTGAGGCTTGGCACCATGTGGTAGGATCAGAGTCCCTGAAATAAGTCCAAGAAGGATTGTTGTTGAAGTTACAGTAGAGATTCTAGCATTTGGAAGATGCCATTTTTCTGTTGTTCTGTGAAAAAAATGTCATTTGGGACTATTGAGTTTGCAAATTGGTTTAGGTAGTATGGAATGCTAAGTCTTCCTATCCATGACATGGGATGTCTTCATAATTTTCCTGCATCCTCTTCCATTTCATCAATGGTTTATAATTTTCACTGTAGAGAACATTTCACTATTTATTTATTTATTTGTTTGTTGGTTTGTTTAAAATAGGTTCTCCTCTCCCCCATATCCATGCCCCCTCATTTTCACTTCAGAAAAAAGCAGGCCTCCAAGAGATGACTTCCAAACAGAAAAGCATTATCAGATTATTTTGACAGGATATGAACATCACAGGGTACCTACTATAGTAAGACAGGCGATAAAATCCTATAGAACTGCAGGCAGGGTCAAGTAAGTGGACTAGGCTGGGTATTTTACTAGATACATAGATCCTAGTTTATTAATAGGGAATTTCTTAGGACACATCTCATAATAGTCTAAACTATTTTTTCCTTGCCTTCATTAATCTACTGAAATTCGAGCTTGCTTAATCTATTATCAGTAGAAAGCCTTAAATTGGTGTTTTTGGAATTCTATCAAAACAAATATAGACAAATACAGTTTAAACACTTTAAACAACTATAGGTATTTAATTTGTATAATAATCTCAAAGAACAGTCCTACCATTAATGAAGAAAACATTGAATTATAATTTTATTCAAATTATAATTCCTTAATTTCAGCATTTTCCCTTTATAGCTTTATTGGGTGATCATGAGCTCTGATTATAGCAATACATTCATCCACCATTATTCAAATACTATGAGATCTCATGCATTTTTGATGGTTATATGTAATAATTTATGAAAATGTAAAGGTCAAAAACAGCGTCATATAAATGGATTGAGGAGGTTGTAGTTATACATTTAGGAATACACAAATACACACATATACATATAAATACAAACACATATGTATATAGGTAATAAAAACCAAAGAAGAGGCTATAGAATTTGAAAAAAAAAAACAAGGGGAAGTATTGGAGGGATAAGAATGAGGAATGAAAGAGGGAGATAATTTAATTATATTTTAATTTCAAAATTTTAAAAAAAGTATTATAAAATGCTGCATCTCAGAAACAGAAACAGTTAAAGTGTAAGTAGATTTTCCAGACTGAATATATAGTTAGTGTTCAGGAATTATGTGTGGAATGTTTAGAAATTATTATGTATTATATTCAGGAATATGAGTGTGCATTTCTCTAAAGTAAATTTTCAGGAATGAGAAGGTGAATTATATGGAAAATTTCATTATAAATTCCCAGTTTCCAGAATGGCCTTATGCTTAAAAAGATTTCATTCTGAACTTTTAAGTATGCAGTGGATACTTGTGTAATATTTATTTAAAGAGAAATTATGGGTTTGTCTACTATCATTGTATTACTTTTAATTTTATTCTTTATTGTTTTCACAAAAGTCAATTACAAGTTAATATTAGTTCTTAAGAAACAAATTTCATCATAAATCTTTCATACATACATGTCACTACACATGCTTCTCATTCTTCCCCTCCCCCCACCCTTGTCTGTGTAGATATGTGCTTTGACTCCATTTCTTCCCAAAGTTAGAACACTTTCTGCTTCCCTATAACATATGTCCCCTACCCCTCTATACACCCTTAAGATCTCTTCATTCCCCTACTAGTTTTATGAGAGAAGCCGGACATCATTTTTCTCTCTGAATCTGGCTTCTTTTACTGTTTCCCAGAATGATTTCTTCTTTTATCACTTTTGAGGATATTCCATAATTGTGTGGGTGTGTTTGTATGTGGGTGTGTTTGTGTGTGTGTGTGTGTGTGTGTGTGTGCGCGCGCGCGCGCGTGCGCATGTGTGTATGTGTTATGGCTGTATAAAATTCCATTGAATAAGTCTATCATATTGTCTTTATTAATTTATCTCTTATACAAAACTAGTCTGGTTCCAATTCCTATCTACTATGAACAGTGTAACTACATGTTTATTTAAATATCACTGTGGTATATTGATTTAGTGTCCTTTGGGTATATATCCAAGCATCATATATAGCTAGCTGCATTATGGTACTGTGTCTAGAATTTATTTGTTTCTTCTAGATTTTCCACTATTTTTAGAGTATACATTTTGAAAGTACTCCCTAATAGTTCTATATATTTCACTTATTCTACAGTTATCATCCCATTCTTATCTTTCTTTTTTTTTTTAATTTGGGCATTTTCTCTATTTCTTTCAGTTAATTTGAATAGGGATTAGACAAACTTATTTTTTAGTTATCTAACATTTGTATGATTAGTTCCATGGATTGTTCTTTTAGTTTCTATTTCATTAGTTTCTACTCTGATATTTATTGTTTCTTATTGTCAACTGCCTTCAGTTAGGGTCATTCTTGTTTCTTTAGGACCTTGAGGTGCCTTGTTGTTACTTACTTTATATATTTAATTTTTCATGTGTAGGGATCCACAGCTATAAATGTTCCTGTAAAAACAGAAGTCTTAGTGTTATCTCAAAGGTTCAGGTAAGTTGTTCTTTTCATTTGACTACAGTGAACTTTCTGTCTATTACACCCAAAACCATGACTTTTGGGGGGCATATTTTCATAGTTGTCACTTTATGCTAAGAGCTTTAAGCCTTGAGCTCTTTAGCCTTGTCAGCACACAATGAATTAAATACAATTAGTTATTGTTTTTCCTTTCTTTTAGTGGCTACATCTGAATCTACAGATATTTTAACTATCATCTGCAGCCCTGCTGCCCCACAGTCAGCCCTCAGCCACTCAGGATGTGGCCTGGTGGGATTTCTGGCCCTGCTGACACTATTTCTGTTGCAGTCACCAAATATAGTTTTTAACTAAGTCTCTATCAGTATATCTAACAATAAACACCTGGGAGTCAGATGTAGGGGTCAAAACCTGATAGCTCAGAGGAACTGAGAAGCCACCAACTGACCTTCTTTCGGGCCAGAGACCCAGCAAGAGAATGTCTCCCCATTAATTTCAAACCAAAAAGACCACAAATCTCTAAGTCCTTCCCTATTCCTTCCTGTGTATCTCTCTATCCATCTTCGTGGGTCCTCCATACTCTCTATGGTTAATTCTTCTCAACTAGTCCCCAACTCTCCAACTCTGCCCATGAACCAAGGTTGATTTTATTAACACAGTGTTGGAGTTTCACAGTGCAATCATATGTCCCACAACATTCCCCTTTTTTGGCTAAATAAAAAGGAAAGGTTTTAATTCTAGCACAATAAAACTATATACAATAAAAGCAATTATCGGGAAAGAATTACATTCACCATTATCAATGTCCAGTCCATTTACATTTGGCAAATTTGGAGAAAGTATTATCTATCTTATCTCGGTGAGTCCAAAATTTTATACTTAAATCACTTTCTATCATAACACGAATTACCAACATAAAATATCTTTCTTTTTAGAACTTAAAACATTTTCTTAGACAAACAACTTAAGCTTTTATGTCTCTTAACTTTATAAACTTTACAACTCTTGTATATTTCTTTTCTCAATTTGGTAACAAAGAAAATGGTATAACTATCTAGTCTTCAACCCCCATCAGAGACCTGAGAAGGATAAAATATTGCCTGAGTAATCAGGAAGTTCAGGGAAAGCAACTTCCAAAACTATAGAAATGACAGAGACAGTCGATGCTTGGACTGTTATCCAATGTTCCTCTGTAATGTTGGGGCATCCATTTTTGGCCTACAGTCCTAGAATATCTGACAGACTTGTGTGAAACAGAAATTTTAAATAACTAGCCTACCTTATCATTGCAAAGTTCATCAGTAAATTTCCTTTGTGTCCTGCTTGTCCAATTTGGACAGCATAACTTCACCAGTTGAGCAAGAACAATTTTTTGACCAGTGGCTAACTTTGCCACTTTGAAAGCAAGCTCATATGGAGGTTCTTTGATGCTTGTCATCTTCTCTGAAGTAGATTGGTGATGCCAGGACCAGATGTATCTCACTGTCATGAAAAGCCTTATGTTATTAAAACATCTTAAACATCACATTTTTTATATCTCTGAAGTATTTTAAGACTATCTCCCTATCTAACATATTCCTGTTTATCCCTGAAAACATACCTGACTGCAAGTTTTATTGTTACAGACGACCAACTACTAACCTGCATATTTTAGTTATCCTAAACAGTTTGTAAAAATAGCTTCCAAGAACTATAACTTTACAGTGCATTTTTAAATGAGCTGCATAGGTACAATACCTTAGACAAGAGTAGAAACATATATATAGTATGCTATAATCTTAAATAGATATCAATATATAAAGAAATCAATGCCAAAATACAATATTTGATACTCATAGTTGCTTTTTAGTAGATTCAATAATTTACCCTTTTAATATATCTTTCTTATGTCTCCCCTTTTTTCTTTTCAGAATGAGATCCCTGAATCTACCCTCCTTTCTTTCGTTTTCTTCCTGACTATGACCAATAGCAACTCCCTAAATAATGACAAACATCTATAATCCACTGAACAACCAAAACCACCCACTCACCTCTTGGTAATGTGGGCATCATGTTCCTAAAATTACTTCCTCTTGTCTCGGGGCAACAGCACCTTTAGGGAACCCTGAGAAAATTGAGATAATGGTTAAGTCCTGGGAGACCTAGCTGTTGTCCTGTCTCAGTGTGGCATGTAAGTACAGAGCTTATCTGAAGTACCAGCTGGAGTAGTCCATGAGACTGGACCATCTCAGCTAGCAGCTTTGAAGTTGTCCTAAGAAGTCTGTAGTCTGAAACTGATATTTGAGTGATGTCTTTCAGCTTAATAGTGTTACCACAGTCCATGTGGATTTGCCATTGCAGGGCCCCATCATCTTTTTGGAGACCTCAAAATTGCTGTTAGGAATGGTCACAGTTCACTTCAGAAAATTTAAATATTTTAAATGTTTTATAAAACAGATCTCCTAAAGGGTAGAGAACCACAATCTATTAAGTACATCCAGGGTACTCAAACTTAGTTCCTAATTACCTGTTTCAGACTCAAATCTGAAAAACATTTATAGGAAGCTAAATGAAGCTTACTTCTAAAATTAGTTAGTAGTCTGTATAACTACTAATATTCTGACAGAAAGTTTATAAATACATTTTATCTGTAAAATTGTATAGATTTTGAGATAATATTTATATCTTAAGAAAAGTTTAAAAAGTCCAAATAAAACCAAAGGATTTGTGAGATTAGTGGCAATAGAATAGTACCTTAATTTTAGTTTCCTTCTGTCCCATACCAGGTGGCCCTTATAACATTAGACAGAGTTTTTTATTTTCCTTTAACAAGTTGCTTGGTTTAGGGAAACAGAGAGCCACACTCCAACTCCGAAGCTAGCTTTGATTTTTAATTGAATTGGGACCACAAAAAGACCATTTGCCTTTTATATTTGTACAAATCAGGAAAAGCAAGCATTTGAGAAGATTTTGAAATTCTACTCTGTTGGAGGTGTGTTATACCATTAAGCAAACTTACTCTTTCTCTTGGTATTTCTCTTGATGATTTGTCATCCTTTTTCAGATGTCTCATTTGCCTAGTGGTCATTAGATTCCTTAGTTGGATGTTTTTATTCTCCTGGAAAGACAAAAACAAAATCCTGCCCTAACCATAGTTTGGGGGAGTTCCTTTTTTGACAGGCTATATCTTTGTTAATTTTTTTGAACTATTTAAGTCCTTATCACCTTGTAAAATTTGAAATAAATCAATTAGTTCTTGAGTAGTTTATCTAATTGTCCGCCATAGTCAATTAATATCTCCTAGCAATTTTTGAAAATTTTTAAGAGTTTGTAACTGATCTCTCCTGATTTGTACTTTCTGTGATTGAATTTTCTGTAAACATATTTTATATCCTAAATAATTGATAGAATCTCCTCTTTCTATTTTTCCAGGAGCAATTGGTAATCCCCAACAAGGCAAAGTTCTTTTTACTTCATCAAATTTTTTTTAAGATATCTGCATCTAAATCAGCCAGTAAGATATCATCCATATAATGGTAAATTATAGATTTAGGAAACTGTTTATGAATTATTTCTAACAGCTGTTGTACAAAATATTGACACAAGAAGGGGCTGTTTAACATTCCTTGTGGAAGATCTTTCCAATGATATTTTTAACATGCTGGGAATTATTAAAAGTAATCACTGTGAAGAAAATTTTTTCTCTATTCAGTTCTGCTAATGGTATAGTAAAAAAGCAGTCTTTTAAATCAATAACTATAATAGACCATGCTTTAGGTAATAAATAAGGAAGGGAAATTCTAGGCTGTAAAGAGCCCATTGGCTAAATCAGCTTATTTGTAGCTCTCAAATCCTTTACCATTCTCCGTTTTCCAGATTCTTTTTAATAAAAAATACAGGAGAGCTCAAAGGACTGATGTAGGTAGAGTTTTCCCGTCTTGGGAGCCACTTCCAAATTACCTCATAGAGACATATATTAATTGTAAATGCTCTGCCAATAGCTCAGGTTTATTACTAAAGAGGTTTATTATTAGTTCTTACATTTTAAGTTAACCCATATTCCTTATTTATGCTCTGACATGTAGACGTACCTTTATTAGCTCAGAACATTCGTCTCCTGCTCCCTCTGCATCTGGCTGGTGGGTCCTCTGACTTCACCCTTTCCCATCCCATCATTCTCAGTTTGGCCTTTCTGCCTAACTTTATCCTATTCAGCTTCTTTATTAAACCAATCAATGCAACAAATCTGCGCAGTGTACAAAAGGATTATCCCAAAGCAGACTAGTCAAGTCTTTAATATGTTGAGCATTTTCCTGCTTTTGTACCAGGTATTCCAATGCCTGTAATTTTTCTTATGTCAAAGGACATTGTTATACCCAGGTTTTTGAGTTAACCATTTTAAAGGTAGGGCTGTTGATACTTTTGAAAGACAAACAGATGTTGTACTCTGCTTATGTGCAACCTGAACAGTCTGTGATTATTCTTAATAATACCTTTTAATAATTTTCTCATAATGATTCTTTATTTTGTTGTTTGTTTCTGAGACTGGAGGAATGTTAATCTATGCTTTCCATAGTGGCAACAAATTACATCCCCTTAAATTCATTGCTATGTCAGCAACACTTGGCTTTAATTTTCCTATCTGTACTTCTGGCCCTATACATTCAATCCATGTTGTATTTCATTTTATCTGAGATAAATTTCTTATCCCTAGAAGTTGAATATTTACCTCCTGAAGAGGCCAAACCTGATGCCAAAATTTTGGTGAAATTATTGTTACATTTGCACCTGTGTCTACCAAACCCTCAATTTCAATGCCTCTCTGTTCCTTCCCTAACATAAGGGCCATAGAAAGACAAATTAAGGCTACCTTACCTGTGGTTGTTCCTTGGAAAACTTTCAAAACTTTCAAGTGGATTTGAGGCTTGTAAGGGCTATGAGCTGGTTCAGAGCATTGGACTGTCTGGTTTCCTCTGGATTTTATCAATGAATGTAGTTTCTGAGCCTCTCCAAACACCCAGTTAACAGCATGATTAAGGCTGCACTGGGCCTAACTATTAATGCTATGTATTCTATTTTCTGCAATTGTCCAGTATCCCTACACATCCTTTGTTAATTTTTAAAGCTTTTCCTCCATTTCTTTCCTTAGGATAACATTCTTTTTTCTTATTCTGATGTTCCTTCCCTGCCTCCAGCCTACTGTCTTCCCTAAAAGTTCTAACATTAATTTTCAATAGAGAAGTCTGTCCTTTAAGACTACTCTGCTTTTAATCCTTTGGCTAGAAAGAGTTTAATTTTTAATTTTAATTTTATTTATTCATTTGAGTTTTTGTCTATGTTCATTTACATTTCTGAACAGTAAGTGTACCTCATTATTGTTCCCCAGGGTGCATGCCACAAAGCCATCCCTAGCTAAGCCATCTCCCCAGCCAGGCTACTACTTTCTGTTCAGCTTCAAGATCGTCCTGAGCCATCCTCTGAGAATTAAATTGAGACTTCTAGTGGTAATCAGTAGGACTGTTCTCTGTGTGTGAAGAGTTCATCTGCAGTGGCCTCAAAACCAGGCACAGACATTTGTGTTTCATTCTCATGCATGTTGAGAAAACTCATTAGGATGTAAAAAGTCAGCCACATAATCATATTGAAAGCAAATGGGTTGTGGTTTCCCTTATACCTCAGCTGCTGGGAAGCATACAGGTTTCTAGCAGCATGGATTACAACCTCTCACATTTAAGGGAGAGTCTGCACCTGCAGTACAGAGCACCATGTGAGTGTATCAAGGGCAGAACAGAATTCACTTTAAGAATGAAAACAAAACAAACTTCCACATGGCTGTCTTTTTTTTTCAGCTCTGAGCAAATTCACAATTTGAAGTTGCATTTAATTGAACTGAGTTTGTGCCAGCCTCCCCACCCACATGCCCAAAAGCCTTTCTGCTCACATTTTCTTGTTTGCAGAACTATACTTTCATCCCCTGCTTTGAAAGTACTCCAATGACATCTGTCAAATAACCCTACAGAAGATTTACTTCAGGGTGTTGAAAATACTCTTAGAACGTCTGTTCAAAAGTCACAATATTTTAAAATTAGCAACAGTAACTCACAATACATTGCCATCAATGTCCATTAGTGAGATTTAGTTTGTCATTTTCATTTTGGCTCTCTATGACTGTATCTTATTTATGTGATGATAATATATAAAAAATGAATGTATATCATACTAATCACTTGTGACTGTAATTCATCCACTTTTTAATAAGAAAATGATCATTTCAAATAATTATTTATATATTGTAATGTTCACAAAATAATACTTGTTATACTTATCAATTAATAACAGTCAATCTGGGCATTTATAACATACATGCATATTATTTAAAGAAAAAATCTATTACAAGATTGAATATTATCCCAAAATAGACAAAAAGAAAGTCAACACATACATGTATATTTGTTTCTTACATTTTTCTTATCATCCAGTTGTGAAACGAACATGCAGAAGGAGGGATGGCAGGATGTTCTAGAGCTGAAAAGGAAGTACTTCTCTGGGACCAAAGAGCAACATTGCTTGAGGATATAGCAGTTGTTTACATAATACATTTTGAATCTAACATAATTGCATAGATAAGTAAAAGAAGATATTGAATACTCTATAAACTTTATTTTAGAGAGTCAAATTTCATGCAGTTAGGCAGTAATAATGAGATCTATCCAGTGTAATAAAAAATTTGTTTGCCTTGTTGCTTGCTGGAGCCATAATGAGCCCAACTTGCATTTGAAAATTAAACTATATAGAAGGTATTTTTGTTTTGATATTATGTAATAATCATATATTAAGCTGTATTTCCTTTCCAAGGGGTTCTGTTCCATATAGTACAGCAGAAGTAGAAAATTTTAGAGACTAGAGAGATGGCTTATAGCTTAAGAATGCTTGCTATGTAAGCAGAAGACTGCATTTTAGATGCCAACACCCAAGAAACAAGGTGGGCATGGTCTACACACACACCTACTACTCCCACTCTAATTACGGTGTGATGGCTTCTATCCTAGCTGGAAACAAATAAACACCAATACAAACACTAAAACAAAACACAGAGTTCTGGCTTCAGGTAGAGACCTAACCTCAAAGGAATAAGTAGTAGATTATAATACACATTGCTCCTCTGGGCAACTGACATGCAGAAGTACACATGTCTGCACATACTCATGCACATAGACCACACACACATATAACACTCAGTCACATACACAATGAGGGAGTTTTGGCCCACCATACAGCCAACTCATTCAGAATTCAAGGAATAATTGGCAAAAAAAATCCTCATTCATGATTTGAAAGATGTATTTCTCTGTAAAGATAATTATTTATAACATGATATTATGAGCACAGAGTTTATGATTATTTACTTTATATAACATTCCTTAAAGACTATGAGTGAATTATGATAGCCAACACAGATATTTCCACATATACTGTAGTAGAGTTGGTTTTCAAGAAACTATAAATATAGAAAATGGTTGTTTTATTAATACTAGACTTGTTTATTCCTTAAAATTTCTTAGAAAAATGGGCATCTCAGGCAAAGAAGTATTTAATTTGTATACATGTGCACTATTCGTAAATAAAAAGTACTACTAAATAAATACGTTTTTAGAAAGGTCAGTAACTGAAAACTGTACTCTCAAATCAAGTCATATAAAAATACAAATCTCATCCATACAAACAGATGATAACTTCACTGAATCCATTAAACCAATCCATTAAAAAATTAGGATGGTCTTAACTTTTGTATAACCTATTGTGAAAATTATTATCATCATTTTTTGATAGTTCCTTTACATAACTGAAAACATAGTGATTTCATTTTTGTAATTTATGTAAAATGAGCCATAATTTAAGATAATGCTGTGAGATATCATGACAAAACTATGATATTTATATACATTCATAGCACAATGTAATGATTAACTTTTAGGAGACATGTAATTAACAATCTGTTAAAATAATATAAAAGGATCTTTTTAAGTATTTAAATGCATTATGAGAGGCATTTAATATCTAGCCTGGAATAACAAACTTTCAGGAAGTTTTAGAAAGGACATATAAAAAAGGACATATGACCCCTTAGAAGAAGAGACAGAATGTAAAAGCCAAAGGGGATGAAGAACACAAGGAGAGCAAGGCCCTCTGAATCAACTGAACAAAATTTATATGAACTCCCAGAGAAAGAGGCAGCAAGCACAAGGCCTGCATGGGCCTGCACTAGGTCCTCTGTATATATATATATTTTGGATTTCAGTTTAGTATTTTTATGGGACTTTTGAGTTTGTGAATGAGTGGGTCTCTGATTCTTGTACTGCTGTGGGATGTAGTTCTGTTTGCTGTGAATGTGTGTTGCTCTGATTGGTTGATAAGTAAAATGTGGATTGGCCAGTAGCCAGGCATGAAGTATAGGTGGGATAAGCAGACAAGGAGAATTCTGGGAAGAGAAAGGCTGAATTAGGAGTCACCAGCCAGACACAGAGGAAGCAAGATGAAAAGGCAGAACTGAGAAAAAGTACCAAGCCATGTGGCTAAACATAGATAAGAATTATAGGTTAATTTAAGTGTAAGAGCTAGTCAGTAATAAGCCTGAGCTAATGGCCATAAGTTGGTAATTAATATAAGCCTCTGTGTGTTTATTTGTGTCTGAGCAGCTGTGGACCTGGCAGGACACAGGAAAACTTCCAACTATATTGTGCCATTTCTTGGGCTCTTTTCCTTCTGTTGGTTTGCCTTGTCCAACTTCAATGTAATGGCATTTGTTTACTTGGGATGAATGCTGGAAGATGGGAGAAGCAGAACAAGCCACAGCCACCTCACCTTGCCAATTCCTCAGCTGATCTTGTTTCCTCAGACTGGAAGCTTCTGAGTCCTCATCCAAATGGATCTCAGCTGAACTGTGCTCCTCAAAACTTGAAAACTTAACCTGCTATAGTTCCTCATTCTCATGCCTTAAATACCTTTCTGCCTCCTGCCATTACTTCCTGGGATTAAAGGCTCACTTCCCGGAATTAAAGGCATGAGTTACCATGCCTAGCTGTTTCCAGTGTGGCTTTATACTCACAGAGATCCGGATGGATCTCTACCTCCCAAGTGATAGGATTAAAGGCATGTGTGCCACCATTTTCTGGCCTCCATATCTAGTGGCTCTTGTGTTCTCTGACCCCAGATAAGTTTATTAGGGTGCACAATATTTTGGGGAACACAATATCACCACAGGATAGATCCTTGCTTCTGGGCTAAACACAGCAATTACTAACCTGGAAAGCTACTTAGCACCCTGGAAACTGGAGGCAAGGTTCCCTACTTTCTTATGTTTTGATTTCTTCACTTTGAGCAGTAGCCATGTAAAAAATGTTTGAAAGGATTAAGATAATATAAGGAGCTTGAAACGTGAATTTAAATATTTTGGGCATTATCAGATGCTACAGAAAAGGAAAATGAAATAACATAGTGTGATATTCTTAAGTACTTATATTATGACAGCACAGTGTCAGCTATTTTTCTCAAACCATATCATTATAACTTCATGATAATTGGTGCCAGGTTGGTCTTATAGTGATTTTCTAAATGAAACCTCTTTCAGTTCGAGATGGTAAGAATTTGCTAAGTTCTTATCATACTGCAGAGTCTGTTCATTTGATATAATAGTAGTTCCAGTATTCTATTTTTTAATAAATTTATTTATTTATATTATATCCCAGCTGCAGCTTCCCCTCCTGCCTCTCCTCTAAGTCCATCCCCCTCAACCCCCTCCAACCCACTCCCCAATCCACTCCCCCTCTGTTTCTATTCAGGAAAGCACAGGTCTCCCATGAGTATCAACAAAACATGGCATATAAAGTTACAGTAAGACCAAGCACCTCCCCATGTATTAAGGCTAGGCAAGGTGACCCAGTATGAGAAGTAGGGCCCCAAAAGCCAGTGAAAGAGTCAGAGACAGCCCCTGGACCCATTGTTTGGAGTCCCAACAGGGGGACCAAATTACACAACTATAACAGAGTGCTTAGATCAATCCCATGAAGGCTCCCTAATTGTTGGTTTAATCTCTGTGAGCCCCTATGAGCCCAGCAGTCAGTATTCTTAACCATGCTGTATAAAGCCCAGTAAAATATAGAGGTGTTCTGATATTGTTTAATATGACTATTCTAAAATACAAACAAATGACATCACAGTGATGAAATCCATATCCTAAAACCAACAAATAAATTTAGAATGTTTAAACAGATTGAAAAGAAATGTTACTGTGTATGAGACATTATAAAAACATTAAAATGAATTGTTATAAAGGATCTGAAGAACACACTTGCCTCTGACTGGAGCAGATGGTTTCATGTGAAAAGAATTTAGAAATTTAGCACACACAGAATGATAGGTGGAATTTTGACAGGTGCCAACGATGTAAGAGCATTGCAGGGGGAAGGAACAGCATGAAAAAAGAGATATTTCAAACATGTACAAAGAATAATAAAAGTGATAATCAGAGACTTGAATATATGAAGGCATTTTCAAAGTAACAACAATTATAATTATTCTCAGTATACAATGACCCAATTCTTATTAATGATTGTTTGTAATTCTGTGGTAATCCAGAAATTAGTTGATTAAAACAGTAACGTCTATTCATATTTACAGCAAGAACTTCACAGAGGTTTAGTTTGGTAGTTTGGTATGAAATTACAGTCACAACATGAAGTGTCACTGAGGTTTTGTGATGTTTTCACTGGGCCTGGAGGATACACTCCAAATTGGCTCTCTTATATTCCCATTATCATGGGGCCTCCATCTTGTTATGTGATTTTTCTTTTCATTGTGCAGTTTGAGCATCCTTACCATGTGGTAAACAAGCCAGTGTTTATTCCAGAGAAAATAAGGTATAACCCTTAATGTTTTCTTATGATCTAACTTAAAAAGTAACAATAATTTTTAGTATTCCTTGAAATCCTACTTCATTGAGGGAGATGAATATAGATGCAGGAGGTGGATATCATTGGCACCATTTCTGAATGTTCACTACCACAGCTGTCTTTGTGTTTAAAATAAAACCATGATCCTTAGTTAAGTCCATGTTAGTATGAGATTCCGAAAATAAGTCACTCACTACACTAAAAGGCATATCTATCAGAAAATCTCATGAACTCACCTATCTAATCATACAGGATTAGGAATATGCACTTCCCTCTTATAAATCTCTTCAGTGAAGTCTTACTTTGCAATCTTCATAAAGAATTTATACTTTGAGATGTTGCATGAAAAGTTATAAGATGCTTAATCTAGGGACAGTTTGTGAAGACTCAACTTGACATGGATCAGGAAAGCCACTGCTGCTTCCGGGTGCCACCAGGTTCTGAAACAAATTCAGCCAACAGCTCCAGCAAGAAAAGGCAGCAGATGTTACACCTTACTCATTTTCCAAAACTGGAAATACTGAGAATTAAAAAAAAATTGAGTAGCTGTTCCCTTTCTAATTATTGTTTACTGATCTCAATTTCAGGTTACATTTTCAAATCATAAGTAGTTCACATGGCTTTATTTGGCCTCTCACATTTATTGGTCCCAAGTTCAATCAAATGAACTGCTGAAAGTTAAAACCTGAACTAGCTCATCTGCTGAACAATGAACTCAAAACAAGCCTAGGGCAGCAAACGGGATCTTAATTGCTACTGCTATTTCTCCAGTGCTTTGCCCTCTAGGTGACTGTGTGACAAGAGGTCTCAATGAATTAAGAATAGTGGAACAAAATTCCTGGGCACAAATAGTAACTCCCCTGCCTGTTATCTTGCAGGCAGGTCTCTCCTTAGCTCAGGTAATCCTACTTAACACAGTCACCTGGAGGTGTTAAGAGATTATGGACTGCCCTCACTTCAGAGGTCTCTTGAAGAGGCATGGGGGGGAATAATCACATTACCCTTGCCATTATTAAGCACTTATTGAATGCCACTGGAGGGCTAGACATTACAAGAGAGTATCCATTTTGCACGCATTAGAAAATGTACATGCCCTTTACCTCAGAAACATATTAACAGCATTGCTCTTCCTGTCATGCTTGCTTTCATTTCCTATGGACTCTTTGGAGACTTCTTAGGTGGTAAAGGGCACATTTGATTGTTTTTCTAGGATGAACTTTCATCCTCCTTGTCAGTTCATCCCAGTTGGGAAATATGTCTATTCCCAGAAATGATCTCCTTCCTCAGCCATTTCTATGGTGTCAGGAAGGCACACATTCATTTCAGTCCACACAGTTTAATGGGAAGAGTAAAGTGGTGGACTGATAACTGCATATGCTTCTGCTTAGCCTTTGAAGCATGCAATATTTCAAAGGTGACTTTGTAGATTTTGGAGTGTCCCAGGGATATTTGTACATAGTACTTACTAAGAGATCTACAGTGCTCACCAAGCACACCCACAAGGTGGGTGCAGGCTGTTGTTCCCGAGCTGAAGTTGAATAACCTGTGAGGCAGAGACACTTAGCAACTTTCTCCTGGCTTTGGCATCAGTAAATATTTGAGGCCATTTGAACATAGGTCATCTAGCATGCATGCATACTATTTCCATTTTAACAGCTTGGTAGGAATATGAAAAGAAAAAACAATAGCCTGTTAAATTTCTACCTGTGATTTTGACATTAAATGCCATATACAAATATAATATGTATGAAACTGAGTGTATTAATTTATTTAGGGGTACTGTAGCTTAAACGAGAAACACCCTAATTTTACACTGAGAGGGTGTGTGGTGACTGGCAGTTGAACAAGCCTCACTGGTGTCACAGTGCTTCTTATGTTAAAATTCTAAACACACATACACAGTCAAATCGCCTCCCAATGCCTCTGTAATCTCCAAACTCAAAGAAGAACGTCTTTAATTGTTTTAGTGAAGTATGTAAAAATTTTAAATCATTTAAAGGTTGAAAAGCAGTGTTTCCAATGTAATAATCACTCTTGCCTTTAGATGTACACTTATGATTGTGCCCCAAATTTTCCAACACAGAATAGCAATTTGCCCCTATTTTCATCATCTTCTACTTAGTATCATAGTATGGTACAAATATACTTTCACCCCTACTTTTTAAAATTTACTTCATTGCACAATACATAACTGAATACCGTGTTAAAATTCATCCTGTTATTGAATGCCTTACATTTAAATATATTTTGTTTTGCAATTACAGATATTTTCTATAAGCATAGAACATATTTCTTCCTTTGAATTATCTCATTATAGTCTGTTTGCAGAAATAGACAAGAAAAGATAATGCATTTGTTAATATAAAATTGTGAATGGTTTCATATGTGCATAGATTTGCATACAACCACATATTAAATACTACCGCATTTTTTGGAACTACTGTAGAAAGAAATGCTGCTTTCTCGTTTTGTTTTGTTGATTATAAGAAGACAGAAACATGAACCTACTGGAAACTATGATGCAAAAGTTAAGGGAACAAATCAAAGTGTATAACCTGACAAGCATGAGCAGTGTTCATTAAAAAGCAAAAAAAAAAAAAAAAAAAAAAAAGAAGTCTTTCTTACATTATTTGAAGTGATAGACTAACATGTCCCCTGAACATTTCAGTTTGATAGGGCAACTGAGTATAATTTCTGGAAGTGTCCTTTGCAGTTAATTTCTGTCACTTACAGTTCTAACAAACATATATTTGCTTCCTGAAATATCACTTTTAGTATCCCAGGGTATCCCACACAATTTGATTTGTTCAGTAGACAGCACCATATTAACCATGCTATATGTACCTTAAAGATCAATGATTTAAATTGAAATAAATAATAAAATCTTAATATATCATTAAATATTGACCTGCTCCTAATTTACAACAGAATAGCCCAAGCTACACACATTCTCTGAATGCATAGCCAAATTTCTATCAGATATTTAGGATGATAATGGGTTGAAATTGTTATTCAAGTGAAAAGAGTATTTGTATCCATCACTCACTGTTCTCCTTCTGAGTCTAATGTTCTCCTTCTGAGTCTAATGTTCTCCTTCTGAGTCTAATGTAAATTCCTGCAGATAAAATTGTACCTTCAAAATGAGTGCTTTCAAAATACAAAAACATTAAACATGCGATCTTCATCAAAAGCCTTTTGCTTTGAAACTTTTTTCCACCATTAAAACCTCCAGTTCAGCCTTTATTTTCTCAATTCTGTGTTCATGATTTTGTTTTGTACATCTAAACAGTTTTAGTTTCATTTAATTTTTGGAAATTAGTAAGAGTCTCTTTATGACTTAATTAGGTTTCTTAGTCTTAAAGAAGAACAAAATTCCTTTTTGGATTCTTACAAAGAATACATTTATCTTTATTTTTATCATCCTATTTTCCTAGCTATCCAACTGCATATTTTTAACTTTTTGGCTTCATTTTCCCCCATATTTTCTATTTTTTGACATAAAAACTTCGGGTTCTTTTTTGTCCTCAAGATTGTCATTTGGAAGGCATATATCTTCCTTTAATTCAAGTAGAGGATTCATATAGGCTTAAAGAAAATCATGAGACCAAAGCTCCCTGCATCAGTAATAACGATGGTAAGAAAAGCCTGTGCCATTCCAATGTTCAGACGGTGAGGCAAATTAATCAGAACGCCATATTTTGGGTTTTGTTGATATACTTTATATATTTTTATGATACTGGTAAAAGTTATTTTATTACGTATTTTAAAACCAGAAATTGTTGGCTACACTGCTGCTTTTGACACAATCTTTATAATTTACTTAGGTGGTTAGTTCTATTTCATAGCTGCTTCCTTATAGTTCACACATTTTCTTCATTTGTATATTTATGTCTATTAACTTTTCCCTTGAATACAACACACACACACACACACACACACACACACACACACACACACACACACATATATATATATATATATATATATATAGTTACATTGATGGCATCTTTCCATATCTAAGAGTCATACAAAATGAACTTTTATAAACAAAATATTTAGAAATTGTGGGTTTTAGTTTACTCAGATTTTCTAAGTACTGCTTTACTATTTTCTGACAGATAAAGTTCTTTTCTCTCAATTTCTTAGTTATTCATTTTTTTTCTTTAAATGTTTGGAGAAAATTCTAAATCATTTTTAAAATAAAAAACTGGCAGGCTTATTATCATATCTATCATTTGTTTGTCTTTTTTCTGTTCCCATTATATAAAGGTATCTACCATATCAGGAGTACTCAGGGTTTCCTTCCTTCTAACTAACATTGGATTCCGTCGCTGTAGTTCCGGTGATTTCCTCAGGACTGTCATTAAACATATTTGGATTTTTGCTACAAATGTTAGCTGTTATCCTTTGTGACAATTGTCTTTGTTCCTTTCTCCCATGCTTTGAAATAGTGTCTTGCTTATTCTCTGTCTCTTTCATTGCTTTCTTTCTTTCTTTCTTTCTTTCTTTCTTTCTTTCTTTCTTTCTTTCTTTTTTTTTACAAATTCTTGAATTTAACTACTGTCATTTTAATTCAATCACATCTTCATCTCTTCCTGTACATCTTTCCTAAGTCATTCTCAGAGTCTGTTTTAGTTTTACTCAGTAACATTGCCTCGTCTTTTGTCTTTCCAATATTTTCCTTAGTACACAAAGAGATGATGAAATCTGAGAACTAGGACTTTATGTAATAAATTCTCTCTAAACTATGGTTTGGTTGCCTATATTTTTAGTGTTAAAATTTATTTAGTTCTTTCACATCCAACCTCCATAATAAATGTTAGTTTCTATTCTATTCATCTGTCCTCAAGAGAGATAAAATATATTTTGACACTTGCTTTGCACAAAATAATGTAAACCAGTTCTTCTCATCTACTGTGTAAAACTAGAATTTTTCTTTAATCTAAACTTTTACTATCAGATGATATAATTTGATGTTACTTCTACTTAATTCAACACAAAAGGGAAAGCATATATTCTGCACATATTTTTGGAGATGTTCTGCAAATTCTGCCTTGGGACTCTTTCCTCCGACTAATGCCCTATCTTGACATCTGTTTAATTAGACAAATCAAAATCTCCCCCTTTTATTTTCTTGCAGGTGAGAATGTAACATCTGATGCCAAAATTGGATTTATATACATTTGTATGTATTTGTATACATCAAGGAAGTATGGATCAAAGAAATGGTGCCTCACACATAAACTCAGTGCTCTTCACCATTTATTTTTCTGTGTTTCACATTTACTACTATATCTAAATTGGAAGCAAATAATGTAAATGCAGTGACATCTTATCTGAAATTCCTGATGCTTTCAGTTTTCCCTTTTATCTTTTAAAAAATACAAGTAAACTATTATTATTACTTGTATATGTGTGCAAAGTGGATATATACAAGGTATGAAAGCTAAGTCAAGCTATTTAACTTATGCATTAACCTATATATGTTTTAGTAAGAACACTGAAAACACAGTTAGAATTATTTTAAGTATATCCTGCATTGCAATTAACTGCGGTCACTGTCATGTATCATAAATTTGTATTTCATTAAAACTTTACGTCCTTTGACTATCATCTCCTTAACCTCCTTTCCCATCAGTATTGCGTGGCTGTCATTCAGAGCTCTGCTTGTGTGAGCTTGACTTTCTACAGTAGTTACCAGTGAAATTATGCAGAACTCAACTTCCTATGCTTGGTTTATTTCACTTAACATATTGCTCAAAAGATTCATCCATCTTGCTACAAATTATAGAATTCTCTTATTTGCTAAAGTTGAATATCCCATTATGTACATAATATTCCAATATATGTACTATACTTTTCATTTATCCATCAATACACACTTAGATTGAGTCTGTGTTGTAAATTATGATATGTTGCACACTGGAATGCATGTCTCTTTGCCATACTGATTTTAATTTCTTTGGATATATATACCCACCAGTGGGATTGCTAGATCATATGGGAGATTTATTTTTAATTTTCGATGAAACTTCATATAGTTTTGCAAACTGACTGTATGAATTTAGACTTTCACCAGTGTGTGTGTGCTCCTCCCTTCAGTTCCCCAACCTCAATAATCCTCGTTATCATTTGATTTTTAATTGTTCCCATTCTAACAACTGTGTGGTCAACCCTCATTCTTGCTTTAATTTGCATTTCCCTGAAAATTAATGATGTTGAGTAATTTTCTTATATTTATTGACCATTTCTTTGTCTTTTCTTGAGAAACCTGTATTCAGATCCATTGTCATTTTCGCTGTTTACGTAACTACTGTGTGTTATATAATTAATCAGTTAATATAGCTCTGGACTTGAGTTGACTTTGTTATATATTTTGGTTAGTTAAACTTTATTAGATACATGGCTTTCAAACATGCTCTTCCATTCTGTACGACCATTTCATTTCTAAGATTTGACACTCTTACTAGTGTATACATCTTTAAAAATGCTAAGAAAAAGCTGGTTTGCTGCCGTGTTCAAGTTTATAGAAATGTGCCAGTACACAAAATCTTCTATCACTCTAAATATTTTATTTTGTAGGTCACCATTTTTCCCTAGCCTATTGTGTGTGGCAAATGGAGCAATAGTATCAATTAACAATATATGGTTATATTTTATAAGAAAACCAGTTCTTCTCCCTTATTCTAAATTGACACTCAGTTTTCCCTCCTACACATAAAAAATATAAAAACATACATATGAATGAACAGCAAACCTATGCCCTTCCTGAATGTGGAAATTAAACTCACTCTTGAACAATTGGTACTTTAATCAGGTTTCCAAGTATCTTATTTTTCTGAAAACTAACCTTATCTCCTCCTAAATGTGACCGATTTTGTCAGACTAAATAAATTTTTTTTTAAAAAAGAAAAAAATTAACCTACTCCTGTTCCCTTACTTTTTTAATATGCGAAATACATTTGGTAAAGAGTGGTTTGGGGTAAAGCTCAAATTTACCACTTACAGAGTTGTATAAAATTTGTAAAGCATCATGCTTACAGCTCAAGACAAACAAAAAATATAAATAATATGAATTGTAATAAGTTGGGATGAGACACGTGAAAATTGTAGTACAATTATGAAAATGTTTTCTGCATTCTGCAAAAGTCAGTTTCACATCTGTTTGTGCACACTCAGTCTATTTGTGCACATTCAGTTTATTTGTGCACACTCAGTCTTTGCTTGTTCATTTGTTCTCACTGAGAATCTTTCTAAATAGTTTTATGTTATAGCACTCTATAATTTCAAATATTCTGGTGGTTTCCATTATTAATAATCTATAGACCATATTTTTTCACTAGATTCCAGTTAATATCTTTGTGGATTAAGAAAGGTTTACCAATTTTATATACTGTAACTTGTGAATGATTATAAAATTTTATTTTTAATAATAACTCTAAAGTACTTAGTTCAAGAGAAGTAAATATGTCAGAAAACCTCTCTGATGTTAGCTGCAATCTGAAGGCTGAACGTAATGTGCTTCCAAAGCTCCTAGAACAATCAGAAGCCATTCTAACATTAACAACCTTAATTTTTGTAATTAATTCATGAGAAAAGCCTGAATATTATTGCAAAGTTATATTGTTGTACAAGTACATATAAATCACAAATAACTTGCCAGAGTCAGTCACACATTGGTAAGCAAAAGTGTTAGGCTAGCAAAACTCTCTTAACAAAATGTACACCCAAATGTCACAGGACAAAGTGTGCTGTTGAGCAATGGTGTGAAACCAAATTGCTGTTTATGACATGATTTTCCTTCTCCTTGTTATAATTCTAAACTACGGAATGCAATGGAACTTAATACCATCTTAGGAGAAGGCATAAATGCAGAACAGCTAACTTGCACATCAATATTTATTTAAAATCTAACTGTTCTGTTGCCATCCAGAAACCATAAAACACAAGTTCAGTGCTTCTATACATCAAGAGCCTTTTCTGATTATATGAGTGAATGGAATAATTAAGTCATGCTGCATGCAGAAAATCAGGTTTCAAGCAATTATTCCCCTTTAGAAAGATAAGTTTATTTATCAATGTCTACTGCTTCACAGTTCGAATAAATCTTTTTCTAAGTGAAACATTTGACTTGCAGTCCATGGCTATCAGGAAAACATGACCATTCAACCCAATCTGAGATTTACACCTTAGCTCAAAACATGCTCTAGTATAATATGCAGCCTCTAGTCCTGGCTGACAGAGTGTTGAGCTTTAATCTGACATTAAAATCAATTATTGGGAAAGAGGAGCCCTACTAAGGAGATGTCTGCTTTTATATTCTGTTGCATCAAAGTGAGCTGGAGATTAATATTCTCATATATCATTGTTAAAACATTTAATTTCTTTTTAGTGTGTTTTTGAACTGTGAGTTGTTGATGAACCCAGCTCAGTCATCCCAATTTGCATATGAAATCTACAATATTTTGACATCTCTCTGTCACCAGGTTCTGTATCTACTTGTAGGTGTTCATCTGTAAACAATTCTGTAATGTTGAATTCTAACTAGAGGATAGGAATATATATATATATATATATATATTATTCATATATATATGAATAGTTTACCTCATGCTTATTTAATATATCTTCTAGATTTGCTAATTTGATGATTATAACCAAAAAAAGAAAAGGATATTTCCACTTTCTGGAATGACTGAAAATAGCATTCAACTTAGTTGAGCCTAAATTTGTGGGTAACTGTTGGCCCTTTCCATATGGGATATATTTAAATACTCCCAAGTCTGTTGTTTTCTGCTCTTTTTATTTTCAGGGGGAAAAATGGATTCCTAGCCAAATACAGACTGTGCTCTAACAAAGATGATACTGGGGATACTGGAATGGAAAAAATGAAACTCAGTCTGAAGCACCATTAATAACCTTCTTTCTCTGCCCCCTGTTTCTAAATTTTTCAAATTTAAACAGTTGCACAGAAAAAAATAGAGTAGCCTAAAAATTTTTGTAAACTTGATCCAAAGTTTATTCAAAGGAGCTCATCCAAAGAAAAGCAGCTTCTCCCTGGTTTGGAAGCCTGCTGTGAGTAGGGAGGTCTTTCAGTAGCATATGTGTGAAAACAAGGCACCAAGGAGGACCTTGGTTTATGCACTTACTTCCTTCTGTCTGCTTTAACTGTAAGGCTGCTTAATCTCTTTTTTCTTTTCTCATTCTGAAGTTCCTCTGCCTTTCCCCTAAAAACACTACAGTGTTTGAAGGCCAATAGGTTTTAGGACAATTACACATAGTGATATTTAATGGAATATTTAGTCATTCATCAGAGAACTACTGTAGTGGTAAAGTGATAAAAACAATAAATATTGGGGTCAGACTTACAGGACTATGATTTCTTAGGTGGGAAACAATGGGCAAATTGCCCAACACCAGGAACACCTTCAACTTCAGTAATATTATGACAATGTAATGGAAGTATTTATAATTTTATTTATTTGTTTAATTTACAGCATGCCAAAGTGTCCCCTCCCAGTCCTTCCCTCCACTTCCCCCCTCCATTCTCACCCCCAAATCCACTCCTCCTCCATTTCTGTTTAGGAAAGGATGCTTCTCCCACAAGTATCAACAAAACACAGCATATCAAGTTGTTGTAAGATCAAGTACTTCCCCATGTATTAAGGCTGGGCAAGTCAACCTAGTATTTGGGATAGGGTCCCAAAAGCCAGTAAAAGAGTCAGAGACAGTTTCTGTCCCCACTGTTAGTAGTTCCACAAGAGGACCAAGCTACACAACTAAAGCATATATGCAGAGTGCCTAGGTCAGTCCCATGTAGGCTCTCCAGTTGTTGGTTCCATCTCTGTGAGCTCCTGTGAGCCCAGGATAGATGATTCTGTGAGTTTCCTTGTGGTGCCCTTCACTCCTTTGGCTCCTACAATCTTTTTGCCCACTCCTCTGCAGGATTTCCCTAGCTTTGCTTAATGTTTAGCTATGTTTTTGCATCTGTTTCTATTAGTTGCTGGATGAAGCCTCTCTGATGATAATTGGGCTAGGCACAAATCCATGTGTATAGCATAATGTAACAGGTCTTTCTTTGAACCATAGCTCCCAAATAATGGCAAAGAGATTTCTTATTGATTGTGAGTGTTTGGCTGTAGCTTTGGCTTGTTTCCAACTAGCTCTTGAAATTTCAATTAACCCATTTGTATTAATCTATGTTCTGCCACGTGGATCTCCCCAGTACCATATGTCCGACTTTCTCCACATCTCGCTGGTGAATCCCCTGCCACTCAGATTCTTCCCAGACTATTTATCTCTGCCTGCAAGTACCACCTATCCTCTCCTGCATAGCTATAGGCCATTCAGCTCTTTATTAAACCAATCAGAAGGTGCCTTAGGCCGGTGAGGTAACATAGTGACATATCTTCACATAGTGTGATCAAATATCCCATAACAGGAGAATATCATTATGCATCACTACATTGACATTTTTGCTTCCTCCAGTCATGTTTGGTTCTATCCTAGGTCTCTGGGTCACCCAACCTGTGGGTCTCAGTGCTTCAGGCAGTGTCAGGGTTGGTCTTACTCTCCTGGTATGGGTTTTAGGTTAGACTGGTCATTGATTGGTCACTTCCTCAATATCTAGGCCACTCTTATCATAGCACATCCATTAGGCATGACCCAGTTTGAAGATTATGTGGCTGGCTGTGTTGGTTTCTTCCACTTGAAGTCTTGCCTAGTCACAGGAGATGGCCAGGTCAGGCTACATGTATGCTAAAGACTAGGCTTACAACCAAAAATATGAAAATATTGGAAGTATTAAAGGACCTTCCCATGGAAAAAGGAAGTATACTGAGTGTTATGACCACAATGTTGTCTAAACTCTAAAATCAAGAAGGTTTGTGTAGTAGAAGAAAAATGAGACAACTTCTGATTTTGCAACTGATTTATAAAGTTGTTAAATAATAATTTGGAGTTAATATTTAAATGCTTTCAATGATATTTTTATCATAAAAGTCATTGTGATAATTAAGAGAGATGAAGAGAGATAAATCACCTAGCATGTTCTTCACACAAAATAGGTCTATAAGTACCTGTAAGTTTAAAACATGATTGAATGTGATAGGTATGGATAAAGACAGTGGTGTTCCAAGGCCCGAAACAGAAACATAAGGTACAACTGTGAAAACATTGTACTCTTTCAGGAAAATTATTAAAATCTTCACAGTAAGTTACAAATCTGGTTTAAAGGACTAACATTGACTCTTTGAGCTCACAGAGAACCTTAGTCTCTTAATAAGGCATCCTCAAACTGGAGGTAGGAGAGTACAGGGATTCAAAAATTATTTCAAGCATAATAAATGTTTGCATGGTGTGTGACATCACCACTCTGCTAGGTTGGGGAGTGTAAAAATGCATGCATCATATTGTCCTGAAATGTACTGGGGTGCTTGGTTGATGACACATTCTATTACTATAAAATCTGTAGTCATGCAGATAGTTATAGCAGTAATCCTGGAGTGGAGAGCAGAGACCATTGCTTTGATAGCAGATACTCTCTACAAGTCTCCTTAAATAAAAACTGAAATATGGAAACTGAAATATTGAAAGATTTTATGATAGGCTCAAGGAAAAGTAAAGAAGGCCTACCTATCAAAGTGTCAGACTTATTTAACTCAAAGTGTCTATGTCTATAAATGACACATATAAATTGTGTTTTAAAAAGTGGATTATAGAAAGGAAAGGAGAATTAAGAGACTCCAATATGATGCCATATTTTAATAAGTGATCTTCTGGTAAACATATCAGAGGTGTTTTTTGTTCAGTAATGCAATCTTGTCAAAGTATTGACCATCATCTATCCATGCAATCAAAGGTAATGATGGTGAGGTGTTTTATTGAGCAACGTAATAAGTGTTTTACAAAAGGTTCTGTTGATAACACACACACACACACACACACACACACACACACACACACACACACACACACACATACACACAGTTCAAATAAACCCTTTCCTCCTCAACTTGCTTTTGGTCTTGATGTTTCATCACAGCAATAGAAACACTGACTAAGACATAGTAATACATCTTGGAAAATGTCTGTATGAAGCCTCCTCTTGAAGCAGATGGTTACAAATAAAGAGACCCATGGCCAGACATTATGCAAAGAGTGAGATAACTTGGAATACTAAGCTCTAAATGGGATATATCCATCAGTTCCCTCCCCCTCAGAGCTCAGGGAGGCCTGTGGAAGAGGAGGTAGAAAGAGTGTAAGGGCTGGATGGGATGGAGGTCACCACAAAAACAAATCACTCTAATCAACACAAACAAAGCTCTATGAACTTACAGAGATTGAGGTAGCATGCAAAGGGTCTATAGGGGTATGCACCAGGTCCTCTATCTATATACTGTGGCTTCCAGTTTAGGATTTTTATAGGATTCCTGAGTGTGCAAAGGAATGGCTCTCTGATTCTTGTGCCTTCTCTTGGGCTCTTTCCTTTCATTTGTTTGTCTTGTATAACTTCCATGTAATCATTTTTGTTTTATCTTAATATATTTTGTTACATTTAATTATTATCGCTTAGAAACCTGTTCCTTTCTAATGAGAGGCAGAGTGGGAGTGGATCTGGGTGGGAAAGGAGGTGGAAAGGAACTGACAGAAATAGAGGGAGGAGAAATCATGATCAAGATACATTATGTGAGAAAAGAATCTATTTTCAATAAAAGATTAAGTGTCTGTAAACGATGTATGATATTCTAGTTCACATATGCATCATGCATATAGCAGTTAAATTACATTTAAACATGGCTACATAAAGGCAGTTAAACACTGAAAGTTTCTTGCCACAACAATCTTTTGAGGACCCAAAACTCACAGTTGTATTTGAGATGGTTAGACTGGGAAGTGAATAAGTCATATCTCTCTTCTCTTTTTTTTTTTTTTTTTTTTGAGAAAAGTTTTCATGGAGCACAGACTGCAGATGAGAATGACCTTGAAATCTTGATCTTGCCACTTCTGCCTCTGAAGTGAAAAGTTTCCAACTTCTGAACACTGAAATGGAGAAATAGTTCTTCAAATTTAATGAGGTTTGTAGAAAAATCTGACTATATCCAACCCCAATATATCCTCAATTGAATGTATTGAAATACCTGAAGATGTGCCTCTGTCAAGTGGTGTCTTTCCTAGGAAGAGTGTTTAATGAATGTTTTAGTGTCCAATATTAGCCATGAGAAATGGTTGGCTCTGATTGACCTTCTAGCATTTCTTTTGAGAAATCTGTCAAATATATGGCATATATTCACTGGTCTGTCTGTTTAACCTTTGTATAGTTCATATATACCTATTTCTCTGCTTAAAAGTATACAGTGAAGTTTTAATGATTGATGTAACTAAAATTAAGCTTTAACATGCATAATATAGCATCATTTAATTTAATATTAAAGGATATGCTTTTCTCCATACTCTTGAGCACTTTATCTCATGGTTAGTATAAAGCTGGACATAGTAAAGTTTAAAACAATTTCTAACCTATAAATTTCAAATAGATTTAACAGTGCTAAATATAATATCCATTTTATAGATTCTAATTTTCTAGGTCTCACAACAGGATAAGTTTTTCATTAATTCTTTGCCTCTGGCTCATCTAAAACCGTGATTCTCTTTTACTTAACTGTTTAAAAGACTTGCTTTAACACCAAGGAGAACATCACACAAAGAGAAGAAAAGTTTCATTTTCGCATAGTTTTATAATACATTTGTATTTGTTTTTGGAGAATTTTATATATGTATACAATGCATTTTCATCAAATCCTTCCCCACTCCCTTCCATCCAACTTCTCCTACCACTAAATAAGGGAAACAAAGTGGTTTGTAATATTTTACATGTTTATTTGTGTGTGTGTGTGTGTGTGTGTGTGTGTGTGTGTGTGTGTGTGTGTGTGTGTGTTTCTGGGAATACATGTTCGGCAACATGCATATAGTCATGAGGAAGGTCCCAGGGATCCAACTGAATTCATCAAGCTTGTTGACAAGTGCTCTTACCGAATGAATCATCTCTCTGACATGCAATTGGCTTTTAAAGTCAATGTTCATTTTAAATTAAAAACATTCTGAATAGATAATAATAATTTCTGTCTTAGGATGTAGTTCAGTGAATGCTTGCTGAGCATGCCAAATACTATGGGCTACCTTTTACTACTGAATATTCACAAGTAGCCACCTGTCTTGTTCAAGCCACTTTATTTAAATGAGTCAGTGTGGGTTGATCTTATTTCATCATTGTGGCCACGTAAATACATCAATAATAGAAGATTTGGAAAAATTGTCTTTAATCTCTTCACCACTTGTACTAATTTCAACCATTCTTATTTAGTAGCCAAAGGTAAAAGTACATGCACACACAGCTCATGATGCCTTAATCACATTTCACTAGATAAATAACTCTAAATAATGGTAGATGAGATAAAACAGGAGAGCTCAGCAGATTAGTATATTTGGACATCCAATAGTCAATCTTTTAGAACTTTTCTCTGCCTTGTAAACATTCTGTTAAGCACATGAGTGGAAATAAATGAAAAGCTAAGCAAATCTAGTTGCTTATTTAATTGACTGAACAGTACAGAGATATGCACTAAACAAACAGACACAAACAGCATCAAGGTTCATCTGTTCTGAATAACTCAAGTGCATGGGTTTCCTCCTTAAGGAGAGGTAAATTATAAGATTGTTCCACTTTAACTTTCCAAATTCATTCCAGCAAGCCTGGAGAGGTAGCTTGATGGGGTAAGACACATTAATACCATTTGAGAAGATGGGAATTAAAGATAGATATTATCATCTGAGTCATTTAGTGCAAGAGCTGAGACAAACAATGGCTTGTGATGATATATTGTGTACCCCAATAAACTTGCCTGAGGATCAGAGGACAGAGCCAGCCACTAGATTAGACATAGAGGTCAGGCAGTGGTGGCACACACCCTTAATCCTATGACTCAGGAGGCAGAGATCCCTCTGGATCTCTGTGAGCTCAAGGCCACACTGGAAACAGAGCCAGTCCGTGGTGGTACATACCTTTAATCCCAGTACTGGGAAGCACACATACCTTTAATCCCAGGCATTGATGTCTCCGCAGAGAAAGGTATATAAGGCTTGAAGAAACAGGTACTCACTCTCTTTAGGCTGAGGATTTCATAGAGGTAAGAACTAGTGGCTGGCTGCTCTGCTTCTCTGATCTTTCAGCTTTCAGCCGAATATATGGCTCTGGGTTTTTTATTAAAAGACCATCTAGCTTCAAACAACATCTGGTGTCCACGATGTGGGCACGAATTCACAAAAAAAGCTGCTTGCCTGTAGTCTTATAGGCCCCGGCTCAGGCCCTACCTGCACGTAGCCAGAGACACATGAGCTGGAGTCCCTAACCTGCTGGCTAAGTTTTTGTTACAGCCTCTCTGCAGTAAACTCCATTAGATTTTGGGACTCCAAAAATGGTAGGAGTTAGCTGCTGTCTCACGTTCATTCATGCAGATGGCTGGTTCTTTGGCTTCTTCTCTCGTGGTGGGTTGTGGGCTCTCCCTAGATCTCTATCTTGGGATGCTACCACACTAGGTAGCTGCCTTGAAACTGGCAGGCTTCTACTGTTCTATATAGAAGCAGTCAACCTCATATCTGAGTCATTATTTTTGGCAGATTTGGTGAGACAATTGGGATTTCTTAAAGGGAAAAATTAGTTAAAAGAGAATTTTTTTTCCTACATTAAGAAATGGGAAACACTTTTACAATGGAGGAAATTTGTTCTCTGTTTGATAATACAATGGACAGTCTGAAAATGAAACAATTAAATGAGAGGATAATTAATGTAGATGGGATTTATGTAATGTCAATTATAAATATTATTTGTTTGATCATTTTTGTTTTATCATTAAAAAGTTGGTTAATATGATTGCCAAGATAAAAATTTTAGAAAAACTTGTTAAAACAGATCATAGAGAAATTCAGACCCACACAGAGGAATTTAAAGTTCAACCAATCTCAGTATTGCATCATACAGTTACAAAGAAACAGCGTAAGGCTTTCAAACAGCCAACCTTAATCTATCCAGTAAACTTACAGGAACTGCCAAATGCTCAAGGCTGTTTAAGAGCTGATTGAACCCCTGTGTAAATGTTAGATTTCAAGGAGATTCAAAGATGCTAGAGTGTAATATGGTATGCATTCCCCATTTGTGAAGCAGCTGTTAAACTCGTGGTCAACTTGTAATAGAATTATCCCTCAAGACTGGAGAGATTTGAATACAGCCATCTTAGAGGCTGGTCTACAATTACAATGGAGGACCAGGTGGAAGGATGAGGATAAGACCATTGAACAATGAAGTAGGACTAAGGTACGGAAATCACCCAAGATCAACTTCTTAGAGAAATATTGCTAACATAGAAAGGCAATCTCCATATGATGACCATACCTGGGCTTTATGCCAAATGGCAGCCTGGAATGCTTGGGACAGAACCAAAGAAGCAGAAAAGAAAATTGAGTCGTTTACAAAAGTTATACAGGGCCCAAAAGAAACATTCACTGATTTCTTACAAAAGCTCTCTTCAGCAGTAAATAGAATGATACCAAATTCAGAAGCTAGACAGATAATAATTTAATCTCTGGCTTTTGACAATGCTAATGAACAATGTAAATGGTAATTAGGCCAATAAAGGCAAGATCAGCACCCTTGAAGGAATGGATACTACGAGAAATAATTAATATTGAATTTCATGACCATGGTGATACTTGGGTAGGAGAGGTGATTTCTAGAGGTTTGAAGAAAAACAGTAATGTCAGATGTTTGGATTGCGGTAAACAAGGTCACCTAAAAAGAGACTGTAAATAGGGTATTCCTAGAAACAATGGTTTTTCACGGAACAATGTCAGAATGCCCCTCCCTTCTGGATTATGCAGAAGGTGTGGCAAAGGCGAACAGTGGACTAACAAATGTAGATCAACAAGGGACAGACAAGGTAATCCTTTGCCTTTGCCATCAGGAAACTCCCTGAGGGGCCTCTTGAAAGCCACCATGACAAATTCTGTTCAGTCCTTTCTTGTCATCATGGAAGAAACTCCTCAGAGCAATTAAAGATCCTAAATCCTATTGTAAAAAAAAAAAAAATAATAATACTCTGGATGATAGAACAACTATAAAAGAAAGAACAAAAATTTCAGGAAAAACTATAAATCAAAATTGATAAAGATTAGATTGGGAACCTTCCCAAAGTTAGGGTTGGGGAAAGTTTTGATTTTTGTCTTTTAGGAGACTTGTGAAATATTGTATACCCTAATTAACTTGCCTGGGGATCAGAGGACAGAGCCAGCCACTAGATTAGACATAGAGGCCAGACAGTGGTGGCATTCACTCTTAATCCTATTACTTCGGAGGCAGAGATCTGTCTGGATCTCTGTGAGTTCAAAGCCACACTGGAAACAGAGCCAGGCAGTGGTGGCACACACCTTTAATCCCAGTACTGGGAAGCACACACATCTTTAATCCCAGGAAGTGACATGGCTGGGCAGAGAAAGGTATACAAGGCATGAGGAGCTAAAGCAGCTCAACTGAGATCCTTACTGGTGAAGACTCAGAGGTTTTCAGTCTGAGGAAACAGGATCAGCTGAGGAGTTGGCAAGGTAAGATGGGCTGTGGCTTACCCTGCTTCTCTAGTCTTACAGCTTTCACCCCAATATCTGGATCCAATTTTTTTGTTATAAGACCATGTTAAATTTGAACAACAAAGACAGAAGGCTAAGGAGTCTGAAGAACAATGGACAAATGAGACATCTGAAGAAAAAGGACAAATCACCCAGAAAAAATATCCCATGAAAAAGATTTTCTGCAGTGAACCATGACCACAACTAACAGTGACTTTGAAGTCTCCAGAATGATAATGGGGCCCCAAAACCACGATTCCATCAGGATAATTCCACTAAGATGACAAAACACCACCCAAAGCTTGGCTTTGGACCACAAACTGCTCAGAACAATTTCGAGATGACTAGCTGAGATGATCCAGCCTCACAGAGTACTTGAACAAGGATTTGAGACAAGTCCTGCACTTTCCCATTATGCAGAGACTGGACAAATGATACAGCTAACTCTCCCAGATCTAGACAATTAACTCCAAAATTTTATTTTCAGGACTCCCTAAAGATGCCTTTGCCCCCAAGGCAGCAAGAAGTAATTTTAAAAACATGATGCCCACATTCCCAAGAGGTGGGATGGGTGCCTTTTGGCCTTTCAATAGATTGTGGATAATTGTCATTGTTTAGGATGGTTGGTTACAAGTTGTTAATTGATAATGGTCAGGAAAGAAAAAGGTAAACAAGGAGATTAGATTCAGGGTTCTTGTTTGAAAAAAAAAGAAAAGGAAAAAGGATATAGATAAGAGGTAGATTACTGAATCTACTCTGGGGGAAATATATATATATATATATATATATATATATATATATATATATAGAGAGAGAGAGAGAGAGAGAGAGAGAGAGAGAGAGAGAGAGATTCATTCTATAAATTCTGTGACCCTAGAGAACCCTGACTAATACAGATGAAATTGAGACAGAGATAGTGTGGGAGATATTAAGAGGAGTTCTAGGGAAATACTGTTGGATGGATATGATCAGTGCACATCCTATAAGTGTATGAGACATTTAAAGAATAAAAATATTCATTTATTTATTTATATTTAACTTCTATTCTCTCATGCATTACATCCTGACTGCAGTTTCCTCTCCCTCCAGTCCCCCCAGTCCCTCCTCCATCTTCCCTCTCCCCTAATCAACTTCTCCTCTGTTTCCTTTAAAAAAAAAAAAACAGCAAAAACAAAACAAGCAGCAACAAATAAAAAGAACAGACCTCCCAGGGATAACCAAACGTGGTCTAACAAGATATGATAAGACTGGGTAACCCAGCAGGACAGTAGAAGGACAATGGTCCCAAGTACAGGCAAGAGAGTCAGAGACACCCTTCCCACTCCCATTGCTGGGAGTCTCACAAGAACACCAAGCTACACAACCATAAGGTACATGCAGAGGATCTAGCTCAAATCCATGCAGGGGCTGGGCAGTGGTGGCTCATACCTTTAATCTAGATGTTCCTCAGCCAAAGAATGGATAAAGAAAATGTTGTTCTCTTACACAATAAAATATTTCTCAGCTATTAAAAACAATGACATCATGAAATTTTCAGGCAACTGGATGGAACTAGTAAAAATCATCCTGAGTGAGGTAACTCAAACTCAGAAAGACAAACATGGGTATATACTCACTTATAAATGTACACTAGTTGTTGAGTAAAGGACAATCATGCTGACACCCACAGACCTATGGAGGCTAAGTAACAAGGAAGGCTCAAGTGGGAATGTGTGGATCTCCTTGGGAAGGGAAAGTAGAATAAAAGCATTATTTTAAGAAATTATTTTATTGGTGTATGTGAGGGAGCACAGTAAAGAAACCACAAGAATTGCTCCTTTAAGGGAAAGGTTTTCATTGTGGTGAAGTGTAAAATGAATCTTAAAAGTTCTTATTAACAACAACAACAAAAAAAACCCTAGAGACCAATTTGGGGTGAAAGCTGAAAGATCAGAGAAACAGAACAAGCCAGTCATGTTCTTACCTTATGAAATTCTCAGCCTCAAGAGAGAGACTTCCTATTTACTCATGCCTTATATACCTTTCTGTGCTCTGTCATCTTACTTCCTTTCTAGTGCTGGAATTAAAGGTGTGTGCCACTATGCCTGGTTCTGTTCCCAGTATGGCCTTGAACTCACAGAGATCTAGATGGATCTCTGCCTCCCAAATGCTAAGATTAAAGGCGTGTGCTACCACTGCCTGACCTCTATGTTTAATATAGTAGCTGGCTTTGTCCTCTGATCCCCAGGCATGCTTTATTGGGGTTCACAATATATCACCACTGTGAAGAGAGAGAAAATATCCAGTTGCATCTTGAAGAATCTAAAGTAGAGAGACCTGGCCAGAAAAGGAGAATAACACAAGAGTATAGTGCATACTTTGAGATAGCGGAGGGTGGAGGCAGGGGACAACCTTATCATTATACAGAAAATAAAGGAACATCTGGTAGTTGGGAAGCCTGGAGATGTGAGAATGGCTAGAAAGGTAGTACAGGGGCTTTGAAATGTATAATGGGTACTTGTAACTAGGGACTGTAGGAACTTGAAAGTCAGCATGGACTTTGATATACAACCAAAGATATATGCCAATGGAGAGCTATATGTCCATTATGCCAGAGGCAAAGGATGTGACTCCTTGGATGTAACTTTCACAAGTTCCTGAGGAATGCTAGCTTTTATTTTACAGCTAGAAAACATTCTATAGTCCAGCTTGAGGTGATTCAAACCTGTCATTTCTGGATATATGCACTGCCTAAGACTTAACAGTTGGTTCTAGGGCTTGTCTTCTGACCATACCCAGAGGCCACATTATAACTCTCAAGATGGTAATCAGGAATCTATGAATTTATCTCAGCCAAGGCTTGGCAAATGTGAAATAAGTGTGAAGCTTTAGTCTCCTAGAAGTAATATATAGGATTGAGCAATAAGCTGAAATCCAAAATTTGAGCTCTTTCAATGTATAAGTTAATCCACAGCTTAGAGTAAATCAAAGTCCTCAACTTTTAAAAATTATTTTTCTGAGTGTATTACTAACTAACTTGAACAATTTGGGTGTTCCTTTCTATTGACCAAGAGTCTAAGGAGGGGTAGTTGTCATGCTTGTCATTCTTATGTTAGCAGAAAGTGGGAGGTAAAGACCAAAGGCAACCTTGGTGGAAGGATCCAACCTCAGTGACCTAGGCAGTAGCAATATTGATACTACATATTCATTGTAATTAGGAATTAAAGGAAGAGACAGATCAAAGAAGAGTTTGCAAGTTGGGAACATGAAACGGTGCATGGGCTTGACAAGTAACTGCATCAATATTCAAACCTACACACTCACCCAGGATGATTTGTTGAGACATACTCCCTTATCAAAGGGATTCTAACAAGTCTGAGCTGATTTCTCCATGACTGTTGTCCAACCTTACTTGCCCTTCTTTCAGAGTCTCACTGTCACTCTCTTGTCAGACCTCCCTCTTCTCTTTCCTTCAGCCAGTGGAAACATTCAACTTGATTTCATCCACTAACCCCCCACATCATATTAAAGCACCAGAGAAAGGACTTTGTCTCAGGTGTATTTTCTTATTGTGTCTGCATTTCACATACACTGTTCATTTCTATTTATGAAATTAGGTATTTACATACTATTATATACATAGTAATGCACATACTATTTTAATAGAAATATTATTTGATTATTGTAGAAAGAATGGTATCCTCATGCTTTTTAAAAAGTGAAATATACATGTATGTGTATTATGAGAGTTAATGATAAAATTGATAAATCAAATATGCATAAATCCTTTTGCCCAAGATATTATTTTCCATATATAAACTTATTTATTTAAAATATATAAGCTAAAATAACATTTATTTTTCTTTCACTTGGGCAGACAGAATTCAAAGCCCTTTACACATAAAATTATTTCACATTGACATCATGTTTATTTAATAGTCAAAGAAACCAAGACACTAGTGAACACATATCTAATTCACAGGAAACCTGAAATGCTGAATATTCGTTCTTACCCACCATGCTCTATGGCAGTGATTTTCAACCTTCCTGATGCTGTGACTCTTTAATACAGCCCCTCGTGTCATGGTGTCCCCCAATGACAAATTTTTTGTTGCTACTTCATAACTGTAATTTTGCTACTTTTCGGATTATACTATAAAAATCTGATATGCAGGATATCTCATATGCAACCCCAAAGGGTTGAGGTTCACTCTTCTATTGCATCTTACCTAGGCCAGATTTCTGTTCCTGAACATAACAACCAGAATCTGTAGCATGAATCTTAACAGGCCTTATTAATAAAATCAAACCTAAAGCCAGGTATTGGGGTGAATGCTAGAAGATCAGAGAAGCAGAACAAGCCACAGCTTCCTCACCTCGCAATTCCTCAGCTGATCCTGTTTCCTCAGACTGGAAGCCTCTGTGTCCTTATCCAAATGGATCTCAGCTGAACTGCTTCTCGAAAGCCTGAAAGCTTAATCAGCCTAGTTCCTGGCTTTCAAGCCGTATATACCTTTCTGCTTTCTGCCATCACTTCCTGGGATTAAAAGCGTGTCACCATGCCTGGCTATTTCCAGTGTGGCTTTGAACTCACAGAGATCCAGAGGATTTCTGCCTCTGGAATGCTAGGATTAAAGACATGTGTGCCACCGTTTTCTGGCTTCTATATCTAGTGGCTGTTCTGTTCTCTGACCCCAGATAAGTTTATTAGGGTGCACAATATTTTGGGGAACACAATATCACCACAAGAATCCCTGCTTGAGATCCATGAGGACAGGAAACTATCTGCTGAAACAGCAAAATATGGAATGTTCAGCACCTTAGGTAAGAAAACACAGAAGTCAGCCTTGTGGATTTTTGTTTCATAGTATATGATAAAACAATTATATAGTGATTAGGTTTTTAGGCTCAAGCTATCACAATATCAGATTTTTAACCCATTAAGAACATTTTATGCAAATGTATTAAAGATACTTATAATGCTGTGTAAGAATTTCCCTCTAGGTGTTAATACTAAGTACAATGGGGCACGCAAAGGTGTGATCACTCAACTTTTTGGTTGGGGATAGACAATGATTTTAATAGCATTTTTTATCCTAACTTCAAGGAACATGTTTGATCTGTGTGAACACAATCTTACCTTGATGTTTGACATCTGAACTATTCTGAATCAAAGTTAGCTGCCACTCAAATAAAGCTACATACAGAATGTTACAATATGGAACTGTATTTTGTAGTCAAAGAAAAGCTGAAAGCTAATGTGTGGAAATCAAGTGGGGACATGTTTTCTTTTACATTCCAACATTTTGAGTGGGAAAATCAATGATTTTCATATTTAAAAGGTCAAATACATTTGTGGCCACTATCATTCATGAGAATTAGAAACTGCTTACATCTAATGTAAATGAATGACAACAATAAAATTAGAGTAAATAGAATACAGGTTTTCTTTTCTTTTTTTTAAGGATAGCAAAGAAACCTTTACTCAATACTGTAGCCACTTCCCCACGGTGCACCCCAATAAAAGTGGGCACTGGGGTCTGCATCTTGCTCCTGTAGGGCCCAAAGGAAAGGCTCTGTGATATTGATTTGTGGGAAGCTCGGGGAAGAAAAACCCTCCACATCAAGTTAGAGGAGGAAAGTCTCCCGGTGATGATTCTGGGAAGCCAATGACTGAGGTAATGGAAGCACAGCCTTGGGGCTGGTCTGAAGCATCCACTGGCCAGGTAGTCTGCAGGTTTTCTAATCTTCTTGTCTTTAGAAATTTGGATCCTGATACAAATGTCTGAAGTGAGCAGCATCAGAGGTGCGGTGACGTATTAGCACAGCCCCTACATTTTCATTTGTACGAATTGAGAAATTCTATAGGAGACAAGAAGATGTAGACTTTAAACAACCTGCATTAGAATTGATGAAGTTTCTCAAAAATAGCTGATTGGGGTGAAATATTGGCTTCTGTGGGATTATTCTCAAAGAGACTGCTAAAGAACTTAAACAGCAGGTGTGACTGCAGATTGGATAGTATGTTTATATGTGAGGAAGCAATTCTAAGTACAATGAGTTCTCTGCATCATCTGAGACTTTTCACAGACACCCACAAATTCAGATATCTTCATGGTACACAAGGACACAGAAATTAAACCCTAGTAAACCATGCTTTAAGGAAAGCAGCAAAACAGCAATAACTTTGGCAGCATAAATATGGAAAAGTCAGTAGAATAAAAGACAGATTAGGAAACAGGGAACACAATGGACATATAAACTTCTATTCAGAAGAAAAATATGCAGATAGGGTCTCATAATAGGAATCAGAACCCACCATCTACTTTCGGGTATGGTAGTTACAGGGCAGAAAAGAGGGATGGGCAAGGAGAATGAAACTTTTTCTTTCCTGACCTGAGGCTGGCCTGGCCACTGGTAGGAATAATCTGAGAGTGGTTAGCTACAGAGTGTCAGATAATCAATCAGCATCCTTTCTGGCTGGCCACTACCGGGCTGGAGAGGACAGGAATCTAGAGAAATAAGCTACTTTAGCTATAGGAACCAAATTAGTTTCAGAAATTGTCCTGCTGAACCAAAGTGGAAAAGCTTTACAAAATGATGTGTTTCTGTCTGTCAAATGCAGTCGTTAACATTAAGTAGCTTTTACTCAAATTTTAGTGAATAAAATCTTTCATCAGAACTTAAAAGTATTGCCATTAATCAAACATACTCATTTTTAGGGACATAGTGGCACTAGAACAAGAGAAACTCTGACATGCTACCGTCAAGGGAGAAGCCTCACACTGGATGAGCAGTTCAAGGTAAAGAAGAAAGAAGTCTTAAGATGTTGGGGAGAGATGGCAAATACCTTGCACAGAAAGGAAACTAGAGAAATAGCTTAATACATACATGGTTAAGTACTTTCTTAATGAGTCAAGTGACAGGAGTACCAATAATGAGGATAAAATAATCTAGAATCTAGACTTTGCAGCACATGTTAAAACCCAGACCAAATACTGCTCAGGTCAAGCACATCTGCAGCTATATCTCACTCCAGCCCAGAGCTGATCTTCCATACAGGCCCCACAGTAACAGACTCCAAGCTATCAGGGACTTCCAGTGGCTTAATCCACAGGATAGATACACATTAATTAAATGAGTCCCTTTCCCCACTTCCTCCAAAGCAAGAAGGTCATATATTCTTACCTTGGGATACAAGATCTCTGTCCTTTTTCTTGCTGCCCAGGAATAAGAGCCAAACACAGAGCATGAACTTACTCATCAACTACATGGCCCAGAACCTCTCTGCTTCTGTAACCTTCCAGAAGAGGCCTCTACTCAGCAACTTGAGCCTGAACACTCCTTACTTAGAGAACCCACTATGCTGATGTCTTTATGTCTCTTTATAACATTAGTGACTCTTCCAACAAGTCTCTTACATAAAATGACAATCTGCCTTAGTGTCTCCCTTGAGCCCTAAACCTGAAGCCTTTCCTCATGTGCCTATAGCCGTAGCACTGGCGAGGTACAAACAGGAGAAGCAGAGACTCAATGCTAGTCTCACTTAAGCAGTGTATTCACGGTTCTGCATAATATAAAACACATCTCAACAAATTTAAATAAATAAAACCTAAATATTTACAACTTTAAAAAGGAAAAGAAAGTGACCTTGAGCATATAAGGCTAGAGTTATCTAGGAATGATTCAACACCAGGAAGATAAAGGCCCCCATGTGTAGCATGAATCCACGTTTCTCAATGCAATCTTATACAAGAAGTAGCAACATTATTCTGGTGAAAGGAGAGTCAAAATGCAATCAATAAAATCAAGATGCCAAAAGGTACACAGATATGTAAGAAGGGGAACCTAGCATAAAGAGCAATGCAGACATGGAGCTAGAGTGAGATACAGATGCTGGCTGGCATGGTCAACAGGCTCTCACAGGGTTCTGTTGTGGTTTGCTTGTAGTATGAGCAGTAATGAGCTAAATAATGTCATCATCAAGAATGCAATTCAAGACTCACAGGGAAGATAGGTAACTTGTGAGTTTACAAGAAAACTAACAATATAGCTATGGATAATTTTATAAGCTGTGAAACATGAAATCCTATTTAGAATATTAAAATAAGATTTTTAAATTTTTTTTATTTATTCTTCTTTCATATGTTACATCCTGTCTGAAGTTTCTCCTCCCTCCTTCCCATATCCTACCTCCTATCCACTCCTCTTCCATTTCCCCTCAGAAAAGGGAAAGCCTCTCAGGGATATCAAACAAACATGGCCTATTAAGCTGCGGTAAGACTAGGCAACTCCCCTCATATTAAGGCTGGATAAGGCAACCCACTAAGAGGAAAAGAGTTCCAGAAGCAGGCAAAAGAAATAGATACACCCACATTCTCACTGTTAAGAGTCCCCCAAGAAGACCAAGATACACAACAATAACATATATACGGAGGTCAGACCCATGTAGCTACCTGATTGTTGGTTCATCTCTTTTAGCCCCTATGAGCTCGGGTCAGTTGATTCTGTGGATTTTCTTGTCATGTCCTTCGCCCCTCTGTCTCCTACAGTCCTCCTTCCCTATCTTGCTCAGGATTCCACAAGCTCTGCTTAGCATTTGGCTGTGAGCCTCTGTATCGGTTTCCCCTGGATCCTGGATGAAGCCTCTCTGATGATGATTATGTTAGGCTCTGTCTATGTTAGGAATCATTTCACTGACTTTTTTTTCCAGTTGTGTTTGGTTCTATCCTAGGTCTCTGAGCTATCTAGCCTCTTGTTCCTGGTCCTCCAGACAATGTCAATGGTGGACTTCCTCTTGTGGTGTAGGTCTCAAGATGGACCAGTCATTGGTAGGCCACTCCCATAATTTCTGTGATACCTTTACACCAGCACGTCTTACAGGCAGGACAAAATGCAGGTTGAAGGTTTTGTGGCTTGGTTGATGTCCTCATCCCTCCACTAGAAGTCTTTTTGGTTCTGTATCCCCCAATTACTAAGAGTCTTAACTAGGGTCACCCTCAGAGATTCCTGGGCGTTTCCATTTCACTAGGTTTCTATTCTAGCTCATCCCCGAGATGCCCCCCAATTCCACTTGTCTCTCCCAATACTCACTCCTTCCATCCCCCCACCTGATCCCTCTTGTTTCTGTCCCTACCTGCCTCCAGTCCACCCACAATATCTGTTCTATTTCCCCTTCCAAGAGAGATTCATGCGTCCTGCCTTAAGCGCTCCTTGTTACTCTCCGGGTCTGTGGATTGTTGTATAGTTATCATTTACTTTACAGATAATATCCACTAATAAGTGAGAACATACCATGTTTGTCTTCCTGGGTCTGGGTTACCTCACTCAGAATGATTTTTTCTAGTACCATCTATTTTCTGGCAAATTTCACAATGTTGTTGTTTTTTTAAAGCTGAGTAATACCTCACCTTTTCTTTATCCATTCTTCAGTTGAAGGACATCTGGGTTGGATAAAAAGAATTTTCTGAACCACAAGACTTGTTTATATCTGACTAGTTTTATCTTTCAACTAGTGTGAACAGTGTGAGTACAATTACAGTCAAGCAGGGAGAGACCTGTGATATGTGCAAATCCACACTTAAGACACAATCTGCTCTTAAGACAAAACAAGTTTTTCATTGGTTTTCATGGAAGAGGGACTGAGGCATATGCTTTTTGTGAATTAAAATGTCTACATCCAATGAATGATATGTAGAATTTCACTGGAGGGAAAAAGGAGGAGGGTCAATAAAGTGTTTCTGTATTTTAACTTCAATGGAGTACTTTAAATGTTTCCAGACCACATTTAGTTTTCTGTATACCATCCTTCTTACACTATTGCACCATCAATCAGTCAATCATCCTTTTTTTTTTATATTAGCCAAAGCTATCATGCGCATCTTACGCCAAATATTTGCAGTGAATTGGATCTTTCCAAAAACATATGCCAGAACTGTATTGTAGGTAACTTACCCCTTTTCAAATGTTATTTGGTGTGCTTTCAAAGAAAGGAATTTCTCTTGACCAAGAGCGATTTTCAAAAGCACTAGAGTTTGTCATACTCTCAGTTACAAAGGGAAATGCCAGCCACACTATGAGCTCTGAGCAGAAAGGAGAAGCCAAACTCCAGCTACATGTGATTTGGAAACATTTGTGCTTGGATCATGTGCTTCCCTGATTAATTTTAAATTAAATGAAATACTTCATTTGATTATTCATTTATTCACAATTGCCTAGGTATAGTTTAAGTTCTCTAAACTTACTTGCAATATAATATGAATGGCAAGTTTGCCAAAGGTTTCAGTGTTCTTAGTTTTCATTATGAAAGTTTAACACTGGAGAAAAGGATTTCCAGGACAAGTGTCTGTTTGCTGTTATATCAGCCAACTGCTTACATTATGCTAATGAAGACATCATCAGTCCTGTAAAAGGAGCACTGGTTATCATTTGGCAATAAACAGAAAAAGAAGTCCACCAATTTTGGTATTTGTCAATTGGTATTCTGTCAACAATAACAGCAAGAAATAGGAAGAGCAAAGGTGAGAACTTTGTGCTTTTTAAACTGTCTTATTTGGGGTGCTATTTGGTTGCTCATTGGTAGGGTACGCTGATGCAGGATTTCAAAGGCAATTAGAGTGAATCAGGCTGCAGAATATCCCTAAGGGCTAGTTTGAAGATACCTGTGCAAGATGCTCTTTTTTTTTTCCCCTTCCCGCTAACCCTGCTTGCTGCCACATCTAGCAGCTGCTTTATTTTTGACAATTCGTCACTCCTGAAAAATGTTTGCAAGCAGTTTGGATAATTTCCAATTCATTCTTGCAGGAAATGAGGATTTGTTCCCTCACTGGGGATACCTGCTGCTAGGTTTATTCACTAATAAGCATGATAAATGTTTTAGCCTTTGATCAGTGCTAATTTAACAAGTAAGCTCCTCAAAAAAAAAAAAAAAGTCTTTGAGGCTCAGGGGCTCAACGCAGCACACGAGTTAGAAATATGATTGATTGCAGTGCTGTGAGAAATTTCCATAAAAAACTTTTTATCACACTGCTCTGTTCTGAACAATTAAATCAAAAATGAAAGATAGCTACCCTCCAAAGAAGGACAGAGGCGGCTCAGCAAACTTTACAATATATTATTTTTTAACTGGCTCAGAATAATTTTCCAAGGAAATAGTCTTCTTTCTTATCAATTTTGCCCCGTATTTCTTAACACGTCGATATTTTTCCAAAACCCTGCCTTTGCTTACCATTTTAAGACATCAGTTTTACCTCTTCTTACCAGACCTCTAAGTAGTGCTAAAATAAACATTAGTGTGAAGTACATTATGGAAACAGAACAAAGCAAGAGGGGAAGAAATGGATGCCTTGAGTTTGGAATCTACTAGCTCAGAAGAGATTGCAGCCAGCATAATTTAATACTGAAATAATGAAAATTCTTGCCACTTACTCATTGAAGAGCAGTCCACATAGCCATTAGTGGCCACCAAAGTATACAAAAAAAGTGAGAGGACACGAAAGTGAGAGGTCCCTTGCCTCCACATCAAGTTCTGAAACTTCTCCAGCAGGTAACAACAGAGATTTTGCCCACTATAAAAAGAGATCGATTTAGAAAGTGGTCTCCTATGCCAATGCATTCAAGACTACTTCCTACTTTCTCTTCTAGCAGGTTCAGAGTAGCTGGATTTATGTTGAGGTACTTGATCCACTTCGACTTAAGTTTTGTGCACGGTTATAGATATGGATCTATTTGCAGCCTTCTACATGTTGATATCCAGTTTTGCCAGCACCATTTGTTGAAGATGCTTTCTTTTTTCCATTGTGCACTTTTGGCTTCTTTGTCAAAAATTATTTGTTCATAGGTGTGCGGATTAATGTCAGGGTCTTCAATTCAATTCCATTGGTCCACATGTCGGTTTTTATGCCAGTACCAAGCTGTTTTTATTACTGTAGCTCTATAGTACAGCTTGAAGTCAGGGATCGTGATGCCTCCAGAGGTTGTTTTATTGTACAGGATTCTTTTGGCTATCCTGGGTTTTTTGTTTTTCCATATGAAGTTGAGTATTATTCTTTCCAGGTCTGTGAAGAATTGTGTTGGTATTTTCATGGGGATTGCATTGAATCTGTAGATTGCTTTTGGTAAGATTGCCATTTTTACTATGTTAGTTCTGCCTATCCATGAGCATGGGAGATCTTTCCATTTTCTGACATCTTCTTCAATTTCTTTTTTCAGGGACTTAAAGTTCTTGTCATATAGGTCCTTCACTTGCTTGGTTAGTATTACCCCAAGGTATTTTATGTCATTTGTGGCTATAGTAAAGGGTGATGTATCTCTGATTCCCTTCTCCGCTTTTTTGTCCATTGTATATAGGAGGGCTACTGATTTTTTTGAGTTGATCTTGTATCCTGCTATGTTGCTGAAGGTGTTTATAAGCTGTATCAGTTCCTTGGTAGAACACCAGTAGCACAGACACTGAGAGAAACAATCAATCAATGGGACCTCTTGAAACTGAGAAGCTTTTGTAGGGCAAAGGATACGGTCAACAAAGCAAAGCGACAGCCTACAGAATGGGAAAAGATCTTCACCAATCCCACATCTGACAGAGGACTGATATCCAGAATATATAAGGAACTCAAGAAATTAGACATCAAAATGTCCAACAGTCCAATTAAGAAATGGGCTATAGAACTAAACAGAGAATTCTCAACAGAGGAAACTCAAATGGCTGAAAGACATTTAAGGAATTGCTCAACATCCCTAATCATCAGGGAAATGCAAATCAAAACAACTCTGAGATACCACCTTACGCCTGTCAGAATGGCTAAGATCAAAAACACTGAAGACACTTTATGCTGGAGAGGATGTGGAGCTAGGGGAACTCTCCTCCACTGCTGGTGGGAATGCAAGCTTGTACAACCACTTTGGAAATCAATATGGCGATTTCTTAGAAAATTGGGAATCCATCTCCCCCAAGATCCAGCTATACCACTCTTGGGCATATACCCAAGGAATGCTCAAGCACACCACAAGAGCACTTGTTCAGCTATGTTCATATCAGCATTGTTTGTAATATCCAGAACATGGAAACAACCTAGATGCCCTTCAACTGAAGAATGGATAAACAAAATGTGGTATATATACACAATGGAATACTACTCAGCAGAGAAAAACAATGACATCATGAGGTTTGCAGACAAATGGATGGATCTAGAAAAAATCATCCTGAGTGAGGTATCCCAGACTCAGAAAGACAAACATGGTATGTACTCACTCATAACAGGATACTAGATGTGGAACAAGGATGACTGGACTGCTACTCACATCACCAGGCAGGCTACCTGGAAAACAGGACCCCAAGAAAGACACAGGGATCGCCCAATGACAGAGAAATGGAATGAGATCTACATGAACAGCCTGGACATCAGTGGGGGTAGTGAAGGGTGAGGGTCGAGGGAAAGAGAGCTTGGGTGAGTGGGAGATCCCAGCTGGATCAACAACAGAGAGGGAGAACAAGGAATAGGAGACCATGGTAAATGAAGACCACATGAGAATAGGAAGAAACAAAGTGCTAGAGAGGCCCACAGAAATCCACAAAGATACCCCCACAACAGACTGCTGGCAATGGTCGAGAGACAGTCCGAACTGACCTACTCTGGTGATGGGATGGCCAAACACCCTAATTGTCGTGCTAGAAACCTCATCCAACTACTGAGGGATCTGGATGCAGAGATCCATGACTAGGCCCCAGGTGGATCTCTGGGAGTCCAATTAACGAGAATGAGGAGGGTTTATATGAGCGAGAATTGTTGAGACCAAGGTCGGATAAAGCACAGAGACAAATAGCCAAACAAACGGAAACACATGAAATATGAACCAATGGCTGAGGGGTCACCAACTGGATCAGGCCCTCTGAGTGGGTGAGACAGTTGATTGGCCTGATCTGTTTGGGAGGCATCCAGGCAGTGGCACCGGGTCCTGTGCTCACTGCATGAGTCGGCTGTTTGAAACCTGGGGCCTATGCAGGGTCCCTTGGCTCGGCCTGGGAGGAGGGGACTGGACCTACCTGGACTGAGTCCACCAGGTTGATCTCAGTCTGTGGGGAAGGCTTTGCCCTGGAGGAGATTGGAATGGGGGGCGGGCTGGGAGGAAGGTGAGGGAGGGGAGGGGGGAGAACAAGGGAATCTGTGGCTGATATGTAGAGCTGAATTGTATTGCAAAATAAAAATTAAAAAAAAAATCTTCACAATAACATAAAAGTAAGAAAAACATTAAGGATGTCTATTTTAACACTGTTATTTAAATATTGTTTAAAACAATATCATTCATTTCACACTTTATATTTGAAGAGTAGAACATAGTTTTATATGAATGTAAACAAGTGAACATCAAGATTATAAACTGAACCTCATAAAAGCACAAAAAAAGAAAAGAGATCGAGTTTACAGTTTATCACGAAGTAATGCTGAGACTGTGCATCTTAGGTGAGTTCTTAGTACACTGAATCTCATGTTATAAATTGTACTTCCAGTGCACTTTTCAAAATATCTAATTGTTGAAGAATAAAGGCTGGAAAAGTAAGTGAGTCATTAAGAGCCACTTAATATCTACATCTGAAAGATCACAAGGTATGCAGAAATAGTTGAGGAAATGATCTACATATCAATGATTTTATCTTTCCGTTGTTCGGTTTTAGGTTTATACTACTAGGTGAAAAGTGTAAACTTTAAGTTTATCTCATTTTTTTTTACATATAACTTTTTACTATTACATTTTTTAAAACTATGCAATATATTTTGATCATACTCATTCCTTTTCCCCAGATCCTCCTCACCTCCCAACATATCAAACTTCTTGTTATTTCTCTCACTCGAAAAAGTATCCATAAAAAAAATCTGTAAGTAAATATTAGAAAATTCTGTATAGTTAAATATATGTAGGAAAAGCCTATGGATACAGAGTTCTGTGGACTTATGTTGCAGAATAGGAGGGAAGGTAGATAGAAAGGGAAAGTTTCAAAGGGTTCTCCTTCATACATGCCTTGCAGAAGAATGGCAGCATTTAGCATTTGTTAAAGTGTTTGTTCTGTAATAAAGCATAGTAAGAATTAAACTTATTATATATCATGTGACAACTGTAAAATGTGGATAGAAATTGATTAACTCTTAAAAGAGAGAAAATTCTCAAAGCATATCTTAGCTTCTTCATTGATATGGCAGTAATTAACTTTTATCCTCTGCAAGATGGAAAAACGAGATGGTAAAACTTTATAACAAGTTCAAAATATATGTATGTTTCTATGATAATTGCCCTCATACTTGTCATTTCTATATGTGATGGTCAATATGGAATGTAGAAGAATATTCCAAAATCAGAGTAGAGAGTTTGGATCATATTATAAGATTTGAAATGTTTTGGAAATTGAAATGTATATTTTGAAGTAGAATGTGTAGCCGAGAAAGACGGCAATTGACGACTACAAAGATGATAAATTTGCAAACATAGTTCAATATCTTCACTCTCATGTACATTATAGACATGTAAGAAAATTGGGTTAAGATAAACTTCTTGTCTATGAGAATTGCATAGCATGGTTCAACAATGGCTACAGAGTCTCACAGGGACAGATCTGTGCAGGTACTGGGAAAGAATACCGAGAACACGTAAAAATTCTAAGCTTTAAATGGTTCCCTTGATTTCTTTTGTCTTGAAAGGATCTGTGAAAACGCTGTGTCAGCTTTCCTCCTTGCTTTCTTTTTGACAAAATCTACTGAACGAAGTTGATTCATATCAAAAATGTAATGGTTCGTAGTAAACTGTCAGTGTTGTTATGCAAAACTTTTTAATTAAGAAAACAAATCAAAAATAAAAAGAGTATTAGACTGAGATTCAGGGACTCAGAGCAAGCATAGCTTGTTCGCAGAATCTCTGAAGATACGTTACCTTACCTTCTTGCCTTGGTCACCCAATCTGTGTATTCAAGCCTCAGAAAGGGACTTTGTGCTGGTTAGGTTTTGTCACATGGCACATACTAGAGGCATCTGGGAAAAGTCCACATTCATTGAGAAATTGCCTTCATTAGATTGTGGTGTGCAGCATTTTCTTTATCGATAACTAATGAAGGAGAGCCTAACCCTCTATGGGCAATGACACTCTGATCACCTGGGCTGCAAAAGAAAGGTAGATTTGCAATCCCGGGAAAGCAATACCATAAGTTCCTTTATGGTCTATGTATAAGTTCCTGACTCTGGTTTCCTTTCTTGAGATCCTACATTGGCTTCCCTTGATGATGGACTGTGATTCATAAGTGGAAGTAAATATTTTCATACCCAAGTTGATTTTAATCAGTATCTCAAACAACAACAAAGATACAGACTAGAACAGTAATTCATTCCTGGGAGTATTTTCCTGTTATGGACCTGACCATGTGGCTTTCAGGTCTTAGAATGTTTTGTGGAAGAAAGGTGAAAAATTTTGAAGCTTTGCACTAAGCTATTGAGTGCTCAGAGCTTACTGGGTTGTTGTGGAGACTAAGACCACAATGCAGAGAGCAATGCAATTTATGGATGCCTGGCTTGAGAAGCTTCAGAAGGAAGCAAAGGCTCTAGCAAGGTAATTCATGAAGTATCTTGAACTAAGAATCTTTGGAAATGACACACTTATTGTACTGGGTCGATGTAAACTGGAACATAAGAATCAGCTATGATTAGTAAGAGGCTAACGTAATTGAGGCAAAATATTCCAGGAAGGACCTTCTCAGAGTCAATACATAAAAAGCTGTAGTCCAGAGAGGGTCAAGGCTGCATCTCAAATTGGCAGCTGAACTTGGTAGTGTACAAGAGTCTCCCATATAGCACTGCAGTTGGCAGCACCAAAGCTGTAGGACTGCAGGGATTGTAGAGAGCAGCTGAGGCTTGGCACTGAGAGAAGCTAGGAGAGTCATTGTTGAAGACGTCAACTTTGGTTCAGTTAAAACTCCTGAGTTGTAAGGATGCCAAGACCGTGGAATGACTGCCTACAACAGCAGCCAATGTGAAGAGCAAGCCTGAGCCTATGAGACAAACTGTGTGATGTACAAATGGCAGAGCCATAGAAGTGAAGCCATCCAAGCCTATTGGAACCCAGGAAATCATGGGTGAGTCATAGATGTCTAACACAGACAGATTTACATTGGTGGATTTTGGTTTTCTTTTTATTTGATCTGTTTGTAAAACTATGCCTTGTTCTCTCTTAGAGAAAGTGTGTAAATTAAAAAAAAAAATTACAGGAGAACCCAGTTAAGAGAGTTTGACATTTTAAAGAGATTTTAGACTTGGAAGTTTTGAAATACATAAAGTCAGTAGAATGATGTGAGATGTGCTTCTGTGCACTGTAAATTTGTGTTGTTCTCATTGGTTGATAAATAAAGCTGTTTTGGCCTATGACAAGCAGGATAAAGCCAGGCAGGTAATGTAAGCAGAGATACAGAAGAGGAAGGATGGAGTCTAGGAGAAGCCAGCCAGCCACCAAGGAGCAAAATGCCAGTAGACCGGTAATGCCACGGCCACGTGGCAATATATATATTAATAGAAATGGGTTAATATAAGTTATAAGAGCTAGTTAGTAATAATAAGCCTGAGCAATAGACCAAACAGTTTGCAATTAATATCAGAATGATTATTTACAAGCAGCCCCAGGACAGGGTGGAACAGAAAAAAAGCCTCTGGCTGCAATATGACACTTTAAAAAAATAGAGTTTTAAAAAACTTTTTTAAATTGAAATGTTACACTATCCCCCTTTCTTTCACCAACCCCTCTTAAATTTATGACCTTTCTTTCTTTGTTATTGTTCCATGTATAAGTAGTTGAGCAAGCTAGGGAAAGAAATTCTGTAAGCAAAACTCTATGATCTATGCTTCACATCTTGCACCAAAGTTACTGCTTGGCTTGCTTGATGATTGACTGTATCCTGTAAGCTGAAATAAACCCTTTCATCCCCAAGTTGTTTTGGCCAGTGTTTTAACACAACAACAAACAGTCAAACTAAAACAGATTTGATCTGCTCTCATACAGTGTATGATAGTATAACAGTATAAATATTAGACACAATGTCACATTGTTCTTATTGCAAAAACTGTTCCACTATAGGTCCTGACAGCTGTTTATGAAAATATTCTTACCATTGAATTACAACTTGAAAAGTGAAGTCATTTATAGAATATTTTCAGGACCTTCAAATATATAAAATCAAAGCACTTTGCCTATTTAGGGAAAGCTATGCTGTGAGGTTACACATTCCAAATAGATGAGGCTTTATAATTGAATTCTCTGAGGAGCATTATCATCAAGTTAATTAAAATATATTTAATTAAGCTGAACAATTTATGAAAACTGATTTTTAGACTTGACCTTAATAAGACAATGGCAAGTTAAAGACAAATACGTAAATATATAAATAAACTACAATTTATCAACAGTTAGATACACAAAACCCCAACAGTTTGGACTGACACTATGTATCACAGATGTGAATCTTTGTATTCAACAGTTGGTTACAAACATTATAGGGAGACAATAAATGAAAGCAATGCAATATACTGAGATTTTACATTACTATTAGGTTGTGCTATATTTGGTATCAGTACTCTAACAGTAGTTTGCCTCAGTTATGTGAAAATACAACAATTTTTAAAAAGTCTTTGATACAGCACAGGCTGTCTTGGAATCAGGAAACCCAAGACTACTGAGTGATGACTAAACTCTGTTAGAGAGATGGGGCCATTCACTGACATTGCAATTGTGAATGCAAAATAACATAAACATCATTGATTTCCACTGGGCATTTTCTGAGAAATACATGCACATTTTCTGATCAAGTAATCTTTGTTTAAATTTTAATGTCAAGGCAGAATTAAGTGAGGCAATAGTTCGACTAGCAAAGCTATTTGCTGTTGTTTGCTTTAGAAAGTAGCCGTCATGAGATAATGATGGAGTAATCAATCCTGCATGCATGCATTGACTCTACTGGGGCAGAAAGGAATGGGGTGAATTCTTATACACTAGTGTAAACCTATTATTAAACACAGCCATGGCATGGTGAAACATACCTTTAATCCTAGCATTCTGCTTAGAGGCAGAGGCAGGAAAATCCCTGAGTTCAGGGACAGTTTGCTCTACATAAGAAGTTCCAGGCATCCAGGACTACTTAGTGAAACCCTAGCTCAAAGTTAAACAATAATAATATTATAAAATGAATGGGATGAACAGCAAACAATTCACTGTTTTGGGACTTTATTTTATTTTTAAATTTTTTTGAGATTATAATAAAATTAGATCAATTCCCCCTTCTCTTCGCTGCCTCCACCTTGTACTTTTCTAACTTAAATTATCCCATGTCTTTTTAACTATGTTTGACCTCTAGGCTTTTTACCTTTCTTTATCCTATATACCTTTCTTTCCTTCTTAGTCCGTGGCTGGCTTGTGGTTGTGTGTCTGGCCCCTGGAGTTCTTCTTTCCTTCTCCTTTCCTCACTCTTCTCTTGCTCTTCTCCTGAGCCTAGATTTCTCCTCCTATTCATTCTCACTGCCTGGCATCCCCACCCATTTTTCTCTGCTGCCCAGCGGTTGGCCCTTCAGCTCTTTATTAGACCAATCAGGTGTTTTAGACCAGCAAAGTAACACAGTTTTACAAAGTTGAAAAAATGCAACATAAAAGAATGCAAAACATCGTTGCATCATTAAACAAATATTCCATACCATAAACAAATGTAACACATCTTAAACTAATATTCCACAATACTTAAAAATATGATATTATTGTCTAGAGTGATCCTCAACCCCCTCATTAAAAAGATGTGTACTGTGGCTAAGGCTTATAAACTCAATACTGGGCAGCAAACAACAAACTGATCCCTAGGACTGGCTTACTATCCAACATAGCATACTTGGCAAGCTCCAAGTTAATGAGAGACAAAGGGAAGTGGACAGAATTCATAAGGAACAAAATTAGAGCTGGCTTCTAACCTTCACATATCCACATACATCCACATGCATGTGCACTTGATATTCACAAACACACATACAAACTCGAGTAGAAAATGATGTAAATATGGTGTGTGTGTGTGTGTGTGTGTGTGTGTGTGTGTGTGTGTGTGTACAGAGAGTTAGTGTTTTTTTTAACTATTTTAATTCTGGAGACATTTGTATACCCATCTGTTATAAAATGATATTATTATTATATACTATTTTTAAACATGGAAATAAATGCGTTATTCATCCCCCACTGTGCCGTCCTTGAAGGTAGAACTTTCTGTAATATGACATTTCATGCAACATTTATGTTTATTGCAAACATTATGTTTATGGACTTTTCTAAGGTTCTCAAGTCCAAAGCCTTGGCACAGTCTTCTTGCCACTGAACACCTACAAACATTATGACTTGCTGTTTTGTGGATGTAGCATACATATTCCATGTTGTATTCACTTTGATAAAATGATTTATTTGTATTGGCTTCACTTATTGGCTTTGTCTTCAAAGGTGATCACTTACATTGTCATCAAGAAGGAATGTAAAGAAGATTATATTCAACATGCCTGTGTTGATGTGAGATTGGTTTTATGTTTTATAACCAGCAAGGAGCACTAAGTTTGCTGATACATGGGCTGGAGAAATATTACACTTGCAGAGGACCAGAGTTTGAGTCACATTACCCACATTGAGCTGTTCACAGCTGCCTGTAGCTCCTGACCCATTTCTATAGGAAGTGGTACTTATGTACATAGACCCATACACGTATACATGATTAAAAATAAAATAAATCTTAAAATGTAAAAGCTGATATGAAGATATGCCAGTTATAACAAAACTGGAGACAGGAAGATGATTAAATGGGACATGACAATAGCTATTATTGATTATTGAAATGTCCTCGTGCATATTGCTCAGTAGGATAGATACCAATTTGTGAGCCCTAGAACTCGTTAACAACAATCTTCAATAAAATGTGCTGCAGTCATATTTTCCTCACTAGGATATGTTGCCCAGGCAGTGTTTCAAGATTTGGTGTTTCAAGGGAGAGTGAAAGGGAGCAGTTTCATCATACCCATTGGAGAAACAGCTCTTTGACAGTTTGGCTCCAAGTCTTTATTTCCACCAGGGGGTTGGGCACTTTCCCATGGCTTCAGTTTCTGATTTATATACAGTTTCCAATTTGCTGCATAAGTATAAGTTGGTATAATATTCACTTGACACACTGATTTATGCTAATTGTGTCAATGTCCTCAACAATAGCCTTTATGCCATTTGCTTCTCTTCTGTGCAACATCCAGTTTTATACCAATTATTGTTTTAGTCTAATATCATTGATCTTTCTAAATTTTACATTATTTCTTCTTATACTTTGAGCATCTCCTAAAAGCTTAGCATTAAAATAATTGGGTAGGTGAGGAGGCAGTGAGGATCTGTGAGGAGCTGCAGGAGTGGGAACCATGATCATAGTATACTGTATGAAAAAAAGGTCTATTTTCAATTAGAAAGAAAAAAGTAATTCTTATAATCTATATTATTGATACAACAGAGAAATAAGTGAATTAAACCCAACAGAGTCTTCCACAAAGTTTCTGTATAAAACCATCCTATCTTTTATCTTTTTTCATCTTCTCCCCACAAAACTTTTAAGGATTATATTCTACTCTCTTTCTTTTCAGTTACAGATAGCTTAGCTTTCTACCATCTGTCTTCTGCCTTCACTACTCTGTGAAAGTTTTTGAAGTCTATTAACGACTTCAGGAATCCACAGATCTTGTGCCCTAACTGCTTCTGATCTTATCTTAAGTATTTTTTTCCCATTTGCTATCTCCTTCATGCTACAGTCAATTTCTCACATTATAGCATTGACTCTGGGTTCTCCTGTTTTCTTCCCTACATTTCTGGGGGAAAAAAATCTATCTCAATGGATGCCTCATAATCATTTACTATCTTAAAAATAGAAGCTTTGTAAGCATTCATCCTCATCATGTTGGCAATCTTATAGGCTCAACAATTTCCTTTCTGTAAACGAAATCTAAGTAGTGATCACAAATCTACCATGGGGTGAGTATTAGCATTCTACATTGATCAATGTCACCTTGTCTCATAATTTAATGCTACCTGTAGCCTCCCCTTCGAGAATGATTTTCTTAGATTCTTACAAGTGATTCATGTAGCTCTGAGGATGTGGTGGTTCTCCCAGCCCTCTTCACACTAACTTCACCCAGGCTTCTCACTTGTAGTCACGTTAATACTCTTCTCCCACCCATTTCCACCATCCACTCTGTGATTACTCACAGCCCAGTCCTCAGCTGATTGGGTGATTCTCCTTCTTATTCCTTTCTAATTTCACTTTTTAAATGTATTATAGAATTATATTACTTTATAGAATTTAGTTTTAGAAATTATAATTATTAGATTATTTCATGTGGTATATCCATAATATACTTCTGGTTGTGTTAATGTTATAGTTGAAAAATGCAAAGTCTCTTTACTGTGAAGGGAATAAGAAAAAAATTATTTTATGTGTTCATTAGGTCCTTCAGTTATTAGTCCCAAATAATTTTCAGAAACCCTTCTGTCTGTTTGATATTTACTCTTCCCTGATGTATTTCAAGAAGCTTTTGTCCCCAGAATCTCACTCCCTGGACTACCTGTTGTGGGACTCAAAATCAAAATTAAATGTTAGCTCAGTCAAGAAGTTTTCTAAAAGTTGCCCCATGAAATGAGTCTCCTTATCCTGTAAAACACTATTTAAATTATGTCTCTCTGTGTGAAACCTCTTATACTTTAACATTCTATTTCACACAGTCTTTGACTTGTGTCATTATATCTCTTACAAATAGTAGATAGTTAAGTTTCATATGGAAAAAATATTTGCCTGAATGCAGGCACTGAAGGTATAAAATATATGTGAAGAAAGAATAAGTTTTAAATTATGTATTATAGTAATATCTGACTTGTCTAACCAATAGTACAATTTTAACTGTGAAATAGAATTGCTAAAGGGCTGAACAAGTCTAACTTGCCAAACCTTTCACTGTAAGTCCTTCACACTTCCAGTATTACAGGCCCCAAGGCATCTGATGAGACTCATTACATGAACCTTTCACTTGTGTTCTAGATTCCTCCTGAGATGCTCATCAGCTCTGCAGCAAGGTGGCCTATACAATTGTAAAGGCTCATTGATGCCAGGTGCTGTAGTTGAAATGAGTTCTCAAAAGTTAATGAATTAGACACGTAACTATGAATAGCATCACATTTTCCTTCAATTCTGGATTTATTGGCATAAAGAGACTGTAGACCTATACTTTCCAGTGGAGCTTGTCTGAGAAGCAGTCTTCCTGAGGAGTCACCTTTATGGTGGCTTTTGTTTCAACCAGCGTCCAATAAGAAACAAGAGCAACAGGACACACCTGTAATTTTCTGATGGTGACAAAGGTAAAGCTTGCATGTGTACAGATCAGTATCTGCTCTGTAAATGCCGAAGATTCAATTCACAAAAGTCAATTTTGTGAAAATTGACTTTCTATTTCCCTCTACCAAGTGATAGTTCATTTCATGTTGAGAATGAGTAGAAGACACAGTGATTCTCAAACATTAAAGGCATCACAGTTTCCTGATAGCTTGCCAAAACCCTTCATGAAAAAGAGCAAGACAAGAAACATGCCCAGGTCATGGGAGAAGCCAAGGATTTGCTTTACTAGTAAGCTCACTGTGACATTCATGCTATGGGTCTGGCATCACAGTTTATAGCTCATTGCTCCAGTCCCTGTACCAACTGGGGCCACCCAGAGAGTTTCAGGATTACCACCCCTGCTCTATGTTGTCCAGATACACCCTAAAAGCTGGCTGTGAGGACTTTTCAGACACGTGACTCAGAGTTGAATGGATACTCTATTACACTCACTTTTACTCAATGGTTATTTCTCCTAGAGATGAGGATTTGAAACTTCAGCATTGTCATATATGCAGGTAATGTCTAAGAGAGCAAATCAGGATACTGAAAGGATCCACCTCAGTAAAGTCCTTCTATTATCTTATATACAAGCTATATTATCTTTGTGGACCAATAGTTGTCAAATATTTTAACCTTTTATAATAACTATTAACAGTAAAATCAAGACACAATCATCATGTTAGTAGAAACTCATGGGAGCAAATCCTCTTAGGGCATTGATTCTCTTTCCTTGGGGATTCCCAAAAATGTAGTATTAGGTTTTAAGACCATTGGAAAAGTTTCCTGGAAGAGGACTGTGGAATGTCTTCTTCCCTTTTTTTTCTGGTTTATAACGAGGTAAGTATTTTGCCGCCATGTACTCCCAGAATGCTGTGCTGTATGGCCACAGGCCCAAATCAGTAAAGACAAGTATTTATATACTCAGACTTCAAAAACTATTAAACAAAACATACCTTTTCTCTTTATAAATGCATTACCTCACATGTCTGTTTCAATGGCTGAAAATGAACTAGCACAATAGAACAGTATAAGTTTCATTCAAGTTAAAAACAGTGAGAATGGCACAAATAATATGTATACATCTGATGGATTTTCACAAAGTAGACATACATATTCATACACACATTAGATAGATGATAGATACACAGATAGATAGATACAGAGATGATAAATAGTTTCAGAAGAAATTTATTTTTAATACTGAGAATGACAAATATGTCAGTGAAGATTGAGGGCTCTATAACTTTGACCTCCATGTTATAAACCTAGCTTCAGTGCCTAGTCTACTTGTGATATTGGCCAGCTATTTAACATCTCAGTAATACTAATGTGAATACAGTCAGTTAACATGTAAAAAAGGTTCAAAACTCTGCCAGGCAAATAGAAATTAATATAAAAGTGTTTCTAAATGAGAAAGAGTGCATATATACATATTTTTACAAGATGCAATCACATATCTTCATGATATTCTTTGAAATTTCAATTTAATTAAAAATATTATTTTTCTTTTTTAAGAAAGTTGAACACGGTTACAAGACTGTGTCACTGCCTACAGGTGCCTCACTGAACACACTGAACCGGGTTAAATTTTCCATTAATCTGGTAGATTTTTATTTTCTTACTTCAGAAAATGTGCCTATTGGAGTCAAATTGTCAGGAAAAAGGAAAAGCAAAATAAAATCATCATTTTTCTGAGCCTCTGCTCGTCATGCAGAGTAATCCTGAAATAATCCCCCCTTCTACCCCAAAGGAAAGGGAAAAGTTTAGAGAGCTGCTTTCATTATTTTTTTTTCACATCTATCTTTCTATCCTTTTTTCAAGTCTCAGTCAGACCCCTACGCTGAAATCCCAAAATACATCAAGAAAGGCAGGGCTGATGTGGGAATAAGTAGAGACTAAATCCTCACATCTCTCCTCACTTCAAAATCCTCTGCGAGGCCTCCTTACCTCTCAGTCTTCTTTAGTCCCTTGAAGAATTTGGCTTCACAGTCTGAAGAATGATGTTGATGGAATTGAAAAAGTTTTAGTGTAGAATTGAAGTCCAGTCTATATAGCCAAAAATATCATATCAGAAGCAAAATGACTTCATTTCTAGCTCTAAAGCATTTTAATATATGTATTTTAAGCTAGCAGATTAGTGAAAACATTTATGTTTTCTGCTTAGTGTTCAATTTCTAACTTTGTTTTAAATTTTACCAGAGAAAACTTAGGGATCAGGAGATTGGAACTTAATTAATGTAATCATTTTAATTATGGAGTTGAAATGGCTTGTCAGATCAGATTCCTTTTGTTTCTTTTTTCAAAGTTTTCTTTCTTGAGTCCCATTTCTGTGGCTCCCAGACCTAAATTAATTCTTTTATTTAGCTTTCAGTTCCTGGGGTAGAGCTAAGGCTTTCACTACATCATGTAAGCCTTTGTGGAGGTCTGAATGACAAATGTCCCAACCCTCACCCTGTCATCTCTTCCATGGGAAGGCTTGTTCCTGAGTTTCAGGGAGACTTAGGAGGTGCTGCCTTTTGGAAGGAAGTATGTCACCACTGGGGATGGGTTTTGAAAACTTCCAGACTTGAACCATTTTGAATTTGTTCTCTGAGTCCTGCTCGTGTTTCGAAAGGTGACCCTTCAGCTGTCCCTGCCACCCATCCTTAGAGCTTGCTGTCAGGCTTCATGATAGTGATGCATTCTTAATCTTCTCAAACTCTAAATTTCAAATAAACCACTCTGCCTATAAATTGTCTTTATCATGATGCTTTGTCACAGCAATAGAAGCATAACCAAGATAGCCTTCTACCAAAGAGCTACAGGCTCGAGGATTCAGGATTTCTTTACAAAGTTGATCAGTGTGTTTCAATGCCTTTACCTTCCACTCAGTTCTGCTTTAGACATGCCAGAGGCTTTGATTTATACCTTTACATGGATCTCCATTTCCTCTTAAGAAAAAAAAGCTAAAATTTGAACTTTCTTACATATTGTTGGAGCTGGATAAAGCAATCTTGAGATCCAAGGTAACAGAGTTTGCCTAGAGTTTTCCTTCCTTTTGATCAGGGCCAAGTTCTAGCAAAGTCAAGCCCTCTGGATGGAAGTACACAGGAAGTAAATGGTTGAAGATTGAGAAATGGCTAAGGTGCTGGTATGTGAGCCTACCAGGTATATGTTCAAGAGAATGTGGCTGGTTTTTTGCCTATGTTCTCTATAATTATTTTGGTCAAATTTTGACTTCCAAATTCTGGGTGATTTTATTTTTTTAACATTTCACACTTTGTGTTTGTGTTTTTCATTAGAAGATGGCCTTTGAATGATATGTAACAACCGGGCCTACACTCTTTTAGGAACAATAGCTGACATGCTATACAGCATTGGTAATGTGGACCCTAAAATAATGATGGGAACATCCATTCATAAAAGCTTGTCTGTGTTTTATATATTTCTTTTCTTTTTGTTTTCCAGAATCTTAATTCTGTAACTTATCCTGTAGAGCTCCTTGGAGCTCTAGGTGAAGCATATTCCCTCAGATCTTACCTTGACTTGGTTTGGCACCTTCTGTATTAGTTAATTCATGTCTCTGTAACTAAAATATGACAGAAATGATGTAAGGAAAGAAATGGGTATTTTGGCTCACAGTTTCAGGGAGAATTCAGTCTATCCTGATGGGGAAGGTGGCTCTGAATCTGCTGGTGGAAAACTAATCCATGGCAATAGTTAATAGGCAGAGTAAACCAGGACTAGAGGTGGATATGACCTTCAAGACCCACTCTACTGATTTTTTTTTTCTCTAGTCAGGTCTTCTCACATTGTGAAGACTCCATAGCTGTCAAAATAGCACCACAATTTGGCAATTAAACATTCAAATGTTAGATTGTGGACATAACATATCAATTTCAAGCTGTATGTGCTGGCCAGTTTCATTTTAACTTGATATAAGCTGGAGTTGTTTCTGAAGAGGGACTCTACACTGAGAAAATATGCCCACTAGATTGGACTATGGGCAATCCTGTGGTGCATTTTCTTGAGTGATGATTAAAATAGGAGGGTCAAGCACACTGTGGGAACTACCACCCTTGTGTTGTAATTCTTAGTGCTACGATAAAACAGGCTGGGCAAGCTGGGAGGGACAAGGACAGTAAGCATTGATTCTCTAAGGCCTCTGCATCAACTCCTGCCTGCAGGTTCCTGGCTTGACTTCATGCCCTGATTTCCTTGGATGCTAGACTACATTCATAAAATGAAAGAAATCTTTTCCTGCTCAAGTTGCTTTTGGTCATGGTTCTTTATCATAATGCAAAACCCCACTAAGACACCATTGCGGTGGTATTGTGTTCCCTGAAATATTGTGCTCGCTAATAAACTTATCTGGGGTCAGAGAACAGAACAGCCACAATATTAAACATAGAGGATAGGCAGTGGTAGCACAAGCCCTTAATCCTAGCATTCCAGAGGCAGAGATTTACCTGGATCTCTTTGTGTTCAAAGATACAGCCAAGCATGGTGACTCATGCCTTTAATCCCAGAAAGTGAGCCTTTAATCCCAGGAAATGAGGGCAGAAAGTAGAAAGGTATTTAAGACGTGAAGACCAGAAACTAGAAGCTTTTAGATGGTTAAGTTTTTAGGCTTTTGAGCAGCAGTTCAGCTGAGATTCATTTTGGATGAAGATTCAGAGGCTTCCAGTCTGAGGAAATAGGATCAGCTGAGGAACAGGCGAGGTGAGGAAGCTGTGGCTTGTTCTGCTTTTCTGATCTTCCAGCATTTACCCCAATACCTGGCTCTGGGTTTGTCTTATTAATAAGGCTGTTTAAGATTCCTGCTACACACCATATCACTGCCATGTCCAACTTGCGTCTCTTCTGCTTATCATTCTTCCCTGAATTAGACCTTTAATAAGCCATTAGCATCTATGTCTTTTGTGGCAGTGGCTGCTTATTATCCTACTTAAGACAGAAAGGGGTAAAAAGACAGGCAACTGAAAAGAGATTGATGATTTCTTCACATGTAATTGTCTGATAATTAGAACTGTTGTAAAGCATAAGAAGACAGTAATTTCTCAATGGCGTGCATCAGAGAGAAAGTGCTCATGTACATCATAGAGGCTTCAGTCAGTAATAAATCTAGAAAAATAAAAATAGTGACTGGAAGCAGACAGTTGATTTCAGCCAAGTGTAAGAAAAAATGTTTAGTAGTCAGCCCCAACCCTCACTGGAATGAGGAGTGTATGAAACCTGATGAATCTCCACCCGTGGAATCTCTTAAAACCTACACATCAACTATTGTGTATGCCTTGAGGGCTAAGAATGATTGGACTATACATATTAGATGGAACTTTAAAGAACATGAGCGCCTATGGAACTGACACTGGGCAAGTGTATTACAGAACAGCTTAGAGAAAACTGATTGATTTCAGTCTAGAGTTAAAGAGAGAGAGAAAGAAAGAAAGAAAGAAAGAAAGAAAGAAAGAAAGAAAGAAAGAAAGGAAGGAAGTAAATATTAGACTTAATCTCATTAACCTAACTGCCTGACATGAAAGATTAAATACTTATAAAAGCATGTTCTGAAAAGTCACACCTATTGACATCCACTGGCTACAATGTGAAGTTAGGATGCTCTTTTAATGCAATGTGGAATGATCAAATTGCATTAATCAAGCCCTTTACCACCTCAGACATTTGGCATATTTTATGATGATAAGAATGGAGATCCATAATCTTAGTGGCACTAAAACTTCAACACTCACCTATTAAAATGACTACACCCTACAGATCTCAAAAACAACTCGAAATTTCACCACCTTTTCCTTGCATCTGAACAACTTTTTTTTTTTTGGTTTTTGAGACAAGATTTCTCTGTGTAGCTTTAGTGCCTGTCCTGGATCTTGCTCTGTAGACCAGAATGGCCTTGAACTCACAGAGATCCATCTGGATCCGCCTCCTGAGTGCTGGGATTAAAGGCATGCACCACGACCACCACCTGGCTGTAATGTGCACAACTTTTGTGAAGTCTACCATTGTTTCTCCTTTGTTCTTTCAGATGCCACATATAAGTGAGACTCCATATTTAAGTGATATTTGTTTTTCTGTGTTTGTATGATTTCATTTAACAGGATTTTTTCCAATTTCATTCATGATGCCCCATGTGATAGGTTCTTTGGCAGAAAGCCCCAGTATCTCCCTTGTGTACCTATATGTCTGACTTTGAACAATTATTCATTCCTTTATGGTTAACTCTTTACATAATAAGTTGTCTCCCTATTGCTCATCAGTTTTTCATAATTTTTTCCCAATTTACATTGTCACCAGAAGTGGAATCTTCCCTTTTTCCACTCTTCACCCCCACTTGCTATCATTTATCCCTTCTGTAATGTTAATTTTTTATCTTCCTGATGATTATTGATGTTGGAAATTGTTCATTTATCTGTTGGGCATTGGTGTTGCCATTTGAGAAATATCTATTCACTCCATTTGTCAATGTCTTTATTGAATCATTTTCTTTGTATAAAACTGTTTTATCTAACATTTAACTAAAAGTCTTGCTTGAATAATGATACAAGAGGATAGAATTAACAGCCAATCAAATAAGAAAGAAAAAACAGAAACTGGCCCTGACTCCTGACAACAATATCTAAACAGAAAAATTGCAAGAATCCACCAAAAATTCTTGGAATTGACAATAAATTCATTAAAGTTGTAGAGAACAGCATCGACAGGCAATATCAGCAGTGTTTGTGTACACTAAAACTTTCTGAGCATGAAATTATGAAAAAAATCTCATTAATGACACAAAATACTTAGGAACAAATTTAATAAAGATGAGACACCTGTTTCCCTGAAACTATAGAACATTAATTAAAGAAGTCATAAATAAATATATAGATGTAAATTCATGGATTAGAATAATTCATATTGTTAAAATAAATGGACTGCCCAAAGTAATCTATAAATGCACTACAACTCTTATCAAAATTTTAGTCATTTTTATCATGAAAATGTTTCCATGAAGAATTATGAATTTACGTGGGACCCCCAAAATTCTGAATAACTAAGGTAGCAGCAGTACGAAAAAGGAACAGAGGTAGAGACAAAAGAATTCCTGAGTCGACCTGTACTACAATGTAATAATAGTTGAAATAGCAGGATATTAGCAAAAAATAGGTGCACTAACCAATGGATTAGAATAGTGCTCTCAGAAAAGAAACAAGGTTTCTTCCTCTTTTTATTTTTTTAATTTAAAAAGTTGTTCTCATACAATATATTTGATTTTTTTTCCATTCCCCTAACTACTCCAAGATCCTTCCCCCATCAATCCAACTTTATGTTCTCAGTCTCTCTGTGAGTGTCTGTGTCTGTGTCTGTGTGTGTCTGTCTTTTTCTCCCTTTCTCTCTTTAAAACACACATACACACACAAACACACACACAATGAAAATGAAAACAAACAAAAAGACAGCAAGGAGAAGAGAAAAAAAAACCCTTGAGCAAAACAAAACAGAAAAGAAAAAGTCCAAAATCACGGAGTTGTTTGTTTTATGTCAGTCAGCTACTCCTAGGCCTGGCTGGGTCCACTGCGGCATGAGGTTGAAATACCCAGTGACACTCTGCTGGAGAAAACTGATTTTCATTTTGCCACCCTCTTAGTCCAGTGTAGCATCCAGTTTCCACTTTCCTTTCTAAGTGTCTGGATTGAACCTAAGCAGGTTCTGAGTGTGCTGCTGTAGTCTCTGTGAGTCCATAACCGCATCAGTCCTGTTATGTTTGGAAGACACTACCTAACAACGTTTGTGTTGTGAGAACCTGTCATCTGTTTCATTGGTTTAACAGAGGAAACTAACAAATTAAACCACAATAGAAATGCTACAGAGTTTCTATGGAAAACAGTCTTCTCTTCCATCTCTATTCATTTGATTTTCAATGAAGTTTACATGAAAGAAAACAGGATGTTAGAAAAAGAGTGGTGGGAGGGGAAACTGTGGTCAGGATATAACGTAGGAGAGAATAATTTTTTTTAAAAAAAGGGAAAAAGGAAAATGAAAATAAGAAAGAAAGAAGAAAGACATTAAGTATCCAGTTTTCCTTGCACTATAGATTGAGAGGGACTTATTTCAAAACAGATATTGTTAAAACCTTGATAAGAATAGAGTTAAAGACTTAAGAACAAAAGTGGGGTTTACGTATATCCTCATAATGTATACAAGATGGATGTCACTGTGTCTACTCCCCATCTTAATTAAGCTGGATTTACTGTGTAAATATTTCCTCTCTAGTAGTAAGGATTTCCCAGTAGGGAAAAAAAATTACCACCTTCCTAAGATTGACCTCTGATGACTTGGCTAAAATCACAAGAAGAAAATTATCTTGATTATATCATACTGTGTTTTTAAATAAATAATGCAATTTTTAGATGGTATGGTGAATAACAAAAAATAGAAGAAAAAACAAACTCAGAAATTTCTAACCAAATACTGTCTTGCAGCATTTTCTGCTTTCATTTTTGACTTGAGGGGATTTCAATGTGCTTCCCAGTCTGTCTCCCTGTATCTTCCTATCTTACCCCTTTCCTAATGTCCCCGAAAACGCCATGAATTTCTCTCTGTATAAATCATCCCTATTAAATGACTGGATTATGTTGATGAGTTCAGCTTGAAGTAGATTTACAAAGTGTCAGAAAGTTAGAATTCTCAATTTATTCTAGCAGGATGCATCATGCTCTAGGAGCACTTTTATGGGGCAGTAATTGGGCAGTCATTCTGCACTCTGATAGCCCCAGGAGATTCAATTCTACTACAAGAAAAGACATTAAAAAAGCATAGTCTTTTTTATTAAAAGCACACCATGAATAACAGGGCATTTATTTTGCCCTTTTTCTTTTAAATCTAACCCTAATACTTTGGAGTTTTTTTGTATCTCTCTTTTTTTTAATATTATTCAAGCATAAAGTACTGACTCACTAAAGGGTAGTCAGAAAAGCGTGGAGCACTGTTGCTCTAGCTAAGTTCTGTACATCACTGATGACCGCCCTGATGACTTCTTTATTCGAGCCCGGAAGTAAGATCTGCTTCTTTGTAAAGAAACCGCAGGACTGACAGCACACAATGAATCATGTCTAACAACATGCTGACAAGCTGGCAAGAGGCAGCCTGCACGGTGACGAATACAGCTGACAACAAGTGTACACATCTGTTTGGTAGGATTTATGAGGAAGGAATACAAACAAGGAGATGGGTTGTGGCTTTTATAAGAGAATTTCAATACCCTTTGCTTTTTATCCAAATAGCCACAACATAAGGATACATATTAGTCCTCAAGACTTGTTTATGACAAGCAGAACTAGATTTCAAATGGCCTGTGCCGATTAGCATTTTGATTATCAAACTGCCGTTCCGAATGTCTGATGAACAGATATTAGAATAGTTCTTAAACATACTGATTGAACGCACATCGATGCTGCTATTTTTAACAGTTATGTTCAAGTGTAAATCTGGTTTTGTATCTTTCCTTAAAGCTTCAAGGAAAAACATTAAATATCTGTAACCCCACAATTTTTCTCAGGAAAATGGCAATCCAAAACACCATTGTTAATTCAGTAATAAAGGTTAAATAGTTTTTTGTGTTTTTTTTTTTTTTTTTTTTTTGGTTTTTTGAGACAGGGTTTCTCTGTGTAGTTTTGGTGCCTGTCCTGGATCTTGCTTTATAACCAGGCTGGCCTCGAACTCACAGAGATCCACCTGGCTCTGCCTCCTAAGTGTTGAGATTAAAGGTGTGTGCCACCACTGCCTGGCAAACAGTTAAATTTTAAAAGGAGGTAAACAGATCAAAATTTCTATAATCAGGTATTCAAAGAGCCAATGATCAGATGTGCCATTTCTAATACTATCCTCTAGACTTGACTACCAGAAAATATGAAAAGGTTTGCCTTAATCACAACCCAACATGGTCCTTTTTAAGACTATTTTTATTTGAGAATTTTACACATTTATATAACGTATTTAGAGCAAATATATACCTTTGCTCTCTTCTATCTAACTCTCCCATAGTCTTCTGCCCAATTTCCTAACAATTTCATATACTGTGTTTTGAATGTGTTGAATTCACTTAGTGTTCCCACTATATGGTCCATACAATGGGTCGAGGACAATGTACCACTCTCACTCCCCCAGGAGTTTTCAGTTGTCAATTGACACATCATTCTTGTTTCTCACTTCCAGGAAAAAAAAATTCAACTTACAAATTTGTATTAGGTGCAATCATAACAGTGTTACCAAGATAATAACAACAAACAAAATTGTAATAAAACCTTTTGTCCAACAATGAGAACCAGTCCTGCCCTCTAGCTTCACAAGGCTTACGTAAACAACAGGAGAACTCTGCACCAGACAGAGCTTAACTCATGCAACTGGTGAAGTACTGAACTCTGCAGGTGATCTGGGTAGGAAAAAAAATAGAAATTTTAGTTTTAGACAATCTAACTTGCTACCTTTTGGTTCTCAATCTGAAAAATTTTGACTTGTGAATATAGATGATGAGTCTTAATTTTTTCTCTTGTTCTGGAATGACTTTGAAGATAGAGCTGCTGTTCTCCAAATACCAAATGCTTACTGATGTTTTGTTAAATGAAATGAAGTACAGAAGAATGAGATTGGCTTAGATGTTAGCTATTTTCTCTTCCACTCATGCATGAAAGCTGGAATCTGTAACTTTCCTTGCTTCCAATGGAGCTTCTTCACTTTCAGGACCCCCGGGGAAGGACTCCTCTATGAGGCAGAGCAAACTGAGCATCCAGAACCAAGCACCAGAGAAGAAAGTCACCACCTTAGTCCCACATCACTTAATTTCCAGATATTGAAAACAGATTACTGAATATTATTCTGAATGCTAGATGATGTGCAAATATGTTATTTGAAACGTGAGTGAAACTGACCAGCTGAGTCCCAACCACAACTGCATATATTCTGCTCTTCCAGACTCTTGCAATGGGTAAAGAGCAGCCAGGAGTTCTTATTACAGGGAACAAACTGATGGAAAAAGGGGCATTTTTCCTTTGCAGGTGTGAAATTTTAATACTCATGTTACCTGCTTAGACAGATTACTGATTTCATATTCACTCATATTTATATTTCAGAATTTTAGAATATACATTTATAATTATTACTTTTATAAAAACTTCTTCCAGAATCTGTGTGAAGAAAATTAAAGAAATATTCCAATGTGAAAAATGAGTATCATAATGTCAAATATATAGATTAGTGTCTGCTGTGTTATTTGAACTAGAGAATTTTAGAGCAAAAATAGAGTTCAGAGATAATTTATTCAAGACCCTTTATCCCCCTCTTTCATATTTGGCACATGGTTCCACCATCCAGTTCATTTTGCTTTTATTGAGTGAATTTCAGAGTAATAGTTTATCAAATGTCATGTATTTACATAATTAGCATAATTGCATATAAGTGCATAATTAGTGTAAATATATGTAATTATATTATTATAGCATGAAATAATCTTGTAAAAAGCTTTTTTTCTAACTTTTCATGCCAAGGCACACATTGAGCACGCATATGAGTTGAGATTTTGTATTCAGTGTCTTGTTCTTCCTTATTGATTTAACCAAATGTCAAGTCTTAATATGTATATTTGAAAGACAGTCTTCTTTCCTTGGACTGTTGGTTCATTTTTTTTTTTTTAGAAACAAGAGAAATCTTAAAAACAAACAAATATTTTCTCTATCATTTGTTATAGTCTGTTATATAGAAAAAATAATCCTTGAAGTCAAATAAAAACATAGTTCCATTTGCAAACTTCATGTGGAGATAAATAAATATCATTTTAAACTCAATCTCTTGGCAAATAACATAGCAAATGAAAATGTCAGCTTCCACCTTCTCCATGCTCAACATCCCAATGCTACTGAGAAAGACATTGTGGTAATTTTAAATTCTAGATCAATGATAAAGATTTGACCAGTAAGATGCTGAATCTGGAGCTTAAACACTATAACGGCTCCTAATGCTCCCCATAAGTAATTTTAAGTGTGCTATGAAAATCATTTCCTAGTTACCCCATACTGTAGAATGATTACCACATCTGGTATGACTCTTTGAAACTGAATTTGAATCTATGTTCTGAACAAGAAAAAAAGTATGTTTTTTATGTCTAGTGCATTTTAAGATAACACATAGAAATCTTTAATTATTAATTGCTTAATAATGATGCTCTGTATGATCTGAGAAGCATCATTAGATGACTTCAGCAGTAAGTGAACATCATTTAGTGTGAACTCACAAGCCTGTACATTGTAGTACAGGTCAGTCCACTTTCCGGCCCTTTGATGCAACTAAGACAGACAATATTTGAGGAGATAGATATGTTTAACTTGACCTAAAGATAATCAAATCATATATTTATTGAAATATCATGTGGTATCCTATTAATAGTACAATATTCGTGTTTTTATGTATCAGCTAGTAATAATTTAATTTAAAGAGAAACAATATCCAAGGAATAAAATATTTAGGAACAAATATATAAAGAAATATGATGTCTTCAGAGATATGAGATTAAAGGAAGCAAATAATAACTTAGGCAAAAATTAGTACAAAGATTTATGACATATTGGGAAAGAAGGAGTAAGAGATTATTGCTCATTCACAACACAAGGCACCAAATAATGTCTACAAATAAGAAATCTACTGGCAGCAATATAACCATATCATATGGAAATAAGGAGGTAAAATCCTGAAGCAAGATCTAAAATCCTTGCATTTATTCATCACTGGGAACTAAGAACATATTTATTCATTAGAATTTTTATATTATATTTTATACTGATTTATCTAAGCATTTCAACACAAATTATGAACGTTATAACAAATTACAACACATTTAGAAACAAAGTCAATACAAACCTAAATATTAATTTGTATTGGATATGTTTAACCCTGTTTTGATGAATTAAAATTTTTAGAATTAAATTTAGCAATTCAATATATTTATAAAAATTATTGCTAAACTGTAAGATTTTCGGGGAGGAATGAAAAACATAGCGTTAGAAACAAATAAAAGTTGAAATATAAAGACAGGAAATCTCCCTTAAGGTAAGAAGAAACAAAAAACCAATATGCTGTCCTTATCTGGTCTCTTACCCTCACGTAATTGGCAGACAAAACATCTTTATTACAGACAATATAATATCAAAATATTCTGTAGGATTCTGGTCCCACTTGATAATAAGACCCACCTTCACTCCATTTCTTCTTCTGTTTCAAAAGATTCAGAATACAGTCCAAGATAGGTGGGGACAGGGTGCCAGACAGGAGTACACAGTCTTTCCTTCTACTGAGTCTTTTCTTCTTTTCCATAGTCTCTCTCCCTTTTTCAGTAGTTTCTATGTATCTTGCTCTGGTTTACTCCAGTAAAATGAAACAAGGAAAAGGACTCAGACAAAAGGGTCTTTGGAAGAGGTGATCCTATGAGATACTAAGGAAGCAGTTGAGAAATGGGGTAGGAAGGAGAAAGTGCCAACAAAGGGCTTGCTCCAAGCTTCAGGCCGGCCAAGTTGTATCCCGCTGAGAAGCTCTAGGTTCCTGCATATCATATACCAAAAGTGGGCATGTATCAACTCTGACGTCAGCTGAGATCCTGCTACTTCTAGCTTTCCTTTGTGCTGAAACATATGAGCTTCATATTAAATGTTGTGCCTTTATGCTTATTGATTTATTCACATACTTATGTATTTGTGTGTGTTTTGTTTATTGATTTATTTCTGTCCATATTTGTGTATTTATGTGTGCGTGATGTGAGCAACTTCCAAGAGATTGTTTTCTCCTTCTACCATGTACATTCCTGGGATTGAACTCAGAATCAGGCAAAGTGCCTTTACCCACTGAATCATCTTGCTTTCCCCTATAACATTTTTTTTTATGTCTGCGTTTTTAAAATGTTGGTATTATTCTTTAGTTATATCTCTCCCTTTTCTTTCCTCTCTCAAAATCATCCCATACACCCCTCCCAATCTTTTTTCAAATTCATGGTCTCTTTTTTCACTATTATTGAATAGTGTGTATATCCATGTACATGTACATTCATGAATATAACCTGTTCAATTCGTATAGTGTTACTCCTATGTGTGTTTTAAGGGGTGATCATTTGTCACTGAACAACTGATTAATGTTCTCCACCTCTCTGCCTCTGCAAACTTTCTTCAGTTGCATATAGTTTTTGGTTAAAGTTGAGGCCTCATAGGCTTCTATATGTCCACTTTGGCATGTTCATTGATGTCATCCTTGTATGCAGAGTTGTGGAAACCAGTTTCAATGGATACAACTACAAAACATTCCTGCTACTGAGACTCAGGGAATATTGCAAAACAGTGGGCAGAAAAACTTGAGAGCCAGAGGATCAGGGAGTTTGCTGTGAGATTATGACTCATTGTAATATCAGCGGCTACAGTCATAAACAATTATTAAATTAATGTCTTCACACACACTTGCCACTTTCTGACCAAATATCAGGGTTTTTAGATGTCAATGGCAAAGGGCTCCTTCTAAGCTGCTCATATCAAACCACAGGGGAGCTGTCTGAATGACTGCGCTAGCAAACTTGGAGACCATTCCTGACTTCTTTCACCTTTAGCATCTAGACATATAGCATCTATACATAATATAACTTGATTATGTAGTATAACAAGTTATAGTAAATCATCATAAACCATTTTGCTGTTCCCCACTCATATTTTTAATCCTGACATCAATTAATCATTTCCTCATTGAATTATTTCAAAAAAACTGCACACTGATTTCTTTTGAGATTTTTATTGATACGATGTTTCCATCTCTCCATATATTGGAATTTCCCACTGTATACATGTCCCACAGGAATTAGAATATTTAAGAACATGCTTATGGAATCATCCCTGGCTCATAATGCCCTTACTAATTTCACAATCTTTGTCATAGCATTTTATTCTCTAAGTCTCATTTTTGCCTCCTGGACATTAGAAATGTTTATAATTACCTTGCAAGATTTTTGAATATTGGAACTAATACATATAATTTGTTGTTCTTTTGGGAGCTCATTAAACAAGAATTGGCTTATATTACCATCAGGAGTAGCTGATCACACCAGATCCTTTACAACATTTTGCCCACCTATACATCTAGATGCTGCTCTATTTTCTTACACACTATAGATTTCAACTATCCTAGACTAGACTTCTCTTCATGATTTGACCACTTTCTATTCCAACTCCAGTCTGGTTTGTATTTCTAAAATGACCTAGAAAACTCTTGTTCAGACTAAAAAAGCCAGTTCAAATACCATGCCCTTTCTGAACTATTTTCTCAGTCTTCCAGACAATCACTTGTTGATGTATTGTCAACTGATTAGATAAAATGACATTTTGTGCATTTGAAATCATTTTATGTATATCTTATTGATCAGATTAGCTTCCTCATGTTCAGAACAAAATATCATTGAATTTTCTATCACTTGATTCAGGTATATTGTCTTCAACAATAAAAGTCAATTAAAGAGACAAAATAGATAGCTGGAAGGATGGTCCAATAGATGATGTTCTTTCTACCATGGACTATATAGTCTAAATGACTATAAACAGTGTTTCTTCTGTCATATAGTAATATAGGGAAGAAATGAGTATTGACTTTTCTAAGGCGGGATTTTGATGTAAAATATAGACTTTTCAGCATGGCAGGTTATGTATGAAGTATTTTTTTAATATGATTATGAGGAGCTGGCTCAGATTCATCTGTGAAATTAACTTGCACTTCCAAATATGTCAAATTATTCAGTGATTGCCAAGATCACACTTAGTAACATGCCCTATAGTCAAGATTATGGAGTCTTATAACATTCATCCCTCTGGAGCCAATGTGCACTGCAAGTGCAATGTCGAACTACATGCATGCATCCAGAAAGAGGGTGGCATAAGGGCAATGCTAATTACCTCATAATCTAACCAAGGATGTATAAACACAACCAAGCTAAGATCTCACATACGTGAGTCTGAAAGTATTGATTGACCTTTGCCATATCAGGCAGTAGAGAAAGCAGTTCTCTTCCCTCCATTTAGGTATAGACTTCTAAAAGCAAACAATCTTTCTAAAGTGACCAGGCTAATAACATCTTGAGAGAAGAACCAGTTTTTGATGAACAAACATAGAAATGCTTAAAAGTGCCAATAGAAAAGCTAGGCGCTGCTAATATAAATGCCACATTTACAAAAAAAAGTTCTTGAGTATTTTCATAGAGTAGGTTAGCTTGATGGAACCTTTGTTGATTAGATCATCAAATACACCTAATTCAGCTAGCATCAGCTTCCTGCAGCTAAAGTTGGAGAATAAAATTCACCTAACTCTTGTGAAGAAATATTCATTTGTGTTTAGATGTTAAGTTGTTTAAAGCACAAATTTGAAACACTTTTTGTTGTAAGAGTCATTTATATTATGTATAAAGAAACTATTTGAAAAGCATTCATTCATAATACAAAAGTGCCATCAGCACACGAATTGGGATCTGGAGTGATATGAAGACTTTTTCACACAATGGGAGCTATTTTGATTCTCTTTCTCTAGTTACTTCTGACAGATCTGTTGTCAGCTAATTTATTGTTGGATGTGGAACTTTATGTGTATATCTGAATCTTGTTCTTCAAGGGTCAAGTAACTTAAAAGGAAGGAAAATTCTGCTTCTGCAGAAAATGGGGAATTTGGATGTCTCTAATAAGAGAAATACCATAAAGAAAAATTGATTCTTTAAAAGGTTTCCATAGTCCAATAAAAAACATTTCCTAATTGTGCATGAATATTTTTAAAATATTATAGAATTCACATTAATAATTTAAAGTTACTGTTAAGTAATTTTCATACTTTACTACTAAAGTTAGGTCAGAGATTCTGACTCTTTCATCTTCTTACTTCGAATTAATGATTGATTTAAAATACATTATTTCCATCTTAAAAGTGACTGAATAAAATATTATTTCTCTTCATCTGCACATAGCTACATAATGTCATATGTAGCAGAATATGTTTGCTAGCAGTACAGGTATATATAATCAAAATAGGCTGTTTCTAAGGATAATATTAGTACTATACTATAGATGACACACAGAAAAAGAAGGCTTAAATAGTTCTTAAAGTTTCATTCCATGGAGAAGAATATTTCTTAGCTGAGTCAGGAGTCATTAAGTTTAATAGTTAAAAAGCAACAGAGAGAAGTTGAACATAGTGACTTATGCCTATATTATACACATCAGGGGCTATAGGTAAAGAATCTGAGTTCAAGGCAGCCTCAGCTGCATTTTGAGACCCAATATCAAAATAAATAAACTGAAAGAGACCAACTAACACAGTGATCTACTTATAAGTTGTTTATCAGATAGCTGGTATTTGCTAGATACCAAAATAATTTCAACAACGTAAGATAACTATTGCAAATGATGTTGTTATGTATCCAGTATGCAAGTAGGTAAACATTTCATGACTATGATAAGAACTCTGATAGCATTATGCATACTGAACTCAGAGGAGAGGCTTTTGTCTCACTGCCAGCTGGTATGCAGAGGAGACGACCTATGCTTCTTTAAGGAGAACATTATTTTTTCTATTTCAGTGTTGTCTGAGTCCACGTTACAGAGGATTTTTTTTTCACTTCTATGAAACCCCTTCTAAAATGACAAAAAGGATGGATGATTTCTATAATGGAAGGTTTTTCAAAAACTGGAGATTCTGAAGAGCTGATGATGCAGAAGATTTGTCTTCTTAGCTATTAGTCTAGAGCAGTGATGATAAACATCGCTGAGCAAGAAATTTGAGATTATTTTTCAAAATGTTAAAGTTTATGTCAATTAGTGATATCAAATAGATGCATAGTTTATGAATGTTCCTCTATTTACATGCAATTCATTTTGAAAAAAAACAAAATGATAGAATATGTCCTATTCTTTTTATTTTTATTAAAATATTTGTCTTTAGTCAAAGTTGCTACTCATATAGGAAAATCTTACCTTGAAATTAAGCAATCAAGTATTATAATTATAAAATCTATACAAAGACTTCAATATGCATGAAATTAAAGATTTAACTGCCAACTTAATATAGCCTAGCATTGTCTAAGAAGGCAATCTCAATTGAGGGATTGTCTGAATCAGATTGGCCTCTGGACATGTATGTGGGGGATTGGCTTGATTTTTAATACATGTAGGCAGATGCCTGATTAGGGGCACCATTTCCTGGGTATGTATGTCTGGGTTGTATTAGAAAGCCAGCTATGCATGGGTCTGCAAGTAAGTCACCAAGTAGTGTCCCTCTATGTTTTCACTTTTCAAGTTCCTGCCTTGACTTCTCTCAACAATGGGCAATATCCAAAATAAATACTGTTGCTTCTGGTCACAGTGCTTTATCACAGCAACAAAATGGAAAGTAGAACAACTTAAACTTAGAAAGAAATATGTGAATGAAAAGATCCGTACATCAGTTTATTGGCATAATAATCATTATATTGGGAATGCTTGTCATGACATCTTTGAATAATTTTACAAGCATATAATATTATTACACTGGGTCAACAAAGTTACACATTGAATAAAAGATATATTTGAGACAAATGAATTCCCTGTCGAATGATGGCAAAATTAGGAAATAAATGGTGTCAACATTTTGGAGTGCTGCACAAGCAGGGTAGTAAAGGGACACAATTGTAACTTTCATAAATACAATATTATTAATTAATCAATGGTTTAAGGTCAATATCCTAATATACAATGTAAGCCTTGATAATGAGTAGTAGACAACTGTGTGTCTTTTCTCCTTTTACTGCTTTGCTATCTATGAAAAATTGGTGACGTTACTTGTCCATGGAAACTCTTCAATGTGCATCCTGTTTTTCTACTGTTAGGTGACTGCATCACTACCCATTCCCATGCTTTGTTTAGTACCATGAATCTTGAGAAAACATGTACAAATGTTGAACAGATTCCCATTCAGGGGGGCAGGGTGGTGATAGGAGACATGATTCAATTGAGAGAGAGAGAGAGAGAGAGAGACAGACAGAGAGAGAGAGAGAGAGAGAGAGGCATCTACTAAAGACCTTTAAAGGTCAAGATGAATCTTTCATCTCTCTTCATGAAATCATTTTCAGCAGACCAGGTACTCTAATTTGCTAAGAGCAGATGCCAATAATCATGCTGAATGCCAATCTCAGCCACAGCAAAGAAAAACATCCACCCTGTAGGCCTATTTTTGCATTGGAAGAAAGATTATGAGTGGACATATGCAGATACCCCAATATTCTCTCTGCCCATTTATGTCTAACTTCTAATGTTTATCCTTCAACATTATAGGTTACAAATTATTCTAATTTGACCAGAACAAATGGGTATATTAAAGAAGCAAGTAATAGAATATGTCTGAGATTCAGTAAGAATTAAGATATTTTTATTCCATTGGAATTGAAGATGAATAAGAGACCACAAAGTAATTCTTGTACATTTCCCTCCCCACCTTCACCTGAAGACATAAACTATCAGGACAGGGTTCACTAACTTCACTGCTCAGCCTTGAACAGTGCTGTACGAAATTTTCAGCAAGGGATAATTCTAAGGATCATGAGTAGCTTGTCTAATATTTTGAGGAGACAGTGAACTTACCTTACATACTCTCTGCTCTTCCAGGACACAAGCTTTCTTTTGGACAGTGCTGATAAATTTTCAATCCCTGTGAAAAAGTGTTTCACACAAGTACAGCATCAGCAGATTACTAAGCTGCTTCATTGACAAGTGATAATAATACAAGAAGATGCTTCTCGGTACATACGTTTCAATAGTGCTTGACTTCCTTGATGTAAAAGCTGAGTCTTTAACGATAGTCCTTCCCACAATTTTCACAGAATTCTTGCTTGTTTGCTTTTATGTCTGGGGTCATGTCCATCTACTTTATCCCCAACCTTTAGCATGGTCCTAATTCCTAATATGTAAATTTGGGCCTTTCATTTTTCCCTCTACATTTGACTTTAGATTTTCCATCTAAACTATAGATTTTTCATCACAACTTTACATTTTTTTTTTACCATTACCTTTACCTAATCCTTTTAATACACAAATCCATGTAAGCAGATGTGATGATTGATATTGTCAACTTGACATGGTGTAGAATTACCTAGGAGATAATCTTCCTGTGTGACTATAAGGAATTATCTGAAGTAGAGACATTGAAATAGGAATACCAACTTAACTATGGTTGGCACCATTTCATGCACCAGAGATCTGAACTGATTTGAAAGAGAGAGAGAGAGAGAGAGAGAGAGAGAGAGAGAGAGAGAGAGAGAGAGAGAGAGAGAGAGGCAGAGACAGAGATCAAGCTGAGCGCTCGCGTTCATGCCCCTCTGCTTTCTGACTGCAGTCATAATGTTCCCAAATACATTATATTCCTACTGTCATGCCTTCCCCACCATGATGACTTATTGAAATGAGTCAAAATACACCCTTATGTGATTTCTGTCTTGTATATTAATCACAGAAACGGGAAAGTAACTAATATACAGTGCTTAATGAATATTCATAAGTTTAGAACAAGCTATTATTAATAAATAACCAATTATAAAATGTACTCAATATAAAATATAAAGGCTCAACGTAACCTTTAACTTCATTCCAGCTTCTTAACACCTCCTATGTAAATCTGTGCCAAGAAAATAATAAAGCCAATGACTGTGCTCCTTTATATCTGCCTAATATGAGCACCTGAAACAACAACCATTTCTTTGTTAGATAGTGGATTTTGATGATTTAAGATGTATCATCAGGTAAATATTAGTAGTTTACTTCCCAATAAGTGAACAGAAAAGACTAAATATGTAAATATAACTAACATGTTGATGATGAACACTAGTGAGTAAATCCATTTTGGTGACATTCATGGTTTTCAAGTGCATTGAAGATTTTCCCTTCTATTTATAGAAGTGCTTCCCTGGCACTCTTCACTCCTCATGATCCACTGAATAATTTTCTGGATTCATATTAGTAATTAAGCCGGGTGGTGGTGGCGCACACCTTTAATCCCAGCACTTGGGAGGCAGAGCCAGGTGGATCTCTGTGAGTTCGAGGCCAGCCTGGGCTACCAAGTGAGTTCCAGGAAAAGGCGCAAAGCTACACAGAGAAACCCTGTCTGGAAAAACCAAAAAAAAAAAAAAAAAGTCATATTAGTAATTAAGCTTTTATGATTGAGAGTATGCTTTGTCTAACAAACACACCTAAACAAAACAATTCTGAACATTTAAATTAATAGTGTTTTTGGCACATACACACATTTGTCTTATGCTTGTTTATCTATATGCGTGTGTGTGTGTGTGTGTGTGTGTGTGTGTGGCCATGCATGTGCGCCTGTGCATATGTGTGTACACATCTGTGTACATGGAGGCTAGAATGTTATATTGGGTATCTTCTTTGATAGTTCTCCACCTTGTATATTAAGGTAGGGTCTCTCATTGAACCCAGAATTTGCTGATTTGGCTAGTTTAGCTAACCAGCTTGCTCTGAAGAATCCTCTGACTCTGCTTCCTGAATACTGGAATTATAAGCCAGCCATCATACCCAGCTGTCATCTATGTGGTACTAAGGACCTAAACTTCATTCCCAGTAATTGTGCAACCATCACTTTAACTACTGAACCATCTATCTATCCTAAACAAGTATAGCTGCAATAGATACATGTGAGTGCACTAGTAAAGACAGCGGTAACTTATTTGAGAAAATGTTAGATAATATAAATACAAACTTTAATTATACCATTAGTTAATTCCACCTAGTATTTAAGTGAGCTATTTCTTTTCCATTGGTGATTTTAAAAGTGCACAAATTGCCCATATTATAAGATTATCATCTATACATAAATTGTTCTTTCCTGACAGATAATTCTTAACAAGAATTGCAGACAATATTGACTATCCCCACCAATTTTCCAGAACTGATTTTTTAGTCTAAGGTCTTTGTCTCTGGCTGAAGATGCAGAGCTTAATCTACTTATTAGTGGTCCCTTCCTTTGCTGAATATCAAGTTATCTCTTCTACCCTAATCCAGCCCCCACTTCATCCTCAACTGCTATTTCTGTAAATTTTGGGTGCTGTGGAACTGGAATCAAAAGTCTTGCTTCAGACAGCTGTGACACCTGGTCTCTTTCTCAAATCAGACTAGCTCCTATTGTCTCAGTCATCACGGAAATTTTCCACAAGTTTCATGAATTAGTTATTCATATAAAATAAAATGTCCATCCTTAGACCACAAAATAACATACAGTATTAATAACAGTGTATCTTGACAAAAAATGAATACATTTGTGGAAAAATTAAATAATGGCTATGAAATGATATGCTGGTATAATGAAACTAATACAAATGATACTATTAGTGTGAGAAATTATGTCAGGTTAAAAAATGGGTGAAGACCCCACTTGTCACTATATCCCAGCCCTGAATTCCAGCAGGTACCCCCTGCTGTGCCTGGCAAAAATAAATAAACAAGCAAACAAAACAAAAAAAAAACAAGTAGGCTGCCCACAGACCTTCCCCTCTTTATCACCGCAGACCTAACCTCCCTAGCACTGCATCAAAACACCAGCCTTGACCTTCCTTTTCCCTGCCCATATCTCCTGTGGATCCCACATTCCACTCCTCTGCTCTGTAATATTTTGATTGTGTTCTGACAAATAAAGCTTGCTTGGGTTCAGAGGGCGGGGCCAGCCACTAGCTGACCAAAATTAACATTGAGGTTTGGAGGACTGTAGAGAGAGGAGACAGGAAGTAGTAAGGTGGAACAGAGAGAAGATCTCAGCCTTTTTGGATGGAGGAACTGGAGAGGTAGGAAGCAACTGGTAGCTGCTTCCGGTTCTCTGATCTTTCAGGTTCTTACCCCAATATCTAACTCTTGATTTCTTATTGATAAAGATTAATTAGATTAAGACTTCATCTGGCATCCAGCTTTTGGGGCATGAACTTATCAAATAGCTGCTTGTCCATGGCTTTGCAGCTACCCGGTACCCATAGGAGCTGCATGTGGGAACTGCACCTGCCAGAGTCACCTTGCCTCTGGCTGATTTTTCCTTTTCTTCCCCAAACCCTCTGAGCAAATCTTGGATTTTCTTATTGCAGCTTCTCTATAGTAATCTCCACAAGCCCCATACTCCACAGGTGCTTGGGCTCCAAACACCACCAGAGTTACCCTATCACCACTGGCCAGCTGTGCCTTCAGGCAGTTCTGTGCTTTCACTTCCTGCCTGATCATCACACATGCTGCTTTCACACATTCCCTGTGGTCACCTTTCAGATGGCTGGCTCTTTGGTTCCTTTTACCATGGGCTGTGGGCTTCCTCTGGAGCCTCTCCTCAGGCTGCTGACATGCCATCAGTGGCAGCTGTCCTCAGCCAGGCTGTGTACCACCTGTCTTCTCCACCCAGATGTACTATGCAATAAAAGCTAGCCTTTCACTTCACCATCATTGTCAGTAGATTTGGTGAGACGACTGGGACTTCTTAAGGAAGGAAATCAAAAAAAGGGAGAGAGGAGGTTGAGGAGGTATTTCTTTTTCCCACGTTAAAACTGGGAAACATTATGATGTAGGGAGTTAGGTCTCTGTATAATTCTAAAATAGATGGTTTGAAAATGGAAAAATCAAGTGAACAGACAATCAACTTAGCTGGGATTGACATGATGTCAATTATCAATTTGGTAATTCTTATTTTATCCTTAAATAAGTTGTTTAATATCAGTGCCAAACATGAAAATTTGACTGATAAGATAAAATACTCAGAAAGACAGACTAATGGAACTAAGAAAAATATTCACACAGAGAGGAGTTTAGAGAAGAAGTTACCACATCAGGGCACTATGAAACTGAAGGGAAATGGCCCAAGGTTATTAGAAAACCAACCTTAATTTTCTAGTTACCATTCAAGAACAACAACCAGATAGTAGGCATCCCAAACGTTATTCAGAAGTTAACCGGGAACCTATAGAAATTTTAAATTTAAAGAGATTTAAGGAAGAAATAGTTTTAGATGGCATGCATTCACCTTTTGTGAAGCAAATGTTAAATTCATGGTCCACTTAGAACAGAATTATTCCATAAGACTGGAAAGATATAGTTACAATAGTATTGGAATATAGTCCTCAGCTACAGTGGACTATCTGGTGGAGAGATGGAGCTAGGGCAATCTAACAGCAAGATAGGGTTAGAGGTTATGAGGTTTCCTACAATCAAATCCTTGGTGAGGGCCCTTATGCTAATGTGGAAAGACAGTTTCATTTGATGATCACACGTTGTCCCTATGCCATAAAGTAGCTATGAATGCTTGAGACAAGATTCAAGAATCAAGAAAGAGGACTGAACCATTTACTAAAATTATACAAGGCCCAAAAGAAAACTTCACTGATTTTTTTTTTTTTTTTTTTACAAAATTGACTTCAGCTATAAATACACTGATATAAAACCCAGAAGCTAGACAAATACTAACTGAATCTTTGGCTTTTGAAAATGCTAATTCACAATACAAAAGGGTGATTAGGCCTTGAAGGCAAGATCAGCACCCATAGAGGAATACTTCTGAGATACAGTCAATATTGAATCTCACACCATGATGATGCTTCGATAAGAGAGGTGATTTCCAGAGGCTTGAAGAAAAATCAAAGTGTCATATGTTTTAATTGTGGTAAACAAAGTCACCTAAAAAGGGATTGTAGGGAGGGCATTCCTAGAAACAATGCTTTTTTTCTAGGAATAGTCCAAACAAAAGGCTCCTGGCTTCTGGAGTATGTTGAAGATGTAGCAAAGGCTGACATTGGACCAATGAATGCAGATCAATAAGGGACAGACAAGATAAACCTTTGCCTTTGGAAAATGCCTTGGGAGGCATCTTGTAACCCGCATGTCAAATTTGGTTCAGTCATTCCCTGTCACCATGAAGGAAACACTTCTCCAGAGCAATTAAAGGACCTAATGCCTGTTGTAAAAAACTTTACTGCTCTGGATGATAGAACATTAGAAGATAAAACAAAATTTTCAGGAGAAACCATAAAGCAAATATTTTGGCAAACTTCTAAAACTGATCAAAGACCAAAATTAAAAACACAAACAAATGACATTGTACAGGAGAAGGAAAGCTATGATTGATAAAGAATGATTTAGATTGATTTGCTAGAATCAATAAAGATTAGATTTAAACAGGAGAAACCTCTTGATTAGAAGAGGTGATAGTTCATCAAACAGCAAACTAACTTACAAAACTAACAAATGCTTTTCATTTGATCAGTTATAACTTGCCAAAAGGGAAATTCCCCAAAGTTAGCATTGGAGCAGGGTTTTGTTTTTGTCTTTCAGGAGAATGAAAGATTTCAAGTAAGGAATCTGAAAACCACTGAACAAATGAGTGATCTGAAGAAAATTGATGAATCATCCAGAAAAAAAGTCCCAAGATAAAGACTATTTCCTATTTGTATATCACATTTCCAACAGGATAAAATTTCATATATCTTCCCAAATGCTTGTTTCTGCTCTTCTCTACAGACATAAAATGCAAATAGTCTTTTTGTAGTCCCAGAACAATTGAAAACTAAAGCTGTCTTTGGAGTTAGAATGTGGCTCTCTCCTTTAAACCCAAGCATGCTTGTTAAAGGAAAATCCAAAATCTCTATCTCTTGTCAGAAGAGCTACCTGATATGGGGCAGAAGAAAACCAAAATTATGGGACTATTCTATTGCCACTAATCTCATAATTCTTTGGTTTTATTTTGACTCTTTTAAAACTTTTCTTAAGGTATAAATATTACCTCAAAATTTATAATATATATATATATATATTAAACTTTTTGTCATGATATTAATTATCATATAAAGTACCAACTAATTCTAGAAAATGGCTTCTTCTAGTTTCATGTATATAATTTAAGGTTTGAGTCTCAGGTAACTATGAGTTAAGTGAATGTATTCTGAATGTACATAACAAATTATGGTCCTTAACCTCTTTGAGATCTGCAATACATGACATTTAAAATGTTTATGTTTTCTGTGGTGAACCATGACCATGCCTAACAGCAAACTTTGAAGTCTCCAAAAGAATAATGGTGCCCCACAATGACAATTCCACCTGAATTATGATAACACCACTAAGCTGACTAACACCACCCAAAGATCCAATTTGGAGTACAAACTTCTCAGGAAAATTTCAAGGTAGCTAGCTAAGATGATCCAGCCTCACAGACTACTTTAGTCAAGGCTTTAGATAAGCCCTGCACTTTCCCAATATACAGAGACTGGACAACAAATGATACACTAGCTCTCCTAGGACTTGGCAGTTATCCCAATTTTTTTCAGGGTCCCCTAAAGATGCCATCATCCCTAGACACCAGGAAGTAACTTTAAGAATGTACTACCCACATTCCCAAGAATTAGGGTGGGTGGTTTTTGCTCATTCAGTGGGTTATGTATATTTGCCATCATTTGGGGGATTGGCTACAAGTTGTTATTGGTAATGGTCAGGAAAAAAGCTGAACAAAGGAGATTGGATTCAGGGATCTCACTCTAAAAAGAAAAAGGGAGGATATAGAAACAGGATAAAAGAGTAGATTATTGAATCTACTTTTATACCAAAAAAAGCAACTTCTAGTCTTAAATATTTTACACTGAAATGGGTTATTTTATATTAATACAAATTTGAGGTTATTTTTGTTAGAACCTACTGTACCCATGTTTCTACTCTTGTTTAAGGTATTGCAACTATACAGCTTATTTAACAATGTAATGTAAAGTTCTAGTCCTTGAAAGTTATTATAAACTATCTAGGACAATAAAGAAATCCAAGTTAGTAGTTAGTCATTTATTACAATCAAACTTGTAGTCATGTTAGGTATGTTTTTCAAGGTCAAATAGAGATATATTTTTGATAGACAGGTGGTCTTCAAACACTTCAGAGATCTACAGAATGTGCTATTTAAGATGTTTTTAGTAACATAAAGTTCTTTTTTTATGACAATGAGACATGTCTGCCCCAGGTAGCACCAACCTGCTTCAGAGAAGATGATGGACATTTAAGAAACTCCATATGAAGTTTACTTTCTTTGTGGAAAAAGTTAGCCACTGGGCAAGAAACTGCCCTTGAGTCAACTGCTGACAGTATAATGTCTAAATGAGTCAAGCAGAACACACATAAAAGTGACTGCTAAACTTTGCTAAGACAAAGCATAACAGTCCTTCAAAAATCCTGCTTCACAGAAAAGTCTGTCAGATATTCTAGGCCTATAGGCCAAAGATGGATGCCCCAATGTTACAGAGGAACCTTTGGTGAATGTCCAGGCAGGCAGCTGTTTATGTCATTTCTTAGTTTTGGAAGTTGTTTGAATAGTTGAATTGAATAGATGATGGAGTATTTTCTCTGAATTTGTCAAATGCAAATGTATTGGACACTGTTAATGTAACTCTGGCTTGTATATATTTGCATAGTTATTATAGTAATTGTATATAGTTTTACTATGTTAATTAAAACTTTCAATTTTTATTTAGACAAAAAGAGGGAAATGTTGTGTGATATTTTGATTGTGTTCTAACAAATAAAGCTTGCTTGGAATCAGAGGGTGGGGCCAGCCACTAGCTGACCAAAATTAACTATAGAGGTTTGGAGAACTGTAGAGAGAGGAAACAGGAAGTAGTAAGACAGGGCAGAGAGAGGATCTCAGCCTTTTTGGATAGAGGAACTGGAGAGGTAGGAAGCAACTGTGGCTGCTCCCCTGCTTCTCTGATCTTTCAGATATTTACCCTGATATCTCACTCCTGATTTTTTACTGATAAGACTAAATAGATTAACACCTCACTCCTCCAAAATTCTTTCTCCACACTTATTGCTTTGTCTCAGACATCAACTCCAGCAAGCACCCCCTGCTTCCCAAAGGGCTGCTCTTCTGGTCACTTAGTAGGCTGAAGACCATACCTCTCCTGCTGCCTCTGAGATACAATTTGCCCAGTCTCATCCCTAGATCTGTATCTGGATCAAGGGATCACAAAGACATTCTCTCCAACCTTTCTTCACAAATTCATTCCAGTTTCTCAGCCCCCCAACACCAGCAAGCATACCCTTTGAACATACCAGCTGAACAGGGCAGGGAAACAGGCAAAATACACCCTCAAATTCTCAAAAACTCTAGAGAGAAAACAGAAACCAGGGGACAAAACACCCAGTCAAAAAAAGACAAATACAAAAATCAGCACCTAGACTATAATCATCCCAAACCCAGTGTAAAACACAATCAGTAACAGGCAGGGCAACATGTCCCACTGGAGTCCATTTATCCTACCATAGCAATCATAACCATTGCAGCCTCATTCTCAATAGCCGAAACCCAGAAACAACCTAGATATCCCTCAACAAAAGAATGTATAAAGAAAATGTGGTACATTTACACAATGTAGTATTACTCAGATGTTAAAATAATATAACATCATAAAATTTGCACCAGGCGGTGGTGGCGCACGCCTTTAATCTCAGCACTCGGGAGGCAGAGCCAGGCAGATCTCTGTGAGTTCAAGGCCAGCCTGGTCTCCAAAACAAGTTCCAGGAAAGGCGCAAAGCTACACAGAGAAACCCTGTCTTGAAAATAAAAATAAAAATAAAAAAAAATTGCAGGCAAATGGATAGATATAGAAAAAAAAATCACTTGAGTGAGGTGATTCAGACTTAGAAAGATACATATGATATGTATTCACTTATAAGGCCATATTAGCTGTGAAGTAAATGATAACTAAGCTACAGTCCACAGACTCAGAGAGGTTAGGTAAGGAAGAATGGTCAGGAAGTTGGGGGAGCAGGTACTGAGACCTTCCTGGGATAGGGAAGTAGAATAGATTTTACGGACAGATGAGGGGCAGTAAGTGAAGGGAACTGAGGGATGGATCAGGTTGTTATAGAGATGAGGTGGAGGGAAAGAGTGCAGAGAAAGAGATGGCTAGGTTTGAGGACATTTGAGCGATGGTGTGGAAACTTAGGGCAGTGGAAACTTCCTAGAAACCATGAAGGTGATCCTAAAGAGGACTCCTAGTAATGGGGTATACTCAGTCTTAACTGGTCATCTCTTACAGCCAGTGGCTGGACCAGGTTTTATTCAATTGAGTTGTTGGCCAAGGATGTCCCATGGAAATCCCCAAACAACTCAGGCTGTTCTCTGCAAACTGACATAGGGGCCTGCTGAAGACAACACCCATACAACTCACTAAACATGAAGAAGTCAAGCTGGTACCTACATGGAGCCCTCACCCCTACATTTTAGTGTGTTTGGTGTGGTGTGGTGTGGAAAGGTACACTGCAGGCTACAGAAAGAGAAATGTGGAAAGCAACCCAGCCACAAAATCTTTGACCTAAAAGCTGTCCTGCCTACAAAATATACTAGGGAAATGGTGCCATAGAACTTGTGAGAGTAGCCAACAAATATTTGATTTGACTTAAATCCCATTCCAGGAGAAGGAACCCATACCAAGAGACTAGATAACCCAGAAACCTATGATAACATTAAACACTACTGGTTTAAAAAGTATCAATAAAATGACTCCTAATATCATGCTGCTATACCCATAGATCAGTACCTTACCTAGTCATCATCAGAGAGGCTTCCTCAAGCAACAGATGCAGAAACCCACAGTTAGACATTCTGTGGAGAGAGAGTTGAAATTGGAGTTCTCCATAAAAACCCTTCCCTCGGAGCTCAGAGAATCCCATGGAAGAGGTGAGTGTAAAATTGTACAATCACTTTGGAAATCAATATGATGGTTTCCATTATCTGTTACACATGCACTGTGGTAGTTTAAATAAGAATGACCCCCATAGGCTCACATATTTGAATGCTTAGTCAACAGAGAGTAACACTACTTAAGAGTGATTAGGACATGTGACCTTGCTGGAGCATGTGTGGCCTTGTTAGAGGAATTGTGTCACTGGGAGTGGGCTTTGGGGTTTTTGAAGCTCAAGCCAGGTCGAATGATTCCCTCTTTTCCTACTGCCTGCAGATCTAGACATAGAACTCTCAGTTACTTCTCCAGTAATGTCTGCCTGTATATGGACATGCTCCTTGCCATGGACTAAACCTGTGATACAATCAGCAAATCCCAATTAAATGCTTTCTTTTACAAGAGTTGCCAAGATCATGGTGTTGTTCCACAATAATAGAACACTGACTAAGACAAATACATATATACATATATCTATCATACATACATACAGGCAGACATATTCCTAAATGCATAAATACTGCTCATTCTGTATAATGTTACTTTTATGTGTGTTTTCAGGGCTGAACATTTGGTATTGGATAACAAACTGGTGTGCTCTTCCTTGGAGAAGATGATTTCTCCCTCTCTGGTTATTGCTTAATTGTCTTTGGCTCTATGTGTAGAATTGAGGCATTATGACCTTACCCATGTTCACATCAGCATGCCTGTTACTGTGGTCCTTGTTCAGCTCACATTTAAGCAGTCATGTTGGTGAATCTTTATATGTGTAGCTTCTGAAGAAAATATTTTCATACTGATTTATTGAGATAGATGACATTTAAAATGTCTTAACTTTGATCACTGAAACCTTTTAAACTAATCACTTCACAGTAAACCTCGAAGCAGTATTAGTCAGAGATGTACCAAAACAGGTGAGAGAAGTCAAAGTCATGTTCAAATGCCATCTTCAGTCCTTGCATATGGTTTACAGTCATTGCAAGAATTATCACACTTCTCTTCAATATCTCAGCAGGCTCTTACACTGGAAACCTAAATCTACACTTTAAAAATAATGAATAATCATGTTTCCTTTCTATTTTGTATGTAGTAAATCATTGACTATATATGGATGACTGGTCATGGTGTGAAATAGTCACATGGTATAATAATATAAAATTTACAGCAGCTTTATAAGACAAAAATAGCTTTCAAACCTGCTTTCTTATTTTATAACAGCTAAAAATTAGACTATATATTCCTCCCCAGAGTACCCATGCATGACATCAGTCTTTAGGTTATTAGCACCATGTATCATCAGCAATTACGAGCATGATTCTAGGACTGTAGAGATGTCAGAATGAGAGTGGCGATATGGTCTTGTTGCTGTAACACACTGGATGCAATCTGACCTTCAGACTTTTGCAAGCTTATTCAGAAAATGACTTGGCTGGATTTCCCAAAAACCTTAGACAATAGTTGTTTTATGGATATTTCCCTTTAAGTTGCAGTGTTTTATGTGAGATGAATTCCTGAGATTATAATAGGGTAAGGAATATGTTCACCCTTCCAGTTTTAAATGACCTCAGTTTACAAAATGTGACAAAAATGACTGGCTGTTCTGCTCTCTCTCCTTCTCAGACCACCCAGGGAGATGACTTTACCCAATTTCAGTACTCACTGCAATTCCTTATAACCACCCACTCACAAGATTTTTCTAGTTTGAACTCTACCTTCATGGTCATTGTCAGTCTCTAAATTTCAGTATATACCCTAAGGATTCTCCTTAGCTTCATTTGTGGATAATGTGGCTGTCATTCAGGGATTTAAACAAATGTGGATGAAAATATCACTGGGCATTGCTGAGAATTTAAAAGTACTTCCTGTTCCTCCAGAAGAATTGGGTAAGGTTCCCAGCATTGACACTGGACAACTCACAACTACCTGCAACTCCAGCTCCAGGGAATCCAATGCCCTCTTTTGGTATCTGCAGACAACAGCATACATGTGGTATATATACATATAGACTCAGACTCAGACACATACACATAAATAAAGCAAATCTTTGGGTCTGGAGAGATGGCTCAACAGTTAAGAGTTCTTCCTGTTCTTGAGGAAGAACTAGTACCCACATAACAGCTCAGAACTGCCTGTAACTCTAGTTCCAGGCTTACCAAAAGTGGGCTTTCTAAGGGAGCACAGAATAACTAGATCAAATATTTTAAAAAAATAAATAAATGAGAAAGAAGGTAGAGATTAGAGTCCTTAGGTTTTTATTGTTCCTATTGAAGAAAGACTTTCCCCACCTAAAAACAATGTTCCCTTTTCTGCTTCCAGTTCTCTTTCTCTAGCTCATCACTCATAGAAACTCATTAGAAGCTAGCTAATATCACTTGTGGAAAATATGCTTTTGAGTCTAATCTGGATTGTGGTGTGTGTGTGTGTGTGTGTGTGTGTGTGTGTGTGTGTGTGTGTGTGCTTGAAAGAGATGAACTTGAAACTAAAATAGATAATTGGCTACAAGAATAATATGTTCTCAGGAAAATTCAAGAAAATAACATTGTCTCAAATTTAGTGATATATCTTTGTGTAATTTTCCTGTGGATTGTTTCAAACTTTGACTTTTTCTTATTGATTCCTTTGGATGTTTCTTCTTCACCCCTGCATTTCCTGTAAACTGAAAGTTATATCTAATGATGTCATTACATGCAAATTAAACCCTTTGTCAAGAATTCTTTATAGTTATATGCCTATTTACATATATGTCACTGGAAGTTTCTCTCTTCAAACATTGAGGCTGGTAAGGCCAAAAGCACTGGTCCACGTCTTGAGCAAACAAAAGCCATGACATGAGCAGAGAGCACTCTAGCCAGAGGAAACCTGACCCATGAACTCCAAACCAAAAGATGATGACATGCAGCCTGGAGCCAACCAAGAAATACCACAGGTGCTAGGAGCAGAGCCTGCCAAAAGTCCACATATATAAGCTTCAGCCCTTTGTTTAATAAAGGAGAGCTTGCTTGCAACTCCCAGAATCTGTGCTGTTGATTCTGCATCTTCTCACCTCCTGCCCCCAAGGGTACCTGGGCCAGTAGAGCCAAAACAGCAACAATTCTGGCCCCACTTTATTGCTGGCTGGTTTGCTGCCTAGACCCAGACCTCATTCTGATAATTTGACTTGCCCCCTCTGGCTGACTTCCGTGAGTTGACCTTTTTCATGGTCTCTGTTCTTCTCCCCAACTGGTGAGTACTGGGATCTCTCTCTCTCTCTCTCTCTCTCTCTCTCTCTCTCTCTCTCTCCTTTCATTACTTTCCCCTTGTTCGTCTTTAAGGCACATACTATTTATTTTTTATTCATTCCAACATTTTCACATAAGGGCTGGCCACCCAGGAAACAGAATAAAAAACTGACAACCCAAACAGTCTTTTCCTGCCAGAGACACCATGTGGGCAAGCAGCCATAGCCTAAAAAACTATGGAAGCCCCCACAAAGCACTTATACTCAGTACCAAAACAATCCTTTCCTCTCATTTCCAGCCTTAGACCTCACAAGAGATCTTCTGTGGCTCTTAACCAACTGAACTCTCTTGCCTAAGGCTATTCTCCAGAAAAGACTGAAGGGCTTGCTGTCCACTTTAAGGACCCCAACAGCCCCTGTGGGTTATGGTTGAAAGCCATTAGTCTATTACTCTATTCTTCAATCTGGTTACATGACTATCAGTTAAATGCCAAAGCGACATGGCTGGTCTCTAAAACACATGGTCAGGCTTCTGGCTATCCCCTGCAGGAATTCCTCACTACCTCCCCCTGGGAGGAGTGGGAACATTCCTTTTTCGCTACACCAGTTCTTTTTAGTTCCATTGTTCAACTGTCTGTCATCTCCCACCTCCCCTGTCCATCTCCCAGTGCTGGTCTGTCCTGGTCCTGTATGCCTCTGAGCATAGGGAGCTGCTGTTGCTATTGCTGCCAGTTGCCTGCAGGCCTGCCCAGTGGCATCTTCGACTCTCTGCTGCTGCCACCCAGGGTATCTGCATGATGCAGCACAGCCTGGCTGCAACTGGCTGGCTACTGCCCACATGCCCAAGTGCAGACTCCTGAGCACAACTTGCTTCCCAGCTACAAGAGTCCCATGCAGCAGCAGATGTGTACTACCCCACACCCTCCCCCCATCTCGAGATGAGCCCACTTCCCAGGTGGCAGTGGAGGCGTGTTGGTCCCCCACACACACACACTAAGCTGGTGGCACCAGGGAGAAGGCCGGTCTGCCTGAGACCTGTGTGCTCTCCCTCCTTTTTGTGGCTGTGGCTGTGATCAGGGGAGAGTGGCTGACAGCCACTGCAAGCACCGAACTCCCAGGGGAGTGCATTTTTACCCTCCTTTTAACAAACAATGGGTAACTTTTCTGCTTCTGCAAATAAGCCTCAGATATTGGCACTTTTACAGACCAGAGATATTCACATCAAGTGCTCACACCTGGTTAATTTTTGAGCTGAAGCCTCTGCCATAGCACCCTGGATATCCCCCAAGAATATCTGGGATCCTCCTTTATGGATGCATATTCTGTTTTTGGCCAGAAAAAGGGAGGTTCAAGAAGGGAAATCCCCTCATGCATCATTTCTACCCATATTACTGGGCATTATAGCCTGTATAAAATTAGGTACCACAGATGATGTTCTTAAAGCTTTTAATGACCACTGTAAGACACAAAAAAAATGATTCCCTCTCGATTAAGTTCCTGCCTCCATATATAGAGCTAGATTAGGAGGATGAGGGCAACCCACCAAAGAAACCTCCTTTACAATCCCCTCCTACCTCCCCTCCCACAGAGGGAACTTTCTATCCTTGGACAGAACTCCTCTCCTCCTTATGCCCTGAAGAGCCTCACTGTGATTCTCTTAAAGCAAAACCACCCTGAGTAATTAAAGCCTGTCCTGCGCTGGTACCTGAGCCCCTTAGCAAGCCCTAACAATTAAATAGCACACTACTAATACTTTTGTCTTTCCAGTCAGTGTAGGACCTAATGTGGCCAACCAGCCCTGGGTGCCCACCCCTCTTACGGATCTGTCTTTGATTTGTAAAGCCGCTAATGAATCAGGTCCTGACTCGCCATATTTTGGACAAGTGCTGCAACAATAGGCAATACATTTACAAACCTATTATGATCGGTCCCATTTAATGAAAGCAGTATCGACCCCAAGGATCTTCTAAATTGGCAAGTGGCCTATGAAGAACAAGCTGAAGCACAGGCATGCTTAACTATTCAATATAATATTGCTTTTTTCCGTAGACATGTTGACTAGCAGGAGCCAGTATGTTAATCCTGTGACCCAAGCCCAAATCGCCCTGCATGCCTATTTTCAGCAGGTCTCTAAACTTTCATTTAAAGCCTTGAAGTCTTGTACTCCTCAGGATCTGACTGCATACTTTTGTAATCCGATACAGTAGCCCTAGGAATTGCTTACTGACTTCTTAGCCCAAGTCAATGAAGCAGTGGAGAAACAGGTGGATCCTGGCCAGACCAGGGAGATGCTCATTAAGCAGCTAACATGGGAAGGGCTTAATGCCGCTACTTGCAATACAATTGTGGCAGTGCGCAATGAGGACATCCATAAATGGGTGATTGCTACTCGAATTCTCAACCCCCACTCAGGACCCATACCTGCCCTTACAGCCTCTCTCAATGCACTATTAGCTTCCCAAGACAGTGATTGTGGGCAGTCCTCTACTCACCCACCTGACCATTCTTGTTGTAGCTATGGTCAGTCAGGTGACCTTTGTAGAGACTGTCCTAAAGCTAGACCCAAGACCAAATGCCCCAAATTCCAAAAAGGTTTTCACTGGGCATGTGATTGCAGGAGGTCTTTCCAAATGCCTTTAAACACGAGGAGGGGCATCCCTCAGCCTAGCAAGTAAGAAGGGGTCCCTCCAAACCCAGACTGTTCTGGACCCTTCCAATATTCCCTCATTATCCCATGATGACCATCTACCTGGATGGCAGACCTACCAAGAGTCTGGTAGACTCTGGGGCAGAAGCCATTGTAACATCTCTTAATGATGCCCAAGCCTTCCCACATTGGAAACTTAAAAACAACCCAAACATTACCAGGGTAGGAGGGGATAAGCCTTCTAAAACAACCTTTTACTCAGTTCACTGGAAGGATCTTGATGGCAATCAGGGGAACGATCCTGCCTTATTATAGCTGATACACACCGAACAGGAAATGGGGGCTATGCTTAGCATAAATGATAAAGCTTTTTATGATATAGTAACACATAATATAACAGGTCAATCTGGTAGAAATTATAGCCTTTACCCCCAATTCTAAAGGCCACTGCCCCCCACACAGATATAAATATCCCAAGGCCCATACCATTAAGTTGGACATAGCAGAAGCCTGTGTGAGTGACTAGTGGCCTATTATAGAACCCAAACTATCAGAGTTGAGAAAATTAGTTGAAGAACAATTGTCATTGGGCCATATTGAGCCTTCCTACAGTAGATTTAACACCCTCATATGTGTAAAGACTTCCTTTTTCTTTATATTAACCAATTCTTCACAGCCTGAGCTGAATTGCACAAAGACAATATGCTGTCTCAATGCCTGCTGGAATGCAAATGAGGCCCTTCTCGAAGTGTTGGTACATATTCCTGCTTTCATTTGGATACTACTAAATAGTGTGACACTCTATTATACAGTAAAATTGATGGAACAAACCAGAATAAAAAGAGACTTTGGAATAACAGTAGCCAAAATGGCCACTATTCTGCTTCCTGTGGCAGGTGGGACAGCAGCCACAGCCTCCCTAGTTCAAATGGGAACCACAGCCTATACACTTAATATGGCCATAGAAGATACAGCCTGAGCATTAAACACTCAATAGCTGATTAATTCCCATTTCTAGTCAGCTATACTCAATTTACAGCAACAACTAGTTTTATTGGATAAAGAAATCCAGACAGTAAGATGGCTGGTAAAAGGAAACTGTGATCCCCAATTTTCCTCCTTTTGTTTAACACTTTACCTGGTCTCTAATATAACACAAGCCAGGAGTCTGTTAAGTTAAATAATATTGGGGCCATGGAACAAAGAGTTCTTAAACCTTATGGTACAACTCTCTGATGAAATCTTAAGCCACACATGTGAAACTCCATGTGTGTGGAACCACTGGAAGTGTCTACAACATTCTTTGCTCAAATTTGGGATCACATAAAATCAATCCTTGAGCCTTTAAAAATTATACCATAGGGAGTGATAGGGGGAATGATACTCTTAACAATTCTATTGTTTAAGTGTTTCCTACAACACATTTCCTGGCAGTGCTAAGTCAACAAAATGACCCTGCAATTACTAATCGCTCTAGAATGCCCTGATCATTGCCCCCCTAAGGAAGTAATAAGAGTCTGGTTCACAGAAATTTGTGATGCTTCTATCTGATGCATCTGTCTAATGTTCTCATACCCTAGGCGCTTTCCAGGGGAACCACCCTCTGAGGACTGGTAGCCAGAGATGGGTAAGAGCCTATTAGACAGGCCAACCTAAGGCGGGCACAGTACAATGTTGGGGGACCCCTGAGGTGGGGACAACAAGATCAGAGTAAAGAACTCTAATTTCCACTAACAGCCACAAAATAAAATAAAAAGGGTGCTATGAAGTGGGTAAGGCCGAAAACACTGGGCCAAATCTTAAGCAACCAAAGAGCTATGACATGAGCAGAGAGCACTCCGGCCAGAGGAAACCTGACCCATAAGCTCCAAAGCAAAAAATGATGTCATGCAATCTGGAACCAAAAAGTGCCACAGTAGCTAGGAGCAGAGCCCACCAAAAATCCACATATATATAAACTTCAGGCCTTTGTTTAATAAAGGAGAGCTTGCTTGCAACTCCCAGAATCTGTGTCATTAATTCTACATCTTCTCATCCCCTACTCCCAGGGTACCTGGGCCAGTAGAGCCAGAACAGCAACAATTCATGACATCACTAATCACTTGGCTTAGCTGCCAACAGCCAGATCTCTAGTGTTCAGGCAGACATTAGTGTTGTGGCCAGCCAGGGCTGCTGCTTTGCCACAGTTCAGGGACACTACTCCACAACAGCATTTTAGTCATTCTTTAAGACAATCTTTGTTAAGACTTACTTGAATCATTGTTTTACACTGGTATTGGAACAAGACTTAAACTTTCATTGTTGTTGTTTTCAATACCTACTTGTATATTCTATAGGAAACATTACTTCAAAGAGGGTTTTTTTTCCCCTCATCTAAGCCACACACCTTTTTCCTTATTCATTGACTGCTATTGTGGATCACAAAACCCATAGCACAATATCTGTTATCAATTTCACATACATATGTCTGCTCATGCATATACATTCTTTGCTAACGTTCATGAAACATAACTATACTCTTTGATATTTTCTGTGTTTACATAACTTTTTATTTACAGAATCTGATTTTGTAATATATAACTAAGATTTATTTTAAAATCTAAAATATATGGGAGATCTACATTTTTTTTTTGTTTTTTTTTAAGACAGGATTTTTCAGTGTAGCCTTAGCTGTCCTGGAACTTGCTCTGTAGACGAGGCTGGGCTTGAATTCACAGAGATGCACCTGCCTCTGCCTCCTGAGTACTGGGATTAAAGGCATTTGTCACCACCCCCGTACGGATATACATTTTTCTAGCAGGAACTGGTTCCTAGTCTAGAAAAGAAAAGGGAGTGTGGGGTTTATAGACAGACATAACAGATATATTATTATGGAATACTAGCTTAAGCTGACATGCATAGAGAATAAATAGGAGGAGAAATCCCAGCTCAGAAAAAAAGAGATGAGGGAGGAGTGAGAAAAGGAGGAGAGGAGGATGCCAGGGGCCAGCCAACCAGTCACGGAGTAAGAAGGGAAGGGAGACATAGAGAATAAAGCAAGGTAAAAAGCCCAGAGACAAAGCACAGAAGAAGAGAAATGAGTTGGTTTAAGTTAAGCTAGAAAAGCAAGCTAGAAACAAGTCAAGAGGAGGCCAGGCATTCATAAGTAAGAATGAGTCTCTGTGTCATTATTTGGGAGCTGGGTGGTGGACCCACCAAAGAGTAAAAAACAAAAAAGAAAACCAACTTATATACATATATATGTATATCTCTGACACAGATGGAATGTCTGTTTTGCTCCCCATTCCCCACAACTTTTTCCTTTCTTTCCTTTTTCTTTCTTTCTTTTTCTTCCTTTCTTTTTCTTTCTTTCTTTCTTTCTTTCTTTCTTTCTTTCTTTCTTTCTCTCTGTCTCTGTCTCTCTCTCTCACTTTCTTTCTTCTTTCTTTTTTTCTTTCTTTCTGTCTTTCTTTCTTTCATTCAAAAGTAACCTGTGCTGGTGAAACAGCATTAATGTACATGAAAAAGATGTATATTATTTATTTTATTTCTTATTAGGCTTTAAAAGATAGATAAATTACTGGATATTTTCCCCTGGAAAATTGAGCATCATGACCTCCTTCACAGCTACCACACATGGTGTTTAATTGTTTAATTATTAAAAAGTCCCTTAATGAACACCCCCATCTCTTTTCTTTGATTTTTGTGCATAATCAAAATATCATTCACACTATCAAAAATTAAACTAACACCACTTCTCCCCAAAATTTCAGCTATGCATGGAAAGGGATATGCTAATTTTTTAGTGAGGTTATAGCATCTTACAAAACTACTGTGGCTGAAACCAAAGTTTTTCCTCTGCTCTCCTTATCCTAGACTTCTGAAATCCAGCAGCACAATATGCTTTCCATATCAGTAACTCAGTGGCTACGTGCTAGTCATCTTCATAAACAGCCCCAGTGGTCTGTAACTTTGACACTGATGGGCACATTATGGACTGCATATGGACTATATTGCAGAACTGGGAACAAAACTGAGACTTTCAAAACTGAGGGATGTAAGTCCAGAGTATGTGCTAATGCTTGAAGGGGTGGCATGGAGCAAAAAGAATGAGATGAATAGTGGAAACATAGAACAGCTCAAAGTTGTTTTTAAGCAGTAATTTGTTATAAAAATAAAGAACAATGTAAAGGAGAAAATAACTATACCTAGCCAAACCATAATTGCAATTGCTTAAGACTAAAGAAAGAATAATGTATTGACAGCTAGATACAAGTGAGGGTTACACAGAAGAGCCGGCAGTAACAACAGCTATCCTGTCATCAGATCGTTACATATGACGGAAGTCACAAGCAATGGGGCAGCAAGTGGAAGGTCCTGAGATATAAATATGTTCATCTAGATCCTATATTCAATAACATTGTCTATCAGAAAAGGAACCAAAATAAATGTTGGAAGAATACAATTTTGAAAATTTTCTTTTAAGTAATATAATCACCAAAACGATGGTGTTCAGTTTACTGTAACAAACTTTAGCACTATTGAAACTAGACGTCGTTAAAATTTAGTTTTATTTAAAAATTAAGTTCTTCAGGTTACACTTTAAATGGTATCAGGTGTGGAAGCCAAGGAAGCTTGAAAGAAAGAAACGCCACACAGTTTAATATAATCTTTACTAATGCATCCATGTTACACTAAACCACTACTTAGTACTTGCTATGTATATTATCTATTATATATTACAGTTTCATGTTTTATAATATTTGTCAATTTAAAAATTATTTTTAAGCATAACTTGTCCATTGGAAACAAGATGGTACTATTATGTGACATTTTTACATATCTAAATCTGAACTGTATATTACAAGTGACACAAATGCTAGAAGAGAAGTCAGTAAATAAATAAATAACAAAGAACAGGGGAGACAAAAGTGGCTGCTTTCCTGTGCGCGACGATGCAGCCTAACTATTAGGATCAGGAAGCACTGGATTCGTTAAACACAAGTATGGCCCTACCAACTGTCTTCCATGTTCTATCTAATGACCATCATGATGTGACTTTCTGGTGAATTGACAGAGTTCTGCTTTCCAAATAGAGGCTCTGCAGTTTCATCTGGAAGTAGAAAGACTTATTGAGTCAGAGAAACATGTGTGAACATGAACAACTTGATTTTCTACAAGGATTCAGAATTGTAGGCATAAGTAGCTCCACAACTCTGTATGTTGACCAGTTACAATTTTCCATAATGATCTTCATCTGTTGAAAAGTGAAGTTTCCTTGATAAGAGGTGAGGACTACACTTATCTCTGGGTATAAGGACAAATATTTAAAATATAGTTAGGGATTATGCTGGTTCAATACAGTGGCAATTGTAGATGTTCTTCAAAGATCTATGATTTCACAAACCCTGAGAAGTTAGCTAGGTTTCCAATACCAGCATGATTTCTCTCTTGTTGAGTAGATCTTAAATCCAATTAGACAGCGGTTGTTTACTGCCAAGCTACGTATGCCAGTATTGCACCTTAGGGTTATCACACCATGTTGCCTTTGTTGTGATTCATATGCATAATAACTATGTAGGATTATTGGTTGCTTCCCTCCTTTGGAAGCCTTCACGGTGCCTTCTGGTGCCATGAAAGCTAGTCCTCAGGGAGGAAGCTTTCAGGACAGATTCAGTCTGAGTCCTTTCAGTTCAGAGTCTAAAGTTCACGGCATCTTTAACAATAGGGACTTCTACCTCTTGGAGTCAGCCAAAGTAATAGCCTATAATGGAAAATTATGGGGACATTGGGACATCTCTTAGACAACCCTAACCAACAGCTCAAAAGAGGACATTAGAGTTTTAAATTTCAAGTTCTAAAGAAAGGGAAGATTGAAAAGTGATGAGTTTTGTATCTTTCCTTTAGTGTCACCATATATAAGTCTTCCAATTTTTACTTAAGAGGAAACTGAATTATTATTTCATCTTTGAGCATCCTCCAGGCAGGTGACTTCACAGCAGCTCTGCAGATGAAGTAGAGGCTCTGGTTCAGTTGAAATTGGATATCCTCACAAAAGTTCCTCAAAGAACAATTCAAAAAAGGCAAAGAGAGAAAAGGTTTCCATGTGTATGCAACACACACACACACACACACACACACACACACACACACACACACACACACCCCTATTGCATAAGTAAATATGGGGAATGTTGAAACCAGGGCACTAGTTATTATACATTCTTGGTTTTGGTTTCTTTAAGAGGTAGGGAGTTTGTTACAAAGTTTTATCTGCCCTTTCTCCAATACTAATTTTAATTATGATATGTGAATTCTTTATGGATTCACATGAATTGTCAACACACTCCTTCACAAGACACCTGCAGTGCATGTGCTTTAAGAGAATGAACTTTAATGCCATAATTTTATACAGGCACTATTGTATTGCGCACTTCAGTAAATATCTTGGTTTATTTTTTGATAGTAGTAGTCTTACCTAAATCTGTGACTTCTAAAAAAACTGTGTCTTCTGAAATCTCACAGGAAAAATTGGAAGTAAGTTTAGAGAAATCATTCTGAGCCACAGTTTCTAACCATAAGGATAATTTGTCAGAATATAATAAGTATTAGAATATAAGTATTTGTCAGAATAAGCTCAGTATTTGAATTCACTTTAACCTTGTCAGGTAGTTGAATATAAACTCCAAGACCTTATTTTTTTAAGACTAAATTATACAAGTTGCCCAGAGATATAAAATGTCATTTAAAAAAAAAATCTACCATCCTTAGGGAACCATCTAGAAGATGTCTAAAAATCATTTCATCCTATCTAGAAAGTAGAAATTTTTTACCAGTACTAAAATCTGGGTTTATTAAAGCCTAAACTGCCCTTTATCTCACTTAACATCTCCCTCTACTGTGCAGGAATTAAACGCCCAATATAGTTGGCTTAACTAAAAAATTCTTGTCCTAAATAAAGGTGACAGGTACTTCATAGATTAACCTTGAGGATTAAAAATCATGGGTTACTTTATTCTTGTAACTTTCAAGGAGGAAATGGGGCTCCCACATACTCTATAAGACATTGCTTAGTAAAAAACATTTTGAAGGAACTCAGTTATAAATATCATACAAGATAATGGGCGGAGGAGCAGAATTTGCTATTTCCTATCTTACATCTGAAATTCAGGCCTCACCTATCTCTGCCTCTTGTAAAATATTTTAATTTTTTTTAACCAGTTTAAGTTGTTTACTGATTTTATATTTCCTTTCCCATGGCTGAATTATAAAAACCCTACAGTGTCAGGAGGACATAGGCATCCTTCCAGCTCTGTAGGGTTCATGTTCAACAACTCCTCTCAGCTTGTAGACTAAGGTTGTGGTATCTTTCATGAGAAGGCATTGTTTTTCACCATATTTTTCATAAAATCAGTTATAGGAACTTTGCTTCAAACTTTTGAAGCTTTATAGTTTACTTTCTGTGGGGGCCATATAAGACGTAAAGAAATCTAAGGCAAACAAAAAGATGGTGAGCTGAGTAATCACTGCAGTAGTATGGAGAAAAATAGCTGTATATGTATTATTGAGTCAAGGAAACATCAATATATTCAATGGGATTTTATGTTTTGAATATTTACATATATTTTTTTTATTTCAATTTACAAATATCTGCAATCTGAGGCCACAGCTATCTGAGGATAATAAGCTATTTAGTGAATTTGGAAAATTTCAGGTTTATGATTATAGTATGCTAGGTGTGAAAATGGACAAATCTATTGTATGTTGGTTAATTCTTCCATTCATCTTTGAAACCATGATGAAAGTTCTCAGTCCAACCATTGTATCACACACAGACATTTTTGGGTTAATTTTGGCCTCAGCAGTAAATACCTTCATAAACTGATTAAGTGCTCCAGTAATCTTTATTAGCCTTGAACTGAGTTACTTTAGTTAAAAGAAAGAGTCATATGTGGGGGAATACAAAGAGAGAACATTCTTTGTCCAGTTGTATATTGCAACATCTTCTTTCAAACCATATTGTGTTCTGTGATTTAAATATACTCACTGATCAACCAAAATAGATATACAAAGAATGACCTTTATATAAGTTATAATCTTGCCATTTCCACAGGAGGGTGGGAAAACTAGCTTAGTATAAAATGGACTCATTCATTCAGCAGGATATGCGTTATTTCACAATTTGCCTTTTCTTTTTCACTTTTTACTTTCCTTTATTACATGATTGTTCTATAAAAGAGTGAAGTCAGCATCAAAGTTAATGATATTGCAACTAGCAAAATGATGGTAATAAGCCTCCAAGAGAAATGAAATCTCAAACATTTTTGAGCAGATAAGGCTGGAAAAAGCACCTGTAAAGATGGTCTATATGCAGATACTGGTTATGTGCTACTTGGCTTATTTATTTCCTTTTACACTGACTACTGAAAGCTTAGAGACAGACTGGACCCCAGGTTACAACTTCCATTTCAAGTGTAAAATTGCTTTTCCTTTTTCTTACTGTCCTTCAGCCTTTGAACTTTCCCTCATATTTTTACTTTTAAAATGGTCCAGTTATAATTAGGTTTTTATTATAAATACCTTGGAAACAAACTGGACATCTAATAAATAGACAGATAAAGTAGGTTTAAACAAATAATTTGCTTGTTAAATAAATGTATTATTCCCAGCTTCACCCAAGGCAATGATAAGACCTAGAAGAAAAATCGACAATCAGCACTTTTCAAAATATAGTGAGCGAGCATCATGTACCTGTTCTATTCCATCTCTTCCATCTAGATCACTTTCTCCTTCTCCAATGCTAGTGAATCCTTGACTGTGTGGTAATAATCTTGTCAGATTATTGGTTTTCTCCTTGGAGTCATCTCCTCATATTCCACATGTTATCATGAATTCTACAATCTCAACGAAAAATGGAGACTTTTAAATCACGGCCCTGTGCTACAATAACAAGGACTCTAAATACAGCTGTAGAATTTACACCTTCCCCAACTCTGAAACTTGTACAATGAACTTTACAACCACTACAGCCCTCTTACAGGTCATGCATATCTGTGGCTCAGGAAACAGGAAACTGACAGGAACCAGACTATCCTAGCTTTTACACATCCTAACCAAGGGACAGAAGCTAAGGGGAAGATTTAAGAGTTTCACACAGACAGAAGTCAATTACTTTCATAGGAAGGATTAATTGTATCTTATGGCCTCTTTATAAAATATTTATTCAGTATGACTAATTGCTGATTGAAAATTATTCTATGAAAAGCAATTGCTGACTCTGGATGCAAAGAGGGTGCAGTGAGTAGCTTCCATTTTGTCCATTTCTTTTGCTTACAGGTAAGTGGTGATTTGCTTATTTAACAAAGTTAATGTAATTTACATGAAATATGTTTTCCCTTGGGATATTATACATTTCTGTAAAGAAATATCAAAGAAATTTAAATGTGTTCTCAATTAAATACAGTGGCCCAGATTCTGGGGCCGTGCTGAATTTCTCCAATCATACTTTTGATGCTTCCACCTTCCCATGACTTTCTTGCTCTGTGTGTGCAGGAGTTAAGGGAAACTTCATTACAAGGGATTTTAGGAACCCACTTAGCTCCCAAATGCCCATCGTCCACACAATGGCTTCAGATTTATAAGGGCTGACCTGTTTGACTTATGTCCCTTTGGCATATTCAGAACAGAAGATTCTTTTCCAGTTCCTCCGGAGAAAAATCTCAAAGTGATAATAATGAATAATCTCGTAAGAGTATCATCTGGCAAATACTATCTGGGTACCATCAGCTGAAGCCCAAAGTAGCTGACATCTTTCAACAACCATACTGGAACTTCAAGTCACTGGTCACTATTCTTAAGTAGTGTATTTGGTTTCAGTTCACCTCATGATCATTGCACTCTGGCTTTCCTCCTGACATTACCACTTTTCTGAGCTGAAGCAGCCAATGCAGCTTCCTCATTATTCTTGGGACTGCTATTTAATGGCAGCATCAAAAATGGAAGCACACAAGGGGAAAACATGTTCCTGCTGTGTCTGTGTTGGTTCCATTGCCTCACAGGTTGATTCGTATGGAAATACAAACAGTAGGAATAACATTTCAGTGAGAGAAAGATGCAGAAAAATCTTTATTGATGAGTAGAGGGCTAGGTCATTGCATTCACATCCACTTCATTTCAAATGAAATCTGCAATTTAAATGGCACACCCTATAAATCCTGCCGTACAGATGCTAGGTAGGCAGATTCTGGCTGTACTGTTGGGTGTGGCAAACAGTTGAATCCCTGAGTTGTTTTCCACCCACAGAGTTAGCATCATGGAGTTTTATTTAATTGTTTCACATAATATCAGCTGCCTGAAGGTAACACTTCCACATGTTATGATGAATTATGGAGGATACCATATAAACTAGCAGTGTCATAATGAGCAGATACAGGCAGTAGGTATATTAATACTACTGCATCTGCCATTTGTAGGAGATTATCAGTGTTAGCAAACTTCCCTAATGTAGACCCTCCCTTTGTGCTCAGGATTCTGTGAAGCAGTCAATATGAGTCATGAACACCTTCTTTTATTGTATTTTGCCTTTGATGTGGTAATATGCAGGAAAGCTTATGATTGTGGAATTTATCTGTAAGGTTTTCTAATGACTAGCTGAAACATAGCTATGGTCCTTAAAGAATGGTGTTCAAAAAACCGATAGTTATAGTATGCAAGCCAATTGGATGGATGAACCAAAAGAGAAAGTAGTTACTGTTGGTCTATATGAACTATAAGCAAGAACACAAGTCCGCCTCATCTTTGATAAACCTCACATTGCTTAGCATAGCTACCTGCTTGAATTGTAAATATCTTCTCATTCTTATGAAAACCCTCTTAGCAGAACAGTAAATCATGCTAGAGTTGAACTTGTCACATTTCCACCTCAGTGTGTCATTTTGAATATTTGTCATCAGTGCAGATAATTTCTCTTAGAGGCCCCACATTTAGAAAATTTTGTGCAGCTAATGATGTCCCCAAACTTAAAACAAATTATTTTTCTACTAAGTGAGAGTTAAAAACAAACCACTCTAACGTATTCACTAGTTTCTCGTTATGATATGAAATTTCCATTTTCCAATCCACAAGTATGCCTCCTAAAGTCCCTGGTTTTTTTTTTTTTTTTTTTTTTTTTTCCTTTTTCAGTGTCTGAAAGCTGAACATAAGAACCAAGAAGCAATAAAATGAAAGTGGTTTCAGGACCAATGGATGTCACTTGGAGTTTATTATTTCCCTAGAGGACCGCCTTATATTTTCCTTGTAAAAAAGCATGCAGACATAGGCAAGCTTAATTGTCCTACCAAGCCCCCTAATATGAAATTTAGCATCTCATAGCCTCTGTGGTATGTAAGACAATCAGCCATGATAACAGTGGCATTTGAGATGCAAATAACTAACTGGAAATGAATAGATTACATCAAATTTAGTTAGTGAAAAAGGAAATCAACTTGATTTAACATTAAATTGACTAATAAGATAAGAAAGATTGTAATTTAATTTATTTAATGTTTCCATTGTATCAAACCTACATTTTTTTGATACATGAAATTAGAGTTTCTCTAAGTTCTTAAAACAAATCTGTATTTGTTGAGTAATTTTAATTTGTAGGATAGATCCTACTCAGTTGTACTTGCAAAATATAATGAGATCCCAGTATCTCAGTACTATGAAATGATGGATTTTGATGGACATCAATTCTTAAGGATGTAAAATACTAATTGAATAAGTAGAAATATATTGAGAATTTGTAACAGAATTTAATTAAAGTTTCTGTGATAATGGATATGTTTGATGCTTGTCCTGTCTAACACTATAGGCATTGGAAGCCTGTGACTTTTCAGCACTTCAAATGTGGTTAGTATAATTAAGTAATTGTAGTTTTAGTTTACTTGATTTTTATTGTACTGTTCACATATAACTAGTCACTGACACAGTAGGCAGCTAAGTACATGGGGAAATATACAGAGGAATTTTCATGCAATTAAATTTGAAGAGAACATCCTAGCAGAAAAGAGAAATGTATAAAATGCAAGAGAGAAGAAATAGACGTGGCTGACATGGACAGATCAAATACAGCATAAAGGGAGAATTCCTAAAAAAGAAGAAAGGAATCAAATCAGGGAAGATTCGTTTTGAAATACAACCTGCACACTTACTATTCAGGGTGATTGTCAATTTCCAAATAACAGTTTTAACAATCCCATTAAGCTCCTGGGATACAGTTACTCATTTTTAATAGTATTAGGTTGCTTGTTTGTATTTTCCGTACAGGTTTTCCAACCCAAGGCCTCACACACACTAGCAAGTTCTCTGTCTACCATTGAGCTCCATCCCCAGCTCCATCACAAGACTGTTCTAACGACACAGCTAATAAGAAATATGCAGTCTGTTTCAATCATGCTTTCATGAAATTATATTTCATGTGCATATGAGTGCAGATGTGAGTAATTAATTGCCTATTGAACAAACACTGAGAAAAGAAATGGATACTCTTGGGAGGATTTAAGAAACAGGTTAACTATCCCCATTTTTAACTGGATTATAAAATTTCAGCAATCCACTACTAGAACAATTGTTTTCGATGTAGCCCCATGGCAATAATTATGAGATTTTAGGAAATTTGTTCAACAGAAACTTTATTACTGAATGGTTGGTATTTGAGGAAATATTATGTTATCTCAATTGCCATCAATTGTTCTCTTTACAAGGAGTCAATGACTAAAGAGAACACTGTAAAGATTTATAAAATCAACAACAAAAGAATGTTTAGAGAAACTGAATATGTAAATGTCCGGGCATTTCAGTGTCTTGCTAGGAACACTGAATCTCAATGAAATCAGGTTGATTGACAATAAAATCACCTCCTTACCTGTTAAAAGATCCTCGGGCTTTTAGTGTTCCAGACATTGTCCTCTTTTTTTATGGGTTTGATGGTAGGCCAAATCTACTTTGGATTTCACAGAGCTTATCTTCCAAAGGAAAAAAGAAAGCAAAGCAGAGAGACAAGGCCCCACAAATTCAACAACACACAATCTCATTGTTCCTGAATTGTTATTTATTGAATGTTTACTATGTACCAGGTATAGTTGTAAGAATCAAGGGTACAATACAAAAAATAGATAAAAGAAAAAAAGGCACCTACTCTTCTGTGGATTCCAATCCATCAAATGAGGAAGAAACACAACAAATCAGTAAACAAGCACAAGATGATCAATTTGAAAATGATGCAGAAGATATGAAATATATGCAGGATTTATATTAAGATGGGTTAACCAGATAAGTTATGCTTATGGCCATGGGGCTATGTTCTCTTAAGGAAAGGATGGACCAAGTGCTCATATATCTGTTGGGATTTTTTGACAAACAGAGGCAATGGAGTCTAAACACCCTGCACCAGAAGAGTCATGTTAAAGAAATGGAAGAGCACAGTGTGGCTAGAGCACAGTGAGCATAACAGGCTATAAGGGAACAAGGTCAGAAAACCCACAGCTATAGGAGATCAGTCAGGTACTCTTGTCCTAATAAAGGTTAGGTTTCACCTCAAATGAAAAAGATTAATTGTGGCTTTATACCAGAATAGCAAGACCAACTTAGAAATTACTAAGAAAACCTAGGCTACTTTGTTATGAATTGACAGAAAATGACAAGGGATACAAAAAATGAATGGCTGAGGAAGCTACTGCCACAATCCAGGTAGAACAATGATATAGAAAGGATGATGAAATGTATGGGAAGCCCATCCTGGGATATATCTATGTTGAATCTTTACATATCTCTTTTGAACATAGACCAATTATGACTTATTCACAGGTTGGATTAAGGGTGTAAAAATTGTATAAACATAACTAACAAATTTGGATGGAAAAACTACTTGGACAGACATTATTCACTGATGTGAGGAACAAAGGCTATTGGAGGTGATGCTGCAATATAAAAAGAAGAGAAAAAATACATGATTGCTTAACCATGTAATTCCAGTTGAAATCTGCTATGTAGTGTGCTTTTTAAAATAGACCTAATATATACATTCTGCTGCAGAGAGAAGAGCATCCAAGAGAACAATAGATCAAGGGCAAGAGTTATGAGACAGGAAGCGTAAGACATGTTTTGAAGAGCGTCAAAGTGGTCATTGTTGGCTAGAGAGATAGTGTAACAGTAAGTAAGGTTATAGGAGACACCTGTAATAGGCCAAAGTGCGCAGGCCCTTGAAAGATTCCAAGTGGCACAATTTTAACATTTTTAATTCATACTCTTTTATTTTAATTGATACATGAAAACTGTATATAATTTCTGAGTACACTGATATGTAAATATATATATACAATGCATATTCAATAGATGAGTGTAACTGGCACACCTCATGACTTCAGAAGTGTTTCACTTCTTTAGGTTTAAAACATTTAATACCTTCCTTTTTGGCGTTTTTGAAATATACTGCTAATTGTCAATAATATCTTCCCTACTGTGTGCTAGGGCATTAGAAGTTATTCATTCGTGTTTTATATATCCTTCCACACACTAGGCATCCTCTCTCCATCCCCTCACCTTTGCAGAGAAGCAGAAGAGACACAGCTTAGAAAACCATTTAAATAGCACAAAGTGAGAGTAGATAGACAAAGTGATAGTTATACAAATAATACATGTCTGTGCAGAGGATTACTATGAATGCAAACTCCATAACATTTTTAAATAAGTGATGAGAAAAAGAAGGAAGTCAAAATGTGTGAGCCAGAAGAATCATGTCACTATTAGTGTAATAGGACAACTTCAGGATGAACATCCTGGATAAAAAGGTCAATTGTCAATGTGTCTTATGGATACAACTAGGTTCCAAATTGCATACATAGATACAACTAGACTGTGAATAAGGATTTATTTATATAGTATAGAGTTCACAGTAGACATATATGTGTATGTGTCTGTATTATGTGTGTGTGCATAAAATTGTAATTTGACTTTTTTGAAGAAAGGTACGGAATTTATGTGAGGATTATAAGCCTCATACTAGGCTTATAATCACTGTTTCTGTCACTCTGGGTAAGTTCAAATATTTCTGAAGCATTAACATATTTCAAGAGGTCCTGTCTGTAGGGCATTTTTATTTTATTAATTAACAAATTTGTATATGTGTCTATGTGCATATGCACTATGTGGAGGTCTTAGGAAATCTTGTACTAGTCAGTTCTCTCCTTCCACCATGTGAGTCCTGATGGTTGAGCTCAGATCTTCTTTGATGATTAGAGCTCTATAATATATTTTAAATCATCAGTTCAGTATATATTTATTATGCAAGATTATGCAAATCTAATATTTAGGAGACATATAGATCTGTGGGTTTTCCTCTAACTGAATTTTCTTTTAATTAAAAAAATCGAATGAAACTAGGATACAAACCAACTATCATCCTCTGTTTGGGAAGACAATGGAATTATAAAAATGTTATTGCTGTGGGATGGTCTGTATGTCAAGTGCATTGCTGATTGGTCAATAAATAAATCACTGATTGGCCAGTGGCCAGGCAGGAAGTATAGGCGGGATAAGGAAGAGAATAAAGCTGGGAAGTGGAAGGATGAGTCAGAGAGACACTGCCAGCCACCACGATGACATGTGAAGATGCCGGTAAGCCACGAGTCATGTGGCAAGGTATAGATTAATGGAAATGGATTAATTTAAGCTGTAAGAACAGTTAGCAAGAAGCCTGCCATGGCCATACAGTTTATAACCAATATAAGTCTCTGTGCTTACTTGGTCGGGTCTGAGCAGCTGTGGGACTGGCAGGTGAGAGAGATTTGTCCTGACTGTGGGCCAGGCAGGAAAACTCTAGCTGCGTGTTATAATCAGAATGTCAGTTAAATTTGTTCAGGGGTCTTGGGAGCAAAGAGTGATAGCTCCCATTCTCCTCCTGTAATGAAACTCAGCCAACAATGATTACAAAATGCTATAATATTAGAAGAGATTTTAAAATCAGCTTTAACTGGAAATTAGTTATTCAAAAGTCTAGTCAAACTGCTCAATATAGTCAGCTTTGTTAAAACTATTGTCCTAAATGCATGACTCCCATTTTTAGAGAAATTTAATTACTATTGTAGGATGTAGCAAGCTTTCTTGTTGGACTGTCTTTGGACCACCAGTCCTCAAATAATGACTTGGAGACTTATTTATGAAATCTTGGCCTTTAGCTTAGGCTTGTCTCAACTAACTCTTATAACTTAAATTAATCCGTTTTTATTCATCTACATTCTGCCACATGGTATTACTTCTCTTCCATCTTGCACCTCCTGTTTCCTCTCTATGTCTGGCTGGTAACTCAGCCAGTTTTCTTCTCAGAGTTTTCTGTCTGCCCAGATGTCTTACCTATACCTCCTGCCTAGGTATTAGCCATTCAGCTTTTTATTATGCCAATCACAGCAACACATTTTCACACAGTGTACAAACATCCCACAATGGTAAGCAATTATATGTTAAAAAGTGAAGTCCTACTGAAAAAACATAACTAAATCCATCCATTTCCCACCTCTTCAGTAATAGAAACTTAAAACCAGACTGCCCATAGAATCTCCCATGAAAAAGAAATAGATAACAGAACTATAAATGACATATTGAATGCCATGAGGACCATATTTTTATCATGCTTTTTCCTTTTCTGAAAATAATTTTTTATACTATATATATATATATATTTTTTTTTTCTGATTATGGTTTTCCCTCCCTGAACCCCTCCCAGTTCCCCTCCCATCCAGATCCACACCCTTTTTGTCTCTCATTGGAAAACAAACACGTATCTAAGGAATAAAAATAAAATAAGATAGAGCAAAAAGAAACAAGTCAGAATAGAACAAACAGGAAAAAAAAAAAAGAACCGGTGAGACTCCTTTGAAGAAAACTATTTTTTTTATTTGTAAGTAGCTATCAATTGGAGAGAGCTTCTGGGTGAGGGATGGGGCTTGAGTCCACTTCTCTCAGCTCAGGGATCACACCTGGTACAGAACATTTATGTTGCCCCAGTGTCTGTGAGTTCGCATGTCTATTTGTAGCTAGAGTTTTCCTGCCTGGCCCACAGTCAGGACAAATCTCTCTCACCTGCAAGTCCCACAGCCTCTCAGACCCGACCAAGTAAACACAGAGACTTATATTGCTTACAAACTGTATGGCCATGGCAGGCTTCTTGCTAACTGTTCTTACAGCTTAAATTAATCCATTTCTATAAATCTATACCTTGCCACATGGCTCATGGCTTACCGGCATCTTCACATGCTGTTTGTCATCGTGGTGGCTGGCAGTGTCTCTCTGACTCAGCCTTCCACTTCCCAGCTTTATTCTCCTCCTTGTCCTGCCTATACTTTCTGCCTAGCCAATGGCCAATCAGTGTTTTATTTTTTGACCAATCAGCAACACACTTGACATACAAAACATCCCACAGCATTTCCCCATTTTTTTTTCAAAAAGGAAGATTTTAACCTTAACAAAGTAAAATTACATATAATTTGGGAATTTGGGCAAAGCTTCTCTTACTACTTCCTGTTGGAGGGGGGCGCTGTATCTTATGGGGACACAAAGAAAATTTTAGGATCATGGAGTAGTCCATGAGGCTGTATCGTCTGAGCCAGTTGCCTTGAAACCATTCTGGATGTTGGATCATCTGGGCCATGGTGTCATCGGAGACCTTTCAGGGGGTCTTGGCTGGTCAAACCTGATGTATCTTAATCTGGAACAAATCCATAGCCTCTGGCTTTCTGTGGGAACAAAAGCAGAGTCTCCTTTCCAAAGCAACATATCCTTATATCCAAATTTTGAAGTCAAGATATCTTTAAAATATGCATATTGGTTTAACTCAGCTTCCTTTACAATCAAATATCTCTCTGCAGTTAAGAACCCCAAAGACAACACAATCCAGATTCTCTGTGTAATATTCATCTTTATGTGACTTATTTTTTATATTAATTTTATTGTCTCTTTAAAGACTTTCTTTTTTAAAACTATGTATTTGTTTCTATAACTGTATATATCACCTTTTTTTGTCTCTTTCAAGCCTATGTGCATTTTATACACATTGTTAACTATTACATCTGAATCTGTCTTATTGTGAATCTATTGCTTTAAATTGCAGCAGCTGTGGCTGCTGACTCCGCCCACTTCAGCTTCCCAACATGGCGGTGGTACGGTACGTTTACCACCAGCTCTGGGAGCTATCATGGGTCTATGCTTTTATCAAAGCAGCATGTAGCCCAAAAACCTCTTTTTTTGTTTTATACTAGCAAAGGCTAAATCCACCACGCAGCTTAATGTGCCACTTGCAGAGGCCTCATTCCTGCCATACTGCAGGTCGAGCACGCATGATAAAAACCCACCAGTAGCTCAAACCGGCAGCTGCCGCTCATTTGAGAGAGACAATTAGGAACTGTTTTTAGCTCCGATTTAGAATCTTTTTTCTCAGTTTTTTGGTGGAAACTCTTGCCACCATGTTGGACGCCATTTGTAGATGTAACCAACCTTCTTATTAAGTAAGAAACACAGAACCAATGCAAAGAAGAAAGCCAAGAGGTCAGAGCTAAGAGCTAAAACCTTACCCTTCCTCCCGCAGTGGTCCTACCTCTCCGAACTAGAGCTACCCCTGTGTTAAAGTCTTTATATAGAGTTCCTGTTCTGCCTTCTCATTGGTTGTAAACCCAACCACATGACCACCTCATCACGGCCTGTCTGTATAGGCCTCCAGGTTTTCCATGCTTGGTATTGAGATTAAAGGCATATGTATCCAATAATGGCTATATCCCTGAACACACAGAGACTTACCCAGCTCTGCCTACCAAGTGCTGGGATTACAAGCATATGCCACCACTGCCCTGCTTTCCTATGGCTTGCTAATAGCTCTGACCCCCGGGCAACTTTATTTATTAACATACAAATAACATTTTAATACAAATAAAATATCACCATATCTATTGGTGGCTTTGGGTACAGAAGGTGTTGTTTCCTTGTTGTCCTCAATCCCTGACACTCTTTCTGTCTCCTCTTCCACAGAGTTCCCTGAGAGGTAGGAATCAATGAAGACCTCCCATTTAGGGCAAAGTGTTTCAAGGTCTCTCACTCTCTGAACATTGTCTGGCTGTAGGTCTCTGTGTTTGTTCCCATCTGATGCAGGAGAAAGATCCTGCGATGATGACTGAGCAAGGCACTGATCCACGAGTATAGCAGAAGCATAAGAGTATATGCCATTAGAAGTAATTCTATTCCTTTATATTCCTCAAATATAACAGTAGTATTTGCTTTTCCCCTAGGTCCCTGGGCTATCTAGTCTCGGGTTCTTGGCCACCTAAGTAGTGTCTGGTAAAGTCTTCATCTCATGTAGTGGACTTCAAATCAAATCAGATCTTGGTTGGTTACTCCAACCAGCTTTGTGCCAACATTACAACAGAGTATCCTGCAGACAGATCATCACTGTATATCAGAAGATTTGTACCTAGGTTGATGTGCACCTTTCTCCTTTTGTAGCACACATAGTACTTTCTAGTTCCATGAATGTTAGTCTGTAAGGGGGGAGGCTCTAGGTAGGCTCAACTTCTTCATGTTCAATGACAGTTGTGTGGTTGTTTTCTTCAGCAATAGGGCCTTACCATCAGTTTGTGCAGAGCAATCAATAGCCTTGGAAATACCCTCCGTCACTTGAGGGTTCCCATGGGACCTCTTTATCTAACAACTCAATTTTATATACCCCATTCTTATATTAGAAATTCATTTAGTGACAAGAGATATCCAATGAAGCTCTGTCTCCCCTGTTGTCTATCAAATGTATTTAGATTAAATTCATATGTATATAATTAATGATGATTCTACTGTATTAGGTTTCCATATGACCCCTCAAATGCAGCTTAGCTTTAGTTGTCCCTTCTCCTCCCCAGTTTATCTTACAGTTATGGATAGATCTGTTTTTTTTTTTTAGAAAGAAGTGGAAGCGGGAGAAGAAGAGGAGGAGGAGGAAGAAGAAGGAGAAAGAAAAAGAAGAAAGCACTAAATGTGAACTATCTTTTGGGATTAAACAGATAAACTGAGGGAAGACTTCAAATTGAACATTTTGGAAATTAGAATACCAGAATATAAGTAGCTTAATAATAAATACTTGGATAGTGCACTGATTCTACATTCCTTGACTATTGAAAACCAGTGTGTTTTATTGCTATGATGCAGCAAATATCGCAAACAAGACTGTCCTGTGGCAATGAAGCATGAATGATGCAAAAAGACATGATGTTGTGCTGTTTAAGCTTAATTCAGCAAGACTATTTGCACTGCTAAGTATAAGAGGAAGAAATGACTTCTAAATAATGAGCATCATTAAAAGGTTCTTCTGTATTTCCAATTGGTATGCTGTGCATACAAATATGTAAAGTGCTTTATTTTATTTTACTTATTTTGATATTATTTCTTACAATCAAAAAGCATCTGAATCAGAGTCTGGTTTTTTTTTTTTTTTGAAAGCATAGAATTCATCTGTGAGATCATTGATACCATCCATTCTGATCTAAACGGACATTACATTTCATGAGCTTTGCTTGATTGTCTGCCAGTGTTTGAATGTGTTTCGTAGTAAAATAAGCCTAGGGAGTTATTCCCCAGAGCATGGAGCCTGAGGCATGGTTGTGGGCTTTTGGCTTCGTGCTTGTCACCATATAACAGAAGGGAGTAACTGGAGTTAGAGAATTTCGTTAGCATCAAATGTCTGAATCCCAAAATAAATCAAGCATATTGTTGTAATAAACTTACCCAATCCACACAGACAAATGAATAGAGATACAAATCTAATTAATTAATTAATTAATACCAACTCTTTAATACATGACAATTCAGAGACTGTTTACAATAGTAAAATTTTAAGTGGAGTGAATAGAATTTGTATTAGGGATAATTTTAAGCCAATTAAAAGCTGAGGCTAACACTGACAGGTTCTTAGAGGTCTAATAAACATATTTTATTATTTTCTAAAAGACATTTTTCTGGACCTACCCACTTTCAGTCTCTCTACCATTTACCAGGGATTTCAGAAAGAGGCTCCCAATGAGCATCATCCACAGCAGTGGCTTTCTGGGTACAGGACCCAATCAAACAGCAACACCCAGAACCTTCCTGACAAGCACAACTTTAGACAATACCGAGATTTACTGAATCAGGAACTCTGAATGTGATCTCCAGCATTCTCTGCTGAAATGAACTTTCCAGGTGACTCTGATCCATACAATACATGAACCACTGTTCTAGTTCATCATTCTAGACTCATAGCTAAGACATTCTAAGTCGGAGGAGACTCTAATCCAAGATGAAATCTAGGGATCACTAGCTACCAACCAGTCTCCAATATACGAACAATTCTTCTTGAAATCCACCTGAGAACACTTATTTGGTATGACTGACTTCAATTTCCTTGTTTTTATTTCGGTAAGAATAAGATTCTACTAAAAATATCTACTTTATGTTTATATAATTCAGGAAAAGTTGCTTTCCCTTCAACTCCTTAAAATATCCCATAATTTCTCTAAGTACATCTGGTTGGAAGCATGGCCATTGCTATTGGTTGGTTTAGAATAAGATATGTGACCAAATTCTAGAAAATGAGATAAAAGGGAAACTTCAGAGAAATATCTGATCACCCCTGACAAGAAAATATGAGACTATGGAAGGCTACTTAGGGTGCTGTCAATTTGGCATAGAATGTCTGCTATTCCTACAGTCCTTTAGGAACTGAATGGGCCTTAAGGGAAATTCAATGAGTAAGCAGCTACAATAAACACAACAAAGTCATAGCACCATGACTGGGTTGCTGAAGCAACCGGAAACAATAAGCTATGCAAGAGCTATCTTTTCTAATTATTGTCTTTCTTAGGAATAATGAGTTATTTGAAAAAAAAATGAATAATGTCTTTAAGGCTTAAGTCATCACAAGTTAACACTTCTGCACTTAACTTTGAATAGAACATTGAGAGAGATTTTTTTCTTTGAAACACCTCCCTATTGGGGCTTCTCAGTATCTTGTTTCAACTCATAATTTTGAATAATAACAGAAATAGAAATACTAAAATTTTTAAAGGAAAAAATAAGGTTTTACCATTTCATCCCAGTTATTTTCTTATTTTTACTATATAAACACCTTTTGTTCTTCCATTTTAATTTTTTCATAATTTTAAATTGTCCTAATGTTTATTAATTCACATTTTAACATCTCTATTTAAGCTATGCAATATAATTATTATTATTATGCTACTTATATATTTTTTATTTCCTTATAAATCAACTACTCCAAGAATTTTGATGTCATTAATTAGCTTGAGATATATTTTATATAATTGATAAACATATATTAGCTTTTATTGTAAAATGTACACATTGACTTCTTAGTATGCTTGATAAAGAAATGATAATACTTTTCTAGTATGATATCTCCTTTTGCTATCATTATCTGAGTATGTTAAATTCTATTTTGCTAAAGTTTCAAACATTTGCACATCATTTAACAGCATTGACAGTCATTAGCATTCGACTATGTTAATGCTGTTTCCTTCAGAACTGTTTAGAATGAGTGGGATCAGCATTATTCTAGTATCATGAAGTCTATGCCATTTAACAATGAATCCTCCAGCACTGTAGTCAAATAGATTTTCTTTTTAAAAACAATGTTTTTATGTGATACATATATACAATAGAGTATTACTCAGCTGTAATAAACAATGACATCATGAAATTTGCTGGCAAATGGGTGGAACTAGAAAATATCATCCTGAGATAGGTAATCCAGACTCAGAAAGACAAACATGATATGTATTCACTTGAAAGTGGATACTAGATATAAAGCAAAAAATAATCAGACTACAACCCACAGCTCTAGAGAAGTTAGGAAACAGAGGATCCTAAGAGGGATGTACAGATCACCTTGAGAAGGGAAACAGAGGAGATACCAATGAGTAAACTGGTGATAAGGGGGGGGGAGTTCAATAGAGGGGAGGGGATGGGGGAAGAGATCATGAGGGAACGGGGTGGTCGAGATGGAAGAGGGATGCAGTGTGATAGTAATAAAAAGAGATATCTTGATAGAGGGAGACATTATGGGGTAAGGGAGAAATCTGGTGCTAGGAAAATTCCCAGGAATTCATGAGGACAACTCTAGATTTAGACTACTAGCAATAGTGGTGAGGGTACCTGAACTGGCCTACCCTGGTAATAAGATTGGCAAATACCCTAACTTTGACAAACCACAAGAATATATTATAGAGATTCAGCTGTGTATTAAAGCTATACTTTGACCGGCCAAGGATCTGTCAAAAGGCAAGCCATTTATTATGAATATTTGATGTCATTGAGCTCTTAATATTTTAGTTGTCTTCTGCTATGAAATGCTTGTATGCCCAAATATTCCCAGACCTGCTGAACTTTTAGGTAACTGACTCCCCACCCCATCTCCCACTGAGTCTAAGAGACAAGCTGGATGGAGACCATAGCTTTGCTTCTTGTGAAAATGAAGCTCAGACCATCCCCCTGCCTGGAGGCCTAGAGGCTCTCCAGAGCAATTGACTGAGAACAAAAAATGTTTTTACATATCAATGTAGAAGGTCGAATAACATTCCTGAGGAACCAGAGAACCACTTGGTAAGGAAGAGAAGAGACAGGAATTTTTCTGTAAAGAGACAGAATGGCATAGCCAGAGAGAAGAGAGGAAGACAGAGGTTTTGTAGATGGTAAGACAGAACTCTTGTAGAATCTATTGTGAGACCAAAATGAGCCATCTTAGAAATAAGACCAAAATGAGCCATCTTAGAAATAAGTCACCCTAAAATTAAGGCCTAAGATTTTTCCTTTTGGGAATAGGCCATTAGTTACTGAAACCAGTCAGTTCAGATTCCAGAAACCAGGAAGTGTAAAAGTACAGAGTCACAAGATAGTCACGAGGTAATGCCTGCCAGACAAAGGAATGTCCTCTCCCTGGTTTCCAGGATAACTGACCATAAAAATGCCCCATCCTGAGGGCAGCCAATGAGAAATGGTGGTGGGCAACCACTCCCTTAGAAGTAATTTCTAGAAGCCCCTAGAAGCGGGCCAATCAGAATTGTACCCGTACTAGCACCCCTAAACGATGTAACCTTGTGACTTTTCCCTTTAAAAGCTGAGCTTGCAGATAGGTGGGCACTTCCTCCAGCCTCCACTGCGTTGAATGTATTGGACGAAGTCCCTGCCTAGGCTTGTATTGCTTTTGGATATCCAGAATTAAACCATGCTTTTGCATTCCGGCATGCTCGTCTTTGGTGGTCTCTCTGGGGGTCATGATCTGGGCACAACACTATCAGTGCTAGGAGCAGAGAGTGGTAGAGATGGAGAACAAGGAAACATAGGATGAAGATGAGACTGGAAGCATAAGAGCTTAGTCATTAGCAGACTATGAGAGGAAATCAGATGGAACTGAAGCTATGTAGACAGGATTTCAGACAAGAGGAAGAAAGTAGATGGTTAAAGAGCTTGGTGCCTAGAATTATTTCTGCCCTGAATGCCGCTTAATGTCAGTGCTAGGATTTGAACTCTGGTCCTCTGATAGAACAAGAATGTGCTCTTAACTTTTTTTAAACTTTCTTAATTTAGAGCCATCTTTCCAGCTCTATCATCTATCTGTCTATCTATCTATCTATCTATCTATCTATCTGTCTGTCTGTCTATCTATCTATCTATCTATCTATCTATCTATCTATCTATCTATATCTATCTATCTACATATTTTTTCTTCTCTTTTTGTTGTTGTCTCTTTGTCTTCATCTTTTATTAACATTTCATCATGACACATTTTAGTTTAGTTTATATTGAGTCATGATATTCTTGGTTTTCTTTTCCTGGGAGAATCTTTAATATTATTTCTTTCAGAGTAGAAACTATTCTAAATTAGAAGTTATCAAAAAGCCTTATTTTTAAGAGTCTAAAAGACTCCTGATTCTCTTCCACAGTTCTTACTTGTAATATTTTAAAATATTTTTCTAATTTGTGGCTTAAGTTGAAAGGACAAAATTTAACAGCTGTTAGATAACTTTCTTTCTAGCATTTATATTCCAAATTACCCCCCTTTTGTATCTCATGATTTTCTTTCTATTGTTTTTTTTAATGTAAGTTTTTCTGGATTGTGACTTTAAGCAATATTTTATTTGTGCAAGTAAATGTCATTGCACCTTTAAAATATGCTTATTTTTCCTCATGTCCACTTAATAGATTCTAGATTCCTATCCTGAATATTAGCCTTTCATCTTTAGTTTCCAGCATATTCTGTATATACAGTAACGTCAAAGTCAGCTTTTGTCTTTATAGCTTTCTTAATTTTTTTCTCTAAATATTTTAAACTTTATTTTTGTAATTCAGTGTCTGAAATCTCAGAATACTGTGCTTGTACACGATTTTTTTCTACACGTAGTCATTTGTTCTTTTATTTATTTTACAATACCTCTGTTTTAGTTAAACTCAATTTTTTTACTTGTTTCATCAATATATCTTTAATCAAGCAAGAATTGTTTCTTCTTGTTCTATATGTGTTTCAAGTAGCCTAGCCTTGTATCTTATGTATATAATGTTCTCTTACATTTTTCTAAGAATATTAATTTTAAATAGTAATACTTTAGACCCCTTTACTTTATGTATTATCTTCAACCAAATATTTTGTGTATATATTTACTTAGGTCTATTTCTTTCAGGACTTTTCATCAAGTAATTTTCCATCTAGTAGGAGATATATGAAGTCATAGTATACTAGTGATTCCAACTATGATTTGGGACCCTCTCTATGGAAAAAGGGGACACAGGAGGAAATGTAAATCACCTACTGACCACCTTTTGTAATTGTTAATCATGTTTATCATCTTTACGTTATTACAACAAAATACTTAATAAAACTTAAGGAAAGAAATGTGTGTTTTGACTCAGTTTCCAAAGTTTCAGTCCATGGTCAGCTAGCTCCTCTGCTTTTAGACTTTCATCAAGACAGGAATCTTGTAAAAGGGTATAGGGAAAGAAAGTATCTCAGTTCATGTCAGTCAAGAAGCAGAAGACAAGGAGAAGTGTCTCATAGTTCCACAGTAGCCTTTCAAGGAGATGAGCTTTATGACCTGCTTCCTCCAAAAGACCTACTCTAAAGTTTTCCACCTCTTTGAGTAACACTAACAGCTGGCAGTACATGAGCCTTTGAAGGACATTGCAGATCCCAACTGTGTCACCAACGCTTAATGGACTTTCCTCCAAGAAGAGTAGCTCTGATTTGGTATACCCTGAATATTTCTATTAAGTTGCCTTTATTAACTTTATTTTTATACCTTGAATTCTGCTGATGCTTTCTCTTTAGTTCTGACTTCAACAACATAAATGTACTTTTTTCGAAAAACAAGTATCTGGAGTTCATTCTCAAGGTCAGACCATCCTCCTCCAATACCACACATCCTCAAAACCTGTGCTCCTTTCATCAGCTACAACATGTTTAATTAAAAATAAATTTATTTTCATACAATGTATTCTGATCAGTTTCCCCTTCCTCATCTCCTCCCAGATTCTTCCTATCCTTGCCACTCCAAGACTTCTTTCTCTTTCTTAAGAAAGCAAACAATAAGAAAAATAAAAAGATAAACAAGGTAAAACAAAGTGAAAAACAAAAGAAACTATGACAGAATATGAAAAATGAATAAACACACACAAAAAACATGTTAAAAAAAAAACCCTTGAAATTGGAAATCATAAAATACAAGCTAAAGACCAGTAAGGTTAAAAAAATAAAAGTTCCCCCAAAAGCAATATGAAACAATTTGACCTACCTTGAGATATAACTGTACAACTCTTAGGCATATACCCAAATGATGCTACATCCTATCACAAGGACACTTGCTCAACCATGCCCTGCTACTCTGTACACAGTAACTAGAAATTGGAAAAAATGTGGCACATTTACAGCTGTTTTGAAAACTAACATCATTAAATTCTCAACCAAATGGATAGAACTAGAAAAAAAAATCATCCTGAGTGAGGTAAATATGGAATTTATTCACTTATATGTGGATATCATAGGTTAAATAAATGGTGACCAAACTACAATTTGAAGACCTGAAGAGGTTAAGTATAGAGGAAGGGACTGGGAGGGCACATGGATCTTCCTGGGTGGGGGAAATAGAATAGATGTTATGGGTGTCTGTGGGTAGGGATAACAGGAATTGGGAGGGAACATGGGGTTAAAGGAGGAAAGCAGGGAAAGACAACGAGAAATGAGAGGCATTTGAGGGATGGTATAGAGATCTAGTGCAGTGGGAATGTCCTAAAATATACAGAGGAGAGCCTAATGGACCCTCCAAACAGTGAGGGAGACAGAGTTACAATTGGCCATCCCTTATCACCAAATGAAGCTTCCAGTACTGGGACTGTGTTACATCCAGTTGGGTTACATTCAATTGAGTTGTTGGCCAAAGGGGTCCCATGGACATCCTCCAAAAACCTAAGCTGTTGCCAAGACAATAGGTTGTTCTCTACAAACTGAGATCAAGGCCCTACTGCTGAAGACAAAAACAGACACACAACTCACTGAAGATGGAGAGGTTGAGCAGGTGCTTACATAGAACATTCAGCTCATGTTCTAGTGCCTTTGGTAAAGGAAGCTACTCTGTAGGCTACCAAAAGAGAAAAGTAAGCAACAATCCATCCACAAAACCTATTATCTACAATCTGTCCTGTCTGCAAAATATGGAAGGGCAATGATGGTACAAAATTAGTGGGAGTACCCAACCAATGTCTGATTTGACTTCAGGCCCATTCCATGAGAGGAGACCCATATTTAACACTGCTTAGATGACCAAGTACCAGAGACCTGCAGAGACTACATATCCCAGAGACCAAGGGTAAAACAAAATACTACCAGTCTTTAAAACATAAAAAGTAACAATAAAATTACTCCAAATGATATCCTGCTATATTCATAGATTGGTGCTTTACTCAGCTCTCATTAGAGAATCTTCTCCCTGCAGCAAATGAGAACAAATACAGAGACCCACAGCCAGACATTATGCAGTGAAAAAGAGACCTTGGAACACATGACTCTAACTGGGATGGCTCCATCAAATCCTTGAGTAAGACACTGATCTATAAATATAGTAGAGTATTTTTAGGACTCAGGTTTTATGCTACATTCCTTCAGAAAAAAATAGTATTTGATTTCCCCTTAGGTCCATGTGCTATCTAGTGTCAGATGATTGCTCACCTGAGCAGTGTTAGCATGAGTTCCATCTCATGGAGTAAGCCTTAAATCCAATCAGATACTGAGTGTTTGGTTACTCCCATAATGTTTGTGCCACTATTGCTGTATATCATATAGGCAGATCGTCATTGTAATCAAAATGTTTGCAGCAGGTTTGGTAGTTACCTTTCCCCTTTGGAAGCATGCAGAGCACCTTTAAGTACCATGAACACTAGTCAGTAGAAATGAAGGCTCTAGTTAGGCACCAGCTGGACTTCTCTGTGTACAGTGAAATATATAGCTATTATCTTCATTTACTACTTTTTAAGCTGGATGTTTAGGCTGTGGGTTCTTATTTATCACATATACACCAGCAGAGCTGTCTCTTATTTTTTTTGTCAGAAATTTTTCAAGGTATATCATCTACTTCTGCACTCATCACGGTTTAATAAAGAGACAAATATTTCTGGAAAGGATAATCACTATCATTGTATCATTGATGTATTAGGAGAAATTATGAATGGTTATATGATCTCAACTGATTAGACTGATTTGAATAACATGCACACGTACATATGCATATACGTAAAGATTAACATATGCATATATTTATGTTAGTCTAGTATATGTATATTTTATTTATATATATTTATGTTAGTCTGTGAGTACATGCATATATATGAGAAAAAGAACATATGTATATTATTAAACATACAAATTGATTTTAGTGAAATTTACTTTTGATAGCATATATGAAAAATATAGCACTATTCTAGTGGAAAATTATTATACCAGAGACATAATTATCAATCTTCCTGACCCATGAAATATTAATTTGTATAGTACTTAAAGCAAGGAAGAGCACATGCCAAGATAATATGACCAAAGTGATAGCAAAATATAGACCACAGTATACGAATTGCCCAAGATATATTTACTAGCACATATCCTGTGTGATCCTTTAAAAATACAACTTCAGTAATAGAAAAATGTAGGAAGTAATTCTGTTGGTGGAACATAGTATTCCATAATTATAAAGTTCAGTTCTAAGAAACAGCATTTTTAATACTTATTTTTCTTATCTAGTAAAATCTTGAACATTCTTTAAAATTTTAAAAATAATGGTAGACTAAAGGCCAGTGAAATCTTGTGTGGAGACTGAGCAATGCCTCCTGTTATACAGACTGTGTGCATGAGATTCATCTGTAAAAATCAACAAAGGACACCAGTAGTGGCTAGTCTGGGTGATGTTCCACAGAGTTGTTCATTCTTTTTTCATTGTCCTTATTTCTGTATCAATTTGAACAGCAAATTAGTCACAATTTTGGAATATATTATATGATAATAGTTAAAAAAAATATCAGCCAATACCAAACTTATTAACTTGGAAGCAAAAGCTCAGGGAGATGTGATAATTTGCTTTTAGTCCACAAGTCTATGAAGATCCAGAGCAGGGGCTGAGATGTTCAAACTCCAATTCTTTAGGCTAGTAGCCCTACCTAAGTGACATATGATAACAGTTGGAGATGTTACAGCAATGTCATATAGGTCTTCAAGTGGCTGAAGTGATGTTTTTTGTGTGGCTTTGTAAAATTGATTTCAACCTGGATTGACTAGGTCACATTTTGAAGTTATTTCCCAATTTATACATTATCACCATATATCTTACAGTAAATTATATTCATTTTTATTTTATTATTATGGAGTTATACTTGAAACTAAGCTACCTTCTTTGCTGCAGAAATTTAGTAAAGTGGAACAGAAAGTGACCTAGCCATCAAGGCCAGATTTACCTTGCAATGTAAACTGTCATTTATATAAAGCTTAAGAGTTTGCATTCCAAAATGCTCCTTTTTAATTATTCTATTATGTAAAGTATAGGATTCATTATAAACCACAGGTGGATTAGTCTCTCACTTGGATTAGGATAAGAAAAGCAAAACCATCCTTTTGTAGATTTGAGGCAGGAGAAACTATTTAGTTTAGAGACACAATTATTTCCACTTCCTTGGGGAATCAAATGTCCTGCATGTAAGCACTTTGAGGGTTGAAACTGCAATGTTCATTTTGCTTACAAGCTTCAAGAGCCTTTTGTAGATACTCTGCCCGAAGGCCCGTTTTCTCATAGAAACCTTGTGCATTAGGGGTTTTTTAATGCGTGCCTGTAACTTTTTGCAATTATCCCTTGTTGAATGAGTAGAACAATAGGGCACCCAAAGAGGCCCCAGTGAATTTCTTCCTTTCTTTTTTCTTTTGTTTCTTGAACCTTCCAGGGTTGCTTAATCCTGCAATTTTAAAGACAAAATGGCTGTTGTGTGTAAGACAGTGTCCTGCAATGCTTTTAAGGTCTCTGATAACTAACTTTCTTCGGTGTCCTTTGTTTTATTAACCAGACCACTGGGGCTACCCCACTTCTTTCCTGTGTTTCATGTACTTTCCCTGTAGGCTCAAAGGCAGCCATTTAAGGCATCCTTAAATGTTTCAATTATATAAAGGATCCACTTTAGCTCTGAGATTGCCTGACCATCAACCTTTCCAAGAGTTGACATACCTAGAGACCAATCAGGAAGTCACATGAGATAACAGTCATGGGTTGCTAACTCAGCAAGAAGCAGTTGTGTAGCAAGGAGTTCTCTTTCCATGGTCAGTGTTTCCTGCTTTGAACTGTACTTTTTCCATTTCCCTAAAAAGTTTAAGGCAATGACAAACTCAGTTTCCTAAGCATTGAGTTATGATGTCCAGTCTTCATGACAAAGCAGCCTAAAGTCCTTGGACTTTTACAAAGCTGCCCTGCTACTTTATCAAAATAAAAAGTCGGAAGCTTTATATCAAATGTTCACTGTTAGAGCAACAGAAAGCGAATAAGACACATGAGAAAGGGGAAAGGGAGAGGTTTCACTTTGTTCTTAGAATTTAAAATTCTTTACTTTTCCAGAGAAGTATATTCTGACAAAATAAGTCAGAAGTGAAGCACAGAATCATAGCAAAATGAATTAAACCAAAGCAGGGAATGAATGGTGTACATTTTCTGCTGGACCTGATTTACTTTCATGGAGCAGGGATGAAGGGCAAGGATATTGTGTTCAGATTTGCCTTTTATAATTTCATAAAGGAAAGAGCACTATAAAGACAAAGTGACTCACATTTTAATTCTATTCATTTATTAAACAAGGTTGATATTGTTAATAGGTGCAATACTAGAGAAAGCCAATTAAGATGGAGAAATACTTTCACTTAGTGTCATGGATCCACAATAGTTTGTTACTTTTCCCAAAAGTCCTCTCCAAACTTCAAGAAAATAAACATGATGCTAATTAATTTATATAATTGTGGTTTGTCTGGCATGCGAAGGTAAAGAGAAACCATCTTGGTGACTACTGATGTAGTTTGTGTTTTGCATTCTTTTTGAGGCTTTCAGAACTCAGAATTAGTGTGAATTATGGGCAGGTACCATGGCTATCCTGGGGGTTGTATAGGTTTTCTGGTTGTTACAAATTTGCACCAGTGACATTTCTTTCTCTTACTTTTACCTCTGATTGTGTGTGTATCCCATTGATTAAAGTATACCCAGAAATGAGCTGTGAAGTCAAACATAATTATTCTCATTTCATTGGTATTTCTAGAAATGAATTGTGATGGGAGTCTAAGGATTTACGGATCAGACATGGTGGTTCATGTACATACATACCTTGTATTAACATGTGCACAACTCTGTTTTCAGGAGATGAGCAGAGCAGACATAATGGTTCATGTGCATACATATCTTCTATGATCATGTGCATAGCTCTGTTTTCAGGAGATGAGCTAGTCATTAAATTGAATCATCACTTGCAAAGTTTTACAGTGTGCAAAATCTCAAGTACCATAGTAATTTCCATGGACTATCTCAAACTAGTTCTGAGACTACCAAGACGGCAAAGATTGTTCCAATTCTGTGGAAACCCAACTGCCTCCAGAGCAATCTTTCCTACATTAATTAGTATTTTTTGTTGCTTTATGTTGCAATTATTTTTTACATGCCATCTTTCGCATTAAATTCAGGTTGGATGTAAAACAAATTAGCATGAACCACAATGGCTTCTTTAGTTAATGAAGAAATAAAACATAAAACGCACAAACTGTTTTACTTCTTGTAGTATTCACATGGCAATAATTTCTACATTGCTATTCTTCTGGGTTGAAATATAATTGACACTTCCTTTGTTAGGGAATGATGGATTTTGGGATACATAAATTTTCTTGGAGATAAGAATATTTGGCCAAGTTTTGTAACAGAGGTTCTAATTGTCCATCATTCCTTACCCACCCTCTGATTCATCCTTCTGAGACTATTCCTGGTAATACATTTGGCAATTTAGCTCTAGAATCTATTCCTGCCAATTCTAATGTGGTTTTTGAGAGGTATTTTTTTTCCAGTCATGTGTTTCAAAGTCATATAACAATGATTGCATCTAAAACACTCAAGAAGGAATGTTAGATGCCTTACCAGGTAAGGAAATTGCTACACAAACCTGGCAATCTGACTTTTCCAGGACTCACAGGAAAATGGGAGGTAAAGATCAGACACACATATGCCGTGTTGCAGATTTCCACTCATCCAGATCATGCACATTCACACACATAATGCACACATACAGAATCAAAAATAAATAATAAATAAAGAGAATAAATAAATGAAACAGCAAAGAGCTGTTTCTTGTTAGTAAAATATACCTTGGTTCCTCTTCTTAATCTTTATTTTACACAAGGTTTAATTTTAATTCTTAAGGTTCATTAATTTTAAAGTGTCCATTCTTTTTATAAGCCTTCCAATTACTCTTGCCAATTATTTAGAAACCTACCACATTTTTATGCATAGTAGTTATTTACCATTTGAAGAATATAAGTAACATGATTGAGTAACTTAAGCAAGTAGAGAATGAGGCTCATTTACAAACATCAGTATATTCATTGATGGTAAAAATTGACTTTCTATGACCATTTCCTTGAATTTCCTTGTGAAGGTAAATCTAAATTGTCAACTTCTCTAGCTTTAGAATCACCTAAAGAATTGTTGAGGTATTTCTCTAGATGTATATATGAGAGCATTTCCATAGATTAATTGGGGAAGTTGTAAACGGAGATTTCTGTCCTACCAGCAACTTCCAAATATCCAGCAGCTGCTTCCCACATTACTACACAGAGGCTTATATTAATTACAAATGCTGGTAGCTCAGGCTTAACTAACTAGCTCTTACACTTAAATTAACTATAATTCTTATCTATGTTTAGCCATGTGGCTTGGTACCTTTTCTCAATACAACATTCTCATCTTGCTTCCTCTATATCTGCCTTCTCCTTCCCTGCATTCTCTGTTTGGCTTTCCCACCTAACATCCTGCCCAGCTACCAGCCAATCAGCTTTTTATTAACAATGAGAGCAATGCACATTTACAGTGTACAAAGATTGTTCCATAGCAAGAAGTTCCTCTGATTATGGGCAGCACCATCCCTACTGCCAATGGACTCAACAGAATAAAAGGGTTAAAAGAAGAAATACAGTCAAGCAGTGGTTTATAGCTCTTTCTATTTGATAATGACTTGCACTCCATGTCCTGATGAACTGAAAGGTCCACATTCATGGGCTGAGATAAATATTGCCTCCTTTAAATTGTCTATGTCAGGTAAACAACAAGAAAAGTAACTAATACAGCGCAAAAGTTTTAGAAATATTTTGGATTGCATGGCTTCTCAGTGAAGTTTAATAATCACGTGCCACCTTCTGTATCTATGTTCCCCATTCTTGATAATTAATCATTATTTGAAGTTGTATTAAGAACAGTAGGTATTAAAAGAATAATTCTATTACCCAGCCCATCATCAAAATCAGTTTCCTTTGTGTAATCATAACAAAATCTGTTGTGACAGTATGAGTTATAATTTATTTAACTAATCTGGCTCCATTTTCATAATAGTATTCAAGTAGTTTGGGAAATAATTCATACTTCAATTTAACTGAAGTAGATTGTTTGTTAATAAATAAGAGGATCTAGGACAGTTGTTTCCAACCTTCCTAATGCTGCAACCCTTTAATACAATTCTTCATGCTGTAGTGACCCCCAATCATAAAATTATTTTGTTATTGCTTCAAAACTGCAATTTTGCTACCATTATGAATCAGAATGTAAATATCTGATATTCAGGATATCTGATATGTAATTCCTCTATGGGTCTTGACCCACAGGTTGAGAACCACTGATCTGGGATTACCATTATATTAATGAATATGTTAATAATGAGGAAATTCTCACTACTTACACTCACATTTCTTATATTAGTTAGCACAGTTTACCTATACATTTGTCACTAAAAATTAAAACAATGCAAGAAATCCATTTATGCAAGTTCCTTAAAACCAAAAAAAATCTACTAATCTACCCTAATTATTACATTGCAACCAAACTACCCAAAAATATTTTTACATTCTTTTAGGTTATTGTGTATCATCTCAGACTTCAAGCTTCTAAAGTGCTTGAAACTCATTAGTGCTTCTTTGGATCAAATCAAAGCATAAAGATACAATGAAGTCATTCACATACATTCAAACTGCGTATTCCTTATATATAACTGGTTGGCAAGTTTGGAAGAGATCCCCAGTAGCAACAACAAAAAAATACAAAATGATAAATACATTGTAGAACTCATATACATAGTGTGTTGGTTTGGATGAATGCCACAGGATTATTTGTTTGAATGTTTGGTTCCCAGTTAGTAGAACTGTTTGGGAAGTATTAGGAGGTGTGATCTTGTTGTGGTAAGTATGGTCTTCTTGGAGAAGATGGACCACTGTGAGTAGCTATTGATTTTTCAAAGCCTATGCCAGACTCTCTCTCTCTCTCTCTCTCTCTCTCTCTCTCTCTCTCTCTCTCTATATATATATATATATATATATATATATATATATATATATATATATATCTTTGCCTGCAACTTTTTGATCAGATGAGAAATCTCAGCTACTGTTACATTCCCACATCTGTCACTGCCACGGTGGTTATGGACTGTCCCACTGAAACTTTAAGCAAGACCTCAATTAACATTTTGTTTCTTGATGTCTCATTTCTTGAGTTCTTTATATATTTTGGAGATCAGCCCTCTTTTGGATGTGGGGTTGGTAGAGATCTTTGCCATTCCTTAGGCTGCTGTTTTCTCCTGTGGACAGTATACTTTGGTGTACAGAAGCTTTTCTGTTGTGGAATATTTGTGTAACTAAGCAAAGATGTGTTACATTTGTTTATGCTGCATTTGTTTAATTATGTAAAGATGTGTTGCATTTGCATTAATTAAACAAAAATAACCTCGGCTCAGAGAGGCAGGGTTACCAACTAGTTAACAGAAAGTGGCAGAGAGGTGCTTAGCTGGGTTTTCTTCAGTTGGGGAGGTGTGGAAGAAAAGTAGTTTCTGGGGACACCAGCTAAAAGAGAAAGTTAGCCAGTTACTACTCTAACTCTCTGAGCTTCCAGGTTTTCACCCTAGCCTTTGAATCTCCAGTTTTATTAGGATGACAAAGGTATAATTAAAGCTGCCTTTAGTGGCATCAACAGAGCCATTGCCTGGGAGAACAGAAAATGCCCCCAGGCTACAGCTTTAGTAGCCAGGCCACTAGTAGTTTAAAGTGCAGTTACTGTGACAAAGGTAAACAGCATTTTGATGTTCCAATGTGAAGCCCATATTTACACATAGGGCCTGAGAAGGCTGAAAAAAAAGAGAGAAAAACAAAACAAAACAAAACAAAAAACCTTGACACAGCTTCCTAGTAGCCCAATGCTGGTAGAGTACAGAGGTGCAACTCTGCCATGCAGCAGGCACTTGAGCAGTGACAGGTAAAGTAGAAACAGCAAGCTAAGTTAAAAAAAAAAAAAAAAGAAAAGAAATGCAGAAATGCTGCTACCATGTAGGACATCAGCATCCCAAAACTGGGATGACTGAATGCAGTTTTTAAATTAAAAAATGTAGCTCTTGGCTAGTCCCACAAGGCATAAATCTCTCATGAATGGAGATGGGGAGGGACAGCTGCCAGAGCCACCTGCAAAGGGCCTGGCCACCACTACTTAACAGTTTAAGGTTTAGCTCACATCAGAGAATACTGCAAGTACACAGTGGCAGGACCTTAGTAAAGCCAGATTCAGACAGAAAAATTCTCTAAACAGGTTACATTATGTTCAACAATGTGCATAGGCTTAAGAAAAGAAAAGAAAACTGGTATAGACAGTCATAGAAAAATAGTTTAAAAATAATAAAGTCTTTAAAGAAAGAGTAAAATAATATAAAAAGGATAAGCCACATAAAGATGGGAAATACACAAGAAGTCTAGATCCTGTATGGTGCCTTGTTGATTTTGAATTTTTTGAATGCTGTTGAGGGAATGACAACTGCTGAGAAACATCAGATTTTTAAAGATGTGATAACCTCAGATTGAAACCAGGATATGTCTTACACTGGGAAAGAGGTTTTTGCTTTAGTTTCCACAGAAGAAAAGCTATGGGTACCATCAAGATTGATAAAGATCTTGAAGGAGAGTCTTCCTGATGAGTAGAGGTGATAGTTCATTAAACAGCTTGGACATTCAATCTAAACTAACTTATAAGACTAACAAATGTCTTTCATTTGATCAGTTATGAAAAAATAAGTAATAACAATTTTTATTAGTAAAAAACAATGCTTTTCTGGTGCCAAAAAACATTTTGTCTTAACAAAGATATAATCTGGCAGAAAAGGAACTCCTCAAAGTTAGGGTTGGGGCTTGGTTTTGTTTTTGTCTTTCTAGGAGAATAAAAGCATCCAATTAAGGAATTTGAAGACTACTGAATGAATGAGACATCTGAAGAAGAAGAAGAAGAAGAAGAAGAAGAAGAAGAAGAAGAAGAAGAAGAAGAAGAAGAAGAAGAATGAATTGACCCAAGAAAAGGATTAAAATTGGCCTAATATTATAGCACATTTCTAATAGGATAAAACTTCAAAATCTTCCCAAACAGTTGTTCCTATTGCTGTTTACAAATATAAAAGGCACATTTTCTTTTTGTTATCCCAATTCAATTAAAAATCAAAGTTGGTTTTGAAGTTAGAGCATAGCTCTCTCCCTCTCTAAACTCAAGAATACTTGTTAAAGGAAAATCCAAAATCTGTCTCATGTCAGAAGAGCTACCTGGTATTGGACAGAAGAAAACCAAAATTAGGGACTGTTCTATTGTCACTCATCTCTAAGATATAAATATTAGCTCTAAAATTATAAGAATATATAATATATATTTTTTCAACTTCCTGTTGTGGTATTAATGGTCATACTAACTAATTCTAGAAATAGGCTTCATCTAGCTTCTTGTACATGATTTGGAACTCAAGTTTGAAATAGGTAACTAGGAATTAAGTTTGTGTACCCTAGATATATTTAATAGAATGTGATCATTTAACCTCGCTGAGATTTGCTTCATACGACATTTACAATGTTTACGTTTTCTGCAGTGAACTGTAACCATTCCTAACAGTGACCTTTAAAGTCTCTAAAAGGACACAAAGGAAAGCGACTGCCAAAATTTGCCAAAACAAGGCAGGACAGTCCTTCAAAATTCCTGCTTCACAGAAAAGTCTGCCAGATATTCTAGGCCTGCAGGCCAAAGATGAATGCCCCAACATTTCAGAGGAAACTTGAGTGACTGTCCAGGCAGCCAGGTATCTCTGTCATAGTTGCTTGCTCTGCACTTACTGTTTACTCAAGTAATATATTCATCTGGGGGTCTTTGATGGAGTTAAAGACTAGATAGTTATAGTTACAGTTTTCTGTAGTTATGATAGAAGATAAATTAGGTAGAGGGCATTGGACTCATCCCAAAAGGATAGATAATAGAATGATTTTTCCAAATTCGCCAAATGCAAAGGGATGGATATTATAAGTGTAATTCTTACTTGATAACTGTTATTATTGTATATAGTTTTACTATGTTAAAGTTAAAACATTTATTTAGACAAAAATGGGGAAATTTAGAATATTTGTTTAGCTAGGCAAAGATGTGTTACATTTGTTTATGCTGCATTTGTTTAACTATGTAAAGATGTGTTGCATATGCATTAATTAAATAAAATTAACCTGGGCTCAGAGAGATGGGGTTAGCAACTAGTTCATAGGACATAGCAAGGAGGAGCTTAGCAGGTTTTTTGTTGTTTGTTTGTTTGTTTGTTTTAAGGTAGGGTAGTGTGGAAGGAGAGTGGCTTCTGGGGACACCAGCTAAATGAGAAAGTTAGCCAGTTGCTACTTTAACACTCTGAGCTTGCAGGTTTTCACCGTAGCCTCTTGAGTTTTATTAAAATGATAGAGACTTAGTTAAAGCTGCCTTTAGCAGCAAACAGAGCCACTAGCTCAGAGAACAGAATTCCCCCCAGGCTACAGCCCTAGTAACAGGGCCACTCACTCGTTGTTTAAAGTGCAGCCACTGCGACAAAGGTTAAACAGCACTTTTCAGTTTCATGAGGTCCTATTTATTAATCATCAATCTTAGTGTCTGTGCTACTGATGTTCTACTCAGGAAGCTGTCTCCTGTGCCAATGCATTCAAGGCTATTTCCCACTTTCTCTTCTGTCAGGTTCAGTGTATCTGGATTATGTTGAGTTATTTGATCTATGTGGACTCGAGTTTTGTGCAGAGTTATAGACATAGACCTATTTGCATTCATCTATATGCTGACATCCAGTTATGCCAGCCCCATTTGTTGAAGATGATTTCTTTTTTCCATGGTATAATTTTGGCTTCTTTGTCAAAAATCAGGTGTCCGTGGGTGTGTGCATTTGTATTTGGGTCTTCCATTCAGTTCCATTGATCTACCTGTCTGTTTTAATGCTAATATCATGCTGTTTTTTTTTTTGTTTGTTTGTTTGTTTTTATTGTTATAGCTCTCCAGTAGAGCTTGAAGTCAGGGATGGTGATACCTCCTGCAGTTATTTTAATGTACAGGCTTTTTTTTTTTTTTTCTTTTAGCTATCCTAGGTTTTTTTGTTTTTCCTTACGAAGTTGAGTGTTCTGTGGGATGACTCATCCCTAACCAGCTTGAGGGCCAGAAGGCCCAAACAAGTAAAAAAGTTACTTTCTGAGAGCCAGCCTGGGTCTGCCTGATGGTCTTAGCAGCAGCAGATGAAACATGCTCTGGATCTGGAAATGACCTGGACCAATGAGAGGCAGCCATGTCACACCAGCAGATGCATATTCATCAGACCTTCCCCCAGGGTGGGGTGGAGGGTATATAAGGCTTGCCTCTTCCTGAATAAACTGAGCTTGTTGTTTCAACATTCTCCCAGAGTCTGTGTGGTTTGACTCTGCACCTACTTGGCCCCCGCCCCCAAAGGGAACAACAACAAGGACCCTGATACAGTGTTCTTCTTTCAAGGTCTGCAAAGAATTGTGTTGGAATTTTGACAAGGAGTATGTCGAATCTGTAGATTGCTTTTGGTAAAATGGCCATTTTTACTGTTAATTCTACCACTCTAATAATCCAATTAAAAAATGGGGTACAGACCTAAACAAAGAATTTTCAATGGAAGAACCTCAAATGGTAGAGAAACACTTAAAGAAATGTTTAACACCCTTAGCCTTCAGGGAAATACAAATCAATCTTAATGTCTGTGCTACTGATATTCTATTCAGGAAGTTATCATCTGTGCCAATCCAGTCGAGGCTATTTCCCATTTTCTCTTCTATCTGGTTCATTGTCTCTGGATTTATGTTGAGGTCTTTTATCCACTTGAGTTTAGGTTCAGGGTGATAGATATGGACCTGTTTGCATTCATCTGTATGGTGGCATGCAGTTATGCCAGCACCATTTGTTGAAGATGCTTTCTTTTTTTTCCATGGTATAATTTTGGCTTCTTTTAGATTCTGTCTTACACCTCCAAGAAAGGTTAAGATCAATAACATAAATGACAGCTTATGCTGGAGAGGATATGAAGCAAGGGAGACACTCCTCCATTGCTTGTGGGAGTGCAAACTTGTACCTTGAGAATGAAAACAGTTTCTCAGAAAACTGGGAACTTATCCACCTCAAGACTCAGCTATACTACTCCTGGGCATATACCCAAAGAATGCTCAACCATAACACAAGGACACTTGCTCAGCTATGTTCATAGAAACTTAATTCATAATAGCCAGAACATGGAAACTACCTAGATATCCTTCAACTGAGGAATGGATAAAGAAAATGTGGTATATTTGCACAATGGAATATTACTCAGCTGTTAAAAACAAAACAATGACATCATGAAATTTGAAGGCAATTGATGGAACTAGAAAAAAAATCATTCTGAGTGTGGAAACATAGACCCAGAAAAACAAACTGGTATGTATTTACTCATCAGTGGAGAATAGCTGTAAAGGAAAGGGTAAACATACTATAATCCATAGACCCAGAGAGGTTAGGTAGCAAGGAGGGTTCAAGGGGAGTAGAAATGAATCTCCTTGGAAAGAGGAAATAGAAAAGATTTTGTAGGTGGACTGGGGGTGAGTGGGTATGTGAACTTGATGGATCAGGTTGGGGTGAATGGAAGAGAAGTATTTGGAAAGAGATAACTGGAAAAGTGGGGCATTTTAGGGTCAGGTGGAAACCTGGTGCAAGGGAAACTCCCAGGAATCTACAAGGATGGCCCCAGCTAAGACTCCTAGCAGTAGTGGATGCATAGCTTGAACTCCATCTGCTGTGATCAGATTGGTGACTACCCCAATTGTCATCAGAAAGTCTTCATCCAGCAACAGATGGAAACAGATGCAGAAAACCTCAGCCTAATACTAGGCTGAGCTCAAGAAAGTCTGCTGAAGAGAGAGGGGAAGAATGATTGAATCCAGAGAGGTCAAGGACATCACAAGAAAACCCACAGAAACAACTGATATGGCTCATAGGAACTCAGTCTGAATCAACAACCAGAGAACCTGCATGGGACTGAACTAGGCCCTCTATGTATATGTGATATTTGTGTAGCTTGATCTACTTGTGGGACTCATATCAATGGGAACAGGGTCTGGCCCTAATGCTTTGGTTGGCTCTTGGGAACTTATTTCTCATACTGGATTGATTGCCTTGCCCAGTCTGAATACAAGGAGAGGTGCCATGCTTTGCTGATACCTATGAGAGGTCTGTCCTTTCTGAACAGAAACAGAGGAGGGGTGAATTGAGGGGGAAGGAAAAAGGAAGTGGGAGGAGAGGATGGAGGGGAAGCTGTGGTCTGGATGTAAAATAAGTAAATTAATTAAATAAAAAAATAGAATTAGAAAAAATAAGCTTTTTGTTTGTTTGTTTGTTTGTTTGTTTGTTTGTTTATTGAGACAGGGCTTCTCTGTGTAGTTTTGGTGCCTGTTCTGGATCTCACTCGTAGACCATGCTGGCCTCGAACTCACAGAGATCCACCTGGCTCTGCCACTGGTGGAATTACAGGCCTGCGCTACTACTGCCCGGCGCTGTTTTATAAGAATTGTCTTGGTCCTGATGTCTCCAACAATAGAGCAGTAACTAAGACAGAAGTTGGTACCAAGTAAGTGGTATGCCTATGACAGGCCTGATCAAACTGTCTGATGGAAAATTAGAAAAATGTGGGATGTTGGACTAGAAAAGCAGTTGAATCTTTTACGTAAAGCTTAGTGGAATATCCCAATTGGGCATTGAAGACAGTAGTGCTGAGAGTGATGTAGACTATGAAGGCCCAGTTGAAGACCTTTCAAAGGGGAGGAATATCAGCAGCTTGAGACTAAATTGAAAAGTTTGGATTAATGTCGTTGATAGATATTTCAAGATAGCCTAGTATTGACTATGTCACATGGTTATAAGTGAACACTCTTACACAGATCTACAAAGAAAAGGAATAAACAGGGCAAAAAGAAACACAAAATGCACAGTTTGAGGAGAAAAGGAGCACTAGGAAATTCAATGTTGGAACCAAGTATTTTGCTCAAGTAGATGTAAGTTTTAAACAAAAGCCTGGTGATAGTGGAGTAAAGACCCTGCTGAGATAATACTGAAATCTGTGAAAGGAAAAGGTCTGAGTGATTTCCTATGCCTAAAAAACAAGGGAGAGCTTATGTCAATGTATTTCAAGGAGTGGGTCAGCTTCCAAACCCGCCAAGGAGAAGAATTTGGCTTCTTCAGTCATGTGATTCTAGATTTAGAGTCAAGATGGAAAGAAAAGGTGTGTGGAAACTTCCTTGGTGCTTAAGGAAAGCATATGTCAGAGATGTTCTCTCCATGGAGACCCAGAGGCATCATTGAGTGAAGTTGTGGAGGTGAAGCCTGGATTGTAGCAACAAAGCTAGAAATGGAGAGCTATCTAAGCCCTTTTACATCTAGCACTGAGTTGCAGAATTTAAAGTTTGCCCTCTGGACCTCTGATTTTCGGTCTTGCTTTGGTTCAGTGTTTTGAATGGTAATGTATAATCTGTGCCAATGTATGTTGGAAGTATGTAATTTACTTTCTGATTTTACAGAAGTTTATGTTTCTTAGATTGCCTCAAGTCTCAAAAGAGACTTGGGGCTTTGGAATTTTAAGCAGCCTTGAGACTGAGTGACTATGGGGACATTTGAAGTTAAACTAAATGCATTTTACATTATGGTATGGCTACAAGCTTATGTGTGTCAAGAAGTGGAAGGCTGTGGTTTAAAATAAAATGGTCTCATGGGCTCATATGTCTGATTGCTTTGTCTCCTGTTAGTTGAAATATTTGGGGATGATTAGAAAAGGCCATGCTGAGGTAGAACTGCATTATTAAAGAAGGTGTGTCACTAGGGGTATGCTTTGAGATTTCAAAAGCATACACCAGGCCCCAAGTCTCTCCTAAGTGTTTCAGGATACTTAGGGTTTTCTAATTTCACGTTGTCTGTTATTACTTTTCTCCATGAATCCAGATAATAAACAAATTCAAAGCAAGTTATGGCAGTAAGATGACACAGTGAGAGTCCTTTTCTGCAGCAGATTGTTTAACCTAAGCCACCTTCATTGTGAAAACTGAAAAATGTAGCTTCAAGAAAACATGCTGAATGTGATAGCAAAATTACTTTGTGGTGTTTATACATTTTTCATAGTGTTGTTCCCAGTAGAATGAATTTCTCTATTTCTTACAGCACTGGTATGAAGAATCTGCCTTTAAAAGGTTCAGAATCTGCTGATGTTGCTGCTAGAGTTTCTTGTTAGCCAAGAGACAATGTTAAGCCTAAATGCACGAAAGTGAAAACTTTGAGACACCCAGAGGCTGCAAGAAAGTGAGTCGCATGACCCTATGTGTTCACATTTGTAGAGTAAAGAAGAGAAAGTTAGAATAGAAATGTGGTAAACTACTAGAAATGAAATAAAACAATCAGAAAACCCTTCATACCCTGAAACACTTTTGCTTTATCTAAGTCAGACAATATACCACTGAGTTTAATAAATTCATACTTATTTTTTATGTCTTGCAAGGTCATGGATGATGCTGACACTGGTTTCCTAGCAACCCATTCTACCAACCTACTTTTGTCATGATCACTAAAGAATGGGTTTGGTACTCTCAGCTACATATTAAAATGAGAAAGAATCAATGTCATTTGCTAAGTAAATATGAATGAAATACAAATCCACACGAATACACAGAGATATTTCTCCCTTTCACATCTAAAACTGAAAGGGGAAAAGTTTCTTTCCTATACATTTCTAAGAATTAAGAATAAATACCCAATAGTTTCAGAATCATCTCACATTAAAGTATCTAAATACTGGTTTTTTTTTTTTTACAAAGCACATGTGATAATAAGACCTTTAAACTCAGTGGTTATAAAATGACTATATATAACAACATAACTTGTAACTTGAATTGTTAAATAGTTTTTTAATAAAAAACTAAGAGCTAGAAATTGGGGTAAATGCTGAAAGATCAGAGACACAAAGAAACAAGCCATCTATTATCTCTACAACTCCTCAGCCTGAAAAGCTTTCCTAAGCTGAAAGACTTTAGTTCTTGTCTCTTCACACCTTATATACCTTTCTCCACCCACCCATATCATTTCCTGTCTCAACTTTCCTAGTGCTGGGATTAAAGTCATGTGACTCCCAAGTAGTGAGATTAAAGGTGAATGCCACCACTGTTTATCTCTGTTTCTATCCTAGACTGAGTCAGTCTCATGTAATCCAGCATGGCTTTGAACTCACAGAGATCCAGAAGGATCTCTGCCTCCCAAGTGCTAGGATTAAAGGTGTGTGTCACCACTGCCTATCTTCTGTTTAATCTAGTGGCTTGTTCTGTTCCCTGATCTTCAGGTAAATTTATTAGGGTACACAACATATCACCACAATAACTAGTGACCAGGATATTTTTGGAAACATATAATTGAGTGGCAATCATTTAAGTTTTAATGCAGAAATTATGTTTAAGTATAGTTATATAAATAAAACCTTAAAATCAAATAATATTTTATGAGTAAAACAATTAATTATTCATTTATGAAGTTTGTCCTTCCAATCTGAGATAGTATTTTCAGAACTATCTTCTCTTTTTTTTTGTCTGTATGGGTTTTTTATGAGTAAAAATTTTAAGAAGAATATGCTCCTCTAAGCTTTCTCTTTTTCTTTCTTAAGAAAATTAATTTTTTTATTCTAAATGTTCACATAACTTTTCTATCTCTATAATTCTACTGTTTCCTCTATTTTATTGGTTGGGTTGATAGACCACTTTCCTGGTACAGATGATTAAAGTACTTTGTGCTATTCTGTCCATATGATAGGAGACTGTAAGTATTAACATCTAGTAACCTGCTACTGATAGGTGATCTAGCACAACTTGCTTCTTAATTAGGATACCTCATCTGAAGTCATTAAACACAGGGAGTATGAGCACAAATGTGTGTCATTTGCTTCTTTTTGTTCCTTTGTATTATTATTTCTTAGTTATTGGTGCATTCTAATGCAATCAACCTTTTCCATAATGTTCCAGTGATCTATTCTTTTTAATAGGCAATGAAAATACATTTTCTATTTTGTGTTAATGCCCACCTTATACCCAAGACTCAGAATCATGGTTTGGAAAATATAGAAGAATACATAACAATTATTCACTTAACCAATTAGTGTCCTGTTTAATTTATCCTTTGATATTTTTTATACATTGCATGTTGATTATATTCTTTCCCCTTTCTCAAGTTTTCTCAAAGCCCAATTCCCTACCCATACACTTCATGTTCTTTCTCTCTCTTAAAAAAAACAACAATACACAAATAAAATAATGTCCAATTAGTGTTGATCAACTACTCCTGAGCATGGTTTTTATCCTGGAATATGGCTGGTAATGCAGTATTATTCCATTGGGGGGTGGGCATACCAAACCAAAAAACAAACAATTATCAACAGCTGATTTTTCATCTCCCCGTAGCTGTCAATTGTGAATAATTTCTTGGCTAGGAGTGGAACTTCATACCCACTTCCCCTCCTCCATACTTATATTTTGCCTGGCTTGAGCTTGTCCATGTTATATGCATGCTGTCATAGTCCTGTTAGTCCATACGTGCATCTGCCTTGTTGTATCTAGAACATGAAAGCATACCTTCCTTGATGTTGTTTACAACACATGGCTCTTACAATTTTGCTAACTCAACTTCCACATAGATTCATGAGTCTTGAGAGGAAAGATGCAATAAAGACATTCTGGTCCAAAGTCCTTCACTTTCTGCATGCAGTCCAGTTGTAAGTCTCTGTGTTAAATTTCATGTACTGCAAGAAGAAGCTTCTCTGAGGAGGGTTGGACATTGCTCCCATCTATGAATATAACAATATTTCATCAGGAGTATTCTTATTGCTATGTTGCTTTAGCAGAATAATAGTAGTATATTTTTCAGCTAGGGCCCATGACCTATCTACTCTCACGTTCTTGGCCTTACTAAAATGTCAGGTTTGTGTTCCTGCATGGAGTGGGCCTTAAATCTAATAAAAAAAAGAGGTTGGTTTCTCCCCCAACCTTCATGCTACTACTGAACCAGTATATCTTGCAAACACGTTGTGACAGAAGAAGGAACTCAGAAATTAATCCTTGAATATATGGCTATCAGGGTTAATATTCTCAACTTGACAAGATATAAAATCACTACAGGTATAAAATTTACACATCTCTGTGAAGGACATCTATATTATGCTAGCTTATATGAGAATACACACTGAACAACTGGCAGCACCATTCCATGGTTTGGAGTCCTGGACTGAATAAGATGGGCTGTTTATAAGCATGCATCATTTTGTTTCTGAATAGGGATGTCAGATGTACAGCCACTTCAAGACCTTGCCATCGCACCTTCTCCACCATGATAGACTATATAATTTGGAACTGTAAGACAAAATAAACCCTGTATTCCATAACTTGCTTTGGTCTGGTAGTTTCTTACAGTAATGAGAAAGGTAAATATGAATAAAATAAACAAATAAAATGACATCAAGAAGTGGTATTGTTGCTGTGATAACTCTTTCCCACATGCTAAAATAGAGGCCGTGTGGTAAAGAAAAACCTGCTTTTCATTGGTGTTTTGTGAAAGTTATCTCAAGAGAAAGACCCAAACAAATAAAAGCTAAAACTTGTAAAATTCAGATTCAATGAATGCCACCAAAGGGGTTCCATGTTCTCTGAAAGCAACTATGAAGTGAAACCCATAGTTGAAAATACCTAAACTTTTATAACTGTGGTCCAGGGAGAGAGTATGTTCCATCTGGAACTGGCAGTAGAACTTGGCACTATTCACCATATGGTACTGGTTTTGGAGGCAATGGAGAGAGTGCAAGATGTTAGATATTCCAGGACCATTAGTCATCTACCTAGGAAAGCTGCAGACCTTGGAGTGAGCTGATTCAAAGGAAAAGCTATGTGTATTGCAAGAAGCAGGTCTGGATAGATGAGGCCACCCAACACTTTTGGAACTCAGATGAGTTCTTGATAAGCTCTAGAGACTAAACATGGAACTGAAGGATGCAATGTTGCCCTGCATGGTTTTTGGTCTTTACTTTGGTCATGCCTTTTGTGTCCCCATTTCTTCATTTAGTAAAGAGAATGTTTATTCCTTGTCATTGTATATTAGGAATATATAAGTTTTAAATTTTGTTTTACAGGAGTTCATAGCTAAAAGATTGCCTTGAGTTTCAGATAAGATTTAGATTTTAGGCTTTTAGACTTCTAAATAAATTAGAATTTTTAAAGATTATGAGAACCTATGAAGTTTTACTGAATGCATTTTGTATTATGAGATGGCCATGAGAATTGATGACAAGGGGAAGAGTGTTATGGGTGTCAGGTTAACAAGGGGTGAAATGGTGATGGTTAATATTTTTAACATGACTGAATATAGAATAAACTCTGGTCAAACCTTGGGAATCCTTGAGAGCGACCACCTAGATACCTCAATTTGGTAAACCTCTTGTCATGCCTGTCACGGATTATCTGGCATCTAATTGTACACCATGGAATGTGAATCTATACTCACATATGCATGTCACAAACACAAGCACACACATGCATATATACACACATACCTCAAAGATATTTAAAATATATTAAAAATTGAGAAGCAATCATCTGAGTACTGGCATACATTGTTTGTAACGAGTCTTTGTCCTGCTATCTCCTAATTAATGGCATGGAGATTTATTAATTATGAAAGCTTGGTCTTAGCGTAGGCTTATCCACCAGCTCTTATAACTTAAATTAACTCAATGCTATTAATCTGTGTTCTGCCACATACAACCCATCCTGCTTCTTCTGTGTCTTCCAGCATCTCTTGCACACCTAGATTCATCACCTACTTCCTTTCTCTCTGCCCTGAAGAGCCACTTATACCTCCTGCCTAGCTATTGCCATTCAGCTTTTTATTACACCAATCACAGCAATACATTTTCACACAGTATAAAATACCCCACAACATTTCCCCATTTTGTCAAAATAAAAAGGAAAGATTTTAACTCTAACATAGTAAAACTATATACAAAAAAGAACAATTATCAGGTAAGAATTACATTCATAATGCCCAGTCCATTAATATTGGCAAATTCAAAGAAAACACTCCATTATCTATCCTATCTTGGTAGTCCAAAGTTTTGTACCTGATTTACTTTCTATCCTAACCTGGATTAGAAACACAAAACTATTTCTTTAGATCTCAAAAGATCTTTTTTTTTTTAGATAGACAACTTAAGCTTTTATGTCTCTCAAGCTTACATACTTTATACCTTTTTGTGAGTTTCTTTTCTGAATTTGGTAACAGGGAAAACTATAACTATCTCATCTTCAATTCCATCAGAGATCCAAGAAGGATATACTATTACTTGAGTAAACAGAAAGTACAGAGCAAACAACTTTCCAAAATATAGAAATGACAGAAACAACTGGCTGCCTGAACAGTCAGCAAAGATTCCTCTGCAATGCTAGGGCATCCATCTTTGGCCTATAGGCCTAGAATATCTGACAGATTTCTTTATGAAGGAGGAAATTTTTGAAAGACTGTTCTACTTTGTCTTGGTAAAGTTCAGGAGTCACCTTTTGTGTCCTGCCTGTCCAATTTGGACAGAATACTTTCAGTATTTGAAGCAAGCAGAGTTTCTTGCCCAGTAGCTAATTTTGCCACAATAAAAACAAACTCCATATAGGAGTTCATCAATGCTCATCATCCTTTTTTGGTGTAAATTGCTACTGCCAGGAGCAGACATGTCTCACTGTCATAAAAAGCCTGAGGTTATCAAAACATCTTAAATATCATATTCTGTAGGTCTCTGAAACGTTTGAAGACCACCAATCTACCTAAAATATATCTCTTTTTAACCACAAAAATATTCCTAACATAACAGCAAATTTGCTCATTATGAATGATTAACTACTAACCTGTATTTCTTAAATTTTTTTTTAATTTTTTTCAGACAGGGTTTCTCTGTGTAGCTTTGTGCCTTTCCTGGAACTCACTCTGTAGTCCAGGCTGGCCTCGAACTCACAGAGATCTGCCTGCCTCAGCCTCCTGATTGCTGGGATTAAAGGTGTGCACCACCACCGCCTCGCCATACATTACATTTTTAAATGAACTACCTAGGTAAAATACCTTAAATAAGAGTAGAAACATATCTACAGTATAACAAAAATAACCTTAAATTTGTATTAATATACAAAAATATCTTAAACAAGAGCAGGATCATATATGAAGTATGTTCTAACAAAATAATTTTAATTTGTATCAATATACAAAAATCCATACCAATGTAAAATATTTGAGATTAATAGTTGCTTTTTAGTTTAAAGTAGATTCAATAGTCTACCCTTTTATCCTATCCTTTCCATATCCTCCTGTTTTTTCTTCCAGAAAGAGATCCTTGAATCTTACCTCCCTTGCATAGTTTCCTCCATTACCATGACCAGTAATAATTTTTAACCAATCCCCATAAACAATGACAAATATTCATGACCTACTGAATGACTGAAACTCACCCATCCCACCTTTTCAGAATGTAGGTACTGTATTTTTAAATTTATCTCCTGCTGTCTGAGCATTACAGCATCCTTAGGGGACCCTGAAAAAATTAAGATAATGATGAAGCCCTTAGAGAATTAGTTGTTATTCAGTCTCAGTGTAATGGGAAAGTGCAAGGCTTATCTGAATTTCTGGCTGCATGGTATGTGAGACTGGTCCATCTCAGCTAGCAGCTTAGAAGTTGTTGTGGATATAGAACTTTGGGGAAATTGCAATAGAGGCATTCTGAGGCTGGACCACCTGGGCTACTTGCTTTTATGGGTGTCTGGTCCCCCTGTTCTGAAAACACACAAACTTTTAAAGGTAACATACATATCTACATTAATATAAGTATGGAATGTGCAATGTGCACAAGTAAGTTAAAGATGACTTTTTGTTCTGTGTTTGAGTAGATAAAAGGCATCTGTTAACTTTATAAGTCCATTTGGACTGCATAACCAAACTGTAATATAAATCTTTATCCATGTCATGTAGCTGGAGTATTTTCTCTCCGGGTCCCTCCAAGCCCCGGCAGTCTGACAGCCCACTTATAAAATAAATACACAGACGCTTATATTATTTAAACTGTTTGGCCTAATGGCTCAGGCTTCTAGCTATCTAGTTCTTACATCTTAAATTAACCCATTTCTATAAATCTATACCTTGACACGTGGCTCATGGCTTACCGGCATCTTCACATGTTGCTTGTCCTGGCGGCAGCTGGCAGTATCTCTCTCTCTGCCTTCCTGTTCCCTCAATTCTCCTCTCTGTTAGTCCTGCCTATACTTCCTGTCTGGCTACTGGCCAATCAGTGTTTTATTTATATAGAGCGATATCCACAGCACTTCCCCTTTACTTGTTTTTCAAAAAGGAAGGTTTTAACTTTAACATACTAAAATTACATAAAACAGAACAATTATCAAGAAAGAATTACAGTTACAATATTAAAGAAGATATCCTATCTATCTTATATTTGTGAGTCTAAGGTTTTATATCTAACCCATCATCTTTTATCATAACTGAGAAAATTATAACTATCTAGTCTTCAACCACATCAAAGACCTCAGAAGGATATAATACTTCCTGAGAAATAGGAGAGGGATGCAAGCAACTTTCGAGAGTCTTGCAGAATAGAGACAGCTGGCAGCCTGGACAGTCATCTAAAGTTCTCTTGTAAAATTGGGGCATCTGTCTTCAGCCCACAGGGCTAGAGTCTCTCAGTCATTTTTTTTAAGTGTCCTGTAGAATGTCTGGCAGTTTCTTTTGTGTAATCACTTTTCTCAGTGTCCTGTAGAATGTCTGGCAGTTTCCTCTGCGAAGTAGGAACCTGAAGGACCATTTTGTCAAGCAAAGTTCAGTGGTTACCTTCTTGTATGTCCGGTCGATCAAGCAGTCCAGGCAAGAACAGTTTCTTGCCCAAATGGCTATTTTTGCCGAGAAGAAGATAAACTCCATATAGAGTTCCCTGCCTGGCCCACAGTCAGGACAAATCTCTCTTACCCGCCAGTCCCACAGCCACTCAGACCCAACCAAGTGAACACAAAGACTTATATTGCTTACAAACTGTATGGCCATGTATGGCCTGTATGGCAGGCTTCTTGCTAACTGTTCTTATATCTTAAATTAATCCATTTCTATAAATCTATACCTTGCCATGTGGCTCGTGGCTTATCGGCATCTTCACATGCTGCTTGTCATGGCACCAGCTGTCAGTGTCTCTCCCACTCAGGCTTCCACTTCCCAGAATTCTCCTCTCTCCTTGTCCTGCCTATACTCCCTGCCTGGCCACTGGCCAATCAGTGTTTTATTTATACAGAACAATATCCACAGCAATGTCATATGAAAGTATGACATGTAATAATAAGTCATTATTAGGACTCTGTAGCCAACAAGATTCATCATGTCTTATCTTGTCGTCTCTGAGATGTTTCTATGCAGCAGGATCAGCTTACACATCATCTTTCCTGTAGTCTGTCTTGACTTCTTCTCTCATGTCTGTAGCCAAGATACTCAGGAGGTCTCAAGTGTCAATTCTGATCTCTATTAACCTGGAAAGAAACCATAGCTTTTTGTTTCCTCTGGAAACAAAAGCATAACCTCTCCCCCAACATAATACACTTTTTGACTTCCATTTTAAAGTTAAGGTATTCCTAAAGTATATAGTTTTGTTCAATTCAGCAGTCCCTTCCACAATCCAATGTCTCTCAAAAGCTGTTGTCTGTTCATTAGCACTCAAAAAATTAAAAATTAACAAGGCACTATATAAGGTCCAAACTTCCTGTGTTATAATATTTTTCATCCTTACATGGGTATATTTTTGTATTACTTTACTTTTCTTTTTAAAGACTTTATTATTTTTATGACTATCTATACTTTTTTTTTCTTAAGACTATTCACATTGTTAAATACACTGTAACCTATTTAGAGTTTTGTTTTTGTTTTTGTTTTTTTTCATCTGAATTTGCTTTACTGTGTATCTGTAACCTTTTCTGTCAGCATGAGCAAAATTTTAAACTACCTTGCAGGTTAACTCGTGGCATGCTGGTGGCTCAAGCCTGCAGGCAGTGGCCGGGATGCATATCTGTACCATGGCCTGCATTAAATACTGCAGGACTAGGAATTGTGTTTGGTTCTGTTTTGTGTGTGTGTGTGTGTGTTTAGAACCATTTTAAAGGCTTTTTAGGCTTATGTGGAAATTCAGGCCCCACATTGGATGCCATTTGTAATGAATCTTTCTCTACCCCTCCAGTTACCAAATAATGACATAAAAACTTTAATTATGAAAGCTTGTCCTTAGTTTAGGCTTATCTTACCAGCTCATATAACTTAAATTTCCTATTTCTGTTAATCTATGTTCTGTCATGTACTGACCATCCAGCTTCTTCTGCATCTCCTAGCATCTCTCGTGCCTACATTCATCTCCTATTTCCCTCCCACCCCTCTGACTGGAAGTCCTGCCTATAGCTACTGCATAGATGTTGGCCATTCAGCTTTTTATTACACTAGTCTCAGCAACACATTTTCACATAGTGTACAAATATCCCATAACAATTGCTCATTGCTTTTCGACTATGGTTGCAATGTAACCAGAAGCCCTAAGTTATTGCAATCATGATTCCTTTGCTATGATGGATTATTACCTTGACTATAGGCCAAAATGGCCATTCCTAGCTTAACTTGTTTTCCCCAGACATATTGTGGAAGCAACATGAAAATAACTAATCTAATGATCAAATGATCTTCATCAAGGATGCCAGAGCTAGTCAATGAAGAATTATGTTCTCAACAACCATGAGTATTGGGCCATTATTAACACTGTATATTATTGTTAACTTAAAGTACATTAAAAGTTTAATGTACAGTCCCAAACTATATAACATTACAGAAAACATTGTGATAGCAGTTTATTGGATATAACACAAAGAGAAAGAGAAATAATACATGAGAAATTTAGTGGTGTGTCTGAAAAAATTAAATGTATAGGAACTGAAAGTAGACTGATCAATGAAAAAGGCTGGAGGGTAAGTACTGTTGAGGGAGCAAGGACTTTTAGATTTGAAAGATGGAAAAAGTACTGGAGATCTGTTTTACAAACATGTAAATGTATTTTGGTATTAAGTTACAGTATGAAAATAATTAAGGTGGTAAAAGTACATTAAATATGCATTGATATAATGAATTAGCCATAAAAGATTTTAAATAGTAAGAGATGATAGTCTTGATAATTTTCCAGACAAAACTTTCAATTTTGGCTTTAGGCTCTCCATAATATATTAACAAGAGACTTTAGCTCACTTGTAGGAGCCCCTTATTTCTACGTACAATTCACCTTCCAGAATCCCATATTCTCCTTTTAATGATATAAGACAAATATAAAAATATATACTAGGTTACTGTCTCGTGTCTTTTTCAACCTTGACTCCGATAAACCAAAGTCACTTTCTGTTAGACTTGTGATTTGCATGTCTAGGAAACCCATAGGTAAGAGATGAGTTAATGGTAAGCAAAATCTTGTGCATAAAATCATACTTCTTTTTTATCTAATAAGCAAACAAACAAAAAACTAAGTTCACATTAGTGCACTTGATTTGATATTTGTGAATATTGTAATGTTAGAGTAATCAAACAGCCTAATATTTGCATAAAAGTATCCCAGTAACCTGAGCAGATGAAAAGTATAAAAAAAGCTCATGAATAATTCAACAAATTTATGGTCAATTTTTTGATAAAAAAGCATCAAGAGTATAAAGAGTAAAGGATTATCTCTTCCATTAATGGTGATTTAAAAGGGTAGCAGCAACAATTAAATATGATACTTATTAAAATATATAGTAAAGTACAAAGTACAAAATAAATACTCAAGAAGTTAATTGCTTTTCTTGCCTGATGATAACCTTTCAGAACTCCCTGGAAACAGTGAGTTGATAAATTATGTGATCTCCTTTCTTATTTACATCTAATTAAGTATGACACCCTCATCATTTGCAGAATGTGGCTGAAATGATACAAGTTTATACAAGTGATATAGAGAGCATTATTGGTCTTGAATGAGATGAACAGTGATTCTGCACATTTCTTTGATACATTAGATTTCATTACAAGTATAAAATGATTACAATGTTACACACCATGAATAAAGTGAACACTGACTCAGGACAGGTAAATGCATTGCTCCTTGGGAGATTTAGTGGCAGTTATCATTAACACTTTTATTATGGTTGCTTGTATATCTGTGTCATTTGCCCAGGAGACTAATGTGATGTTTCTCAACTTCAGTAGAATTCACATCATGACATTTTAACCAGCTGGAGGAAATTATGTCATGTGTATCTTTCAACACGCAGAAATACATCAACATTATTAACTATCTGATGATATTAGGCCTTCTAGAGTTGCAACAATGATGTCTGTAGACATTGCCATATGCACTTTTAGGAACAAATATTCTCCCTATCTGGGATCCACTGCTGTAACTCATAAACTTGAGACACAAAATCTTATCCCAAAGATAAGGAAAATGGCTACTGAATACCATCTTGATGGTATAACACATCCATTGCAAACATGATCAGTCTCACAGCTACAATAGTTGCTTGTATTAGGCCTACACAAGACAGGGTCTGTCAACAGTCAGTTTATGGAGATTAAAGTAGTTAATAGGACCTGACCCTACACTTCTTTGCTGAACTTTTGACATCTGATAGATTCTGAGTGAAGAGATAGCCATTGTCTACAATGGTGGACTCATTGGGCTCCAGTGGCATTTCCAAAGGTGAGGTCACACAGACAGTCTTGCTTAAATCCAAAGAATGTGAAACAAAACAGAAGACACAGGTATGGAAAGAGAACTTGTAGAGAAGAAAAAGGATGACAGGGGTGGGAGGGAGATAAGAGAATAATACAAGGGGTGAAAGTAATCATAATGCATTATATACACAAATGAGATTGTCCAAGAACAAATGTAATCAAGAAAAATTTTTAAAAGGTATTAGTTGACTGGTTTGAATATGTGCATGTCTGAGCACTAACATCTACTTTAGTGATCCACTAATACTCTTCTCTGTTTGGCACTGTTAGCAAGTTCATGTTGATTCATAGATCTCAGTGTTGAATAATGAAATTTTAAACTTAGTAATTTAAATAGATGTCAAAATGACAAGCACATACAGTAATATTTAATTGATACTGAAAGTTAAAGATGAAATATTTAAGTAGAACATCTAAAATAGGGTAAAACTACTCTAGAAATAAGGAAGTGCTATTCTGCAATATGGAAAGAACAGCCACAGAATAATTTTATGTAAATTATGAATGTAGGGTCCTAGTCTAGGGTAGGCAGAACATTTAAATATCTTTATAAATTGGAATACCATTATATAATTTAAAAATGTCAAGCCTGGTGGTGGTGGTGCACCTCTTCTTTTTAAATAAATTTTTATTTATTTATTTATTTTACATCCCAGTCCCAGCTTTCCCACCTCATCTCCTCCCAGTACCTTCCCTAACACCCTCTGTTCTCTCCAATGTAGCCCTTCTCCATTTCTGTTTAGGAAAAGACAGGTCTCCCATGAGTATCAACCTAGCATGCAATATCAAGTTGCAGTAAGACTAAGTACTACCCCATGTATTAAGACTGGACAAGGCAACCCAGTTTGAGGACTAAAGTCCCAAAAGCTAGTAAAAGTAGGAGTCTCACAAAGTACACACCTGTAGCATATACAGAGTGCCTACATCAGTCCCGTGCAGGCTCCCTGGTTGTTGGTTCCATCTTTCTGAGCTCCTGTGAGCCCAGGGTAGTTGATTCTGTGAGTTTCCTTGTGGTGTCCTTGACCCCTCTGGCTCCTACAATTCTTTTTCCCCCTCTTCCGAAGGATTCCCCAAACTCCACCTAATGTTTGTATGTGGGCTTCTGCATGTTTCCATCAGTTGCTGGATGAAGCCCTTCTGATGGGCTAGGCACCAATCTGGTGACAGAAGATGGCCAGTTTCGGCTACATATTTGCTATTGCTAGGAATCTTAGCTCGGTTCAATCCACAGATTCTCTTTTACTAGGTTTTTACCTGACCCTGAAATGCTCCCCTTCCAGTACGCTCATTCAGTACTTTTCCCTTCCACCCCCTCAACCTGATTGCTCATGTTCCCAACCCCACTTGCCCTCAAGCCCGCTCACCAAATCTCTATTTCCCCTTCCCAGGGAGATCTGGGTTCTCCCCATGAACCCTCCTTGTTACCTAGTCTCTCTGGATCTGTGGATTATAGCATAGTTACCCTTAATTTTACAGCTAATATCACCTATGTTTATCGCAGCTTTATTTGTAATACCCAGAACCTGGAAACAGCCTAAATGTCCCTCAACTGAGGAACAGATAAAGAAAATGTGGTACATATACACAATGGAGTATTACTCAGCTGTTAAAAACAGGACACCAGGAAATTTGAAGGTAAGTGGATGAAACTAGGAAAAAGTCATCTGGAGTGAGGTAACCCAGACCCAGAAAGACAAACATGGTATGTACTCGCTTATTGGTGGTGCACTTCTTTAATCCCAGCACTAAGAAGACAGAGACAGGCAGATCTCTGTGAGTTTGAGGCTAGCCTCATCTGCAGAGCGAGTTCTAGGACAGTCTGGGCCACACAAAGACACCTTTTCTCAAACAAACAAAAAAACAAAAAAACAAACAAAAAAAACCACAAAAAAACAAACAAAAAGAAAGCCACTACTTAGCTTGCTCTGTATCTTGTTCAGAATCTCTGATAAAGGAATCAATTCACTTTACTGAATAAATAAGGACCTATGTGGAAAAATGAACATTCTAAGATGATTATAGCCATTTAACCATCTCCAAATTTAACACGTGTAGCTGACACAGGCCTGTTACAATTGATGTATATAAGAAAGAGAATTTTAATTTTTAATATTTTCATTTAAAGGAGTAATATTTTTATGGTAATTTTTTCAAGATTTATTTACTTGGCATGCTAAACAATCTTTTAAAATTAAAGTAGAACATTATTTTAAATATATGTAGAGAATAACTCTTTTATTACATTATATATATTAAATATATGTGAATATTAATATTTAATATGTATTTATTTAAATCCATGATATGTTAACCAAGATACTAAAAATAAAAAAATAAACTATAGAGAAAAATCTTTTAACAACTCCTTCAAATAAATATATTGATTTTCCTGCAGTCCAGCCTCTACTGATACTAGAGATTAAAGTGATTTAAAAGTTTATGGTTGTAGAAAACATATTTAGTTGAGGAGGGGGTGAACATGTGAGTCCCATAGCACAAATATAAAGATTAGAGGACAAATTTTTAGAGCCAGTTTTTTCTTTCTTTCTTTCTTTCTTTCTTTCTTTCTTTCTTTCTTTCTTTCTTTCTTTCTTTCTTTCTTTCTTTCTTTCTTTCTTTCCTTCTTTCCATCTTTACATGGGTTCCAGAAATGGAACTCAGGTCTTTGTCTTCCAAGGCAAAGACTTTCTCAGCTGAGTCAGTAGCGGGCGGCTCCATCACATAGTACTTTAATAAAAGTAATAATTCATGCTACCTAGACTACATCATGGAAGTCAACACACATATGCAAAGTACTGAATGTGGCAATACTTGCAAAGTAGAAGATGGTTTAAATTGTATTTATATAATTTTAGCTTAGTCATGAATTTGGTTCTAGATAAATGTGTAACATGTTTAGTACTAATAATGTCCAAAATTCTGAGGTTTTATTTACCTTAATAAGATTATACACACACACACACACACACACACACACACACACACACACACACACACTTCCATATGAAGTTTTAACTAAATAAGTAAATGAAAAATACCGTGTTTTCTATGGCTTTTTCAATCATCCTTAGTGTTTCATCCCACTTCCCTTCTTTTCCCTCAGAATTGTCTGCCTTCTTCCCTCCTCAAACAACACCTCTTTTCTTTCCCATTTATATCCTTCATAGCACCTGTGTTCTACTAACCTCCTCTGTAGAGCTTACCTCCTGCCATGGTCACTTTTCCCTTTCTTGGGTTTCTACACTTACTCCACACTATATACTCACATCTAAGGGAAGGATCCATAAATAAGAGATAACATTTAAAATTTAATTTCTGTGTCTGAGTAACCTCGCTCAGTCCCATCCATTTACCTGCAAATTTCACTTTTCTGAAAAGAATTTCATTAATGTATTTGCACCGTATTTTCATTATCCATTCATCAGTTGAATAACATTTAGGTTGTTTCGATTTCCTAAGTACTGTGAATAGAGTAGCAGTGAACAAAGCTGAGCAAATATATGTGAAGTAGGATATAGTATCCTTTGATCATGTACAGCAAACCATATGGTAAATATGCTTTTACCAAGAGATTTGCAGCATTTCATGAATATATTAGAAAATGAGTCACATATCAACTCAAGAATTTAAACTACCACCTTTCAAAAGTAGAGAAAACAAAAACAGTCTCAATCAAATAAAATACAAAGATAAAAGAAATATTATTAGTAGTAATGGCAATGAAATAAAAAATATTTAATCTGTTAAAATGTGCTTTCTAAAAGTGTCAATAAGATGGTAAGTAGTTAGCAAAGTTACAGAATGGCAGAAAGAAAAAACACAAATTATTAGAATTGGAAAAGAAACAATGATCTTCATTACTAATGTCATGATCATTCATGGGGAAAGAATACAATGAACATATGTTTAGAAGTGTGATAATTTGCATAAGAGGAAAAAGCTTAACACATGAAAAAGTATAGTAGTTGTGTATGATAGCTATAAAAAAGAAAATTAAAACTGTCATTATAAAGAGATAAAGGGGAAATTTGAATGGGGGACTAATGAGGAAGGGAAATAGAGGATAGGATAAAAGGGAGAGTGGGGAAGTACACTAAAGGCCTTTTGAGAAGACATAGAGACACTCCTCCAACTAAATACACATTTGAAAAGACTTAAAATGGAGTCAGCATATAATGGGGAAAACATCATCCCAACTAAACATCTTACATTACCAAGTAAAACCTCCTGTACCAGCAACAGTTTATATTTTGCTGAGTCATTAGCCAATGTGGTCCCATAGATTGCCCAAACATTGCAGGCTATTGCCAAAGCTATTGGTTATTCTCCATAACCTGATAGTAAGGACTTATCACTGAAGATACTACTTACTTATGTCATTGTCCATAGAGAAAATGAGCTGGTGCCCAACTGGAGGCTTCACCCCAACTGAGTACCATTCATGGTACTAGAAGATATTTGAATGCAATCAGAAGAGAAAAGTAGTCATCAATACTATTCACCTATAAATCTTATGACCTACAATAGCTATGTGCCTGAAAAATATACTGGTACAATAGTGGCACTGTTGAAATGGGAGTAACCAACCACTATTTTCTATTTTCATTGGACTTAAGGTCCACTTCATGAAATGGAAGCTATAACTGACACTGGTAAATTGGCCAACAATCTAAGACTATATAGGTCATAGGTTCCAGGAAATAAACTACTACTATTATTCTGCTAAAGGAACAAAGCAATAAAATAACTCCTAATGATATATTGCTATACCCACAGATTAGAACATCACTTAACCCTCATCAGAGGACAATATGTAGAGAATGAGAAACTTTCGAGCACTCAGCCCTAAATGGGATATCTTTATCAAATACTCCATTCAAGACTTAGGTATCTATGAAGAAGAGGAATGGAAAGATTCTAAGAGCCAGAGGTGGTGAAGCAGTGTCACCCAGACACAAGAGAAATGATACACATATGAATTCAGAGACTATGACAGCATACAAGAGCTATACAGTTTCAAACCAGATTAAATCTGAATACAAAGAAGTAGACACAAATTCCCACCCTTAATTAATAAACTATTTCCAATTGATATCTGTTGGGGAAAGGAAAAATCTGTTTTCTCCAATAGAGTGTCATTGTAAGTCTTAGCCACATCTTTCCAGGGAAGGCCTCATGCTCAGGAATAGCTGTCTGATACAAAATGAACTCCATATTTTTTGTGCATTTTTTGTTTCAATTTATTTGAATATTTTTGTCTTATTGGGATTATCTTTTTGTTTTGTTTTGTTTTGCTTTCATTTTTGTTTTCGTTGGAGAGAGAGAACATGAGTTGGGTGGGGGAGGATCTTAGAGGAGTTGAAGGAGGGAAAATAAGAGAAATAAAATATATTGCATGAAAACTTTAAATAAAAAGTGAACTAACAATGAATGTTAGCAATGAAAAAAAATCAGAAATTATCTGAGGGTTAATCATTGTCAACTTACTGGGACTTACAATCACCATGGAAACAAATCACTTCTCTGATAACAATGTATCTTTACCAGGTTAATTAAGATTAGAAGACCCATTCAAAGTGTAGGCAATACCATTCCATGAGTAGAGTCCTGGAATGAGTAAAAAGGACAAAGGGAGCTGAGAATACTCACTCATCAACTTGAATTCATCATTCACTTACTGAGGACACAATATTACCAGCTGCCTCCAGCTCTTATCACCATTCCTTCTTCACTGTGATGGACTGCATCCCCTGAAACTGTAAGCAAAATTCATCCTCTCTTCTTTAAGTTGCCCTTGTCATAACAACAAAACAAGTAACTAATATGGAAGTTATATATGAATAGAGATAATGTCCAACTTCATAAAAAGGATGACTTATCTTGATGTACATGTTAACAAAAATCTTAATTTAAACCCTGTTCTGTGATGGAATATAGACATGGCATCATTATCAGAGCCAAAATTTGAGTGGCTAGATAGATTATAGGCCCTGGGAAACACCTTCTACTATTACTCTGCTAAAGGGTCATAGTACTAAAGCAACTCCTAACAACTTACCATTAAAGTATATTATATTTTCATTTTTTGCATTTAACATATAGACCAAAACTGTTCAAGTTAAAGAGAATAAAAGAGAGAATAAGAGACTGTGAATTGCTTACCCTAAATGGGACATTTACATCACACCTTCTACTTTAAAGGTTCAGAGATCATTTAAGAAGTGTGGGTGGATAGATTGTAGGAGCCAGAGGCAGTGCATAACTACAAGGCAACAGTTTTCCGAACACAATGGGGCAGTTGAACATATAAACTCACAGTAGTGATAACAGCATACATGAAACCTGAGTAGGCTCAAGCCAGATAACATCTCAGCATAGAGGGGAGTAAGTGGTCATGAAGTCCCACTCCAGAAGAAGAGCTATTGATATTTGTTAGCTGCAAAGAAGGGGACATTCAGCTTTCTTTAGGGATATGTCCCCTAGAAAGTGACCCATGCTCTAGTGCATAGACATATCTGCAAGAGTATATGGGTAACACACATTGGACTTGACTGTTTAAATAAATAAGGGCACAGAATTGAGGGGATATGGAATGGGGAGTTGTTCTGGGAAAAATTGAGAGATGGGGTGAACATGACCTAAACACAATGTATGAAATTCTCGAGGAATTCATAAAACAATAAAATATTTATTCCCAGAAACCAGAAAAGAACATAGTAAATATTTTCTAAATAAGCCAGCAGACACATGGAAAAATAGTCACTATCACATCCCAAACTTCACACATGTATTTAACCAATATCACTGTGACAATTTCCATGAGAAATTTGTTTCTGGGCATACAGTGTTTTCTTCTAAACTTTTCTAAAATATATTAATTCAAGAAAGTTTTTCTGGGAATTGTGTCTCAGCTTCCTTAAGTGTTTCTACTCTTCGGGCTGGACAGTGATGTTTCAGATATATATTAAATTTGACTTACACAATATCAGGAAGGAATTTAAGGAGACTTGAAAACCTTTAAACTGTGAATATTTTACCTAAAATGCATATTCTGGTTTCTACTAAGAAATGTGATGCTTAGCACAGTGCCTAAAATTCTTCTTGACAGCAATCATCTGTATCTTAAAATCTGTTCAGTCCAATGAGCATTCATTTCTGGCATACTTTCCTCATTTATGTCACCTGCTTGTCCCCTGCAATTGACTTTCTATCCCTGTCTGTAGGTCATTTTTGGCAATTTCAATTTTACTTTTTGTGAATTACATTTTGAGAATATAGGAATAAACTTGAAAAGTAAAGAACAATACAACAATGCTACATGACTATTTAATGGAGAAACTGAGTCCCAATAAGTATATTCTCTTTGAACGCAAAGACTCTACAGGAAGGCATTTATGAAATGCAAATTGACCTTATCCTAAGTCCTATGTAGGTTTTCCACCATGGAGATGCTGAAATGTTTATTTCTGCAGTATTTGAGTCATGGGGATGCTGGGTAAAAAAATAAAAGCAGATATTCGATGCATTCATCATGGTGTGGAAAGTCTTCTGAATTATCTTCATTTCTATGCGTATCATTTGAACGATATGTTCATTTTGCATCACATGTGTGTGAGCGTTCTGAAACATATTTCAATTACAGATTTGCTGTATTTTGTAAATTCAGTTAATTTAGTGGTAAGAGAGCTGTTATGTAGACCTCGTCAATAATTACACAGAAGGGTCTGTTAGACTAACAGATGCTGTAACAGTATAAACAAAATGTTTTGTTTAGAGTTCTGTTTAACTTTACATATTTAATTTTAATAATATTTTAGTTGAGTTATCATCATTTATAGCACTGCAAAATTAGTTTAAAACACACACAGCATGAAATTTTTATAATTATAAATGTATAGTGCTTTAGGGGCACAGCTACCCGTGAATTGATGAGCTATAGGACAGAAAATGCTTTACAATGCTTTAGAGTAGAGTCTAAATATCCAGAAAGCAGGAAAGGCAATTAGATGTTGAATGATAAACTTAATGAAGATACATCTCTTTTGATAAAATAAAATTGTTAGGATCCACATTAGATGAATACATTTTGTTTTAAATGATATTGCTTTTTAGATTGCATAGGCTATTTTTTCAAGATCATAATAAGCACGTTTATCCTGTCTTGGAAGCTATTTAACGCCTTCAAAGCACTTTCACCTGGGTTATGGCCTTCTATCAGAATCACTGAAAAGGTCATTCTCTCAACCTACTTGTGTTTCAAATTTATTGTTTACGCTCCTGTTCCAAACTGCATGTAAAATCTACACATCTTTGGACACTAACTAGAAATAATGGACCATTTAGTGAAATTTTCCCGAAATAAAAGTCTATAAATATGTCCTGTGAGCTATATTTGCCCCTAAATATTTTACCTTGTACTTGTATAGTTTTTCAAAGTGATTTAACTTTCTGATTTAACAAAGTGATTTAATGAAATTGTCAATATTCCAGTAATTGCAGATTTCTCAAAATATCAGCCTTCGTTTAAAAATAGATTACCTTATTTTTTGTGTCTATGTGTACCTGCCTATGCATGTGCACATTACACCAAGCATGTGGAGGTTCAGAGGACAACTTTTAGGAGTTGGTTCTCTCTTCTACAATATGGGTTCCTTGGGATCAAATCTAGGGTTGGTGGCAAGCTTCTTTACTAACTAAGCTACTCAACAGCTCAATGTATTGGATTTATATTTTCCTTCAAAACAAAATGAAAATTAGAAAGTGGACCAATCGCCTTTATGTAATTTCCTCACACCATGTAACTGACATCTAGTATTACTCCATTGTTAGCCTCAGTCCTACTGAACTGATCTCCATTATTCCTCTTGGTTGTCCTGCAATCCTTGTAGTTTCCCTGTTTGCTACATATGATAACAGAATTAATTACTCCTCTCCTCACTGTGACAGATTATCTGGCAGAAAGAACTTAAAGGAGAAAGGTTTACAAGATGGTACACAGCTTTAGGAGATGCCATTCATTGTGGTAGAGAAGGCAAGGCTGTTGAAAGCGGTCTTTTCCAGGCAGCATGAGCTTGTATCTATCACACTGAGGTGGCAGATGGTATATAGGGAACTCTTCCAAACCCACAGGTGACAACAGCCTCAAAGGTCTTCTTCTCGTGGAACAATTTCCCTAGCAATATCCAAGTCCTAAAGATTCTATCCAAGTAACAATACTCCTGGATATTCAGTGCTAAATCACATCAGGTTATAAGGCACATCTCCCTTCTAGTCCATACCAATGATCACCATGAAAGTAGAGATTCACTTTAACCAACACAAACAACTAAACCACAGTCTTTGAGGAAGTTGCTGGGAATAATCTTTTCACATTGAAGATGTTTCTGCTGTACATCTGGTTTGGAGAAACACAATTTTGCAGTTTTCCACCAATGTACCCATTCACTGATACTCAAAGCATAGTTGTAATAACGTCTGCATCTTAGGAATTATTAAAAATGTAAACCCCATAAGACACTCAGATCTACAAAATCAGTCTTACAAGGAAGGAGGCTCAGGAACTTTGTGCAAATGCCCTTGCTGGGTGCTGCTCTAAGTCACTGCAGCCCATGCATAAACACAGCAATACTATAGGCAAAAGAATGTCACCTTTGCTCTTTCTCTGCTATTCAGCATCTTTCCCCTCAGCCTATGCAAAGATGTTAGGAACATTGGCTGAACTGATACGTCATGGTGCCTCTCAATAGAAGCTTCATCTGACGCTAATCCACAAAAGATCCCTTTCCTAGGGCAGATAATTGATACAGCAATTTTTTTTTTTCGTTTTTTTAAGACAGTGTTTCTCTGTGTAGCTTTGTGCCTTTCCTGGAACTCACTTGGTAGCCCAGGCTGGCCTCTAACTCACAGAGATCTGCCTGGCTCTGCCTCCAGAGTGCTGGGATTAAAGGCGTGTGCCACCACCACCCGGCTGATACAGCTATTTTTATATTGATGAATATTACTTAAGTTATAATGCTTGGTGATTGAAAATTTCAAATCATTGCTAATGCAGAGACAACATAATAGTAAAGAGTATCATTGATTAGTTGTGATGGTTTGTTGAAGGTAAGAAAGACATAGAATGTAGTTTTCATTCCAGCCTTAAATCCATACTGTTAACTTTCACTTACCTAAATCATGATGATTCCTCAGTGTAATCTCAACCCTATCCTTGGCTCTCTCTCCATGTTTTTTTGTTTGTTTTTTTTTTGTTTTTTTTTTGTTTTTTTTGTTGTTTTGTTTTGTTTTGTTTTTCTTTTTTCGAGACAGGGTTTCTCTGTGTAGCTTTGTGCCTTTCCTGGAACTCGCTTTGGAGACCAGGCTGGCCTCGAACTCACAGAGATCCGCCTGCCTCTGCCTCCCAAGTGCTGGGATTAAAGGCGTGCGCCACCACCGCTCTCTCCATGTTTTGTCTCTTTCTCTAACTTGCTGGTTCTCTCTCTCTCTCTCTCTCTCTCTCTCTCTCTCTCTCTCTCTCTCTCTCTCTCTGTGTGTGTGTGTGTGCGTGTGTGTGTGTGTGTGTGTGTGTGAGTGAATGTACTCATGTGCACTCATGTGCACAACGCTCTTTTCCACAAAGCTCTGTTTTTATAAGTTCCATATGACAGGTAGGAAGATGGGCCACCAGGTAAGCACACTCCCCATACAGTCCTGACAGCCTGATCTAAGTCTCTGGAACCACATTAAAAACACATGAAAAACACCTTATTATCCTTGTACTCCTGCAGGGAGGTGGCTGTTGAAGATAATAGAACACAGACAAGCCAAACTAGACTAGATTTGCTGTGCAGAGGTAGACACAAGAGGGACTCTGTCTCAAGAAGTTGGGAAGCAAGAACTGTCAGGTTCACAAGTAAGTCATGACATCTGCTCTATTCCCATCCCTATACACAAAGTAAACCAGTAAAAAAATTAAAGTATTGTCTGAAATTCCATTATATGAAGTAGCAATAAGAAAAATTAATGATTATAATATGAGTAGCACTGAGCATTGAGTTCATTCTTTTTTAACTGAAATAAACTTGCTTATAAAAAGAAAAGAAAATGATTCTGAAGGAATGGTTCCTTTCCCTACTTTCTAGATAAACGGAAAACTGATTAAGTAAACTTTTGACATATCCTTACCATCAGGAAGTTAAATCAGTGATTTAATCATTGAAACTGGTAAAATTTTTCAAATATAATGAAAGGAAAAATTTATCAAAACTAGCATTTTAGGAACAGTTGTACATGTTCCTAAATACTCTAAGGAAATTACTATTCCTCAATGATTTAATTTTTTCTGAAGTCATACAAATTCTATCAAGTACAGGAGTTTGTAGGCCAATAGCATTCTTTTTAGTAAGATTACATTTTAAGCATTTTTCATGATATTGTTATCCACCAGTAAATGTAAAACATTGATGGTGCATTTTTGGGTTGCTTTCTGGTGGTTTAGCCAGTGAAGACATTGAAGTATGCCTTACTGTTGTTGGTGTGTAGTTTACTGAAGTAGACAGGACAACCTAGTGAAATTACAGAGAGTGATTATGAATTATTTCTCTAATTCCATTTTTCTACATAAGATGGCACACAATCTGTACTTTGCATTAATATATCTAGAATAAAATTCTCTTGTAAGCAAGAAGAATATTTGTTGCATAAAAAATGTTTGGGTGATTTTTTCCTTTTCCAGCTATTTAAGTTTTCATTTTTCATACTAGTAACTTAAAAATCAAGTGTTAAACATTTCAATGGTATTTTAATGTGATGATTCATAAATTAATATTATATTCCCAATAGAATTATTGGTAGCTTCTTAATAATCATTTGTAGAACTTGTATATTTTCAGAAAAAAAATGAGAGTGAAATTTTTTATTTAGGTTATTGGTTGGTAGTCCATATGCTTTGTGTGAGAAATAAGTTGTAAAATATGTTATAGTACCTGTCAAATATTAAATGATTAAGTAACATTAAGTTATTAAATGCTAAATATTTATATTTAAAAACTATTTCAATGTATAACTCAGTGTTCATGTTTATATGTGCTTAAATTTTCAAATTAATTCTTCTCATACATAAGGCATGCTGAGGAAAATAAGTACCTGTATGAATCCCTCAGGAAAAGGGAACAAGATATGAAATGGCAAATTATTATTTAAATATTAAACATTGTACAGTTTACAAATACATTCCATTCTTTTTTAAATGATATTTTTTTACTTTTATATATGCATCTGTGTCTTTGTGTGAGTTATGTACACATGTGTAAGATTACTAGAGAGGCCAGAGCCATTGGGTTACCCAGGAGCTAGATTTACAGGTACCCAGTATGAATGCTGGAAATTGAACTATGGTGATACTTTATTTGTACTGAAGTGTGATTTTATTTGCATGTTAATAAATAAAGTTGCCTGGGGTCAGAGCTAATAGCAAGCCATAGCAGAAACTGGGCGGTGGTGGTGCACGCCTTTAATCCCAGCTCTTGGGAGGCAGAGCTAGGCGGATCTCTGTGTGTTCAAGGATACAGCCAGCATTGGAGACACACGCCTTTAATCTCAATACCAACCATAGAAGACCTGGAGGTCTGTACAGACAGGCAGTGATGAGGAGGTCATGTGGTTGGGTTTACAACCAATGAGAAGGCAGAATAGAAAGTCTATAAAAAAAGACAAACAGGCAGGAAGTAGCTCTCTTGCTGAAGAGGACAGCAGAGGCAGTGAAGGGTAAGGTGTTTAGCTCTTAGCTATCGCTCTGACCTCTTGGGCTTTCATCTCTGCATTGGCTCTGTGTTCCTTATTTAACAAGACGGTTACATCTACATTGAACTTGTGTTCTTGTTGTTGTTGTTGTTGTTGTTGTTGTTGTTTTTTGCAAGAGCAATAAGCACTCTTCACTTCCAAACCATCACTCCTGACACCTATATAATTTATTCTTCATAACAGAGCCTGAACATTTTTTCCACTGGGAGATTTATTTATTCATTTACTTATTTATTGATGCCCAAATCTTGTTCCTTGACTTAAGTCTGTATATGTTTCTGTCTCATCATGGTTTAACTTTTAGGTAATATACTTCTAGATATTCATCTGTTTATTTCAGATTTTTCCAATTTTAGTATCTATTATAACACAACCTCTCTTGTCCCTAAATCTTTTAATTTGTTATCTCTCTTTCTGTTAGTTTGGTAAGGTGGTTAGCCTTATTTTTTAAAGAATAAACTCTTTGTACATTGATTCTTCATATTATTTCTTCATTTCCATTTCATTAATTTCTGACCTGATCAAGTAGCTTTTTCTTGTCAAGTCTGTAAGTTATTTGTCTAATTTGTGCATATATGTGTTCATGTGTGTGCATATGTATATATGAGTGCTAAAGCATGTGTGTGTGGAAACTAGAGGCTGGCATTGAATGTTGTCCTCAATTAATCTTCATCAATTAATCTTTACCTTATTTTTTTTGAGACAGTTTCTAAATGAACTTGATGCTTACTAATGCATATAGACTGGCTGGTTTGCAAGTCTGAGAAATTACCCCGTCTCTTCCTCCCCGGTCATGGATTGCAGGCATGTGTTAATGTACCTGGCTTTCACACATGAGTTATGAGGAGCCACACTCAGATCCTCATTATTGAATGACAAACATTTTACTTACTGAAAAAGCTGCCCAGCCACCTCACTGAATTTTTAATGGAGGCTGATATTTATAGGTTTCTCTCTTAGGACTATTTTCATTGTATCTGATAGATTTAAGTTCATTCTCACTCAATTAATTTTCTTCTTTTAAATTTCTCCAATGACTTATTTACTGTTTAATATATGTTGTTCATCTACATGAATTTCTGCATCTTCTGTTGCTTCTCTTGCTGTTGGTTTCTTTATGACACTGTTGTCAGAGTACACAACTTAGATTTTTAATAATATTTTATTAATTCTTTAAGAACTTCATATGACATATTTTAATAGTTTTACCTGCTTTCTTTAATTTCTCCCAGGTCGACCTTCATTGTTTTACTCATCCAACTTTGAATTATTTCTTAAAGAAAGAAAGAGCAAAAATAATATGTGTTACTCAACTTCTCTTAGGTGTTGGAAATGCCCTGAAGTGGATCAGTCTACTAGTGGTCAAGTTATTACTTTAAATTTCACTTATTAAAACTGATTTGTGTTCTGTTATATGATCTGTTTTGTGGAAGGTTCAATGATCTGATGAGAAGGATTTTTATTCTACCATGTTACTTTAAATGTTCTGTAGATGTCTGCTAAATTTTACTTGGTCAATGATACCATTTAACGAATATATTTTCCTATATTCTGTCAAAACTGTCTATTAGTGAGAGAAGGGCTTGGAAGTCAGACACCATTAGTACTACAGGTTTAATCCATGTCTTTACAACTAAAGTTATTTTTGGTATGCATGTGTTTGGTGGAGGTATGCTAAACATTGCAGGGTCATCTTGTGGTGGTATTGTGTTCCCCAAAATATTGTGCACCCTAATAAACTTATCTGGGGTCAGAGACAGAACAGCCACTAGATACAAAGGCGAGAAAGTGGTGGCATTCACACCTTTAATCCTAGCACTTCGGAGGTAGAAATCCCTCTGGATCTCTGTGAGTTCAAGGCCACGCTGGAAATGGCCAGGCATGGTGACACACGCTTTTAATCTCAGAAAGCGAGCCTTTAATCCCAGGGAGTGGTGATAGAAAGCAGAAAGGTATATAAGGCGTGAGGACCAGAAACTAGAAGCATTTGGCTGGTTAAGCTTTCAGGTTTTGAGCAGCACAGTTCAGCTGAGAGCCATTCAGATATGAGGACACAGAGGCTTCCAGTCTGAGGAAACAAGACCAGCTGAGGATCTGGTGAGGTGAGGTAGCTGTGGCTTGTTCTGGTTCTTTTATCTTCCAGTTCACCCTCAACACCTGGCTCAGGTTTGATTTTATTAATAAGAACTTTTAAGATTCATGCTACATCATCTCTTGGCAAATTACTCTTTTCTGAATGAAGTGACCTTCCATCGCTCTTCTAATTTGGGTTGAAATATTTTTGTCAGACATTAGGACAGTGTCACTTTCTTGTTTCCTAGTTTCTTTTGCTTGGAATATCTTAATTCTATTTTGATCCCGTGGATATATATGTCTTGATGATATGGCACATATCTTGAAAGCAACAAATATGTGGATCCTGATTTTGAATTTCATCTTCTAGTTTATTCCTTCAACTGGGGAATTGAGAACATCAATACTCAGAATTATTCTTGAAAGTTGTCAGCTAAATCCTTTATTTTTTTCTATTGTAGTTTATTTTGCTGGTGGCCTCATGGATGTGTTTATCTGTCTTTTGGTCTGAAAGAGTTAGAATCTCCATGTAATGTGGGCTCAATGATTATGAATTCTTTTTGTTTCTCATTTTACTTTTTTATAATTTTTGGAATTTTTTTCTTCAGTTATAATTGATAGTTTTCTTTGGTATAATAGCCTAGGTTGGCAGTTATCTTTCAGAGCTCAAGCTAAGTTATGTCAAGCCCTCTGTTGTTATTCTGAAGAGCCTGTCTTTACATGTGACTTAGTGCTTTTTTTACTTACATCATTCTGAGTTCTGTCTATTTTAGGTTGATTATAATATGACACAGAGGGAGTCTTTTCAGTTGTCTATCTCTAGATAGATATTTCTTTACCTAGATTTGAGAAATTATCTGTTATGATTCTATGGAAGTATTTTCTACATCTTTCTCTTGTAATTCTCCTTCTTACATTTATCCAGTGATATGCAGATTTGGAATTTTTATATCTCATGAATCTCAAGTGTTCTATTTACCCATTATTAATTTATCATTATCTTGGGCTAAATTATCCAACTCTTCTTCCTTGTTTTTAAGGCCTGATTGTCTTCTTAATTTCTGTAGAGTTTTTTATTTCACTTTGAATTTTCAAATTGTCTCTTTACTAAAGTCTACTTCCGTATCTTATGGTTATTATTTACTTATTTCATTCAACTGTTTTGGAAGTCATTTAGGAGTTTATTTTTGTCCTTTGGTTTCTTAGAAAATACTTCCTCCATTCAGATGTGTAGCATAAATGCCTTGAGTTTTTGCCTTGCAGGTACATCTCCATCAGAGATCACAGCCCACCTCAGCCCAGCTTTTCTGTGTGTGTGTGTCTGCCCTTCCTGTGTTGCTGGCTACCCCAGTTGGGTCAATCCCTATGCTGTGCAGATTGCAGCATTGAATTTTCTGCAAACACCTTTTTAAAAGTACATAAGTAAAATGTGATTTGAAAGTTCATAAAAAAGATAATACATGATGCTCCAAATACTGAAAAGGTAGCTTTTCTTGTAGTAATATTGGCATAGATTTAAACTTGTCTCATCAATTTTTACTTAAATGTAAAAGATCGAAATGTTTAAGCTTACTTTGGCAAATCTCCAAAATAATTCTGTAAAATGATGTTAGCATTAACAAATATTTAGTAAGGAGAATTCAAATTATAGATGCATTTTGAAAGGTCCACATTAAGACGGGCAGTGGTGGCGCACGCCTTTAATCCCAGCACTTGGGAGGCAGAGGCAGGCGGATCTCTGTGAATTTGAGGCCAGCCTGGTCTACAAAGCGAGTTCTGGGAAAGATGCAAAGCTACACAGAGAAACCCTGTCTCGAAAAACCAAAACAAAAAACAAACAAACAAACAAACAAAACAAAACAAGTCCACACTCAGGATTACATCTAGGAATAATGCCATAATTACACATGTACCCATGTGAAATAATATTCTCTGGTCTAATTTTGATGAGTACATACAGTTTTACGTTCAAACTGTTGCTTAAAACCAATGTCTGTAGCTGTAGCTACTGAGTTCTAAGGCCTATCTTTTCTGGCAGGTATGTCTTTCATATTGGCAATGTTAAATATTCTGACCATTACATACAGCAGATCTCTTTATCAAAAGAATGGAAGTGACACTCAGCACAATTCATTATTAACGATTTAAAAATTAAAGCCACAATGAACTGCTATTGCACAGAAAAATGACTGTTAAAACCCCTAACTTTCAAGATGTGGGAAGAGTGCAGAATAAGATTTCTGAGGGATAAATGGTAAAGTAGCTTATTTGGAAAACAGTTTGAGAGTTTTTGACATAGGTAACCACAAACCAGCATCCTCATAACTCCATGTCTTAGTTGCTTGTCTACTACTATGAAGAGACACCATGACCAAAGTATCTCATAAATGAAAGCATTTAATTGAGTGCTTGCTTATAGCTTGAGAGAGTTAATTCACAATAATTGATTATATCAGGAAGCAGACAAACATGGCACTGGAAAAACAGCTGAGAGCTTTTCATATTGATCCACAGGCTGCAGGCAGAGAAAAGAGACACTGGGCTTTGCTGGCATGAGCTTTTGAAACCTCAAAGCCCACTCCCACTGACATACCTTCTCCAACAAGACACACCTACTCTAACAAGGTCACACCTTCCAAAACTTACCAAACAGTTTCACTAGTGATTAAACATTAAACTATATGTGCCTACAGGGGTAATTCTCATTCAAACTATCACCCTCCACTTCAAGAATAATTTATATCAGAAATAAATCTTTGTGAGAATATCTGTGATAGACTCATTCATAATCTCCCAAATAAGAACAAATTCAGAATTCCATGAGCTGATCAATATGTGAACAGCAGTGTGTCCAAGATGAAATACTGCTCCTCTTGTAAGATAATGATGTACATTGACACAATATATGCTGTAAACAAAATTGAGAAAAGTACCTGATTCCTCAAACTTAAAAAATAACCAGATAGAGACAGGGGAAGCTCCTAACCCAAAGGCATAGGAGTTTCAGTATGCTGTCAAGGGATCACTTGCTGTCTTTCTTTCCTGCTATACATTGCATGGACTTTGTTTCTTCATTGGGCTTCTGCAAGGGCTATAATTCCAGCCCTTATCTCTTCATTCTAGGTCAGAGGAAAGAGAAAGTACAGGAAGTATTAGCTTTGAATGTGCCTCAATTCCACCTCTGGCAAGACTTGAACCTCAACTATGCTAGGCAAGCACTACATCACTAAGCAGTAAACCTCAAGCCTCTTCTTAGTTTTTGAGGCACAATCTCACCAAAGTTGCCTAGAATAGCCTTGCAATCATTTTGTAGCCCACCTAGGTTTTGAACTTGTCACCTTTATTCCTCAAATTCCTGAGTAGCTGGGATTACAGGCCTTTGCTACCTCCTTTCTCTCTCCAAGCATCTTTTTGTTGTATAATTTACATGTCACAAAACTGATCAAATTTAATAATAGTATTTAGTATTTTGAGTGAAATGTTCAGGAATATCATTCATCCACTACTATAGACATTAGAACACTTGTTTCACACTAGGGGGATTCCTTATGCTCTTTTCAGTAAACCTCTGCCAGCAACTATAATGTCAGGGCGTTACTAACACTCTAAATTGGATTTATCTTCCCTGGACATTTCCGGCACACAGAATTGTACAGGATGGAGTCTATTGTTTTGGTCTTTTTAACTTAGCATAATGTTTGTGTTTATCTATTTTGTAGTGTACAGCAAAAAGACATAGACAAGAGCCAGAAGTCCATTTTGAGGTCAATAGAAACCTGGGGGACAGAATGATTAAGACCACAGGGTGGAGTGAACAACAGAGGAAAGTGGGGCACTGAGAATGGCAGGGTGCTGATAAAGACAGACAGTGGCAGCACATTGATTGAATTCTGAGCTCTCCCAGAGATTTCTTATTGTATAGAATAAATACTCTGTGTAGCAAAGGAAGCTGCATAAAAGGCCATCAGCATGTTCTGTGGAAATCCTGAGTCTTCCTGGGATGACTGAATGAGAACAGAGTGGGTTTATTCACATATAAACAAGTTGAGGAAAGAACTGAAGAGCAGCCTTTTGTTTTTTCCATTTGATAACTTAAAACTACTTGGGAAATACAATCTTCTCAATAGAGGAGCACCTAGACATGGCAGCAAAATTAGTCCTTACGGGTATGTTAAAAGATATTAAAATTACCCAGATATTAAAATTATCAGAAGAGAGAACTGAGAGTTATAATATGTGCCTGAAAATTTGGAGTAAACATTTCCCAATTCCTGACGAAGAATAAAGAAGACCATCCCAGTGTAAGGACATTAAAGCATTCACTGTAACAGTCTATTCTAAAGAAGAAAAATTATTAAGAATTGATCGGAAAAGAGAAGCAAATTATACAAGGAAGTCATAAATCAGCACCCCGTCACTACTGTACCAGCTACAAGTACAACAGATTGGGGGAAAAAAAACCTGAGAACATGATAACTGAAGTAAACAGGAAATATACAGTTTACATTAGGAAGAAAATCCAGACTGAACATGAAACATAAAGACAAAAATTTCAAGTTGCAATCTCATTAGTCAACCTAGTTTGTAGGATGAAAGATAGAAAGGCAGACTGCAATTGTGGAAATAATAAGCAAAATGATATAAATTAAACTATAAATGGATGAAATGCATTCCTTAAAAATTACAGAATATTAATTGGGAATAAAGATATTATTCAATTGTAGAAATTTACATAAACAGAGTCTATAAAAGGATTGGCAGCTAACGGCCGTAAAGAGAAACAGTAGGAAATGCTCACAAAGGGTTGTGGAGAAAGAAAAGGAAGATGTAGTGTAACGACATTTAACTCTGTATAGTAAAGGGTTGTGTTGTGGTAAAACAAATGTTTACTGAGTTAGCAGTTTTCTAATTCCTAAATTCCAAAATGAACTCTATCAGATCAGATCACCTCACCTCTAAGTATTTTATCATTTTCTACTCACCCATGCATCCATAGCATTGCTAGCGCTTGAATCTGTACCCAAGCTATGTTTTTCTACACAGAATGGAAAAAATTTTTTTTTTCTTTGCTACCAAAATTTTATAAGAATTTTGCACATTTAAGCTTTAAATTGTAGTTTTTCGGGCATGTTTTTCTCAGCTTAGAATATGTAAATGGTGTTTGCACACATCAATGTAGTATACCCCACTGATGCTGGCTAAAGAAAAATAACCAGGATGTAACAATAGCTAACAGATTTGTATTTTAAAATTGATAATTATGTTTCATATCTCAAATAAATTTCAACTTGATACAATGAGAAAATAAATGTAAGAGAGTGCAGAACATTGAGCACTTGTTCAGTGCTCATAAACCTATTAGATTTGCATTGTGTCCATCATAACACACTCCAACTTAATGAGTTAAACATAATATAAAATAGATATTTGCAGTTACAATCAGACAAATATAAGAGAGGCAGAAAGGATTTGAGAAAAAAAGACATCCGAGTTGACTTAACATATATATATATATATATATATGTATATGTATATGTATATGTATATATATATACACATGCTTTTAGATACCTTCTAATTGTTGAAGCAAGAGACTTACAGTGAAATGCTATTAATTAAAGGATAGTAAAATTAGACAGTTAATTGATGGTAAAATGAAACCTCTGCTTCAGAGACCAGCTTTCTGAAAAAAATATGAAATGTATTTGATTATTTTGGGATAAACATGTAAACACTGGGGTTGGTGATGTGTTACAGAGATTAGAGGTTCTTCATGTAAAGTCTGAAAATCTGATTTCAGTCAGGACACACATGGTGGAAGGAGAGGACTGCCTTGTGTCTGTGTCACATTAAAGAAAGACATAAAGCAACTTCCTCTTGGATTATTTTAACTAAGAGTGGGCACAGATTTGAAATCTTCACTTCTCTCCATGTCTTCCAACTATCTGTAATCTGTGGTAACTGGCTTGTCTGTAATCTATCCGTTGTGTCTACCCCTCTACCTGTGTCTGTTCCTTCTCTGTGTGTTTGCCTGTGAATGGTTTGAATCTGTGTCTGTGTTTGTTTTCATGTCTGTTGCCTGATGTGTGTGAGTGTCAGAAATCTCTTGTACCTGCCACAAAGGTCTTTGCTCTCTATCAACATCACAGATAATACGGTAAGGGAAAGAAATTGAAGATTCTTTACAGAAATCTTTAACAGGGGTTTATGAGGGAAGATGTTACTTTGTTGACATCAACTGACCCAGAATGCCATGAAAAACCACAAAGAGATGCTACCAACCTATGTCCATATGCTGTTTTCAACATTTATGAGATATTCATTTTTTAAGGTTACTTTCAACTGTTGCCTGCTGTCAGCAAATGGTTACCATAATCACGCCTGCATTGCTCTGGCTCAGGGGCATAGAAGGCTACATAACTTAAAACCTAAGCTATATATTTATCTTAGACTGTAAAATCTGAATGCATGGGAAATGCAACACATGGTAAGGTTGGTTACATTGTTTTCTTTTTTTTAAAATTTTTATTTTGCAATACAATTCAGTTCTACATATCAGCCACGGATTCCCTTGTTCTCCCCCCTACTGCCCCCCTCACCTTCCCCCCAGCCCGCCCCCCATTCCCATCTCCTCCAGGGCAAAGCCTTCCCCGCAGACTGAGATCAACCTGGTAGACTCAGTCCAGGTAGGTCCAGTCCTCTCCTCCCAGGCCGAGCCAAGCGATCCTGCATAGGCCCCAGGTTTCAAACAGCTGACTCATGCAATGAGCACAGGACCCAGTCCCACTGCCTGGATGCCTCCCAGACAGATCAGGCCAATCAACTGTCTCACCCACTCAGAGGGCCTGATCCAGTTGGTGACCCCTCAGCCATTGGTTCATATTTCATGTGTTTCCATTCGTTTGGCTATTTGTCCCTGTGCTTTATCCAACCTTGGTCTCAACAATTCTCTCTCATATAAACCCTCCTCATTCTCGATAATTGGACTCCCAGAGATCCACCCGGGGCCTAGTCATGGATCTCTGCATCCAGATCCCTCAGTAGTTGGATGAGGTTTCTAGCACGACAATTAGGGTGTTTGGCCATCCCATCACCAGAGTAGGTCAGTTCAGACTGTCTCTCGACCACTGCCAGCAGTCTGTTGTGGGTGTATCTTTGTGGATTTCTGTGGGCCTCTCTAGCACTTTGCTTCTTCCTATTCTCATGTGGTCTTCATTTACCATGGTCTCCTATTCCTTGTTCTCCCTCTCTGTTGTTGATCCAGCTGGGATCTCCCGCTCCCCCGAGCTCTCTTTCCCTCGACCCTCGCCCTTCACTACCCCCACTCATGTCCAGGCTGTTCATGTAGATCTCATTCCATTTCTCTGTCATTGGGTGATCCCCGTGTCTTTCTTGGGGTCCTGTTTTCCAGGTAGCCTGCCTGGTGATGTGAGTAGCAGTCCAGTCATCCTTGTTCCACATCTAGTATCCTGCTATGAGTGAGTACATACCATGTTTGTCTTTTTGAGTCTGGGTTACCTCACTCAGGATGATTTTTTCTAGATCCATCCATTTGTCTGCAAACCTCATGATGTCATTGTTTTTCTCTGCTGAGTAGTATTCCATTGTGTATATATACCACATTTTGTTTATCCATTCTTTAGTTGAAGGGCATCTAGGTTGTTTCCAGGTTCTGGCTATTACAAACAATGCTGATATGAACATAGCTGAACAAGTGCTCTTGTGGTGTGGTTGAGCATTCCTTGGGTATATGCCCAAGAGTGGTATAGCTGGATCTTGGGGGAGATGGATTCCCAATTTTCTAAGAAATCGCCATATTGATTTCCAAAGTGATTGTACAAGCTTGCATTCCCACCAGCAGTGGAGGAGAGTTCCCCTAGCTCCACATCCTCTCCAGCAGAAGGTGTCTTCAGTGTTTTTGATCTTAGCCATTCTGACAGGCGTAAGGTGGTATCTCAGAGTTGTTTTGATTTGCATTTCCCTGATGATTAGGGATATTGAGCAATTCCTTAAATGTCTTTCAGCCATTTGAGTTTCCTCTGTTGAGAATGCTCTGTTTAGCTCTATAGCCCATTTCTTAATTGGACTGTTGGGCATTTTGATGTCTAATTTCTTGAGTTCCTTATATATTCTGGATATCAGTCCTCTGTCAGATGTGGGGTTGGTGAAGATTTTTTCCCATTCTGTAGGCTGTCGCTTTGCCTTGTTGACCATATCCTTTGTTCTACAAAAGCTTCTCAGTTTCAAGAGGTCCCATTGATTGATTGTTTCTCTCAGTGTCTGTGCTACTGGTGTTCTATTTAGGAAGTGGTCTCCTATGCCAATGCGTTCAAGACTACTTCCTACTTTCTCTTCTAGCAGGTTCAGAGTAGCTGGATTTATGTTGAGGTCCTTGATACACTTGGACTTAAGTTTTGTGCACGGTGATAGATATGGATCTATTTGCAGCCTTCTACATGTTGATATCCAGTTTTGCCAGCACCATTTGTTGAAGATGCTTTCTTTTTTCCATTGTGCACTTTTGGCTTCTTTGTCAAAAATTATTTGTTCATAGGTGTGCGGATTAATGTCAGGGTCTTCTATGTGATTCCATTGGTCCACATGTCAGTTTTTATGCCAGTACCAAGCTGTTTTTATTACTGTAGCTCTATAGTACAGCTTGAAGTCAGGGATCGTGATGCCTCCAGAGGTTGTGTTATTGTACAGGATTCTTTTGGCTATCCTGGGTTTTTTGTTTTTCCATATGAAGTTGAGTATTATTCTTTCCAGGTCTGTGAAGAATTGTGTTGGTATTTTGATGGGGATTGCATTGAATCTGTAGATTGCTTTTGGTAAGATTGCCATTTTTACTATGTTAGTCCTGCCTATCCATGAGCATGGGAGATCTTTCCATTTTCTGATATCTTCTTCAATTTCTTTTTTCAGGGACTTAAAGTTCTTATCATATAGGTCCTTCACTTGCTTGGTTAGTGTTATCCCAAGGTATTTTATGTCATTTGTAGCTATAGTAAAGGGTGATGTATCTCTGATTTCCTTCTCTGCTTCTTTATCCATTGTATATACAAGGGCTACTGATTTTTTTTGAGTTGATCTTGTATCCTGCTATGTTGCTGAAGGTGTTTATAAGCTGTATCAGTTCCTTGGTGGAATCTTTGGGGTTGCTCAAGTATACTATCATGTCATCTGCAAATAGGGAAAGCTTGACTTCTTCCTTTCCAATTTGTATCCCCTTAATCTCCTTATGTTGTCTTATTGCTCTGGCTAGAACTTCAAGTACTATATTGAATAAGTATGGGGAGAGCGGACAGCCTTGCCTCGTTCCTGATTTTAGTGGAATTGCTTTGAGTTTCTCTCCATTTAATTTGATGTTGGCTGTTGGCTTGCTGTAAATTGCCTTTATTATGTTTAGGTATGTTCCCTGTATTCCTGATCACTCCAAGACCTTTATCATGAAGGGGTGTTGGATTTTGTCAAATGCCTTTTCAGCATCTAGTGAGATGATCATGTGGTTTTTTCTTTGAGTGTGTTTATATGGTGTATTACATTGATGGACTTTCGTATGTTGAACCACCCTTGCATCCCTGGAATGAATCCTACTTGATCATGGTGGATAATTGTTTTGATGTGTTCTTGGAGTCTGTTTGCCAGTATTTTATTGAGTATTTTTGCATCAATGTCCATGAGGGAGATTGGTCTGTAGTTCTCTTTCTTTGTTGTATCCTTGTTTGGTTTAGGAATCAGGGTAATTGTAGCCTCATAGAAGGATTTTGGTAATGTTCCTTCTGTTTCTATTGTGTAGAACAATTTACAGAGTATTGGTATTAACTCTTCTTTGAAGACCTGGTAGAATTCTGCACTGAAACCATCTGGTCCTGGGCTTTTTTTGGTTGGGAGACTTTTAATGACTGTTTCTATTTCATTAGGGGTTATTGGACTATTTAAATAGTTTATCTGGTCTTAATTTAACTTAGGTTACATTGTTTTCTTAAAGGCATGTAGAACTTAAACAGGCTGAGTATAGGACAGCATATTAAATAGTCTTTATTTATTTTACATCTTGAATGCGGCAGTTTCCCCTACATCCTCTCCTCCCATCCCCTCCTTTAACCTTCCTTCTGTGCCCCTCCCCCAATCCACTCCTATTCCTTTTATATTCAGAAAAGAGCAGGCCTCCCATGGATATCAACAAAACATGGCATATCAAGCTGCAATAAGACTAAGCACTTCCTTTTGTGTTAAGTCTGGGAAGGACAACATAGTATGAGAACTGATTCCCAAAATCCAGCCAAAGCATTAGGGAAGCTCCCAGTGTTAGGAGTCCTGCAAGAAGACTGAGCTACACAACTGTCATATATATGTAGAGAGCCTAGGTCAGTCTTGTAAGGGCTCTCTGATTGTCAGTTCTGTCTCTTGAGCTCCTATGAGCCCAGGTTTGTTGATTCTGTAGGCGTTCTTGTGATGTTTTTTACCTCTCTGGCTCTTATAATCCTTCCTCCCTCTCTTTAGCAGGATTCCCCAAGCTTGGCTTAATGTTTGGGTGTGGCTCTCTGTATGTGTTTCCACCAGTTACTGGATGAAGACTCCCTAATGACAATTGAGAGAGACACCAAACTATGAGGATAACACAATATCCTTAGGCATGATTACACTGACTTTTTTTTTTTTTGCCAATTGTGTTTGGTTCTATCCTAGGTCTCTGGGCTATCCAGACTACAGGTCCTGGCACTCCAGGCAGTGTCAAGTGTGGCCTCACTCCTATGGCTTGGGTCCCAACCTGAACAAGTCATTGGTTGGCCACTCCCACAAGCTCTGTGACACCCTTACCCCAGCAAATCCCAAAGGCATGACATACTGTAGGTAGAAGATTATGTGGCTGGGTTGATGCTCCAATTCCTCCACTTCAAGTCTTGCCTGGACACAGGATATTGCCAGTTCCGTCTACATATCCACTGTTGGTAGGAGTCTTAGCTGGTGTCATCCTTGTAGATTCCTGAGAGTTTCCTTTGCACCAGGTTTCTACTTGACCCCAAAATCCAACCCCTTTCCAGTCATCTCTTTCAGTACTCTATCCTTCCATTCACCCCCCCCAACCTGATCCCTCATGTTCCCATACCTACCCACCCCCAGTCCACCCAGGATATCTCTTCTATTTCCCCTTCCCTGGGAGATCCATACATCATCACCACTTCTCTTTGGGCTCTCCTTGTTACCTAGCCTCTCTGGGTCTGTGGATTGTAACATGGCTATCTATTACTTTACAGCTAATATTCAGTTATAAGTGAGTATATACCATGTTTGTCTATCTGGGTTTGGGTTATCTCATTCAGAATGACTTTTTTTTCTAATTCCAGCAATTTGCCTTAATATTTCAGAATGTCATTGTTTTTAACAGTTGAGTAATACTCCATTGTGTAAATGTACCTAATTTCCTTTATTCATTCTTCAGTTAAAGACATCTAGGTTGTTTTTGGGTTCTGGCTAAATAAAGTTGCTATGAACATAGTTGAGCAATTGTCCTTGTGGTATTATTGTGCATTCTTCGGAAATTCTTTGGAAATATGCCCAAGAGTGGTATAACTGGATCCACTATATGAACAAACTGAAAGGAAAAAAGAAACACATAATCATCTCATTAGGTGATTCTTCATTGAGAATTCTCTATGTAGATCTGCACCCCATTTATTAATTAGATTATTTGTTTTTTATTTTTAGTTCTTGATTTCTTTATATACTATGGAAAGCAGGCCTCTGTTGGATATGGGGTTGGTAAATAACCTTCCCCATTCTGTAAGCTGCTGTTTTGTCCTATTAATGGTGTCCTTTGCGTTACAGAAACTTTACAGTTTCATGAGAAACATTTATTAATTGTTGATTTTAGTGTCTGTGCTACTAGTGTTCTATTCAGGAAGTTATCTCCCATACCAATGCATTCATGGCTATTTCCCACTTTCTCTTCTATCAGGTTCAATGTAACTGGATTTACGTTGAGGTCTTTGAGCCACTTGGACTTTAGTTTTTTCAGGGTGATAGATATGAATCTATTTGCACTCTTCCACATCCCAGTTATACTAGCACCATTTGTTTAAGATGCTTTCTTTTTTTCATTGTATAATTTTGGCTTGTTTGTCAAAAATCAGGTTTCCACAAGTATGTGGTTTTATGTCTGAGACTTTGATTCAATACCATTGATCAACCTTTCTTTTTTATGGCAGTACCATGCTGTTTTTATTACTATAGCTCTGTAGTACCACTTGAAATCAGAAATGGTGATACCTTCAGAAGTTCGTTTATTGTACAGGATTTTTTTAGCTATCCTCAGTGGGTTTTTTTTTGCTTTTCTTTATGATGTTGAGCATTGTTCTTTCAAAGTCTGTAAAGAATTGTGCTGGAATTTTGATGGAGATTGCATTGAATCTGTAGATTGCTTTTGATAAGGTGGATATTTTTACTGTTAATCCCATCATACTAATCCATGAGCATGGGAAATCTTTTAATCTTCTGATATCTTCTCTATTTTCTTTCTTCGGAGACTGGAAGTTTTTGTCATACCAATATTTCACTTGCTTGGTTAGTTAGCCAAGATATTATGTGGCTACTGTGTGATGTTTTTCCCTGATTTCTTTTTAGCCAGTTTATCATTTGTATATAAGAGGGCTACTGACTTTTTTTCAGTTTATTTTATATCCATCCACTTCAGGAAGTGATAAAGGTATTTATAAGCTGTAGGAGATCCCTGGTGGAATTTTTGGGGTTGCTTATGTTGCTTATCATATCATCTGCAAAGAGTGATATTTTGATTTCTTCCTTTCCAATTTATATCCCCTTGACCTCCTTTAACTGTCTTACTGCTTTAGCTAGAACTTCAAGTGTTGTATTGAATATATATGGAGAGAGTACACAGACTAGTCTTGTTCCTGATTTTAGTGGATTTGCTTTGAGTTTCTTTCCATTTAATTTGATGCTAGCTGTCAGCCTGCTACATGTTGCTTTTATTATGTTTTTGTATGTCCCTTGTATCCCTGATCTCTACCGGACTTTTATCATGAAGGGGTGCTGGATTTTGTCAAAGGCTTTTTGCATCTAATGAAATTTCTACAAATTCTTTATGCAGGTACTTAGTGCCATGAACTTTCTTCTTAGCACCACTTTCATTGTTTCCTATAAGTTTGAGTACTCATTCATTTTCATTGAATTTTGGGAAGTCTTTCATTCCTTTTTTTAATTTTTATTTTTTGACCCAGTGGTAATTCAGTTGAAAGTTGTTCAGTTTCCATGAGTTTGTAGGCTTTCTGTGATTTCTATTGTTGAAATCCAGATTCAGTCCATGGTGATCTGGTAAGATACAGTTTTTTTGTTTTTGTTTTTGTTTTTTTCTGTCTGTTGAGACTTGATTTATGACCAAGTATACAGCCAGTTTTGGAGACAATTCCATGAGGTGCTGAGAAGAAGGTATATTCTTTTTGTGTTACAGTGGAATGTTCTGTAGATATCTGTTAGGTCTACCTGAGTCAAAGCAAAGTTGGTTCCATTAGTTCTCTGTTTAGTTTCAGTCTAGTGGTGCCTATTGCTGTAGTAAGCTTTCTCATTGGACTTTCTTGGACCACCAGCCCGCAAGTGATGATACTGAGACTTCTTATTAATTATAAAAGCTTAGCTATTAGCTTAGACTTGTCCCAATAGCTCTCATAACTTAAGTTAACCTACTTTTATTAATCTATGTTCTGCCACATGGCTCAGTTACCTCTATTCTGCACCGTATGTCTGACCTCTTCAGTCTCTCCCTAGAAACTAGCTGCCAGCCTCCCTTCTCCCAAAGATCTCTCTCCCCAGAAATCTCACATAGTCTCTCCTGCCTAGCTATTGGTCTTTCATCACTTTATTATACCAATCACAGAAATACATCTTCACACAGTGTATGAATATCCCACAACATTTCCACCTTTTTGTCTAAATAAAGAAAAGGTTTTAACTAATACAGTAAAACTATATACAATAAGAACAATTATCAAATAAGAATTACATTTACAATGTCTAGTACATTTGTATTTGACAAATTTGGAAAAATTACTCTTGAGGAGTTTGAAGTTTTATACTTAAACCATTTTTTATCATAGCTTGTATTACTATCTTAAAAATACCTTTTTGGACCTCAAAACGCTTTCTTAGACAAACAATTTAAGCTTTTATGTCTCTCAACATTATAAATTTTACACCTCTTTTGTGAGTTTCTTTTCTGAATTTGGTAACAAGGAAAATTATAAAGATAACTATCTAGTCTATAAACCCATCAGAGACCTGAGAATAAAATAATATTACGTAAGTAAACAGGAAGTGTAAAGCAAACAACTTCCAAAACTATAGTAAATACAGAGATACCTGGCTGTCTGGAACATTACCACAAGGTTCTTCTGCAACATTGGGGTATCCATCTTCAGTCTACAGGGCTAGAATATCTGACAGACTTTTATGTGAAGCAAGAATTTTGAAGTACTGTCCCATCTTGTTTTGACAATGTCTGGCAGTCTTTTTCTTTTGTGTCCTGCTAGTTCAATTTGGACAGCACACTGTAAGCAGTCAAGGTGAAGGCAGTTTCTTTGTCTAGTAGCTAACTTTGTCACAATGAAAGTAAACTCCATATGGCCATTCTTTGATGCCTATCATCCTTCTTTGAAATAAATTGGTGCTGCCAGGAACAGATGTGTTTTACTCTCATGAAAAGCCTTGTGTTATTAAAACATCTCAAATACCATATTCTATAGGTCTCTGAAGTATTTGCAGACCTTTTGTCTACCTAAAATATTTCTCTGTTTTACTTTGAAAACATACCTTACACATTTGATTGTTAGATGACTAACTACCTAACTTATATTTCTTAATTATCCTAAATAGTTTGTAATAACAACTTTCAAGGACTAGAAATTAATATTATATTGTTAAATGAGCTACATAGGTATAATACATTAAACAAGAGTAGGAACATACATAGTATAATAAAACCAAACTTAAATTGTATCAATATGTAAAAATTACCTTAAACAAGATACACACATATGTACAGTTCAATAAAAATAACCTTCAGCCGGGCGGTGGTGGCGCACGCCCTTAATCCCAGCACTCGGGAGGCAGAGCCAGGCGGATCTCTGTGAGTTCGAGGCCAGCCTGGGCTACCAAGTGAGTTCCAGGAAAGGCGCAAAGCTACACAGAGAAACCCTGTCTCGAAAAAAAAAAAAAAAAAAAAAAAAACCTTCAATTTATATCAATATACAAAAATCCATACCAGGGTTAAATACTTAAGACTAATTGTTGCTGTTTTTAGTTTAAAGGTAGATTCAAACCAGGCAGTGGTGGCACACATCTTTAATCCCAGCACTCAGGAGGCAGAGCCAGGCAGATCTCTGTGAGTTTGAGGCCAGCCTGGTCTACAGAGCGAGATCTAGGACAGGCACCAAAACTATACAGAAAAACCCTGTCTCCAAAAACCAATATATATATTTATATAAAATCGATAATTTAGCCTTTTATCCTATTATTCCTCTATCCCCTCCTTTTTTTTCCAGAAAGAGATCCCTTAATCTAACCTATTTTGTTTAGGTTTTTTTTTCTGACCATGACCAGTAACAAATTGCAACCAACCTCCTAAATGATAAAAAAAAAAAAAAATTCATAACCCACTGAATGACCAAAAACTATACACCCCACCTCTTAGGAATATGGGCATTGTGTTCTCTAAACTGCTTCCTATTGTCTGGGGGCAATAGCATCTTTAGCTGTCCCTGAGAAAATTGAGATAATGATCAAGTCCTAGAGGAGCTAGTTGTATTATTTTTTGTTTGATCTCTGTGTGATGGGAAAGTGTAAAGCTTATCTGAAGTTCTGGGTGGAGTAGTCTGTGAGGCTATCTCCATTTCACCTAGCAGCTTAAAAGTTGTTCTGAATGTAGATTTCTGAGGAAACTGAACAGAGGCATTCTAAGAGGCTGCATCACCTGGGCTATTTGTCTTGTCTTTATTGATGTCTGGTCCCTTTGCTCTTAAAACACACAGACTTTCATTGGTAACATACATATCTGCATTAACACAAGTATAGAATGTACAGTTGTGCACAAGTCAGCTAAATTTGATTTTCTGATTTATGCTTGAGTAGGTATCTATCAACTTTATAAGTCTGTTTGGACTGTAACCAAACTATAATATAAACCTCCATCCATATTATATTAAAGGATGGCATTTAATAATAAGTCATGAGGACTCTGTAGCCAACAAGATTTATCATGTCTCATCCAATCGCAATGATGTTCCCATGTCAAGGAATCAGCATATACATCACCTGTCCTGTAGTCTTCTTGGTTTTTTTCCTCATGTTCATAGCCATGATCCTCAGGAGGTCTCCTGTGGTCAAATCTGATCTCAATTAACATTGAAGGAATCTATAGCTTTTTGTTTCCTATGGGAACAAATCTCAACTTCTGTCACAATGCAGCCTATTGTCCAACTTCCATTCTGAACCCAATATATCCACAAGTATATAGGCTGGTTTAATTTAGCAGTCCCTTCCACAATCCAATGTCTCTCAGCAGCTGTCATTCTCTTTTCATGAACATTCAAAAATTCAAAATAACAATGTGCCATATAAGGTTCAAACTCCCTGTATTATAATATTCCCTATCCTTAGGTGGCTTTTTTTTTATAGTACTTACTCTCTCTCTAAGGACTTTATTATTTTGAAACTATTTTTCCATGACTGTGTATACCCATTTTTTTCTTTCTTCAGCACCTAAGCACCTTTTACAGTATACTGTACCTTTTAAGAGGTTTTCTGTATCTAGACCTAGATTTCTGCATGTCTGCAGTGTTCTCTGACCACATGAGCCAAGCATTAAAGGGCCAGTCAGTCTGTCATACAGTCTGATTAGCCATTGGCACTAGTGGCTCACTCAATCATGCAGGCAGCAGCCAGGAGCCACATCTTTATATGCCACAAGCACATGCCAACCTGAGAGACTATGGGATTTGAAAGCCACACCACTGGGGTCCTTATCCAGAACTTTTCTCAACTTTCTCAGGCCCTATATTTGGATATTCAGGCCCCATGTTGGGCACCATATACAGCAAGCTTTCACAGAAGACTTTCTTGGACTGTGAGCCCATGAACAATGACATGGAAGCTTCTTATTGATTATGAAAGTTTAGCCATTAGCTTAGACTTGTCCCACTAGCTCTTATAATTTAAATTAACCTGCTTTTATTAATCTACATTATGTCATGTGACTCAGTTACCTCTACTCTATATTGTATGTCTGACCTCTTCAGTCTCTCCCTGGTATCTAGCTGGGGTTTGCCTACATCTCTTCTCAGAATTCTCTCTCTCCCTGGAAATCCTGCCTATTCTCTCTTGACTAGCTATTGGCTGCTCAGCTTTTTATTACATCAATCTTAGCAATACATTTTCACACACTGTAAAAATATCCCACTGTTGCTCAAAATCTAATAGGTCTTATAATAAAAAACCCAGAGCTAGATATAGGGGTAAATGCTGAAAGAACAGAGACAAAGGAATAAGCCACTAGAGAAACTTCTCACCACTACCAAATCCTCAGGCCAAATGGAAGGCAAGATCCTATCTCCATGAATCCTCTGACTGAAAGCCTCTGAGTCTTCCATCAAAAGCTGAAAGGACTTCTCAGCAGAAAGGCCCTAGTTCTTATCTCCTCATGCCTTATATGTCTCTCTCCATCCATATGCTTTTCTCACTTCCTTCCTAGTGCTGGGATTAATGGTATGTGTGCTTCACAAATACTGGTAGCAAAGGCAAGAGATCTCAAGTGCTGGGATTAAAGGCATGTGACTCCCAAGTATTGGGATTAAAGGTGTGTGCCACCACTGCCTGGCTCTGTTTCTCTCCTAGACTGAATCAATCTCACGTAGTCCAGGGTGGCTTTGAACTCATAGAGAGATCTCTGCCTCCTGAGTGCTAGGATTAAAGGTGTGTGCCACCACTGCCTGACCTCTATGTTTAATTCTGTGACTGGCTCTGTCCTGATTTTCAGGCAAGTTTTATTAGAGTACAACAAAATATCACCCTATCCCACAATGTATTGCCCTGGGTGTTGTTGATTGTATTCTTGCACTGGCATGTAAGCATATGATTTTCAGATTATTATAAGTCTAGGTGTTGGTTTCTGAGTTTGTCTTTGTTGGATGGTGTTTTGTTCTTTGGTTTTGTTTCCTTTTTGATCTTCTAGTCCTGTCACCTCAATTTCTAATGGCTAATGTGGCCTGTAATCTAGTAGGGAGTCTTTGTCCTAGTTGCCAGCTAGCCTTCTGGTGGCTAGCTTAGCCTTTGGTGCGGGGGTGGGGGAGGGGGGGGGAGTGCCGCGGGGTCTCTGACCTTCTGACTAGTGTGGCCTCTTTTTCTGATTGCTATCTTTTGTTCTTTCAAATGGTGTTAAATATACCTAAGCTGATGAAGTCTGCTTTCTAATTGGTTTGGACTGCAATCAGGCAGTGGAATTTTGTCTGAGTTGGGGGCAGGGCCCAGGTGTTGGTGCTGAGATGGAAGGGGGAGGGTAGTGGGCTATGTGTGCTGGAGATCAGCATCTGGATAATAGGGCACCTGGCTGGAAGGCAGATCACTCATCTGTTCTTCCAACTAGTGTGGACTGTATCTGAGCCAAAGAAGTTTATTCTTCCAACTGGTGTGGACTATACTATTGTGGAATATTTGTTTAAATATGTGAAGATGTGCTACATTTATTTAGTATGTGAATTATTTAGATGTATTGCATTTGTTTAACTATATAACAACTGACACATTTGTTTATGTTGCAGAATATTAGTTTAACTATTCAATAATGTGTTGCATTTGTTTATATTGTGGAATATTTGTTTAATTATGTAGGGATGTGTTGCATTTATTTAATTATGTAAAGATGTGTTGCCATTTTACATTGGCTGCCTAAGTCACCTTATTGGTCTAATAAGAAGCTGAACAGTTGATATCAAGAGAGGAGGTATAAGCAGAACTTTCCAGAAGAGAGAGTAAGTAGGGGGAGGAATTTAGACTTGAGGGAAGAAAGAAACAAAAAAAAGATGCCTGGGATATGCCAAGGGCCAGACAGACAGACAGAGGAAACAAGAAAATAGGAAGTACAGAATGAAAGAAAGGTAAAAAAAGCCCCAAGGCAAAACATAGATGAATAGAAACAGGTTAAATTCACTTAAAAGAGTTAGTGGGACAAGCATAAGCTAAGGCCAAGCATTCATAATTATTATTAATTAATCTCCATGTCTTTATTTGGGAGCTGGTTGTCAGCCCAAAGAAAATTTCAACTACAAATGTAGGGCCTGAATTTCCACATAGAGCCTGAGAAAGCTGAAAAGAAAGAAAGAAAGAAAGAAAGAAAGAAAGAAAGAAAGAAAGAAAGAAAGAAAGAAAGAAAGAAAGACAGGAAGGAAGGGAGGAAGGAGAAAAGAAAGAAAGAAAGGTAGGGAGGAAGGAAAGGAGGGAGGAAGGAAGAAAGGAAGAAAGGAAGGAGGGAAGGATATGACTCCTTTAAGAGGTGCTGATATGCAGCAGAGCATTTGAGCAGCCTGCACACTAAGCAGAAACACCAAGCTAAGCAGCAATACCTGCCACAGTGCAAATACTTACTTCCTAGAGCTGGGGCAATTAAATGCAGCTGTTAGTTAAATGTAGCTCCGAGTTAAACACAGCTCTTGGCCAGCCCTGCAGGCTTAAGTCTCAATTCTCATGGTCTTGGAGAAGGGGTTGTACCATGGCCAGAGCTGTAAGGCAGAGGGCCTAGCTGCTGCTTAGCAGTTTAAGGTTTGACTCAGGTGGTCAGAGAACCCTACAGGTACACAGTTAAACAGGTCCAGGCCAAAATAAATAAATAAAGTAAGTAAGTAAATAAAACCTTAAATAGGTTACAGTGTGCATAGATGCTTAAGGAAGGAATATAGGTATAGACAGTCATAAGAAACAATAAATAGTTTAAAAATAATTAAGTAAAGTCTTTAAAGAAAGAGTAAAATAATATTAAAAAAATAATAAGCCATGTAGAGATGGGAAATACACAGGGAATCTGGATCCTGTGTGGTGCTTTATTGACTGAATTTTTTGAATGCTAATGAGTGAAAATAGCTATTGAGAGACATGAGACTGTAAAAGGAATTGCTGGATTAACCAGCCTAGATACTTTAGGAATGTCTTAACTTTAAAATGGAATTCAGAATGTATTGTGGTGGGGGAGAGGGTGTGCTGTTGTTTCCACAGGAAATGAAAGACTGTGGATTCCTTCAAAATTAAAAGACCAGATTTGATAGGGGGAGACTCCCTGAAAATCTTGGCTTCTGACCTAAAGAAATAAACCTAGAAAAACTACAAGACATGTTATATATATACTGATCCCTTGACATGGGAACAGCTCTGAGACTCAATGAGATATGATAAATAATTTTGGTTAGAGAATCCTCATGACTTATTACATGCAGTACTTTCATATAATATGGATAGAGATTTGGTTAGACAGTCCAAACAAATGTATAAATTTGACGGATGTCTTTTACCTGCTCAAACATAAGACAAAAATATCATCTATGGCTGTCTTGTGTACAGTGCACAGTCCATACTTGTATTGGTGCTGATATGCTTGTTACTTTTGAAAGTTTATGTGTTTTCAGAGCAATGGGACTAGACACCAATGAAAATGGGTGGCCCGGGTGATCCAGCCTTTCACAGTGACTCCGTTGCTGTTTACTAAGCATTCTGCATTCAGAACAACTTCAAAGCTGCTAGCTGAGATGATCCAGCCTCACAGACTATTCTAGCCAGGACTTCAGATAAGCCTTGTACCTTCCCATTACGCAGAGACTGGACAACAAATGTTATAGCTAATTTTATGAGAACTTGATGATTATCTCAATTATCTCAGGGTTCTTTTGGGATGCTGTTGCTCCCAGAAAATAGGAAGCAGGTTAGAGAACACAACACCCACATTCCCAAGAGACATGGTGGATGATTTTTTGGTCATTTGGTAGGTTACAGATGTTTGTCATCATTTAGTGGGTATAGGAATACAGAATAAAAAGACAACCATTCATCTCAAATATTTTACATTGGTATGGATTTTTTGTATATTGACACAAATTTAAGGTATTTTTGTTATGCTGTATATATGTGTTTTTTCTTGTTTAAGGTATTGTACGTATACAGCTCCTTTAACAATGCAATATATAATTAAGAAATATAGGTTAGTAGTTAGTCATCTATAATAATCCAACTTGTAGTTATGTTAGGTATGTTTTCAAGATTAAACAAGTATACTTTAAGTTGGCAGATGATCTTCAAACATGTCAGAGACCTACAAAATATGGCATCTGTGATGTTTACTAACCTATGACTTTTCATGATAGTGAGATATGCCTATTCCTGGAACCACCAATTGACTTCGTAAAAGGATGATGGCTGTCAAAGAATCTCCATATGGAGTTTGCTTCCTTGTGGGAAAGCTAGCCATTGAGCAAGAAGCTCTCCTTGCCTGAATGCTTACAATATGCTGTACAAACTAGATAAGCAGGACACAAAGGAAAAAGACTGCTGAACATTGCAGAGACAAGGTGTGACAGTCCTTCACAATTCCTGCTTCACAAAAAAGTCTGTCAGATATTCTAGGCCTGTAGGCTGAATATGAATGCCCCAACACTGCAGCGGAAACTTGGGTGACTATCTAGGCAGCTAGATGTCTTTGTCATGTCTATAGTTTTGGAAGTTGTTTGCTCTGCACTTCCTGTTTACTCAGGTAATATTATATCCTCTGATGGAGTTGAAGATGAGATAGCTATAGTTATAGATTTCATTTTTACTGAATTCAGAAAAAATGTACATAAGAAATGTAAAGTTTGTAAGGTTGAGAAACATAGAAGATTAAATTGTTTAGAGGTCTAAAAAGATTATTTCTGGGTTGATAATACAAGTTAGGATATGAAGTAAATTAGGTACATGACTTTGGACTCACCAATATAGAATAAGTAATGGAGTATTTTATCTACATTTGCCAAATGCATATTTGGACTAGATATTGTAACTGTCATTCTTACTTGATAATTGTTCTTATTGTATATAGACTTACTATGTTAAAGCTAAAACCTTTCTTTTTATTTAGACAAAAAGAGGGAAATGCTATGGAATAGTTGTATAACTATGTAAAGATGTGTTGTATTTGTTTAATTTTGTAAAGATGCATTGCTGTTTTACCTTTTCTACTTAAGGTACCTGATTGGTCTAACAAAAATCTGAATAGAAAATAATGAGGGGGAGGTATAGACAGAACTTCTGGGCAGGGAGAGTATGTGGGAGGAGGAATTTAGGCTTAGAAGAAGAAAAGAAAAAGAGACACCACGGAGATGGGAGGGGCCAGATAGATAAACACAGAGGAAGCAAGAAAGTAGGACATACAGAATGAAAGAAAGGTAAAAAGCCCCAAGGCAAAACATAGATGGAAAAGACAGGTTAAATTCAGTTTAAAAATCTTGTGGGACAGGCCTAAGCTAATGCCAAGCATTTATAATTAACAATAAGTCTTTGTATCTTTATTTGGGACTGTGTATTTATTTGTATCTGGTTGGTGACCCAAAGAAAATTCTAACTACATTATACCTGAGCCAATGACATCCACTGAATTGAGAGGAAGGGCTGGCCATGGGGAGGATAATGAGATTAGAGGGCTTCGATAGCAGAATGGGTCTTGGAGGAACAGAATCCAGGGAGTAGGGCAGTACAGCTGGCAAGCAGATCACTCACCTGCTCCTCCAACTGATATGGATTATTAATACATAGTCCTAAAAGATCTTAGGGCATTATTAGCATGTCATTTTCATTTGCTACTTCCTCCTAGTTTGTACCTACCCATCTGCTGTATTATTTATATGTATTTGAATGTTATATCTTTTCTTCTAAATTTCTTTTAAATTCTTAGGATAATAATTTTAAAATAGTTGCCATGTCTGTCTGATTGCCATCCTTATTTAATTTTTTGATTTTATTTTGTTGTTGTTGTTTTCAAATAACTTTTAATTTTTGTTGACATGATATGACATACCAGACTAAAAAATATGTTTCACTTAAAGAAAAAAAATGAGTTTATGGTTTTGGAATTTATGTTGATCTGTCCAGTTGTAGCACTACATACCTGAAACTTTAGTTTATTGCTTTGTACATCAGGATGATTGTTTCTCCTGGTAACGACAGAAGATATGCCCATAAGTGTCATCAACGTGAATGACTATGAGCCAGACAAGGAAAATAACAACAGACATGATAATGTGAATGAGAAAAAGCCCAGGAAGCTTCAACCTCATACACACACACACACACACACACACACACACACACACATATTTGGAGGGGGAGTATAGGGACAGACAATTGGAATAGGCTAGGCTCCTATTCCAGGGGGAGATAACTAGAACAGGTTAGGCTCCCAGAGATGGAACTCAGTGATGGAACCCAGCCACAAAAACTATGACTTACAACCTGGACTGTCTGCAAGACGTGCTGGGGCAATATTGTCTCAGAGCTTGTGGGAGTGTCCAATCAATGACTGGTCCAACTTGAGGCCCAAGCCACAAGAGGGAGTTAGATGACTGAACCCCTCGAGCTTTACTGCCTGTATTTTAAGAATATTTCTTGGCCTGGTGCCACTCCCTATATTTGGCTCTCCTTGGAAAATGTTTCATGGTTTTGGTATCTCCAATATCTGGAGGTCACAACCACAAGCTAGGCTTAAAAATTATAGTTCACACATGGCTTCTTGTAACCCCTTGCCCCTCCCTTAGCTCACACATAAGACCTCCCTGTCATATATTGCCTGGCCTTAGCAGTTCTCTGAAAACACGGAGGTCATATCCTATATTCCCTCAGACTTTCATCCTTCATGCCTCTAAAGCCAGCATTGTGGAGGTCTCTATGGCCACCACAGCCTGCAGAGTAATAACCCACGGGAAGCAAGAAGATAGTTTGGTTCAACATGACTAAAAAGCCGGCTTTGGTTTAAACTTTGGAAGTTTGACCCCCAAATAGCTTGCTTTAGGCATATTTAATCACAGCACAAATTGCTGCAAACTTTCCTGGGGATAAGTAATTCAATTCTATGTCCACAATAATGCTTACATAAACTTCCTTGAGCAACAATGTAAGCTAAATAAGATTGGATATGACCACATCAAAACTCTTTGTAAAGTACATGTGACACCTTCCATAAAGATGGCTGCTAGAGATTAGCTGAGAAAAACAAACTTATTATAAGGGGAGATAACACTGCCAAGTTCATCTACCAGGGGTGAATTGGGATGGCCCCCTTGAAACACATTAGCATTAGGTTTTTTGTTTTTGTTTTTTATGTTGCTGCTTTCTAGTAGCATTAAAACCATTAGTCTCTCTTTCACAAGTTGGAAGCTTAGCTGGAAGGATCTTGCCCTGAGAATACCTTTCTCATTGTTCTAGAGTAAAGAATGCCTATCCTTAATTATTATAATCTTCTTAACAATTACATAATATATCTTCCCTGGAACCTGAAACCTCCAAGTATTCTTTTCTCACCAATTTATACAGTTTGTATTTCTTTCACTCTTGGTTTTCCATTATAGGTCTAAATAAGTGTTATCAGTAATAACCATTCTAAGGACTGAACATATATATACTCAGAATTTCTTCTGCCAATGAAATCACTCCATTACATTTTAATTTAGCCTCAAGCTAGTTCTTAGGACACAGGCAGAAAGCATCCAGATTTTTTTGCCAAAAGGGCATGTGACGTGTCCCCAGCCTGGATCTATTAAAGTCCTATTTCACTATTTCATTTTAAACTTCTTGAGCTGGGCCTCCATAGCCTGAGATATTGTCAGGATTATTGTCTTCTAATGTTCAAGTGCATACAAAGGATAAGTCTCATTCAAACCAGCATGGATTTAACTCATGAGAGAACTGATTATCAATCTTTACTTCAAAAAACACTCCAAGAAAGGAATGTCACCCAGACACAACAGGACTGATACACATGATCTCACAGATACTGCAACAACATGCTCAATAGTATACAAGTTGAAAGCAAACAAAATCCCAGTACAGAAAAGGAAACGTGGACTCAAAGTCCCACCCTTATTCATGCAGCTTTTTGCTCCAAATACCTGCTAAGAAATGAAAAAGTTCATTTTTTTTCCCAACAAAGTGTCACTATATGTGTTATATTAATCACACGCTGGGGTAGAAAAATGGCCAGCAGTAGTGAACCAATACAAAATGGTCTTCATAGGGAATATTTGGTATGTAGGTATACACTTTTTGTTTTACTTGGTTTAGTATGTATTTTTGTCTTATTTTGTTGTTCTTTTGAATAGTTTGTGTCTTCTTTTTCACATGTGTGTGTGTGTGTGTGTGTGTGTGTGTGTGTGTTTTAATGTTGCTCTTTTTTGAGAGAGAGGACAAGAAGTTGGGTGGGGACAGAAGTAGGGAAAATTGGGGGGTAGTTAAGGAAGGGGAAATATGTTCATACTATTTTGTATAAAAAAACTTTTTATATTAATTATATAAGAAAACTCTATATAGTTCCAATTCAATGGTCACACAAATTGCCCAGGTTAAACTAAGTTAAAAACATAACCAAAAGTTATGACTCTGGGAAAGGAAATGATAAAGAGAGGTTAGTAGGGGTGGGAAAGAGATAAGAAAAACTGGAGAGTAACAATGCATTATATACATGTACAAAGTTGTCAAATAACAAAATTAATTAATGAAAGGTTTATTCATTATTAAGAGACAATGAATAAAGTCTAAAAACAACCAGGAATCATAGGTAGTATAGGGGTTTAGTGTCATGAAATATGTTTGCACTCAGAGCAATGGGAATTCAGGAACACTCTTCCCCATTATGTACACTATACTGGTAAATTGTCATGTGTTATTTGAGCTCGTTGAGAAGTTGGCTCTGGTATTAGATTGCTCCCTCTATGCTCCATTTCAGATTCAAGATTGTTTTTCTCAAAATATCTTATAAGGGCATTGGTCGATGTTTGCCTCTGTAAAGAGAAAGGATCAGAAGTGTGAACCAGCCCAAGAGTGAAACCTTGTACAGTTGTTAACAGTTAGAAGATAAAGTATTTCCAACACTGGTTGCTATTGTAGATGCTATGATATAAAATCACCTGCAGCAGGAAAGATGCTAGACATCTAACCATGGGAACCATCAATGGAGTAAACGCCTAATTGAGAACTTCAACTGACTGTTTCTACTTGCATAGTTGATTTCCATTGGATGTTTTGTAAATGTGATTTGATTACATTGTGTCTACCTGTTGCTACTTCCTCTTAGTTGGAAGTGTTACCAGAGAGGACACACTGCTCTACTCAAGACTATCTCTATTGGAACTCTGGCCTTTACTGGGCTCCCTTAGTCAATTTCCACTGGATCTTTAATATATCGGTCTATCTGCTACTTGCTTTTATTTTCTTAGGTCCTTGATATTTATTTCTTTTTACTTTGTTTTTTTCTGAATACTTAAACAATTTACTCATTCAAAGATGAAAATATGGCTATCATAGATTTTTCTCCAGACCATAAAAAGCATTTAGACTTTGTACATTCTAACCCAATATAACTATTCAAAATTGCAATCTTGTTTTTATTTTCTAAATATTAGAAGAGCAAAGAGAAGAATAGGCTAAAATCAGGGCATGGAAGCTTCATTGATTTGGTTTTGTTTCAGTTTTGTTCTAGTCTGTCTGTTATTTCTATGCATTCCTGCTGGATAATTCACTTTAAC